>NC_090955.1:8737500-9987500 GCF_040807025.1 Struthio camelus | reverse complement strand
ATTTGAACTAATTCAGTCTATTTCCTTCTTGCCCCTGTTTAAGAATTGTTATATAATGAGATTTTTGTTCCCCTGGGCAGGCTGGGGTACGGCTTTGCGCAGTGAGGCACAGGGTGGAGGAAAGGCTCCCTCAGCCCCTGGGGATTTCACCCACCGCTCCTGAGGAACAGCACTGAAGGAAGCAACACCTCTCTCTCATTTCATTAGCTTAAAAAACAGGACTTCTCAGTCCTGTTTTTCTCAGTCTCAGTGTAAACCTGGCCCCACATCCCTTATGTTTGGACCTCGCCTGAGTACTCCGTCAGCCCTTGTGCAGATGGGGCAACGCAATACTGAGCATGTGAAAAAATTAAGAGGCCTGCTCCTTTGCTGGCCAAAAAAACAAAAGCAGCCTCTGACAAAATGAGAAGCGGTACAGCCATGTGGGGAAACCTTTGTAAGAGAGAACCTGGTATCACTCCGCAATCCTAGGCAATAACTGGGTAGAAGCAGAGTCCATGAACGGGAGTAGAAACAGAGAAACGTAGCACAAAATCAAGGCTAGGTGGAAAGGGTTTATTTGGGTGACCCTCAGGGAAAATCAAGAAAACTTTTGGTAGCATGGTATTGCATGTGAAATATTTCTAATAACTGGATCAGTTTGGCCGGTCGTATGCTACCAATTTATTTGTGGTCAAATTAATTTGGAGAATAAATGCCCAAGAAATGTCAAGTATCTATAGGAAAGTTTCACCTCGTTGCAACTGTCTTCCAGTAAGCCCAGCTGCATCTGGCTTGCAGCAGACATTTTTATCCACAGCCCTGAAGAGACCTGGCACTTGGTAGAAACAAGCCCCAAGGCGTCCCTTAAACTTGGACTGGCCAACTAAGCAAGGAGAAAGAGCTGAGCCCGTCGTGGTTAAACACGTGCAGGGTAGGGGAGCATTGAATCTGCATAGCAGTGGGGCTACAAATACGCAGATAGGGTTAAAAGTGCCCCGGTTGCAGGCACGGTGCCCTCCAAGTGAAGAGCAAAGATGAGCGAGTTGGGATGGGCCATGCTTGAGCGCTTGCAGCCGGTCTGCTTGGCATTTCTAGCCTTCTGCTTTTTAATTGCTTGCGACTCATTCACAACCTGCTCTGCCCTGTTTCAGGCCCAATAAGTTTTCCGTTCGGAGCAGCGCGCCTAGCGATTACTCGAGTTTGAGTGACTCCCAGCTCCTCTTCGGCTCCCAGTTCTGCCCGGAGAACGCGCAGTCGGGAGCGGCGCCGCTGGAGCTGGGCACCCAGTCGGGCCAGCAAAACTCCCAGGACGTGAGTCTTCCCCTCGCATTCAGCCCTGTGCAGCGACACAGCCGCAATTCAGAAGTCATGAAAGATACTGCAAGCAGGGAGTAAAATTCCCTGCCTCCAGAAAACGTTAATAACTCCAGAGATCAAAGATCTTTTGATACTGTAAAAAGAGTACATATTTATTGTAGCCAACCAAAATATCTGCCTCGTCAGTTAAAAACCTAGTATTTGTAATAGACTGTTATTGGGATAAGTATTATTTTATTTTGCTGCATTTTTAAAATTACTACAATGGTATGAAATTATTCTCAAGTTAACGTCTTCAGACCAGCCGTCTAAGGTACAATGTTCCGTTTACTCCTTCTGTGAGCAATACTGTGTTTCTCTATTAGCCTTCTGGACAAGTGGCAGAGGTATTCAGTATTTTCTTGTTTACTCCCATAGGCTGAAAATTAACTTGCTGTATTGCTGTTATGGCAGAGGCTTGAATGATTTTGGACGAAGAGCTTCTGTGCTCAAAATCTTTCTCCTACAGTGTGTGGCTTCTGATGTTACCGGCCTCCCTAAAATACTTCCTTCACCACTAACAGATACCTCCGGATCCAAATAAAGACACCTGACAGCCAAGATTAGGAAAGAGTAATCGTGCCAGCTCTGTGGCCCTAGGCAGTCGTTCCCTTCCCGATCCTGTCTGCTCTCCTCTGCGTTTTGCTGAAGATCTTGCCCATTAGCTGCAGTAGCTTTTCATCAGACGCAGAAAAAGAAATTCACTCTTCCAGCTGAAAGATGACACTCTAGTGAAATTTGCATTTGTTTAAGTTTTAAGGAAAAGGCATTTCCAGTTCTGTCATACAGAGTCTACAAAGTTTGTAGGATGAAGAAGGTCTTTATGGCTTTCCTACTAATATTAAATTTCTTGTTCTGAGAGGTATATTGAAGCATGTGAAAAACTGATCTACAGTCTGGTGATGTTGCTACTTGGCAGTAAAACGACGCCCTCCAGCAGGAAATTCAATAGGATTTTATTTAGATTAATGTGCAGGGAGCTGCTGCTGGCATCTTTAACTTTCCCACAACTTGCTCTCCCCTGAACTTTTGTGCTGTTATGAGGCACACCAAAATTAATTTGTGTCTGTGTTCAGCATATCATTAAAAAAAAGTGCATACCTGATGATTGCAACTGACTGAAAATAAGCAAAAAGGAGGGAAAAACCTGAGTCTGGGGGAGTTCAGGCTGGGGCTCAGTTCCATGGGAAGCTGATCTAACTAGGTACACTGAGGGAACCCTAATCTCATGCAATTCTTAATCTCCTTGTCCAATCTTATCTGTCATGTCCAATCACTAGGATCCCTCTGCCTGCAAAGCACTTGGTACACAACTGTTTTTTGCTAACTAATGTTCTCATTGTTTTTATAGTTCAACATTTTTCTTTCTTTTGTGCGATAGAGCGAGCCCAGTATTTTTACCAAATACCAGACAAAACCACAGCTATTTGATGAAGATGCGAAAGAGAAAGGTTTACTTAATTTTGGCGCAGGAAAAGTGAAGAGCGTCCTGGAAAATTTTGAAATGAATAAGAACAAAATAAAGGACAAATACGATCGGTATGTAAACATCCAGAGTAAATTCTTTCTGTGAAGGCAGTTGTCCCTCCCCGCAGTTCCTTCTGTCCCTCTTAAAAGTCATACATGACCTGGCTGCATATTTCTCCAAGAAAAGTATCTTTTCGGGTTTTACATAATCTCTGATTGGAAAGAGTCACAGGATAAGAGAACAGGGTTTATTTGGAATGAGATTTATGTAACACTTTCAGCCATAAGCCACAAGGACCAGAAAGGCTATAGCCTGAATTTACCTTTGTCCTTCTTTATCTGATCAGCAGATTTTTTGTCTATATTGATTGGATTATTAAAGCCCATATTTCTCAAATTTTTGTGGATTGCATTGGGAGTGATCAAAGGGACTGTTAGGGCAGCCTTTGCATGCAGGACAGAGGAGGAGACTGCCAAGCATACTTGAGGGCAGTGGAAGATGCAGTGATTACATCTTTATAAATCGACACATAGCTCTATAATTTTACTTATGTACAAGATTTTTATATCTGTGTTTTTGCTAACCGGCAAGTTTCATTTGCTAATGAGCTCTTTGTCAGATGTTAAGGATTAAATATACCTGTAGGTCCTATAGGACTTTATTGAACAGGCTAACAGTTTCAATCTCAAAAGTGAAAGATGGCAAACTCCCCAGTGGATCTATAAATAATTCTGAGCTCTGTACGTCTTTGTAATGTGACATCCAAAGTGAAACACATTTTTGTTAAAAGCCTCTAATTGAATCAGGCTGTGTATCTCTTGCTCTCTCTTTTGCAACCGCACTGTGCTTCTGATAAGGCCAAATTCAATGCTTTAGTGCCTATTATAGAGGAAGAGGATTTTTTGTGAGTGAGTTATGAGGAATGAACAAATAATTGTAAATGTTTTGTCAAAACTCTTAATTATCCTTTATTTCTTCTTTGAATGAATTGTGCTTCTTTCTAAACTCCAGACTCACTCCCAGGATTAGAAACAACTTTTATAGAAATAGCTATGTTATCTTTACAGAGATGAATGCATAACTTATCAATTTGTACCCCCTGCAAGTTTGACTATTAAAATCAATATCTTCCTTTACATAGTGCTAGAAAGATCTCAGAGGCCTTGCCTGCTTCTTGTAATTAGACTCTACCTGGCTTCCCCCTTTTTGGTTGTTGCAATTTGGCTCACTAAATGATCAATTCAAAATGACCTGAATCTTCAGAGAGGAAATAGGTTATCGCTTTGCTTAGCAACAGTCCTTGCATTTTGGTTTGATAGGTTAATCACGAAGATAGCCTGGGTCCTGATAGGCTCGCTCAGTTCGAAAGGATGGATAACAGAAAGCACAGGCATAATCTCAGGAGAAAGGGATTTGCCGTGTTTGTTCCTCCTAGCCTGGGCTTTGTTGATGCTGAAGCTTTTTCCATATTTTTCCCACAGTTATTTTAGTCCAAATATAATACTGATGTATCCCAGCAACTGGCACGTCACCTCCACCGAGGCTGGCGCTTTCCAGGAGGGATAGTGCGGTGGTACCTCCCCAGCAGCTCATGCACAGCTGTGTAAATGCACTCTCAAACTTTCAAGAGGTGCACAGATCCCAAAAGTGGGAGAAGAAAACAAATATGTATGTGTGTGTGTGTGTGTGTGTATGTGTGTGTGTGTGTATTTTTTTTCTTACTCTACGTAGCAGTAGTCATGTTTTCCTAAAACAAGTGAGGTGGCTTCAAAGGGTTACACCCCTTGAAGTCAGTGCGTTTCTGTGCTTACATTATGCACTGCGCTATGCCTGGCGCTATTTCATGTCTCGTGTTTACTGTGATCTTTTCCATCTCTAACTGCCTCAGCAACTCACATGTCTGTTTTGTATTTGCTGTTTTTTTTTCATTTTAGTGAGGTTTTAAGCACCTTTATTGCCAGTATCAAAGACAGGCTTCAAGGGGTAAGTTAACGCCGATTCAGAGAGCGTTAGAAACGCTACAGAGCATTCACTTTCTCCCATTCACTGTGCTACCTGAATTATGACAGTGTTTGTCTTGAGCATTCAGACGCTTTAAACCAACAAATGTCAATTTTTTTTGCACGTGCCATCCTCTTTGTGGCCTATCTTCAGGGTGACCCCCTTGCCTCAGGGTCAGCAACTGAATTTCTTTGGGGCTAGGGAGCAGGAGCAGTCTCGCATGGCTGCCTGCAAATATAAATTCTTGTTTCCTTCCACCTGAGGAAAGTAGGCTCCTCTCTGTAATAAGTGAATACAATGCGGTCTTATTGTTTGAATATATTTTCCTGCCCTTTTTATAGTTAATTTGATTAATGTTATTACTAATGGTGTTTTTTTTAGAGATTAATATCTCTATTTCAAAACCTGGTAAGATTTCTGTAACACTTTGTGAGCCTTTTGAGCCATTCCCCATCTCCTTGGAGGTTGCAACCAATAGCTGGACAGAGCTGTCTTAAGCCCTAGATAAATATCCATTTTCAGGCTGTTCCATTCCAAGAGTTGCAGTTGTTGCTCTGTGGTGTTTGGGGCTGTGTTTTCACAAACAGGTAGAGGACACAATGTATTAATTCTCTCATTTACCGTGTTTTTTGCAGTTGCAAGCATGCCTGGACAAGTTTGAAGAAACATTCGATTCAAGAAACAAATCCATTTTGGATCACCTGGAAACCATTTCCAAGACATGTAAGTAACTTTATATATAATTTCTGTTAACAGCAGAGGGCATCGTCAAACTGCTGAACGTTAGTGTGTTGTCTCCAAGCTGGGGCGAGTTAGGCAAGTCATGCCACTCGCAGCTGCTCTTCGTTAGGGAGAAGAGCAAATAACGTTTATCCACAGTATGGATTCATTTATTTTTCCATTCTTTCTCGGCTATATTTTCCCTTTCTTTGCCTACAGACACTGTCTGTTTTCTTTCTATATTATTGTTCTCTTGCTGTGCTGTGTCGGAGAGCTGAAATATTGAGCGGTTAGACCCCATGCACGTACAGATGAACGCGCCTTATTGCTTTGTGTTCTGCCTGGCGGATGACAATTTTCAGACTATCGGGGGCACAAATGAAATAGTACAGATAACTTAGATACTTACATCCTGAGTAGCCACCTTCAGTTTTGACAGCTTTCTCAAATTTTCCTGTGTAGATCAAAGTTTTCATGTCTCCTCAATGCTTGAGGTGATTATATTTTACATATGAGCAAAATAATGGTACTGCTCTTCTTAGGCAAGAAGCAAGTAATGAAATGCACTTTTCCCTGATAAAAGGGTGGCCTCCCAGAAAAGCCAATAACGTACAACACTTTTGAACAGCTCTGGCTCCGGAGTGGCTAGTCATAGAAGTCTTTATTGCGGGAGAGTGCTTCAGATAAATTGTTTCCAATTTGGCTTACAACTGAGCCATTGAGAGCGCAGTAATTTTTAATGCTAGCGTTATTTTTTATCAGCACTCTGTCAGGACTCTAAAGAGAGCTGGACTACTCTGTGCAAGCACAGGAGGCCAGCTCAATGCATACAAGAAATGTGAAGTGAGTTATATCTTGTGAGTTCAAGGTAGCAGACCTTCACAGAAGCACTACAGTATTTACCATGCAGTAAAATGTGGCTTTCATGAAGCCCAGCGTTGACAGATACCCTTTTAGTCAATACAGGACTCTCGGGCAAACAGAATGGAGCCTGATGCATTCTTCATGAGGCCTCGGTAGCTTGTATGTTTGAAATACCGATCTTGTCATACTAAGAACACTGCCTTGCTGTGTTTGGCAAGTGCTTGGCAAGTGCTCTTGGTGGGACCTTAATGTAAGCAAGAATCTGTCCATTTTGGCCGGCACAACAAGCTTTCCTGTTACATATTTGGCCAGTTCCTAATTACCTTGGTGCCTCAGCTCGTCCACTATAGAGGCAGGACTCCGCATAATTTCGTACACCTCTTGCACAGAAATCGTTGTCACGGTACTGAAAATCAAGTCTATTGTTCTCAATTCCCCGTCTTCCTTCCATGCCATTTGCTCAGCTGTCCCGCTTCTTCTGCTACCCGTTTTAAATAAATGTGCTTTGAATGAAATGAGAAACCTCCCAGAGGTGCCTGCTGCTAGATTTTCAAAGCAATTGAAAAGAAAAATTGGCACTTTCCATAATGTATCATGCTGCAGAATGTTGAATATGTAATGAAAATCATCACACGCTCCACGATGTTGTTCTTTTTATATTTCTGGGAGGTTCATCTGTCACTAGTTAATTGCTGATAAACACTGCCATTTGACTGGTATCACACTGATGGATAATTAAGTTCCCACCACATAAATATCTTCGCTAGTGCCTTGAAAAGATCCCAGCTGAGGCAATTCCTTCGAAAAGACTAGTATGAAATTCCTAAACTCAGGTGATAAAAAACTGAATTCAGAGCTGATAAAGGACTGAATGCCGAGGGCCATTGACACCTGCAGATATGGATGATATGGTAGGAAGAGGTGAAATCATTGGCAGTGGAGGATTTCACATTTAAGAGAGGACTATAGCACCTGAAGAGGCTCTCTTAGAAGAGAGAAGTGCGCCAGGATATTCAAAGACCCATGAAAAGTAAAGAAAGGTGTAATTTAAATCAAGTCTTGGAGTCAAGGAGTACCACAAGCCTCGTTTATAGGCGGCGGGTAGCAAGTACATTTGGCACAGCCTACGTAGCCACTGCACTAAACAAAACAGAAAATATTTTTCAGAGTGCATTGCCAAAGCATTTCCAAATGCTGTTGGGCTGGCATGCTCTACAAAATAAGATAAAAACTGTTCTCTTCTGAACGCTTGTCCATATGTGCGTGCACACGGTGGGTAGAGCCGTGTCTGGCAGTGGAGATGGGACATTTGCCTGAGCAGCTTCCACAGCAGCACAGCTGCTCTCCTCACCCACATTTCAGCGCGCTGCGCACATGGATGTAAACAGGCAAGCAGGCCCTATGTTCTCACTTCTTCTACCTTATATAGTGTAATCCATGCAATATTCCCTTAAAGAGGGATAAGCTGTGCAATTCTCTGACAAAACCCAGTGTTTGGTGGGTAGTTTCCAAACAACAACTTGCCTTGAGACTCCCCAGGCCCAGTAGTTGCTGGCAAGGTTTCCAGGGGAATTCATTAGGTTTATGACAGTGAGATGTGACTTCGTTTACCGCATCAGTAGGATCTGGACTGGGAGACCCGGGCAGTCCCCTTACATTCTGTATTTCTATGGACTGAAAAGTCGAAAGGTTTGAAACTGATAAACGAAACACCTTTCTCATGCAGCTGCTAACTAACCGCGCAGTGACTGGCAGTGAAAGTTGTTGAGATGAGGAACTTAAGCAGATTCCAGAAAAGACTTGACACAGATGTCCAAAGCATGTGTAGTTGGTAAATACCCTTCATGGTCATACCTCATGGTATACCTCATACCTCATACCACATGGATTTCAGGCAAAGTCTGTGGCAGAGCAGGCTGAGCTCTGGGGCAGATCATCCCATGTTGCCTTGCAGGTGTTTACTGTCGTGCCGTGGATCGGGATGCAGACTAAGGGGGCACCAACCTGACAGCGGCTGCTCGCTGCTGGGGTACCTCTGAGCAGCATGCGACCATGCCAGCCCCAGCATCTCGTGCGCTGGCACGGCTCAGTTCACTGCCGATGGTGAAAATGCAGTGCCCTGCTGAGCTCCATAGGCATTTTCATGGCTCATGTCTCATCAGGTTTATACCACCTCCTCTTTCCCCTCCTGAACGAGCCTCCCTCGAAAGTGTTATTTAAAGCTTCTGTGCTGTCAGTGCAAATCTCAGGAAGAATTGCATAGGCGCTGATGATAGATACGCAGCAGAAGCAGTTGTTGTTTAATATTTCTAGGCTGGAAGACTGATGCTCCCTCCCTCGGCTGCTCGGATTATAGTTTTCAGCTGTCGGGAGTGCAGCTGCACACGAGAACGGGCTGATTTGCCAGGAATTCTCCGCAGAACAGCGTGGTAGAGCCGACCCAGGCAGCGGGTCCGCCTGGGGCCTGCCCCGAGGCCTTCCAGTGTTTTGTCTCGTGGCAGATTTGACGTTCCATGTGTTCTTAATGTAGAGTAGGAGCATTCAAAGGCAGTGCTATAGCGAATCAAAACACGATGATGGTCCAGGTTGTAAAAAGCAGTTTTGTTTAGAGAAAAATACCTTAAGAGAGAGAGAAGTCTATGCATAAGCCATCCATTAACTAAGTGGAGCTTTTTCCTCTATGAGCTGGTTATTTAGTAGCTATCCGCTAAAAGGTTTATCTGAAGAAAACTTTCTCTGAGGCAGCTATTCTAGTTCATCTTCAAAGACAAGAGATTTGACTAAAAGGGTCCTGGATCTGATCTGGTTTGGCTGTCTCGGTGCTTTTTCTTTTTTATTAAATCTAGATAAAACCTGCATTTTCATTCTGTTTAATAGTGTTTGACAAGTCTGAACACTCCTCTGGCACGGAAGGGAAGGAGCTTGCCCCTCCTCTGTTCTGAATTTTTTCTGCAGAATACTCCTACACGTACAAGCGAAACACGTTCAAGAGACTCGCTGCTGGTTGCTTGCCTGCAGCACGCTGTGCTGAGTCAAATGTATATGCAGATCGCAAGCCCAGTGGATACAGTGCTATTTTTAGAGTAAGGATACCATGTTGTAGAAGAACAGACAGACTAGGGAAATTAGAAAGCTTTAAAAATAATTCAGAGCTAAAATTAAGCATACGGGGAAGCAGAGCAAGCTGAGGTAAGCTTTCTGATTTGGGTCTCTCTATATCCTCGCTACATAGAGAAGGAATGTGATGAAGTGACGTGGAAGGAGTTTGCTCCTTCTGCCACTGCTGCTTTCCTCCTCTCTGTAGGACTGCAGGCCTGGCAGGGTCTGGCAGGCTCCCTGAACACCTGCCCTCCAATTGCAGGTGGCCCTTAGGTCTAACCAGGGAGATGCTAAGTCTGAAAGGGTCCACTCAAACATACGCTCCACCACTACAAACCCATTCCACAAGCCACAACTATCTCCCAGGAGTTTATAAAAAAAAAATCCAAATATGTCAGAGCAAAAGACAAAAGTTTAAAAACTGCAGTGAGGGATCGGGGCAACCAAATTGCCTGTAAAGGCAGAGAGGCTATTACGTGAAATATGCCCAGAGTGTCCTCAACAATGAGCCTTGCTCCTGCGGAGAAGGAGGCAAAGCCCAGTGGTGATGGACATCCTGACACAAGGGACAGCTTCCTCCCGAGCCTCCGTGCAGAAGGTATTTTAACTCAAAGCGTATGAGGAAGACACACGAACTAGGCAACTACAGCGTTCCTTCTCCCAGATGACAGCCACACGCACTGTGGCCAAGCCCCAATGCTTTAGAGGAAGGCAAATAAAGACAAAGACAAAAATACCGCCTGGCACATAGGTTCCCCCTGCCAGGAAACAGCTCGCAGCAAGCACCGTCCCTCGAGCGTCAGCCTCATGACACCTGACCAGCACCTTCGCCAGGGCAGGCAGCCTCGTGCCACCAGACACCTCTGTTTTGCTAGTCTGAGTAAGCTAAACGCTTTCAATCTCCTTTCATAAGAAGAGATTATCATCTAATCACTTAATTATCTGCTAGCTTTTCTCTGCACGTGTCCTGGTTCAGTCTTCCTTTTTTCTTTGCATGTCAATGGCTAGAACTGTCCATGGGCTTCTGACCGTGCCGTGCTTGCGCAGAAATTCCTGTTGGTCCCAGCTTGTAGGCCTTTGCGTGCCGTGCCACTGTATCTCACCTGGTTCCTCTGATGTCACAAGCTAGTCCCTGGTGCTAGCGTACAGCTTTGTGTCACCCACTAACTAAGTGCCCAGCTGGCTTTTGCACCCTGGTCACTATGGTAGGCTTGGCCCATGAGCAGTCCTTGAGGAGCACCCTCCAGAACAGCGTTATCCCCTCAGGACACTCCATGCAAGAGCTGATGTTTTCCCTTTAATTGAGTCTTTATCCATCTGACGTTTCCTCAGCTTTATTCACCTTAGATAAAACTTGCCAATGAAAAGCTTTATTTAAATCTAGACAGAGGCCACTGCATTGCCTTTGGCTATGAAGCCAGCTCTCTTATCATGGCATATTATATGATTCAGACACAATCTGCCTTTTATAAAATCTTGTCCCATTTATTCCATTTTCCTCCATGACCTTGATTACTCTTTCCTTCAAGGTCTGCTCTAAAAGCTTGGACAGCATGAGGACAAACTAGTAAGCCCATAATTACTCAGATCTCTTTCCTCTCTTGCTCACTGAATGTACTCTTTGAATGTCCCTATTTTCTTACAGAAACAAAGGTTGCATGATCATATTCTATCTGTCTGTCCCTAATAGTTTTTGACTTTTTGGCCAATTCCATTAGAATTTGACAGAAGGGCAGAGCTCACAGAGTTAATTAAGTCCCTGCAAGTTTAATGAAAATAGCTGGCAGGAGGAGAAGAGCTCCTGACTGCTCGGTAGCTCTGCAGCGTGAATGCGCACTTCACTGGAGTCAGAGAAGCTGCACGGAAAAGAGCCGAGATAAACGCTCCACGTGCAGGCAAAGCCTCAGCTGGGCTCGCAGCTCACTGAAGTCAATTAAACCCGTTGAATCTGTAGCAAAAGAGGATTAATTAATTGCAGAGCTCATGTAGCCACTTGTTGGAACGTAGGTTTTACGCTGCCTTTTCTCAGCCTCGCAGCGGTAGCCCAAGACTCCAGAGGTTCAATTAGCCCAGCTGGGTGGCTTGGAAAGGCTTTGTTTTAGCAGGAGTGTTTTGCGTCCTCTTTCATTACAGCCAGGAAATGTTCCACCCCAGCCACTTCATCTGTACACACCTTCCTCCCGCACTGTTCAAAAGCATGACCAGACAAAATCAGACAAGTCTGGAGAACGGCTCCTCCTTCCCTGCATCAGGAGTCTGATTTTGCAAGAGTGCTGCTGTCAGATTGCTAAGGATTTTTCATCTTCACCCACATTGTAAACTGTATTCCTGTGCTGTAGGGTATTAGGCACAGCAGTGGTTACTGCAAGAATAACTGCAGCTGCGTGGGGGAAGTTATATTATTGTTCAATTATTTAACAAAATTCCTCTTTTTAGCAGTTTTTCAGCAAGACTCAGTGAAGCCAAGAGCATCGTGGCCCAGTTTACAACGCCGCATGGGATGTCCGTCCCAGGAGCTGTGCCCCAGCCTGTCACTGCCAGGCCCCAGTTACCTCTTGGCCTTCCAGCTGCAGCTGCTCGACCGCCGGACACAGCTGCCTGACTCAGAGCCTGTTTCTGCTCCCACTTCTTCCCTGGATCAGGCTCGCGTGGCTGTTCCCGACCAGAGAGCTCAGTCTGACACTCAGCGCACGGCCTGGGTTTTTGCATCGGTGCAGGACGATGCCTGCGGAGCAGATCTCCCCGAATCCCTCTCCAAGAGTGTACGCAGCAGCACCCGGCCATCCACAGCCAGTGTCCAGTGACTGGGAAGCCCAGTTCTTTCCACGCTCTCTCACAGTTTCCCACTATCCCTTCAGGCAGCGTTCCTTCGGTTACCGGCCTCCTACACGTTTCTATCATATATTCTCTGTTTGGCTGCGCTTCTTAATCATGAACCTCTTGCACCTTCTTCCTGTTATTAGGAGCATTATTATTCCTGTCACATTTTCAAGCCCCCATTTGCCATCAGCTAGTTCCAGAAGTGGGTCACTATATTGGGGTTCCCTTCCCGTGGCCATGCCAATTTTGCATTCAGTAGACAACTAAGCCTCAGCCTTCCTTGTGCTGAGCCAGCCAAGTTTTTCAGCTTCACATAGCCTTCCTTCTCCAGCTGCCATATTAATAGAGAACAGTAAACACGGTTTGGCCTACGCTCAGCATCTTATAAATTTCAAGTGCTTTGCATTAAACATGTACCCTGTTGTTCATTGCTTGGTGCTCTGGGAGATTTCAGCCGGCAAATCGCTATGGTTGCACAGCACAGTGGAGTATTTCATGCCAAGCCTTGGAGGGAGTAGCAATAGCGTTGATAGTACTTTATTCACATTTACAAATGAAAGACCAAATGCGTTTTTTATTGATTTCCCCGTTTAGTGCAAGACGCTCTTCAAACTCACTGTGGCTCGGTGCTGAAAGCTCTGACAGATAAAAGCCAAATGGAGCAGACACTGCTGGAGATGGAGAGGAGACTTGCAGCTGTAAGTACAGGAATTAATCTTTTATTCTGAATTGTGGTTCTGAATTTCTCCCGTTTCTTCAAAATATTAACTGAATATTAAATTGTCTTCAAACGGTGGATTATAAAACAGACAGCTCCTATTCTAATGAAGGGGGAAAGATATTAAAATGCTAATTCTAGGCAAGATACTACTGCTTACCAAGAGTCTGTTAACAGTGCCGTAAGCTCTGATGAAATCCCCATCGGTAAGAGGAGAGTCCGACAGTGCCCTGCTGTGGCGCGCTGCTTTCTCATGGTGGCACATGCCTTTGCTGGAGGAGGCGGTGCAGCGGGTGCCTGGGAAGGGAGAGGGGTCTCGCAGAAATGCAGGACCTTGTCCCTTCAGCTGGGTGGTTTCCCCGGGAGAGAAAAAAGAGGTCAAAAAGGAATTATTGCTAGAGACAAGAGTGTGAATGGTCAGAGACTTCCCGATTCCTGGACAGGTCTGGATTCTCCAAAGACCCTGCGGCAGGAATTGCTTTCGGCAAGCGTGCGTCACCCCGACACGTGAGACGACAACGCCACTGGCAGAGGGGCAGCACAGGGGGTTAGGAGTATGTCTCAATCCCAGATCTGTCACTTTTGCAGGACAGGGAGATCTTACACAGGGAGATCCAGTTTGCTGATCTTTGCGTCCATACTCAACTTAAAGGGTCTAGCTGACACATAATACCTACCAGTTCCTTGTTTGATTACTGTGTTTGCATCTTTTAACGTGTTGTTTACTGCTTCTGCTCTGCTCTCTGCTCCCCTAGAAAGATACGGAGATTTCGGACGTGAAATCCAGTGTCCAGCTGCTGAAGGAGGGTCTGGAGTCACTGCCAGCTCAGCTGAGCGATCAGCACCTGAAGCTGTGTGAACGGTTAGGCTTCCTGAAGCTCCCCAGTGCCTTAGCTGAGCTGCATACATTCATTTCCACTGCCAAACTCCCCACTCACATGACGGATAACGCTTCTCAGACCTCCCCTGGTATACGGCAGGACTGCGCTGTTGATAAGGAGAAAGCACGCTGGCCGTGCTGCCAAGGCAGGAGGGCTTGCGGCTCCTCACTTCAGTCTCAGCCTCCCTGCGTGGCGGCGCCAGACCAAAAGGGAGGCTCCCACACAAGCCATCAGCTCGTGGTGGACGGCGCTTCTAGCGGTAGCTTAAACACAGCTTCAGGAAGAAAAGTGAGCCCCATTGCTACAGTGGCATGTGACAGAGAAAATACTTCTCTGCAGGAGATGAAATCTGCTTTAGAAGCACAGAGCTATGCTAACAGCCCTTGTATGTGCTGTGCTAGCAATCACGTTTTTGGAAGTAGCTGGAAGAAACACTGTCTTGGTCCTCGGGAGGTATCTCTACCAACACCGCTGAGGAAGGCGGTCAGGAGAGGCACTAAAGGGTTTAAAACTGAGCCACAATCACTACAGAGACAGCCTCAAGTTTGCCACCTTTCTGTACAAAATGACATGTCTGGGCAAAAAGACAAGAACTCGTCGACCGACCGTGAGAGGGAGAATACAGCTGTAGGAAACAAAGCAAGACAGAAGTCAGGAAGGGTCGCCCGGAATAAGGCAGCAGGGAGGAAGAAAACGTACCCCGCTAGGAGAAAAGGAGAGCTTTCTAGATGCTCTGACAGCGGGCTGAAGCAAAGGACGGCAAACAGGATTTTGGAGCTGGAAGGCTCCAGAAGAAATTGCTTTCCCAGATATACAGTTACTCTTAACTCAGGAAGCTCCAACCCAGTTTCTGCAGCTCCCAATCAATGGATGCAAAGCAGCGTTCAACAGAGGCTCACAAAGAATTTCCTACCAGGCCCACGCTCCAATGAGGGCGTGCAGCAACTCGCAGACAAAAGAAAGAGAAGTCTGGAAAATAAAAAAGGAGCAAACGTTTCCAATACAAGAAGGAATCTCTGGGATTCCTCTCCCCAGGAAAATGCATTTTCCCTGTGTAGCGCTACAGGGGAAAACCGGAGGAGCTGCTTCAGTCCGCCAAGCGCTGCAAGCGCCCACAGACCGTGTCCTGCCGACACGCTGGCTCAGCAGAATATGGCATGCTGCTCTCTAGTTTTCGATAGCGATTATTCTGATTGACGTTTCAGGTATAGTCTTCAGGATTTTCAATGCAGGCATGGCCATTGCAGTCACAGTTTATTCCTCTAGGTTTATTCGCTGTTTAAGCTCTTAAATGATTTGATTTCGTGGGCCTCCCACGTAGCTGAGCGAGTTCCTGTCGGGACTGGAGAGAAGGGATGAGTTTGCCTGTGTACGTTACAGCCTCTTGAAAACAGACAAGGGTCGCCCCGGCGTGCTTCAAAATGTTATTGCCCACTTTGGTACGTCGTAAGGGACTACGTGGGGTCCGAGGGAAGGCGCTCCCGCCGCCTGGGAGGCTGATGGGATCTGTGCTCTTTTATCGCCCTGCTCTCCACAGAGATGCCATGGGCTCCGACGCCTGTCGTATTTAGGTAGCAGAGGAGCCTCGGCGGACTCCACCGAGGCTTTCGCTAGGCAGGACGGGGCTGGCGGATCACAGACACACGGCTCAATCTCTTGCTACCAGATTTAGCACTCGGATCTACTTGAAGTTTTCAGTTAGATATATATAATAATATCTCTGTGGCTGGAGGCTTTAACTCTGTTTTTCACTCTTTGTCTCTATGTTGGTTCATATGTCTAAAAGTTCAGATCTTTAGATCCCTAGGAAGTAGTGGGTATTTTTTTGACTGATTTCAGTATGGTTAAGATTTGTCCCAAGAGTTGTTTGTGAACCTGGACAGTTATAAGTTTATTTGAGGAAAGTAGAGTCCCAGCATCTCAGGTTCATTAACTGTTGCGTTTCTTCTTCTTTTAGGCTGAAATCTCCTAGTCACTTTATTTCGTTTCTACCTAATTTGGCTTGCGTATCTCTTAACTAATCACGAACTTCTTCATCTTACATATTTCAAAGAGGGTGGTTCTCAAACAGAAACCAAAAGATTCAACGCTCACGTTCAGCAGATAAAGTAATTGTTGGCTTTTTCTCTTCCTGTAGAAACCTGTAATTTTCTAGTTAGGAATCATTCCAGACGCACACATTTTCAAGTCGGAAAGGATTATTCCAATCATCTAATCTGACATATATAGCAGCTTGATAATTTGACCCCCCCAGCTGCAGCAGAGCAAATCTTTCCAGGGTATCCAGCCATGATTATATTTCCACTGCTCCAGGTATTTTTATCATGCTTGTTTTTCGATCTGAGATGCTACTGGCAAAGGAAGCATTGCAATATATACGAAACAGGTCTATTGTCTTAAATACAAGCAGTCCAGTTTTGTCATTCTGTAGAAGAAGACTGGGATTATTTTTTCCTGGATTTAATAAACCCATTGTTTCTTCACAAATGTCTGGTTTCTTTGTGTTGATTTTTAGGGGAGAGCCTGGCAAGAGTCTGGGGCAGGAGGTTCATAGACAGCTGCTCCTTAGCTGTTTTATCTCCCCAGAAGGGAACTGGGATAATTAATTTTTTCAGCACGTCTCTGACATTTAAAGAAGGAGCCGGTCACCTCGTTGCAGTTATAGCTCTGCAAGGCCGTCGTATAGCTCCCGTCCGCGCTGCCCGCCGCCGGGCCGCCGGCAGCCGCTCAGCGCCGGGTCGGTGCCGGGTTCCCGTCACCCGCAGCGTGCCCCATCCCAGGGGAGCCCCGAGGCACCCCGGATGCCCTGGGGCTGGCAGAGGGGCCGCCGAGACCACCTCGTGGGTGACGGCGGCCGACAGCCCGTGCGTTGGCGCTCGTCCGTTCTCTGCTTCCGCTCTGCCATCGCGTTCCCGACGTCGCGATTCCTTTGCTGGGGCAAAACCCGCTGGTCGGCGTGGGAGCTTTGCGGCGCGCTCACGGCGCTGGCGCAGGGGGAAGCCCTCGCCCTCCCGGCGGCAGGGCAACGCGCCTCTGCGTCGCCCACCAGCGTCAGCGCTCGCGAGCCTCCCGGACGGACGGACGGCGTCCGTGCCCAGCTCCGGCGCCGCATCGCTGAGCTTGGAGGGACCTCTGGAGGGCTCTGCTGCAAGCCCCGAGGACGAGGGCGGCGAGCGAGCCCCCGCGGCGCCGGTGCCACCGGGGCTTGCTCGGAGGGAGCACGAGCGACCCGGTCGCTCCGCGGCGGCCCGCGCTGGACCCGCGCAATGACGCAAAGCGGGGTCAAGAACCAAACTGCCGGAAAAAGGTGCAAGGGCACCTGCAGGCCGGGAGCCAAGCGCACCGTGTGTCCCCCGGCCGAGGGGGACACGCTACGGCTCTCACACCGGCCCCCACAGCCCGGCCCGTTTCCCTGGGCTCTCGTTTCCGTCCAGGATCTTCTCCCTGGGTTTTCAACGCCGGCACAAATATTTGTCCCAATATGGCTGTGTCGGCCTGTAATTCCTCTCCGGGCCTTCGACGTACAAAAATGGAAGTGCGCGCGGGGCCGGCTGCGCCCGAGGACTTTGTGCAGTTTGTTTTCCTCAACCCGTGAGCTGGAGCGCACCCCTGCCGGGCGCAGCCGCCGGCCTGCGCGCCCCGCGTCTTCCCCACTGCCAGTGCCGGCCTGCCCGCCTTCCGGCGCCCGCGGCCCCCGGCTCCCCCTCGGCTCTGCCGCTGCTGGCAGCGCTGCGGCGCGTGGCGGGCCCGGCACGCACCCTCCCGGCTAGCTACTCCGGGCCTTTGGCGGCGCGGGGCGGCCGGCCCGGCGGGGTCTCGTCCCACCCGTCTTCAAAGGGGAACGGGGGGGAAGGGGGGGGGCCGCCCGCGGCACAGCCGGGACGGCGGCGTTGCGGGTACCGCCGTGAAAACACGCACAGCGCCAACGCGGAGACGGGCGCCGGGGTGTTCGGGGGCCAGGATTAATCGGGGCGCTTGGCTCCTCACACGTCCTAGGTTTTTCCCGCGCCGGCGCCGGGAGAAAGCTCTGCAGAGGGGAGCGGGAGCGACGGCCGGCAGCCGGGAAAGGCCGTGAAAGACGAGCGGCGGTGGCGGCGGGGCGGGCTGTACGTGCTGACTCTGGCGGCGGAGGGGGCGCGGGGCCGCCGGCGGCCCCCGGCTCTGCCCCGCCGCGGCCTCCCCGGTGCTAATCGCCGGGATTAGCTGCCCGAGCCGCGTGCTTTGTGGGGGCCGGCGCGCCGGCACTGCCCGCGTTTCCCAGGCCGGCCGCCCTCGGCTTCGCGGCCCTGCCTGGGCTGGAAAGGCCCCACGCCGCCCGTGCACGGAGCGGGATGGGACCTGTCCGTCTGCCCCCCGCCGTGGAGCAGGGTGGCAGATGCTCTGGGGACCCCTGGGGACGCGGGGTCGCCCTGCTCCAGCCCGGCTGGTGGCCCCGGGGCGCTGGTGCGAGCAGCCCCGGCTGAAGGGCGGTGGTGGCCCGAGGGCAGGGATTAGGGTGCCGGGGCGCTGGCCTGGCCCCGCCAGCGCTGGTGGCCCCGGCGCCGGGGCGGCTGCTCCGGCGACGAGAGATGGCAGAGCCCCAAGCGGGGATCACGTTGCCGCGCTGTCACCGTGCCCGGATCCCAAATCGAGGCGCAGCGGGGACTGTGGCTCTCCAGCTGGGATCGTTAGCTAATTACCCCCGTTCTTGGCATTAGCCCTGTGTCCGCCCGAGCTCTGCAGCGTCCTGGCGCCCGGAGCAGGCGTGGGGCAGGCGTGGGGCGGCGAGGGCCTTCCCGGGGACGCCCCGCACGGCAGCGCCCGCAGCCCAGCCCTCCCGGCCCTAGGGCCGCCGTGGGCCTGGCTTTCACAACAGCCCCTGGTTTTTGGGTGCTGCGCTGCCCTGCTGCCCCACGGCGACCCCCCCCCCCGGCCCACCCCGGCCCCCCCGCCCCGTGGGCAGCCCGCCCCGGCCCCAGGGGCAGCAGGACCTGCCCCGGCCCGGCCCCCCGGCACCTGCCCCGGCCCGGGCCGCCCCCCCCCCCCGGGCGGGCTCCCGGCGCGGGTGCCCGCGGCTCGGGGCGGCGCGTGACCGGCTGCCGCCGCCGCCGCCCGCTGCGCCGCAGAGCCCGGCAGCGGCACCGCCACCGGCAGCGGCAGCGGCAGCGGCAGGTCAGCGGGCGGGGGGCTGCGGCGGGTCGCGGGCGGCCCCGGTACCGGCCCCGGGGCCTGCGGAGCGGGGGCGGCGGGAGGGGGCTGAGGCGGCCGGGGCGCGGGGCCCGGGGCGCTCGGTGCGGCGGTCGCGGCGCTGCGGCCCCGGCCCCGGAGCGCGCCCCGACCGGCTCCCGCAGCCCCGCGGGGGGGGGGGCGCCGCCGCGGTGCCCGGTGGCCGGAGCCCGGCAGGGCTGAGCCGCGTGGGCGGCGGCGGGGGGCGGCGGGGGGCGGCGGCGGGGGGCCGGGCCGGGCCGGGCCGAGCATCCCGGCGGGCTGCGGCGGGGACGCGCCAAGGTGAACGGTGCGCGCAGGGACCGCGGGAACGGGGGCGTCGGGGACACCGGCGATGGGGACATCAGGGATGGCGACGCCGGGAACGAGGATGTCAGGGACGGGGACACCGGGGGTGGCGACAGCTAGGACCGGGGATCGCAAGCAGCGGCCACAGCCAGCATCAGGGCAGCGGGGACCGGGGGACAGCCAGGACGGGGCACTAGCCAGGGGCCAGGGACAGCCAGGGGCCACTGGGGACGGGGGGCAGCCGGGAGGCTCGGGGCAGCGCGGGGGGCTGGCTGGGAGCCCCCTCAAGTCCGCTCCCGGCAGGGCCCGGGGCCGCGCGGGCGCAGGGGCGCTGGGTGCCGCGTGCCCGTGGGGCGACGGCGGGGTGACGCGCGTGCCCACGGTGGCGCGTGGCAGCGGCGTGGCTGGCCCGGCTCAGCTCACCCCCCTCCGCTGCTCCCGCAGGGCCCCGGGCCGGGCTGGGCGCTCGCCATGGCTGCAGCGCGGCTCCTCGCCTGGGGGCTGCTCCTGGCCGCCGGGGCGCCCGCCGCGGCCGGCCGCCCCCCGCTGCAGGCGACGCCGCCGGCCGCTGGGGTCCCCCGCTCCGCCTGGGCACGCCGTCAGCCGGGCTCGGCCCCCGCCGCCGACACGTCGGGGGAGCTCAGCGGCGCCGGGCACCCGGACGGCGAGCGCTGGGGGGACGCCGGCCCCGCGCGGCAGTCCCGACCGCCGCGGTTGGGGGCTGTGACCGGGGCACCCGTGCCGCCGTGGCCCCGGGGGGCTGATGACTCCCTGCGGGCGCCGGGGACGGCAGCCACCCCGGCTGGCGCTGGGGCCTGGAGGGACGGCGGCCCGGCCCCGGATGCGATGGAGGAGCCCTTCGTCGCCTGGCGAGGACGGGAGGCCGAGGGCCCGGCCGGCCCCGGGGTGCAGACCCGGGTGCCCTCCGCGGCGCCCGCAGACGTGGGACCGGGCTCGGCCGGGCCAGGACACGGCGCGTCCTTCGCGGTGACCGCCGGCCCTCGGCCGACCGTGTCCACCATCGCCCTGCGCCCCGTGCCGGGAGCGGTGGCGGTGGTGGGGATGGCCGAGGCCGGCGGCCGGGGTCCCCGAGCCGGCCCGGGCTCGACGGCTGTGCCCGGCTCTGCCGAGCCGGCGGCCCCCAGAGCGCCGCCGTCGTGGGCGCCGGGGCAGGCGGCCCTGGAGGGCAGGGCCGAGACCTGGACGCTGGGGCTCCCGGCCCACCAGCGGAGCACGCGGAGGGCCCCGCTCGGCAACGCCACCGCCGGGCAGGCCGCCCTGCGCCCCGACGCCGCGCCGACGGGCACGCGGCCGCCCCAGGCCACCTCGGAGCCCGCCCTCGGCACCAGCGCCGCACCGCCGCCCGCCGCCGGCACGGCCGCCCCCGGGACCCCGCGCGCAGGTAGGCGCCGCCCCCACCCCCGCGGTGGCCGCCAAGCCCCCGCCGGTGCCACCGCCCGGCTCTCCCCTCTCCGGCAGGGACGGCGCCCGAGGCGGAGGTGGGCTCCCCGCAGCGCGTCCGGGGCGCCGTGAGCCCCCCGAACGCCACGGGGGAGGCCGTGCCCGCCCCGCGGCCCGCCGGAGGGACGCCCGACCCCAGGCACTCAGGTGAGCCCCGCGGCGGCAGGTCGGGGCGGGGGGGGAGGCGCCGGGGCCGCCTTCCCCAGGATGGGTGGCGGCGGGGGGGGGGACAGCAGCTATCTTGGGCCGCCCGGCCGGGACGCGGTGACACCTTCAATCAGGATTGTGCCCGGCGACGGCGCTAATCTACTCCTGCCCGCGGGGATTAGAGCCGGGTGCCCAGCGGGTGGGGGGCTCCCCAGGGGGCCAGGGCTGTGCCAAGGCCCTGCCACCCCCCAGCCCAGCCCAAACCCGCCGGGAGCTGCCAGCGGGCAGCAGGCCCGGCGATGCGCGGCCCCGGCCGGCCGAGCATCCCGCCGAGCATCCCGCGGGCGGTCGCCGCGCCGCCCCGCCAGATGCCGGTTGCTATAGCAGCGGGGATGCAGGGGGCAGGCGCGCGCGGGGCTCACGCGGCCGGCGGCCCGCCGCCGCGTGCGCGGGGATCCCGCGCCGCCGCGCGGAAGGGCTCCCCGCCGCCCGCCCCGGGGCCGCCCCGCCGTGACCCGCCGCTTCCCCTCCACCCCCCCAACCCCGCCGCCCGCAGACCCCACCGGGACGCGGCCGCCCGGCCCCAGCACCGCCACCCCCTCGTCCACGTGGCGCCGGGGGCTCATCCGGGTGACGACGCAGCGAGCCCTGCCGCGTCCCGCCGCGCCGGAGCCGGGGTCCAGCGTGCCGCCCGCGCCGCCGGGGCCCAGCCCGCCGTGCCCGCCGGCCGCCGGGGCCTGCAGCGTGCTGCGGGGCAACGGCACGGGGCCGCGCTGGGCCGAGCTGCGGCGGGCGCTGAGCTTCGCCTGGGACGCCCACGTCTACGGCACGGCCGCCCTCTTCCTGCTGCTCAGCCTGGGCTGCCTGGCCGGCTTGCTGGGCGCCCCGGCCCTGCGCCCCCCGCACCTGGCCCACCTCCTGCTGGCCCACGGGCTGCTGCTGGCCGCCGGCGTCCTGCGGGCCGCCTTCCTGCTGCTGGACCCTTACGGGGCGCGGGGCCGGCTGCCGGCGCGGGCCGTGCTGCTGCTGGCCACGGCGCCCTTCCCGCTGCTGCTCAGCGCCTTCGCCGTGCTGCTGCAGCGGCTGCAGCGCCTGGCGCAGCTCCGGCTGCTGCCGAGCCGGCTGGGCGGCCTGCCGGCGCTGGGGGCCGCGGCCGCGCTGCAGAGCGGGGCGCTGGCCGCCGCCGACCTGCTGCTGGCCCGGCTCGGCCCGGCGGCGGGGCTGGCGCTGCACGCGCTGGCCTGCGCCGCGGGGGTCCTGCTGCTGCTGGGCGGGCTGCGGGGGTGCTGGCGGGTGCTGCGGGGGCCCGGCGGCGGCGGTGACGGCGAGGCGCCGGGGCTGCGGCGGGGCGCCCGGGCGCTGGCGGCGGCGGCGGCGCTGGGGCTGCCCTGCTGCGGGCTGCAGCTGTACGGCGCGCTGTGGCTCTGGGGCGCCCTGGGGCCGCCGGGGCGCTTCTCGTGGCCCTGCTGGGCCGCCCAGCTGTGGCTGCGGGCCGGCGAGCTGGCCGCGGCCCTGGCCCTGCTGGCGGCGGCCGCCGAGCCGCTGTGCCGCCGCCGCCACCGCCGCGCCACCGCCGCCGCCGACCACTCGTGCTGGGCCAAGGCGCTGCGGTACTTCTGCGCCTCCGGCAAGGCGGCGGCGCCCGAGTACCCCAACAACTGCTACGACTGGGCCGGCGCCGGCCCCGAGCGGGCGCCCGCCACCGACATCAGCAAGAGCCTCATCCGCAACCCGGCCGAGCAGCTGCCCCTGCGGGCGCTCAAGGACAGCAACGAAGCCCGGGCGGCTGCCGGCGGCGCCGCGCCGGCCCCGGGACTCAGCCCCAAGTGCCCCAACGCGGCGGCGGCGGCGGCGGCCGCCCGCTCCTACGCCAGCCTGTGCTTGGAGCGCGGCTCGGCCCCTTCGCTGGGCGATTTGGCTTTCCGGCCGCCGTCGCCCATCGACCTGCGCCGCAGCATCGACCAGGCGCTGTGCCGCCAGCACCTGCTGCCCGACGGCCTCTTCGGGCGGCCGCGGCGCGGCTCCGGCGCCTCGCCGCGACCCGGCGGGCTGGCGCGGTGCAGCTCGCTGACCGAGCTGCCGGCCCCCCGGCCCGCCGCCGCCACCTCCGCCAGCTCCCTGGAGAGCACCTCGCTGCACATCAGCTGGAACCCCTGGCGCCACGGGCTGTCGTCGCCCGAGAGCCTGGCCCCGGACGAGGCGCCCAGCCGCGCGCCCCTCCTCGCCCGGCCGGCCCCCGCCGCCGCCCCCCCGCCGCCCCCCGACTCCGAGCGCGAAGCCCGTCGCAGCTTCCTGGCCCTCAGCAAGCAGGTGGACTCCCGCAGCCTCTCCAGCGACACCATCGAGCTGTGAGCCGGGCTCCCCGCGTGCCCTGGCCCGGTCCCCCCCCCTTGCCCCCCCCCCAAAAACCCAATTCCCCAGCCCCGTTTTGCACGGCGCGGCCCCCCCCCCGACCCCGGCGGAGACGGAGCGGGGGGGGCCGGCAGAGCCATGCGCCGCCCCGGGGAGGGCCCCTGCGGGGGGGGCCGGGGGGGGGCCCGAGACCCAGCCACCCTGCACAGGGCTGGGGGGGGGGGGGCCTCGCCGAGGGAGCCGGTCGCAGCCAGGTCTATTTGTGCCAAAACAGAGAAATAAAGTTTCTGTCACGAGAAGGCGGCCCGGCGGCCTGGAGTGACGCAGCGAGGGTGGGTGCGCCGTGGGGCGAGCGATCCCCCCCCCGGCCCCCCCCCGGGCCCCAGAGAGCGCCGAGCAGCCGGGCCGGGTGCGCAGAGGTTTATTTCCTGAGCTACGGCTAACACGGACAGACGGACGTGCCCCGACGGACAAACGCCACGGCCGCCTTCATGCAGCAGGCAGGCCCCGGCGGTGCGGGGCAGGGCCCGGGGGGGCCAGGAGCCCCCCGCCGCCCTCCCCCTGCCCGGCGGCAGAGGCTGGCGGGGGTGAAGGGCTCTGCCCTGGGGCCGAGGGACGCGGGAGGGTTTGGGGGAGTCGGGGGGGGGGGGCTGAGCGGGGTATCGCATCCGCCAAAGCCAGCCCGGGAGAGGACAGGACCCCGCGGCGGGGACCCCGGCACCTCGCTGCTCCCCGTCGCCGCCTCCCTCGGCTTTCGGTCCCCTTCCCGGCACCCCGGCGGGGGGGGGGGGGTCCGCGAGCCCAGCTCTGCCGCCCGGCTCCGCCAGAGCGGGGTCCGCCCCCCCGGGAAAACCCGAACGCGCGGGGGCCCGCGGGCCCGGCCAGCAGGTCCCAGCTCGGCCGCCTGCTCCCGGGCGCCCGAAAGACGCAGCCCTCCAGGCTCCCGAGAGCAGGAGCAGGTCGGAGCTCTCCCGGCGCCACCTTCCCCGGGTCAAAGCATCCGACCCACCCCGCGTCCCCCAGCGTCACAGCGCCAGCCCTCTGCTGCAGCGCGTAACGGCGGGGAGCGGCGCGCCGTGCCCCCCGGCAGCCCCAGGCCCGCGGCTCCGAGCAGCTCAGCATCGCTGCGCTTGCGGGAGCGGGGATCCGTGCGGGGTGCCCCGGAGAGCCCCGGCCCATAGCGCTTGTTCTGCAGCACGGGGCAGAGAGCTGAGACCCTACTCTAGCAGGGGGTTATTGGGGGGGGGGGGGTCTCATGCAAGGCAGGCGCAGCCCCCAAGCACGCCGCGCACCGGATCCGGCCTCGGGAGGGGGAGGCAGCCTCGCTCCGAGAGCCCCGCGCCCCGGCCCGAGCCACGTCCAGAGCTATCTACCCTTCATGAAGCCGTCGAGGACGCGGTCGCCGCGATCGGAGAGCCAGTAGCCGGCCATGGCGGCCACGGCCCCGATGAAGATGGCGGTGAAGACCATGTCGCCCTTGGCGGCCAGCGTGGCGAGGGCGCAGATCACCACGCCGAAGAACATCTGCTGCAGCACCACCACCTCGTCCTCCGTCACGTCGTCGAAGAAGCCCTTCTCCGGGGCGTCTGCCAGGAAGGGCGCTGGTGGGCGAGGGCACGGCAGGGCGCGCGCACAGCCCCGCGCCGCCCTCCCCGGCGCCCCGCGTCAGGCCATACCGGGCGGCTCGTCCTCCACGCACTGCCCGTCCCTGCGGAGGTGGCCCGGGGCGCACACGCAGCGGTAGCTGCCCTCCGTGTTCTCACAGACCTCCCGCGCCCCGGCGCACACGGGCTCCTCGGCGCTGGCGCACTCGTCCACGTCTGCGGAGAGGGACGCGGGGCTCAAGACGGCGGCGCCGGGGCCAGCGCCCGGCCCGGCGGGGAGGTCACTCACCGAGGCACTTGGCTCCGTCCCGCCGGTAGCCCTTGTTGCACTTCTTGCAGCGGGCTGGCCCGGCGCCCATGCAGCCGATGCAGGCGGTGGAGCAGTCTGCGGCGGGCGCAGCGGGCAGGATCGGTGCCCGGCCACCGGGCGCGGACAGACCCACTCCATCGCCAGGGATCTGGGTGGGGGGGGGGGATGCCAGACACCCCCGCCCGCCACCCCGCGCCGCGCGCGCCCCTGACCTCGGCACTCGTAGGAGCCCTCCGTGTTGACGCAGAACTGGTTGGCCCGGCAGTGCGCCATCTCTGTGCCGCACTCGTCTACGTCTGCGGCACACAGGGCAGGTGAGCGGGGCGCGCGCCGAGACCTCGGCCCGCCCCGCAGCCCGGACCCCCGCCGCCCTGCCCGCCGCCCACCACCACCACCCGGCGGCGCTCGGCGCCCCGCCGCCGCCAGCCGGGACCTCGGCACCCGCCGCCGCCGAGCGCGGGCTGCACGGCGAGCCCTCGGCTCCTCCGTCCCGCCGCCTCCCCGAACCGCCCCGCGGGCCAGGGCGCCGCGCAGCCGCTCACCGATGCAGCGGCGCTCGTGCAGCACCCAGCCCCGCTTGCAGCGCAGGCAGCTGGAGTCCTCCGGCCCCGTGCAGCGCCCGCACGCCCAGTAGCACTCTGCAAGGAGAGGGCGGCCGTGGGCGCCGGCGGCGGGGTGCCGCCACCGCCGCTCCCCCCGCCACCACCATCAGAGCGGGGTGCCCAGCCCAGCGCCGCCCCGCTCCCCGGCCTCGACCTACCGGCGCATACCAGGTGGCTCTTGTTACGCGCCGCCTCGTAGTAGCCGTCGCCGCACTCGGAGCAGAAGGGGCCGCCGTAGCCCGGGCCGCAGACGCAGAGGCCGGTGCCGCGGCGCGTGCCGTCGCCGTCGCATCGGCCGTTGCCGCTGCAGGGCTGCCGGGGCCCGCCGGCACAGGCTGCGCGGAGACGGAGCGGGCCGGCTGCCAGGCGGGACGGGGCAGGGCACGCCGCCGGCGCGACCCGCTCGCCCGCCCCAGCAACTCACGCAGGCACTCGGGGCCGTAGGTGCCGGCGGGGCAGCACACGGCCAGCTGCTCCACGCACAACCGCCGGAAGAAGTCGGGATGCTGCTGCCGCCTGCGGGAGGCGGGGGACGGGGCGCTCAGGCCACCCGCCGGCTGGGCTGGCCCCCCCGGCGGCCCCCGTCCCGTGTCCCCGCCGCGCTCACTCGTGAAACCACCAGCGCTCCACGTGCTCCTCGGCGCGCTCCAGCAGCTGGTGGCAGGCGAAGTCCGAGGGCGCGCACACGCTCTCCAGCACCTCGAGCAGCCGGGTCTCGCTGCGGGCCGGCGGGGGTCAGCGCGGGCACGGCCGCGGCGCCCCCCCCCCCAGTCCCCGGCCCCCCCCGCCGCTGCTCACCTGTGCTCGTACTTGGCCAGCTTCTCCTCCTCCCAGGCCGTGTTGCCCCCGCCGAAGCCCTCGCGCTCCGTCCGCTCCAGGCCCTGGGCGCGCGGCGTGGGCAGGGCACTCGTGGGCTCCCCCCGGCGGTGTCCCCCCCCCCAAAACCAGACTAAAGAGCCTATTCCACCCCCCCACCGCATCTCCCCATGTCATGCACCATGTCGGCACCAGCCCGTTGTCACCCCTTGTCCCCTGAACCGTGTCACCCCCGGGCCCCCCCCACCCCACAAAGTGCCACCTCCTACCCACGTCCTCCTCCCTGTGCCACCCCTGTGCCCCCCGCCAGCCCCATGAGCTCGACCAGCCCTCCCAGTGTCACCCCACGCGTGAGTCACCCCCGTGTCCCTCAACCCCATGTCCTGTGTCGTCCCCCCCGTGTCATCTGTGTCCCCCACGCACCAGGAACTGCATCATTCCCGGGGCCCAGACACCATAGTGCCACCTCTGTGTCCCCCTAGGCCCAGGGGCTGTATTACCCCTGCCAGTGTCACCCTCAGCCCATGTCACCCCCATGTCCCCCAACACCATGGGCTGTGTCACCCACCCCAGTGTCACCCCTGTGTCCCTCAACACCATCGGTTGTCACCCTCCCAGTGCCACCCCCCTGTCCCCCAGCCCCAGGGGCTGTGTCATCGCCCCAGTGCCACCCCATGCCAGTGTCACCCCCCATGTCCCCCAACACCACGGCTTGTGTCACCAACCCCTGTGTCACCCCATGCCCATGTCATCCCCCCACGGTCACCCCATACCCATGTCACAGCCACGTACCCCAGACCCAGACACTGCCACCCACCCCAGCGCCACCCCACGCCCGTGTCACCCCCACGTCCCCCAGCCCCAGGGGCTGTGCCACCCCCAGGGCCACCCCACACCCGTGTCACCACGTCCCCTAGACCGAGGGGCTGTGTCACCCCCACGTCCCCCAGCCCCAGGGGCTGTGTCACCCCCAGGGCCACCCCACACCCGTGTCACCACATCCCCTAGACCGAGGGGCTGTGTCACCCCCATGTCCCCCAGCCCCAGGGGCTGTGTCACCCCCAGCGCCACCCCACACCCGTGTCACCATGTCCCCTAGACCGAGGGGCTGTGCCACCCCCAGCGCCACCCCACGCCCGTGTCACCCCCACGTCCCCCGGCCCCAAGGGCTGTGCCACCCCCAGCGCCACCCCACGCCCGTGCTGCCCGCCCCACGCGTGCCCCCTGCCCCGTCCCCCCTCCGCGTCCGCGGCCCGCGGCGCCCCGCACCCTGCTGAAGCTGTCGGCGAGGCCGCGGCAGGCGCGGCACGGCTCGGGCTCGGGCTCGGGCTCGGCCCCGGGCCCCCCGGCCCCCCCGGCCCCCCCGGCCGCCGCCAGGCCCAGCAGCAGCAGCGCGGCCGCCAGGCGCCGCCGCCACCGCCCCATCCTCGCCCCGCCCCGCCTGGCCCCGCCCCGCCCCGCGCCCACGTGGGGCCGCGCCCCGCCTCGGCGCCCGCCGGCCAATAGCCGAGCGCCGAGCTCCGCGCGTCACTCCCGGCCTCCCCCCCCCCTCCCCCGCCGCGCCTTAAAGGGGCCGCGCGACACGGTCACCGTCAGCGCCGCTTTATTGCCCGGCCGCCAGCGCCCGCTGCAGCCGCGCCGCCACGGGCGCCACGTGCGGCTCCAGCCGCCGCCGCCGCCGCCCGGGCCCGGCCAGCGCCCGCAGGAAGGCGCCGGTCTGCGAGGGCAGGGCGAAGGCCGGGGCGCGGCGCAGCGCCGGCGGCACGGCGGGCACGGCCGCCTCCAGCCGGGCCACCACGTAGCGCCCGGCGCCCGCCGCCAGCGCCGGCAGCGCGCACGACAGGGCGGCGGCGAAGGCCTCGCACGGCCTCGCGCCCTCGACGCCTCCGCTCCCGCCGTCCTCCTCCTCGTCGGCCCAGCGCCGGGCGGCGGCGGCGGCGGCCGGCGAGAGCAGCAGCACCACGGTGTCGCCGCCCCGCAGCGCCCGGCCGTGCTGGGCGTGCAGCCAGGGCAGCGGCCCCGCCGCCGCCGCCTCGCCGCCACCCGGCGCCGCCGTCACCGCCAGCCCCAGCGGCCGCAGGGCCGCCGCCAGCGCGCAGGCCGCCCGCTCGGCCACCGGCTCCGCCGCGTGCAGCACCAGCGCCCGCCGGCCCCGCAGCGGCCCTGCGCCACACCGTCAGGCGCCCGCTCGGCCCGGCTCGCCCTCGCCCGCTCCCTCCCCGGCGCCCCTGCGCCGCCTTTCGGGGGAACCCCCCCTCTTCCCCGTGCCAGCCCCGCCGCCGAGGCCGACGGCCTCCCTCCCCCGGCCCCGCGCTCACCCTCGGCGCTGCGGTCAGCCCGCAGGGTCTTCAGCCAGCCTGCGGGGAGGAGAGCGGGTGAGGCCGGGCGCCGGTGCCAGGACCCCGCCGCCCCGCGCCGGGGCGGGCACGGCGTCCCCGCTCACCTTTCACGTCCTCCTTCTTGAGCAGCAGCAGGAGCAGGAGGCAGGCGGCGCCGAGCAGCGCCGCCATCCAGGCCAGCGCCCAGCGGGCGTGCAGGTCTGCGGGGCGGCGAGGGCTTCAGCGCCCGCCGGCGACCCCCCCCAACGCCAGCACCGCTCCCCCAGCCCCGCGCGGCCGGGGGTACTCACACTTGTGTAGGGGACAGGCCCAGAGCGCCGCGCCGGTGCCGTTCTCCCCGTGCCAGACCTGGGCAGAGACGGCGACGGGTCACGCACCGCCCCGGGCCGTGGCGCCGGCCGCCCCGCCGCCCGCGCTCACCTGCGCGCACTGCCCTGTCGCCACGTCCTGCCGCAGCCGCTGCTCCAGCAGCCCGGGCCGGCCGGCTCCCTGCCAGGACGAGAGGGGTGAGCCGGGCGCCCTGGCTCGGGGACCGCCGGCCGCGGGGACCCCGGCGGGCCGTACCGTGCTGGTGAAGCTGGCGAGCGGCGTGCACGTGCCCCGCTCCAGGGCGCACAGCGAGGCGTTGCCGCCGGGCCCCCGGCTCTCCAGCAGCAGGAGGTCGTCCACGCGGCCGGGCAGCGCTCCTGCGGACAGGGCGCAGCGCCGGTTCGCCCGTGGCGGCGCGCACCGCCGCGGCACGCACCGCCGTCCCCCCCAGCCCCAGCCCCATCCCTGCCCGGGCGGTACTCACGGTCCCGCAGGCACTCGGTCAGCCGGACCTGCCCGCCGCTCCGCGCCTGCACGCAGAGGTTGGGGTGCGGCCGCAGCGCCCTGAACTCCTGGGGTCCCTGCGGGCAGAGGGGAGGCTCCGGCAGCGGGGCGCGCCGCGCGGGACCCCGCCGCCCCGGCCCTACGGGGACGCGCGCTCACCTCCGCCGCCACGGGCTGCTGCAGGTGCGGCAGGGCTTGGCAGGGCCCGGCGGGCTCCGGCCGCCAGCAGGGCACCAGCTCGGCCGGGAGGTCGCAGGGGGCCGAGACGGAGCAGGTCAGCGAGTCGCCGGTGTCGTGCAGCGCCAGCCGCGTCCGGGCCCAGAGCCGTTCCCAGGCTTCAGCGTCTGCAGCGGCACAGGCAGAGGGGTCTGCGTGCCCCCCCCCCGCCCCGAGCGCCCCTTACCCCGTCCCTGTGTCCCCCAGCACCCCGCACGCACGTGTGCCGCCCCCCCCCCCGCCCCAGCCCCGCTGATCGGGCTCACGTACCATGGGAGAAGGGGCACATGCTGGCCCGCGGCGGGTCCTGGATCTCCGGCCAGACCTGGGGGAGAAGAGGAGGCAGCAAGGCAGAGGCAAGGATTCGGGGTGCCCCGCGCCCGTCGCCGTGGGGCACATCGAAACGAGGGGCATCGCCCCTTCGCCCCGGGGGCAGCCGCGCGGCCCGGCCGGGCGCCCACCTGCAGGCAGAGGCAGGGCAGCACCTCGTCCGCCGGCAGGCTGTAGTTCATGGCCCCGCTCTGCAGCCAGGAAGGAGACGTGTGGGTCGCCCCACGGCGAGAAACCCCGCGGCGGCGGCACGGTGCAGAGAGGGCGAGGGTTTCGGGGACTCACCGCCGTCACGGCGCGGCCGGAGCCGCCGGCGCCGTGGCTCCGGTTCTGGTAGAGCCGCAGGGTGTAGCCGTGCCCGGCCACCGCCTCCTGCACCTGCACGACCGCCTCCTTCGGCCCGCGGGACACCTGCAGCCGGGGCACTGCGCGGCACGCGGCTCAGGGCGCCCCGTGCCGCCCCCGACACCTCCCGCTCGGCCGCGGCTCAGGCCCCGGGGGCTCCCGCGGCCGCCGCCGGGCTGCGGGACGGCGACCGGCGCGGCGCCGACGGCACGGCCGTCCACGCCTGGCCCCCGCGACGACCTGCCCGGCGGCGCGGGCCCAGCCGGGGGACGCGGGTACCCACCTCGGCACAGCGGGACGGCGGCCTGGGCCGCGGGCCAGGAGCAGTCTGCGGGGACAGCAGGGCTCAGCGGGCTGGGAGGGCGCCGGGGCCGGCCGCGGCGGGTGACACCGCCTCGGCCGGCCGGCGGGGTACCCGCGGTCGCGGGGAGCTCACCCGGCACCCGGCGGCTCCGGCTCAGCCTGCGGCGGCTGCCAGCGTCGGTGTAGGCCGTGACGTGCAGCTCGGAGCCCAGCGCCGCCTCGAAGCACTTGAACGTCACCGAGCCCTGGGCAGGAAAACCACGGCGCTGCGGAGCCCGGCCAGCGCCGCCCGCGCCCCGGCACCCTGTCCCCGCGTGCCGGGGGGGGGGGGGAAGCCGCGCCGCTGCCTACCAGGGTGTCCCCGGGGCGCCGCCGCAGCGCCCGCACCTCCACGGCGACGCAGCGGGACGAGGCGTACGCGTGGCCCGAGAGCAGCAGGATCCCGGCGACGGCCGTGCCCGGCGGGCTCTCCCGGCGGCGGGGGGTCGAGGTCGGCGGGGGCCCCGGGCCGGCGGCGGGCTCCAGCGCCAGCTGCAGCCGGGCGCGCAGGCAGGGCGAGCAGTCCGCGGCCCCCGTGCAGCGCAGCGCCGGCTCCAGCCGCAGCCGGGTCGGCACCAGCCCCGGGCCCGACCTCGGCGCCTCCAGGCCGCACAGCGCGTCGGCGTCTGCGGGGAGATGGGGGGGCGGGGGTGTGGGTCGCGCGGGGGTGCCGCCGTGGGTCGGGCGGCGATGGCGCCCCACGGCCGCCTGGCACTTACCGAGCAGGCGGCAGGCCAGGCCCTGGGGGGGGGGTGATGGGCGTCAGGGCGGGGGGGGGGGCGGCGTGGGCGCCCCACGGCGCATCCCCCCCGCCCCCCCACCGCCACGGCCCCCCGCACGCCCGACCCACCTGGGAGCAGGTCAGGGCGTCGCGGGGGGCGCAGCGCCCCACGGCCGCCAGCCCCGCCAGCACCAGCAGCGCCAGGCCCGGCGCCCCCATGGCGGCGCCCACCCCCCCCACCACCGCCCACGCCGCGCTGCCCCCCGGCCACCGCCGCCGCCGCCGGCTCCCTCTTCCTGCTCCTCCGCCGGACACCCGGGTCCTAGCGCGGCGCCGGCGACCGCCCCGGGGTGGGGCCTCCCCCGCGCCCGGACGGGACGGCACGGGGCCCGGGGAGGCCTCCGCGCCGCCCCACGGCGAGGCGCGGGCCTGGGCCTACCCCCGGCGCTGCCGCACGGGGCCCGGCCTGCCCCACGGCCCGGCGCGGCCGCTCGGGCCGGCCCCATGGCGTGGCACGCCCAGCCTGCCCCACGGCCCAGTGCGGCACCTGGGGCCGGCCCCCGACGCGGCACGCCCAGCCTGCCCCACGGCCCGGCACGGCCACTCGGGCCGGCCCCACGGCACGGCACGGGGCCCAGCCTGCCCCACAGCCCAGCGCGGCACCTGGGGCCGGCCCCACGACGTGGCACGCCCAGCCTGCCCCACGGCCTGGCACGGCACCTCGGGCCGGCCCCACAGCATGGCACGGGGCCCAGGCCTGCCCCACGGCCTGGCACGGCCACTCGGGCCGGCCCCACGGCACAGCACGGGGCCCAGGCCTGCCCCACGGCCCAGCGCGGCACCTGGGGCCGGCCCCACGACGCGGCACGCCCAACCTGCCCCACGGCCCAGTGCGGCACCTCGGGCCGGCCCCACGGCATGGCACGGGGCCCAGGCCTGCCCCACGGCCCGGCCTGGCCACTCGGGCCGGCCCCACGGCACAGCACGGGGCCCGGCCTGCCCCACGGCCCGGCGCGGCCGCTCGGGCCGGCCCCACGACGTGGCACGCCCAGCCTGCCCCACGGCCCGGCACGGCACCTCGGGCCGGCCCCACAGCATGGCACGGGGCCCAGACCTGCCCCACGGCCTGGCACGGCCACTCGGGCCGGCCCCACGGCACGGCACGGGGCCCGGCCTGCCCCACAGCCCGGCGTGGCAGCTCAGGCCAGCCCCACAGCAGTGTGATGTGGGGCAGAGGCCAGTGACTCAGGTTGGCCCCACGGTGTGGTACAGGGCCAGATCAGCCCCATAGCAGTGAGGCATGGGGCCAGACCAGCCCCAGAGCCTGCTGCGATGGCTCAGGCCAGCCCCATGGCAGTGCGACCCGGGGCCCAGGCCTGCCCCATAGCTCGGCCCGGGGGCTCAGGCCAGCCCCACAGCGGCAGCGGCGGGGCCCAGGCCCCCCTTGCCGGAGGGGCCGCGCAGGCGAAGCAGCCCCGGCCCCGGATGCTGTGGGAAGCAGCGCCGCGGCCCACCGCGCCGGCTCTGCCCCGTCGCTCCCCTGGGTCCCTGGGGGGCAGCGGGGGGCTCCGGCCCACCGTGGGGGGCACGGGGCTGGGGGGGCTTCCCGTGCCGCTGCACCCCCAGAGCACCCCCCGGACACGCTGCACGGCAGGGTGCGACCGATGCCTTTATTCGGCCCCGATTTACAAAGCTTCAGCCGGGCAGCGGAGCGAGAGGGCGCTCGGGGCTGCGCCGAGCGCCCCGCGGCTGCCGGCCCCGCCGCGGCCCCCGGGTTTCCCCACAGCACGGCGCCTCTCTCCCGGCTGCACCGCCCCAAGGGCCCCCCCGGGAGGCCCCGGCTCCGGATGGACGGACGAGGAGCTGCCTCCGCCTTGGGGCAGCGTCCCCGCTGCCGGCCCCGGCTGCTCTCCAGCGCCGCGGCCCTTCGCTGCTCCTTCCCGCGGCGCGTCCCGGCAGCAGGGCTTTCGGCCCCGCTCGTCCGCCGCCGCCTCTGGGGTTCCCCCGCCGGCACACGTAGCCTTTCCCACGGGCGAAGCCTTCCTGCGCGGCACCGAGCCCCAGCCGTCCTCCTCGGTGCGTGGCGCCAGCCCCTCACCGGGGCATCGGGGCGGCTACCGCTGCCGCGGCGGCCCCTCGGCCCCCGCCGGTGCCCGAGCTCTGCGCGGCTTCAGCCCCGGCGCTCAGGTGCCGGCGGCCTCCCCGGGGCTCGGGGCGGGGGGGTCCCCGCTTCGGGCCCCCTCGCTGCCCTCCGCCTCCAGCAGCCGGAGCAGGAGGCCCTTGGCCCGGCGGCGGAGGCGGCGGGGGGCGCGGGGGGTGCCGCGCAGGGCGCCCAGGAGCCGGGGCAGCTGGCGGGGCAGGCGGTAGGTAGGCAGGGGCCGTAGGGGCCGGGGCACGTCGCGGGGGCTGCAGAGGCGGCTGAAATAGGCCAGCACCCAGCCGCCGGGCCGCCCCGCGCCCCCCGCCGCCGCCCCCAGCTCCCCGCGCAGGCAGGCCATGGCGGCGCCGAAAACGTCGTGGGCGTCCCCGGGCGCCCCGCCGCCCCGCCACAGCCGGGCGCTGCCCCGGCTCCAGAGCAGCAGCACGGTGCCCCGCTCGCGCCCCACGCGGCCCCGCTGGGCGTAGAGCCAGGGCAGCCCGCCGACGCGGCCCACGCCGCCCGCTTCCCACAGGTCGAGCCGCACGTCGCAGCCCAGCCCGGCGCGCAGCACCTCCGCCAGGGCGCACACCAGCCCCACGTGCTCCTCCGAGTCGGGCGAATACACCAGCAGCACGGGCCGGCGGCCAGCCGCCGCGCCTGCGGGCGAGACGGGGAGGTGAGGGGCCACCGGTGACCACCCGGCCCGGCGAGCGGGCGGCGCGCTGCGAGCCGCCGGGGTCGGGACCCCCGGCGCGCCGCCCGCTCTCGCCCCCCGGCTCTCACCGCCCGCCGGCTTGCAGGTGCTGCAGCAGCTCAGCAGCAGGACGGCCACCGCCAGCGCCACCGCCAGCGCCAGCAGCCCGAAGCGCCTGCGAGACACTGGGAGAGGGGCGGTGAGGGGGCCGCCGGCCGCCCCCCACCGCCCGCCCGCCGCCCCCCGCGCCGGGGCTGCCGCTCACCGTCAGGGCAGAGCAGCTGCTTCCGGGCAAAGCGCACGTCCGAGCGCCACACCTGGGGAGAGAGCGGCTGGGTGGGGGGCGCCGGGGGGCCGTGGGGGGCCCCGCCGGAGCAGGGTTCGGGGTTGGGGGGGGGGGATCTTACCAGCACGCAGCTGCCCAGCGCCTCCATGGGCAGCAGCAGCGCCAGCTCGCCGGGGGCAGAGCCCTCCGCCTGCAAAGCGCCCGCAGAGGCGTTGGAGGCGCCCGGCCCGACCCGGCCCGACCCGCCGCCGGCCGCCCCCGCCGCGCTCACCCGCCTGACCGTGTAGACGGGCGACTCGGGCTCGCACTGCCCGGCCCGGGGCTGGCACAGGGCCGCGCTGAAGGCCGCCGGGACGCTGGAGGCGAAGCGCAGGCGCAGCTGCGGCCCCCGGACGCTCAGCGACACGTTCCAGGCGGTCTCTGCAGCCGCCGGCGGAGAGAGGGCTCGCGGCACGGCACGGCGCGGCACCCCTCCGCCGGGACAAGGGGGGCGAGGGGAGGCGGGCGGGCGGCTGCCGCGTGCCCCCGCGCTGCGGGGCTCACCTGGCCGGTGGGGGCACTCCACGTGGCTGCTGTTCCCGTAGGAGAACTGGGGGGGACGGGGTTGGGAGGAGACGGCGGGTCACCGGAGAGGTGCCCCTTCCCCACGCCCCGAGCCGGCTGCGCCCGCCGGCGCGGACTCACCCTGAAGCAGAGCCGGGGGTGCACGTCCACGCTGTCCAGGACGTAGGCCTGCCGGGGGCAGAGAGCGCGGCGGTGCTTGCAGCCCGGCCCGGCCCCCCGGGGGCATCCCGCGGCGCCCCTGGCCCGGGGTGCCTCACCTGCTCCTCCTCGCTGGCCGTGGAGTTGGGGATGTCGTGGCAGGGCGCCGGGCCGGCGGCCGCCTCCTTCCAGCACAGCGCGGCCCGGGGGCGCAGCAGGCAGCTGGCGCTCAGCACCATCGCCATCTGGTCCTTGCCGCTGTAGTCATGGAAGCGCACCGAGGACCACAGCTCGGGGCCGTCTGCGGGGTGCAGGCTCAGCACGGCGGCGGCCCCGGCGGGACCCTCCCCGCGTGCCCCCCCCCCGCCGCCCCAACCCCTCCGGCCGCCCCCGCTCACAGGCTGCCGGCTGCTCCACGAAGGGGCACCTCTTGCTGCGCAGGCTGTCGCCGTGCGGGTAGGAGGCCTGGGGGAGCAGGGCAGCGCGCTCAGAGCGGCCCGCGCCCCCCGATCCCCCTCCCCGAAGGCCGTGGAGGTGCAGAGACCCGGCGACGCACCTCGATGCACAGGCAGGGCACCAGGAACTCGTAGGGCAGCAAGACCCGTCGGCCCCCCGGCACCAGGACCTGGTGGGGGAGCGGAGGCGGCGTGAGCTCGCCGGGAGCGTGGCCACCCCACCGGGACGAGCCCAGCTGGGGGGGGGGACAGCGGGGACAGCCGGAGCTGGTACCTGCTGGTGGAAGGGTCTGGGCAGCTCCTCGCACTCCAGGGCCAGCTGGTGGCACAGCCGCACCATCAGGGCAGGGCCGCGGGGCACCGACACCGCGATGGCCCTCGCCTCGGGCACCCAGCTGTGGGTGAACGTGGGTCCTGGCGGAGCACGCGCGGGGTCAGCCGGGCTTCGGCGCCCCGGCGCGGCTCCGCGGCGACGGCCCGGCTCACCCGGCGGCTCTGCAGCGACCCAGCAGCTCCGGCTGATGGCCAAGCCCCGGTCGGGGATGGTGTGCAGGGAGACGAGGACCCGCCGCCCGCTCTCGGCGGGGAAGCAGTCGAACTGCACCTGCCACTGCGGCGAGCCGGGGCTGAGCGGGACGGGCGCCCCAGCAGCCTCCCCGGCTCGCCACTCCCAGCCCGGCCCGCAGCCCCCGGCGCCGCACTCACCGGCGAGCCGCCCGGCGCCCCGCGCCGCCTCCACACCTGCAGCCAGCTGGCCCTGTTGGAGCGCAGCTCCAGGAAGTCGAGCTGCAGCCCGCGGACGCCGCTGAGCCCTGCGAGAAAGCGGCCCGCCGTGCCGCTCTGACACGGGCGGTCCGGCGCGGGGGCGCGTCCCGCCGGGGAGAGCCCGGGGGCTCGCGGTGCGCCCCTGCGGCCCCATCCGCCGCGCCCCGTGCACCGGCGGCCCCCTGCCCCTACCTGCGGCGGGGAGGGCCAGGCGCACCCGCAGGCATGGCTGGCACGGCTGCGGCGGCTGGCACAGGCGGGCCGTGCTCAGCACCAGCGCGGGCGGCTCCAGCGGCGGCCCGGCCCGGACGGGCTGGCGGCAGCGGGGTCTGCTCAGCGTGCTGTCGGCTGGTGGGGAGCAGAGCGGAGCCGTGCACCGGTGGCACCGGCACCAGGGGAGCCCCAGCACCGGGAGAGCCCCAGCACCGGGGCAGCGCCGGGCACCAGCAGCCCCGTGCACCGGGAGAGCCCCAGCACCGGGGCAGCACCGGGCACCAGCAGCCCCAGCACCGGGGGAGCCCCAGCACCGGGGCAGCACCGGGCACCAGCAGCCCCAGCACCGGGGGAGCCCCAGAACCGGGGCAGCACCGGGCACCAGCAGCCCCACGCACCGGGGAAGCCCGTGCCCGGGAGAGCCCGGCCCTGGAGAGCTCCGCGCACCCGGGGAGCCCCGGCACCGGGAGAGCTCCGCACCGGGGCAGCCCGTGCCCCGGGGGAGCCCCGGCACCGAGACAGCGCCGTGCCCGCAGCCCTGCCCCCGCTGCCGGCCGCGCCGCCCTGCCCGCGCCCCGCAGGACCGGCACCGCCACCGGGACCCGAGACCGGCCCGCCCCGGCGCCGGGGCTACTCACCGGTGGCCCTGCACTCCTGCAAGCAAAGACACGGCGGTCAGCGCGCCGTCCCCGCCGGGACCCGGTCCCCGCCGCGGCCCTCCCCGGCCCCCCCGGCGCTTACGAAGTTGGCGGAGACCCGGAGGCGGCTGACGGTGGCGGCGGCGGCGAGGAGGGCGGCGGCGGCGGCGAGCAGCAGCGCGCCGGGCACCGGGCGCCCCATGGCCGAGCGCGGCGCACGGTGCCCTCCCGCCGCCGGGGGCCGGATCCCCGCCCCGCGCCGCCCCTCCCCGGGCGGGCCCCGCCGCATTCCTCCGGCGGCACGTGCGGCCGCCCCGACGCTACGGCGACGGGCGCCGCCCGGGGGCGGCGCGACCTGGTTGCGGTGGCGCTTCCTGCGGCGGCGGCCGCCTCCGTGGGAAACCACCCCGCGGGGCACAGCGCACGCACACGCACGGTCCAGGGTGCTTTATTTCCATATCGCTACACACGCGATGACGGGGGGTGGTGGGTGCCGGCACCTCTTGCAGGGGTTGGGTTACCGGTGCATCAGCAGCCCCGTCCCGGCCTTCGTGCCGCCCACGTGAAGCCGTGGCGGGCAGGGACACGGCTCAGCCACGTTGGTCCCTGGAGACGCCGGAGGCAGCAGCCCCCACACTCTGCCGGGCAGCTGCCGGGTGTTGCCTCCTTTGGCCCCACAGCGCTGCCGGCCTGGGCAAGGCCAGCAAGCCCCAAGTGCCCCCCACCCCGTCCCTCCCGCTGCCCCCAGCACATCCCTGCTGAGGTGACAGAGGACAGAAAAGGAGCCCCCCAGAGCTCCAGCCCCCCTCTCCCCAGGTCTGCAGCCGGGAGCAGCACGCATGCATGCTCTGCCCCCCCAGCCCCACTCATTTCTTCTTCTTCTCCTGCGTGCTGGTGAACCAGGAGTCCAGCAGCTTCTTGCTGTAGTAGAGTTGCCAGCCGTGCACCTGCGCGGCCACCACCACCACCAGGTACATGACAGACACCGCGGAGAAGCCGAAGATGAAGCGATAGGCCTTGCCGTGGCGGTAGAGCTGCTGAGCCATGGGGAACATCTCCATGGTGCCGTAGATGAGGGGCGCCACGGAGAAGAGGCCGGTGCTGATCATGGACAGCACCAGGTAGCTGATGTTGTTGCGGGGGAAGGAGAGGAGGCCCAGGAGGGACGGGAGGATGCTGAGCAGGTACGGGTACTCCCACTGGTAGGGCATGGCCACCTGGTCGTGGGGCAGCAGCTTGAGGTGCCCCACGCACATCTGGGCCAGCAGCAGCAGCCAGATGGCCACGTGCATGTAGATCAGCTTCTTGATCTCAGACTTGAGCGCCACGCTGCAGAGAAAGACCGGCTGTGAGTGCCTGCTGGCAGGGACGGAGCCCCAAGGCAGCCTGGCGGGGGGAGCCCCGTGAGGGCACAGGGTCCGGGGGGCAGGACGCTACCTCATCTGGTAGTGCGAGGCCACGCGCTCCCGGTGCTGGTAGTCGCTGCCGTCGGTGCCGGTGGCGCGGGGGCCCCCGCGGGAGGCCATCGCGCTGGCACAAGCTGCCTGCGGACGGGCAGCCAGAGGTGGAGTTGAGCCCCTGCCCTGGGACGCCCTGCGACCGCCCCGTCCCCCCGGACGGCCCCGGCACCCCCCAGCGGCAGCCCCAGGCCGGAGAGCCCCCGACAGCAGCCCGGGACCCCCCGATGACAGCCCCGGCCCTGGGACCCCCCCCCCCCCGTGGCAGCCCCGGCCCCGAGACCCCGGTGACGGCCCCGGCCCTGGGCCCCCCAGGGGCAGCCCCGAGACCCCTCCTCGCCGGACAGCCCCGGCCCTAGGATGCCCCCCGCCGGTGACAGCCCCGGCACCGGGCTCACCCCGTTCCCGGGCGCCCCGAGCCCCCCCGCCCCACCGCGGCCCGGCCGCCGCGCCCCTCCGCACCCCACCTGCCACCGGGCCGGGCCGCTCTACCCGCACTTCCGGCTGTCTATGGACCGGGCTGCCCCTATCAGAACGCTCCCGCGGTCACGCACCGCCGGCCGCTCTGCGCGCCCGGAAGCTAAGCTCTATGACCGCTGCGGAGCGGTCTCTCCTCGGGCCCGCCCCCGCGCAGGCGCAGTGGCAGCATGGCGGGCGGGGGCAGTGCCGCGCGCGTGCTGGCGCGCGCCGCAGGGTCAGCGGGGGCGCGCGCCGCGGGACACGCGTGGGGCGGGCTGGGGTGCGCGTGGGTGTGCGGGGAGCTGCGACGGGGACACGCGGGTGAGGGGGCGCGTGGGTGCGCGGGGAGCTGCGACGGGGACGCGCGGGGGGCGGGCGGTGGCACGTGGGACTGCGGGGAGCTGCGGCGGGGGCACGTGTGGGGACGTGGGCGGGGGCGCGTGGGTGCGCGGGGAGCTGCGGCGGGGCGGGCGGGGGGGAGCGGCAGCTGGAGGCAGGCGTGTGGACACGCGCGGGGCAGACGCGCGGCTGAGGGGACACGCGTGGGGTCCGGCCGGGGTGCGTAGGGGGCTGCGGCTCGGGGACAGCCGTGAGGGCCTGGCCTGGGTGTTGGGGGACCGCGTGGGGCAGGGGCTGTCAGGGCAGCAGGGGCTGTCAGGGCAGGGGACGCCAGCGGGGGAAGGTGGGGAGGGGGCTGTGGGGCGGGGACACGCGGGGGGGGGGGGGCAGCCCACGCCGCCCCGGCCCACGCTGCCCCTGCCCGGCGCGGCAGGCGGGGGCGAGGCGGCGTGGGGGGGCCGCCGGGCCCCGAGGAGACGCTGGCGCTGCTGGAGGCCGCCGTGGTGCACCGGGAAGGTACCGCAGCCGGGGGGTGGGGGGGGGACGGGGTGGGGGCGGCAGCGGGGGCCGCGCTGACCCCGGTGCCGTCCCTCGCAGGAGCCCTGCTGGCGCTCAGCAAGCCGCCGGGCCTGCCCGTGTGCGGTGAGTGGGCGCCCGGCCGCCGGCGCGGGGTGGGGGGATGCAGCGGGGGGGCAGGGGGGGGGCGCTGGGGCCGGCGCTGAGCCCCCGGCGTGGCAGGCGGCGGCGGGGAGCTGAGCCTGGCGGCGCTGCTGCCCGCGCTGAGCCGGCGCCTGGGCCTGCCGGCCGAGCTGCACGTGGTCAAGGCGCCCGACAGGTACGTTTTGGGGGGGGGGGGTCTGGGGAGCGGGGCGGACACCCACCCCCCCAGTGCCAACCGCTTCCCGCAGGGAGAGCTCCGGCCTCGTCCTGCTGTCCGGCTGCCGCCGCGCCACCGAGCAGCTCCAGCGCTTCTTCGCCCGAGCCCGCCGCGGCGGCCACTACCCGGCCACGTACTGGTGAGCAGCCGCCGCCGCCGCGGGGGTCCCGTGGGTGCCCGTCCCCGGCTGACCCCCCCTCCCGAACCGTGCTGTCCCCGCAGTGCCGTCACCGTGGGCGTCCCGGCGGAGCCGGAGGGCGAGGTGCGCGCGGCGCTGCGGTGGCTCGGCGGGGCGGTAAGGCAGAGTGGTCGGGGCGGGATGGGACGGGACGGGGACAGACGGACGGACGCACGCAGGCGCGCGGGGCCGCTGCCCGACGGCCGGCTCCGGCGCCCGCAGGCGCTGCCCGTGGCCGCCCCGTCCCGCCGCAGCCTGGCCAGCAAGGAGGTGAAGACCACCCTGACGCGCTACCGGGTGCTGGGCGCCTCGGCGGGCTGCGCCCTGCTGCAGCTGCAGCCCAAGACAGGTGGGTGGCGGCGGCGGCGGGGGGACGGGGGGACACGTCCCCGCGGGCTCCGGCCGCCCTGACGCCGCTCCGGCCGCAGCCTTCCCCGGACAGCTCCCGGCGCACCTGACGCTGCTGCTGTGCCCCGCGCTGGGCGACCGCCGGGGCTCTGCCCGCCTCGGCCGCGTCCTGGGCCAGCCCTTCCTGCTGCCCCCCGCCGCCGCCGGGCCCCCCGCGCCGCTGCCTGCGGCCGAAGCGCGGGCGCCGCTGCCGGACGAGGAGCTGGCGCGCAGGTTGGGGCCGGGGCGCTACCGCCGCCTCCCGCTGCACCTGCACCTGCAGCGGCTGGCGCTGCCGGCGGCCGTGCTGACGGCCCCGCCGCCCCCCTTCTTCCTGCGCACCCTGCGCCTCCTGGGGCTGCCCGGCCCCGCCGGCTGAGCCCGCCGCGCCGCCCCCGCCGCATTAAAGGCTGCTCCGCGCCCCCGGGCTGCTCCCTGCCTTTTCTTTGCCGCGGTTCCCCCCCCCCCCCCCGCCCCGACCGCCGCCGAGCTCTGCAGCAGGCGAGCGCGGCGGAGCTGCCGGCGGCGCCGGTTCCCGCGGCCGCGATGCCGCCGCGCGCGGGAGAACCGGCTCTGCCCCGCCGCGGCTTGTCCGGGGCGGTGAGGGGGTCTCGCCCCGTCTCACCGCTGCCCCCCCGCGCTGGAAACGCGGCCGCAAAGCGGGAGCCCCCCCCCCCATGCCACCCGCCCCACAAACGGGCAGAGCCTTTCTGCCTCGCGCAGGCATGTTTTCCCGACCCAGCGTTTGGGCTGGGCGCTGGCCCCCCCCCCCCCAGCCCGGCCGCAGCAGCCGCAGGACACCCGCCGGTCCCCACCGGCGTCCTCGCGGAGCCCGCCCCGGCCGCCTCATGCCGCGCAGCTCTTCCGCCTCGGCGTCCCCCTGGGAGCCGCCGCGCGCCTTTTGCCCGACGGACGGCGGCAGGGGCGAGGGCTGGGGTGCCGGAGGTCGGGGCCGGAGGCCGGGGAGGGGGGCGCAGCCCCGGCGCTGGGCGGGCCGGAGGGGAAGAGGGCCGTGCCGCGAGCGTGGAGGGGCTCGGGGGCTCCCGGGAGGCGCGGGAAGGGCTGGGGCAGGCTGGCCCGGGGCTTCGCCTGCGGCCGGCCGAGGCGCGGGAGCCCGCGGGGCGCTGGGCGGCCGAGGGAGCAGAGCGGGAGGGAGGGCAGCCGGGACACGGCGCGGCTCGCCGGGCTGACCGTGCCCCCCCGCCACGCCGGGTCCCCGAAGCGCTGCGGTGGCGGCGAGGTCCCCTCCGAGGAGCTGGCCGCGCCGGGCGGCACCCGCTGCCTCTCGTGAGCCGGCTCGTGGGGCAGCGCCAGCCTGCTAGCAGGGGTCCAGGTCGCCATTGCCACCTCCGGGGGCCGGGGGAGCCCCGCGGTACGGCGCCGGCGGGGCATGCGCACGCTCGGGACGGGCGGCGGGGGGAGCCGCTGGCTGTGGGGCGCGCTGCCAGGGGGCCGAGGGCTGGCCGGCGGCGGCGGCGGCTTTCCCAGCGTGGAGCCTTCCACCAAGAGCTTCATGCCCACGTAGTGGGGTACGGGCACGGCCGCCTGCGGAGGAGGCGGGGGCACGTAGGGGGGCACTGGCACGGAGCTGCTCTGCCCAGAGCCCGCATCCGCCCAGCCGCGAGACCCCATCCCTCAAGGCCATCAGGAAGGCCAGCAGCCAGGACCTGAGTCCCCCAAAGGGTCCCCCCCTGCGGGACACGTCCTTTAGCCCTAAAGTTTTGGGCTTTCCCTATGGTCCTTTTGGCTTCTTGACCTTGGAAGCACGCTCCTCCTGGCCTGTATCCCGTTTCTTCTGCTGCCAGTGGCTTTCCTGGGTCAACCTAAGGCTTGGGTCAACCTAAGGCTTGGGTCAACCTAAGGCTTGGGTCAACCTAAGGCAACACCAGATGGAGCCCATGCAGCTCCTGCATTGCTGCAGGTCCTGGCCCCAGCTGGCTGGAGATGGACATGGGCATGGCCAGGCTCCCTCCAGCCCTGCTCACCTGCTTGTAGATGAGCTCAAAGGCGCCCGTGGGGCAGTTGCGGTCAGCCTTGCGGTCGATGACCACGCGGAGCGTGTCCCGCTGGACGCCGGCGCAGAGCCGGCTGGTGACCGCCGTGGAGGCGGCCATGGTGGGGCTGGCGTTGATCTCCAGCAGCCAAGGCTGGAAGTCCTCCCCGAAGACAAAGTCCGCCCCGTAGAGCTCGAAGCTGCCCTTGCGGGACTGCACCAGGTCCTGCGAGGCCTGCACCGCGTGCACGATGGCCGCCTTCATGCCGGGCACCATGACGTCGGGCCAGGCGCGCGCCTGGCCCTGCTGCTCCAGGTAGGCCTGGAACTGCTGGGAGGACCACATGTTGTCGGCGGGCAGCTGGGGGTGACGGCCCCGCGCGTTCTCGTAGTGCTTCTGGATGGAGTTGTTGCAGAGGTGGATGGCGCTGGGGCGGAGAGAGCGGGGTCAGCGCCGGCGGCGGGCGGTGATGGCGGCGGCGGGGGGCGCTGCCGGACTCACGTGTCCAGGCTCTGCAGGGAGAAGGGCTGGGTGGAGAAGCGCAGGTAGCTGTCGCGGTAGAACCAGACGGTCAGCGGGTTCCAGTCGGTCACCAGGAACCACTGGCGCACGTCGAACTTGGTGCCGAAGATGAGCAGGGGCCGCTCGATGTACTTCTGCACCACCCACTTGCCGTCCTTCACCAGCAGCGGGTTGCGGTCCACCAGCCGCAGCACCTCCTCCAGGCGAGCCAGGCAGACGATCCCTGCGCGACACCGGCCGCCGTGCCGCAGCGGCGGCGGGAAAGGCTCGGGCCGGGCGCCGCTCCCCCCCTCCACCCCGGCCCGGCCCTCCTTTACCTCTACCCCGGGACTTGGCCCCGGGCTTCACGATCCAGACGTCGTGGTCGCCCTCCATGTCCAGCTGCGGGAGCAGCGCCGCCAGGTGCCGCAGCACGGCCCGGCTGCGCTCCAGGAGCACGCCGGACGCCTCCGGCACGGCGCCCTCGCTGCGGGCGGACGCGGCCGGTGCTCAGGGCCGGCCGCCCCGCCACCCGCCGCCGGTTCCCCCCCCCACCCCGCAACCCGCCGCCGCCGGCACTTACTGCACCACCCGGTAGTAGCCCTGCAGGAAGCGGTCCCAGGCGGCGCGCGGGGCCGACACGGGCTCCTTGTCGATGTCCTGGTGCCGCAGGCTGCTCAGGTGCTCGCCGCACGCCCGCAGCGCCTCCTCCACCAGCCGACCGGGCAGGAGGGGAGCACGCCCCGGCTCGGCGCCCGCTGCGAGGGCCGCGGGGTGAGCGCCCCCCCCTCGCCACCACCACCACCCCAACCTCGGCGGGCCGAGGGGAGCAGCGGGGAGGTGCCGAAAGCGGGGCCGGGGAGGGGGGGGAAGCGAGGAGCGGCTCTGCCCGCCGGGACGGCGCGCTCACCCGGCGTCTCGCTGGCGTCCGGGGGCGGCTGCGGCCCGCCGCGCGCCCCCTGCGCCCTTCGCAGCACCACTTTGAGGAGGCTGCGAGCCGCCGTGAGCTGGAAATCCTCTGCGAGAACCCGGGTTGGGGGGGGGGGAGGAAAGCGCGTGAGCCGGCGCCGAGCCCCCGGCGGGGACGCCCCGCGCGCCCGGGACCCCGCTCACCGATGAAGGCTTGCTTCTCGTCCGCGGCCCCCAGGCGATAGCAGCGAGGGAAGAACGTGTCCGCGTCGGCCTGGTCGAACCAGTGCAGGTTGCGGAGGTTGAGGCACAGCCCGGCCTGGGGGGAGACGGGTGAGCGCCCCGAGGGCGGCCGCGGCGAGGACGAGGTGGGGGGGGTTGGGGGGGGGGGCTGCGGCCCGGCCCACCTTGGTGGTGAAGGAGCCCGCCTTGGCGTAGTGGTTCACCACCTGGTCCTTGCGCAGCCGACGGCAGTCGACGGCGTCGCGGCGGCTGGTCCAGATGAAATACGGCGGCTGGTTTCGGAGCAGGTGGGACTGCGGGCGGGAAGGGGGGGCCCCGGGGTGAGACGCCGGCGGGTCCCTACTGCCCCCACCTCGCCAACCAGCCTGATCCCCGCCCCCCGTCCCATCACCCCTTCCCTCTCGTCACCCCACCGTAACACCATCTCCGGTGCCCCAGGTGACCCCTTTCTCCTCATATCTGCCCCAGCTTCCAGCGACCCCCCCGCCTTGTCCCAGCCTCCCCCAACCCTTCAGCCCCAGCCTGCACCCGGCTGACCATGAGGCTGTAGGTGCCACTGAGGTCCTCATCCCGCTCCTCCTCCTCCTCCTCGCCTTCCTCATCTGGGGAAGGTCGGGAGTCAGCGCAGCCCGGCGTGGGCGAGGGGCTCGGCGACCCCGGCCAGGGGGCAGGCTGGGTTGGGGGGACGGGGCCGCGCAGGGTGGGACCTCCCTGCCAGCGGGACATCCCACCATTAGGTCCCCTTCCCGGGGCTCGCAGCACCCCCAGGCCCTGCCCCGGGAAGCTCACGCGCCGTGTGGTGGCCGCGGGGAGCACGGAGAGTCCGGGCACAGAAAATTTTGGGGTCCTTGGGGAAAGCCGTGCCCACGCCGCCCTCACCTTCCCAGGCGGCGGCACCGGGAAGGCGCTGGCGCCCGGGCCCTGCCTCGCACGCGAGGGAGAACTTCTTCTCCACCCAGCCGCGGGCTCGCAGCAGGCTCCGGATCACGGGGTAGGGGCCTTGCAGCATGAAGATCTTCTTTTGCTGGTGAGGGACGGCGGTGGAGCTGAGCGCGCTGCCCCGCGCCGCAGGGACCGGGGGGCCGGCGGCAGCCCTCACCTCGATGGCCCTCTCCACGCGCAGCCGGACCCGCTTGAGGCGCTCCGGGTTGAGCGAGGGGCGGCCGCCGCCGCCACCCTCCATCGCCGCGCGCCCTGGGGGAGAAGAGCCCCGGCTCGGCAGCCCCCACCTCGCCGCCGGGCCGGGCCGCCGGGGAGGGAGAGGCTCCTACCGTCCTGCCGCCGCCGCCGGGCGGCCGTGGGGGCGGGCAGCCCCTCCGGGAAGGGGGGAGGCAGAGCCCCTTTCTCCGCCGCCCGCTCCATCCGCATGGCGGCACCTCGGCCCAGCGGCGCGACCCTGGAGCTGCCCTCCTCGCCCGCCGGGACCGGGGGGCTCCGAGGGGGCCGGCGGCGTGCCCGCAGTGGGGCTGCAGCCCTGCAGGCGCAGCCCGCCGCCCCTCACCCCGAGGGCTGCTCGCCCCGCGGCCGCCGGCGGCCTGCCGGCCCCCGAGCCATGGCGCGTCCCGCGGCGGCCTGGGGGCACGGAGAAGCCGCTAGCGGCGCTGCCTCCGTCGGACGCCCCGGGGGGAGAAGACAGGGTGCTCGCTGCCGCCCCGGGGCTGGCGCAGCCGTGGCAGGACGGTGCCGGCAGCCTGGAGAGGCCCCAGGCCCAGGCGCCCGCACGGCTCCTCCGCCCCGCGCTCCGGAGCTTGCAGCGCAACGCGTGCGGCCCCTGCAGCCCCCCTCGTGCCCCCCCAGCCCCTCTCGTGCCCCCACCACCGACACCATCCTACCCCCCAGCCCTCCGCACCAACACAGCCCCCCCAGACCTCCTCATGCCCCCCCCCGACCCCCCTTCATCCCCCATCGTCCCCCACAGCCCCCCTAAATACCGCCCCCCCCGGACCCCGCTGTGCCCCGGCCCGGCCCGCACCGTCGGGGCCGCCCCCGCTGTTTGGCGTTGCCATGGCAGCGCCGCCAGGCCCCGCCCCCTGCGCCGCCAGGCCCCGCCCCCCCGCTCAAGAACCGGCGCGGGGAGGGGGGGGGAAACGGTGTCCCCCACCGCCAGGCAGGAGGGAAGCGAGCAGCCGAGTTACAGCAAACGAGGAATTGTTAAAAAAAAGAAAAACAAAGGGGGAAGGGAGGGGAGGGAAAAAACCAAAGGAGGAACGAAGAGCAGGGAGTCGGCACGGTCTGACACGAGCACGGTTCGCTTCAGGACACCCGGTCCTCTCGCCCGTCCCCGCGGACGGCTCCGTAGCATCTGGCGGCTTCTCCTCTCTTCCGCAGGCGGCGAGGCCGGGCTGCGGCCGGCCCCGCGGGGACGCCGGAGAAGCCAGGGAGCTCAGCACCACGGTTCAGAACTGCAAGGCAAGAAGGGAAGGCACAGGGCCGCTGACTGCCGGCTCCTCGCGCGCTCGCCCTCCCCTCCCGCGCCCAGCGTGCCATCCGCGCTGCGCCGAGGCGGCCTCAAGCCACGTCTGGCTGATCAGCAGGGACGGAGACGAACGATAACTGCCGTTCGGCACTGCTTGGATTGTGGAGCTCTGCGCTCACTTCCCTGCCTCCCCTCGCCCTGGGGACCGCGCAGCTCGTCTCAGCAGTCCGCGTCCCGCAGCTGCCGCTCGCGCCCTAGCAAAGCGCCAGCCCGCTGGCAGCCTTGCAAAGCTGGCGCGTCACGCTGCGCTCCTCTCTCACTGAGGAGGGAGCAAAGCGGGCAGTAGCTCTTCCAGGTACCCCCACCCGCTCCCCACGTGATTCCCCTGCCCCAAAGGGCACCTTCCCAGGGGGCTGCCGCCACCTGCGCCACAGACGGGGACAGCCCGGGGCCAGGCTTCCGCGCGCGAGGGTCACGGCAGGCCGGAGCTGCACCCTCGTCCAGAGACACGGGAACCATCGCCTCCCGCTTTAGAGCCTCACGTTCTTGAGGAACTCCTCTGCCACGATGCGAGCCCTGGCGTTGACAGACAGCTTCATCTCACTGATCTCCTTGTCGATCTCCTCCATGAAATGGATCACAAAGTCCACGAGCTTGTGCTTGTACATCTGCTCTGTGTGGAAGTTTGTGATCAAAAAGCTGATGTCGTAGCCCTGGAGAAGAGAGAAGTGGCAGAAACAGTTAGCGCACCAACCCCGTGAGCACACGTCCTCTTTCGGCTCCGGAGACCCCCCTCTCCCCAGCAGTGCCAAAAGCACAGCAGGATGCTGCTCTGCAGCTCCACGGGTCACCTCACCTCCACAGGCTTCCTGCGCAGGATGAAGAAGTTCTCAGCCCTCATCATCATAAAACGCATGAATTTATGGCACAAGATCTTCTCGATCTCATCAGCCTGCAGAGAGAAAGCAGAAGTGAGGCTTCCTCCAAGCAACACACAAGCCACCAGCCTGTTCCCTCCCCTCCCACCAGCTCACCTGTTTCACTGCAATGCTGACTCGCACAGAGTTAATGGATCCCTCTATAAGGACCTTTTCCTTCTCGTTCCTGCTGATGATCACTGGCTGCAACAGCAGCTCTTTGCTGCTTCTGTGGATGCAAGAGAAGCTCAGCACTGATTAACGAGCACTTGCTGGCCACACAGGGCATGCAAGCAGGGAGCTGCAGGGATCACAGCCAATACGGACACTTGGGAGTTTGTTTTGTGCTCCAACACGATGCTTTCCACCTCCCAGGCACACGCATCATGAAGGCAGATCCTCCCTCCTCTTTGCAGTTTCTCAGCTCCCGGGCTGACCAGCCCCATCGCTGCCTGGTGGCAGCTGCTGAGTGCAGAGGCCTCTCCAGCCTGCACAGTCCCCTCGCGTCAGGCCCAGACATGCTAAGCAAAGGCAGCAGTGACTAGATGGGATTGTTTTTTGGTGTAAAAACCCCAACAAGAATTAACCCATCCCAGTGTCCAAAACCAGGACTCAGTTCCCAGTGTCCAAAACCAGGACTCAGTTCCCAGTGTCCAAAACCAGGACTCAGCTAGGCTCAGGAACAGTGCTGGACTCAGTGCACTAAAACCAGAGCAGAGACCGTTTTCCCCGTGCTGCTAAAGCTGAGCTGGCAGCGTCGCAGCACAACAGCTCCACAGGGACACGCTGGCCCCGGAAACCAGCCAGAGGCAGAGCAGCAGCCCGGGGGCAGCTGCCTCCAACGAAAGGATGGCGGAGGGCCCGAGCGGAGCGGGGGCCCCGCAGGCACAGCCGCCCCCTGGCCGTACCTGACTTCCACCTCGGGCTTGTTGTGGCGCTCCACGACCTGCGAGGAGAAGTTCTCCAGGCACAGGGCGGCCTGCAGCGTGGCGCGCACCGCGTTCAGGTACGGGCGCAGCGTGGCGGTCTGCGGGGACACGGCGTCAGAGCTGGCAAACGGTGCGGCCCACTGCCCCCCACCCCGGCTCGGGCCCCCCCACCCCCAGCTCGGGACTGCCGCCCCCCCAAACCCCCAGTCATCCTTCTCAGGCCCCCCCCACCCGCCTAAAACCCCAGCCCGCCCCAGCTGCCCTCCTCAGCCCCCCCACCCCACCCCAGGCTGGGGCCTTCCGCCCCCCCCCCAAACCCCCAGCTCGCCCCAGCCGCCCCCCTCAGGACCCCCCCACCCCCGACTCGGGCCTGCCGCCCCCCTAAACCCCCAGCTCGCCCCAGCCGCCCCCCTCAGGACCCCTCACCCCCGGCCCCCCCGCCCGCCCCCAGTCCACCCCCATCAACGCCCCCCGGTCCGCTGCCGGCCTAGGCCCCGCCAACCCCCCCGCCAGGTCCCTCCATCCGCCCCCGGGCCCAGCCACACAGCCCCCGCCACCCCCCCCCCTACCATGGTGGCGGCTCCGGTCCGGTCCCGGCAGGCGGAAGTAGCTGTCCCCGGCGGCTCCTCTCTTCCGGGATGGCCGGGAGCTCCCACTGCAGCGGGAGGGGGGGTCGGGGGAGGCTCCCGCCGCGCGCCGAAGGGCGCGGGCCGCACCGAGCTGGCCTCGCCTCACCGCGCAGAGGAAAGTGACGGCGGCGGGCACGGCGGCTCGCGATGGCGGTGCGCGATGGCGGCGGCCCGCTCATCCCCCCCCGCCCGCCCGCCGCGTTGGTATAGTCCCGTCACTGCATCCATATTAGGGAAGGCAAAAAGAGCGTGGGCCGGGCCAATAGGCGACGGGTGCTGGGCGCGGCTCAGCCAATGGGAAGTGTGGGGCGGGGCAAGGCGGGCGCGGCGTTGGCCTACGGAGGCCGGAAGGGACGAGCGGCCTAGGCCCGGCCCCCCGCGGCCCTCCCGGCCGCCCCCGCCCCGCGGCGCCGCCGCCCCCCCGCCCGGCCGCGGCACGCGCTGCCCCGCCGGCGCCTTCCGGGCGGCCCCGGCGCCCCCGGGACCTCCCCGACCCCCCCCCCGGGGCTTCCCTGCGTCCCGGCCCCGCCCCCTCAGCGCCCCGGTCCCAACCCCCCCCCTCCGCCGGTTCCCCTCAGCACCCCGGTTCTCTCCACCCCCCCCCCGCTTCCCCTCAGTGCCCCGATCCTTCTGCCCCCCGCCCCGTTCCCCCGAACACACCCGTGTGCTCCCCCCGGTGCCCGCCGCCATGAGCGAGCTGAAGGACTGCCCGCTGCAGTTCCACGACTTCAAGTCGGTGGACCACGTGAAGGTGTGCCCGCGCTACACGGCCGTGCTGGCCCGCTCCGAGGACGACGGCATCGGCATCGAGGAGCTGGACACGCTGCAGCTGGAGCTGGAGACGCTGCTCTCCTCTGCCAGCCGCCGCCTCCGCGTCCTGGAGGCCGAGACGCAGGTGCGGGCGCCGCCGCCTGCCCCGCGCGGCGAGGGCCGCTGGGGCCCGCCGCCCGCTCCCTCGCCTGTTCGTTCACGCCGAGGGGCTGCGGCGGCCTGTTGGGCTGCCGTTGGTGTGGGCAGCGGGCCCGTCCCCAGGCTGCGCTGTGTGGCATGACATGGTGTTGCTCTCTTCCAGATCCTGACAGACTGGCAAGACAAGAAGGGTGACCGGCGGTTCCTGAAGCTGAGCAAGGAGCATGATGTGGGCACTTCTGTCAAACATGGGAAGCCCAAGAAGCAGAAGCTGGAGGGCAAAGGGGGTCACGGGACAGGGCCTGGCCCTGGTCGGCCCAAATCCAAGAACCTGCAGCCCAAGATCCAGGAATACGAGTTCCCAGATGATCCCATTGATGTTCCCCGGATTCCCAAAAATGATGCTCCAAACAGGTGCATGGGGAACATTTGGATCATCCGTTTCCTTCCTTGCAGCTCCTGGCGAGAGGGCTGGCTTGGACCCGAGGGAAGAGGTGCCCTGGAGGGAAGGGGGGGTGTGAGTCGGCCTTTGCCGCGGCCCACGCTGTGCCTCTGCAGCCCCCCCTTACTGTCCGTTTGCTCCGTCCTCGCAGGTTCTGGGCCTCGGTGGAGCCGTACTGCGCCGACCTCACCAACGAGGAAGTCAGAGTCCTGGAAGAGCTGCTCAAGCCGCCTGAGGACGAGGCTGAGCATTACAAGGTGAAAGATCTAAAGCCCACCCAGTCTTGTAGCCTCTCTTCCTGTCTGTTTTCTAATCCTGGGCCAGTCTCCTGTCAATGCAGTCTTGTGCCTTACAGTGAACGCTCGCCCTGTGGGGATGATACTAGTTTTTTCCTGCAAAAGCAGGAATTTATCTGCACACTTTTCTCTTCTGGCTCCCGTGAGAGAGTGTCTTGGCTGCGGCCACGAGGTAGCAACTTGCTGCCCCCGTTCTGGGGCAGTGCTGAGGTTGTTGCTGTGCGCTTTCCTGTCCTTGGGAGGCAGTGCCCAGCTGTAGTCTGTCTGTTCCTGCTGCAGCGTGGTCCCGGCCTGTGAGACTCGTGGTGTTCTTACATGCAGAGTTCCTGTTGTTACATCCAACTTTGAGCACAAGGGACCTCTCTGGACCCTTGTCTGAGAGACCCCAAGCCCCCTTTCCCTTGTGCCAGCTGCAGGGCTCTGTTTGTTCTAGGGAGCCGAGCAGAAGGATTTTACACGCTCTAGGGAAGAGGACCGGCAGCAGACGGTTGTTTTTGTTGTCACCCGCTTGTAAGCGGGTGAAGAACTGGGGAACGGGGGCAGTTGTGGAGATGAGAAGTAGCAGCCAGGATGGGGTGAGAGACTTGGCTGCTCTCACCTCTGCTGCGTTACACGTGTGGTGCTGTTGGATAGCCACAGTTTCCACACGTGGAGATGACATCTCTGGTCTCGGCTACAGAAGAGCCCTGGGTGAGGGCTCCCTGCCTGATCAAAGACGCTGTGACCAGGGCTGGTGCTCGCGGTACCAGCTCCCTGATCTGGTCGTGTCCTGCCAGCGCTGCGTGTGTGACGGGCCCGTGCCTCTTGTACAGTGGGGATGGCTGAGTCACGATCAGGAAAACGCTCTTCCCGTAGCACGGTTTTAGATTTCACTCATAACGTTGTGGTTGCTCTTCCTGTGAGAGTGCAGCTTGTGGTTGCCGCTTTGTGTAGCTTAAAGACTCGCTGGGGTCTGCGCCGGCCGGTGGCACCGCCAAGCCGAACGGCGCCGGGCCAGCCAAAGGGGCAGGGCGGCTGCCGAGGAGCTCGGCCCTGGAGCTCACGGGCAGCTGCGCCGCCTCCAGGGCCGCGTCTGGAGGTGCCGAATTCTGCCATCTGCTCTGCGCAGGAGCTGTGGGAGAGGAGGGGAGGGCCCAGGCCTTGGGAAAGCGGGAGAGCAGCCCTGGGGATAGGGTTGTAGAGCCCCAGGGCAGCCGGGTACTGGCCTGGCTGCGAGCCAGGTGAAGTGTGCGGGGCTGGGTCCTTGGATGTAGGGCCTGCTCCGTGGCACGGCAGGGCCCGTCTCCTCGTGCCTGAGCTCTGGCGCGGACGAGGGCCCTGGGACGCTGTGCTGACCGCTGCTCTCGCTTGTCCTGTGGTTGCAGATCCCGCCTCTGGGGAAGCATTACTCCCAGCGCTGGGCCCAGGAGGACCTGCTGGAGGAGCAGAAGGACGGAGCCCGGGCAGCAGCTGCTGCTGACAAGAAGAAAGGCATCCTGGGACCGCTGACTGAGCTGGACACTAAAGGTGCCTCCATCCCTGCCTGCGTCTGCCCTCTGTGAACGGCCTGGAGGGGGCTGCAAGGCACCTACACGGAGCACAGCCAAGCCCCTGGGACGCTGGCCCTGCTGCCCTGGGGGTTCCTCCCTTTCCGGTGGCTGCCCTGGGGAGGGCACAACTCGAGCGCAGCTGCAGGGAGGCTCAGGTGGCAGAGACAGAATGGAGTAAAGCTGTCCCTGCAGAGGAGAGAACAGTTCACCTTGCACCGGAGTCCCGCTGAGGCGTTGGCCTCTCCCCTGCTGCTCACTGTTTTCCCTGCTTCCTCCCAGATGTTGATGCCCTGCTGAAGAAGTCGGAGGCCCAGCACGAGCAGCCTGAGGACGGGTGCCCCTTCGGGCCCTTGACGCAGCGTCTCCTGCAGGCCCTTGTGGAGGTGAGAGGGCTCGGGATTGCGTTGTGGCTCTGTCGGGCAGTGTCACTGCAGCTCGGTAAACTGACCCTTCTCTTGCCCTCTGGTTGCCAGGAGAACATCATCTCCCCCGTCGAGGACTCCCCGATTCCTGAAATTGCTAGCAAGGACTCGGGAGCCGACGGCGCTGGCACTTCCCCCCGCAGCCAGAACAAGCCCTTCAGGTGAGCAGCTGAGGTGGCCCCGAAGCTCTGCTTTGCCTGCTGGATGTCTGAACATGCCTGGGGTTCCATGTCTTCTGCAAGCGTTGGGAGGAAACAAAAAGAAACCTGTCCCTCGAGTAACTGCAGCAGAGTAGGTTGGGGCAAAAGGTAGCACAGCCTCGAGCACAGGCAGCTCCCGTTGTGCTACAGCCCTGCCCAGGTCCTGGCCCACAGAGCATCTATGTCCTCCCTGCGCCTTGGGGGAGAAGGCGAGTCCGTGCGCAGTCATGCTGCCACATCTGCTGGCTGTGGCGCGCATAGCACCCGCTCTCTGCCCTTCGCAGCGTCCCCCACACCAAATCGCTGGAGGGGCGGATCAAGGAGGAGCTCGTTGCCCAGGGCCTGCTGGAGTCGGAAGACCGTCCTGCCGAGGACTCCGAGGATGAGGTCCTGGCCGAGCTGCGCAAGAGGCAGGCCGAGCTCAAGGCGCTCAGCGCGCACAACCGCACCAAGAAGCACGAGCTGCTGCGGTGAGTCTGGCGGAGGAGGGTGACGTGGTGCAGGGCTGGCGGGCAGGGCCTGACGTTGGTGTCCCTCCAGGCTGGCCAAGGAGGAGTTGCACCGCCAGGAGCTGCGGCAGCGCGTCCGCATGGCCGACAACGAGGTGATGGATGCCTTCCGCAAGATCATGGCCGCCCGGCAGAAGAAGCGCACCCCCACCAAGAAGGAGAAGGACCAGGCCTGGAAGACCCTGAAGGAGCGCGAGAGCATCCTCAAGCTGCTGGACGGTTAGCGGACGGGGAGCTGAGGACTGGGCTGCAAGCTGCTCGCACCCCCCTGTTTTGCAGACTGTAGCTGAGCTGCCCCAGCAGCCAGGGCAGGGGAAAGTGGGGACGAGGAGGGTCCTGCCCACGGGCCTGGTGTGGTGGCAGTGCCCCGTCACATGCAGGGTGTTGGCACGGCTGTGCTTTGCCTAGGATGACCCCGTGGGCTTGGCACGGCGGGTGAACGCCCCCCCCCCCCCCCCCAGCGGTGTGACGCCCTGCAGAAAGACCTGGGCCCGCGCTACCTCCCTCGCTGCCCGTCCCGCTAGACCTCCTGTCCCAGGAGGCAGGTCCCAGCTGCTGTTCCCTCATGTCCAGCCCAGCCCCCGGGGCAGCCAGCCCTCCGCTTGGGCCGCTCCCGCAGCGGGACACGGGGGCAGCTGCCTGCCCTGCCTCTGTCACCCCAGTGCGCTGGCCTTGACCCCCGGGGTGCCCGGGCAGCTGCGGAGTACTGCCAGCCCTTTCGGGGATGGGGTAGACCGGCCTTGGCCTGCTGCACAAAACCGCTCAGGCCCTTGGCCAGCGCTGCGGCCGCCGCTACCAAGCTAGGGTGCGGGCCCTGCGCCAGCGCCGGGGCCTGGAGCTGGAGAGCGGAGCGTGAGGGCGGGGGGTCCCCCTGCCTTCGCCTCCCCTGGGCGTGGAGCTGCGCAGCCCTGCGCAGCGTTCCTGGGAACCGCTGCCTCGGCCGCTTCCGCCCCTCGCTGGGCTCCTGCCGCTATTCTCGGGGCCTGACATCAGCGGCGCTCCGTGGGCGGCCCGGCGGGCGGATGTGGTGGCCGCTGCGGTGCGGATCCCCTGGCCCGGCGTCCCTCTCGTGGCCCGGCCCCGCGCCGCTGCTGGGGGAGGGATCTCGGCCGCGGCCGGGGGGCTGCGGGGGGCCGGCGTCGCCCCGCGCCGGGGTGGGTGGTGGGGCTGGAGCGGCAGGTGGGGGGAAGGAAGGGGCCTGCTGGGGGAGCACGCTGGGCTGGGGGGGCCGAGCGGGGCCGGCTGAGCTCTCCGTGTACCTGTGGTTTGTGCTGCCTCGCTGCCAATAAAGGGAGGGCCGGCGAGGTGGTGGTGTGCTGGCGCCGGGGAAGCGGGGGCTCCCGGGGCGGCCCGAAGGCTCCGAGCCGGGACGGAGCGACCACGGGGGACGGGGAGGGGGCAGAGGCCCTGCCGTGGGGGGGGTGCTCGGATCAGGCTGGGGCGCTGGCCGCTGCGCTAGCCCCCCCTCCACCTTCCCCGGGGGCGAGGAGCCAGGGCAGGCCCCACGGCTGTTAGGGGCCAGCACGGTGAGGAGTGGGGTGGCCTGGCGGGGGGGGGGAGTGGGGCCAGGGGAAACCCACGGCAGGGGGTGCCAGCCCAGGGGGTGCAGCAAAGGGACACTGGGGCCTGTGCCCCGTGGCGAAGCTGGCGGGGGGGGTGCCCCCTCCCCGTGGGCAATGCCCCACGAAGGGCCCCACCCCCCCACCGCCGACACGCGTGGGGGCACCCAGGGACGCGACGCAGCACGTGCGTACGCGGGGGAGAGGTTCCTCGCGGGGCCCCGCCCGGTGGCCCGTGGCCTCCCCGCGCGAGGCCCGCGGTCACGCGTGGCGCCGCCGCGCCAGCGGGAGCCCATTGGCCGCGGCGCTGCGCGGCGCCGCCCTCCCCCCCCCCCGCGTGACGTCAGGGCTGGCCGGCGGCGCGGCGCCGGGAGGAGTCGCCGCTGCTCCGCGCGGGGCCGGGGCCGGGGCCGGGGCCGCCGCAGCGCCGTCGGTAAGGGAAGGGGGGGGGACGGGACGGACGGACCCCACGCAGCGGCTGCCGCGGGAGTTGGGGGGGGGGGACACTGCGAGCAGGGGTGCAGCGCCGAGGTCCCGCCGCCGGCTGTGCCGCGGGCAGCCCCACGCGGGCGAGTGGGTGGGTGGGCGAGCGGGGCGGCCCCCCGTGCTTCCCCTGCCAGGCCGGGGCGCCCCGCTCGCCCCCGCTCCGGCCGCCCCGCAGCCGCCGGCGGCCCTCGGCGGCGGGGCTGCCCGCGGGGCGTCGCGGGCTGCTCGAGGCCCCCGACGCCCCGGCCCCTCGCTGCGCCAGGCCCAGCCCGCCGCCGCCGGGGCAAGCGGGCGGCTCGGCCCGGCCCGGCGGGGCGACATGCCGCTGGGGCAGGACGGACCCGGCTGGAAGAAGAGGACCGAGGACATCCGGCGCATCTACGACTTCCGGGAGGTCCTGGGCACGTGAGTCGCATGCGGTTCCCCCTGCCCGGCGTCGCCCCTCGCCCGGGGCCGCCCCCCGAGGCGGGGGCCGCACGCCAGGGGCTGGGCCGGGGTTGGGCGGCGGGCGGGGGGGACGCACACAGCCTGGCCGTGCCCTGGCGAGGGGCCGGGTGGCCGCCCCGCGGCCGGCAGGGGTGCGGGCAGGGGGTGCCCGGCGCCGCCCGAGCCCGCCCCGGCACCCTAAGGCTCTTAGGCGGGATTAGCGGGTTAATTACAGAAAGGCTTAGGGGACGGGGACGGCGCGCACGCCGCCCTCCGCCTGCGCCGCCCCCGAAGCCCCGGGGCCTCGGCATCCCGCCCCCCCCCCCCAAACGGGCCCCCTGCCCTGGGCGGCCCAGGGGGCCGGCTGCCGTCACCCCCGCGGCCGCGACCCGGGGCGTTACCCGGGGCCGACGCGCCCCGGCCCCGCGTCCTCGGCCCGGCGGGTGGGCACCTCCCGCTCGCCTTTCTCCTATAAATAGTCGGACTTTCTGCCTGTTGCCATGGCAATAGCGGCGGCGCGTGGCTGCCGGGCAGCGGGCAGCCCCCCAGCCGGCTCACCCCGCTCCTCCCGCGCCAGCGGCGCCTTCTCCGAGGTGGTCCTGGCGGAGGAGAAGATGACCCAGAAGCTGGTGGCCATCAAGTGCATCGCCAAGAAGGCGCTGGAGGGCAAGGAGACGAGCATCGAGAACGAGATCGCCGTCCTGCACAAGTAGGGTCCGCCGCCCCGGCGGGCGCGGGGCCCCGCTGCGGCCGGGGCCGTGGGGTGGCGGCCGGCGCCGGCCCCCCGCTCCTCCCCGCCACCCCCCACGGCCCGGTCCCCCCCCCCGCCGGTGCCTGCAGCTGGGTGTTATCAGCGGCTCTGAAAATAGCCCAAGCCACGCGGCAGCCCTGACCCCGGCTGCACCGGGGGGGGGGGCCGGGCGGCTGGCCGGGCCCCCCTCTCACCCGCCGCCTCTGCCCGCAGGATCAAGCACCCCAACATCGTGGCCTTGGATGACATCTACGAGAGCAGCAGCCACCTCTACCTCATCATGCAGCTGTGAGTGGTGGCGGGGCCGGCGCGGGGCTGGAGCTGGCGGGGGGACCGGCACGCGGGGCGGCGCTGACCCCGGCGCTGCCCGGCCCCCCCGCAGGGTCTCGGGCGGCGAGCTCTTCGACCGCATCGTGGAGAAGGGCTTCTACACCGAGCGGGACGCCAGCGCCCTGATCCGGCAGATCCTCGACGCCGTCAAGTACCTGCACGACATGGGCGTCGTGCACCGTGACCTGAAGGTGAGCACCGGGGCGGGGGGGGGGGGGCTGCGACAGCGCCCCGGGGGGCTGCCCTGCCGCCCCGTGCCCCGCGGCCGCCCCGCTCTGACGCCTCCTCCCCGCAGCCCGAGAACCTGCTCTATTACAGCCTGGACGAGGACTCCAAGATCATGATCAGTGACTTCGGGCTGTCCAAGATCGAGGGCTGCGGCAGCGTCATGTCCACGGCCTGCGGGACCCCCGGCTATGTCGGTGAGACCTTGGGGAGGATGCGGGGGTCAGGGGAAGGGAGGGTCCAGCCTCTTCCCCCCAGCTTTGCCCGGGGCTCCCCCCCAGGGTGCAGAGGTGGGGTGCAGGCAGTGATTCCCCCCCCCCCCCCCAAAACCTGCCCCATTTCCCCCAGCCCCTGAGGTGCTGGCGCAGAAGCCCTACAGCAAGGCGGTGGATTGCTGGTCCATCGGGGTCATCGCCTACATCCTGTACGTACTGCCGGGTCCGGGGGCAGCCGCGTAGCCCAGCTCTGCCCATCCGCATCCCGTCCCCTGGCCCGGCCGCGGTCACCCCGCGTGCTGCCTGGGCCGCGTGGGGCCGCCCGCCGCCGTTACCCTCCCGGCCCTCCGCCCAGGCTCTGCGGTTATCCCCCTTTCTACGACGAGAACGACGCCAAACTCTTCGAGCAGATCCTGCGGGCCGAGTACGAGTTCGATTCGCCCTACTGGGATGACATCTCCGACTCAGGTGAGCCGCGGCCGCGCGGGTGAGGAGAGCCGAGCTGGAGCGGCAGGACCGAGCCGGGCCACGGTGGGGGGGGTGTCTCTGGAGCTCCCCCGGCTCTGGAGGACGCGGAGTGGCTGAGCTCAGAGGCAGTCAGCAGCCAGCCCTGGCCCCTCCGGGGGCGGCCGTGCCCCAGCCAGCGCTCATGGCTGCTCGGTGCTCTGTCCCAGCCAAAGACTTTATCAAGCACCTGATGGAGAAGGACCCCAGCAAGCGCTTCACGTGTGAGCAGGCCCTGCAGCACCCCTGGTAAGGGTGGGGGGAACCTGCCTGCAGCGCCCCGTCGCCTCCCCTGGCTCGCCCCAGGGGCCCCACTCCGGCTCTGCCCCCCCCCCCGCCGCCGTGGGGCAGGGGAGGGCCCCCCCCGCTGCCCGCCAACCCCTCTGCCACCCCAGGATCGCCGGGGACACGGCCCTGGACAAGAACATCCACCAGTCGGTGAGCGAGCAGATCAAGAAGAACTTCGCTAAGAGCAAGTGGAAGGTGAGTGCGGTTTTGGGGGGTGGGGGAGGGCCCTGGCGCGGGGCCCTGGCGCGGGGCCGGCACGGCGGGGAAGCCGGCGCCGCCTGACAGACGCTCTCCGCTGCCTGCAGCAAGCCTTCAACGCCACGGCCGTGGTGAGACACATGAGGAAGCTGCAGCTGGGAACCAGCCAGGAAGGCCCAGGGCCGCTGACTCCCACCAGCCCCTGCCGCGACGGCCGGCTGGCGGGCGGCACCAGCAACGGTGAGCCGGGGCCCGCCGCAGCCCGGGCCCGGCGGGCGGTCAGGCCCAGCTGCAGGCTCTGAGCACCTTCCTCTCTCGCTCCTGCCAGGGTCAGACTGCGAGCGCTCGCCAGCAAACAGGTCTCACCGCCTCCCTCGGGACTGAGCGCGTCCCCGCCGCCCGCGCCGCTGCCTCCTCGGCGCTGCACCCCGGCCGCGGGGAGCGGGCCCGGGCAGCACGGCGCAGTGCTGGGGAGGGGGCCGGGCTGGGGCCGAGCCCTCCCCGTGGGGCGAGGGCAGAGCACAGAGAGGCGGCCACGCTGGCCCCCCCGCCACCACCTCCAGCAAGGGCTGCAGTGCTGGAGGAGGAGGAGGAGGAGGAGGATGCCCTTCCTCTGCGACCTCCGAGCGCTGTCCCCGTCCACACACCCTCGCGCCGGCCCAGGGTGGCTGAGCTGGGGGGCACCCTGCCCTGCTCGTCCCTTCTCGCAGCCGGGGCCAGGCGCAGCAGGGGGCTGTGCGAAGGCGGCTGCCCCCCGGGGGGGGGGTGAACCCCTGTCCTCCCACCCTGCCACCTCGGGGCTCCAGCCGGGCTCCCTCCCTTCCTCCCTCCATCCGTGCGTCCGTCCATCCGTCCCAGCCACCTCTGCCCCAGCACTGCCCCAGCACTGGCTCCCTCCCTGCCCTGGCATGTTCAAGAAGAATTTTCCAAATGGATGTTTCTATTTTATTGCTTGTAATAAAGGAAAGAGGCAAATGCCACTTGGCTCTGCGCTGCCTCACGTGAGGGCTGGCTGGAGCCCGCGCTCCCCCCTCGCGCTGCCCAGAGCAGCAAGCCCCACACGGACCGGCAGACGGACGGACGTGGCACAGGCATCCCATCCCTGCAGGCCCCGAGCCAGGCGCTGGGGCAGCAATTCCCCTCCCCAGCTGCTGCCTGGGCCCCCCCACGCCCACCTTACATGCGCTCCCCACAGCCGGGGCTGTGGCACCCCTAGGAGGGCCCAGCCCTGCCCCTGCCCAGGCCCCGGCCCCCCTTGGGCCGGCCGCCGTCGCGCGCCGGCTCCCGGCCCTTGCGGAGGTCAGCGCAGAAGAGAACCTGCGAGCGGAGGGGGCGAAGGCGTTGGGGTGGGCACGGCTGCCGGGGCAGCCAGGTGCCGGCACCGGGGAGGGGGGACTCACCGCCTGTGCCCAGCCGGCGTAGGGACCCCACAGTCCCCGGAAGAAGTCGCCTGCAGAAAGAGAGATGGAGAGCGAGTGAGGGCCTGCAGCGTTGTGGCGCCTGGTCCCCCCACCCGCCCCGGCTACAGGCTGCCCCCCCGGTCAAGGGAGCGTTCCTCCAGCGCGAGGCGGCGCTGCCCTGCGCCGGGTTTCGGCCCCGGGGGCAGGCAGAGCCGGGCGCAGCAGCCCCCCCCCCCCCAGCCCCACACGCACCGATCTCCTCGTGCACCCGCGCCGTCAGGCTCTTGGCGCTCGCGCCCAGCGCCGGGCCGTAGTGCTGCCGGGCGATCTGCCACACGTGCGTGTCCACGGGCACCGCCTCCGCCTTGTCCAGGGCCATCAGGCACACGCAGTCGGCCACCTGCCAGCGTGCAGCGCCGTGAGCCCCTGCTGCCCCCCCCCCGGACAGCCCCGGCGCGGCTGCGGCTCACCTTGGCGCCCACGCCGGGCAGGGAGCGCAGCACCTTCCTGGCCTCCGCGTAGGGCGCGTGGCGCAGCCGGCACAGCCCGTCGGTGCCCAGCTCCTCCGCGATGGCCCGCGCGCTCTGGCTCACAAACTTCGCCCGGTATCCAAAACCCAGGGCCCTCAGCCGGGCCTCAGCCTCGGCTCCTGCAAGGGGACGGCGAGGCGGGTGGGCAGCGCGGGGCGGCCCCGCGGCGGCGGGGGTGGGGGGGGGGGAGGCTGCGCCTACCTGCGAGCGCCTGCGGCGCGGGGAAGGCGTGGAAGGGCTGCGAGTCCAGGCGGCAGAGGCGGCGCCCGAAGGTCCGGCAGAGGCGCTCGATCATGGCCGTGATGCGGGAGATGTGGTTGTTGGAGGTGCAGATGAAGGAGAGGAGACACTCGACGGGGTCCTGGCGCAGCACCCGCACCCCTGCGGGAGGCACGGGCTGGGGAAGGGCCGGCGCGGCACAGCCGGGAGGCAGCGCCACCCGTCACGAGCAGCACCCGGCACCAGCCCTGAGGCCACCCCACCTGGGAAGTCGGCGGCCACCCTCCGGAAATGGGGGTCGGCCGCCCCCCAGGCCCGGTAGAGCACGGGTAGCCCCACATCCAGCTGGAAGTAGTCGCGGAGGATCCCGTCCGTCTCGGCGCCGGGCGGCCCCGGGGGCTCGGCGCCGCCGTCGTCCTGGGCGCGGGGGCTCTCCGGGTTGCGTCTCCCCGAGGCGGGTGGCTGCTCCGGGCGGCACCGCTCGGGCGCCGGCGTGGCGGGACGCCCGTCCTCAGCCTCCTCCTCCTCGTCCTCGCCGTACACCATGTACCACAGCCGCCCCCCGGCCTGCGTCAGCGTCCACACGCGGCCGGCCAGGACGCCCGTCCAGCACCCAGGGCTGCTCTCCCGCCACCTGCCGCGCCGCAGCCCCCGTCAGCGGGCCCTGGCGCCGCGCAGGGGGGGCCACAGCTGGCCGGGAGGGTGGGCCCGGCCCGGCCCCACGCCCCCCCCCTCGCCGCGGACGCCCCGACTGACCGGAAGGTCTGGCCGCTCGACAGCACCAGGTCCAGGCGCAGCTCAGCAGGCGGGCAGGGCAGGGAGCGCCACAGCGCCGGGCAGGCCCGCGGCGCAGCCCGCAGCTTCATGGGCGCCCTGGGGTGGGAGGGTGGGGGGGGGGGCCTGGCACGGCGACCCCCCTGCCCCATGGACGCAGCGCGGTCAGGGACTGCGTCGCCCTGCCCCACACAGGCGGTAGGGTCAGGTGCTGCGTCCTCTCCGCTGCATGGGCACCGTGGGGCCTGGCATAGTGTCCCCCTGCCCCACGGACACGGTGGGGCCTCGCATGGTGTCCCCCTGCCCCACGGACACGGTGGGGTCAAGGACCATGTCCCCCTGCCCCACGGACACGGTGGGGCCTGGCACAGCATCCCCCTGCCCCACGGACACGGTGGGGTCAGGCACCGTATCCCCCTGCCCCATGGACACAGTGGGGCCTGGCACAGCGTCCCCCTGCCCCACGGACACGGTGGGGCCTGGCACAGCGTCCCCCTGCCCCACGGACACGATGCGTGTCAGGCACCACATCCCCCCGCCCCACGGACACAGTGGAGGCAGGCACCGCGTCCCCCTGCCCCTCGGACACGGTGGGGCCTGGCACCACATCCCTCTACCCCATGGCCACGATGGGGGCAGGAGCCACCGTCCCCCCGCCCCACGGACACGGTGGGTCAGGCACCGCGCCCCCCCGCTGCCCCGCGGTCTCCACCTTCGCCCCACATCCCCACTCCTGCCCGCGCCCCAGGCTCCCACGGCTGCCCCACGGCCAGCCCTGAGCCCCCCGTACCGCCTCCCGCCCCAGCCCCCAGCCCTGCCCCACAAGCAGCCCCAGCCCGGCCCCACCGCCCCAGCCCCACGCGGCCCCGGCGCTTCCCCACCATAGAGCTCCCGGCTCCCCCCGCGGAGCGCCCGCCGGAAGCGCGGTCGGCGCTCTGGCCCGCTTCCGGCTCCTCTGTAGCCGAGCGCCGGAAGCGGGCGGGCGGCACGTGGCCGCGGCGCGGCCCGCGGCGGCGCCGGCTCCGGCAGCGGCTCCGGCGAGGCGGGTTTATTTTCTAAGAATCAATAGATTTTTCTTCCTTCAAAATAAATACAAACAGCGCCCGAGCGCGGGGGAGACGCGAGTCTGGGGCGCAGCGGCGCCGCAGCCAAGCTACAGTATCCGAGTGCGCGGCGGGAGCGGGGCCGCGGCCATCCCCGGGGCATCGCGGCCGGGCCGGGAGCCGCGGCAATCCGGGGAGCCGGCGGCAATGCCGGGAGCCAAGGCCCTCCCCGGGGGCCGCAGCCCGGCCCCGGAGGTCGAGGCCGTCCCAACCGCGAGGGGGCGGCGGCGGAGACAGGGCCTCGGCGAGAATAATTTAAACCGGCCACCGCTGTACAGTATTTACAGAGCCCACGGGGCCGCGGCCGCGGATGCAGTCGGGCTCCGTGACCAGGGACTTCTGCCTCCTGCCGCCAGCCCGGGACAGCGCCGACGCAGGGCACGGAGCAGGAGTCGGGCCGGGCAAGGGGGAGTGGGGCGAGCACGGGGCCGGCAGCCCCCGCGCGGGGCAGGACCCCCCGGGCTGGCCCACGGGGAGGACGGTGGGGCGGTGCCGGGGGCCCTGCGCTTTGCCGCCGGCTAAAGCTCTACCTGCGCCTGTGGCGGCAGCCAGGGCTTCTCGGCGCTGAGGCAAGGCGCTGCCGCTGGCTGGCCCGGCAGCGGGCCAGGCTCTCTCCTGTGCAGACCTGCTGCACTAGGACCCAGGCCCGGGAGCCCCGTTTGCCCTGAGATTCGGAGGAGCAGTGAGCAGAGTCCGGTCGCAGCACAGCAGCCGGGGTTAGTCGCTCTCGCTAGAGTCACTGCTCTGCTCGCCCTGCACCTTGTTGCGGTGCTGCATGGCTCGGTGGTAGGCGATCTGCACAGACTTGCGGATGTTTGACTTGCGGCCTTCCAACATCTTCTCCTTATCCAGGTCCTGGTTTACCCCCAGAGGCACTAACTTTGTTCGAGGCAACCACTGCCTGCGGGAAAAGGGAAGCCGCCTCATTTGAGGGTTACAATCATCTGCACACCGCCCCCGTTTCCAGCCCCTTACCTCTCACGGGCCCAGTTCCAACCCCCCGCCCAGCCCCGGCCGGCGAGAGATGCCCTAGGCCAGCCCTTACCAAGTGCGCTTGTTGTCGAAGAAGAGGACAAGGTACAGATGCTCTCGTGCTTCCTGAGTCATTTGCTCTCCCAGCTTCAGCACCTCCAGGGGGGGCACTGGGATGGGGACACCATGGTGGAACATGCCTTCCCGAGGCATCTTCGGGTCAATGATCTGGCAAAAGAGCAAGTTCAGGCACTGCGCGGGCAGAGGAGGAGGGGGCCAGAGTGCAGACGCCCAACGAGGCCCTGCTGAGACACGGTCTGTGGGGAGGAGGCAGCAGTCACTCTGCGCTGCACTAGCCGTGGGGCTCACAGCCCTCTAGCCGGTACCAGAGTTTGGCCCTTGATGCCCCTGGGGAGGTGTTTTCCACAGTGACGTTAGGCCACCTTCAAGGTCCCTTTAAGGGTTTGGGACGGTGCTAACAGCAGAGGGTAATCACCCCTTAAGGGACCAGAAAACCTCACCCAGTAATTCTGCCCCGGCTTGGGCCCAGCCGCCTGGGGCCCAGCCACTGTGTTGGCAAAGGGTTGACGGCAGCCAAGGCCTGCACAATTTCTCTGGGAAGCGGGCAGCAGGAAAAGAACTGAGGATTATATATAAACACCAGCCACCAAAACGTCTGTGCAACGCTCTGCACCTGTGATGCTAAACAGCAGGGCAAAGCATATTTGTTTCCATCCCGCTTGTTACAAGTAGCAGCAAGGGCCTCCGGTCAAACACTAGAAACAAATTAAAAAGCTGCCCTCCCTCTTCCCCGCACACAGCAGTTACATTGTACAACTGCTGTCCCAGTTCGCGGGGGTTCAAAAGAAACTACAAATTCACAGGGCTGGGAAGAGGGCGAATGGCTGCGCTCAGCACCGACGAGGAGGCTGCATGGCTCCGTCCGCGCGCATCCCTTCCGATGGAGCTGGTGGCACGGTATCCCCTCCCCAGCTGAGAAACCCTTTGGCTCACCGGGCGTGGGGGAGCCGGCGGGTTTGCAGAGCTCTGCCCAGCCCGCTGAGCGGCTGGGCTGCCGCTACCCAAGCCCTTTGCAGTCCGCCAGGCTGAGATTTTCCAGACTGCTGACCCTGGGCAGCAGGGAAGGGCCGAGAGCGTCAGCCAGCTGTACTCACCAGCGCTGGGTACGACGGGTACCCTCGGCACTTAGCCCACACGAGATCCAAGGCATCCAGGGAGGAATCCTCGTCCTCTGAAAGCCACCCCGCGCCACGACCAATGCCCTTCCGCACCACTGTGCCAAAACAAAAAAAAAGGACGAGAAGGTAGTCAGCTTTGTCCCTTCCGAAAGATGACAAGAGCTGGGCTTGGGGCAGAAAGGCCAAGACACTTACTGCTGTGCCCCACACCTCGCCCAGTGCCAACAGAGTAGGATTCGTTCTCTGTCCCTGACGTGTCCTCGCTGCTGTCCTCTGGGAAGTTCACGCGGGAGAAGGAGGGTTTCCCTCTACCCTGTTTTGAGGGTGTTGTGCTGAAAGGAGAGAGAAAGATAGCAGAGCTGTTAGAGGAGTCACATTAAGCTTCCAGAAGCTATCTTCTAGAGGACAATCCTGGTGGCCCTCAGGCTCCTGGAGGGAGCCCCAGCAAGCTCCCAGGCTCTCGCTGCCACCGCCAGCACCTCGAAGGGCAGCAGCCCACAGAGCTCAGCAGGGGAACGACCTGCCGCAGTGCTACACACAAAAAGGCACAGAAGGCACAGCCAGGCCCCGCAGCCTTCTAGCACTTTGTATCACCATATGGCCTGCGGGAGGGTGAAAGAGGGAGGTACCATCAAATACACTCCTTGCGCAGCAGCTCAAGGCTGCCAGATGCTCACTGGCAACTTAAGCAGCAGCAGTGCAGCCAGAGCCAGGCAGGGCACGGTACCTGGTACGGTCGGAGGCAGCACTGCTACTGCTGCTGCTGCTGGACTCTGAGTCGGAGCTGCTCCGAGGAAGATTACAGTCATTCCGGTAGACCAGGAAGCTCTTCTTCACTGGCTGGTTCCCACTGCTGAAGCCGTTGGCTGGCAGGTCTGCAAAAGAAACCAGCAGAAGGACAACATTGTAATGGCACAGAATGCCGCCACGCACTCCTCCAGGGCTGCTACGGCCTGGCTGTGCAGAGGGGAGCTGCTGCACTAACCCATGGGAGCATCTTCAGTTGACTTATCGCTGTCGCTGTCCGAGCTGGAGCTGGGGCGCGGGCTTCGCCCTCGCTTCCTCTGCCGCTGGGAGGACCCCATTATTGGGAGCTGGGGGGGGCCAATCGGGCTGTTCCCATGCCCAGGAGTTATCTGGCTGTCTCGATTCTTTGGAGGGCGTCCTGGACGTTTTGGGGGTCCTGCGGTTTTAGGGTTCTTCTTGGAGAAGAGCACAGAGGTCCTCCTGCCAACTTCATGTGCTGGGGTGGAAGAAGAATTGGGACCCAGACCTGAAAGAGGGAGGAGAAGGCATCAGTTCCACCCTGTGGGACCCATCAGGCACCACACGACAGCAGCAGAAAGGAGCAGTTTGGTTCCTCAGGAGCTCCTTCTCGCAAGGTTCTCAATCCTGAGCTTTGCCATGCTTGCCCTCAGGGTCGAACCATCAGCTCTGCTGACAGTAAAACAGGGTGGGAGCTCAGCACAGATGGGGACATCAAAGAATACTCCACCAGCCACACAGATGCCCTCACACACACCAAACTCATTGAAAGAGAAGTCAAGAAAGCAGAATAAGCAGGAATAGCCTTTCCCATGATGTGTTCAAACAGGCAGCAGCCAAGAATGTTTGCTGCACTCTTGAAAGACAATGACACTAAAATACTCCCTGCTGGCAGAAAAGCCTTCTTCTCCCAGTGCTTAGAGGGACAGAACCATGATGCAAAGGTGACAAAGCCCCAGGGACACCTCGCAGCTCTGCCTGGGGTTATCGTGCGGTGGAGCTTTTGCTGTGCTCTCCAAGCAGCCCAGCTCAGCATCTCCTTCCACCAGCACGCACGACCAGGAACCCAGGGGAGCTCACGGCTGGTCAGCATTCAGCTCCCAGGCCCTGAGCAGATGTTTGGAGCTCAACAGTCAGTACTTCTAGCCCTGCTGCAACTCCCTCCTGGGCCCCATGCCGTTCCCAGGCAGGAAGGGACAACGAAGGCAGCTCTGAAAGCCTGTCAATGTCCCTAGAGAAACCAGGCAGTGAGGCAGATCTGCACAGGACCTGGCATCAGGAAACAACGTGTCTCACACCTCACATCGCGCAGCTGGGATTTTCATGGCAAAATGCTCAATCTCTTGGATGATATCCAGCTCCTCAGCCACAGGGGAGGTGAGTTCACCAGATGAATGGCTGACCACAGCTGCAAACACCACCAACCTGCTGACTCTCTAGGGACAAACACATACCATACTGCATCTGCTCCAGACACAGCAGACAGCCTCCTTTGGCTGGCTTCCCCCCTGCTTGGCAGGCACGGCTCATTACAAAATACCCAGCAGGCTGCCGTCCTCAGATCCCCCAGCTCAGCACACCAGAAAGGAGCTTGGGGAGGCGCAGATTTTCTACTCTGCAGGAACTTCAGGCCACCCGCCCCTCGGGGACGCACTGTGGAAGCCAAGGGACTTCCACATGGGAATGGGAGACAAGGGACTTCCTCCAGAGAGGCCATTTGCCCTGCCCCTAAGGAGGAGCTAAGAGTGAGGTTTGCGCGTGGAGCTGCCCACATGGCCCTCGGGTCTCAGGAGGCACTCGGCAGGGTGGCCTCACTGCCAGACAGCCTGTCCAGAGGTGGGCTCTCCACAGTTCCCCAGGAACCAGCAGTATTCTGGAGGGCCCAGTACCTTTGCCAGTCTCCTGGCTGCTGCTCTCTTCAGCAGCGCTGTCTGTCTGCAGGTCCTTCTCACAGGGGTTGTGTGACTGCAAGACTCCCCTGGCAGAGGAGCCGTGCCTCTCTGGCCCATCTCGGCCCAGGTCCCGTGGGTGAGCAAGTTTCCGGCGTAGGACTGTGATCTCCTTCTTGATCATCTTGGCCCGGCGGGACCGTCCTATGCTCTGCTTCCCAGCGTTAACCTCATCCAGCCGCTCTAGCAAGATCTTCAGCTGCTCCTCCAAGGGCAGGTGCTTCTGATTCTCTGAGAGCAGCAGCCGCACATCTTCTGGGGGCATAAAGAGGAGCAGATGGATGAAAGACATCAGGAACTCTCTGGAGATCCTTTACATGAAAGAGCATGGGGCAATGCAGGTTCGCCTCAGGAGGGAAATAGCTTACATGGTACCAAACACCTGTGAGCAGCGCAAGTTACCCCAAAGACTTGGAGAAGGAGCCCTGTGGGAAGCAGGCCAGTTAGGACTACTGGGGAAGTCAGGCTGACCAGCATGGAGAACACCAGGGTTCGTGTCCGTTGTGGCAAGGACACCACAGGAACAAGAGAGGGGGTTTTAACAGTATACGGCAGAAAAGCAAGAGTCAAAGCGATGCTGAAGCACTACAGAGTAGGGAAAGGGGAGTTCCACCATCTGGGCCCCTGGGTCCGTTGCTGGCCCCTTCCATGCTGGTCCTAGAAGGGCCCCTCTCCGACAAATTATTCCTGGTTGCTGCTCCCCACTGCTCAGTGGGGACAAACAAAACTACAATCAGACAGAGCCAGTAGGGTCTAGCTAAGCCCTCAGGTAGGGAGAGAGGGGAGGAGCACGCAGCACTGAGCAGAGGGACTCAGCCCTTCTAGACTGGCAGCAAGGCAGGAACCTCAGCAGCTCATGGCCAAATGCTGCGGATGGGATGTGACAGTACGCCCGATGCCGGCCAGTGAGGCCACTTCCCAGATACCCTTCTGCTCTGACCAAGAGGAGGAAGAGTGACTGAGTGATTGGCAGGACACTCGGACCCCGGACTAGCAGCTGTCTAAAACCAAGTTAATGGGACCAACATGTACCTGGCTAGCAAAGCCCCCACCTCTTTGGGGAACGGGCACACACCATCCAGCTATCCAACTAAACTTCCCTATGGGAAGCAGCAAGAACAACAGACCTCCAGGTGCCCTGACTCTGCAGGGGCTTTAGCTCTAAGTAGCCCTGGTATCCCAGGACAGGGGATGAGTACCCACCATCCTCAACATCTTGGACCTGAGCCTCTTCCACAGTTACACAGTGTGGGAAGTGCATGCCTGTCTCAAAGTCAATGCCCATCTTCTCTGCCTGCCGGCGAGCCTGCCGGAGAACGGCGCCTCCCTGCTCCCGCAGACGAATGGCTGCCCGGTAGAAGATTGTGTCTTTGGCATTGTATTTCAAACAGTTGTTGATAATCAGGTTGAAATCCTCCTCAAAGTCATCAAAATTCAGATAATGATAGGCTTCCAGTTTCTGTTTCATTGTCTGAAAATCCATTGGCTTCTTGATGTGATCCAGGTAGTCTGGGACCTGCATAAGAAAACAGCGAGAGCTAAGAGCCTAGGCGCCACCAGTCAGCATTACCTGCTCCAAGAAAACGGTTGTTAGAGGAATCAGGTATTGCTCCCTGGTGTTCTGCCCAAATGCACACCTGCAAATGCCATCTGCTTTTTTGCAGCTACAGGAAGAGTAATGCCTGAGGATTAGAGTCCATGTGCTGTACTCAACCTGTTAAGAGCAGATACACGCTTTGAAGCATTTCAAAGGCTCCGGTGCACATGTCACCATCCCACCCTCTCCTTTCTGTTGGCAGCTGGAATCCAGAACGTTACACAGGATTCCCACAGGGGAGGAAGCTGCAAGCGCTAGTCCCTGGGGTGAGAGTGAGCGCAGACAAGTAAAATAGAACTGTCAGGGTGACAGCAACGGCTGCAGGCTGGGACCGTGCAGCCTTCCTCCCCAACTCAGCTGAGACACCTCAGTGCCGACCTGCTGCCAGAGCTGTGCAGAGCCCGGATTCCCTTTTCCCACCTTCCCGAGGGGTGAACTGATGACATTCTCAGAAATCCTTTGCCCCCAGTAGGTATGAGCCTGGGGTCAAACCCATCTCTGTGCTGTGCTCGGGCTGTCACCCAGCAAAGGCGTTCTCAGGAGGACAGGTAAGAGCTTGCCATTTGCCAAGGGTCCAAGTGTTGGCATTCTCCCTTTCCTAAGCAGGAACCCCAACCTGTTACAGACACCGGGGAATTGCCAACACGTGCCCAAAAAATGAGATCGAGCGCGGTGCTCCAGGCCAGCAGCAGCTGCCAGCGCCGGCTCAGCCATCCTGCGCTCGGCTCGCTCAGGTGGGGCACCGCTGCACACATCCCCCCCTCGGGTGAACGCCACGGGGACGAGCAAGCCAGCCCCAGGCTGCCCACTGGCTGCCCAGGTGCGTTACAGGAGCGGACACCACCACGGACAGCCCTTGGCACGAGCAAGGGACAAACGTGAGTGAAGTAGAAATCTGGGGGAGGGGGTTCTTACTTCGTAGATTTCTGTTACCTCAGACAGAGGGACCGGCTCGCTGAAGATGTTGCCCGTGTCTTTCTCCTGCAGCTGCTCGAGTGTCTTGCGGAGGAGGATGAGGAAGGGGGTCAGCTGCATTTCCAGTGCCACCTGCTGCACTTTGATCTGAAACAGAGGAACAGAGTGCGGCTGAGCCCCCTGCCCCGACACGCTCGCAGCGGGGACAGTCTGTGCAGGGGAGCAGCTGTGCAGGACAACGATACGTTTCCCAGCTGCTGCGAGGGGCCACCCTCCCTGCGCGAGGGCTGCATGCAGGGGACACAGACTGCTGAAACGTGACCCAGTCTGCACATCGCTGCCGAGTCTGGAGAGCAGAGGTGTAATACCGGCTCCAGCACCTGCGCTTCCCACAGCAGCCTTGCATAGCAGCCACCCTTGCTCAGAACCGCTGGGGCAGGGCACAGCACAACCAAGGGGACCCTGGCACGCACCCTACAGCTCACAGGAAAGGGAGAATCCACCAGCACACCAAAGAGCCCATGCTCATGCCCACCCCAGCAGCTCCCCAAGGAGGGGCAAACAATTGTTACCGTCTCTCTCTTGAGCTTCTCCCGCTTGCGTATCAGCTCCACCAGCAAGCGTGCTCGCTCTAGGTCATGGCGGAGGCGCTGCCATGACTTCAGCTGCTCCTTCAGGGCCCAGTTCTTATCCTCAGTGTCTCTCTGCAGGAACATCAGAGACCATGAGCTGACGGGAGAAGTGTTCCCACCTCCGCCTTCCTGGCTATGTGCTGGGGCTCTTCCCTGACAAAGGGAACCTGCCTGCCTGACCCCCTGTTTCAGCGAAGATCTAGGTTCCTTTGCCGGAAGCCAGGTGGGTGACAGGCTCAGAGGGACCCACAGACGCAGTCCAGCTTCTGACCAGCTGAACACCTGCTTTTCAATCACCAAAGCCAGAAGCTGGGCATCCTGAGGCTCTGGAAATGCTCTTCCTAACATGACCAAGTGCATGCAGCTGCCCAGGACTGCAGACCAACAATACCAGTGTCTGTGCAGCTGCTCAGAGCTCTGGTGAAGAGCACAGGGAATACAGCTCTGGGTGCTTTCACTTCTGGAGCACCAGAAAAAAAGTGACTTTTGTTCCGCTGCTGTAGCCAAAAGATGAGCAGATGCAGTTGCAACGCTTCTCCAGCAAATTCAAATGAGAAGAGGCAAGGCAGGGGAAACCTCTGCCACAGCCCTCAAAGGGCTCAAAAAGAAAAAGACTTAGAGCTCACCAATGGTGAGCCAAAATAAGAATCTTCCTCTCGGGCACCATAGTCTTCACATGTGAGAGGCACTGACTAAAGGTTGAGGCAGACAGCAGGCTGGAAGCAGCACCCACAGGCAGTACTCCTGTAGGTATTCCAGAAACTGCAAGTGAGGCCCTGGTTTCTTGCAGATAGTGTTCCTAGAACTCACTGGCCATCTCTCTTAATACCCTCCCACAGACTGGCCTTGAATTAGAGCCATTTCTGATAGCTTTGCCATAGCTGCCAGCTATATGTGGGAAAGAGGAAGGAGCTAACTTCTATGGTCAGCACAACAGGGCAGGATTCCCTCTCCGTGGCAGGCTGCCAGAGGCGTCACTAACTGGCAAATCCTTGAATGCTGGGAGCAGTGGAGAAGGTGAAGCAGCAAAAGCAGGCAGCTGGGGCTGCCCTCGCCTCATCTGGGAGGCTGAACTTATATGTGGCCCCTTTCTGAGCCTGCAAGCACCACATGCAGCGAATGCTTTGAGCCCGAGGCTCTGAAGATGCAGGAAGCACACAAAGACACCCAGGATGCCCCTCAGGACCCAAAAAAGCAGCCCTTACCTGATCACAGTTTCTTTGGGACTGTAAGTGTGTCTGAAGCCGGCGCAGCAGAGGGACACCGTTGCGAGACTGTCTTTTCAGAGTCCAGTAGCTGTGTAGCCTCTGCATGAACTGACTCTTCCTCTGGATGGTTAAGCGGTTCGTGATCTTACTGAGCCTGAAGGGACGGGAACCACAAACACAATCAACAAAACAAGCCAGGCCATTGCAGGAAAAGCCCCGATCAGGGGGATGTAGCAGCAAGGCCACCTGCGAGCAGCTGAGAAGCTCCTCAGACTGAGGGCACCCTTTTGTGGCAGTAACTGCTACAGTGCCAAGTAATGCAGGGCAGCAGCACTGCCGAGACAGCTACAAAGAAGGACATCAGAAAACGTTCAGTCTTGACTCTGTGAAACAGATTGTTCCTTTCTATCTCCTGCCAGCTGTTCAGGCAAAAGCCTGGGACATGCTGAGCCAGACTGGGAGCATAACACAGGGGCATCAAGGGTTGGACCTTTTAACACATCCCCACGGTCCCTGAGACTGCATGCACTATGACACTGCTATCTCAAAACCGTTATTTACCCATTTTTATATGTTGGCAACTAAGGACCATCCAAGATGGCAAGGGGACTGTTTGAACGTTACCAGACAAACTCTGGAGCTCCAAGGAGCTTGTACTTTGAACAAGTCGGGCAAGCTGTGACGAGGGGACAGCAGGCACTAGCAGAACAGAGCATGCTATTTGAGGTAATGAAGAACTACCCTAAACAACCCAAAACACAACAAAAGGAGTATTCCTAGTCTCTACAACGGCGGAAAGCCTAGAAGAGACTGTGATAGGCTCTTCCATCAACATTGGTGGAAGAGACGCCCTGCTGCTGGTGGGGAGTCGAATGTACAATCTTCACACAGGATAACGTGGCCTGCATCACACTCAGCCTCAGCTAACGAGGTTGGAGAGAGCAGCCTCATTTGCTATCTGTGGCCAAGCACAGCTCCCACAGGAAGACATTTGGCATTCTGGCAATAGCCTCTAAAGAATAGTTAATCCCAACAGGAAGGCCTGGGGTGAGGTTAACAGCTTCTATCTCAGTGTGGGTTTCATTTTGAGCACAATAATAGCAGCAAGACGGTAGAAACAGCCTGCACAAGAGCACACAAACAGCCTGCCAATGCATCGAAATATGAGAAAAAGAGAGGCTCCAGTCACAGAGCAACTCTCAAGAACAACACAAGGCCAGCCCATGAACAAACCACGGCATAAAGCCTTCAACTCTGCAGCACAGACCTGCATCCGCAGGTCACCAGGACACAACCCACAGAGCAAACCCCACAGCCTCTGTGTACCCACCTCTCCTCCCACCCCACAGGAGTCCCAATAGTCTCAAGGGTGTGCTAAGGACCTGCAGGCAAGCAGTGGTCCCCTGCCCCTGAGCTGTCACAGACGTGGTCAAGAGGGACTGCCGGCTGGCAGGTACAGTGACAGGGTTTCACAAGGTTACACCTTTGGCACGGCTCACCTGCTGCTCCCATCTCACTCCACAGGAAGGAGGAGTGTTCAGTGTAACTCGAGAGCGGTGATTCAGAACCCGCAAAGGCAAACACTTTCTTGCACAACCTGCACTTCCACTGTGCAATGCCTGCCACAGGACGACAACGAGATTTAAAGATGGACTGAAGACACTTTTGCAAGCTACCGAGAACATCCAAAGCTATAAATTACACCAATAAATTTTGGCAAGGGCCTTAAATGTCCTGGCTTCAGGATTTACACACCAGCTCAATGATCAGAACACAGCAACACATACAGTGGTGAGCAGATTATTCCCCACCTGTAACCACCGGGTGTTTGCACCTTCCTGTGAAGCCCTTAGGGTTGTGATGTGACAGAGACACGACCCCTAGCAAAGCTTCAACTATCTTCCAGAGGAGCGTCTACGTTGCCTTTATGCTGTTAAGCCAATTTCACTGACAGTCGCATCTTGCAGCGAGCAGGAGTCCCGGTCCTCTCTGTCCACCCCCTTGCTCACAGCAGCGCAGAGGCTGCTGCTGCTGAGACCCGTTCTGAGAGACTGCACTGAGGGAGAGGCTGTCGACCGGGACTAGCAGCAGGCAGCACAAAACGCTGAGGAAGGCCGGCGAACACTAAGCGTTCACTCGTGAGGCAGGACCTGCGCTCGCTGGGGCACAGGGACCTCCCCAGAAGTCTCATACGACCGAGACGTCTTTGCTCCAGAGCCAGGACTCAGCCAAAAGCAACCGCCTGGTTAGCCCAGTTCCTGGGCCTGGCTCACTCCCGCATGGACAGACAGGGGACACGGCACAGAACTTCCCAGAGGGACATTCCCTCTTCCAGATATAGAACTGAAACGGGGCCCCAGGAAGAAACAAACAGTACCAGAAAGAGCAGCAGCCCCCTCCCCCCCTCGTAGTTTACTCCAGCATCTGAGGTCAGCACAACAGGAAAGGAGCTCTGGGAACCCCCAGCTGCTTCCTGACACGTCCAGCCAAGCTCACTCTCTGCCGTTAAACTAACGGCATCTACTTCCTGCCCCTCGGAGGGCCCAGACACCTTCACAGGGCAGTACAGAACGGCCGGGCTACACGTCACTGCCGCCCTGCACAACTCCCAGAGGAGACCATGAGCAACCCTGTGCAAGAACAAAGTGAAAAGCACTTGTGCAAAAAAGTAACAAGTGTGACAAGATAATGTCTGTGTGCAAAGTGGGATACGAGAAAGAGAGAAGTTTCTCCACAGCAAAAGGAGGGCAGCAGGTTGTACCTGTGGGGGGGGATGCAGGGAACAGAAACCACAGGCGCTGCAGCTCGTTTCTCTGCCAGGATCTTCCGCGCCTTCTTCATTTTGATTCTAGACTTGGCCTTTGCTTTTTTCACTTTCTCAGAGCTCCAGCCCTTACCCTCCTCCTCTTCCTCCTCATCTTCTTCTTCCCCTTCACTGTGGGAGAGGGCAGGCAGCCTGCGCACAGAGCCCGGTGGCGTATGGATGTCACAGTAGGCAGTTTTGCGCACGCTGAAGGAGGTACCGTTTGCTCCTGTCTCGCGGACAGGCTCCATTTTCATATACAGTCCAGCCTGCTGGGCACAGGTGACGTGGAAAGCGGTATAGCAGTTTGCCTTATGACACTGGATGCAAGCCCCAGAGCCACGCTGCTTGCAAATATAGCAGGTCAGCTTCCACCGTGCAGGTGGGATGTGCTCGATGCTGTCTATGGGCTCCAGAAACACCGTGTTGGCAAAGCACACCTCTGGGATCCAGAGAGCACAAACCACGTGCGCCCAGCGCCCATCGTCTGTCTGTTTGAAAGCCCCACCCTTGTTTGGGCACAGGGCACAGTCCACTGCTCGGGAGGGTGACTGCAGGCACCGTCTGCAGAGCCACTGTCCCTCTGGGATGTAGGGCACCCCATAGCACTCCTGATGAACAGCCAGGTTGCACATATCACAAAAGAGGATGACATTGCTGTTTTGACACTCTCCATCATTGCAGATGCAACACACTGCATCCTCATCGACCAAGGCGTTTGGATCCCCCTTGTTGTGGCTCTCAAAGTAGGACTCCTTCTCCAGCCTGTCCATCAGGTACTCAAAGATCTCTTGGGGAATCGGACTCACGCCTTCAGTCTTCCGACGCTCGTTCATAATGTCCAGCCAGATGTAGTCTTCCTCATCCATGTCATATTCTACCTCCTCATCCAGCTCCTCTGCTGACTTCTCAATGTACCTGGAAGGACAGCAGAAGAAGGTGAGTACATGACTGGTGCAGGCTCAGTGCTGCTGGACCCTAACTTCTGCAGGCCTTCACTGAGGAGATATTTAAATGTTAAAGCCACCATAAGTCAAAAAAAAAGAAAAAAAAAAAGATGGGAAGGCAGGAATCTGCAGAAACAGGAGGTGCTGCTGCACGTTGAGCAGACTAGCAGCACGAGAGTGCATTTGGCACAACACAGCAAGGCGTTCAGACCAAATAACATTCGTCTAATGGGCAAGTTACAGACCGTGGAGACTCATCAATGCAAGATGGGAGATTGTGTGAGCCTCCAGGCAGGTAGCAGATGCTCTGGAGACAGTGACCTCATTTCTGAGGTACAGCAGTGCCGGTCCTGCTGGCAAACAAGGCGGCATGGAAGGCACAATGTTTCATTAACTGTGGCAGTGAGGGCTGCACCCTCCCCTTTTACTCTCAGTTGTGGGTGAGGTGACGTTATTTGTAGAGGAAAGAGTTTGAACCCCTAGTTTCCTGTTCTGGCAACTAATGGCAACCACCACCCACCATCACATCAAATGACACTACAGACATGTTAGGGGGGCTTTCTTTTATAACAGCCTTAAACAAAATAACATTGATATTCTGTCCCTGGAAGTTGATGCCAACTTCTTAGGCAACATGGCGACAAAGACAGCAGAGATGGGCGCGTAAGCATTAGCTCGCTGTTCCGCATTAATCTTCCTTTGCGTTAATGATTGTTTTGGGCCACTTAACTTACCAAACCACTTTTGGAAAAAACATAAGACAATGAAGATAGAGTAGCTTGCAAATATACACATCCCATAGCTACATCTTGGTGCTGCGGGACTCCAGAGCTATCCCAAAATATCTCTGAAGAAGAGCATGGAAGGCAGAAGGACACGCTCATTTTTTCTTAGACTTCTACCTGCTGTACCAGCAAAGAAAGAACGCAGCAATCAAATTGCTGGCAATGACATAGGAAGCAATCAAAACTCTGCAGGAGTAGAGACCCCTCAAAAGCAGAGAGGAACACTACAGTGCCAAGAGCCTGAAGCCACAAGACGGCCAGCTCCATGGGACCTAGGAGAGGCACACGGAGGGCATTTACACAAGCCTTGTACAAACCAGCTGCAGAGAGAGGGAGCGATTCTGCCTCAGGACCCAGGGGGCTAGCTAGAATCACCCAGGAGTCTCCTCACACCCTGGCCATCGACAGTACCTGTAGTAAGAGGTGGGGCGAGGTGGGGCATCAGGGGTGTCCTGCTCCAGCTCCCGGTACACCACCTCGGGGAGCTTGGGGGTGGTGCCAGCTGAGGCGTTATGGTGATGGTGGTTAGAGTCCTTGCGCTTCTCCTTGTTCTTGTGCTTCCCAGATTTGGGGGTGACGGTCTGGGTCTCCGTGTTCTCCTTGTTGCTCCCGTTCTCGGGCACCTCCTCTGGGGCCTCCTCGTCCTCGGACACCACGTCCAGGTTGTCGAAAATGCTGATGCGGTGCACGCGCCCGTGCAGGTCCACCTCCACCATGCGCTGGGCCTGGGCGTAAGTCATCACTTCACGGCCCGGCGACTGCGAGGTCTCAGAGGGGCTGGGCGACTGCTTGTTGGCGGCCCGGGCCTGGCGGCCCTTCTTCTTGTGCTTGCGGAGCGGGGTGTGCTGGGGCGGCGGGGGGTTGTCGTGGTCATAGTGGTAGAGGTGGTACTCGATGCCGCTGTAGCTCTTGTAGATCTTGCGGCAGGTGCCCACGGGGCACTCGTAGGGCGGCTTGGTGGCCCGCAGGTTGTGGCAGAAGGTCTTCACGTCGAAGTCCACCCCCATGGCGTCGCCCTGCGGGGGCGGGAGGCGCGGGGGGATGAAGCGAGGGCCGAGGCGAGGGCCGAGGCGAGGCAGGGCCGGGCCCCCCGGCCCCGCCGCCCCCCGCGGGCAGCGCCCGGCCCCGGTCCCGGCCCGCCCTCCCGCAGCGCTCACCGGCGCGGGGCCGCGGTCACCGGCGGAGCCCGGCGGGCGCGGGCGGCGGGTCCATGGGCGGCGGCGGCGGCGGCGGCGGCGGCGGCGGCCGGGCCCGGGCCGCAACAATGGAGGCGGCGGCGGCGCCTGGCGCGGGGCGGCCGCTGGGTAAAGCGCCGCGCGGCCCTTAGCAACCGCACTTTCGGCGCGGCCGAGCCGCCGCGGGGGGGAGCGGGCCCCGCCGGCGGGTGAGGCGGGAGGCGGCGGCGGGCGAGGCGGGCGGCGGCGGCGGGGGGCCGCGGCCCCGGGACTGCCGGCGGGGGCTGCGCCGCGCCGCGCCGGGCGAGGCGAATCTGCTGCCCGCAATCACAGGCGGCGCCGCCCGGCCAATGAGCGCCGCGCACCGGCGCCCCCGCGGCCTCGGCAGCGCCGGGACCCCGGGACGGCGGGACCCCGGACCGCGCGGGCCTCCTGGACCCTGGAGCCTCCTCAGCCCCGGCCCCCAGCCCCCCCGCACCCCCCGCACCCCCGGACCCCGCACCCCCAGCCCCCCCGGGCCACCATCACCTCCAGACCCCGAGCGCCCGGGTCCCCCCGCACCCGCAGACCCCACACCTCCAGGCTCCCAGCACCCCCAGACCTCGCAGCCCCGGACCCCTGGACCCCGCAGCACCAGGCCCCCAGCACCCCCGGGCCCCCAGCACCCCCAGACCACCAGCACCTCCAGACCCTGCACCTCTGGGCCCACAGCACCCCCCGGACCCTGAGCGCCTTGGGCCCCAAGCAGCCCCAGACCCCATACCTCCAGGCCCCCAGCACCCCCAGGCCACAGCACCCCCGGACCTCACAGCCCCGGACCGCTGGGCCCCGCAGCATCAGGCCCCCAGCACCCCCAGACCACCAGCACCCCCAGACCCCTGAACCCTGCAGCCGCAGGCCCCCAGCACCCCCGGGCCCTGCAGCCCCAGGCCCCCCACCCGGCCCAGGCCTCTGAGGGCCCCCCCAGGCCCAGCCCCGCTGAGCCCCACTCACCCCCCCGCACCCCCCACCCGAGGTGGCCCCCACAGTGTCCCCAGCCCACTCTGCCCACGCCCCCAGACCCCGCAGCAGTCCCAGTTGGAGCAGTTTATTTACAGGGGGGTGATGCTGGTACAGCCGGGGGGGGGGGGCAGCCCCAGCCCCCTCCCACCACCCCCAGCAGCGCCGACCCCGCGGCTGTGGGGCAGCCCCTGGCAGCCAGAGCCCGCGAGGGGGGGACGGGCCGTGGGGCTGGCGCGGGGCAGGCGGGAGGGCGCAGGGGCTCCGAAGCGGGAGGAGGCGCTTGGCTGAGCTTTGGGGCGCAAGCAGGAGCGGGGCGCAGGCAGGAGCGGGTCGGATCCTGGCCCCCCCCCCCCCGCCGGCGATGCTGCGGGGTGCACCGGAGGAGAGGGTGGCCGGGACGTCCGGCCCTGCGGCGGCGGTGAGGCTCCAACGCTGGCCGTAGTCCCGGGTGGGAGACCCAGCGCGGCGGGGAACAAGCGGGGCTGGGGGGGGGGGTACGTTGAAGTGCCCCTCAGTCGCACTCTCGTCTCTGCTTGTGCCACCCCGCAAACGCAGGGGGATTTTCACAGGCGGCCCCCCCCCTGCCGCCCACAGCTGTGAGGGCAGAGCTGCTTGGCAGGACCAGCCCCTCCGCTTGGCACCCGAGCCCGTTCCTCTGCCCAAGCCGGGCAGCCCGCAGCGCCTGCCGGGGACGCAGGGACGAGGCCTCCCCGGGGGGAGGCCCCACAGCAGAAGGCAGAGCCGGGGGGTGGGGGGGGGGCTTCCGTGCCCAGGGTCAGACCACCCCAGCCTGCCCATCCTGAGCCCCCGCCGCGCTGCCGTCGGCTCGGGGAGGGGGACGGCGCGCGGCGGCTACGGCGGGCAGAGCGGCGGCGGGGACGTGCCGGTTGCCAGCCCGCTGTCCGATGAAGAGCGGCCCCAGTGGCCGCGTCTCCGCACCCCCCCCCCCCAACCCCAGTCTGGTGCCCGGCCGGGGCGGCTTGTGTCCCAGGTGAGAGGAAGGGTCACGCGTGTCCTCCTCCCCGCGCCGTGCCGGAGGAGCCCCCCGCCCCGCAGGCAGGGGCTGAAGCCAGCGCTGCCCGGGGGCAGCCGGGTCGCTTGTGCCGGCCCCGGGGCTGCCGGGGAGGCGCTACTGCAGGTCAGCTTGGCGGGGCTTGATGTCCCGCGTCTTCATGTAGGAGAGCAGCTGCTCGGGGATCTCGGCCAGCACGTCCTTGGCCAGGCGGGCCATGCTCAGCACCTGGTTCCCCGAGTGGTCCACGTAGTCCCGAAACGGCACAAACTGCAGGAGGGCAGGGGCTCTGGGAGCTGGGCCGCCGCAAGAGACGGTGAGCGTCTCCCCGCCGCCGCACCCGGCCCCTGCAGGCCCTTACCTGCACGATGTCCCTCTCGGCGTAGCGTCCCCGGGAGGAGACCCGCACCTCGTCGCCGTCCAGCTCCTCCATGGCTGGCCACGACAGCCCCGTTGAGCGCCCCAGGCGGCCGCTGCGCCCTGCCCCGGCCGGGCGGCCAGCAGGGAGCCGAACCGCAGCTCGCCCGGCACCCGTGAGCCCCCACTCACCTTCGAACTCAGCCGGCCCCACTCCCACGATGATGATGGACATCGGCAGGGCGGAAGCCTGAGGAGCAACGGCGGAGTCACCCCGGCGCAGCCCCCTGTGCCCGTCCCCTGCCGCCCGCCGCCGCCGCCCCAGACAGAAGTGTGGCCAGCCACCGGGCAGGGCTGCACCGGTGGCCTCCGAGCCGGCCACCGCCTGTGCCCACGAGCCCCTTGGGCCAGCCTGGCCGCGGCACGAGGGGCGCCCAGCGCACTCACGCTGACGATGGCCTCCTTGGTCTGCAGCATGTCGGAGATGACGCCGTCGGTGATGATGAGGAGGACGTGGTACTGGGACCCGTCGGTGACCTGGGCGGCCGCCCTGCGGGGACAGAGACGCGGTTCCCCTCCGCCGGGCGCCACGGGGGACCCGCACGCCCCCCGCGCCAGCGGACGGGGCGCTCACCCGGCCACCTGGTTGATGACGGGCGCGAAGTTGGTGGGCCCGTAGAGCTGCACGGTGCGCAGGCTCTGCAGGTAGGACTCGAGGACGCCGTCGATGCCGGCGCAGCTGGGGTTCTCCGCGTTGTTGTTCTGCGGGGACGGCACGGCACGGCACGGCGCGGGCGCTCGGGGCGGCGGTGGGTCCCGGCCCCGCCGGGTGCTGCCCCGGCTCAGCCCTTCGCCACCCCGGGCGGGCGCCCCACGCGCTGCCCTGCGCCCCAGGGTCTCCCTGCGCCCCCCACCTAGGCTGCTGCAGGACCACGGTGCTGTGCCCACTCCGCTCAATGCCAGCCTTGCCCCACGGCGGGGACGTCTGGGTTCATCCCTGCCCCACAGCAAGAAGGTCCATGCTCTTCCTTCCCCTGCCCCACAGCAGGGAGGTTGTGGGCCCCCTCCCCGCTCCGTGGTGGGGAGGTTTCTGCTCCCCCTTTGCCCCGCGACGGGGAGGTCCGTGCTCTCCCTTCACCTGCCCCACGGTGGAGAGGTCTAGGTCCCCCCTGCCCCACGGTGGGGAGGTCTCGGTTCCCCCCCGCCCCGTGCCCCACGGCAGGGAGGTCTGGGTCCCCCCTGCCCCCAGGCGCACCAGGGGGAACTGGTGGGAGATCTTGCCGTCGGGCGGGAGCTTGGCGCCGAAGCCGTAGGCGGGGAAGAGCTTGTCGCTGTCGTAGTCCTGGATGATCTCGCCGACGGCCTTCAGCGCCAGGGCGTAGGCGCTCAGCTGGTAGGGGCTCGCGTAGTGCAGCGAGGTGGGCTGCGACGGCATCCCTGCGGCACAGCGCCGTCGGCACCCGCCCCCCGGCCGCCCCCCGGCCAGCGCCCAGCTCGCCCCACGCCCCGCTCACCGTTGGAGGCCGTGAAGTCGATGGCGACGGTGAAGTTCAGCTGCGTCCTTGGGGGAGAGCGAGGGATGCTGCCGGCCACCCCGGCGCGGGGCATCCTCCAGGCCCGGCCCCGTGGCATGGGGTGTCCTCCTCTGCCAGCCCCATGGCGCAGGGGGGGGTCCTCCAGCCCCAACCGCATGGCATGGGGATCCCGTTCTTCACCCCCAGCCCCAAGGCATGGGGGATCCTCCACCTCCAGCCCCACGGCATGGGGATCTCATCCTTCAGCCTCAGCCCCATGGTATGGAGACCGCTTCCTCCCCCAGCCCCATGGCATGGAGATCCCTTCCTTCACCTCCAGCCCCATGGCACGGGGATCTCATCCTTCAGCCTCAGCCCCATGGCACGGGGATCCCATCCTCCACCTCCAGCCCCATGGCATGGGGATCTCATCCTTCAGCCTCAGCCCCATGCCATGGAGATCCCATCCTCCACCTCCAGCCCCATGGCACGGGGATCTCATCCTTCAGCCTCAGCCCCATGGCATGGAGATCCCATCCTCCACCTCCAGCCCCATGGCACGGGGATCTCATCCTTCAGCCTCAGCCCCATGGCATAGAGATCCCATCCTCCACCTCCAGCCCCATGGCACGGGGATCATCTCCTCCTCCTCCCCAAGCCCCATGGCATGGAGATCCCACCCTCAACCCCTGCAGCCTGGGGCATCCCCCCCAGCCCCATGCTGCCACCCAGCAGCATGCTGGCCCCCCCACCATCTCCCCCCCAACTGCACTTGCACCATCCTCACCCCATCCCGCGGGGCGCCCAGTCCCACTCACCCCCCCCGGATGTAGTCAACGAAGGTGAACTCGGACTCCACCGAGAAGGAGAGCAGAGTCACCTGCGGGCAGAGCGGGGTGAGCGCCAGCCCCGGCGCCCGCCGGCTGCCCCACGCTTCCCGGCCCCCCCACTCACGGTGCCGGAGTTGACGTATTTCTTCTTCTTGCACTTCTTCCTGGGGTTCAGCACCTGCGGGCGCAGGCGGCTCAGGGCCGGGCCGTGCGCCCCGCCGGCCCCCACGGCACCCGGCCCTACCTCGTACACCGTGAACTGGCTCTGGGCTCGCGAGAGCTCCCGGTAGCTGGTGGCGAACTCGCCGATGAAGTCGTGGCTGCGGGGCGAGCGCGGCGTGGGTGCGGGTCGGGGCGCCCCGCGGCCGTCCGGTGGAGCGGGGTAGGGGGGCAGCCGCCACCTCCCGCCCGGCCTCACCTCCCGTCCCGGTCCCAGTCGTATACGTCTATCTTCACCGTCCTGAAAGGCAGAGGCGCCGGCTGGGACGGCCCCCGCGGCGGCCCCGGGAGCCCCCTCCCCGGCGTGGCGGCGGCTCCCCGCGCAGCGGCTTCACGGCCCGCGCCACCGGGCTCTTGCGCAGGAGCGGCCGCCTGCCCGGGCCCCGCTTGTCGGGGAGGAGGGAAGCAGGGAAATTTGGGTCACAGCGGGGCCCGTGGGGAGGGGGGAGGGATGCCTTTCTGTAATTTGGGCCGTGAAAGAGGAAAAAAAACCAGCAAGCACCCAGTGGAGAGGGCCCTGCCGCGCCGGGTCTGCCTGCGAGGCAGCTGCTCGCGCCCTGCTCCGTCCCCACGGCTGCCCCCTTGCGCTGTCCCTGTGCCCACAGCTGAGCCCTTGCGCCTTCCCCGTCCCCATGGCTGCCCCTCTTTGTACCATCTCCATCCCCATGGCCGCCCCTCTTTGTAACATCTCCATCCCCATGGCTGCCCCTCTTTGTAACATCTCCATCCCCATGGCCGCCCCTCTTTGTAACATCTCCATCCCCATGGCCGCCCCTCTTTGTAACATCTCCATCCCCATGGCTGCCCCTCTTTGTAACATCTCCATCCCCATGGCTGCCCCTCTTTGTAACATCTCCATCCCCATGGCTGCCCCTCTTTGTAACATCTCCATCCCCATGGCTGCCCCTCTTTGTAACATCTCCATCCCCATGGCTGCCCCTCTTTGCCCCATCCCCATGGCCGCCCCTCTTTGCCCCATCTCCATCCCCATGGCCGCCCCTCTGCCCCATCTCCATCCCCATGGCTGCCCCTCTTTGCCCCATCTCCATCCCCATGGCTGCCCCTCTTTGTAACATCTCCATCCCCATGGCCGCCCCTCTTTGCCCCATCCCCGTCCCCACCACCGAGCCGCTGCGCTGTCCCTGCAGCCGCCCCCGCCTTGCACAGCGCCCGGCCCCGCGGCCGCCCCGACCCACCTGTCGTAGTCGCCGTTGCAGAGGGCTCGCACGGGGATGGTGAAGGGCTGCCACACGGGGTTCAGCGTGTTCTTCACCACCTCCGTCTTGTGGCAGATGGTGAAGCTGCGGGGTCGGGGCAGGGCGTCAGGGCGTGCGCCCCGCCGTGCCGTGCCCGGCCCCGCCGCTGCCCCGCACTCACGTGCCGTCCTCGTTGCTGCGGTAGAAGACGAGGAAAGGGTCCGACTTGCCGAAGAAGTCCTTCTTGTCCAGCTTGTTGGCGCACAGCTGCATCGTGACGATGTCCTGCGGACGGGGGCTGTCACCGCGGGCGGCTCCTCACCCCGTGCCAGCACGTCCTCGGTCCCCGCGGGTGACCCCGTGCCATCCCCGAGGTGCCCGGCGCGGCGCTGGCGCTCACCCGGCAGTTGCTCAGCTCCTCCGCCAGCAGCAGGATGGTCCCGCACTGCTTCCCTGGGACGCCCCTGGGACAAGAGGTGGCTGCTCAGCGCCGGGACGGCCAGGACAGGGAGAGAGGGGGGTGGCCGGCGGGGTGTCCCCAGCCGGGCCACGGCAGGGGCGTCACTCACGTGAGGGCTCGCTCCAGGCGGCCCCGCTGGGACCCGATCACCTCGCCCAGCGCCACGAACGCCTGCCCCAGGAAGTCCTGCGCGGCCAGCGTGGGCCGTCAGGCACCGGGCCTCCCGGCACCCGCGTCCCCGTGTGACCCACAGCCGCCTCTGGGCTGCTCCCGCTGCCCTGCCCCACTCCTGCCCCAAAAGCCACCTCGTAGCCCAGGACCCGTCCTGCATCCCCAGGGCACCCCATGCACCCTGGACCCATCCAGCAACTCCCAAGAGCCACCCCGACCCCTGAACCCATCCTGTACCCCCAGGACCCACCCCTGTGTCCTGGACCCATCCAGCACCCCCCAAGGACCACCCCACGTGGCCTGCACCACCTTGCACCCTCAGGGCCACCCTGCACCCATCCTGTGTCCCCAGGGCCACCCCATGCCCCCAAGGCCACCCCATGGACCATCCTGGACCTATCTTGCACCCCTAGAGCCACTCCACGTGCCCTGGACCCAGTCGTCACCCCCGGAGCCACCCTGCACCCCCAGACCCACCCTGCGTCCTCAGGGCTACCCCGTGTGCCCTGGACCATCCTGCACCCCTCAAACCCACCCCACGTGCCCTGGACCCATCCTGTGCCTCCCAGAGCCACCCTGCACCCCCAGGGCCACCCGGCACCCCCCACCCCAGGAGGGCCTGGCATCCCAGAGACGCGCAGGGACCAGCGTGAGGCTGGCACCTACCTTCTGCCGGTCCCAGTGCGGCACGGAGAGGCCAAGAGCGGGTGAGAGCCCCCCTTCCGCTGAGACGGGGGCCACGGCGGGGCGGCCGCCCCCAACCCTGCGCCGCCCCGGCGGCAGCGCGCCCCGGGCTCGGGACGCCCGTGGCCGGCGCCGCTCGCCCCCACGGCCGGGCCGACGCGCTCACCTGCTTGTAGACGTTGCCGCTCTTGGAGTCGACGTTGAAGCTGGCGGCGGGCAGAGGAGAGGCGTGAGGCCGGCGGCAAAAACCCCTCCGCCTTTCTAATGTCTCGGGCCGGCCACGGCGCACCGCCGCCGCCGAGCCCTGGCTCCTCCAGCCCCAGCAGGCGACGGCGCCTGGAGCGGCCCTTTCCGGCCCCTCTGCAGGAAGCTGCGAGGGCTTTTCTCCGCCGCGCGTTATTTATACGGGCGCTTGGCGTGCTATCGCAGCCGTGGGCAGCTCCCGGGCGCCAGCATGGCCCCGCGGCCGCCACCGCCACCGCCGCTACTCACACGTCGAAGCGCAGGTTTTGCTTCTCCTCGAAGTAGTAATCGAGGACGAACTTGCGGACGAAGTCGGGGTTCAAGGTGTTGTCGATCACCTCGGTGCGCCCGAACTGAGGGGAGAGGGGTGAGGGCGGCCCCAGCCCTCGTGCCCCCCCCCCACCCTCCCCGGGGGTCCCTCCTCGCCGCAGCTGCCCCCGGCGCTAATCCCGGCCCGGGGATTAGGGCTGGCGGCGGGGAGGGATCATTAGCGCAGAAGCAGGTGGCCATATGGGCCCGTTTAACTGAGCTGGGGATTAGCCAGGAGCCCCCGGGCTGGGATTGGGACGGCGGGGGGGCCAGCAGCCCCGTCCCAGCTGCCAGGACCGTCCCCGACACCCCCATGGGCGGCTGGGACCCAGCAAGAGCGAGCTGGACGGACGGAGGGACGCGGGGCCACGCTCACCTCCTTCCACTCGCTGCTGCCCGCTCCCTGCACGAACAGGACCACCACTGCGGAGAGAGGGGCCGAGCGGAGCCGTGCCGCGCCGCCCGCGGCTCAGCCCAGCGCCGCCCCGCGGCCCCTGCCGCCTACCTGGGTCAGACTTGGAGAAGGTGTCCATGTCCAGCAGGTTCCTGGGGAGACAGAGCCGGGCGTGAGCATCCCGCCAGCCCGACCGCAGGCCCCACCACGCGCCCCCACCGGGGCTGGGCACCGGCCGCCCGCTGCGGCCCCCTCCCACGCGCCGGCAGCCCTGGGCAGACGGAGCGGGGCTGGAAGGAGCCGGAGGTGCTCGCTCCATCAGCTGCCCGACGGCCGTGGCGGGTCTCAGCCCTGCAGTCGGACGCCGTCCCCCTGCACGGCCTCTCGCCCCGCAGCCCCAACCGGCCCCGGCGGTGACAAGCCGCCCCTTCTCGCCCAGCAGGGATGGGAGCGGGCCGGGTCCTCAGACACCTGCAGTTTTGCTGACACCGCCATCCCCTCCGCCATCCCCAGCTCCTTCGGCCTCGCAGGGGACCCCACGTCTTGCCCGTGCCAAGCCCCCGGGTTGGTGGCTGGGCTGCAGCCGAGGCCTCCCGGCCCCAAGCCCACTGCCCTCAGTTCGCCCTCCCGGGGCTCTCGTGCACCCAGGGGACAATCTGGGCGCGGGAAGGCTGGGCCGGGCGTCGGGGGACGAGAGCGGCAGTGGCCAGGGGGACGGGCTCCCTCGCGCCAGCGGGGCTCGGCGGGTGCCCGCAGGCTGGACCAGGCGGAAGCGGGCTCCGCACGACCGCCGGCAGCGCAGGGAGCAGCGGCTCCAGCTCTGACAGTGATTGAACATGACAGAGAGCCCATTTAGAGGATGAAATTTTCGCCAGCGCAGTCGGTAATGGCTGAGCGCCCGTCGCACCCCGGCAGCGGGAGCACCGCTAATGGGGAAGCCGGGAGAGGTGCAGAAGTGAGCAGAAAGCAGACACTTAGCAGGGTTTGGGCAGCCTGCGCCACTCCGCGCCCTGCGGCCCCGAAACAGCAGCATCCAGAGCACTTGGATCGCTGCAGTTCGCGTGCTTTGACACTGGAAAGTGCCGGGGGCTGCGACTGGCTCCGCTGGGATCCTCCTGCGCTCCGGGGCCGCCGCGGAGGCTGGGCTGGGGCAGCGCGGAGGCTGCCAGGACTTGTCCGCGGTCTGCCCAGCTCCCCCATCCCAGGCACGGCAGGGCCAGGGTGCAGAGGGGAGCCCCTGCGGGCTCTGCCGGCAGCCGGGCACATGGCTCCCCCCGCCCGGCTGAGACCTGGCCCTTGGCTCCCTCCAGGAGCGCTGCCCAGACAGCCCTGCCTGGAGACACCAGGTCCCCGTGGGTGCCAGTGGCTGGGACAGGAGCCTGTAGGGTTTCCACGGGTGCCACCGTGGCTTTGCCGCTGCAGAGGGCTTGCAGGGAAGGGGCATGGCAGCCCCTGGCACAGGGTGCTGAGCTCGGTGCCCAGCAGGGCAGGGCAAGGGCCCTTGGCACAGCTGGATCCACATCTGTCACCTCCCCGGGGAGATGTGGCCCCACCACGGCTGCAGAGCCGGCAGGGGCCGGAGTTTGCAGAGTAGGGGCACGTCGGAGCTGCTCAGCACGGCGGCAGGGGCGCCCCGGGGACACCGAGCGGTGCAAAGCGCAGGGCGTTGCGTGGTGCCGACAAGAGGCCTCCCCCGTGTCCCAGGCACAGGGGACAGGAGGGAGCCCACGCTCCCCGGCTGCCCCGGCACCTGCGGGCAGGACCTTCCCCAGCCCCGGGCAGCGAGGCCAGCGGTTCTCCGCAGGGCTATTTTTAACCACCCGCACGTTCATTCAGCGGCCACCGGCTGGCCCTGCGGACCCCCCAGGAGCCGGAGGCAGGGAGCAACACCTCCCCTGTGCCCCCGGCCCGCGAGCCCTGACCCGGCCCGGCCCTGCTGCCAAACGCACGGCCGGCCCGAGCAGGGCAAAGCCAGACCAGCCGGACCCCGGCAGCACCGCTGCCCCGAGCCCTACGCGCCCTGGGAGCCGGGTGCCGGGGCAGCAGCTCCCACCGAGCAGCCGGGCACCGCTGTCCCCCCAGACCCGTCGGGGAGCAGAGCTCGCTGCTGGCAGCCCCTCGCCGGGGTGGCAGCCCTTACCCGGGGGTGCCCGGAGCGAGGCCGGGGCTGAGCGGGGCGACGCGGCCAGGCAGCGGCAGCCGCAGCCCTTCCCCACGGGGCGCCCAGGGCAGCAACCGACGGCAGCGGGAGCCGCGGGCACCCCGCGCCCAGCCGCGGCTCCACGTGCGCTTGGCACCCACCCGCGCCCGGGGTCCCGCGCCGCCCGGCGCTCACCGGCAGGACACGGTGAGCTCCACCTTGGTGCCCGGCACGCTGCCGGCCGCCGGCTCCAGCGCTCCCGGAGACGCCATCCCCGCGCCGCCGCCGCCGCCGCCGCCGCCGCCTGCCGCGCCGCGCCGCCGAGGCGGGCGCGCCCGGGGGCGGGCGCGGGCACGGCGGCCCCGGCCCCGCCGGCAGCACCGCCCCGGGCCCCGCCCGCTCGCCCGCCCGCCCGCCGCGGGACGGCCCGGCCCCGGCCGCCGCCCCGGCCCCGGGGGTCCCGCCGGGGGCGCGGGCTGAGCCCGGCTCCCGGCGCGGTGCTATATCGGTGCCGCCGCTCCCGGAGCGAGGGCCGGGCTATTTATAGCGAGCGGCTCCCCCCCCCCCCCGCCCCCGCCGCGGCTCCCCGAGCCCCCCGCCCGCAGCCCAAACACGAGGCAGGCAGCGGGGACAGCACAGATGTCTTTACTGCACGGATGCGCCGGAGCCGCCGGCCCCCAGCGCGTCCCCAGCCACGGGGGCAAGGGCGGCCGCGACCGGGCGCCCGGCGCAGGTGGTCGCAGGTGCCGGAGCTGCGCTGGGAACGGGGGCCCGGCTCGGCCGCGGGGACCCGCCGGGCCCCCGGTTGTCCGTCTTAGTCGGTCCAGGAGGGCCACGCTCAGAGCGTGCTGCTGCCTCTCAGTCCTACGCCCCGCACAAACTGCTCGAGGAGGCCGCCGATGGCGCCCGAGGGGCTGGGGGGCACGGCCTTCAGGCCGATGGTTTGGCTGTAGCTGGCCACAAAGGCAGAACGCACTTCCTCCAGGCGGGACTCGCGGTCGCTCGCCGTCACCAGCCTAGGAGACAGAAGGTGAAGGTCAGCAGCTCCAGCAGCGGCCTCCCCTCCTCCCGCCCCAGCTCTTGCTCCCTCCCCGGGGATGGAGGATGCGCACGGGGGCAAGGGCCTGGTCTCTGCCCCACTCCCCGGCCGCAGCCGGGCAGCAGCGCTTGGAGCCAGCTCCAGCAGCAAGCCACCGCTGGCCCCACATCACCCAGGCTGCAGTGCCGGCTGCGGCTGCCTTTGCCCCCTACTCTCACCTGGATCTCCTCCTTCAACATCAACCCATTTCTCCCCCTACCACGATCCTTAGCAGGATGTGGTTCGTATAGGAAGCGTTGCTTTCACCAAGCCTGCTCGGGTTGACGTCAGCATCCCGTGCCAGTTCTCCCTCTTTTTCGCACACAGTTTCCAGATGGAGTCTATCCACGTGTATGTTGTCTGGACAGTTGCTTCCAACCCATTTGCAATCCTTCCTTGTTTCCAGCACAGCACTGCCCACAGCCCTCCAGCTCGCACACGCCTGTGCTAGCATAGACACCTTTGGGGACCTGGGGTCCGGTCTGGCTAAGCAAGAGGAGGCAGACAAGGTGACAAAAGCCCCAAGGAGCTCCAGCCATGGAAAGAGGAGAGCCGGGAGACATTTTACTTCTGCTCCACGGCAAGGCTGCTCTGTGCAAGCCGGAGTGCTACACGCAGAGTAGGGCATGGCTTCCCCAAGGACCTGCCCTCCTCTCCATCTGATCTATGCACCTGGTTAGGGGTGGGGGAAGAGAGAGGAGAGAACATAGTATTTCAGATGAGAGAGCGGCAGAAAGCAAGACGACAGTTCAACAGCATCTGCTCCAAGCACTTGGGCCCGAACCAGTCCTTGCTGTGTGTCTCCCAGAGAGCGTAAGACATCCCTCAGAGGTCACTCCAAGGGCACAGTGCAAACCTTCCCATAAAGTATTCTCTTTCATCTCTCCAGTGCCTGGGCTGGCTATAAATTGGCACAGCTAATTTGAATGGAAGTGTTAACCACCCACAGCCAACAGCTTCAGTCCGGAAACAGCAGCAAGAGGATATGGTGGGAAGCCTATAAACAGCAAGCGATGCTGAGGCAGCCAACCGGGCCGCTGTTTACAGTGTCTGATAACGAAGAGAAGCCAGAGGGCAAAGTAAAAAGGCAACACATCAAAACACAAAAAAGGACGCTTTTGGGGAACCTAATTAGAACGTGGAACTCGCAGACCTGCTAACATTAACAAACAGGCTATATTAAAGCAGGATTTACTTGCACCCATCGTTCAATAATCTTAAAGGTCACGTGAAGAGAGGTAAGGTAGGGCGCGAACCAGGGTCAGGTACTGCGTCTTTCAGCTTTCACAGCCCTTTACAGTGTCGATTCTTTATTTAGACTCTTAGGTTTCCTTACTTAAGGTAACTTAAGGAACTTAAGTTCCTTAAGGAACCTGCACTCCAGGGTGCAGGCTCCAGCAGCAGACCGTTGCCATGTACCACAGAGAAGCTCTGCAGACCAACTGCACCACTTCAGGGAACAGTTCAAACAGCAAAGCAGGTTGTGGTTGTGCTTCTTTGCTAAATCAATGGCTCTCTGCCCCGCTACATATCCTAGAGCCTGCATGCTCCAGTCTTCAACTTGGGGTACAGGATGAGAGGAGACTGTCAAAGCCACAGCTCCAAGTAAATCCTGACAAGCCCCACACAACCACGAGGAAGTAGGGTGTGAAAAGCATACCTTCATCGCAAACTGCCACCGATTCATGAGATGTAAAGTGGGAACCTAAATGGAATTTAATTTCCAAGAGCTCACACTGTTTTGGGCTGCGACAAATTGGGATAAAACCATCGTGGGCTCCTAAGAAAACAGCTGACGTGCAGCAGGGAGAATCCAATTCCTGGGACAGGCTCAAAGCAATATCCTCGGTAACTCTTCATCTTGGAGACATTTCCAAAACATCAGCCTGGGCCCAGCACCTGCAGTCGAGCAGTCCCCAGCCCAAGAGCACAGGACCACACAATTTCAGTGAAGACCTGTCTAGGGCAAAGCATTCTTAGCGTCTGCTCTGGACCCAAAGGAGAAGCACCACCTTTGTTCCCCTCCCTTTGGACCTGGCTGTCCCAAGCAGCTAGACTCCAAACTGCAAGAGCTTTCGTTTGGCACAGTCACAATGATCCCAGATGCGTCTGGTAAGTCACAAAAGTCTTTCTCTGCTAAATCCCCAATCCAGATTCGATGTTATTAGAGTATACTAGCTCATCTTTAAATCACATTTCTCTCCACTGAATTCCCTATTCTGACATTAGATCAAAATCCAAGAAGTGCAGCAGTGGACTCGCTAGTTATCAGTGGCCACCAGCACAGCTAGGTTCAGGATAGTAAAGCGGTCACCACTTCAGACCTCTGTTCGTTAGTCCCCCTTCTCAGTGCTCTTCCCGTTCTGCTCCCTCAATGTCTCCAAACAACTGCAAGAGCAGAGTGCTGCGTTCTCATGAAAGGAGAAGATAGGTGTCGCGTTGTCAGGAGCTCCCAGCAAGGTCATATCAGACATTCCTCACGATTCCTCTATCTGCTAATTCATGGGTCTTGTAACTTCTCCATAACGTGGGAGCAGCTGCTCCGGTTCTGCTCAGCGGGACAGCAAACAGCCACATGAGGAGTCAAGCCAGGCCAGCTAGCTTGTCTCACAGGAGATATTTGTTTTCGCATCTCCTGCCCTCTGCCTACAAAGCACATACCCAGATCTCGGTAAAGGGATTGCAAACATTCAGCAGCACAACCCGAGAACAGTTAGCTAGAGGCAGCACCTGATCTGCCATTTCACAGTTTCTTGACTGAAAGTTTGCAGCCTGGAGGCACAAGCCAAGGTTCTCCTCTAACTGCAATTAGAGCACATCTCCTGTCTTTCAAGTTTCCACAGAGGTGACTTTCTATTTGGGAAGGAACATCTGCCTCCCAGCCATTTTACACAGCAACCCCTGCAACACGCAGCGGGATGCAGGGTCTGTGCTGCTCTGCCCTGCCCGGACACAGCAGCTGCAAATGATGCTTCAGTCAGACAAACTCAGGGGTGACAGAATGAGAGCCCCTCTCTCACTGCAGCACGGGCCTGAACCCAGCAGGGAGATGGAGATGAGCAAGATCCAGAAGTAAGACAGCCTGGCTAACCAAGTCTTGTCCCAGCAGGTAGGCATTCAGTAAGTCATGCCCAAATTCAGTGTGTTCAGGAAGGAGAGAGAAAGACCCTTTCCTACAGGAAGCAAAGCGTCCCCCCGTCATTAAGCAGAGAAGACGGTTTCTTTCAGAGCACAGCATAGCCAAAGGGCTCTCACTGACAGCGTTTGCGGGTGGAAAGCATCAAGGCAGGGAAGATGGGACAGCTTGCTATGGGCTCCCAGGTGTCTCCAGAAGCGCCAAAGTTCCAGTGCTCACGGCCAGCTGCGAGACCCAAGGAGAGATCCTGCATTTGAGACACTTACAGGCAAGTGCTAGGAAAAGCTTCATCCGGGAAGCTGCAAGGGAGAGAGGTGTCTGTGCTCAGGATTGCCTGCTCCCGAATACTGCCACACCCTGTCACCATCTGCCAGCTGCCAAAGTCTGTGGAAACGGAAGATCCGGGCAGAGAATGGTCCGCCGATCTGGGGCAGAGAGAGAGGGAGACGGTGCAATCAGTCAGGTCATTCAGCCACATGCCTTTCACTAACTCTGGTGCCAGGGTCGTGCTGGGCTGACTGCCAGCAGCATCTGTGCCAGCAGCTTTGCCACTCTGGGACCGGGGTGCAACATGCAGTTCTGGCTCCAAGCCAAACCTTTCCTTTGAAAGGGAGGGGAAAGCCAAGCTGGCTGGAGCTGATGAAGCAGGAGAAGTCCACCATGAGCAGGACAGGACAAAGCCAGCAAGAAGCAGATGGCCATGCAGAGCTGTGAAACTCGTTAGCAAGATGCAACAGCACGTCCTGCCCCAAATCCCTCACAAATGTGGACACAGCGCTGTATGCAGGGCATCCACCTGTTGCCCGTTTCAGCTCTTAGCACGTAACAGTGCAATGGCAAGGCCTGACGGAGAATCAAGCTAGTGACTTGGTTGGTAGTGGGGAAGATTTAGAGATCCTTGGTCCTGCAGCCATTAGAAAGCAGACCACTCCTGAGGCATTAACAGTAGCTCTGAATGGAGCAAGTCACTGCTCCAGATGTCCCCAGGGCACCCACCCACCACAGCATCTGCAGACTTTTGTACTCCTGTGTTAGAAGAACGGACCGTGTCAGAAGCTAGGTGGTAAAAACCCTTTAGGACAGGAAAAATAGCCTAGGGAAGGACAGTTGTTCAATGCATGCAGCCTCCCACCAGGAAAGGAAGCAGCAATAAATCAGATGTGTGAATCTGAGCAGTTCCTCAAAAATCTCAGAGGAGAGGGCACAATCACTTGAGATAAACCCATAGCTCTTGGGTGCCCAGGGAGCAAGTAATTATTGTGCCCTGCTGCACAGCAAAGTGTACATAGCTGGAAGCACAGCCTGTGGCTGAGCTACTCAATTACACACTACCAAGATCTTCTGGATAATTTATCTGAGATCTGCTGGGCAGAAAGCAGTACGCTAGCTCCAGCTCTGCTGGGCCAGGTACTTGCATGCTGCCTTCACAGCTAAGAATAGCAGTGGCGCACTGCAGCTGCTCCCCAAGAGACCATGAGAACAGCAAGAAATACAGGATTTCCCACAGCAATAAGGTCCTCAAGCAAGACTGGAATGGGGGGCCAGGGGAAATCTACTTGCAATCTAGATCTAAACCCAAGCCTGCCACTTCAGTAGTCTAACCAATATGTCCAAATTTGAGAAGTCTGAAACACGGTCCTGAGCTGGATGTACAAGCAGACAACGGGAAGTCAGAGAGCTCGCTATATATTAGTTTCCCATCATGGTCCTGACGCTCCTGCAGCTGCAGTTTGCAGGTAACATCACTGTCCAGAAGTTCAGGCTCTGGAAGGGCATCCAAGCAGAAAATGGCAAGAGCAGAGCTGCACCTACCCTGCATAGCTCTTGTTCTGCAGCTGCTAGAAGAGTGAGGCTCAGAGGGGTGCTGTCAGCGTTAAGCATTACTTAGGAGAACCTCTTCTTGCAAAAAGGTGGGGTTTCTAGAGCGTATTACAGTGCACTAAGAACTGAGAGAGGCATTTCCTATCTCGAAAGTGGGACTGCAGCACAGAACTGTTAGATCTTCTAGAGATCTGACAGGAATGACCTTTCTTGGGATACAAAGGAATGTGTAAAGGAAACAGAGCAGCCGTTCAGTGATATCCACCCCTTTTCCTGCTGCATCTGGGAAATAAAGCAGAGGAAACCTGCATGAAGGAGGAGACCAGGCAGAGCGTTTCGGCCCAGAGCAGCGCTGAAAACACAGTGGGAACAGTGCAAGAAGCAAGGAGAAGCATACAAGGACTAGGGAAACATCATTTGGGTGCAGTATGCAGAGGGAAGAGGAGGATGTCACGTCCTTGAGTACAGCAGAGCCAGACAGGAAAAATGACAGTGCCTTAATTACACGTGGGGTAACAAGGATTTGACCTAAAGCAGTCAAGAGGTCTGTAGGCAATGGGCTTAGGCAGAAGGGATGTAGATGGGGACAGGTTGCTGTCAGAGAAGAAACAAGCGGTCAAAGAAAGCACTGGGCTGGGGCAAGGTAGAAATAAAGGTTTTGAAGAGGGTGAGTCTGGAATGGCAGAGGCAGGCCAAGGAGGGCTTGGGCTGCAGCACTGGAGGTGAAGAGAACTGAAGAGCTCCGCAGGACTTGTGAATGGGAGTGCAATATCAGCAGCCTGCGTAGAAGACTGACCACACAGCAAGCAGAGAGCAAGACATGATCCAGGGCACCAGGGACAACAAAAAAAGACACTCTCCTTGACTGCCATTGCTCCATGTCTCGCCCTGAAGGAAAGGCAATGTTCCCAGGCTCCCCATCTCTCTAACCCACCCTGAGAACAACAGGGAACCCCATCCCAAAGCACAGACCCAAGAGACTGCTTGACTGAATCCATCAGTGCAGAACTGCCGCAGGGCATGCACTGCTCTGTCTTCTCCTTCAGGCAGGTCCAACAGCTGAGAATTAGTCAAATTACATCTAACCTAATAGCACTTGAATCTAGAAGTTCAACGCAGCCAATTTTGTCTCTCACCTCCAGGCTGCAGCACAAACACTTGCAGCCTAAGTGAATAAACTGACCATCTCTGCAATACGTCCAGACCATCCTTCTCCTGGCTTTGATACCTAAGTGCAGCCAGCAGAGCAAAGAGACTGTGGCAGTCAGTCTCAAGGGAGGCTCCTGAGGAAGTGTCACAACTAACAAGCACCTTAAACAGCCTCTAGAGACATCAAGAGCCAAGGCCGGGTCAGGCAGGCAGGGCGGGCACGATGAGAAATCTTGCGCTACTGGCAGTCAGAGAGGGGCCACGGATTTGGGACTCCAGCAAGGGTTCTGCTCAGCAGCAGTATAACTTCTTAAAAGCTGAGTTTGGGCTTGACACCAAGATTAATTCTTGAAGTTGACTGCATCCCGGTGCAGTCTAGCCATTGCTAGAGGTGAAAAATTTCCTGCTATTTCTATCTGTAACCCCAAAGGCTTCTGGTAAAGTCTTGCTGCAGAGGCCCAAGAAAAAAGGCTTCAGTAAGGCTCCAGAGGAAGCTGAGGATGCTGGGACACCAGGACCGGTCTTCAAGCTCATAAGGACAGCTTTGCAACACAGTACAGCTGTGCCAGCGGCTGGCTCATTGTGAGGGCAGCACAGAGGGTCTTGGGAAGCAGCCGGACCGCTACAGCAAAACCGACAGGGTTGTTAGGAGAGAAGAGATACAGCAAGTCTTCAAATCAATGCATCTGCCAAAGACATCTAATGGCAAACGGAAAGAGAGAATGAAAGCGAGCTTCAAACACCCACCTCTTCAGAGCCACGAGTGGGAAGAGACTCCCTCAAAAGTGCAAGATTAACAAAATTAGATTAGCAAAACAGAGATGAGCCGCAAGCTGTTCCTTCTACAAGGAAGGACCATTAGCAGGCCATAAACTGGCAACTCCTAGCCTGGAATGTTTCCTTTTAATTAGGTCAGCGCTTCCCATGCAACATGCTGCACAGAATAGAGTAGAGTATTTCAGAGCACCTGGACACCCGCTTACCAGAGGAGAGCCAATACCGGAGGCAGAGCAGCAATCGGGGATCCTTCCATTTCTTAATGCGTAAGCGAGTCAGATGCCAAGTGCCCAACAGCTAGGCTCACATCTTGCCCTGTTCTGCCCTCCCTCGCCTGCCGTACTCCCACAAACCTAGGACTATTTGGGAAGCAGCTCATTCGCCAGCACGTATTCTGTGCCTCACATTCAAGTAGTAACCATTAGCACAGCTATTGAAATTAGAAGAACCAGATGCTAGAAGAGAGGCTCAGATTCAGAGGTACTATACACACACACAGACTGTGGCAACCTGGCGAAGAGGGCAGTCCTTCCCACCTTTGCGTGGGAACAATTGGCAAGGAGCGCTTGGCAGCGAGCTGTACTGACAGCCCGGGCTGAATCCCAGTCAGCTACTACACACCAGGTCAATGCTGTAACAGCCTGGGCAGGCCACAGTCCCCTGTGAGCACAACCGTTCTTGCTTGCGGTACGGCCGCGGGCCAGCCGGAGTCCTGGCAAGCCCGTGCTGTGGCATAATCAGTGCAACAGTTCCAGAAAACATTCCTGTAAACAATTCCTTTCCTGCTGCGATCACTATGCCAGGCTCGCTGCTGTCACACGGCAGATCCCCCTTCCCAGCCAGGTAGATATATGGAGCAAGACATGTAGCGCGCACACAGTCTTACCGCTATCAACCAAATACCACAAAGCCAAGGGACAGAAGTTTCTTAGTCCCTCTTTGCACTCATTGCACTCTCTCCAGACCCACATCTGAACCATCGGCAGCCCTTTAAGTGAGGGAGTTCTCTGTGACTGGTGGCCAAAGCAGATCTTCCATGATTTAACTCCTGCAGATCTTGACTTTTAAGACCACAGTACTTTGGGTTTTATTTAATTGACTTAGCAAAAGCACATTCAAGCAAAGATTATCCAGCTGCTAATCCACATCAGTGATACGTGCACACACACACACTAAATCCCTGACACAGATACAGGGTTCTTCTGCAGCGTCATGGGACACTTAGACCGTTAGCGTCAAATGCAAACACAGGACATTATTTGCAGGCCACTGCTCACTCACACGCAGCGAGTTACAGCCAATGCAAGCAATCTGCTGTGCTTAGAGCTTTCATTTTGTAGGAGGAAAAAGCACCTTGTCCTACTGTGCAAATAACCTATGCAGTATCTTCACATATATTTGCACTCAGACATGATGCTACCACTGCATTAAGATGCGCTAGAAAAGCTGTCTATTGAGAACATGGCATTTGAATTTGCCTTTGAAATACTTTGCCTGATAAGGATCATCCAGGCACTTATAGGTACCCAGGGCCCCTGGATCAGAGCAAGATTCAGATGGCCCAGCTGGTGAGATGAAGGCAGCAGCAAACCACTGCCATGGCCCACACAGGAGAGGGGCTTGGCTCACACTGCCTGACTCAGCATTTGCAACTCTTTCCTTTAGGATACTGCAGTTACTCCTGCCAGGAGTCTGCCCAGGCTCTGCTCACCTGAACCAGCTTGGCTTTCCCATCCACTCCTGAGCTCACCTGCCTGACAGCACATGGACTGGACAGCTCACGTGAACTGCCCGAAGGCTGCCTGCTGACATTTTACAAGCAACCATTTTTCCTCTACGGCTGCTGCAGTGGTTAAGTGTTTTGTTGCTATGGCCACACAACCAGAGGATTAGGAAGTCAAGTACAGTAGTTTCTTCATTTTAAGAGCCTTGGGTGTTAACTTGCAACAGCACCATCAAGATGAGGGTATTTTTGGTATCACTAGTCTCTGTGCTCTAGCCTCCATCCTAGTCCCACCGTTTCTTGGGCGGGGGAAGGGAGATAATTTATTTCTTCCTTCCACCACAGATACAGCCCTTCTCCCTCCCCAAAATGGGACCCTCTTCCTCCCTCCAGGGTGGACAACAGTGGCTGAAGATACTGTGATATCCATTACCTGCATGGAGTTCACCACACAGATTCGGACTATCTGAGCAGTGAGACCAAAGCCAAACGGTGTGACATAACCCCTCCCTCTCTGGAAATAAAACACATCATGTTCAGGCCTCAAAAGGCGCAAGCCACGTCAGCATTGACAAGGCAATGCATTGCTTCAAGTCCTCAGCTAGCAGGACCGTTACCAGTGTTATCTCAGGGAAGGCAGGCAGGGCATAGACCAGAGCATGGCTGATCTAGCAGGGAACTATGAGGCAAAGGAGCATAAACGCATCAGAAGACTTGGTTTGAAAAAGCAGCTCGGTTCAGCCGTTGCCTTGACAATTCCACCCACTCCCTGCAGGGTCTCCAGGCTTATTTCCTCTAGCTTGCACACAGAGAGGAGTAGAGGAAACCCAGGTGACACCAGAGAAGCAGCAAGCATACAAGCGTGCACATAATCTCCACCCAGCATCAACATGGCAGATCAGCCATCTTTGCATACAGCTGTCTTTACCACTTTGGCCACACAACCGATTTCCTTCTCCCGTCCTCTTCATTTCAAGCCTTGCAAGGAGGTCCCCTTTTATCCTCAATTCCCCTCTCAAGCACCTTCTTCCAGCTCAGTCCTTCACAACGCCTGGTTTGTAAATGCCAACAGGGATTGAAGATGGAGCGGTGTGTCGTTGCTGTGTGCTGAAGGGTTATAAAGGCTTTATGCCACGCCAGATGCCAGCACAAGGGTCAGGAAGAAATGTTCGTAGTGGAATTCACAGAACATTTACCTCTTACAGCAATGGCAGAAGACTGCAACTCCTTCTCAGAGGTTATTTTATTGGGTGCAAGGAAAGGCCGCCTCAAGGACAGTGGCCTGGAAGTAACATCATGGTTGCCTGCTGCCTCAAACCCTGGGAACCCAGGTTCCAAATACCTGGTATCAGGGGGCACTAATCACCTAAACCTTGAGAGATGCCACATCCAGCCAGAGGACAGGTAAGTGCTGGCTTTACCAGTGCTGAGCCCCTGGAACACAAGTCCCTGGGACTATGGGCTCCCCACTCTTTCCAGAGGCGCTTTTCTATCTGTTCTCTTTCTCCTCTTCGCTCTCGCAGAGCGGAGTCCGGCTGACGCATTATAAACAGCTTCTGCCACAGCACTGCTGCAAGCTCACTACCAGGCAGTTTATGCAGTCCAGCACTGAACACTCTGTTAGGTTTTGGGACAGCGTGAGACCACACACAGGGCTTACATTAGTGCCATTAATGTTCTGAACAAAAGCAGCCTCCAAGACAAGCTGCACTCTCTCAGTGTTTTGTTCTCTTCTTGGGAGACTCATTTCATCTTACAGAGAATACAGAGGTGAGCCCTAGCAACAACTCAAAAACATCTTTCCTCAGGGAGAACTGCTAACACCATTTCTGAAGACTGTCAGACAGTGATTTTTCTCTGGAATCAAGAAACTTGGTAAGAAAATCCTGTAAATTTTCCGTGATTTGTTTGTTTGTCACTTTATTTTGCACGTGATAAGAGAGCAATAATGTTTGGCCGGTGGCTGTTCTGATGCGAATCGCTAGAAAAAGACCGAACAGAAAACCTGCAGAGACCACACAAGTGTTTGGTGCTGTTAACAGCATCCTCTTATCCAAGAGTCCCTTAACCCCTGTCGGCCTAAACACATGGTGCTTGGCTCCACAGGCTCTGCTCTTTCTTCCCCTAGCCCAGCTTGTTGCTTCGCTTTGCCCTATCGCAGCACCAGATTTTGGAAGGGTGCCAGCATCTCCTTTGTTATGGCATGAGATTAGGCCAAGGTCCAGGCTCCTCATTTCCCGGCTGCATAGTGGGAATGCACAGCCTCCCAGCCGAAATCCTTTGTGCTGTCGCAACGCTCTCAGCCTGCTCCCAGCAGATTCTACCTTTGCTTGCCACAGGCACCTGGAGTTTTTCACCCTGCAGTGTCAGGAAGGTTAGCAGATGGAAAGGGAGACAGGAATAGATGCAGAGCGGGGTCTGCTTGGCTTGAGATGCTTTGCCTCCCACACGGCACTTAACCATTTCATATCCCTGTGGATGCATTTGACAGAGACAGCGCTGCACGACCCAAGCACGCAGGACGCAGAGATGCCAGACCTCAGAGTTGAGGCACACACTGAGGACAAGCAGAACCAACACCAGGCTGTTCTCAGCACAGTTCCTCTCTCCTCTAAATGAGCTGAGGCAGGAATTTCTGTGTTTGATGTCCAGCACTCCCCACGAGGTCAGGCTAGAGAGGAACAGGCCTCCTGGCCTCAAGTTTTACAAAACCATGTGCTCCAGGCTCCTGAGAGCTACAAAAATGCAGTCAGCTCTCCCTTTGCCAGACACTTGTTTTGCTGAGAAATGCTCTACTCCATCCCATCTCACCTGGATTTGGGCACCTCCAGTGGGCTGCTTCCAATCCTCAGGAAGTTATCAGAGTGGGTTGACGAGGAGGAGCTGGAGGACTTCACTTCGACCATCCCTGGGGAAAGCAGCCTGTCTTCAGGCTGCTGTGCCCGGCTCCAGAGCACAGCTTGTGGTGATGAGGCACAGCTCTTCCTCCTGTGGGATGGATGACCTGGGTGAGAAAGCTGACTTTCCCATATGTTCCAACCAGGAAGCCTTTCCACATCAGACCAGATTTTACCCCAGCAGCTACAAAGCTCTTGTGCCTAATGAACCCGCTTTTCTCCCTCCCTGGGAACCATGAGTCACGGGTAACTGCTCGATGGTGGTACACTGAGCTCAACCCAACTTAGCCCATTCTTTTGTAGATCACTGTCCACATGACCTGGAAATTGGAGACAGGAGAATGCATCGGCCCACACACATACAGCGATTTCTTTGTTTAGTCTAGCAGTAAAATGCCTCAAGCAAAGGGCCTCTCAGCAGGGAAAGACCATTTCAATCTACTCTAAACTCTACAGATTATACCAGCAAGCAGCTCAGCCCAGGTGGGCATTCTTGTGCCCTGATGAGGGTGTCAGGGACACAACATCAGTGGTTTTCCCCCTTTTAGCGATTCCCTTCAGGCACCACTGATCATCTTTCTGACTACGTGCTCATGACAATTACCCCAGATGCAGCTGCATTTCAGTCTTCTCCCTCTCTGTGAGCTGACAGTCCAGAACTGCCCTGGCCTCTTTTCTAGCCAGCACATTCAGACCAACATACAATTCACCATCCGTTGCTACATCTGGTCTTTGCTCATAGTATCCCCCTGCTACATCCTGAACAACAAGTACCCACATTTGGGACTTATTCATGTCACTGCTGTTCCATGTTCAGAGGGGTTCTCTTTCTTATATTAGTACTTTTTCTGGAGAAGTCCCAGGAATTTTTCCCCTGCCAAAACCACAGCGAGTTAGACAAAGATCTCCCTGTGTACACCAGTAAACAGGGACACCTAGACAAATATAAACCCAAGGAAAAAAAGACAATGTTCTTCCTGGAATCTGAAAGGGCACCTTGCCTTTGATCAAGATCTTAAGCACTGTCAGCAAGGACAGCTCAAGACAGGCTCCTTGTACAGTGGGAAGCACCATATCCTCCCTCCTTCCCTTCCTGAAGTACGTCCACCCTCAAACATCACACCACAGCCTCTCTCACACATTATTCATCTCATGTTATCATAGCTGCCAACATCTCCAAGCACAGCTTGCAGAGACAAGCTTATACAGCTAAAATACAAATGCCTCTCCAGGCAAGGAGACCTTGACTCACCTGTTTTCAGGACAACACAATAAAACATCTCCTCTTTTCTTCCCACCTGACAGCATGCACAGCTTAGCTCACTGACAGTCATGGTTGTAGCAAACCCTTCCTGTTCTCCAGACTACACAGCCACAACAGCCTGCAGCAAGACGTCCATGCCCAGTCCCCTCATTAAGTTCTCACAGAAAGGCTTACAACTTTCCCCTCCTCATGCTCATAGCGTGGGCCCAAACCATCACCCTGGTAGCTGGAGCAAACCCCAAAATAACCTGATGTCTCCAACAGGAATGAAAGCAAGTAGAGTTACAAAACATGCCATCCAATCAAGCCCTGGCACATACAAGTACAGCAGATATCTCCCAGCATGCTCCAGCCACTTCCCATCTTGTAAAGATCATACATAGCTTCTGTGCTGCAGGATCTAATCTGTGAGTCCTGAGCACTCCAGAGCATGGTTCGGATCAGGCTTAATGCTTCTCGTTTCTGACCCTGCAGGCAGGCAAGTGGAAAGCTGTTCTCTATTTGCTCTAGTCACTCGCCTGCTTGGATAAGGTAGCTTCTGTGTGTCAGGAGGACTCTGCATTGGTCACTCGGCAAATGCAGCTTGGGGCTCCTCACCTTTGTTTTGTGATTTTGCAGGAAGATCCTCGGTCTGTTCTTCAGTGTTTTATAAATTGAATCATAATGTGCTTTAGGAAAGCTGCTGCCACTAGCATGGCTGCAGGCTCCTCAGTCCCAGAGGATTTCCAGCTGCCTCCAGCACAACCCAGATTTAATTTAAAATAATTGCAATACAAAATAGCATCCTCACATGTACTAAGGGAAAGGAGTGAAAAATTAAACTGAGAGGGGCAACCCTGGAGAAGGGCTCTGAAATCCCCAAACACAGAACCAGAAACTCCGAAGGCAAGCGGAGCACCTGTCCCAGAGCAGCAGAATCACCTGAGACATCTTCCCCAGTCCAGCTCTCAGGCAGCCACCCAGATCCCCAGGCGAGTCCTATAGGACCCTTTAATAACAGGAAGCCCTGAGAATTTCATGTTCTCTCCCAGAACCATCTCTAGGCAACATTCCAGACAGCAACTTGGTTCCAGCTCACACACCATGTGTTGTTAGAGGCACTTAAGTCTAGAGGGGATTCCTGGTCACCCACTCTACCTCCCATTAGTGCAGACAGCCCCCCTGTAGAACCTCTTCCATAAACCAATTAAGCTTCATTACAGACCAACTAAGCTTTTTGCCTCCACTTTTCCCAGGTGAGGCTGCTGGGAAGTGTCATTCTCCCATTGTTTAGCACCCTCTTCTACACTTAATCCAGAAGCAATTTCACTGCGTTCAATAGCGAAGCTGGTAATAAAACAAAACCCACACCACCAACAAAAACTTGCTCCATCAGATCCGGGGACAAACGTCAGGAACCTCCCCACAGAAGCCTGATAGTCATTAACACAGAGGAGTCTCCAATTCCTGGTGCACAAGTTCTGTAGCACAAGCTGCAGTAAGATCTCTGACAGACAAATTCCTCCCTCCACTGTAGGGAGCTCATGGCTCAGAGAGCAGGCCCAGAGGGCTGGGAGTTCAGAGGCATCTTTTCTCCTGTGGTCAGAGCCCGCCCCTTTTGTTCTGCGGTCCACTGAGTGACTATCTCCTCACCATGCTGCCTGAGCCTGTGCTCCTGCTGGCATCAGCTCCACTGCTTCATAGGTGAAGCTCCCAGCTGCTCCAGGGGAACTTTCCAGCCCCAGGGAGAAGTCACTACTCAGGCTCGTGGTGCTGCCTCGATCTCTCTGCTCTAGAAAAAAAAGAAACAGAACGACCTGAAGACCAGCTCGGATTCACAGATTCTTCCTCTCCCTTTGAGCCTTACACTTTCCATTTGCCCTGGAGCATCACTCTTGCAAGGCCCCAAGGGAAGCACTGCCCATTTGTAGTCATCTTGATGCTGGGAACCCAAGCCCCCAAGCGATCAACCATTACCAGCACCCAGAGGGGCTGACGCTCAGCAGCTACACTCACGGAGCATGCAGATCTCTTCCAGGGTGAAGCCAGGTGGCAAACTCTTCCTTCTGGGGAAGGAAAGACAAGGTCACCTCGGCCATGTTGCAGCACTGCGTGGAGTCTGGCCAGAGCCAGATCTCTGTAGCACACACCAAATCAGACGAGGGGCAAATCCACTGTGCAGGGGCAGAGGAGAGGGGATGGGGCCTATGTGCAGCATCTGACTCTCCTAACAGTCCCAGCCTACACACCCTGCACTTTGAGAGGGTGGCAACAAGCTGCAGGCAGTTGTGCACTTAATCAGTGACAAGCCTCCCTCCAGAGTGGGTTTTTTTTATGCCCTTCCTGAAATAAGAAGGGTTAATGTTTAGCAGTCTGTTAAAAGAGCCACCACCCCACTCCCCGCTGCAGTGCCTGATGGACCTTGCTGTGCAGCCCGCTTGAGCCAGAGCACGCATCTCTGGGTTCATCCGTGCTTAAGCAGCCACGGACAGTCATTAAGCAGAGAGCACATTTCAGCCTGGACAATTTTTCAGAGCACAGCGATGCACCTCACAAGCCTCGGCCCCATTTTGCAGCCTTCAGAGCGCAGAACAAATTAAAGAAAACTGGGCCAGGACACCAGGGCTTCCATCTCCCCAAAGGAACAGCACTAACGAGCTCCCTGGCTCTGTAGCCCATGCAGCAGCAGGCACAGGCTCCTTACCTCTGCGACTTCACAGCAGAGAACTCCTCAGAGGTGATGTGCTTCAGAAAATTGAAGCAGAAAAAGAAAATCTGAGCAAAGGGAGAGAGAAGAGCGGTTCAGGAATGAACCCGAGGCTCCATGCAACCTCTTATCTTGGCGGGGAGATGTTGGCAGGAAGAAGATAGCAAGCTACCAGACTCCAATGTGCCATGGGCTGCCCCTGTCCTATCCTGGGCCTTGTCTTGCATGTAAAACAGACCCTGTTCCCCAGCATAGGGAGGCCCAGAAAGGAGGGCGCATAATAAGTCTCTTTATCAATGCCTTACACACATGCCACGAGCGCACAGCAGGCACTATGCCATCAACACAGACTGGAAAAGGGATGGGCCCCCAGCAGCTGCTTAGACATCCAGGCAAGCAGTAAACTTGCCGGGCTTTTAGCCCAGGACCGGCTGGGCTAAAACAGCTGCATGCTCCACCTTGGCACCACAGCACTATCACACCTGGAAACATGCGGTTACCTGCAGCGTCTGTGGTCCCAGGCTTGTGCCCTGCCACGCACCCACCTGCTCTGCAGCACTCGCCCCGTTTGTGCCTCTGCCACCCCACCTACCTCGACAGGGCAGAGCCTCTCTGCTCCTGCCGCAGGCACCAGCCAGTGCTGCAGCCAGCTAAACACCCCCACTCCCGCTCCAGCTACTGATGTCTCCCTTGGCTGAGCAAGCACCAGATCCAAGCAGAGCCGCCAGGCACGAGCCAGTAGAGCTCTGGGAAGGGAATGAATGAGGGGAAAGATATTAAGAGGGGGTCTTGAGCCCTCAAAGGATGGAAAACAGGCCAGGGTCCCAACTCTGCTTTCTGCAAGGAACGCAGTGCTGTTCAGAGGCAGGGACTCACTAGTGAGATCAGAGTCTGAGGAACACCAGATTAGCAATAGGGATAGACACGCTCCCCACCTGTGGGACCCTATCCAAAAATGATATTGCAGCATACTGCAGTCGTTGTCAGAGCAATCACTTGCTGTTAAGCAGTGAAAGATTTGAACACAATTAGTCCCATCAATCTTAACTGCCTCCCAGACGCATCTGTGCACCCACAGATACACACAGATATAACCTCACAGACACACACCGAAACCAGTGTAAGCTGCTCCATGAACCTGTGATGACATGCAAGCCACGTGCAGCTGCAGCATCCAGGCTGGAGGGCTGGCGCTCAGGACAAGCACACAAGACTGTGCAGCCTTATTTCCAAGCTCCCAGGAGTAAGAGACCTGAAGCATCCCTTCTCACTGCTAAGCTGAATAGAGAGTCCCAGCTCCCTTTCATCAGGTTCCTAAACATTAAGGGCACAGCAGGGCAATCAGCATGGACCGACTCTCACCAATTAGACTGTAGCCTGAGATAAAAGGCATTCCCACACCTTATGCATCAGGAAGCAACAGGGGCAAGGCTCCCACCTCATGTTTCCAGCACCTGAACAATCCTTTCAGAGCCCGGTCAGATCGGTGGTATTATCAGGAAGCAAACAGTGATGCTGCTAACTTAAACAAGTACCCAGGGAACAGAAAGCTGTGTTCAGCCACTGCCCCAGATCGGATACTCACCTCTTCTCCTTTACTGAGTCGATCGACTAACATGTGCCTGGAAAGAGAGCAAGGGAGGGAGGTCACATGCTGGAAGCCAGAATCAGCAGAAGAGAACAAGCTGTCAAGAGCAGCCAGATGCCCAAGCCTCCAGGTAGAAAGTGCACCAGCTCCTCCTTGTCACAGCTCAACAACTCAGTGGGAGCCCCAACATTCACCCTCGGTGGTGAGCACGCACTGAAGATGACCCCCTGAAGGCTTCACCCCTACTGTGCAGAGTTACGTATGCCAGTAAACCCTGGTGTGCATACCCAAAAAGAAACCAGTCATAGGCCACTGTCAGGTAGAGAATCTCAGACGGCTCCAGGGACACATGGATCAGTCCATCCTGCAAAGTAAATGAGAGGCAGCCTTCAGGCAGCAGCCCTGGACGTAAGGACTTGGAGTTCATCATCTACTGGAAGTTGCCATGATGAATCAAGATGCCCAGCTTGCTCTGCCCTGCCTCCAAGTGGGGGTCAGACACCTCCTGGTTACAGCACATGGCATTCCAGACACTGAGCAGTCTGCAGTACAGAGAATCCCTTAAGCAGAGCTGCAAGTAACCTGCTCTACCCCACTGCAATACTGTGCCTGATGGCAGGACAGCATGTTGGGCTCCACATCAGAGCCTACCCCAAACCCTCTCTGAAGCCACCATGGTCAAAAGTAACAGTAATAGCTCCACCACCACCTTCTGGTGACACGGTCACTCCCTCTCCCAGCTATCATCCCTAGAAGCAGAGCACGTCAGCTAGGTACTCACAGCCCATAAGGAGAGGCGTAATAGAGAGATGAAGAGAGGAGTTCGATCCCAGCCAGATATACAGTGTACCAGGAGCCCGCTATCATCTGTTCCAGGTGGGAGCAGGAAGGAGAAGAAAACAAAAGGACTTGTTACAAGAGCGATGCCCGTTCTTTATGGCAAATCTGTAGCGATAAGCCATTCTCCATCCCCACAGCCTGTCTATGCTGCAGAAGCAGAGCTCAGTCACCAAGCCAGAACACTTTGCCTTGGAGGTGGCAACCAACAACTTGTTCAGAATGTCCTGCGTTGTCAACAGCCCCAGCTGATGTGTTGTCCTAGTTCTGACAGCTGCTCAGGACACAAAGTCACTAGTTATGAGCATCATTTTGCTTCCCATAACATACAGTTGCCCAGTTGCAACCCACTACCACCATCTATACCCGTATCAGAGAGAAACCTGCTCCAACTTAACATTTACTTTCAGCCTCACCAAGAAGGCAGAAGGGTCCAGACATCAGCTCTGAGAAAAGCAAATCTCCCTTTCCCACTTATACACACTTGCGCAGAGGCACACAAAGGGCACCACTCCCGCGCTCTCCAGAAAACTTGCAGGGTGTTCCAACACAGTAACTGCAGGAAAGTCTGCTGTTGGGCTGTGCTGCCAAAGTCGGCCACAGCTCTCTCTCTCCAACAGGGCTCGTATAATATCACAACGTTCAGAGGGAACAGGATGTCAGCTTAGGGCTATACCCTTACTTGAAGGAGTTGGGGTGGCTGTGATGAAAGGATGGAAGGAGCTCTTAACTAGGCACCTAATGAGACCCTGGGAGCAAGGAACTTGCCTTACCATCACTATTGATGATAGAGATCAGCAGCTTCAGGTAGTTCTGTGTCTGTTGCACGAGGTCCCAGCTCTATGTGGAAAGAAAAATGACGACAATAAGGGTCTGCCCACAGAAAAGGCTGCTCTGTAGTTCAGAGCCTGCCACATTCTTGGCCTCCCTATCCAGAACAGCAACTAAGCACAAATAACCCCATGGCCATTGCTCAGCATGGCTGACTTTCCCCTGGGTGCTCTAATCACTCCCCCATCCTCTGCAGCAGGCTCTCTAGGACAAGAGGCCAGGCACAAAAAAATAAAGCCATTTCTACTGCCTGGGCCAGCTGGCAGTCAGAACACCAAGCGCCTGCCCCTTTGGCTAGGAGGTAGGGCACAGAACCTATTTGCCTGCCACCCCATAGCTCCAAGCAGACCATGCTCGGAGAGACTAAACTGAGCTGGCGAACACCTGCGGAGCACTGACCTAGTTCTGCAGCCCCCTGCCTGCGCACACTTTACCAAATGGCTCAGCAGCCACAAGCAGCACGATGGGGTGAGCAGGTTAGCAGCCTGTCCCCACAGCTGGAGCACTTTGCCCAAAACTCTTTGACTGGCCCAGGTAAATAGCCCCAGCAGGCTGCCTGCAGAGGGCTGACCCACTTCTGGCACCTCCAGACGGGTACTAGACTTCTGCAGTAAAGCTCAAGCAGTAGTAGCACAGAAGGGGTCTGAATTCAGGGACCTCCAGTGCTACAAGACAGGCAGCTGTTTCACCTGCCTGGAAAAAACATCAGAAGAACCTCAAGTGTGCTGTACTCGACTACTACATCACAAAAAGATGGGGGGAATTTTGAGAACCTAGTCAGAGCCAGAACTAAGCCAACGGAAATAGGATAGCACTGGTGAGGACAAGGCAAGGAGAGGGCCAAATGTTTCATCATGACAGTTATTGGGATGAATCATTTTTGACCCCAAAAAGCAAAAAAGCTTGTTGTGCATGTCTACCTGCACCTTCGACTGCTGTCAGACAAAGAACGTATCGCTCTGCCCTGAAGCCTGCAGAGCAACAGAAGACTAGGGAAATGGGAGACACGTCGAGCTTAGGGGCAGAAAAACACATCCTTCCAAAGTCTTGCCCACTTCAACCCAACCTTGTGTTTATGACAAAAGGAATCATTTGATCATCCAGTTTGATCTCTCTATACCACAGACCAAAACGTTCTCTTCAGTTGCCCCATACACAGCCTAAAGCTTGAACCTGGCAACAGCCTTGTCCAGAGAAGCATCTGATCTGGGGGTGAAAGCTCACTGCTCCTTTGACAGCCTGTTCCAACAGATCAGTCTCAAAAATAACATGCAAAACTGCTGTTCTTATTTGAATGTCTGATTTCAGCTTGCAGATACTGTTTCCTATGCAATTTCCTTCCCTAGATTGGAGAGTGCTTTAGAACTAACATTTTCTCCCTGTGAAGGTACTTAAATGCTAATTAAGTCAACTCTCTGTCACCTTTGTGATTAGCTAAACGGCCCGAGAACTTCAGCTTTGAGTCAAGCACCTTCTCCAGTCCTCAGATCATTTCTGCATTTATTTCTTGCATCCTCTTCAAATTTTTAACATCCTTTTAAAGTATGTCTTTTTAAAACACCGGCTGCTCAACGTTTTAGTGAACAAGTTTCTAGTCAAAGCAAGCTGTGGTCCCATTAGTTATAGTAGTTACTAGTAGTGCTTCAATACTGCAAGCTATTTTTCCACCATTCTGCTTATGCCGGCATTTTAACATTATTTTCCTCACTGACTGAGAAATGGACCCAGCATGGGGAGGCCCTCCTAGTTGCACAGTGCTTCCAGCTAATAGAGCACAGGAGCGTGGCACACTCCACCACAGCAGTCAACCATTGCAAAACCTGGGAAGACCAGGCACGGGACACTGGTGGGTCCACTGATGTGTGAAAAGGGGCATACTAATCAGTGCTGTGGTATAAGGTGATGCTCTCAGGTGGGAACAGACAAAGGTGAACCTCAAAGCTCAGGCAGAGCTCACTCATAATTTGTGATGCTGTCACAGTAATAAACAATGGAGATATACTAACTACAGCCAATTGTGATTTACTACTTTCCTATCAGAGAAGAGGCTTCTGGCGTACCCATTACAGAAGGTGCCTAGCTACTTGGCTACTATTCACACGAGGAAAAGCTGATATTTCTCAAGCCTCTCTTCACAGCCAAGGAAGTCTGTCCTCTGAAGGCATGTGCCTAGCTAAGATTGTTGTGAATTGGTAGTACTTCTTACCATTTCCTGGAACGGGGAATGTTTCTTACCTTTGTTAGCAATTTATCTCCCTAACGGATTGCCAGGTGTATGCAAGCTACAGAAGTAGATCTGTTACAGCCACTGCCTCTGGGCACATCACCCTCATGAACCTTCTGCGTAGAGGATTAGCACTGCTATTCTGAACAACTCAGTCTGCAGCCTCACTCCCAATGGGTGGGCGTGAAGTGAGCCAGAATACCCCAATGGCAACAAGCTGAACTTCAAATCTTTAATGATCCTTTCAGAGAGACACCTGTTTCCTCACCTGGTACTCGCTCCAATCAATATTCAGAGACTGGGTCAGAAAGCCTGGGATACTTAATGGAGCATCTACATAATCCTGCAAAAAACAGACAGAACCGGTCAGAGAAAAGGCATGAGTTAGAGGCAAACGGTTCTAGAGAACAAAACAACAACTGCCAAATGGTGCATCCAGAAGAAAATGTCTCAAGGTATCTTTGGATGCAAACACCAGTAGTAGTAAGAATCAACTCCCACTCTTAGAGGAAGGATGACTCGCGGACAAGACAAGCTTTTCACTGTTAAGAGCACAGAAAGCTAGGGACAAGGCATTTTAGTTTCCAAATTCCTATTGGGTGGTTCCTGCTCACTCAACCATCTCCTCCAGCAGAAGGGCGGACATAAAGACAAAACTGAGATCAGAGGCTATCAATGAAACATCATCAGTACTCAAAAACAGGAGCAACTCATGCCTCCCCATGAGAGAGCAAGCATTCTGGAGCTAGCAATAATGAATCATTTATTTTACAAATGACTTTTACAATGAATGAGTCACTTAGTACACTGACTATTTGTTTCGTCCTGCTGATTTCCTCCTTGTGATTAGGAATAAGCACGCAACATATACACCATCATTCAAGAACTGTTTGAGACAAGACTTAAGCACAGTAAAGCCCACAGCTTCCCATTTTGTAATACCCATGTACCTGTTTCCAGTTAAATATGAGACCTTCAGCTGTATAATCCCGATCTTTGTACTCCTTAAAAAATTCACAGCCTGCAAGGAAAGAGGTAATGAACAACTGTTGAGCTAAGTGATACCTAACAACTGAACTGCCCTACGGGATCAAAAGTGCTGCCAGCCCCGAGCCCCAAAGCACCAAGCCAATCAAAACTGTTGCCTGTGGGAAGTGAAGAGCAGTAATCAGTACAGTCAGCAGCATGGTCTCTCTGCAGCAACAACCCACAGCACTCAGCAGTGAGCACACTCACACAGCAAAGGGTAAACTCCAAAAGCACAGTACATCTGGAGTTTGACAGATTTCACATCTTCCCAAACAACAGATTTCACGGAATGACCTGTGCTCTCCAGGGCCACTGAGTTCTGCACAGATCTGGGGCATCAGCTTGGCATCCTGATTAGGGAAGGAGCTAGCAAAGGGAGATGTTGGCAGAGCACTGGGGAAAGTCAACTTCCACAGGGCATCTGCTGCAGGTAACGAAAGGGCTCTGTCAGAGGAGGCTGTGGTTTCTCTCATATTAAGTCTCCTCTTTCAAACATCAGAATTGCCCTTTCTAAAGGAAGCAGGTACATAGCTTCCAAGGTAGCCTCCGAATGCATCTTAAGTAAGCCTGGGGAGATTTACTAGACACTACTAGAGGAGGTGAGCCACTGTAGCCACCCCCTCGATGCACACACATATGCTCACTCTGTTAAGGTGGAGAAGCAAAACTCCGGATGAAACTTTAGCTACTGTCTGACTTGCTTACCTTCATACTCTTAATACTGCCAAGCAGCTTTAAAAAAATACAAGCATAAGAAATGCTTCTCCTTCCCCTGAACTTTGTAACTGGGGTTTTCCCCCAAGCCCATTCCTCCTGAAGTTTCTGTCCTTCGGGTCCTGTGTTCTTTCTAGAACAACTACTTGAAGTCTCTGCTGCAAACTGCAGCCACTTAGTCACAGCCGAACAGCACCATTAGCACTGCAGCTGCCTGGGGGCTACATGAAGCACCTCTCCCAAGGTACTGTGCATGTCACAGAAGCTCCTGAGTGCCCACATTATCAAGACACCTCTGCACCAAGCACTGCTTACACGCCCAAAGATTCCTACCCTGTAAGTCACAAGCAACTCAAATGGGGAAAAATCCTTGTGTAAGGACAAGACTACCTCTCAAGAACACACAACCAGAAAGCACTCTCTTGGTTAAGATTTAACTCCAAACAAAAACAGATTTAGAGCAAAGAACGAAGGATTACGGCAGTAAGCTTTGGAACCTACAAAGGCCAACCACCAGTCAGACGGAAAAGAGGACTTCTGCACTGGAGAGCAGCAAAACATCTAGAGACACCTCATTTTAACCCAAGCCTTTCACCCTAAACAGTCGGCCTGGACGCTGTCTCGCTTGCGACAGACAGCAAGATCTCAGAATAACTTCAGCTATAAATTACAGAACGGAAATTCTTGCAACGTAAACCTGTAAACATCAGTAAGAACATACCACTGCATGTGGCCAGTTGCTAGAGGGGTTGCTGAGCCTGACACGCGTACACCTGGATTTAATGGAATGATAGTATTCTCCTCTGGGGCAGCACTGCTGAAATCACGCAACATCTGCAGGAAGGGTGTTCAGTTTTATAAAGGTCATCATTAGCATGGCAAGAAAAACCTCCTAAAAGGCAGCTTTACCTAAGCTTTACAAAAGCCACATAAGCAGAGACAGAGACTTACCTACACTGTCTCCCAGGGTCTCAGCTTGCTAAGACAAACAGCAGCAGTTTATACCCGCGGCACTTGCTACAGAAACCTGTAATGATCTTATTTCTATCTCTCTGCTATCTGCACAGTAAACTTAATAGAAATCTTAATGCAGTTTTGCTGAATTGTCACTAATTTCTGTAAAAAGAAATGCATCTTTAAGATGTTTGAGGGCCATAACTAGTAACTGAGGAGAAGTTTGGGTTTAGAGTATCCATAACAGCTTTGTGGTTTTTTTTCTTCCCCTCTCCCTCTCTTTGTGTGCAAGGCGGGGGGGGGGGGGGGGGAGGAGAAGGTCCTTTCTTTGCAGACAGATCTCAAACGCAGCAGTCTCACATCCAATCATATTACCAAGCCTGACATCAGCAGCCAACTAGCAATATTCAGCTCATCTTTAAAAGTGCAGCAAGTGACCCAGCGATGGTTGCTAGGAGCAAGGACTAATATAACCAGGGAGATGGACTGGAGTGGTTTGTTTCTCAGTCATACATTGCAGGCTCAGGTCCTCAGTTCTGCGTAGCACTGGGTATGTATTACAGAGGTTCTCTCTACAAGCACTGGGACTGAGAAACACTCTTGAGAAGTGGGGCTCTATGTAACTTGGATCAAATTATATATTTTGCATCAAGTAGTAGCTTGGAGTTGCAGGAATGGGAAAGGCCAAAATACTTTGGTGGTTACTGAGGGATCTCGTCTTAACTCCAGCTCCTTCTCCGAGACTTTTTCCTCTGCGCTAGAATTCATCAGAACTGCTGAGAACTGCCATCTCAAAGAGTGCTTAACGCTGAATCACACTGCCAGAGGCTCCAGCTCCACTGTACTATTCTCAGTTTAAAAGAGCTTTCCCCTCCAGAGGGAGCATAGGAAACATTTAGGAAGCCGCAGTCATTTCACCACACATACAGGTAGTTCCCAGTCCCCAGAAATGGATTGTCACCTGTCCCTTGGGAGTCCCTCTGGATATCAGTCCTATACCTGGATATGGGATGGAGAGAAGTGTGAAATCAGCATAACGTTGAGCTTTGTCCACCTTCTCAGAAGACGTCACGCTGCGTAAGACAAGAGGAGAACAGCAGATATTTAGAGTATTTTTCCACAAAGACACTGGCATCCCAAAAGCCACCTGTAGCATCTCCTCGCCCGATGATTTGACTCGGCAGTGAGCAGGGGCAGAACTTGAGCAACACATCCAAATCCTGATGGATAGGTATGGGGCAAAAACGCTTAAGTTTTTCTCTGAGAGGAACACTAGAGAAAGCATCCCTATCCACTTCCATTCACAAATGGATAGCTCCTTTACTCTCCCCTTTCTGAAATGGGGATTCCCACATCACCTAAAGCTCTACAGAGAAAACCTATTCCGATTACAAAGACAACACAGCAAAGCAGATATCTTCCTCATTGCTACAGCTTTCTTTGGCCCCTTTCTTTGGGGCTCTCTTTACAGCACGGACTAGCTGATGAGCCTTCTGCAGGACATTTCCAGGGGCTGCTCCCAGGATGCTGGGTACTGGCCCAATAACCATCCACAAGGGAGGGCTACTAGCTGCAATTCAAAGCCTGCAGAAAAACAAATGAACCCAGACTCACTTCAAGCCAAACTTCACCTTCTTGTTTTCCACCATCAGATCACAGATATATCGGACAGACAGGTATCGAAGCAGCTTGATGTCATGCCCTCTGACCTTGTCAAACAGCTGGGAGTCTGCATTTCTGCAACACGGCACAAGGTAAAACCAGATCAGCACGGAACACTGACCCCGTCAGTCTGACTGCCTGTGTGATACAGCCGCGGCTCCCCCTGAACCACTTCCAGCCATAAGCCCCGAAGTACAAGCCTTGTTCCCACAGCTCAGAGTCACACTCTGCAATGAACTGATATTGCGGACTTAGGGCTTAGGGTCCCCTCCCCCCATATATCTCACTCTGTTCTACAGCAACAAACACAGTAAATACTTCTGCATAATTCAGAGGCCTCTTTAACAGCCTGACATCTTCCAACCTCTGATCCTTCCCCTGGCAGTAGATTAGCAGGCTTCAGTCACACTGGGTTTAGCCAGCCTTTAGCATCAGCATGTTCAAGCACACGATGAAAGGCTCTTTTTCAAAAGCAAGGAAAGTAAGATTCCAAGCTCAATGCTGATTTCAAGCCAGCACCAAAAGCCCAGCTTGTGGAGGAAGGAGCAGCAGTCAGTGTCTGCGCCAGTCAGCTTTGGTCCAAACTCCCTTTTCCCCAACCAAGTGATGCACACAAACCTAAGTGCAGAGTCTTCCTCTGAAATGTCTTCTGCATCCGCCCAAGCATCATCAGAACCCCCTGCAAGGCAAGCATTAAGAACTGAAACTTGTATAAACCAATTCAATCCCCATGCCTTGCAAACATGCATGTCCCCAAAATAACAGTTTCGGGCTCTCCCTCCCCATGTAACCGCTCTTGACTGCCCTCCATATTTCTTCTCTCTACAGAGCCTGTTTTCTAATGCAGCCCAGCCTTCCCTTCCAAAGGACATGAGCTTAGGTAGTCTAGGCAGGTCAGTGCCAGGAGCGACAGCTGGAAGGGCACCCCTGATGGTGCTGCACAGTTCTTCGTCAAGTTTCAGATCCCACACTCCAGACACCCAACACTCCCCTGAAGAAACTTCCCCAGAGTTTCCTATATCTCACTATTAGCTGCATTTGTTTCACAATGACCAACCAAGGAATAGCAAGTTCTTCTCCTTTTTCTTCCCACCCTCAATTTTGAGGGTCAATACCCCAAATCCAACAGGCTGCCTTACTTGCCTACCCGCTTCTCATAATTCACTTTTCAGTCTCAAGTTCTTTTGCTTCTTCTCCTTGCATTATGAGGCACAGCACTCTGTCTTGCAGCGTGGTGTTCAGAAACAGACACCGGATTTCACAGTCTGTCCTATTATTCAGGGCCTGATATAAGCAGGTCCATAATTGAGCTCTGCACCTGCTCTCTTAGGAAAGCCTGGTCTCCTGTCTCACTCACTGTCCCAGCCCTTACCAGCCTAACCAGGTGGCCTGTAACAGATGGCTCCTCACTTACCTGAGAAGATATAGTTGTAGCCAGTACGCCCATAGAGCTCTCCCCAGCCAGCTAGAGTTGCCGATCTGCAAATATGCTGGAAGAAGATTTTGTTATTAACCACACGTGCTCCAAAATTCTTTTCCTTATCAGGCCTATGTCCCATTTGCTGTCACGATACATAGATTTGGCTGGTACCTACAGCGACTGCCTCTCAGCAGTCTTCCCTGCAACCCAGCCTGACCTGCATTAAGTTCTCCAAACACATCAACCTCCCAAAAGCCTCAATAGGTAGCTAGTTTTTAAAAATCACATTTTCATCTCCAGTTCTCCAATTCACTAACACATTCAACTCCTGATAAATTAGCAACATTCATGCTCTGTTAATACCCTGCTTGAGCCTTATCCTTCACATTCCTGGTGGTAAGATTATGGATGGTCGCATCCAATGCCACACCAGACAGGTCACTCCTGCATATACGGGTCAGCAGGTTCAGCCCATGACAGCTCCGGCCAAGCCAGATTAAAATTGCCACAGGTATGATTTTGCTATTGCAATGTTTCTGAATTGAATTAAGAAAATGGAATTAAACTACATAAATTTTGAATGAGACTACTCCTACAGGGCTTCAATGCAGCTTGAGCAATCCACATAAAAATTAATCTAATTCCACTTTCTTGTAGATCCCCTTGCAGACAAGCCCACACATTCATAAGACCATTTATGCAATCTTTCTTCCCCAGGGAACATACAAGGGAAACTTCTCTTTAGAGACAGAAGTTATTCAAAGAGAGCTTGCTGCTGGAAAGGATAAGGGGGCAGGAAGGGACAACAGTTGTCTTTCCCCTCTCAAAGGCCAGTTTTCTTTGGTCCTTCAGAAGGAACACCGAGACGCAGAAAATGTTAGCTCTTTGGTGCAATGCTCATGACACGGTGGGGAAAAACAGTCTGAAGCCCCCACAGATGATTTATGCAGCCTGCACAGCAAACGCTACCTACTACTGCAGACTTCCTGCCTGCCTGCACCTAAGACTAGATTTTGCAGCATTAGGAAAGGTAACAACCCACTGAAGACATGCCTGCACAGTTCAAATGGCAGGGAGAAAGGTCATTTTCTAAGTTAAGACAGGTAACTCATGAAGCTTTACCTTTCCCTTGTATAGAATGACTGGGCAAACAAATCGTCCTCTACACCTCGCCATCTTACTTCGGTTGATAAGGTCCTGCAGTTTGCCAACCTGCACAGTGCTCTCAAACCTATTGGACAGAGATTCAGTTCAGTACACAGCGCATCTTCCCGCATCTCTTTTAATGAAGTGGCTACAGACACCCTGGGCTGTAATCCCCATCCCTTTTGCTTAGAAGCCAGCTCTGGAGTTAGCAAGCAAGATGACACAAAAATTGCTTCCACTGCTATCCAACATATACGGACACTTTTCTGTCTCCTTTTCTTTATTTCGAGAGACCAGCTGCGCAGTCTGTGGCGGCAAGCATCTTCAGGAGCAACAGCGGGCTGGCAACATGAGTACTGTCAGTGCCTGGCAGAACGGTCTGCTACAGACTAGCATGTGGAGTACTAGTGAACGACTACCACAGTGAGCCAGCGTCTACAAAAATGCATGTTCTGTTTTGCCTCCCCACCACCTTTTCTTCAAAAAGCAGCTCAGCACTGCTGACTATCAGAATGAATTTTACAGGCAACAATAAATAAAACAGAATCAAAGCTTAAACAGTCAATGACCCTTAATTTTGGTCACTTGAACATGTCCAGTGCTGGGTAATTAGACAACTGTCCGTACACTTGCTAGTGGGTTGAGCAGGGTAGTTAGATTAACGTCAGCTGCATCTACGCAGCTGAAGTTTTGTTTGGTTCTCTGGTTAAAACAGAACAGAAACGCCCTCTGGGCTGCAGACACATTTTGAAAGTAACTTAAAATTTGTCTAAAGTACCAGTCTAAATTTGTTAGGAATCCAAATCTACGTCTGAACTACCCAGACCTTCAGGAGGTACCGTCAACATAGGGGAGGACTGGAGTTTCCACAAGGAATTGGACAAGCATCCAGACTGGCATAGTAGAAATCAGATGAAGTTCAGTGATATAAAAACGTGTGATTACGCGCTTCGATTCACAACAATTTCTAGTTAACCTTTTCCTGCAGTGAAGCTTAGTAGAAGAGCCTAGATGAACTGATGGATCGCTGGATGCCCATAAGTTGCCAACACAATCTGAAAAAAGGGACAAACAAGATCCTGGGAAACTCTGCAGTGAAACAGAGGAGTATCAGCATTACTGTGCTGAGTACAGGATCTCAGCTGAGACAAAGCATCTGATTCTAGTGACCTACATCCAGGAGACACACACGTGCTTGAAGAGGCATAGCAAGATCGCTAGGATGGTCAGGGGACAGTCATGTGTTGCAAGAGAAACTATCGCAGCTTGCTTGGCTGAGCAAACGAAGAGGAAGCAAGGAGACAACAACACATGCATTAGGGTGAAGGACAGAACTTAGCAACAGGGAGGGAAAAGAGCTCACAGGATAATGCTGGCCTAAGAACAAACGGATACCTTTAGGCTGGAAATGAAAAGAAAGTTTCTAAGCCTCAGAGCAGTGAGTCTAGAGCAACCTACCGCAGCAGGCATTCTGGGAAGGATTAAGAAATAAACTATTTTTAACATGGAAATTGATCCATTTATGGAAGAGATTATATGAGAGGATGCTGGTGAAAGCAGGGAGAAAGCAACCAGGACCTTCAAATCCTACTTTTTTTTTTTTTTTAAATAAAGAAATACATTTCCAGAATTCACAGCTGATGCTTAGCTTTTTCATGTGTCTCCCTACACACAACTATTTTGACTGTCCAGCTCCAAAAGAGCTTTGATATATACTAGCATTTAAAGAATCAGAACCCAAGAAGCTCATCTTCTTCAGATGTTTGGGACACAAGGATGCGAAGTGCAAAGACAGGGAAAACGCTAACCTACTATGCTTTACAGAAGCGTACATAAGATTATGTGCAAGCCACGGAAGCACGCACCCAATCAACACAACCCAAACTCTGCTCAGCGCTGTCACTGCAAACAGAGCCAGAAGCTCTGCTCAGCAATCTGTTTCTCTACTAGCACACCCTCCTCAAGAGAGCATCTGACTAACACACACCTCAGGAACAGCCTGTGAGCAGCTCCAGAAGAGTCTGCTTCATATGTTACACCTAATACCAAACTATTTTAAACCTTTGGGAGATTCTGATGTACAGATTTGGTTTTGGGGTTGTTTTTAAATGAATGTGCAAGATTAAGAGACACATCTTGCACACCAGCTGTCTCTAATGTTTCCTTTATGATGGAAAATATTTGTCAGGCGGGGGGGGAAGATGATAAAAACTTGAATATAGTGTTACTAGAATAGCTCTGTGGCACTGCTTCTACATCCAGAAAATGGGATACAGCAAAACTCAAACCTCTAGAAGATCAGAAATAATATGAAAAGCAGCTCTCCTGGGAGCGGAGGCTAGCCAACACGTTTCACCTCTCAGCACACTAACTGCATTGCCAGGAGAGGCACCACAGCATGGAGGAATGAATCGGACTGCGACAGGGGGTGAGACGGGACTCCAGTGCCCCACTGGGGTCACAGCGGATGAACACCCTCCTGTGCCTGTTCAACGGAAAATGTGCGCACGCACCCACGAGACCCACTCTGCTCCCCTTCACAGCTGCATTGCAAACGGGACACTCGGATCCCCTTGTCCTAAGAATCATCGTCAATAAATCTAGAGATGAACATGATCCAAATTTTCAGTGATGTGTAAATAATTGTAGAGAGACTACTATAGTGAGGGGAAAAACTGCTCTGAAGAACAGGCGCAATGCTCTTAGAGGGACAAGTGTTTAAATGTAGCGTAGGTAGGAGTAAGTTCCACTGAAAAAAGTTTCAAAAATGAGAGTACGCTTCAAGAGCGGCGTGACAGAACCTCATTACGACCGTTTGGGGCAGGGGGAGAAAGAGGAGGAAGGAATGACGTATATCTTATTTATTGAATTTTCAGGCATTTTTGTTTTTCCAAAGTTTGTTTTCCAGAAGATAACACTGCACAACCATTCCTCTGTGTTAATCCCCTCCCCTAAACCTGAATTTCTCTTTTCAAATGCGAGGAAAAATTTCCTGTAGGAGCAAGCAATCATTTTGTTAACCGTAGACTTTATACAGGCTTGAAGCAGAGAGGCTTCTCTTTGGTTAGCCATAATAGTATTGGAACTTAAGTGTTCCTCTCACATCCTACATACGTTTTCAGGTTATTATGTGCAACTGTAATTACATGTTTGGAGTACAGACACATAACAGAATCAGCAAGAGAAACAAAGACACGGCCTGTGCCTGAGAGGTAGACGTTATTAAGTGCTGTGACAGTAACTCTAAGACAGCAAGTAAAGAATTGAGCACATCCCTCCTTTTCCATTCCCTGCAGCATCCACTCACTCGGTTTATGGGGACATTAGTTTCCTGAGCAGTCTGCACATGGAAGAGGCTCCTGGCTGTCAGGTACCCTCCGCTGCTTTCTCCAGTTTGTCACGAGCAGCCCCTAACAAGAGGGCACGCGCTGCCCTGGCTGCTATCCAAAAACACACACCAACCTCTTCCCACACTTTCACTGCTTTGCGTGCCTGCCCGGGTTTCAGAGTACTGTTAGCAAAGTTTGATGAACCCTTAAGCAACATCCTTTCTTCCCCCAGCTGCGCAGCCACGGAACAAACAGAACCAGGAAACTCATCTGGGTTAAAAATAACTATTCTTTGCTAGTTCCCCACACAGCTTCAGAAACAGCTGTACCAGCAGAACTGACGGAGCAGGGCAGAGTTAGCATAAGCTAGAATTGCTTCCAAAAAAAAAAAATGTTTGGTATTCTCAGAGGTGTGAAGTGTCTTGCACACTTCAAGGAGATCTTACCAGCTGAATAAGAACATTACAAAGATGAAAGGCAGCCAAAGACATTAGGTCCTAGAGGGAGTGTCCCATTCACTGGAAGAGGTTCTTGCGTTCTGTAACACAAGAAGTGCAATGTTCTCTACATTGTTAAGACTTGCTTGTATTTCACAATTATTCCATAGAGTACAATGCTGCAACTAAAAACTGGATTCACGTAAAAGTGACTTGGCAGCTTTTACAGAGATTGTCACCCAGAAAATGGGGAGGAGGGGGGAAATGAGGGAGAATCTGTTTCCATGACTCTCTAGGCCAGCAAATCCAGACTTGAAAAGAATCGGTATTTAAAACATTTATTTCTGTTGCCAGCTTGCAAAAGTCTCAGAAGAAAATGGGACACTGAATATAATTATTCTTGTTCTGAATATACTATCCATCAGAGAAATTAAGTACCCCTTGCCCTTGCAAGGATGGGAAAAGCAGAAGCATTTGCTTTTGCCTCCCTAAAGATACTCTTAGTTACCTTTACAGCTTCAGACTTCAGTTTCTCTCCTTTCTAAGGATTTTGATCTTTTCTAATCTTTAAGTAGAATTTCTCCCACCTGTCCATCAACTGTCACTGTTGCCTAAAGACCTCTCCTTCTACAGCATCTGGACAACATGTGCAACGGGTGGCTTGCCATCAGGCAAGGCAGCTGGAGACATGCCACCACCGTGACAGGAATACAGTTACTACCACACCCTGGAGTATGCTACTCTTGTTATGATCACAGTTAAGTCTGGAGAATTGCATTACGTTTTGTTGGAAGTGAGAACATAAAAGGCTGTTACAGCCATAGGGAGCAGACAAAACCCAGCCAGAAGCGAGATCACTGCAGCTCTGAGCGTGTGGGTCAAAGTCCGGAAATGCACTGACATCCACTAACACAAAACAGCAATCAAGCATTTCCCATTAAGTCACTAAACCTAAACCCCTCCTGATCCATCTACTATAGTGGGAGGAGGTTACTTCTGCTGAGATTGTCTTGGCCTGTTCTGTCCCTGCTCGGGGTGCAAGGTGGACTGGAGCACCCTGAGATACTTCCCAGACCCAACTTTCTCTTATCGTAGGCTCTCTCACACGATCACAGGCACCCTGCGAAGACAGTGAGAGCATCCCACAGCCCAGCACCCAGCCACGTGCTCTTCATGTCTCTAGGAAAGCTAAAGCACAGTAGTCGTTAAGCATCAACGCTGCACTTGCATCTACTCAAGCACAGCACCCAGCCGAGCTGGAGCTGCACTGCAGCACCCCATTTCCTTCAGGCTCCCCAAGTTACAAGTTTTAACTTATGACTTTGTGCACAAGGAAGCTCAGGAGACTTTGGCAGTAAAGAGCCAGGAGAGGAGAAGAATCCCGAGGGGGGTCGGCAGCGAAGCGCAGCCCTGACACCGCTCGCAAACACGGGACACGCCGGAGCGCGCAGCCCCAGGACCGGCCGGTGATGTACCGGGATGAAACCAGACTTCCCGGGGAGCCCCAAGGCGGCGGGGACTCCCGGGGGCGGGGGGGGGGCGAAGCTGCCGGTGCCAAGCGCGGAGCCGCGCGGCGGGCCGGGCCGGGAGCCGGGCCGGGAGCCGGGCCGGGCCCGGGAGGTGCCTTACGGGTCGCGGGCGGCGCCGGCGTCGCGCTCCAGGAGGACGATGTGGCGCGGGTAGTGGGCGCAGGCCTCGCCGTGCGCGTTGGGGATCACGCTGTACCGGTAGTCGCGGCCGAAGAGCTCCAGGCAACGCCGCTCGATCCGCTCCACCTGCGCAAGGGCCACGGAGTCACCGTCAGCGCCCCCCGCCGCCGCCGCCCTTGGCCCGGCCCGGCCCGGCCCGGCCCCCCGGGCCCGGCCCTCACCTTGGCGCCGCCGCCGCCGCAGTCCTTGGCGCGGTACTGCGCGCGGGAGAACTCCAGCAGCAGCTCGGCCAGCGCCCGGTCCCCGCAGCCCGCCGGGGGGCAGCCGCGGGCCGCCGCCGCCGCCGCCGCCATCGCCGCCCCGCTCAGCGCCACCGGCCCATGGCGCCGCCCCGCCCCGCCCCGCCGCCGCTTCCGGCGCCGCGCCAGCCCCGCCCCGCCCGCGCCGCCAATCGCCTGCCGCCCTCCCGCCCCCAGGGCCCGCCCCTTCCGGGCGCGCTGCGACGTCATCGCGAGGCGACCGGACGCTGCCGGGACGTCGCGCTGTGCTCCGAGGGGCCCGCTCAACCGGGGTCCCGATACCCCCCCCCGGGGCCCCCGTCCTCCCCCCGGGGCCCCGATACCCCCCTCGGGGCCCCCATCCTCCCCCCGGGGCCCCGATACCCCCCGGGGCTCCCATATCCCTAGAGCCCCGATACACCTCCCCCGGGGCCCCGATACCCCCCGGGGCCCCGATACCCCCCGGGGCTCCCATACCTCCAGAGCCCCGATACACCTCCCCCGGGGCCCCAATACCCCCCGGGGCCCCGATACCCCCCGGGGCTCCCATACCCCCAGAGCCCCGATACACCTCCCCCGGGGCCCCAATACCCCCCGGGGCCCCGAAACCCCCTGGGGCTCCCATACCCTTCCCGGGGCCCCGATACCTCCCAGGGCTCCGATACCCCCCATCGGGGCCCCAATACCCCCCGGGGCCCCGATACCCCCCCGGGGCCTGGCCCCAGACCCTGGGCCTGCCACCATCCTCCACCGACCCCACCGGGGGCTGCCGGCCCGGCCCGGCCCTTCGGAGGCTCTGCGGAGGTTGCCCGTTGTCTGGTGTTGACCTCGCTGCCGTGTCTCGTCCCCGTGATCCCGGCTGCACCCAGGAGCGTCCAAAATCCGGAAATCCGCCTCCGCCTTCACAGCGTTTTGTTGTCGTGAGGCGGCAGCGGCGGCCTGTCGCGCGGGGTGGCCGCTGCCGGCCTCCTCGGGCCCTTGTCACATCGCATCGCGGCTCTTCCATGCCAGCGCAGGTCTGACGGGTGCAGCTGTTTCCTCTCCGGCTCGGGAGAGCTTGCCGAAACATGCTCGTTCAGGTGCCTCCAGCAGCAGTCTGGCCTGCGCAGAGCCTGAAGGCAGCAAGCAGGAGGCCAGTGAGCCGTTCCCTCTGGGCTTGTCGTGCCTCAGCAGGCTGGAGCACAAGGGAGCGGGTCCGTGTGCCGCAACAAAGTGGGAAAGGCTTCCCCTGCTCTACGTGTGAATAAAGAGATCTTTAGGTGCCAAAGTGTTTTCTGTAAATCACATGCAACAGGATAAATGGAACCAGAGTGGACAAACTTGGGCCAGTAAAACTGCAACCAGAGCAGAAACATGCTGGAGATAAGGAATTGTAGATTAAGCAAGAGCCTCCCTCTATTGACAATAATAAGAACAAAGTAAAAGGAAGCGATTCAGAAAGTAGTTTTATTTCTGATAATAGCAAGGCTTTATGCATAAGGTGAATGATGAGTTTCCATTTAACGTAGTGAAAGGGAGTTACCTATGAAACTGCTGCATGGATAACTGGGGAGTTTGCATTTTGTTTAAAAACAAGAGAAGGTTTTAAGCTGAGGAAGCAAAATAAGGAACTTGGAGCAGCTTGTGACTGATCTAGCAAGGAGGAAATAATCTTGTGGTGCTGAGGACATAAGTAAGAAAGCAACTGGAATTTAAAGCAAGCCCCAAAAAGATCCTTGGGGGATCCATGACAAAGCGATTCCAATTTGCGAGGCAATAAAAGGCTTTTGGCGCACCCTGAAGCCTCCGGCTAGTGAGAAGCACTGTGACACTGCCTGAGCAACAGCCCAAAACATGGCCCGGAGAGCGGCCTGCTGCAGCAACACCCAGAAGCGTCACAGTCCAGCAAGAGGAACGCAGCCTGGCGCCAACGCTGCGCTGTCAGTACAGGCCTGGGCGCTGCCGAAGCACAGCACGCACCCTTCCAGGGAGAGGCTGTTCCCACGAACACTGGAGCTGCAAAATGCAACACGTTGTAACAATATGGAGAGCATTAAAACTTTGCATAAATTGCATTTAAGGCTGCAGAAAATTTGTGACAGGCTGCAAATAGTTCTGCTTAGAGAAACAGTTGCTGGGCTGAAGCTAAACAATAAAAAACATGAAAATGTGAAAAGCATTGCAGAAAGAGTACTCCTGGGAGAGGAGTTAGCACAGGCAGGTGTCGGCAGACAACAGTGAATTGGAGCTGTCATAGCAGCTGCGGAAAGGGCACATCCACGGCTGGTGGAGAGCAGCACGGACACTTGTGCTTAGCCTTGTTGTCCCAAGCAGCGATCTGAAAATGGGACTGCGCAGAAATGCCCAAAGGGTGCAGGATGCTGCACTTAATTAAGAATCCAGAAACAGAGGTGTATATTAAAGAAGCCCATCTCAAACATGTGACTGCAAACACAAAACCAGCCACAGTGAAACCTCCACGGTGTGCTTTAGCACAGGTTTTTACAGCACTCGCTGCACGCTTGAGAGCAGTAACTTACATGTTCTGGATGGTAGTGAAGACAGTGCCAACACCTTCGCATAGGCACAGAGCCAGCAAATGCTTGTAGCAGATGGGGGTTAATAGAAACCACTGGTTACCACTGCCAGAGGCACATGGCAAACAGCTCCTTTTCTCTTGCAGGGGAATACAGATTTTTTTCATCTGCGAATGTCTGGTTTGCAAATCAGCTACAAACCTTGAAGAGACCTGGAGGCCAATGAAGCCTCTGGAGCATTTCACAAAAGCTCAGTACAATAGCCGCAGCTAAATACTGTGCATTTTAATTGGATTTAATAGAAAAATAGTCCAAGACTGTCTGGTCTCTGCTGGTGTTTTGGTGCCAATGGGAAGCTGCAGGGGAGGGGTTGGATCTGGCAGGGTTTCCTAAAGGGCCAAAGCACAGCCTCTGGCCAGCGAGCAGCTCCCTCTCAGCGGGGTGACCTGCCCTCAGAGCCCACTGCTCCGGCCTACAGCCTGCGAGCCCTGACCTTGCACGCTCGGGTCCCCAGGCCCCCGCAATGTGGGGACACACAAGACATGCCGGATTGGGCCCCTGCTGCAGCCGACAGCAGCCGACAGCAATTACCACGGCACGTGTTACACAGAACAAAAAATGAAAATACTGCTCCGCAGCAGGAGAGAGGCCTCTGCTGCCTGCAGCTCCGAGGCGGGCCGTGGGCGGCCGCCAAGCGGGGAAGCCCTCTGGCCGCAGCCCCGCTTGCTGCGCGCTCTCTCCCCGGGAGGAAGGTGCCGGAGGGCTGCAGGGCCGGGCAGAGCGATGCTGCGGGGCAGCCCTGCTCCGGGGCCCGGGCAGCGGGAGGCGGCGGTGCGGCCGGGCTCAGCAAGCGCCGCCGGGCCAGGGAGAGCCGCCGCCGCGGCCAACCCGACCTCAGCCCCCCTCCGGAGCGCCGAGCCGCTACGAGCGGCTCCGAGCCGCCAGGGAGCGAGGCAAGCGCTGCCGAGCCCCTCTCCGAAGGGAGCCGAGCGCCGCCGAACGGGTCCGGAGGGAGCCGAGCGCCGCCGAGCCGCTCCGGAGGGAGCCGAGCGCTGCCGAGCCCCTCTCCGAAGGGAGCCGAGCGCCGCCGAGCCCCTCCGGAGGGAGCCGAGCGCTGCCGAACGGGTCCGGAGGGAGCCGAGCGCCGCCGAACCCCTCCGGAGGGAGCCGAGCGCCGCCGAGCCCCTCCGGAGGGAGCCGAGCGCCGCCGAACCCCTCCGGAGGGAGCCGAGCGCCGCCGAACCCGCTCCGGAGGGAGCCGAGCGCCGCCGAGCCCTTCCCGCAGCGCGCGGCGCTCCGCCGCGCTCCGCCGCGCTCCGCAGTGGCGGGGGGCGCGCGCGGCGGCGGCGGCGGCGGCGGCGGCGCGCGGGGCGCAGAGGCGGCAGCCAAGATGGCGGCGCGGGTGGCGCAGGGGCCGGGAGCCCGCGGGCGCGCTTAGGCCGCGGCCCCCCCCTTCCCTCCCTCCCTCCCCCCCCACCCCGGGCGGGCGCCCCGCCGGCGCGGCCGCCCCCCCCACCTCCCCGCTCCCCCCCTCCCCCCTTTCTCCCCAACCACCACCCCACGCCGGGCGGCCGGCAGGATGCTGCCCTCGCAGGAGGCCTCCAAGCTCTACCATGACAACTACATGCGGAACTCGCGCGCCATCGGCGTGCTCTGGGCCATCTTCACCATCTGCTTCGCCATCATCAACGTGGTGGTCTTCATCCAGCCCTACTGGGTGGGCGACAGCGTCAACACGCCCAAGCCCGGCTACTTCGGGCTCTTCCACTACTGCGTGGGCAGCGGGCTGGCGGGCCGCGAGCTCTCGTGCCGCGGCTCCTTCACCGACTTCAGCACCATCCCGTCGGGCGCCTTCCAGGCCGCCGCCTTCTTCGTGCTGCTCTCCATGGTGCTGATCCTGGGCTGCATCACCTGCTTCGCCCTCTTCTTCTTCTGCAACACCGCCACCGTCTACAAGATCTGCGCCTGGATGCAGCTGCTCGCAGGTACGGCCCCCCCCGCCGCCGCCCCCGGCCTCCTGGCTCTGGTAACGGGGGTCCCGGCTCTGCTACCGAGGGTCTTCGCTCCGGTACCGGGGATCCGAGCTCCGGTAACGGGGGTCCCGGCTCTGCTACCGAGGGTCTTGGTTCCGGTACCGGGGATCCGAGCTCCGGTAACGGGGGTCCCGGCTCTGCTACCGAGGGTCTTCGCTCCGGTACCGGGGATCCGAGCTCCGGTAACGGGGATCCCGGCTCTGCTACCGAGGGTCTTGGTTCCGGTACCGGGGATCCGAGCTCCGGTAACGGGGGTCCCGGCTCTGCTACCGAGGGTCTTCGCTCCGGTACCGGGGATCCGAGCTCCGGTAACGGGGGTCCCGGCTCTGCTACCGAGGGTCTTCGCTCCGGTACCGGGGATCCGAGCTCCGGTAACGGGGGTCCCGGCTCTGCTACCGAGGGTCTTCGCTCCGGTACCGGGGATCCGAGCTCCGGTAACGGGGGTCCCGGCTCTGCTACCGAGGGTCTTGGCTCTGCTACCGGGGATCCGAGCTCCGGTAACGGGGGTCCCGGCTCTGCTACCGAGGGTCTTGGCTCTGCTACCGGGGATCCGAGCTCCAGTAACCGGGGTCTCGGCTTTGCTACCGGGGATCCCGGCTCTGCTACCGAGGGTCCCGGGCTCTGCTACCGGGGATCCCGGCTCTGCTACCGAGGGTCTCGGCTCTGGTACCGGGGGTCCCGGCTCTGCTACCGGGGGGTCTCGGCTCTGGTAATGGGGATCCCGGCTCTGCTACCGGGGATCCGAGCTCCAGTAACAGGGGTCTCAGCTCTGGTACCGGGGATCCCGGCTCCGGTACCAGGGATCCCGGCTCTGGTAACGGGTCCCGGGCTCTGGTACCGTGGGTCCAGGCTGCCAGCACCGCGGGTCCTAGCTCTGGTAACAAGAGTCCTGGCTCTGGTACCAGGGGTCCTGGCTCTGGTACCGGGGATTCAAGCTCTGGCATTGGGGGTCCCGGGCTCTGGTAACAGGGGTCCTGGCTCTGGTACCGGGGGTCCCGGCTCTGGTACCGGGGGTCCCGGCCACCGCCACTGGGGATCCTGGCTCCGGCACCAGGGATCCCGGCTCCGGCTCCAGGGATCCCGGCTCTGGTACCAAGGATCTGGGCTCTGGCACTGGGGGCCCCGGGCTCTGGTACCAGGAATCCTGGCTCTGGTACTGGAGATCCAGGCTCTGGCACTGGGGGTCCTGAGCTCTGGTACCGGGGATCCTAGCTCCGGTACCGGGGGTCCTGGGCTCTGGTACCAGGGGTCCCAGCCCTGGCACCAGGGATCTGGGCTCCAGCACTGGGGGTCCTGGGCTCCTGCTCTGGCACCAGGGATCCCGGGCTCTGGCACCGAGGGTCTTGGCACTGGTACCAGGGGTCCCGGGCTCCAGCACTGGGGGTTTCAGCACTGGCACTGGGGGTCCTGGGCTCCAGCTCCAGCTCCACCACCGAAGGTCCTGGGCTCTGGCACTGGCATTGGGGGGGGTCCAAGTTCCAGCCCCAGGGGTCCCAGCACTGGTACCAGGGATCCCAGGCTCTGGCACTGGGGGTCCTGGCACTGGCTCCAGGGACTCCTCCAGCCCCAGCACTGGCACCAGAGATCCTGGGCTCTGGCACCAAGGCTCCTGGGTAACAGCACCAGGGGTTGGCACCGGGGCTTCCGGGCTCCAGCACTGGCCCCAGGGATCCTCAGGCACTGGGGCTGCTGGGCTGTGGCTCCAGCACTCCCCAGGCACCGGCACCAGGGCTCCCAGCCACCAGCACCAGGCTCCGGCACTGGGGGCTCCCTGGGCACTGGCTCTGGCACCAGGGGCTCTCTGGGCACTTATGCTGGGGGCTCCTCGGGCACCAGCTGTGGGCACCAGCACTGGAGGTTCTTCAGGCACCCACACTGGGACTCCCTGGGCATCAGCCCCAGGCACTGGCATCAGGTGCTCCTCTGGCATCAGCACTGGCACTGGGAGCTCCCCCTGCACCAGCTCCAGGCACTTGCATCAGCACTGGGGACTTCTTTGGGCACTGATATCAGACATTGGATGGGGGACTCCCTGAGCACCAGCACCAGGGGCTCCCTAGACACGAGGCACTGGCAGCAAAGGCTTCCCCAGACTCTGGGCACCGGCGCTAGAGGCTCCCCTGGACACCAGGCACTGGTACCAGTGCTGGAGGCTTGCTCAGGCCTCATGCTCCCATGGACACCAGCACGCAGGCCAGGCACTGGCACCAGGCATCAGGCACCTGGGGCTTCCTGGGACACTGGGCGCTGGCACTGGTACTCAGGGCTTCCCAGGACCCCAGTACTGGGCACTGGCATAGACACCAGGCACACAGGGCACCAGACACCGGGCACAGGGTGTGTATGACCACGCACTGAGACAGGCACTGGCACTGGGGGGGACAGTGGCCTGAAGACACCCTAGGATTCCCTGAGAAAGCTGAGCCAGCCATCAGCACTGGGGCACCCTAGGAAGCCCCAGCCAGGACCTGGACCCAGGTCACCCCAGGGTTCCCCGGGACATCCAGGCCGGAGACTAGCACTGACAGGGCACCGGGAACAGGCACCAGCACCCAGTGCTCCCCAGGCAAGGTCAGGCTGCAAAGAACCACAGGACCCCCTGGGACACCCCAGGAACCACAGACCTCCTCCAGAGCACCCCAGAACAGGCATCAGTCCTGGGGCACCCAGACACCCTGGGGCACCACCGGCCACCCAGGCCAGGCACTGGCTTTGGAGCACCCTGGGACACCCCGGGCCAGGGACTAGCCTCAGGGCGCTGTGCTACACCCCCCAGTCAGGGACCCATTAGGACACTCCAGACTGGCCCACAGGGTCAGGAACCAGCCTCCAGGTTGCCCTGGGCCACCCTGGACCAGGGTCCATCCCCCGGGACATCCCAGATTAGGGATTCCCCTCCAAGCCCCCTCCCCCTGGGGACTGAGGGGCCCAGACTCCCCATCTGCCCAGCCCCAAGGGGTGCCCACTCCAGGGAAACCCTCCGGCTCTCCGGTAGGAGCCCATGCATAGACCTCCCCCCCACCGCCCTGTAAAAGGCTCTGTGCACAGATGCTCTGGCTTCTCCCGAAAGGGATGCTGAGCACAGTATCCCGCCCTCCAGCCCTTCTTGGTGAAAGGGCCCGGTGCATACACCCTTTTCCAGCTCTATCCATGAAGAGACCCTAGGTACAGCTTTCCTCACAAAGAGACACCATACGTTTCTGATGTCTCCTCAAGGGGGATGAGCCCCTTCATTCTCCCCCAAAATGGCCCTATTTTTGGATCCTCCTTACCTCCCTCCACACAGGAACAGCATAGGTATGCCCTAATACCTCCATAGATTGACTCCTCCGAAAGGGACATCGTACATATAACCCAAGCTGCCCCAGAAGGGGACGGGATGCAGACATTGTTAAGGACCCCGAGTCTCCCCTTGTGCATAGACCTCCAAGCTCTGCTCACAGAGCTTCCAGTGTCCTTTTGGGAGAAAGACCCTGAGAATAAACGCTGAGCTCCCCCCTGTAATGGGACTAATGGGACTTTGCACTGCCTGTAGAAGGGCCCGGTACTGCTTTTTCTCTCCAGTCTTATCATATGTGGAAAGACATCTCATTACACCCTGCTCGATACACAGTGAGTGCTAGTAGACCCGGAGTGTCCCTGTGCAACGACGCAGAGCGCCCTGTATAGAAGGGCCCTGCATTCCCAGTGAAAGGATCCCCAGTCCCACCTGCCAGGAGAAGGTCCCCGATCGCCCATGTGGGACAATATAGCCTTGTGCAGTCTTTCCCCCGCTGCTAGGGGCTTGCAGCTGGCTTCGCTCCCTCCTGACAGCTTGGCTGCAATGGAAAGCCTGACCTCTCCTCACCCAGATGGATCTGGAGCTGCCTTGGCTTATCGGGAAATTCCTTCATCTTTAATTTTCCCTGTCCCAAAGATTTACTGGTTTAAGGCAAGCTCAGAGCCCAAATCCTGCCGATTGGCCACAGCTTAATCAGTGGCTCGGAGCGCCTGGCGGGTGCTGCTGCTGCTGCGCGGGGAGCTGCACGGTGGTGGGCAGCGTGTGCAGGGCAGTCCCGGGCCTCTGTAGGGGCTTTCTTCCTGGAGCGCCCTGCGCAGCAATGACAGCAGTGTCCTTGGGGGGAATATGGGCAGAGGTCTGGGGCAGGAGGGATGGGGGCAAGGCACCCCAAAGCATGGCCGTGTGCCCCTACGTAGGGCCACGGGGGCCTCACGGTGGGGGCAGCTGTACCAGGGCACGCCATGTGCCTCCTCCAGACTCCCAGCTCTGCCCCCAGAGGCTCCTGCTGGTGGCAGGAGGTGGCCTGGGATGGGCAAAAGCTGAAGCTATTGGGAGGCTGCCTTCAACCCACCCAGCACCCCAGGCCCCATCCTGGGTTGCCAAGCCTGCCCAGCACAGCGCGCACAGCACGCACAGCCCGCCGGCCGCGGGCTGCTGGGGCCAGCTGGAGCAGTAACCTCAGGATACCTCCCGCCCTGCCTGGGGACTTGCCTCTGTTCACATTTTGTGCTTTGCAACTACGCTTGCGTTCCTCACCACCACACTTGCAAGAAAGCCTGGGCGTAGGGCTTGCTGGGGCTAAACGTCTCTGGGGCAGCCACGGGTGGAGATATTACCTTGCGGGTGGACACAGGGGAGCAGCTGCCATGATCCACGGAGAGACACCGTGGGCTGAATGCCACGGTGCAGGGCAGGGATGTGGCCCAGCGCAGGCTTGGGAGATCCTCTCGCCTTGGGGGAGCTGGCGGGTAGTGCCAGAGCACAGGGCTTGGAGAGGCCGAGGAGGGAAAGGTGATGCTCTTGCCCAGGTGAGGATTTAGCTGCTGACTTGCACCTGTGTAGCAGAAGCAGCTGTGAGGCCTGTGCTTCCCTGTCTCACTGGTAAAAGGAAGGCAAACAAGGTGAAAGGACGAGAAACAGGGCAGGGGTGGGTCCACCCTTGTCCACATGGGATGGCCAAGTGCACAATATAGGGCTGCTGTGCGAGGGAGCCAAAGGGCTTTTCAGAGAGGAGAAAATCAAGACCAAAAAAGCGGGGGAGGAGGAGAGAAGGAGGATCTAAAAGACAGCATCATTTTCAGAAGGAAAAAAGTTTAAATCTTCAATGTCTAATTAGTGGACGACAATCAGGGATGGGTTTAATTAGGCCTTCACAGAAAGCCCCATCTCAAAAGCCACTGCCCCCCTCGGAGGAAACTGGATCTAATTAAGAGAAAAGACTCTGCTCTATCACAAATAGAAACCTAGCCATCTGCCCTGTTCAAAATCCCAGGAACACAAAACTGGAGATTGTGCTAAATCCTTCTGTTACAAAACCAGAATCGCTGTGCCTTTAACATGAGCACATCAACAACTGTGTGACTGAGGGCTCCCTGATATCACCCCCCCCACACACACCAAAACTGGCAAAGCAGCTCCTCGGAAAGCCCCATGGGGCAATACTTACTGGAGAGGAACTGGCTGCACGGGTATCCCGCCTGTCCACCCTCCGTTTGTTGAGTGTCACGTTAAACTGTGAGCTTGCCGGGCTCTGCGGGAAACGTAAATGGCAGCAGGAGCTCTCCCGTAATACATCGGCCCGATCGCTTTGGCTGGTGGAAGCACCCGCAGAAAGCACCGCTGGCTGCAGCCACCAAAACCGAACGGTGGGCCAACAGGCGAGTTTGGGAGCATGGAAGAAGAAGACCTCAGATTTTGCACCAACGATCAACTGAAGGACAAAAGAGGCAGCTGGCTGCCCGCAGAGTCGGTCTTGCACAGGGAAGTTACTGGCCGTGCATGGTGGCGTTTCTCCGTTCCTCCTGCTCCGTGCAGCTCAAGGCCAGCAGTCGGGGCGTTGAGGCCCTCTTGCTCCCTTAGGCTGGGCGGGAGCACAAAACAGGAGAGGGCTTTTACCCAGGGTCGTACCGTTGGCCATCGCATTGGTTTTTGTCTTTATGGGTGGCACTGCGGAATTAGTCACACAGTATCCGGGCACCTTGTCCAATGGAGAACGTGATAACATTTATGCAGCTTAGTCCTCCCCTCCTTTGGGAGAGCCGCTTCAGAGCTACGCTCATCTCTCGCCGACGGGCCCTGCCCACCCACCAGAGTGTGAATCAGGAGCTGAGGCAAAAACTTCAACAGTTTTACCTTCCGCACCAAAGCGGCATTTTCCACCCTCTGAACGGAGATCCCGCCTGCAGCACAGCTGCACGTCGCGGCTTTGACATGTCCACGGAGAGGAGCAGCCAGGAAGCCCGCTTCCTATTGCCAGGCTTGTCTCCTTGCCTCGTACATCTTCATTTCCGTATTCAGAGCACACGCTTGGGAAACCACAGTGCTCTTGGAGAACAAAGTGCATTTACCATTTGCACGTCCCTGCTGCAGAGGGATGGCTACTTTGCCATGGAGCGACTGCTCCGGTTTCCCTCTCGGCACGGCCTGTGCTGCCTGCCTCGAGGGTAGTTACAGTCTCTGAGGGGTGGAGGGTGATCCCAGAAACTGCTTGATATTGGGGGCAGCTAGTCCAGGCTGAACTTCCTCCTGGCTTCCTCCTCCTCAGCACGTCCCTGCAGCCTCCAGCCCCGTCTGTGCCACCCCTTGCAGCGCTCGGCCCTCCCCGGCACCCGCTCTCATTTTCTGCATGGCGCCGGCGGACCTCGGCCGCTGTAACGGGGGCGAGGAAGAGCCAGGCCTGGTCCGCATGAACGCTTCAGCCCCGAAACGCTCACTCGTGCCGCAGCAAGCGCTGTGTCTCCTGAGCCACGTTAGCACGCGTTCACCCTTTCGGCTGGAGAGCCGGCTATTCTCCTGAGAGATTTTGAGGTTGCAGAAAATAGTTTTCACAGATATAAAAATCCTTAATGAAAACATGAGCCGTACCCCTGCTCCAAACCAATGAGACAGTATTACTGGGACGGTTATTGGGAATGAGGAAGAGAGGGGATCGAGCCCTTTCCCTGCCCAGTGTATCAGCTTCCAGCTACCACCATGGCATCAGAAAGAAGACACCCTTGTGAAAAAATTTGCATTTACTGAATTCTCGGTTTCTAGCCTAAAAAGGTTCTGGAGGATTTCTCCTCACCCTCCTCTGCTACTCGAGTTTGTGCCTTCGTTGCCAGCCTGTCTTACAGCAGGGACAGGAGCAGCCAAAGCAGCGCAGACCTTGTGTCTGTCCAGTAGCTTGTGCTTAGCGGCAGCCAGCCCTGAGCCTTTGAAGGCGGTGGAAACCTCGCATAACAACTGCTTAATGGGCCTGCGTTCCTGCAGCGAGGGTCTGGGCCAGGCGCTCAGGAGCTGCTTATGTCCTGGAGCTTACATCCCTTCACCGTTGCTCCAGATAAAGTAACTGTCAGTTCTGATTCATCCCAGTTCTGAACCCTCTTCTGAATCCTGCTGAGCCTCTGGCGCAGAAACAGCTTGTGGAGCAAAATGCCGTGAGGCAGCTCCCTTTTGTGGAGCTGGCGCGTCCTGTTAGTCGTCCTGAGCACGCTGCCTTTCGCTTCCATTTATTTTCGTGGGATTTCCGTTGGGAGGTGATGAGGCGGCCTGGGGTGCGGGAGCCCAGCGGCCCCCCCCCCCCCCCGGTCCCCAGGGGCCTGGGCCACCTTCCCGCTCGGCGCAGGGAGAGCAGCTCGGGACTTGCTTTCCCCTCGTCCTTTCAAGGCGTTAGCCCGCGCTCAGGAGGGACTTCTGCTCCGGCAGGACCCGATCCGGGCTGGCCACGCCAGGGTGGGTTAAACGGCAAATAGTAAAGTCCTGGTTGGTTGAGAACAAGGTGGGACGAGGGAAAACGCAGCCCGTCCCCTCGGGAAGTGAGTGGGTCACCAGGGCTGAGCCCTGTCCACCTCCTGGGCCGGTGCCGCTTCCCGGCAGGTTATTTGCCATCCGGTCTCCGGGCCTGTGGGAGGGCAGGCTGCCCCGCGGGGACGAGCCGTCGCGGGCTGGGTTGTCCCTCCTCGAGGGGTCCCAGGGGTCCGGCCTCGGCACGGAGCCGGGTGCGAGCAGGCGCCGCAGCCGCCAGCGCGGCGGGTGACTTAACGCAGCAGGAAACCCCTCCGCAGCCCCTTCCCGCGGCCCCGTCTGCTCCGCTCGGCTGCCGCTTGCTCGGCGAGAGACAGAAATAGCACGTGCCCGTCCCCGGGGACGGGGCTGGCTGCCAGCGGGGCCGCGAGCCGCGCGCGCCCGAGCTGCAGCGACGGGAGGAGGAGGAGGGCGCTGCTCCTTGTTGCAGGAGGTGGTTCCTCCGCTGCAGATGTTGAGCTTTTCGGAGCCGGTGTTTATTGGTAGCTGGGTTGAGCGCAGCTCGTGGGGCCGTGGCCACCCCGGCCGGGACTGCCTGGCACACGGCGCGGCGCCAGCGCTGCTGCTTTCCCGGGCTGAATTTGGGCACCTCCAGCCTTGCCTGGCTGCTCTCCTTGCCGCGTGCTCGATCCCCGCTAATCAGCGCAGCCAGCAGCGGCCCAGCCACTGGCTTTCGTAAGCCCGATCCGGGACGTAGCAGGCGTTTCGCTCCAGAGTTACCGCCACGTTTCCAGGTTTCTGGTCCCCCAGGTCGCGGGGTGCGACCAGGGCAGCCCCTCGGCTCTCGGTGCTCGTGCTCGGTGCTGTTGCTAGCCTTTCCGGCCGTGGTGGGAGAGGGGAGCAAAAAGCCAGTGTTGGCCCCAAACTTCAAACTAAACCAGACAACAATCTAAGTGATTACAAATAAGTCAGACTTAAATCCTGCAGGCGCTGCTCCGCTAGTCTCATGCAGCGCTGGAGCAGCCCCGACGCCCCGCAGATGGGCGGGCAAGGGAGCACCACGGAGCCTGACGCCAGAAAGCAGCGGCAAGGACGAGGCGCGAGGTGCTGGCTGGCCCCGGCCGGAAAGCGGCGGGCAGTGCCGTGGCCCGAGCGCAGGCATCTCAGCGCGGCGGCCCCCAGCCCCGCGGCGCTGCAGAGGGCACCGAGGCAGCTGGGACCCCCCCCACCGCTGCCCCACGCGCTCCCAGGCGCTCGCTCGCGTGCCGCCCGGCGAGGCTCTGTCGCTCCCCGACCTTTTCGGCCGGGTGCCGCTGTCGGCGTTGGAGAAAGGTTAAGTCCCTGGCGGTGACTGCCTGGACGCCTCTGTGCGTCGGCAGGGGCGCTGGGCAGGCGCCGGGCTTCCCGCCGCCGCAGCAGGCCGGCCCGGGGCTCCCCCAGCCTGCCCCGGGCGGCCGGGCGCTCGTGCCACGTGTGCTGCTGACGCCGGCGGCGGCTCTGCCGGCCGGGAGCCGCCGCTTGAGGGGAAGAAGGGGCGTCCCAGCCGGCAGCGAAGCGGCAGCTTGCTCCCGCGCACGGAAAGCCCGGGCCAACCGCGGCTGCCGTAGCCCGCGCTTGAGCAGCAAGGGCCGGTGGTGGCAGCAGGGCGCTGAGGGAGACCCCGTCCCGGCGAGCAGCGGGCGGCGGGGGCGCGCGGGGCACCTGCGGCAGCCTGGGGCTTCAGCCCGGGCAGGGGAGCGGGGAGCTGCTTTTCCTTTTCCCTCCCCCGGGCCGCAACCGCGCGCCGTGGGTGCTCTCTGCTACCCGCAGCTTCCCAGGTTTAGAAGCAGCGAAGCGAAAGCCCTGCTGTTCCCACCGCGCTCGGGCCGGGTCCAAGGTGGCCAGGGGCAACCGCGGCGCCCTTGGGGCTCCAGGGGCGGCAGTGGCCACCGGTGGCCGTCACCTCTGCGCTCGCTGCCCGGCCGGCGCGGGGCGAGGCGGGCTGCCCCCCGCCGGCGCTCTCCGGGTCGGGATCCCGGCTCTGACGCCCCCCACCCGGCTCTCCCCCTGCCCAGCTCTCTGCCTGGTGCTGGGCTGCATGATCTTCCCCGACGGCTGGGATGCAGAGACCATACGGGACATGTGCGGGGAGAAGACGGGCAAGTACTCCCTGGGCGACTGCTCCGTGCGCTGGGCGTACATCCTGGCCATCATCGGCATCCTCAACGCCCTCATCCTCTCCTTCCTGGCCTTCGTCCTCGGCAACCGGCAGAACGACCTGCTGCACGAGGAGCTCAAGACAGAGAGCAAAGGTGAGCGCCGCGCCGCGGGGGCTCGGGGCTGTCCCCGCCGTCCCGGCGGCCGCGGGGCCGCAGCCGCCCGGCAGCCTCAGCGCCGGCCGCGAGACGGGCGAGAGTGCTGCAGCCTTGGCTCAGCGCCGCCCTGCAGGGAGCCGGGGCCCGGGGCAGCGCGGGGAGCGGGCGGCCGCGACCCGCCGCCCTGCCTAACGCGCTCCCCTTGTGCTTTGCAGATTTTGTCGGCGCTGCGGTAAGTCCGGAGCGGGGCTGTCCTGCTCCCCTGCCTGAGCGTGGGGTGGGTGGGGGAGTGGGGGGGTGTGCTGCGAGGTGGGTGCTGGGGGTGCTGCGAGGGACGGGTGCCTGGGTGCTGTGGGGCTGGGGGCAGTGGGGCTGGGGGTGGTGGGGCTGGGGGCAGCCTGGGCATGGGGGCAATGGGGCTGGGGGCAGCCTGGGCATGGGGGCAATGGGGCTGGGGGCAGTGATGCTGGGGGCAGCCTGGGCATGGGGGCAATGGGGCTGGGGGTGATGGGGCTGGGGGCAGCCTGGGCATGGGGGCAATGGGGCTGGGGGCAGCGGGGCTAGCGGCAGCCTGGGCATGGGGGCAGTGGGTCTGGGGGCAGCCTGGGCTGGGGGCAATGGGGCTGGGAGTGATGGGGCTGGGGGCAGCCTGGGCATGGGGGCAGTGGGTCTGGGGGCAGCCTGGGCTGGGGGCAATGGGGCTGGGGGTGATGGGGCTGGGGGCAGCCTGGGCATGGGGGCAGTAGGGGCTAGCGGCAGCCTGGGCATGGGGGCAATGGGGTTGGGGGTGGTGGGGCTGGGGGCAGTCTGGGCATGGGGGCAATGGGGCTGGGGGCAGTGATGCTGGGGGCAGCCTGGGCTGGGGGCAATGGGGCTGGAGGTGATGGGGCTGGGGGCAGCCTGGGCTGGTGGAGTGGGGCTGGGGGCAGTGGGGGCAGTGGGTCTGGGGGCAGCCTGGGCATGGGGGCAGTGGGCTTGGGGGCAGCAGGACCAGGGGCAGTGGGGGCAGCGGGGCTGGGACAGGCGCGTGCACACGCCGGCGGCAGGATGGCGCAGCCCAGCCTGGGGCCACAGCTGCCAGCGGCCCCCCACCCGTCCGGAGCGGGACGCCCCCCGCCCCGAGCCGGGCCCAACCTGCCGCGCTCTCCCCGCAGCGGATATAGGGCCGAGCGGCTGCAGCAGGACCCTCGCGCCGCGGCCGGCGGCATGGGCGCCCCCTCCCCGTCCTGCCCGGCGGCGGGCCCCGCTGCCCGCGCCGGGGCGGCCCAGCCGCCTGCTGCGCCCACGCCGGCACCGCCGTGCCCCGCGCCCCGCCAGCTCCGCGCCCCCGGCCGCCCGCGGGAGGATGCCCCCGACCCGCTTTGTCCGAGAACAGCGTCAAACGGCGGTTTCCTTCGGAGGGGGAAAACAAAAAACGTTCTCAGAGTTTTTAACAGATTTCTACAGCCCCCGGACTCCCGAGCTGCCGCCCGCCGCTGCCCCGGCACCCGGGGCGCCGCCGCTGCCGCCCCGGCTCCCTCCCCGCTCCCGTTTTGTACAGCTCCGCGGCCCTGTCTCCGCGGCCGGGGCGCCCGGCGGCTGGGACGGGGCCAGCCTGTACTTTTACATGTAAATTAATATTCTCTAAACAGGGTAAAGTGACTCGAGACCCCCCCTCCCAGACCCCCGCCCTGTCCGTCCCTCTGTCCGTCTGTCCGTCCCCGGCGCGGGCAGCGCAGCCCCCGGCACCTCGTGCTCTCCGGCCCGGCCGCACGCGGGGGCACCGCGGGGGCCGCCGGCGTCCGGCGTCAGCCCTGGTGAGCGGGAGCAGCCGGACGCGCCGACCCCGGGCGGGAAGACCCCGGCCGGCCCCGGCCCCGTGCCCCTCGCCGCTCTCGCCTTCCCTCCCCGCACGGTGCTTTATCTCCACTGGTGACAGCCCGGCTCCCCGGCCCGAGGGCCCCGGCGTGCGGGCGCAGCCACTGCGCACCCGGGCACGGGCCGCCCCCGGCCACGGCTCTGCTGGCCAGACCGGCGCGCGTGGGCGCTCGGCCCCCGGAGCGGCAGCCCTCGCGATGCAATAACGCCCCAGCGCCGGCCGCGGCGCCGTGCCGAGCCGGAGGTGGCCGAGGTGCCGGCGCGGGGTGCCCGCGGGTGCCCCGGGGAGCAGCGGTGCCGGACGGGGCCGGACGCAGGTTTGGCGGAGGTGACCGGGGCTCGGCGCCGGGCTGGAGCGATCCAAGCGGGATGAGGGCGCTGGGAGCAGGAAGCCGCCGGCGGGCGACGGTGGCACGAGCCATCGCGGGAGGCGCAGCGCGGGCTTGGAAGTGCTGCTGGGAAAGGCAATGAAGGGCTACGCAGGAGCCGTGTCCCAGGCCGGCGAGCCGCTCCGGCCGGGGTGCCCGGGGCCACCGGTAAGTCGTGCCCCGAGGGGCGGCGGTGGGAAACGGAGCGGCGCCGAACTGCGAACCGGGCGCTGAGCTTCGCCCGGGACGACGTCGCTCCGGGCGCTCCCTCTCCGCCGGGCTCCGGCGCGAGCAGCCGCCCCGAGCCCGAGCCCGAGCCCGAGCCCGGCCGGGCGGCACGCAGGCCTGGCCCCAGCACGAGTGCTGTTACCGATCCAATTGGAAAACCCGAAACAAAACAAAGATCAGTGGAGAAAGGAATACAGTAGCTGTAATATATCTGTATTTTAGTACAAAGTTTGATACGGTGTTTCACAAAACCTTATTGAAAAATATAATTCAAACCAGATCAGCTCCGACTGCTGTGGCGTGGTGACGCTTGAACTCGGGCCGGCGCTGCGCGGCGCCCCGGTGGGCTCGTCTAGGGGCCTGGCATTAAACCTGGGATGATTTGCAGAGGGTTTGCTAACCGGCCCCCGCGCTGAGGGCACGGCCGCAGCACAGCCGCTGCGGCGGGGGGAGCAGCCGCGGGGCGGGCGGCCAGGGCAAGAAGGACCAAAAGGGGCCCCCGGGAACCTCCCAAAGCTCAGCAAAGGCAAACGCAAATTCCTGTGCCGGGGATGGAAAAGCCCCGAGCGCCATGAGCGAGGAGCGTGCCCCCGCAGCCGAGGAGCACCAGCGCTTTCGGGGCTGCGAGAGCTGGCAGCAGCCAGCAGGACAAGGGGAGGGACGTCTTCCCCGCTATTCAGCGCTTGCAAAGCCACAGCAGGAACGTTCAGGGTGGTTTTGGCTTCCCCAGGACAAGACTGCGTAAGCCCAGTAAAGGGCAGCGAGACGGTGGGGGCTGGATAAGGGAAGGCTGGGAGCGATGGCTTCGTGCAGCGCTTGGCAGAGGCGGCCGAGGGGAGAGGCCGCTGCGGGGGGGCGCAGGGGAAACGGAGCCAGACTCCTCTCGGCAGCGCACAGGGATGGGACAAGAGGCAACAGCCAGGCTGGAAGAGGGGAAACGCGCAGGAGGTACTGGGGGAAACTCCTTCCCTACGAGGGCAGTCACACACTGGAGCAGCGGCCCAGAGTCCTTGGCACCAGGGAGATGGGCTCCACTTCCCCACTAGGGACGGGGGCAAAGGCTCAGCAGGGCCGCGTCACGGGGACACGCAACAGCCTCATCGCTGGAAGCTTCCTTGGGAGAAGACGCTTTGCGGCAGCACCCAGCTCCTGGGACCACCAGCAGCTGCAGCGTCTCCCAGGTGACTCAGTGGAGCCAGACATGCCCTGGGTGCTCTGCTGGGGAAACCCTGCCCGTGTAAAGCAGGGGACGTGCCTTGGGTGCTGGGAGCAAGGCAGCTCTGGAGGGTGGCCCTCGGTTGGTGGGAAAGGCATTGCTCCTGACAGCGGTGGGCAGGCTGCCCAGGGAGGGCTGCATCCATCCACCTCCCCGCCTGCCTGGCATTGCCAACGTCACAGCAGCAGCTGCACCCACTGCCCGGGGCCAGACCTAGCCTGGTACAGCTTCCCTTCCCTGGTTGCCGTAAGGAGCATCTGGACAGCTTCAGAGGGACTGGAGAGCAGGGAGTCATTGCCTGCAAGCACAAGAGCAGCTCTGGTATCAGAGCGGGGCTGCGGCTGCCCCAGCTTGCATGGCTCCTCCCAAGCAGTCCAGACACATAACGGGAGGCACCAACGGCGAGCGGCGCATTTGGGAGGCTCTGCTCAAGTTCACAATTTGTTGTGATATCCAAGTGTTTCCAGGAGAGTGTTATTACTGACAGGCAACAGAATAGGCTCCACCAGTCTCCGAGCAGCTTCCCAGTTGCCGGGCAGCAAGTCTGCAACAACCTCGGGGTCGCACACTCTGTCCCCTGAGCTCCTTGACACGGCTCCTGGTCCAAGAGCCGAGGAAGCACGCAACTCCATTCTTGTGGGAAGTCCTGGCCTTACGCCCGAGAGAGCAGCAATTCCCTTTGGCCCCAAGTTGGCAGGGGTGCTCGGAGGCGTTGGCTGCCTGAGGCTTCCCAGTTTTGAGGAGGAGCACTTTGAGGCACACTTGGCCGGCCCTATTCTAGACTCAGGTCCACCTCAGAAAGGCTTCCTAAAGAAACAGCAAGCAATATTAAAACGGAAAGTGCTGGGCATCAGTGCACCACACATGTGCTGGTCAAAAGCACTGCCACCATGCCCAGAAAAGAGGTTTTGAAGCAGGTAGAACCGAGCACTGTCCATTCTGCATCCTCCCTGGGCAACGGCATTCAAGGTAATAAGGAAACAGAAAGGGACTTTCCAAAATACTGGTTTTCAAGTTAAGTATTTTTATTATCAAAATTATTACATCTCTTGTGAAAGTTCAAATGTTACAGCATGGTGTAAAAACTCCACTAGAGTAAGAAGCTACAGCCCCCACCTTTCCAAGAGCTTTCCAGGGTCCCTCCCTCCTGCCCCCCTGCTGCATACAAAGGTGCTGGAGCCTCTGCGCAGGGCTCCCCCGCCCCAAACCCCTTCCTGCCACCCGGCAGGGCAGAGCCTGCCTGCCCCATGCTGTTCATAGCATGAAAGGGGAGGCTGCACACCCAGGGCTAAGCTGAGTGAAGTTTACACCTATTTTATACAGTATACAGACACCCAACTGTGGGGTGACAAGTTCCATCCCAACACGCTCACAGCCAGACAGTGTGAGAAAGTTACTCTTTGTTTCAATATTTTAAAAGTCTCCCCTAGGTTGAACAAACACCTGATTTCAATTGTGAATTAGAGAAACCTGTAACAGTCCTAAAAAAGGAAGAAGACTGTGCATCTGAAAGACAGGGGAGACAGACTCACAGCATTATGTTATCCAAGAGAAAGGAGAAGTTCCACTGCAGCACCAGGGATGACACCTGTCGTATATTAGCTAACCTACTATGGTTATAACTGAATATAAAATTAGATAAATAAAAACACGCCCGATATTACAGTAAACAAGTGAGAAAGAAGCTGGCAATCTTATGGAATTGAACAGACAGCGCACCGTGTTTGGGCTGGCTCTGCTGCCACACTCGGCGTACAACCTCAGGTGGGAAAAATTCTGCACCACGCTTTACAAAGAGTATCTGGCTCGGCATAGACCAGGGTCCCCATCAAATCCGTAGTACACCTGTACTTACCACTGCTACCTATTTGCAACCCCTCCACAAACAGTCACTCACTCCTCAACCAGACAGCCTCCAGCACACCCCACTATCACGTTGCCTACCGGGCCCCCAGTCACCCCCTCCAAAGCGTGTCTGTGCGCTGGCAGACACCCTTGCGGCAGTACCACCCCAGCAATGCTCCCATCCACCGGCCTGTGCCTGACGCGGGATCACACCCCCTCAGAGCAGCATGCTACAGTGCATCCCAGATCCCTTGCAGTGACAGGCACACATGCTCCAACTCCCCGTGCTGGTTCACATTTGCAGAGGCTCTGTTGTCCTGGAAAAAGATCTGACTGTGGCAGTCATGACCCAGGCCCAAAGGCAGCTGTGTGCGCTCATCTGCTTGTGACTGGAATGATCATAACGGATTAAAGCCCTCCCCAGAACACACTGAGAACCTGACCTATAAAGAGAGCTTTGGGATTGGAGTTAAACTTCCCCAATATTTTCTTTAAACTGCTTTCATATTAAAAAAGATGTCCGTACTGCATGAGTGACTATGGCCATGGGCACGGACAAGAGACAGAGGCTGCACCACAGTCATTGCACTTGAACCATTTGCTTTTTTTGCAATGTACCCACGCATCAGGGAACAGCTTTGCTACAGTCTCTGCCTCAGAGAAATTCCCCTACAAGGCCAGAGGCCAATACTGCTCACAAATCTCACCCGTGCATTTCAGACCTCAGCCTCTGACCCCTGGCACCCCAGCATCAGGTGCAGCCTCCTAACACTGGCCCAGGAGCCACTTCCAGAGGTGACTAGAAGGAGCTATGGGCAGTTTTGTCCTCCTCAAGTCCAGGCAGCCCTAGGAAAGCCCTGTCTGAGTCTTTACTCCTGAACCTTGAAGCTGCTGAAGTCTGTACTGATGGACACTGCTTCCCCCACGGTGCTGATAGTGTTGTGCATTGGAAATCACTGCCCCCCTGGAGCCCTGGTAGAGAACAGACTGCCCAGAATTTGGCAGACTGATAGTCCGCAAGTCTGACTGTAGCGACCTAGCATTTTGGAGAGCAGAGGTGGAGCCTGACGCTCCTGTGCAGGGCTGAGAAACAGACTCGGAGGAAAGAGAGTCCACAGGCGTTTGCTGTGCTGGGCTGGCAGCAGCAGGGCAACTCTTCTTCAGGAGGCTGCCGCTGACACTGCCAGAGTGCTGCTGGCTGCTGTAATACCCCGAATTCCCTGCAAACAGGGCAGAGTCTGTGGAGACCGAGTGGGCAGGGCTGGAGTACGAGGTGGAGGAGAGGGATGTTTCTGAGGAACCATGAGAGAGGCTGTGTCCTGTCCTCTGTGCTGCTGCTCGATAGCTGTACCCAGGAGATGGAGTAAGGTGTCCTCGGTAGGGGGAGGAACTTTGCTGGAGAAGGGTCTGCGATTCTGCCTGGGGACTGTCAGACTGCAGGAGCTGAACAAGTCAGTAGGAAAAAAGGCATGGTAAGCACAGACTGACTTTGTCATTCTCTACCTCCTCGTCATGCTGTACTTCAGCGTAGTGAGACCAGAAATAATTGTCTGCCAAACCCAGTTTCCCCCTAAAGTTGTCTAAAGTTTTATTTCAGAATGTGCAAAAAAAAAAAGACAGAATTTACCTGGTAGCTGTATCTAGAAGGACTGTAAACTGCTGGTCCTTTGAGGGCATCTGGAGTGTCTCCTTCTGCTGCGTCTGCAACGTACAGCACAATTGAGACGTTAAATTTCACCCTTGGGACTGAGATCACAGTAGTTTCCCCCCAAGTGACACATGTGCACACTGCAGCTGTCTTGTTCTGCATACTGTCACCCTAGAACCCTAACAAAAGGCAACTGGAAAACCTTAACATGCAGAAACTAGCCACACAAGTAAGGATCAGCTACTTCCCTTACACCACCTCTGCTCCGGTTTAGTGCAAAGCTCCCTGCAAAGGCGTTTACCTTGGACAAGTCTGTCTTAATAGCGCTACCTGGCAATACCATACAGCCTGCTTGTGCTCCCTTGGCTTTCCAGAAGGGTATGAGAGGTAAAAGACAGTTTCTAAGGACTCAGTAATTCTCCACTCAGCCTCAGTCATGGGAATCCACAATGGCTACAGTTACAGCTGAGGAAAACAAAACTGTCCTTCTTTAGAGGGGTTGTCACAGCAGGGATCTTGCTGTAGGCTCTCCTCAAAGGCAGATCCAGACAATGCTGAAGACTGAAGTCCCACACTGCGAAGGCTGGCAGCACCCCTGCTTCCATTTGGGGGATTATGCTTGACAAGTTAATTGAATTGCTCCAAACCGAGTTTCTCCTAGACCCCAGGAATGCTTACTCAGAAACAAGCCAGGATAGTGAAAATGCCTTGACACTTGAGGAGTAACAACAGTCCAGTACACACTGATCCACCTTAGCCACATTAGTGTCTGCCTTTTGCATGACTTGGATTCAGCTGTAAACATGAGAAGACAGGCCAAAGTGTCTGGTCCAGGTAACAAAGCAATACTTTAAAGCTGTCCAAGGAAAGAAGTTTTCCTCTCTGACTCAAGGATGGCTTGGGAAGATGACTAGCCAGGTTGGCTGATCAACTAAATTCAGCTGAAACTTTTGAGTCCAGTCTCAGAATCCTACTGCTCTTGAGAAAGGGCATGTCTGCACATGATATTTTAAACCTGACCACGGCAAGACCTTGCAAAGGGAAAAAGATGATATGCTAAGTCTGACAGTGACCCTCAAAGAGCAAATTTGAGGTCCCATGAGCAGCAGGTTGGTTTGACAGATGCTCTGTAAGGCCTTAATGTCACTGACAAAAAGCAAAGTTAAAGTTCCTGAGTGTTAGAGGCCAACGGCAGACACTGAATGAATTAAATGCCAGCATCAGCGTGTTACGGCAGCAAGGCCTTGACCAGTCCAGATTACACTGCGTTGCCCAAACGGAACCATTTTGCATTTCGAAGAACCAGTTTGTCCCTCAAGCAGCCTTCTGCTTGCATGAGCAGCTCCTGAACTCGTTAAGAAGAGATCAGTCAAGGGTGCTCAAGTACCAGCTGACAGCCAGGTTCTTCTGTGGAACCCCCACAGGCTGGCATGTGCCATCTAGACAGTTTAGAAATATCAGGGCTACAAACAGGCCCATACGAGAAGCTTCACAGTCAAAAATACCTCAAGCAATAGGGAATTATCAGAATTAGCATGGTATTGGCTCTTCTGACTTGGAACACCTGTCCATGAAGTGGAGAAAGTCCATGAAAAGATACATTAGGCCTTTGGACTGCAACTTCAGCACAGGCTTACACCTCCTAGGGAAGATCTAGAGCTTGGTGTTCATCTTTACGATAAAACAATCTTTTGGGAAGAAAGAGCAAGTCCATATAAAAACAGGGTAAAAACAGAACAGAGCACAAGAGGTGAGAAAGGTTATACCTAAAACATACTTGAAAAGTCTGTGTGATTTTGCTTAAAAGCCTCCAGCAACGGAGATTTCTCTCCATGTGGACAGCCTCACTGTGTATTTTCTTAACATAACTTCATTGTGGAGCTGTTAGTTCTCCTGAACATTTTTTTCCTTAGCTTTTTTTTTTTTTTTCCACCCCACGTGGAGTTCTACCTACCAGTTCAAGTTTATTAAAATCTGCCTTCTTAAATTCCACGATCTCTATTTGGTTAGCCTCCTTCTTTGCCTTTGTAAAAGCAACAACCCAACGCTGCCTTCTAAGTTTTATGTTCTCAGCCAGCTCCTCTTCCTTGGATATCTACGAGGAAATAAGCAATGACTAAACATGACTGCCCACCATATGTTTTCACAGGAAACATATGCGAGGTCACTGCTGATACCTCGTAGGTAGAGAGACAAATGGGCAGGTAGCATCACAGCCTAACAACTTTGTGGCAGAGACTGGATGGCTCTGTGCCTTCCTCACTGTCTGACAGAAGTTACAGACGTGTCTGCCGAGGCTGGTGCCAAGTGAAGCAGCAGGAGCTGCAGGACTGCCAGCAGATCAGAGAGAGGGCCCTGCCACCCAGGATATTATTCTGATCGCCGGTAGCATTTGCAGAGCTTCAAGAGGAGGCAGAGAAACCCCTTCAGCTCATATAGCAAGCTCCCATCAGAAAGGCCGTGGAAAAGGGACAGGAGGGGCTGGTAGCAGGAAGAGCCAGAAAACATGAGACAGCATAGGGCACTGGCTTCCACTACTCATCTCTCTGGTGTTTTAGTGGATTACTTTGGTAAAATAGGAAAGTGGTTTCCACAGAAAGTTCTCTAAATAAGGGATGATGGAGCATCTGGCAGTTTCAGCAAATTTGCTAATGCAATCTGGAGTCAGGTATACCCCTGCACAGACTGCTGGTGACACGTATTTCAGCAGCTTCCTACAAGAGTAGCTTGCAGGGATAGGATGGAAGCTGCTTAACTCTGATCCAAGACAGCCTGACTCGCATGCAAGTCTGTGGAGTGCAAAGCAGGACTGGTGTCTCAAAAACCAAGTTCTTGCTGCAGCATGTCCTTTTATAAAGGCACCCAAATTGCGTGCGAGAGTGTCCTGTTAAGTGTCAGTAAGGTAGTCAACAGTTCTGTCTTCTCAATGAAGGTGTTCACTGCTTCCCAGAAAAGCCATCTAACTACCAGCTGCCCCACCTGTTTATCTCCATAAGTTCCTCTCCCTATTTGCATACGGAAACTGAAAGAAAGGTCACTTGACTAGCCAAAAATAACTTTTTGAGCCAGGACAGAGAAATCCAGCAATTCAGTCAGAGCTGCAAAGATCAAGAGGAATAAGCTTTTTTTTTTTGGTTAAAAAAAAAAAAAAACCACAGAATTAGCCTGAGACCAGATCTTAGAGTGCAGGTGATCTTTTTGTACCACTAAATAACTGAAATTGAACTCAGGTGGGCAAGAAGTACTTACTGTAAGTAACCCATTCACTTTGCCCCATCTGTTTTTCAGTTGTCACTACTGTAACCATGGGGTTTCGCTAGTAATCACACTTCTTTAGGGGACAGAGAAGCTGATGGGACTAGATTTCACATCAGAATTACTGTGCTGCAGTCTAATGTGACAGGGCTGTTTATCTGCAGCATCCCAGTGATCCTCAACAGCAGCTTTTGGAATGCCTTGGTGAAATAGTGCTGGTATTAATATCAAATTTACATGGCAGATGTCCCTCAGCCATGAAACAGGACACGCTGGCTGAGCCTGCTCTGTACTTCTGCCAGACAGGTCTCCTTCCCCTGTCTGGCTTTGCACCAGACACACTGGTACAAGCGCTGCTTGTAGCTGGCAGCAGCACCCATGGTTTTGCAGTGGTTGTCCTCTCTGTGTCTATCATGGTTGCTGGCTTAGCTAAACGGAAATCGGGATTAAGTTGGCCTGTCTGCTATTGAGGCTCAGCAGCCTTCTTCCTCAGGACACAAGACCTTCAGAGACCAGGACACAAAGCTTCCAGCATGTCCCCTGTGCCTTTTTTCATTCTCCAAAACTACACCTGCTGCTTGCTGCAGGTGACATTCCTAGCAGGGCCCTGCAGAAGTTTTCCTGTCTGAACTTCATTCAGCCTTCTGAAAATTTGTGTGATCTGTCACTTCTTACGAAAACCACTCTACTCCAACAGCCCCGCCTTTACAGGTGCCCCAAAGATAGTCCCTAATCATCTGGTGTATTAAAGACCAACATTTGCAAAGTCTTTCAATATCAAGGACAGCATTTTGACAATGTCAGTGCAGAAGATGACTGTAAATAATAGAGCAAAATGAAGTTTCTAGAATCTCCAGATTGTCGATATTTTGTTTCTTAAAAGGCCAGGCACACCAACAGCGCTGTATACATTACTGGCAGTTTCTGCTCACAGAGGAATTCTTGACAAGATGAAGACTAAAGACCCGAAGTTACCAAGGGTGACTAAATTATAGCCTTCCTGAATTTGGTTGATGTAACCTTAAGAAAGGTAAAGCCACCGTTTCCCTCCTCCATTTCCTAATATCTGCACAGGAAAGGACAGCGTGGGAGTGGGAACTGCTTCTTTTCTTGGCAATACTGGCCTGTGTCAACCTAAAGCGTACATGAAGTGACAGTTTTAACCCACAGCAGCCGCAGTTCTCAGAAGCGCGGCATGCACACAAATTTCACTTAATTCATACATGCCCCATAAACAACCCTGATTATTTTTTTCCCCCCCATATCATCATTCATTAGGGCAGCAAGTACACATGTAATACAGTCACAGCTGCTGCAGGTGACACCAGGAATGGCAGGGACTCAATCACTCATTTTGTTTCACTGGTAAGTAGCCCAGCAATTGGGGGAGGGATGACAGCTCACAATATAAACAAGCTCCTAGAAGAAATTGCAGGAGTATGCAAAAGAAGAAAAAAAAAATATGGTGCTGTGCTTGGATAAAAGAGATGAAAAATATTAAGTTTTCAGTAGCTGGAGTAGAACGGGGTTTTATGTAGCAAGGAAAAAGAATGGATTGACTTAGGTGAAGGCTAATTCTAGCCGAAGGCTAATTCTAGCCTGACTCTTGGGTGAGACTGAAGAGCCAGATCCATACAGAACACAGTATGCGAAAGACCTGTTGCAGGAGTCTGAATTTTGCCTGCCCTTCTAGCCCATAATCACCAAGAAAGTTATTTCCACTGGCAATGACAAAGAGAAGAAACAGACTCTCAGTGGGGTCCCATGAAACCAGTGACATTTTGATAAAATAGAGGATCCCCCTCTCAAGAATACATGAGCAAAGAGATTGGAAAAGATACTCTTAGGTGTACAGAAACAGCAAAACCCCGGATGAGAGGCCAATTTGCAGAAAGCATTCCTAGATACACCTTCCTTAAGCTGCAGGAAAAGTCTGACTGGGAATGAAGTAAATATATTCCTGTAAAAACGCTCAGAACTGAGATAGCCCAGAGGCAAGAGTTGCTATTGCTGCTGAATTATCTAAAGAGAGCTCTAAAGTAGTCTGAGTTAAAAGGCGCTAGCCTTTCCATGTCTAAAATTCCCCAGACCAGGTTCTGATTTCTAAAAGAGATTCAAATCCCTACTACAAATCATCAACCAGCTAACGTTATCGGCTAGGAGTTGCTAATCCTCAGCTATGAGGAAGGAGGGGCTCATGACAACAGACAGGTTAAGTTATTTAAGTATGATAAGCCATCATTGTAAAACCCAAGTGTGATCCAGGTTCTATTAGGCAGAGCACTATGTTACTGAAAAAACAATCTACGCTCTGTAGAGCTTGCTAAATAAAAGTATTCCACAATTGGGAATTTAGGCAATGATGGAGTGTTCTGTCCATCTTACAGGAAGTCTTATCTCACCCCAAAACCATAGGTGGATAGAGGGAGGTACCATTTCAGCTCAGGTCACAAATACTCACCGACCCTGCACGATGTTCAGCAAGGACACCCCTTAATTCAGAGAAGGAAGGAACATCTACACAGAACTGAATTCACCTCAGTCCTTAGGTGAATTTTACATAACTAAGTGTCATAACTCAAGGAACCAGGAAACTTCAAACACAGAGCTGAAGTAAGGCTTGGAAGCTAAATTACTTCTTTGCACTGCCTAAACCCTACATCTGCATTTTGGCGTGATATATCCAGCTATTCAGGTAGCTTTACAACTATTCAATGGCAACATCTTCATCCCCAGTATATAGGAGCAACTGAGGCAGTGATGGTTAACACATTTGCCCAAGGTCAAAGAAGCTGTCCCTGGCAGAGCTAAGATGCAGGTGATCTTGAAACTCAGAGGTCTTCCAGGTTTAAGAGGAGAGGGAAATAAGCTCAAGAGATATATCTGAATCATGACAAAGTATGGTTTGCAGAAGGCTTTTATAAGGCAAAGATGGCATTACAGAGGAACGTACAACTAACTTCACAGACAAGTCTACATACAAAGCTATCTGAGCGAGTCGTTTCCCATCAAACAAGCATTCCAAAGGCTCATCTTCTTACCCGGATCTCTCTCAACAGCACCGTCAGCTGTAGGTGAGGATTCATTTCTCTGAGATACCTTTGCACCACTTCGCAGGACCTTCTCAAGTATGCCTCGGCCCTCTCGAAGTCTCTCCACTGAGGTTGGAACCATCCTGCAACAAAAAAACAGTAGCAGCTAAGGATTGTTACACTGCAGCTGAGAGCAACGTGACCAAAGCACAGGGGGGCTGTGGGGTCCTTGATATAATTACAAGACAGGCTTGTCTTTAAAATCCCAAAAGTTTCTGCCTGAAATCACTGGTAGGAAGTTAATGCAAACAATCCCCTACCGTAGAACAGGGGGATCAGAACGCCAGCTCTCTCAACAGATGAGGAATAAAATTTTGCACTGCTTTTGCAGTGTAAACACCCTCCTGCGGGACTGTCAATCACTGGCTACCATGATAGCACTGTCCTCAGAAAAATAAAATCTTTACTCTCATCAGAAACACATTATAAACATCCAGCTCAGTAGATCCTCTGATTACAAGACACTTTCTCCCAGAAAATTGTTTCAAGCTTCAACAACATTTTGCAAATCCTGGTGGTGTTTTAAAATCAGATGCAATTATTTTGCAGAGATGACTTTTGTTTGAACTAAAAAGTAGTAAAATCAGTACTTTGTGATAATACAGTGTTGAGATAGTACAGTCAGGGAGTGCAAGGTTCCTGGAGCAGAGCTAGCTTGGCCATTTTGCCCATTAGTGCTACTTTATCCTCTATGTTTTGTGGAAGTCTGCACTCAAGGCTGGTGCTATGTGCTGTTCAATTAGATACTACAAGAGTCTAGTCTGAGGGTGAAAAACAGAGGTGAAGTGGCTTTCCTAAAGCCAATCTGCAGGAGAAAAGTAGAGCCGCAGACTGCCCCCAGATCCCTGGGTCAATATTCAGTCTACCATTCACAGGACCATCCAAGTCTCTAAGTATGTGTTTTAACCTGTAAAACAGTAGCACCATGATCTGGGATTCTCAATGCCTTATCCTAGGCACTGAAAAAATGTGTGCCCTAAAAAGTCAGTAATTTAAATATTTAAAAATTTTAAATGCACTGCATACCATATAGGTATAAAAGGTGCTTGTGTAGCTTCATACTATATTTACAGATTTCCATTTTTTTTTCCTTTTTAAAAATATATTTAAAAAACTATGCTATACATTAGGTTTTGTGGGTTTTGTTTTGTCTTACAGCCCAGACATTGAAGTTCACCCCTCTATGAGGCAGAAGGGAGAAGGGGCCAGAGTTCACACCTCATGGAGGTGAATGGGGTGAGGGGGTGAATTCACACCTTCGTTGCTGCTATTGTTTTGCTGGAGACAGTTTTCTGCAAGGCTGGGTTTACTGGGCAGCAGCACATCTGTTTACATTGTGATGGCTGTATCTTGGCAACTGAAAGAGATAGAAACTTAATTTTTTTTAAATGAAAGCTATTGGCAGATATTGTAGAATTCAGCAAAAATCTGGACAACTCTAACAATTAAGGCATGTAATTTCAGTTCCCACCATTTTCTTCTGTCCCTAATATTATGTTATAGTGAATGTCTGGACATCTATCAGAAACGTAAGCACTCAAAGATGAAATTGGTTCACAGTTTTAACTCATTAACATGCACTTTCTAAAAGGTTTTTTTTTTTTTTTTTTTTAAAGTGGAAGGGGACTGTACATTTGCTAGCCTCATCTATTAAAACACAGAACAGGAATTTAAATGGCAGCAAAACAGCTTAATCCCATTTCAAAACATATCAGTGGGGTTTCAACTTTCATATTCAGTGTCCTATGACAATACGGTCTTTAATCCCACACAACAATACTTACTCTTGAAATCATAGGGGAAAACTGAAGCCAGAGCATCTGCTGAGGAGCAGCAGATGAAGCTCATAGAATAAAAAGCACCACACTGGAGGAAGGTTACCACACGTGCACCTCATCTCGAACTATGTTTTTCCATTCAACTAGGTTTTTCATTCACCCTCTTGCAGGCAAAAAGAAGTGGCACAGGAGAAGGGAAGGGGATATCAACGCTTGTACAAAACAGATTATAAACTAGCTATCGGCTGACTGCCTCAGTCGTGGCCAATCCCAACATCTGACAAAAGGTCACCTGGTAGAGAGAGTACCGACAGACAAGTACAATACAAATCATTTCTGTACATCTCCACTTTAAGCGCTGACCACTTCCGGAGGATAGGAGGATTGGAAAAGGTAGGGAAGTGGATCTTGCTACTTCTGTAAATTCGCCCCAAAACAGTGCTTCTCAAGCACTCCGCTCTCAGCATACACTTCATACTGCTCCTTCCCTTTAGCATTGCTCGGCATGTCTTCCCTCACCATCTTCCATTTATACGAGCAGTGACACAGGTGTATACGTGGAGAATCAGCATTAAGGCATGCTTTTTTGCCTGTGGTGTCCACAAATAGAACTTGAAAACAAAGCTGCAAAGCCGGCGTACTATGCAAATCCAAGCAGCAGAACACGTAACTGTCACTGCTTACAGACAACAATTAGACATCCCATGTTTCAGTGCTAAGGTTCTTAATTTTTTGGACCAGAGATTATCTTCAATTTTAAAACTTTTTGAAGACAAACATTTACCCTTATCAGGCTCTCCACAGTAATACGATAAAGGTGATTTGGTCATTTGGCAAGCCACTGACTACAGTCTGGTAACTGTGCAGGACACTAGGGAAGTCAGAGTTGTTTCAGATACTGGCCCTGCTTCTTACACGCAAAGTTACGGAGGGCTTTGCTAGCTTTCTTTCTGAACAGAAACTAGACTTAGTATCACACATGCCCAAACAGAGAGAAGGTTCAGCAGCAAAAGATCAACATTAAGTTCTCTTTGTCAGGACAAGACTTTCAAACCTGGGTCCTTAAAAAGAAACTGGTGGAAGAGAGATACAACTGTTTAACTTCACATCTTTCAAGACAGGGTACACTACATCTTAACTAAGAACTAAAGGGCAAGTTGAAAAGGCTGCTGCTATCCTTTGTGGTTATTTAAACAATTATCAAACACAACACTGCAAAGAGACCCAACACAATCCGTCCAATTGCACATATTGTTATAGAAATGGCCCCGACAGAGTTTGGTTTGTCTCTGTGGAGACATCTCAGGCTTGCTTGGAGGGATAACACTCACCACCTACTGCTGATGTTCTCCTGGGCTTTGCAGAGTGATGTTGAGGAACTAGCCCCCCTTGAGTCTGGTGGGCTGATCTCCTCTACATGAGGCAGGGAGGGATGAGAAGGGGAGAAGCCACTTTGTGGGGAGGATGGGGCTCGTACTACGGAGCCCGGCAAGCTGCTGACATCTGTGTCAGTCACAGAACTGCTGCTGCCCTGTCGGGTAGGAGTCCCTGTACATCGCACTGTATCGCCTCCCTCCTTGGCTTCCTGTTTCCGCTTGCGATATTCTAGCAGAGAGACCTGGGAGAAAGATACAGCCATAAGTCAGGGAAAGCAAGGGACTGGGCCAGAAGCATGAGGAACCTGCCCCCCCACACCATTTCTGAAGTCCATTTCTCCTTGTTTGCAGAGAAAACTTTAAGAGGTACATTGAGATTATACATTTTCCTGACTCTGCAGGCACTCTGGAAAGAGAGCTAAAAGGCGCAAACTTGGATCGCCCATCAACTGCCATGCTTACCTACACTTTACTCATTATGACCAATACATCAGCAGAAATACCTACCTAGTTTGCTTCTCCAACCCAGAATGCTGGGTTTGCTTCTGCATCCCAGAATTTCCCATTACTTCATTATCAAAATTCTCAGTGACTCTGATTTAAATATCAAGCCTCTATATCCCCACCACTCCTTCTCTCCATGGCTTGTGAGATTTTACATAATGTGAATCAGTATCTGCACATCTCAAAAAATGGAGAAAAAAAGGGTTTCTTTACAAAATTGCTATCTTCAGAAAGCCCTATTCACCCACACTGTCTCCGTCACCCTAGTGCTGAAGCCTTGGCAAAGCCCAACACAGAATTTTAACCTGTTTGAAGCAGGTTCTTGATCTGGTGGCTTAGCAGCCAGTATTCCAGGCTGCCAGGAATGCATTTTGTGTACTCTCAGATTTGTCAGAGAGGCAGACCAAAGGGTCCCAAACGATGCGGACTTGGAACATGGGGATGGCAGAAATCAAACGGCACAAGTCTTTCTTCCAGTTCAGCACTTACCGTTTCAGGTTGCCTTCCCTTAGTGTTATTTCAATGCACAGTCCCTCATGAAGGACCGACAGAAGGCAGTTCTGCTGAAAAATTTATCACTAGGGTTCAATGTCTGTGTAAAAGGCTTTATGATGCTAAAATACTGAACAGGGTATTTCCAAACATATCTCAACATATGATGGTTTTAAGATATATACTGTTATATATATACTGTATACGTATATACTGTATATATAAGATATATACTGTTATACTGATATATAACTGTTAAAAACAAAAAACAAAAAAACAATTTCCATCCAGAAATGGAATTGGGATGGCTTCCTATCTAGCTGGACATTTATGCAAGTGATCAAGCAGAAATTCCAAGCACAAAAAAAAAAAAGGCATTGCTACACATCTCTGCAAGTGTATGCGTATTTGCCTCACCAGCGTCCTGTTTTAACATAGGAGCTCCTGATTTGCCATTTTGGCTCCATTTTAGTCCCAGGAGGGTCACTGGCCTGTTACGAGACACTAAAACAATATTCTAGTGTTTCTAGTTTCAAAGAGTTAAATTTAGGTAACAGAAGCCCATCTGCTTTTCTTGCAGTGTTATTGCATTCCCATGTTAATGAGCTTTTTCTAATAAACTGCCTGCATTTTCTCTCGAAACACTACTCAATTCCAGTAAGGACCCTTTTCAGCCTGGTAAATGACTTATCCACCAACCAGAAAAGTTACACTCAGTTATTGCCCAGGGTCTCATCTCAGTTTAAGAACTGCTTATGGTGGCTGTTCACATCATGGTCTCCTTTCTCTATTCCCAAAAGAGGTATTTTCATTGCTGTCTTTCTCTGACCCCTTTTCACATCAAAAATCTCACTTAAAAGGTTACTCCCTTTCCTTTAACTTTGGACTGTTTTCTCTCCCACCAAGCACTGGACGTCTGGACTACTCGCCCTGATTACGTTTTAGTTGTATTCCGTTTTCTTCATTCTCCCTGTAAGTCTTTCCCGTGGCACTGACTGTTCCCGCTCAGGTTCACACAATCTGCAGTTCTTTTGCAAGGATTACTTGCCTTCTTCCTTTGCGGTGGATTCTGTGGAGCAGATCTGACTCCTTCGCAAGCCCTCTCACCACAGGGAGACATGGATCCATGCACTGTCTCTTTAAGCAGCCCTGACTCATGTCTGCTGAAATATCCTTCAGCAGGAGAGCTGCAGCATCCTGCTTCTGAATTCATTGGCTTCCTGTCTCCCAAAGGAGCAGATCCCCGCAACAACCCATCCACACGTGGCATAGCGTTCAATGGGGAGAAGGCATACATTAAATTAAACTCTGTCCGAAAAGCTTGATCAGAGCTTCTTAGCAGCAGTTGTGCTTCCCCAGTTTTCCCTGGGAAGTTGATCTCTGAAGCAGAGTTTATGGAGGGCTGTGGAGCCAGATCAGAGGGTCCAAAGCTGAGCAGTGACGACCGTTCTGGGCAGGCATTTGTACTGGAATCCAGGTACCCACCCTTCAAATCCAGGTCTGTTCGGAGGCAGAGCTAGAAAATCCAACAAGGATATATAGGGTGGGGGGGGGTGGTGAGGGTGGGGGTGGAAAGTTAGGAAAAGGGTCAAGCAACGATGGGGAGAAAAACTTAAGTCAGAAAGCACTCTATACAATGCTACCTTACAGCTCTCCAGTTCCTTTCTTATCACCAGGCCCTTTCCTACACTGTTCTATTCTTTCTCGAGGGGAATGTTTTGGGGACCAAACAGCAATCCACTTTACCTTTTCAGTATGAGTTGCCCTTTCCCCTTTGGCAGTCTTACTGCAGGAAGGAAGGAAGACTCGACTCAGCACTATCCCCAGTCAGTCAATGAAGAATAGCTGGCATCTTCAATTGCCCCTGTACATCCCCAAGTTAACGTTAACACCTAGTGCTAGCAAGGTTCATTATGAGGACAGAACAGACAAGATCTGCAGTCCAATTGTTGTTTCATTAGCAAAGTTCTTAACTGTTCCAAAAGCTGCTAGAGATCACTACAAACCACAATACGACGCCCAGGGCTTTAGAGCCATTTGTTTTCACTTACTGTCAACTTCAGCTACCTCTAACAATAGTACATTCGTTTAATTTGCACTGCATTTCTACATTTGACATTCTCTAACAAAACCATAACGGCATAATCTTTGCCCTGTCACAGTTTGCACTTTGCACTGACACAATGGTATATCCACTTTTCTGCTCTATGTGCCAAAAAACCTCCAGGACATGCAATCATCTCCTTCACCATATTAATAATCCGGGATCTTGGACAGTGAGCAGAGCTGACATGATTTCATCCTCTCTGCAGCACTACTATGCTGCTCAGGGAAAAAACACAGCCACGCCAGGCACCAGACCTGCCCTACTGCAGCTACTGAGCGTGTTTCCTCTGCTGCATGACAGCTCCGAGCAATCTCCCACATTAGAGACAAGTGCCTGTACTCTACGGTGAAACAGGCTCTGACCAGGGTACTTCTCTTCATATCTTAAAACAGGCTGTCAGCGAAACAAAGTACTTCTCTCTTGCATCTCCTCAACATGCCAAGACTACAAGTGAATAAGGTAATAAAGGCTAGAAAGACCAGGTCAGGTGCCTGCTACCAGTCAAAATTACCAGTGAGGGCTTTCCCATTTCTTCCCCGGGTCCTGTTTTGCTGCTACAGGGTAAATACCATACGCCACTTATCTGCTAGACTGGGGCTGATACTGATTATGATACTTCCAGGTTTCCCAGACCTCTTGCCTTCACCTCAGCAGCCCAGACATATTAGGTCTTCACGCTGCCTGCTTCCCAGCAGTGTCCACAAGGGAATAATAAATTCCAGTCTTGAATTAATCTCACTGACGACTTTGCTCTCTTGCGATAACCCTGCAAGCTCTCCTCAGTCTTATTGTGACCTGTGCCCCGCTCCATCACTTCTCCACGAGCCTCTGTGCTCTTATCCCTCCCATCCCACCACAGCCTCAGACACACACAAGCACACGCACACACTCTGCCGCGAACACGACAGAGATGGTGTGATAACTACCTCGGGTGACAGGGACTCAGGCCTATGCGCAGGGGAACTCTCAGGGGAGGACACGTTCTAGAGGAAGGAAAAGCATCTTGTTATTAATCTACTTAAAAAGTCAAGAAGCAAAATAAAAGAAAATAAAATACAAGCACAGAGGTTAGCCACAGCTATTCTAAATAAAGACTATCCCAGGAACTTACCCCAGCTTAGATGGCAACTCTATCGGTTAAGAGGCTTCTAGAGCTTCCCAGAAGCACAAAGATGGGGCTGAGTTACTGTATTTTATACTATAACTTAGTATCCAAACTACAGCACATAAAGGTTAAAAAGAAGCATCTTTTTCTTTATATTTCTGATGCCATCACATATAGAACTTGCACCATAAAATAGAGAAATCAATGCACGGCATTTAGTCCAAGGACATGGGAAGGCTGGAAAGCCTAGTTTTGCCCAAAAGACAGCTAAGATCCCTCAAACACTACAGTGTATTTTCATAGACATTACTCTAGTAGAAAACAAGAAACGGCTTCCTCAGTCTACCACAGGTCGTCACTCCAGCAAAAGTCAAGAGAATAGGTGTGAACAGACAGCTTTTACGATGCATCATCTGAGTATATATCAGAGGGCAGCTCTTGCGCACGTGATGGCATGTCTAAGGCCTCCCCCCACAGCCTCCATTTCCATGTTACTAAGCAGCCCTAAAATAGAATCAAAAAGGAAGGTTTCCCAGACATACAGTGCAGCATCGGGGAATGGAACAGGAATTACTGCCCTTTGCTAAGCACAAATATTCTGAAAACTCAGGAGAACTCTCAGAATCTTCTTAGCCAGCTGAAAAAGCTTTTAACAGACAAACTCTACAGAAAAAGCAGATGCATGTTACTATGCTACAAGTCTCTCCTTTGAATATGGGTGGGGCCAATCTCAAAAAGTCTGAAAATTGAGTTAAAAACCTTAGTCTATAAAAGCCTGACCAACTTAGAACTTCAGAAGCTTATGGAACAAACTCTTCAGAGAGCAGCTGGAGGAGAGTAATCAAGAAGGAAGTTCCTCAAAAGACACAGCTTTAAAAAACTGTATTCCCCAGCAAGGATACGGTGGATCATCTTCCACTCACTTGTGGAGGCTTGTAAACCGATGAAAGAATCTTTGTTTTGTTCTCTTCCACCAGTGACACGGTCACAGAACTGAAGTATAAAATCTTTATACGTGGTGAAATACTCTTTCAGGTTAGAATTGATGATAAACAAATGAAATAAACATGACATTAAAATGGAAGTGTTATGAGCAAGCAGCATTTAGAGAACTATAGAAGTTGGAATAAAGAAGCCTAGTGTCTACCAAAACTTTTCCTAGAGGAAAAGGAAAGTAAAAAGGACAACTGAGGTATAGATGCCCAGGGAAATCTAGGCTTCCTGCATCCTACAAATGGCAACAGAAATAACTAACACTAAGGTGGGACAGGAAATAAGTGACTAGACCATGGAGGTCTACTGCAACACTGCCCTGGCCTGCTATCTCAACTAGAGCACAGGTAGAGATCATTTTTATATCAAGCTCTGTGCCTAAATCAGTCTTTCATCTCCCTGCTCTGTGCTCCACAATATTCCCCACCAACCTCAACAGATCTCCCTCTCAGACAGCTTTCAGCAAAGGGCTCTCATGGAAATAATCAAAAGCACACTAAGCTAAAAAATACCACAAAGGACTCTGGGCACTGCTGCAAAACAGATGAAGGATTGCTGCAGAACAGTCTCTAATATGAGGGCAGTCAGTCACTGCATAAAAAGTTTTTTAATGGTTTTAAATGGCAGAGTGTGATGGCAGCAGGCCTGAAGAGTTCTATTTTTTTAATGAAAATATGCACTAACACAGTAAAATTGCAAAAGGCATGGTCACTGTTCACAAGCACAGAGCAGCAACATGAAGTAGAAGTGGAAGCTCCCAGCTGCATGGATACCGATAACCCTCCCACAGAGTTTAGAGCAAGGGAAAACCACCTAAACAGTCTCCTCAGTATCTCTCCAAATTTTTGCAAAGGGAAGCTATCACGAAACCAAGGGCACAAGGTATTTTCCTGCTATACTGTCGATGGAATGGAAAACCAAAAAATGCAGTGGAAGCCGATCTAAGATTTCTACCATACTTGGGGTTACTGCAAGCTGTTTAAAGAAAGAGGAACCGTCTCTCTTTTTGGCATTCCAGTCTCCTGTTCGATTTACCTCAAACTGTAGTGGAGTATTGCAGCGACTAGCAGCCAGAGAAGGAATTGGCGAGAACATCATGCCATAACCATTGCGACTCTCCTCCTCTCCTGGCAGAGATGAGCAGGGTGTAGCCAGCTGTGGGCTCACCGAGTCAGGAACTGAAGGGATGGGAGGTGGAGGGGTGACCGGAGACAGAGGCCTCAGTAACTTCTTAACGCTCTGCTCCATCAAGTAGCGAGACTTCCATTTCTTCAGGGGACTCAGCAAGTCTGAAAAACAAACTGAACTGAGGATACGGTTGCCTGTGATTTGCAGTTCATAGTGGTGCAATCTCCTTCCCTCTGCTCCCAACACAATTAGAGCCCACAAATCTCCAACAGGACTATGACAGACTCCTGAAAAAGAAACACCTCCAAAGTACTTCTATACCGGTCTTGAGACAGGTCTAGGTATTGATAATAAAACAATACACGATCAGTAGCGTTGTGAAACAAGGAAGATAAATATTTCAATTAGTAGAAAGCAAGCATGGGATAGAACACAGCGAGCTAAGGAAAGGGAGCCAGAAAGAGATAAAAACAGAGGCAAGAGGTCAGAAGGAAACATCACTCCACTACTGCTATGAACGAATCACAGACAGCAAGAGGTCAGAAGGAAACGTCACTCCACTACTGCTATGAACCAATCACAGACAGCTCAGTTTTCATTAAATGAACTCAGTAGCTCTCTATAGCCTATATAAATGCAGCCCAAACATGTTCTTTCCCACAAAGAGCGAATCCCTTCTCTCAGGCCTGCCCATCCTATATGGGCCTACACTTGCTCCACCACTGTGAATTATCTGCGATTTAAAACTTCTGCTCATTTTTTCTGAAAAACACACAGCATCTATTCTGAGATATAGCAAGCGTGCAGATGTAAGCTCACAGCAGGCTAAAAGCCTGAAAGAATGCTTTCAGGTAACTAGTATACAATGTCCACAGATGTTGTGCAGCGTGCAGAAGTGTCCGCTCATCCTAACATCACTCCAATCTGCAGACTGTTTCCCTCACTGTGCCCTGACCAGGATGTCTCCTCATCATCATCTCTTTTGTTACCATCTGAGGCACTCTAAAACTCCAGGATGTAATTTTCACAGCCTTCTTTCAGTGATCCGTTTAATCCTTGCTCCTCTCTCTGCAGCTACCGACCCACTGATTCTGGTGGTCTGTGATACAGTATGTATTTTTCCCCACACTCGCTTTGGATGTCTCAGCTCAAGATCTCTTAAGCAGCAACCAGGAAACGTCCCTACTCCAAAGAGAAATCCTGAGTCTCCTCTCCTTCAATAACCAGGGATCTCCTTCCTGCGCATTGCCGATGGCAAATTGGTCTAATCGGACAAATAGAGCTCTAGTCTAGTAGACAACTCCATGCCAGTGTTCAATTTCCAGCTTGCTTTTCACTTGCACTGAGCAGAGCCTGACAGAGCGCAGTTTGGTGCTGCTTCAGTCATCTCAGGACCATTACCATGGGCCACATGCTCCCTCATTAGCTCGTCTTTTGTTGTTATTTTCTTGTTCCTGACTGCACATCAACCTCCACTCTTCAAAAGCCCATCCACTGTCTTTTAGAAGACTCCTTGTTCTTCTAAACAAGGGAAGCTTGTCCCTTGTTCTCTTCACTTCCCCAGGAAAAAGGGTCGCACTGTAAAGCCCAGAAAAATTCTCAGTCCTGCTAGAGCAGGAGATGTGATAGCCCCTTGTTCCCTGCTTTTCTTCTCCTGAACTGTCCCATGCTGGAAGGTCTCCAGCTGTTTACCTTCTTCCTCCAAACCAGCTGCTACTAAGCCTCTCTTCTCTCTTCCCACTTCAGGGCTCGGTTAAAAGCCATTTGCTTGAGATGCCAAATCCTGTTTAAAACCCAATCTGTTGCAGTCCTCCAACTCCCCCATGTTTTCAGTAGCAAGGCTCTCCCAGAACTCCAGCAGCTCCATAAATGGAATAAAGCTTACTTCTGCCAAATTTGCCTTCGCAAAGCTGCCAACCAATGTAGGCTTCAGGTTCCAGGATCTCTTAAGAGTCAGTCTGTCATCAGTATTAAGCAAATCTCAGAAAATGTGTGCTCTTTAGTTTTGGTCTTATGAATTTAGTGAGCGGACACAGTTGTGTTTGTGCCCTTCCAGACATATTTCAAATATCTTAAAATATTATTTTTAATGTTCAGTTTAAAAACAAGATCTTTTTTTTTTTTTAAAGAGTGCTCAATAAATTCTGCAGTTCGCTTGTTTGATTCTTCAGGTCTTGCTCAGGAACATGGATTTCCTGGTTCCGGCACTCTGCTGATTTACCCACCTAATTTTTCAATAATCAATTCTCTATTTTCTGCATGTTGCCTAGCTTCCTGTTATCCTTGGAAAACTGATCCCCGATTTGGACAGATCTCCACCTTCTTCCTCTGTAAACTATCTAACAGTTCTGCTGCTTTACCCAGATTTTAGCATCTCCATCTCTGAGACTCTATTACTTAATCGTTTGGTTATTACATGCACACCTGTAAGATTTTGCTATAGTTTCTACAGACAGCAGACGTTTAGCTGCCTAACAGCATCTGCCAAAACAGAGTCGCCTGTACTCCTTTCTCCCTGTCGGACAAACTATCACACAGCACTAAGGTTAGTGATACAAGATAAAGAAATTGTATTTGCATTGGAAAACACTGGGAAAGTTTATACATATTCAAACTAGAATAGGTCTGTAGAAATTTGAATGAATATCAAAGAGCATTCTCACTTGCCACAAATACAAGCTAAAACGTTTAAAGCATGTACTACTGCATGAAGATGTCATCCTGCGTAGCTACCTTTGTTAATCAGCAGCTTCCTGCAATTTCATTCATGAGCACCCAAGCTGCCCTGATGTTGTCGAGCGCTTACCTGCGTCATCTTTGCAGATGCTGGAAGAACTGCTGTTCTCGTTACTTTGGTATAGACATTGGGTTCTGTTCTCTTGTGGAGCTGGTGAGGTCTGCGTCATCCCCTCTTCCAGGGCTTGTTTGATCCAGCGCTGAAAAAGAACGAGACTACATAAACGTGCAACCCCTCCAGTACTTTATATGCAATTGTGCAGGATGTACTCCAAATCCTACACTTTTGTATGGCAGGGCAGACAGCTCAGGACTCTGACATTACCTCCTTCACATGCACTCAGACAGGAAACCTGCTAGAACACAGCTGTTAACGCTGATTCTAACACCGATTCTGAGACTACGATGGGTCTGATGCATCTCATTTTTGATGAGATGTATTCTAGGGATAGTAAGTCTTCAGCAATAATAATAAATATATTAATATTTATCCTTATGTTACTAGATAAAATCTAGAGATCTGTCGACTAAGAACTGTTAACAGCAAATTTCACAGTGGGGTGGGGGAGCGACCAACTGTCTTAAAAACCCAATTTCTGCAGAAAGCCCCGCTTCCTGCTCAGGAGTATGAACACACTGGTCCCTTGCCCTACTAAGGCATACTAGAGCTGCACATTGATTCTGCTCCAACAGCTCCAGCAAATAAACGGCTGAGTTCAGCCACAGAACAATTCTTCCAACATCGTGCTTTCTGCCAGATCGAGAAGAGCAGCAAAAAAATCTGAGAGAACATGAGCAGCAGTTTTTGAGGGGCTAAACAATAGGAGAAAACAAGGGGAAACCATTTCTTCAGCTACAAACAATACAAATCACAGCTGGAAAGAACATGGACCAAGAAGAAGGTTTCATGTCTCATCCAAGTAACCAAGAATCAAAGTCTCAGCAAACCAGCTGCTACAGTGGCTGCGCCAGCCCTATAGCTTGATACAAACTGATTCCTGAAGGCAGGCAGGCAACCTCTGCTTGCTTTACTATAAAAAAAAAAGTAATCTAATGAAAAGCATACAGATGATTCAGTAAAGTGACAGCAAAAGTGCAGGAAAAATACAGTAATTTGCATTTGTGTAGTTTACCCAAGGGACTGACTTTACCAGCCTTTTATCCCCCTAGAGAGGTTTAAAAACATTACTTCGCCTTTCAGTAAGCCATAGTTCTTCCATATAGCATCAACGTGTACCCTATCAGAGATATACACACACACATATACATGCACATACACAGTCTTACAATTCCTCAAAGTTAACCTGAAAGTACATCAAAAGCTCAGTGCCCACAATCCTCAAAGTACAATTGTCACAGTAGAAAACTTTAACACAAGGACGAAGGGCAGGTCACAGTATTACTTTAATGGACTTTGCTACTATAGAGCCAACACTTTTTCTCTGTTCAAATAGGTCTCAATAGGATTTCACGTCAGCCACTAAAAGAAACAAGGAGCATCAACCAAACAGTCTGGAGCACTGCTACCTCAAATACCTCTGACAGCCAAGTCACTGTACAATGCATGATTAATGTGAGCAGGCTACACAGTTCCATTTCCTTGCAAGGTTTCAGATATTGGCATGCTTTGGACACAAGCTGAGAACATCAGCTGGGTTTTTTTTTTTTGGCACAGTCCTTAATAGTTTAACAAGAAGCATGCTGGCAAGCCAAGAAAACATGACACGGGATCTATTTCAACAGCCTTTACAAATCAAGCTTTGACTGAGTAGTCAGAAGCAGAAAAGACAGAAAAATCAGGTCTTGAAAGAATAGGGCTGTCAAGCTCTGGGGTATTTCTAGACCTCAGCTAGCGGAAAAGGTGGTCTTCCCTGCGACAGTTTCCCAAAACATCCTAAACATGTCAAAGTCAGCCTTCTCCCGCAGGACATCTCCAGTCAGCATCCAAACTGCTTGTAGCATTGATGAAAACACTGAAGGCTACCAAGCGGTCACTTTCATGAGAAAGCTGGGCAACTCCTACAAAGTTGATGAAAACCCTCATTAGAACTGTTATTGATGATTTACTTTCAGAAGTGGAGATAAATCAAATGACTATCTGCAACATCTGTTCTGGGCACAGAACCTTTCAATATTTTATTAATTATTTAGATGACACAACAGGCAGCATGCTTAAGTTCTTAGACGACACCAAGCTGAGATAAACTAAAACACACTGGAAGACAGTTTTCAAAATTCTTGGCAAACTAGGAAATTGATAGGAAAAAACAGCAAGGATTGGAAAAAAAGTACCACACTAAGTCAGGAACAAGTACTTGTGAAAATACAGGCTAGAAAACTAATGAGTTGTTCTTAAAAAGCCATGAACCGAACACGAGTTTAAATCAACTCACTGAGGCGAGGGGGGGAGGATTTCAATCATCATCCTGGGATATAAAAAAAAGAGGGTACAAGCTACAACTTCTGCTTTATTCAGCACTGAAAATGCCCCAGCTACAACACGACATCCAGTTTTGGACACTGGACTTCAAGAAAAACGAGGACCAGAAGGAAGTCGTCCATAGAACCAGCAATGAGAATTATCAGAGGACTAGAAAAATAGGCAAAGGTAGGAAAAGGCTGGAAGATGGGGGTGACAGGGAACATAGTAAATTTTCAACAGTAAAAGATTGTTTCTGAAGAAAAGGAATAATCTCTCAGTTCCATAATGGAAAGGATAATAATAGACTTCATCTTTTCCAACTGAGATTAAGACTGCTATAACCTCTATCCCCAAAGAGCTTAAATAAGAGGGTGAACAAACTGCAGGCATTACATGAATAGAAAATAGATTAGATATCCTCAAGACTTTTCTGTGAATGCATGACACCGGGTCCACATGCAGTCCTTGTCACTGGCTGCATGATAACAATTCTCATTGAACTGGGAACTTCTTGGCTAGTTGTGCAGCAAGTGCAGCAAGCAGGGAACTAGGAATAAATCTGCCAGTTCCAGTCTGGATGCTTCTCTGTTCCCTGAGGCTTGAGGACACTTAAGTGTTCAAAAAAGCGGCATGAGCCTTGCAATTCTCAGCTTATAGATGAGTGGGGAGATGGCCCATACATATGGGAACAAACAGGATTTTGGTCACATATGAGTACAGATGAACTACTAAAAGCTGTACCTATGAAGGAAATACCCAAGAGAGACCGTAGCTTCTTCTCATAGGTGCAGGTTAGTGCATGACAACTTAGCTGAAGGTGGGAACAGCAAGGGCCACAACTTCTTTCTGAAAAAATTTCCCTTGAAAGAAGGCAAAGAATCCAGGATGTGGATTCTTTGAAACCACATTGGTTTCACATTGGCCTTTGAAACCAATTTGGACCTGGCTTTGAAAGTTACCAAGACCGGGAGATCAGAAAGGACCAGGAACAAGAACCAGGAAGTGCCTTTGAGCAAAACTGACGGGTGATAGGCAAGACGGATTCTGACAGAAATTCTATATACCAAACTAACCTGAACTGCTGTTTCCCTGCTGATAGGTAAATGCTAATATTTACTGGCCACATACCATCTCGGGAGAGGAATAAAGTCCTCAGCTGGGCTGTCAGTTCAGGCTTGCTGCAGGGCAACAAATATCTGCTGTGGATAGACAGTCTATAGTCCAATGCAGAGCTGCGAGCTTGCTCTTGCAAACAGGCAAACTCCGAGCTTTGCTAAATAATAAAGGTAAAATATAAACATCGTCCAAAAGACGATGGACCATGATTGAGGCACTGTATTCTTGAGGTGTTTTGCAACACAGTACTGCCCCCGCGTTACCAACCATCCTCTGATTGTGAAAGTAGAAAAGAGGATTAAAAATGCACTCCAATGACTGCATCAATGTATCAGCGCCATCTCAGCAGGAATACATAGAAATAGGCTCAAATACGATACAACAGCTTTACAAGGATGCCAGTGACATCACGATGAGTACAAAGCCCCTAAAAGGTAGGCATAAACAAACATACCTTTTTACAGGAGCTGTAAATTCCATCCAACAGAAACGGCCTTCGACGTCTCTCAGGGTTGAAAGGTGAACCAAAACGAATGTAGTGTTTAGGTGTGGTACAAATTAGTGGGGAGTGGATGAGACCTGGCAACATGTTTAGGGTTGTTGCCAAAACTGTTGGGTCCGTAGTAATGCGCAGAGGGCATTCAATGGGACACTCCTGCTTTTCTGCCTTGTCATTCAGCCATTCAGTAACAAGATACTGAAGAAGAAAAAAAAACACCAATGTAACTAGCAATTGTGAAGAAAGGCAACATGGCACAATGGCATATGGGGAAACAATGCCGAGGTCAGCCTGCATGCTAAGACCTCTTTGCTCCTCAACAAGAGGGAACGCAGCCAGGACTTTTTGCATCAACCCCAATTCTCATTTATTTGCATGTACAGCATCTAGTTTATACAAGTAGCTCGGTTTTGTGCTTCCATTAATCTTATTAGAAGGTTCTCCCTGAACTTGATCACCTTGTTCTAAACCAGTTTCTAATTGCAAGCCTAAATGTATGAATGGCTAGCTTATTTATGCCCAGGATGTGCTGTGCCATTAAAAAAACAAACAAACAAACAAAACAAAAAACCCACCCACACCCTCATCCCCAAAAGAGGCTTCCACGATTCCCACATCCAACACATTTTTATGGCACACAATGTATTTTTAAATTCCATCTAATCCTTCTTACATAATGGCTCCACTTTTCTCTCCTTGATCTCTTGTTAATGAACCCAAGAGAACCTTTGTTTTACTGTCCTTTACAAGATGCCACACCCTAGTTATTTCTAGTTTTGTTGTTGTTGTTTTAAGCAATTTTCACTGCACCTTTTCACTTCTCCATCTAAGACAGCTTTCTTGGTTGACAGTCTTTTCTCCTTGCTCTTAAGATATGGGAAATAAGTAGAAAATTTGCTGAGATAGTATTCCTCCTCTCTTGTGTAAAGCCTTTTCCTATAATTTTTTTCTCCTAAAATTGTCCAATATCTCATAGATGAGTGGGTACTATCTCAAGCTCAGGATGCCTACAAGACCCCTCCCAACTTTTTCTTCAGCTGCACCTAGCTTTCTTCCTTACTGTGAACATCACCCGAATTCTGGCATCGCCACTCAGGCCAATAATCTGAAAGTCGCCTTCACTTCAGACCTCTCTCCAAGGCCCTTCAACCTGTTTTAAGACATTAGCCTTTCTTTTGGACCCCAAAGCCAGACCATCAGCAGTCTTGCCCAGGCTATCAGCATCTAGTCTTTAAATGATTGCTACTCCACCTGATGCAGCTGTAACAACCACTTGCATGCTGCTGCCAAGAGCTCTTCCTAGCTCATGGTGCACAGGCACATCAGCTCTTCCAGTCTTTCTAATGTCTACCTTGTTCTCCAGCAGGAACAACAGAAAGAACAACAGAAACACTTGTTCTCCTCACCAAGGCCTTTCTTAGCCACCTCCCAAGCCGCCCACTGCTCTTGACATCCACTGCCGAGACAGTTGTTTCTGCCTCCCTTACACAGTGTTCAGTCTCCATCATCCAGTTCCTGATATTTCCAAGTCCCTCCAGCCCTTCTCCCGCAGGGCCCCTCATGCTTGAAGTAGCTTTCTCCCCACTACAAAGATGCATCATTTGCCTCTTTCCAGCCCACCCTTGCTGGGCCCAACAGTGACACTTTGTCTATTGCACCTGTACCATCCTGCTCATATCTATGTTTAATCCTATGTAGATTTGTGGTATAGACCACCTAAATTTTGTTTTCAATCTTTGTACAGTGCTGGACAGCTTGATTTTGACTCATGATGAGGGCTCTTAGCCACAATGAGGCAAGTGATACAATAAAGGTAAAGTCATATCATTGCAAGCATAATGAAGATCTTTTTCCCTGAGCCAGTTTTTCCCCGCCAAAGGCCACATAAAACCTCTTTTTCCTCTCCCCAGCTTAAGCACTTGATAGTTACCTTTTTAGTTTTGGGGTACTTTACTGTGGCCCGATTAGACTGAGATCCTGCAGCCAGGATAACAGTTGGGTCAGATCCAGCTAACTGTTTGCCTTCTCCAGGACCTTCTACATTGCTGACATCTGTTGCAGTTACCAAGCTGGCAGTGCTTCCTTCCTCTGGGACAGCCTGTGCGAGTTCAGCTTGCTGGGAATTGGCTTGCTTCTGCCGTCTCAGTCTTTGTGCTGAACTGGTCCGATACCGAGAAAAGCGACTTTTCGGTCGAGGCCTAGAGGGTTTTGCTGGAGCAGGCTTAGTAACTGTTTTTTCTGGGACAGCATCCTACAACATAAACTGTCATAAGTCCGAGCACCTCTAAGAGTCTTCCCTTTGCCTATATACAACAACAAGGCCTGAGATTTATATATTATCTGGCCCGCACAAGCTGGTTGGGCCCTATTTGTATTGGCTTATAATAGGGCGTGGGGACCCTTCTAGAAGACTAGCACATTTTCTTTTTCTCCAGTCTGCTGTAATGTTAAATGGTCAACCAGAACATTCAGAACAATCTTGGTCTCAAGATCCGCCCCCACACCACACACACACAAAGAAAAAGCAAATAATTTCCTCAATCCCGGTAGGCATACAGCCAACTTAAGATCACATCAGTTCGCAAGAGATGATCTCGTCTCTCACACCACTACAGGGGGCCCACTGGCTGAGGGACCTGGGCTCGCTCAACTTGGAGAAGAGAAGACTTGGGGAGACCTAATAGCAGCCTTCCAGCGTTCAAAAGATCATCCAGAGAAAACGCAGCCTGGCTGTTCACTCTGGTGCATGGTGGAAGGACAAGAGTCAACGTACCTAAGTAGAAACAGGACACTCAGACTGGATATAAGGGAAAACTTCTTCACCAAAAAGCTCTGAGGTCTGACTACAGAGCTGACCCTGCCTAGAGCAAGATGGACTAGAGACTTCCTGAGGTCCTTCCCAACCTGACCTATGATCAGATAGGCTGCACATGGGTTTGGTGCAAGCTATGGAACAGTCCTTTCTTCATCTTACCACTAATTGGGAAGACCGTCGTGTGTTCACCCCAGTACTGGTGTTACTGTTAGAAACGTTTGGCACAGCAGCACTAAGTGTTGAACTTCCATCTTCAGTTTCAGGAGTCTCCGTTTTTATTTCCTCCGGCTCAGGAGCCTCAGCATTGATGTTGAGTTCAGCATCGGTACTGTTCCGGTCTGACGGTTGCTCTCGTCTCCTCTTTCTCTTTTCCAAGTTTTCAAACATATGCATGATGGCTTCTACCTTCCTATCTTCTCGGGACTAGGAAACATAAGAGTAAGCTTAAGTCAGTACTGCAAATTATGCAAACAGAGAGAAGGATACAAGAACAGATACAGGACACAGCACAGGAGGGAGAAATCTGACACCACAGTTAGGACACAACTTCCAAATAGCAATGACACAAGAGCCAGAAATGGGACAGAAAAGCAGGGCTCCCCCCTCCTCCCCCAATATTTGCATTTTTCAAGATGGCAAATTCCCCAGAATGCCAGCAGCATAATAACACGTTCATAGAATAACTAGAATAACTAGACTTTGTTCTTAAGTAAGAGTACTTAGATACTACTGAGCTATATTCATGAAATAGCCATAAGGAAATGCATATTTTTGAAGAATTAAAACACATAAGACAAAGAATAGAGTGAAGAGACGATCTGGAAACAAATGGAGCCATTCACTAATGACCAAGCATTAGAGGTAAACATAAGCCAAAGGCAACAGAAGTAAGTGAATCAGTAATTTGCATTAAGTATAACACACCACGCAAACTGACTAAAATGATCCAGATTCATTCCTTTCCTGATGTCAGGAGATCACACAGCTCAAAAATAAAAGCTCTTGTCCAAGCAGCTTACGTAGTGGATAAGAAAAACAGAACAACATGAGAGAGTACGGAGGCAAAAAGAAGGTATTTATTATGTAAACAGAAAGGATAGGAAATCTTATCACCTGGTAGTATCAAGATAATTGGTCATTATGTATACAAAAAGGTCCTGTACAATAACGCAGCAGTGACTGACAAACAGGCTGAATCGAGTGAATTTTAAGAGGTGGGGGCAGGTGCATGCTGAGAAGTGCCATGGAGGAGAAAGTATCTTGAATCATAGAGCAGTACTCAGTCACAGCAGCCTGGCTTTTACATTTTTCTGTTCAAAGGATATTCAATACACACACACAAAAAAAATCAATTTTAGAGACAAGAGGAAAACTATAAATACAGGTATTTACGTGGTGCCAAGTATAGAAAACAATCTCATTAAAGGAGATTAACTGGTGAAACATGCACAGGAACAGGGCTCACAGGTTCAAATAAAACTAACACCTTATTGGGAGAAAAGATTTCTTGAATTATACCGTCCCAGAAAGAGACCAGCTTCCCTGCATTAAAAATAAAATCTTCCCTCCAGTCTTAAGGCCAGTCTGATGGAGACTTTTTATTCAAATTCCAACAGAAGCCAACTGTTTTATCTTGCCCCTTCTGAAAAAAAAAACAGGATACTCCAAGGATAGCTCTGTTAAGATTAGAAAAGGGCTGCTGTACACTCTTTATGGATGGCCATCAACTCCGCAATTTGCTACACTATCTTAACCTTATTTAAACCACGGCTCAGAAAGTTTGCTCATGCAAGACCAGTCTCTTTGATCTGAGGAAGAGGGGTAGTTAAGGTATTTGACGAACAAAGAGGACAGGGAATTCTGAGCTCTGATACATTTGTTGCCTGGTAGAGGAAAGGAGCACTTTTTATTCATTGCCCTGCCCCCCCACCCCCCCCACCCCCAGCCTTCCTTTTAAACCTCAATGCACTGAGAAGAGCTCAGAACACCTGCATTCACATGCATAAAATATCCTAATCCAGTGAGCAATCCCAGATGCCATAGAAGGCACAAGAGATTACAGCTCTTCTTGGAAAATGCAGAAAAGAATTATTTAATGACAGGATTAAAGAACACCTAAAATGCTGGAGGAATAAAAACCCCAACTAATTCTACTCAGTACAGAAGAAGGCAGAGAAGGGATTGTGTGATCAAAGATCCAAGAGCGCTAAGAAACATTTTTATCCAGAATACTGATTATAATGACAAAGATTTGGAAGCACAAAGGGATTTCCTAATAAAGAATATAGCTCCATGGATACTTTCAGCAGACTTGTGCCAACCTTGCTGTTGGTGGTCTACCCATCTAATCAACTTTTGCCATCCTCATGCCAACATGTTTGCATAATCATTTAGTGAACCCACAGAGGGAACAGATAAAGGTTAACCAACCTAACCCAGTCAGCAAAATAGGTTAGTTTTAACTAAGATCAGTTTCAAGTTTTGATTCATCATATGGCTCCATAAATCCCTGGGCTGGCAAAAAGGAAGGGCACTGAAGAAGCAGAAGAAGGGTGCAACTACTTTTCTCTAAATCTGGTGTTGACTATCTTGTTAATGGTATGTTTTAAGTTGTAGAATAGCCCTGAAAGTAAGCATTAATCCTTTCAGCTGGGCAACAAATCTGTCTTGAATCTTCTAATTTGCAGTACTCTAACAAATATCCTGTGATATCAGAACAGCCTGGTTTTAACAAATTAAGAGAGACCATTAAGAGCTGGAACTTGCGCTGGAACAAACCAACTTGCGCTGAAATAACCAACTGGACCTGCTGGTCACTGCACAAAGCAAGTCCTAAGGGGAATGATACCCAGACTGAGACAGGTACTTGCCCGTCGGTTGTGGACCAAGGCTCCCTGTTCATCTACAGACTCTTCTTTCTCCCCTTCTTGTTTCTCCTCTTTATCTGCCACCTGAAAGAGGAGCCCAGATTTAGTAAGGCAAACAAAACCTGAAGCTGCTTTTATAGTGCTTTTATAGCAATCTCAGTGCCAAAGTTTTAAAGAAGGCCTGCTTGCAATTTTTGCCTTGGAGACAACACTGCCGCGTAAATCAGATTCCACACCACTGAATGACAAAAAATACTTGACGAAGCGTCAAGGAATTTACCTCACTGTCGCTGACCGCTGCTGGTCCCTCTGGAACTTCCTCGGTTTGTTGATTGCTGTTCTCATCCGATGCAACGCCCTGCTGTTCCATTTCTAGTTCCTTTCGACGGGCTTTTCGACGGCGTGTTTCTGCCCCAATCAGTGTGCCTAAAACAGGCGGAGGTAGGTGTTCCGCAGCATTTGGGCCACGTTTCTGCACAGGGCAATTCCGGTTCCCCTTGTGACACGCACAGTCCACTTTATAGTTGCTGCTCCAAAACACAAACATAATTCACGTCACTCTCCATTTCTCAACCCTTACACAGAGACATTCAATGCAACTCCTACTAAACATCTCACCACGTGCCAAAGCAAGGACAGCAGGCTACCTTATGGCCTCTATTGTAGAACATGCCAGCAGAACTGGACACAATAGCCGGAAAATGCAATTCAGTAGAAAACGGAGCAAAATGTAGAATGCGAGGAAAGGGCTGGAGGAAGATGTCCAGTCCAGGAGGGCAGTGGAGAGCTCCTGGGCGAGGTGAAGGACTCACCAGATGTTGTACTCATAGTCAAAGGCGATGGTAACCTCTGTGTCCTTGGCAATGGTGGCAACAGCATAGATACACAGGTGGATCATCCCATCAGCAATCACATGACGAACCTTGTTAAACAAAGCAGAGAGAAACTAACATCTCCACCAGTTGCGCTTCTTATTTCCAAGGGGGAAGCCTCCGTCTGCAAAATCTCTCTCATCTATTACATGAATAATTATCTTAAATTGTGCATAGAGAAAAAGCCTGCTTCACCAGTCTCTCTCATCCTGTGCTTTTCCACTTACACTTAGTACTACCTGCTTACCCTAACTACCATTCTGTAGCCAGAGGAAAGCTATTTAAAAAAAAAAAAAAAAAAAGGTTACCCTTCAAGAAAAATTCATGTTCCCAAACTTTTTTGATCTCATCTTCCAACTATATATCACCAAATGAGCAAGAAATGCAGAGAATTTATGCCATCTGCAGTATTTTAAGCTTAATATTCATAACAAGAGAATACACTAAACATATGTAAAACATGTATCCATAATTACAGTGACAACGAAGCGAGAATTTACCTCTGCATTTGGAGTGCAGGAACGCCTGATGAACCTGGCATCGTTACCAAAGGTGCGGGCATCAACACACATTTCAACGCCATTAAACTTGGAGTAGAACAGCACAAATGGGTATGGCCTGGAGAAGTAACAAAACACCTCAATCCCAAAATACCCAGTTCCCATGGCATCTATAACAGGTATCCCTCACTTTACTGGAAACGGTGCTTCTATCAGTACTATTGCTCTGAAGGCTTATGCACTTCCACAATCAGTCTAACACATCTACTTAAGAAGGTTTTCGTCCATAAACAGAGCATCAAGCTGATGTTGCGTACTTGGTTTCACATTTCTGTGGATGGCACAGCCAACAAGGGCCCTGTCAGTGTGCTTTATCCCACAGAGACACTAGTCTCTCTGTGCCACGATGCTCTCATACTAGTCACTTCATAGTACTCTTACTTTTTGAAGAAATGCCCATTGACCTCGAATTGCTGTCGTAACATAACCTTCCCTCGATACTCAATTATAAGGGTATCGAGTGCCAAGTCTCTTGCTGCCCTCAGGATCTTCCGGTGCTTCTGAACCCGAGTCACTCTTCCCAGCTGCAGCTGTAACAAAAACCAGAGCACAATATGAGGACTTAGACCAAAGGCCTAGGCCATCGTTTCATGAAGAGTATTTTACCTACATAAAAAGAAAAATTCATCTAGTAACAGCACCTGGAAATTCTGGCCAGGTGAATGTATCGACAATTGCTGAAATGTTACGGAATAAACAATGATCTTGATAATATTAACTGGAAAAAAAAAACCCACAAAATAATATGTATTCCTTTCCTTTAACGGTAAGCCTCCAATCTATTAGACCAAGTATTTTAAGTCTCGCACCTTGGAGGCATAACCAGACCCATCAGTTGCTGCTAATAGGGAACTGCTCTGCAATTACAGTCACTTCTGCAGCCAGAATAACTTGAATTTCCCCTAAATAGGGGGTTGTCACACATTCAGAGAAAAAACACCATCCTCTGCAGAAGGAAGAGCTTGTAAATTCTACCTAACATGCCAAAGACTTGAGCTGTTGATATCTATTGCCATCCAGAATCTTCTCTTCATCTTCCTGCTCAACTAATGCTGTGGATTTTTTTTTTTTTTAAAAAAGCGAAGAAACATTTTTCAGGTAACTATTGACAGTTTGCTGAATCTTCATCGCGTTCCAGTACACAGATCCAATAAAATAGATTTTCATTTTCACATGAACATGCCCTGACAGTAGGAAACCACAACATTTAAGCACAGACATCCAAGGAAGAAGTGCTTTACTGAATAACGGAGGGACTATTATAAGCACTAAGGCACAGAAAAGACTTCTCCCCAGAGCGAGAAAACTACTTTGTTTTGAGCAGGTTGAACATCTCTGCAAGTGAAAACTAGGGAAATCTGCAAAATTATGTAATGATGGCTGACTGCCTTACCATAAGAGCTGTGCCTGCTTTCCTAAGCATGCTGTTCTTAAGGGGCAGATTCTGATACTTTTCCACAGTGAATTTAGGCAAAGTATTCTTACTTCAGTAATAAGGACCATCATCTATCTAAATTAGAAGTAAAATATAAGATTTGTTAAAAGAAAGCTCCCAGTTTTTCCTGATAAAATTCTGCTCTGCTTAGAAACTGTACTGGGCTGTCTGCTCAAATGGATAAGAGTCACATTAGCTTAAGGAGGGGCTCAATCTGGACAATGACAGAACGATGACTTTCTAAGCTCCCTCGTGAAAAATAAAACTAATGCCTTAAGGCAGCACTCCACCCTGGAAACCAAGTGAAACCCAATGTATTCACTGCGTTGAAAGAATTGAACCACAGACTTTATCCTTCTCTTTTGTAACATTTTTGCACATGCTCTGAATAAACCTCTTTCGGAGGAAGAATACTTTCATTGTTTTAAGATGACATACTGCAGACCTTAGATCAGCCAGTAAAGACAGACCTATTTGTTGACTTTTCTCTCTCAGGTCCAGGATAAAAATAGCTTTATCAAAATATTCACTTGAAACCTATGCAGACGTGAGTAATGGTCGTGCTATTCCAGACCTCCTCTCAGACATACATCCAGTGCTACATCATGCCTACAGGGTACACCTCCAGCCACCATTTTCATAGCATTCTATCCTCAGACAATCGGAAAAACCTGAATGTGCATAGTAGAGACTTCGAACAGCCTTGCAGAAGGTTGTTCATCTCCTCTCTCTCAGGTCCCGACAGGATCTCAGAGCATCTCCCAAGTCCACAGAAGCCCACTGAACTCGCACGAAAGGATCAAGTTATTTCTGGGCCAAGCAGCCACACTCCTAGCCCTGATTTTTGATCATCAACCCCATGACACATGAGTGAACTCTAGAATAAGATGGGCTTGCACTGCCTCGGACAGAAGTAGTTTTCTCTGGCCAAATTATTTTAAGATCAGTGGACATGCTTTACACGATCTAATTGCGGTAACAGAGAATAAACAGGTGGAACTACATTTGTTGGCATGTCTGGCACGAGGAGATAAGGAGGGAACATCTGAAGTTAGCAGATATACAGTGGGACTGAGGCACAGGTGTGAGAAATCAGAAATCTTACCCTATTTCCAGTAGGATCATTTTATTTGTTTCTGTACTACCACTTGTTTTCTGTTTTGATCAGGTCTTTATCTAAGCTGGCCCTAAGCAGGGAGGTTGGACCAGATGACAGCTAGTGGCTCCTTCCAACCTCAATCACTCTACCACTCTATCACGTTTTCTTCGTATCTTTCAGAGATGCGGGTTCACATGGGGCAGCACTCATTCTCACTTCTGGCCCATGACTGACCTTTTACTATTTGCCTGCGTTTGTGCTCATGCTCAAGGAACTGTATGTCTCCAGCTGGATTATTTTCTGTGAACCAGATTATCTTCTCTGACCAGACACATTACCTAAGAAGGGAAGTGATTCCCCCCCCCCCCCCCCATTTATTATCCCTATTACCGTTCCTCTAACTCTGGAAAGCAACTTTGGGAACACAGGGGAGAAAGTGGGGTGGTGAAAGGAGAAAACCCATAAAGGAATCTCTACATTTGTAAAACTTAACAATTATCTAAGGTTGGTAAAACAGGAATGATCTGATAGCATTTCTGATAAGATCCTGGCTCAACTTGTTTTTAGTTCTCCAAATTTAGAAATATGAAGAGGATTAGCTGCCATGCTTTCACGTGTGAAATGAACAAACGATTTTATTCATGTCAGACTACGGATTGCTGACTCGTCAAAGCTGTTCTGATACTCTTGCACAGCAATACCTGCATAATACTCAGCGGCTTTATTTTATAAAAGCACTTTTGCTTTTCACTTCAGAACGTGAAATCAGTCAGGGGTGTGAGCTCAAGTCAGCAATAATCAGAGGCAGAGGGTAGCTACTGACCCCGGGTTGGTTTGGCAACAAGCAGCAGCAAAGTACTTCATGGCTTTCAATTCGCCAAGCTTCTGGCAGTAGCAAGAACTAAGCTGATTTTACTCATTACATTAAACAGCTTCAGGTTTTCACAAGTTTCCCCTTGCATCATTAGGGCAGCTGAGAATTGGTTTATCCAAATATTCCAGTGATCAAAATCCCACATCCCACATGAAGCTTCTTAAACTCACCTTCCCCTACCCTTCCCTCAGTTCTGAGGAAGCTTTTAGGTCTTCCTCCTCCCTCCCCCCTTTTTGTATTTCTCCTTAAGAATACAGGGACTACACTTGAATCATTGTCTACCCAAGCTGAATCAGTTGTGAAAGTATGCAGGGCATATACGACATTTTATTTTTATTCCTTTCTCCTCCCCTCCAGAGTTTCCATAGCCAAATAGGGCAGTAATGATACCCTTCTCATACATACGGCTGCTTTCTCTATATTGACACCGCTACCCTCCAAAACTTCCTTTTGGTTTACAGCAGCCAGTTCCTCACCGCCCTGAAACGCTATTTTTATATTCAGTAATGATACCTAGCTAAACAGTGACTGGGGCAAAATGAAAATCCTTCTCGCTTTATGTAACAGATATGAGACAAAGAAGTGGAAGAAAAATATAAAGTATAGGATGAAAGACCACATACTCCCTGCTGGTCATTCCATATCTCTGCCAGCTATCCCCCTCTCAACACTCCACAGCAAACTGCTGAGCAGAGAAAACAAGGACATAAGGGCTGGCAAGTGGCAGCCTGGGACAGTCACCCGATACTTCCTCAATATCCGAGAGGTGCTACAAAGCCACCAAGCCTCTGTTATACTCTCTCAGCACGTGAAACGATAGATATCTAACTACAGCTTGTTTCGAATAACTGCAGCTCGCTAAGTCGTTTTGCAACTTTTGATTCTTTTTGTTTCTTTGGAACATAATCACATTTGGATTTTTCTGATTTGGTATGCTGGCCACTCTCTCCCTATGGGAAAGTCTGTATCTGTACAGGAAAGGGAGAGAGCAGAAAGCATGACAAAAGCAGTAAGTGCATTTGCGTACGGTGTCTTTTATAATGATCTGTCCCTGTTGTCTCTGGGAGGGTGAGGAAAGAAAACGGCATCTGTTTTATTACTTATTTCAGGGCTTGTCCCAAAACTCATGTTAAAGAGGTAGAAGGCACACAAATCTAGATTCAGAAAAAATTAAGAGTCTTCAGAGAAGTAAAAAATGTCCCCCTCCTGTATTTCCCCATGGTTGCCCCATCTTAGAAGGCTACTCATAGCCATGTAAAAGTTTTTATCCACAGAAGTCTTAAAGAGAAATATAAACAAAGATTATTCCAGAAACAGAGGAAATGGAGGAAGGAAATTGGGTCTGAAGCCCCCTTTCTGCAGCCTCTTTTACTGGCTCTGTGCTCTGCCTGGTCTGCTTCGTCTATACGAAAGCAGAGGGGGGAAAAAGGGAGCACAGGAACGTCAGAGAGGTGAGTCAGCTGATACAAACAGGAGTGATTCAAGCACAAACTCCCATCTGATATTTAGATTTCTGACTCTGTTCCCCTTCTACGGAAGAGGTGCCACACACATGTTTTGGAGCCCATCATTTTGTAGTTTCACCTACCCCCATTCAAGGGATAAAGCACAAAGCCTAGGCTGAAAAGAGTGGGAATTCTGCTCTCTATTCAATAAAGCATGAGCAGATGAAACATCAGGTGAGGAAAGGGCCGACAACACCCCAAACACACACACACACACGCATTCTTTTCCTGTTTGTCCCAGTCTACATGCACAGCCTGAAGCTGGTAAAATACCAATCACTGAACATCTCAGAAGGGAAAGAACTGGGGAGGCAGTCTCCATAAAATCAGTTGTCATCCTGGAATAGTTGAAAATTACCAGTCCAAATACTCATCCAAAAATCTGGAATAAGGTTGAAAGGTTTCTTTAAAATAGCTTTGCACACAACATTAGCCAGAAAAAAAGGGGAGAGAAAAACCCTCAGCTGAAAAGCAGGAAGCTTCCTATTTCCAGGAAGTGATGGATCTGGTTCTGCCCCAAGCCATTCAGGCACCAAAAGCACATATGGCAAATTACCTGTGATTTGTATCATGGAAAGGTACAAAATATCCCTAGCTTAGCAACACTGATTTGATTTAATACAAGTATTTCTGAATGTATAGCCAAAGAAGGTCTCACGCCTTGCCCCTGGTATCTCTCCCACTTCTTTCATATCAAACCTACCCTTACCAGTCTCTGGGATTTGAAATGATGCCATTACCAGCTACGATATTCTTGTTCGCCCACACCTTACGCCTAGAAGCCAGAGGACTTGACCTACCCTACTTCTGCCACATCGGTTCTTACCTGCATCTGGGACCCAATAACAGTATTATTGCAGGCCAACTCTGTTTTGTTGATTGTGTCTAGCATAGCAGTTTTGCCCACATATTCTTTATTAGCGTTTAGATGACGTTCCAACAGGTTCTGCACATCAGCGCTGTACTGGTTAGTAAAGGCTTCTTCATATTGGTCTGTCCAGAGACGTATTCGATTCTCCCACCCTTCAGCTGTGTTTTCATCCAAGGCATGTGCTTCAGAAGGGGAATTCTGCACCGAATAGAAAAGGGTGAATGGCTAGCATACAGTGGGGAAAAATCATCCACACCACTCTGAGCATGTGCATCTGCTGCAGAAAACGCTAATCTATTCCAACCTAAGAAAGCACTGGTTATGAGGACACCATTCTCAGAACTCCATTCTCCAGAATATTGTACAAAAGTGCTACTCAGAAATTTATGGAGAACTCTGGGCAGGATTAAGACCTCTTACAAGTTGGTGCTTGGCACTATTACATACTGGAAAATTAGAAATTCTTTTTAAGATGCTTTGGTAGCATGATTAAGCAGATTGAAAAAGCAAAAGAAGAGAACACACAAAGGCAAATAAACCTCATGCAAGCTTGTCCTACAATCAACACACTCATGTCCAACACAGCACTAACTGATGCTGATTGTATCTGAGTCTTTGCAGAGACCGATCCCAAAATACGCAAGGGAACAGGAACACTGTCTAGTCTAGGGTCACAACAGATGAAAGTATTAGACATGTCTCCGGGCTATCCTACATAGAGATACACAGAAGGAGGCGTGGAAACAAGTGGAACAAGATGCAATTTCTTCTCCAGTCTTTAAAGACAGATTGTTGTCCTCGCCTCACGTCCCTTAACTACTGTTTGTTCCCATCTGCTATTCCTTACCATCCTCTTATTTCCCTTAGACTCAATAAAGGGATAAAAGGAAAATATTAACAATAAGCACAAGAACCTGGTTGATAAAAATGCAGAGCTAGGTAGTCTATGAAAGAGGAAAACTTAAAAGAAAAAAAAAAAGCAAAACACAAAATAAAGTCTCTTTCTTTGGTTTGGAACACTGCAGCTGTGTTCATCACTGAGTACAGAATGGGACAACCACAGCATTGCTATCTTGTCCTCTCTTCTCTGCCACTTATTGCATGCATTCACTCACTACATTTTTATCTTTTATTAGAGTATTGCTTGTGTGAGTGACTGGTACCCAAACACATGCAGGAATTCTGATCCTGACAACATTCTGGGCAAATGTTGATCAGTAGTACATAGAAACGGAATGGGCAGATGAAAAGCAGCCAGAGCAAAGTACAGGCATAGGATAATACTGAGCAGGTTAGAACTGCAAGTCCTAAGCAATGTAAAGGAGAGAAGGTAATGGCAGATAATCCAATCTGGTAAGGGAGGGGAAGAAAGAAGCTGGTAAAAACAATTCTAAACTTCATTGTTTACTTGATAAGTAATTCAAGAAATTCAACAAAAGATGTTCCAGAGGTCAATAACTTAACAGGGCTCATAAAAGACTGAGAATGTGTGACACATTTTATTAACAAGAATCACTGAGAAACAATTATTTTCATCACATATATTAAAAACCATATGAGTTTTCAGGCATCTTTACCCTCTCAAGGCACTTAGGTACTATGGAGGTAGGCACATACAGACACACCACAGAATTGTGCCATTTCCTCTGACCCACCTGCTAGCAACCACTGTCAGCTACAATACTGAGGCCAGATGGAATAGAGTCTGAACTTTAAGGCAACTTTTATGTCTCTAGGACATATTTAGGTCCAAAATTAAGCCCCCGCCTTTTGTTAAATCTTTCTGTCAGATAGCCACACCCACCAATATTGTTAAAAAAAAAAAAAAACAGAAATAAATACCAGGGATGGGTTGGAGGAGGTAAGAGGATGTGGAGAGGAACAAGGCAATATAGTTCAGGAATCCAACGTTAAATTTGTGCTGACATAAATGCCTAAGCTTAAAACATCTTCGATGTAATCAAACAATAACTGACCCCACAAGAGAGCGGCCACAACCAGTTCTGCGTTCTTACATCAAACACTCCACTCCCAGCTATCATGAATCAGTCTCATCTCTTGGAACAGGATGATATCTGCCTTACAGAAAGCGATGAGCCATCTAAAGTAAAAGCAAGGTTCAGGGGGTAATTCGTGTGACACCCTTTTGAATAGTGGTGCATGATAAGGCTCAGGATTATTCTAAGGCTGGTACCACAATCAGATTCTCCAAGCAAACCAAGAAAGGCAGGAAGCTACAGGAAAAACACACCATCATCACAGAGGCTTTTCAGTTCCACTCACCTTCATCCTCAGAGACTTTCGTGAGCCCTCTCGAAAGGCCTGTCCCCAGAACAAGGAGGAGAAAGAAGGGGGGGGGGAGGGGAGAAAAAAGTGTTATATAACCTTTACTCAGAACGAAGAGCCCCAAAACCACACTGGATCTTACCCCAACAGATCAACTCTTAATAACAGATGGCAAAAACAACAGAAAAGCCTAAACAAGAAGCAATGGACTTGAACAAAAAGACTCCACAATGCAAATCCAGTGGAAGCTGCAAAAAAGGGTGACAGCCAGGATTTCTGAACTGAGAAAGCCTGCTTTATACTTTTTATAAAAATCAACACCAAAACTCACCCAACTAATCCCACTTTGATAGAAGAAAAGGCCAGCAACTGAATTGAGCTGCTGCATAAAGAATAAAACAAAAGAAAAACCCAGCACACGCTAAAGAGCTCACATGGCTCCTGTTCCCAATCTTGTATTTAATCAACACGAATCTCTGCGCCTACCAGAAGAACTTCAGGGAAGCTTAACCTGGGGAAAACCATGGTAAAGCTAGCGCAGACAGAAGAGAACCAGCTGCTTCCATTTGCATTCCAACATGAGCAATCCAAAACCATTTCCGTCCCCAAATCCTCACAATCAAGAAATTAGAGTCATCCCTCAGATGTTCATCACTACCTGCGTGATTCCCCATGCAGGTACTAGCTCTGTCACTGAAGAACAGCACCAAGAAGCACTGCTGGCCAGATCTCTAATGTAACCCACTAAGAACTGCCCTGTTCCCTTCATATTCCATTCTATTCAGATTCCCCTTTGCCATAAGCAAACAGACTCCAAGAGTTATTTCCCCAAATCCTAATACAGCAGGAGGGAGAAGGTAAGTGAATCAAAGCCCCTGAGCATAAGCAAACAGTGCCAAGAAATAAGTGTGGAGTACCAGAAAAGTAATTCATAAACTAACAGCTATATGCTCTAGAAGTTCACAAAAATAAAGAGTCATGTTATGACCCCAGAAAGAGCAATGCTCAGTAGGACAAAAGCTTCTTGCCTATTTCCTAAAAGGCCCTCAAGGGCCAGCCTGTTCTCAACACTTTGCATAGCCTTTGTGCTGAACTGTAGCAACCTCATCTCATTTCACATACCTTGATCTTTTTGGCCTTTGGAGCAGTGCGAGCTTTTTCTGTACTCCTCTTCCTCTTCTTAGGTTTGCTTCTACGGACACGGTTGACAGTCAGAGTGATGCTTGTAGGGGTGTGCTGCGTGGCTGTGTACAGCACCGTAGAGGGAGACAGTTCTTCATCCCAGCTCTCAGTTGCACTGCTGTCCCCACCTACAGAGAAGAGTGCTTCATTAGCAACTTGATTCTCTGTCCCCTAGAGAACAGCTTACTCCATGTCCATTTTCATCAAGATGGCTTGATGGCTCTGCATAGCTCTTCCCTGAGAAAATGATACCACCTCAGTTCTCCCTCCCAAACTGGGAGCAGGACTCCTAAACTTCTGATATCTCACTGAATGGCATGTACGTTTCACTTTTCTGCTCACAAGATAATCTGCTCTGCTCCAAGGCTGACTGGGGTGAGGGGGAAGGAGAGGAGAAAATCCCGATGGTCGAGAAGAAAAGAACATTAGAGGGCACTGATCACAACAGGATGATTACAGCAGCCAAAAGACAGCGAGGCCTTGCAGAAAGAAATGAAAATCACCATTATCAGAACTACAGCTTCAAACTCACCTGACACGTTGTCCTGCTTCCGGCGGCGGAGTCTGATCACCTTCCCCCTGCTCATTCCTCTGCCAAACGAGAATGCACAATTGAAGCTGGTTTGTAGGAGTAAAGTCACTTGAAATTCAACAGGATGTCACAAGATGCGTGCCCTCAGTGGGGCCCAGGATGATAAGAACATCGATTTAACATCCTCATCTCCACTCCTGGTGCCACCAACACTTGTCAGGCTGACAACGCAAAGGAGGAGGGTCAATACTAGGTAAAGCACTGGAAAGAACGCTCCAGTTAGCAAAAGGAAGTCCATCCCGCAGCCCAAACGTGACAGTTCGGCATTAGAAGTCAACACGAGCAGCAGTCCGGATCCGCACTGCACCAAAACTGACCTGCACTTTTCACACTTGAGGAGGAAACCATCTTGGGAGACACTGCAATGGCACCAAGTGGGAATTGATTCTCCTTCTGAGGAGCTCTCACTGTCCCCGGAGTTCTCCTCATCAGGTGAGTGCAGGCCATTCAGTTCTGCACGAGGTATAATGGTCTGGACAGGAGGAGAGGCTGGCGGCGTTGGAGGAGGAGGGGCACCATAATTATGATCCTGAAAATGAGTATTTGTAGTACTACTTGTAACATGGAGACAAGACACCTGGAAATAGAGGTCCCAAATCCACAGTCCCCAGCTTATTTAACAATCAGTGTAAAACAACAGCCTGAATTCCTCAATCTACCACAAAGGTAAAGCAATAGATCTGAGAAATGCGAATGGTTCTCCTCTGCATCAGTGAATGAAACACAAAACCTAGGAAAGCAACTAGACTATTTCAACGTTAACTGTTAAAATGCCAATCGTCTGAGATGACATCCTGCCAATCCCATAGTTTCAAACCACGCTCTCACTCTCCCCGACTTTCCCCTCATTTCTCATAGTTATGTTACCAATATAAAAATCTACACGGCTGAAACTAGTATAAATAGTGTACAATAAATCAAATAGGGCATAAAAATATCAGGAAAATATTACATATTCATATATATTCATACCTCATTCATATACTTCATTCAGTTAAGAATCTATCACCTAGAACACTAATAAAGCTTGCTACAGAGCACACAAAGGGTCACAAATAATAAATACACAAGACACAATACGTATGGCACAACTCAGCCACACGTATTCCCTAATATATAAGCCAATAAAAACTCCTAAGGCGTAATGAGGAAGGAACTATGGAACAAGGAAGCGAGTAGAGCAAACAATAAAGAGCTGATTCACTGCAGAGAGAGTACTCACTGCGTAAGGCAGCCCGCGATAGCTGTGTTTCTGGGTGGCCCCATAGCCGTGGCTGGAGTACACATTCTTCTCACTGACAGCTGGACTAGCTTCCACAGACTCTGGGCTGCAGAAAGGGCCAGAAGTAAAACCCATCAATACAACATCATCTTCCATTGCCAATATTTCACTGCTCCTTCCTATAAAACTTGTGAGCTCAAAACGAAGAAACTTCATGAAATCAAGGTATATTATGCACTTCACCAGGCATCATATGTGCAGAAGTTGGATATACAGGATGAACCTACTTTCAACAGAGGACAAGCAAGTGAGGAAGGGCCACCCTAGATAACTCCTGTCACATTAAACTAGGTCTCAGTCTGAGAAGTTTTAAAAAAAAAAAAAAAAAAGAGAGTAAGAACCAAGTAAGAAACCCAGTTTCATTACAGCTAGTGAAGTTGAGTATAGTTCAGCATTCACATCTGAATCCAGCCAACTTAATCTTGAACTCGCTGGACTGAATACTACTGCCATGTTATTTCCACAACAGCTTTTTTTCAGAAAGCTAAGTAGCTTTCTGCATCTGTGCCTGTTTCTCTCTCCCTCAGATACTAATTGTTAGCCAAGATGAATGTCCTGTGATAAAGTCTTTATGAAAGCTGCAGCTATCCTGACAACAACTAGCAGGAGTTGGAGAGTCCTGTTACAAAGAGCAAATGAAACTCCTGACTTGGACAGATAGTGGCCATAGACAATTCAGATTTGCTCTGGGCTTTCTATAGGCAATACAGCGTACAATGCACTGAACAGGAAAACTGTTGCTGATGAGATACAATGCACTCTTCTACCACATGGTGGTGAAAAAAACCAGCCCAAAATGAAAGGTATATCTTGCTATTAGTAGAAGGCTGCAGAAACCCTACTCAGAGAAAGAACAGCTGCAGTCCAGTGCAGGGAATAGTAGATAATGAGGCTACGGATAAAATACTAGCAGGGAAACACACTCTCTATTAAGAACTTTCCACAGGCAGATGGAAGTCAGCTAACCTCTGCACGTATAGAAGTAGGGCCTGTATCAGGACACAGTATTACAGAGTAAAGTCCACAGCTGAAGTCTGCATCAAAATTATAGCATGGAGCTGAAACAAGCAGGAAAAAAAAAAATAAAGGAAAAGAAAACTTTACCTTGGAATTCTGCTTCTCTGACGAGATCGTGCAGGACTCTCAGGGGCCCATTGCCAGCATGACACAGGCAGAGCTCCAGAGCACTAGTGCCCAGCCGTCACGCGTGGGGTAGCATTTGGGCACCACCCAGGAAAAGTAACCTCTGTGCCCTTCGGACTTCCTATTCAGCTCTTGAAGTCTCTGCTGCACTGAGATTTGCCCCACCCTGCCACTGAACCTGACCTACACTAACATACTGACTTTCCAAGATTCTGACTTATCTGGAGTAAGGGGGACCTGTCTTTTGGTCATCAAGGCACAATAACGTATTGCACAGGGAACTGCAAAAACTAGCAGGCTTTTAATCTATCGAAATCCCATATTCGCAGCCCAAAATTTGGGCAGATGGCATCGTAAATTCAGCTGGTTTTCAATGTAGCTACCGTCACCTAAACTGTTAGGAGCAGAAGATACAGGCGGTGATACTTCCCAGAGGATATATCTCTTAATAAAGACACAGTGTGGAGCTTGCTATATAATCCAGCCTTGCTGGATCTTCACAACAGTCCTTTAGGATATCTAGATTGGTATAGAGTTAAATCCGTTCAGGTTTAATCTCAGTTTTAGAAACAACATTAGAAGGAAAAGAGCCTGAACAGCCTAAGCTGCAGGTCTGTCCTCTGCCCAGGTCACCCCATATTCTCAACAGTAAACCTAGAATACTAGTAATGCTGCCATAAGTACAAACAATAAAACTTCAAGATTGATGGTGCAACAGTGTCCAGGGACAACACCACTGGGGGGGGCCCATGCTTCCTCATCAGCACAGAAAACCCTGCAATCCTGCAAGGAGCTTCAACAGTTTCCAATATGCAGAGTCAGATTTAACACAGCAAACACTCTGCAGCCTCCAGAGCACCCTTAGAGATCATAAAACACAAACGTCTTTCAGCGTTTTCAGCTCCCCTCTGCATCAGCGGGCAGGGGAAGATGTTAAAGCTCAGCCTGAAGAGAGGGCAAGCTAGTTTCCCATTCACCCTTCCACTGCCTTAATGACATACATCTTTGAAATCAATGCCTTATAACAGACAAGAAACCAGGATACCAGACTTCATGCATCAGACTTGCAGAATTTCAAGGGACAAGTGGAGGATAACCTTAACTTTGAATATACTCATGAAGGACGCTTCAGCAGTGAAGCAACAGTGCAACAACGGAAAGCTAGGGAATAAAGTCTTGGCTTTCTCAATTTTTAGAAAAATAGACAGAGAAGTCAATTCAGAAATCCTCAAACACCTTTTTAGAAAGCACTCCAGCCTAGCCTCAAGTTGGACCTATGCATTTCTTACAACCGGGAGGGAAACAGCTTTTCAGAAGGTGTATAGACAGTCTTTTTGATATTTAAATGCAACAACTGATGTGTGTAGATACGTCTGTCTCTCCTCTCTATCTTGCTCAACTCTGAAGACAAAGTACATTGAACATGAACAGAACGACCACTCTTTTTCCTGTCATAAATAGCTTAATTCCCAGAAATTGAGTCTTTAAAGTGCTGGGAGAAGCATAGTGACAAGAAATACCAAATGTTAAACCTTAAAAAGTAAAGGACCAGATACCCACTGCTGATCAGTGGCTTATCAGACTGACTCCTCACTTAAAAAACGACATTAAAATACGGACTCTTTGATGGAATGAAGCATCACAGAGAAAAGGAGGCCTAGAACAGGGCCAGTGTGAAGACAGGCAAAAAGAAGCATTAGGAAACCTTGCAGGGAGTTTGATTGCATAGAATCAAGGCAAGATGGAAGGGAAAAGCAATGATTCACACCCTAGCCTGCTGCTTATATAGCTCAAAATTAGTGTGGAGCATTGCCTGTTCTACTCTGATCAAACTGACATGCAGGCATTTGCACAGGAAGTACCTTCAAATTTTACATGGGAAACCCTCCTCCCCAAATATGCTTTTTTTAAAAGAGATAGTACAGTCCATATTTCAAAGACAGATGCAGGAAAGCAAGAGGCAGAAGCCCTCAGAAATCACTTCAGCTCTCCCTCTTGCCCCCCCCACCCCAACAACAACAAAGCACTCAGTTGATACTGTATTAGCAAGGCTTTTAAGAGATCACAAGGTAGTATTTTCAGGTTCTGAAACATTACCTGACTCCTGCAAGGCAGTCTTTTAAAAGAAATGGAAAGCACCCCCCTCGCAAAGTACAGAGATAGCACCGTAGTGACAATCCTGTAAAAGGGGCATCTGTAACAAGGCCTTAAGGGATTGCCCAACAAGGCGCTCTTCTTGGAACCTGCTCAAGGGGCAGGAACAACACACGTGGTCTCCATACAGGCAGATGCTGTCATACATCTCTGGCCAAGCTCCAAGTTGGTCCAGAAGTCAGACAATCATGTAAGCATGGCACCGAGTCTGAGCTAATAAGCTCTGCTGCAAGGGAGGCTCAGCATACTGATCCCTCATATAAGTTTTTGAAAAGGAGCTGGCTTGTGTCCAGTCAGCTTCAAACATGGGTCCAGAAAACGCACAATTGTCTGCACTCACACATGCAGACACACTAGCCAAGCTCATACAAACATCAGAGCTAAGTGCTTCATATTTCTGGAATTCCCCTTTTGCCTGTCTCCAACTTACCCAATTCCGTAATCCTGCATTTATTAAGCGTTCAGAGCCTGTCTCTACACTCATACAGCCAGCGGGCCGGCACACCCTGTCTGCTAAGCAGAGCAGCACACGCATCGACCCTGCAGCCGCACTCAGACGCCCTCCCCTCCTCCACAGGGCAGCACTCACTCCGATCCTGCAGCCATGTCGGAGTAGGACGTATCTGGTGTGGTGACTCCCAGAGGGATTGCAATGCTCATGACGCCCGTCGGGGATCACGGAGTCCAGAGGGCAGCGACTGGCCGCTCCGAGGGCGGAGAGGAGCCGCAGAGCCTCGGCCAACACGTCACGGACATGGGGAAACCTACCGGGGGGAGAAACAAAGCATTGTATCTTTGTAACAGCATGAGGCCTCCCCAGTACACCCCCAAAGAAGGCTTTAAGCAGAAGACAAGCAGAAACAGATTCCCAGCACGTGCCACGCTGCGCCGTTTTTACTTCATTTTCCTATGCGGGGCCGGGGAAGGAGGTAAATGGCAGCTTCTTACAGTCTGAGGCTGACATGAAACGAGCCACGCTGCCACAAGGCCAATAAGGATATTCCCCCTCCCAACCAAACTCTGCGCTTAATTATCACGCAAGCAACGCATTAGCGCCTTCTGCACGGATTTAACCGTTGCTACCCATCCCCCCCCCCAACGAACATTTCCTAACTCCATCCCCACACAAGTGGCAGTCAAACCCCTCTCTGGGAGGACAAGGGGCACAGAGGGGGGAGGTGGGCTGATCTGAGACATCTTGACCAGCCCGTATTTGCGTTCACTCTGCCTACCGCGAGGGCAAGCGCTTGACCTGCGGGAAGGCTATGCCGGGAGCACGGGAAGGCTCCTCTCGACAAGCGAGGGCAGCCCTGAATTCTGCCCCGATTACTCAGGACGGCCGGGCCTGACGCAGAGGGCCCCGACTTTCCGAAATCCCGGCTGAGCCCTCCCAGCCGCTGAGCCACGTCAGACGTCTCGGCGCTCGCCCATAGGCGGCCGTGACGAGAAGCAGCGCGGCGCCATTGGCCCGGCGCGGAGACGAGGGTGAGTCACGGCGGCATCACGGGGCGCAGCCGCGGCCGGGCTGGGGCGACGCGCCGCAGCCCGCCGGGCTCGGCAGGAAAACCCGCGCCGAGGCTCCACCTTTCCTGCTGACCGCAGCTTTTCGCCAAGGCGGCGAGGGGAAGCGCCGAGAAACGCAGGCTTCCAAGGGTTGGCTACTGAACCGAGATAAAGCAGCGTCCGTTCCTCGTTACGTAAACGAGCTCAGTACAAGTTAATACCACAGCTGTCATTTTATACACGTCTAAAGAAAATTCCCGTGATATACAGAAGTGCTGCTTTTCACAGCACCTAGTGAAGCAAATGAGGCCCCGAAACCAGAGAAAACGGCAACAGTTTAGGAGAGAGGCGTCCTCTCTGCAAGTTAAACTTTAACTCCCATCAGAATAGCCTTGAATAACTTTTTGCAGCCTTTCCACGACTTGGGCAGTGAGGTTTTGTAAGGCCTGCGCAGCATAATCCAAATGAGACAGCTTTCAGTTATAACCTACAGTCACATGCTCACTGGTATCTCAAGGATTTTGCCAACCAGCCAGCAAATACTCTTGGGCTATAGAAAGGCTGTGAGCCAAACTCTGCTGCGGGCAGTGAATTTCTCACAGGGAACTCACTTTGGACACGACAGGCCAGCAGCGGTTGCTTATTAAGAACAAGAGAAGAAGGGGGGAAAAAAAAAAAATCAGCATCTTGTAAGCAGATCGCTCGCAGGGCGAACGCAGGAACAGCACAGGAGTCACAAGGCTGAAATTCCCCACGCGATATTCCATTTCCCTCTTGTCTTAGAAGGGAGGCTTCCCTTATCACAAGGGAATATTTTCCTTCTTCAGTATACATCCTTAAGAGAACTCTCTTTCTGTTAATATATCACAGGCATATAGAGAATTATAGAAGTATTGTGTAACGATTTCTACGTTATCTGCAGTAATTCCCCACTAGGCCACAGAGCAACGGTCTCAAAGGGAAGGTGGGGAGCAAGAAAACAGGCCTGGACTGAGCTCCCAGGCAACACCACAAACCCAGCACAGGCGAGGTGCTCCAGAGCATTTTTCTCAAGAAAAGGAACTTCAGGCAACGTCCCATTTACTCTTTCCAGTGCTTGTCTCAAAACTGTGATTTCTGCAGGTCTGCGTATAAAAGGAGCTAAATAAAGGATACTACTTTTATTTGAACAGAAAAGGTGGTACGTAATTCACCAGCCAACCTGGCTTAAGCCCAGACACAAGATAGCAAATGAGATCCCTCTCTTAAATGCTCATGTTTTTATTAACAGACAATCCCTTATGGGGAAGATGCTCCAACTGCATTAAGCCTCAGCCCTGGATAAGACAGTTACCTTGAGCAGCGACTACCACCCGAGCACAGGTACTAGAGCGCTCAGGGGGCTCCAAGGCATTACAGAGACCGTTTTCCAGTCTCTCGAAGTGTGCGTGTGTAAACTGAGCAAGGAAACCGTGCATCATCCAGAGACAATATCAAAGACCGAAAAATGGCACCCTGGTCCCCAGCGCCTGGCAGCTCACATTGTCAATCCTCCTGAGCTTTTCTGCCTACAGCATTAAAAAAAAAAAAAAAAGGAAAAATTCAGTAAAAAAAACACATCTAGGGAAATCCACAAGCCTGTACAAACCCATGGCTTATAGTGACAGATACCGGTCAAGAGGATAACCCCAGCAGGATACAACGCGGATCCGCTGGTGGATAAGGTCACTTTCTCCTTTTTATAGCCCCTCTAGCTCCAGAGTTTCTGGAGTTTGAGTGCACCTACAGTTATCGGGATGCAGCCACGTTGACTTCATTTTGAGACCACACGAGACAGGCTCCGCTGCTAAAATACAGCGCAAAAGCTACTGACATCACTTCCTCCTTCATCCCTGATTCACATACAACTCTGGCTAAAGGTTAAGAAACTGATACAAGTTCCCCAGTGTCTGAAGTACCCTTCCCTTTTCAGGGAGAAGTCCTTTTTTTTTTTTTAAATAATCTTTTTAATATTTCCCTGGATTCTTTCCTGTTGATTTCTTTCCTTTCCTACGATGATAACCAGCTGCCAGCAGCCTGAGACGCAACCAGGACAAATTCCAACCTTCTCCCTGTTCGTGACTCAGCAGAACTGAAACAACCTTGGGGTAACTGGGACAAATTGAGTCATTTTTCATGGGAAACTCTTTCCATCGACACTGTACAAATACCAGACCATTTCAGCACAACAGTCCCACTTCTCGAAAACTGAATACCAAAGAAACATGAACTACAAAACAAAAGGTTAGACAAGGCGAACACTAGCTCAATTGCTTTTATATTGGCCCAGGAGTATTTGCTCAATCATCGCTGGGGCTCCGATTCTGACCTTTACTGCTGCTGGTTGATTTGTACTTTCAACTCTGACAATGTAGCATTCACAATGAATTGCTGAGACAAATCTCACAACTGTCATCCAAGGCCACATCACCTTCAGGCAAAACTACAGTGTGGTCTTCATGAAACTTTGCCTACAAACACTCAAAATGTTCTCATGCACAGAAAATATCGGGGTGAGATCAAAATATCCACTCACTGAACTGGCTGATTTACTGCATGTATGGGTCAAAAAGCACAGTTATGTTTATTGGACCTAAAAGATCAAGGGGAAAGACGCTAAGAAACTTGTCCTTCCAATCCCCAAATTCCTTCCTACCTTGCCCCAAAAATATACAGCCATGCAGGAGGGAGGGGAAAAAAAAAAAGTATACTCTAGAGCCACTGAAAGAAGTTTTCCCAGCATTCAGAAACGTAATGCAAATTTGATGGGCTTCAATCACAGCACAAACCTATCTTCCTCATGATACAGTTTTTCTAGAAATCAAACGGAAACAGGAATTTTAATGGCCTAAAATGCAACTAATACTTTGCTACTTTTGAAAATACAGTATTAGAAAATATATATTTTTCCATATGTTTGATATCAGCACTCCTGTCCCCTAAGCCAGTCATACCAATAAAAAAACACCCAGCCTTCCCCAGCATCATCAGAATGGCTGAGATGAACATCCACCTGCATAACCCCATTGCTTTATGACCCTCACTTCTCACTCAGTTCAGGTCACAAACTAAGAAACTCACCTTCAAATCAAAATCATAAAGGGTGACCTTAGGGTGTAAAGATATGTTATTCAATTATTTCAGGTAACATCCTGTATCAACAGAAAGGACTTTAAGGCATCAGAATTGGCCAAGTGAAGGTTAGGTAACACCCGCTATAACAGTAAATCTAATTTTCAAAACTCTGCTTAGGATGCAACACCAGTAGCATTCCCTCAGCTCCCTTCCACAAAAGCTGTCTTCCATGTTACAAATAAAACAGACATAGAAAACTCACTGCTGGAAACTTATTTCATTATTTCTGTTGTTAAAAATCAGTATCAGAGACAGTTAAGCAGGGTGAATAAAATAACTAGCTTCCTTCAAGATGTGGTTGTTCCTGTTTTCACCAGTACCTCAATGAAGCCCTACTTCCTCGGTCTCAGACACCTCTGGTCACTTGTGGTCCCCAACAGCTACTGACCAGCTCTACACAATATTTGAGAGCTGGAAAATTCACCACCTAACAAAAATCCTGGACACAGACCCACCGACTGCAATCGCTATCTGAATCCAGGTGTCCAGATGGACTACAACACCATTTGGTAAACACCCAGGTGATGTTACACAGTTTCTGGTGGGAAGTAACACTCCCCTTGCACTGTTCCCCGATCACAGAATTAAGGGTAAAGCAGTTGCCAAATACTGGTAACTGTACATAACATACCAAGGGGAAAACAAGAAAAACACTTTTCTGATTATATAAAACCTCAAAATGTCTGCCAGGGCGCAAGGATGGGGAAACCCCTCTGCTCACAGAGGCAAAGACTGTTTCTCACATACCTCCTATTTGCAGACAGCAAAGGACAGACAAGAACTCCCTTTACAACCTTCCGTACCTCCCTGACAAAAGCCCCAGGTATTTGTTTTCCAAAAGCGGACATGGTCCCGAGACTTTCGACAACCCAGGACTCCTGGTGTCTAAATGGTAACTGCCATCCTCTCCTCCATGCTTGGCAACAGGCCGATGAGTCACGTATATAGGATGAGCTCCATATATAATTCCATGAACTGCACATCTTTCAGGTCTTGAGCCACTGCCAGGGACGTGAAATTCAAAGCACGTTCCTCTCCTGCAGCTTGCACTGTCGTGGGCCAGAGCTGGTGGTAAATTGGAAATTGCAACTCTGCCACCAAGCCCGAGTTGATATCCTCTCCATCAACCTTGTCTGGGACAGAGCCAGCAAATTTTGACTGGTTCATACTTATGCTGTCATATGCATCAGTAGCAAACCATCCTGCAAGTTGAGCAGCAGAAAAAGCGTGGCAGGCTTCTGGCTCCAATTCATTGATGTCTTCCCCTTGAAATCTCTGAACGGTGCAATCTACAGGACATTTAACCTAAACATGCAGTGCTTCAGTTATCATACTGAAAACAGAACACCTCCTGCCTCAAACATAATGCCAGCCAGCGTTACGCAAATATAAAGCGCAGTCCACCTCAATATGAGCGAGCGCTGCCTGTGCTTTCTAGAACCTGTAAAGCTCATGGAAAGGGCAGATGCTCACAGAAGGGCAAGAATATTTAGTGCAAACAGAATCAGGTCAAGCGTTTTGCAAGTTTAAAACAACTAACACATACCACATTCCCAGCATGGCAGATGTACTATTCCATATAGACAGCAAGACAGAGGCATGAACAGAGCAGACAAACCCTTAAGTGACATAGCTCCAACTTTATTCTAAAATGTACAGATTCCTAAAGGTATTTGGATTGTGCCTCAGTCTACCAACATATAAGCCTAGCTTTGCTATGAAAACAAGCTGGATTCACTAAGCAGTAAGCAAACAACTGTATCCGTTTCAAAAAATAAAATATTTGCATGAGTATATACTGTTATCATTAGTACTGTGTACAACCTGGTAGCTGACTGACAAGGTAAGACAGCAATCCATCCCACAGGGTTTCGAAGAACTCAATCCTAGTTTACAATAGAAAGGATCAAAATAACGGACAACACTTGCATTTACAACTAGGTAATGCACACCAGGATAACCAAATTATTGGGAAACATAGTGCAACGGTTAAAAATTCACCTGATGTCTTAGAGTTTCTTGAGAATCACGCCTGTTATATACACAAGTAACCAAATGCAAAAAGAAATGCTTATATGCATACATTTGCTTCAGAGTTTATCCTGTTTTCTGGGGACTGGAGAGCCACGATAAAGCACCAATGAGTTCTTAGAATAAGAATACCGTTTAAAAATTGTTGTGTGTGTCAAAATGCAACAACTCAACAAGAACATAAGCGACACGCTGTAGTTTCATGAACATTCTGAACAGGTACAACCGCTGAAAATAACTATCCTACCCTCCTCTGGATTGTGCACACATCTCGCCCTCAACCACCATCTTTCAGGTGTCTCATAAGCTTCTCCGCAGTCAAACAAGATGGAGTCAAGTCTGATAACTGATACAAATTAAAAGCTGACTTAGCAAATAAGGTGAATTTTAGCACAAATCCGTTTACTGATCCTGCTCAATGTGCTGCACAAGCCCTTGATCCAGGGAAAGGTGAGACTCTGCTTTCAGGACACAGCAGATTCAGAACAGCTTTTGGTATCCATGGACCTACACCTCAGGAACGTAGTTCCCTGTAAGATGTGAAATTAAATTAATGATTCCAGTCATCCTCAAAGTACCTTATGGAAGCACCAGAATAAATTACCTCAATGTGTGTCTACAAATGTACACACTTCGATAAAGTCAGTGTGAGTAAACCAGTTCAGTTAAGGCTACGTAAACCACATTTAAAACTGAGGTACAAACAGGTTAAAACAATTTAGATAAAATCTGATAAAAAATTGGAAAATAAAAATACTTTAGGTAAACTACATTCAAGATACTGTAAGCCAATTTTAACCACGGCCATCCATGGGATTCCATCATTTTCACAGAATCAGAAAATGTCAATTTTACTTAAACTCAGCTGCAGTCTAGACCCTGAGGAATTACCAACGATGACAGCAAGCAACTGAAAGAAACTAAACCATCAAGCCAAGAAATTAGGAAATGCACAGTCCAGTATTTTCAGCAACTGGTCAAAGACTGAAGTTTACTCAGGAAAGCAACAAGAATGACCTCAAAACTTTGCTGCTGCTTCAGCCGTCAAGAAGTTATGCAAAACCTCTTTGTTCTGGAGAAGGACAAAAATTAGCCTGTGCTTTTCTTTTAGAACTGCTAAGGATTTCAGGTATTTGGTAAGAAATAGAAGGAAAAACAAAAAGTAATAACAGATAAAGGAAGGGCAGATAAGCCTGAGCTTCCAGAAATACACTCTACAGGACAATTCTACCACAATCTTTGCAGTCCAGTACACTCAAGAGACGGAGGAGTCATACTAGGGTTCATCTGGATTTTCTTAAAACTCCTAATTTACATCACAAAACCTTACTTGAAAGTTTAATTTATACCGTTTTGAAACTGAAGAGTCATTCACAAGGATAATTCCATAAACAAATACGAACCAAATCAGAAAGAGAAAACAAATTATAGAGTAGCAGGGTCCATGGTAGACCAAGTTATTCTAAGGAGAACACGGAGAAGCGACGGGCAGACACGGAGAAGCGACAGGCAGACACAATATAACCTTGCTTGCACCCCTTGCTGACAAGCAGAGACCTCACTGCATCTGTGCAGTGCTGCACACAACTTAGTCTGCTGAGCAGCACCATGGTAAAGACATTTTAAGGGAATAACAGCCTCAAAAAGGGAAAGAGACTGTCACAGTGGAGAAGGTTGTATCAAAGTCCACATAACTTTGTTGGAGTTCGAAGGGCCATAAACAAAAAAAATTGCTTTCTTAAAGCAAACTTCACAAGCACACAACAATTTGAAAGTATAACAACCTACATAAAATGCTAACACCTTATAACTGTTAATCATCAAAATAACCCTTAAAAATAAGGACAGTAGTGGAGAAATTCAGTCCCATAAAAATCAAGAGGCAGAAAAAGATAATTCTTGGCCCACCTCTATGCTAAAACCACTGTATTATATTCCTTGTATCTCACAGCATAACAAGTTATTGTAAAAGGTGATAGATTCTCTGAATGCTAAAGTTTCAAAAGGATATTTTCAAAATGAAATATGGGTGGCCCCAGGAAATACTTTTATTTTTGCAAATACTATTTTCTAGTCTTTCCTGAAAGAGCTCCAACAATACAAGAGAAAAATGACAATTACACACCAGAGAGCACAGAAACGACTGTAGAAGAAGCTACCAAAGTCAATGAAACAGAAAAGAGAGGGGAACCCCCCCCCCCCTTTCAGTTCTACAAACATTTGATTTGGGACAGTAGTAGGGGAAAAGTATTCTGCAGCTAGAGGAACATATTACATGTCCTGATCAGTGTGCCTGTTCTATAACCCAAGACTGTTGCTCTCTTTTCCTATAAGGGTGAAGAACAGTCAAATGTCCGAGTTCAAAAAAAAAAAAAAATGCAAAGTTTTAGAATAGGTCTTTTGAAATTAAGTGCTTGACAGCTAACTTCCAGTGAATCCAGCTGTGGCAGCTGAAGATGTTAGTGCTCCAGCTGTCGCCTGCGTCCCTTCACCCTAACAGCTGGCAGGAAGGAAATGTTGCCATGTCTCATCAACTGCAGTCCAGGACAAGCAGAAGCAGGTAAAATATACGTTTCCTTTCAGACACACTATTACAGGGACAAGAAGTTTCTGCAGTGGGCCAGAGCAGACAACCAGGAACAGCGATATCAGAAAGCCCCACTGCCAAGTCTGCCACACCTTGTCCATCAAAGTCCCACCTTGACAGACTAAATTTAAGAGGACTGCCTCCACCAGGAAATAAGTTACGGTTAGAATAAGATACAAACTTGATGTAAACTACGCTCGTTTAATCCTACTAAACCAGTGGCTGGCTTTGTTCTAGATTTTGCTGCTTGTGAATATAACAGTATTCACACAAAGGGGTATATCAGCATAACTTATTAAAGCTTGCCTAAGTAGACAAGCCCTAAATTAAAAAGGTTGTCAGACAACACCTCCCCCCCCCCGCAAATCGTTAGAATTTGGAATGGTGTTTTGAAGGGATTTCAGAGAAAACCCTATACCACATGCAAGGTCAGAGGGAAACAGTGCAATAAAGGGCAATAACTAGGATCAAATCCAAACCAAGAGAATTACAGTTCCCATGAGAATCCAAACAGTCCACGGAGTCACGGGAAGTCGCTGAATATAGAACTAGAATCAGCAGAATTTACTGGCACTGAGCAGCGTCCAGAAGCTGCGACTAGTGGAAGGCTAACCACAAACAAGTTGCCAGGAGTGGATTGCAACCTCCAGTCCTAGAACTGGAAAAGATTTCTCTGTAATCCCACTAAGTACTCTCTGCACTGCAAGTTTGGCTGGACGTCCTTTATACATCTATTTAAGGGCCCCACGTGACGAAGGCTGCCTGCCTGGCCCCTCCCCGAAAGGGCAAACAAAACAGCTCCAGAGGAGATTCCAGCAGGGATTTCAAAGACAGACGTTGCATCAGCCAGGTGTACAGGAAGCCGCTGAGATAAAGCGGCTATTTACTAAGGGGCTCTGAGACTGCGGCCGGTTCAGGAATCCTGGGGAAAGGACGACAGGAAGGAGGGAGATGCTTCGCACACAGAACAAGCTTCATCGGCTTCAGAAAGCCTTTGTACGAGGGCTCCGGACCTGGCCTTTCTCCCAGAGATGATGCAACACTGAGGAACAGGGTCTGTGCCAGAGAAAACTATTCACCGGCTCTGCAGATGGCAACCCAGCCAAGGACCTCAGATCAAAACATTCCCAAGCCAATCCAAACACAGCGAGGCCCCCCCCCCCCCCAGCCTCCCTCCGTTCCCCCCAGGATTTCAGGAATCCTCCATTTCACGCTGTCACCTCTCACTCCTCCTGTAACCACGACTTGAGAAAGCGAGAGGGCCTGCGCAGCAGCGAGAGAAAAGTCCAAGACTGGTTTGAAGTCCTGTGAAGCTAACGCTCGTCCTATGATCTGTTGGAGAGCAGAGACAAGAGGAGAAACTGAGCTACTGTTCAAAGCCTCAAAAATCCAAGGTCTGGATCTTCCTGTAATCGCTGCTTGCCAGTGCAAGCCTGAACTCCCCAAACACGTACAACAGCTCTTCTGCGACTGGCAGCTTCAGCTCCACTCTCAGGAACCAGGAAACCATGCCGAGACACAGCACAGGCAACCATGGCAACAAAACACAGTGTGGCAATTATGGAGCGGTGGCAGCCACTCCAAAGTTAAGGTCCAATCTTGCTTTCCATTATAAGGCTCATTTTGACCCTCCCCCACTAAAATGATCAGTAAGTGCCCTTTCAGCTCCAATCTGAGCTCTGTGGCTTGCGACCAGCAATTTTGCACTACTGCATCTGGACCTGAGATCATGCAGATGATACACTTTCCTTCATATTGGAAGAAAGTTCATCTTGACTTGAAGCTTATGCAATGCTTTTTTGCCGTGTCCTAATAAACAACAATTTGTCTAAAATTTGTCAAGTGGGAAACCCAGCATATATATAACCGCAACCTGTACTGCACGTGGAGGGAGTGAGGCATTCAAATCCATTTACTAGTTAAGCTATGTAATCACAGAGAAGCATTAAAACCCAGTGAATTTTACATGGTTAATAAGGAGCTCAGGGAAGATTTCAGAAATCTCCCAGCATTCTGACAGGCTTTAAAGCTCAGACTGTAAAACTGCCCTAACACATCCCCTTTTCAATAAAGTCTTAGTGGGAAACTCCACAGATTACTGCACTTTCCCAGATCCTGGCAGAACAGTGGCTTACCTAAGTCATTGGAGATGCTTCTGGGACCCCAGGAAACTTCACACTTTTCCTACAGATCTACTTTTCACAGGATAAAAACATATTAGAAAGCAGACAGAGTCAGTGGTGGTGCAGAAAGCTATCATGAAGGCCCAAAGATAGCATTTCAGCAAAAAAGCCTCGTTTCTTCCACCTCAAACCCTGAGGCTTCTACCCACTTGCTGATGCTAAATTCTGCTCATAGGATTTTTTTTTTTGTTTCACTCCTCTGGCTTACTCGTATCTCATATGATGTATTTGTAGTTTGGCACTGATCCTAAAGTATAGATATTACCCACACAGTAGCATGGCATGCCCTTACTCTGCATGTCAGATCTTCTATGCACAGTGAACGTTCACCCAGTTGCATCAGCAATTTTACGATAGTCAAATTTACAGAGCAATATATTGTTAACCAACAATATATTGGACAAATAAGCTTCAAGGAATAGAAATGATTTCTTGTGAAGCAAGAAATCAAAAACTTACTTTAATAAATTTCTAGGAAAACAAAATAATCAAAAACTTATTCTCAAAACCACAGATACGAAAGGTGCGACATTTATTTGCAAAGCTACCAATACATGCTCCATCTAAGCACAAGTGCTGGCAGGAAACGCAAAGCTCAGTGGTACGGACAGTGCTGCAAGCCACGGCCACTTTCTTTACTCGCTCATTTGGTTAACAAGATGAAAAGGAGATAATCAAGTTGAATGTATTTTCAAAGTAAATGCAGATGACCAAAATCAGCAGTGAGCAATCAGTCAGCAAATACAGATGAAAGTCACTTGGAATAAATTTACTCCTGGTTACTTACAGATAAATTAGTAATTTCTACCTTTGAAGAGAACTTCTCTCTGAGCACAGACAGCTAACCAACCACCTTAACTACACGTGGGTGGTACCACAGGAATATTGAATTCAAACAGCTGGCTAAGGGTGCTGCTACTCACAGAGCTCATGCTAAAGTGGTGCTGACGAAATGGTTCTGTAAGACATCAATAATGGAATCGTATCTGCTGGCACAACCACGGGGTTTCTGAAATGTTCTATTACGAGCTGCGTAATATAGCGAGGATGTTTTAATTATCGAGCATCTCAAATACAATTCAGCACAGGTATGTACAACCACACTGTGAAACCTCTTACAGGGATTTGCACCTCAGTTTGAAATTTGATTGTTAATGCTGAAGAAAAGATTGAGGTTCCCTCCTCTAGCTGAGGGAACACAGGACATCCATCTCCCTCAGGACCCTCGATGGGGAAAGGGAGACGATAACACAGACACACCACCAGAGAGGGAAGGTAAGGAAGGGGACTTTACTGCTAATCCTTCACCACCTCTGTTGTGTGTAGCACTTTCTGTGAGCAGCTTCTACAGGTTAAGGTGGATAAGGCTGACGGGACACAATAAGCAGCAGAGGTGGCATTAGATCGTGAAGCTAAAGGCCTTTGCTTTACATTGTGCAGTGCCCCAACACATTTCTGAAGTTTACTAAGCTGTTGGCCTTAATCAAGGAAGCTGGCAGGTGCTAGACAACCTCCTTCTCACCTAAGCAGCAGCTCAATTTATGGGACAACTCAATAGGGTCAATGTACAAGAAACACCTCGTCTGTCTTGGGACACAGAAGCATTTCCTGTTCTTTGCCTCATCGTTACTGAGATGACACCAATTAAGCTCCTCCCTTGGAGGAGTATGGAGCAGCCAGGAATGCGGCCACCCAGGAGGAAAGGTGACGGCAGCCCAGGTAGCCCTGCGAGCCAACCTCGGTGTGCAGGCACAGGCGAGACGGAGAGCGCATACCTGCACGCACATGCAGAGCAGACCAGAAGAGCTCCGGCTGCACAAGCAGCAGGTTTGGAGCGCCACTGGAAGGGAATTTCAGAGCTCCATGCACCTGCAAAGCCACCTGGAACCAGTAATCTATGAAAATACAGAAACTCAACAGCCACTGAGGGAGTGGTGGAATGGACAAACAAAAATAAAAAATACAAGCATCATGTGGAGCAATTACTGAACTGAGTCACTCAGTTTCGCAGGTGAATTTACAAAGCAAGGGAGGAACAGAATCGCTGAAGCACTCCGATTCAAATGGCATGAAAAGCAGCAACAAAGTGCCAACAGAATACTGCTTTTGACAACTATTTAACATTATTTCAAACATGAATAAGCTTTCAGATCAAGTCTACTTAACTTGAAAGACTACACATACCCTACATAAATTTAAGAATGACACTTACTAGGAGAGCTTGTGCTTACTTTGCCTTTCAGAGGAACTGCAATATATTGCCATTGTGCAACTTTTTAAATACAGTTTCTAAAAAAGGATGAAAAAGATTTACAGACTTCTGCTGTGGTCAAGCGGAATTCAGAAACGCTCATCTGAATACAGTGACTGTACACAGTTACATCAGTGCCTCACTGTCGAGGCTTTCAGAAAGCCTTAACCATATCCTAAACATCTTTCCCATACTGCGTCGCTTCAGCACAGAGTTCCAAAGATGCAAGCCACAAAGCATTAAATTTCAGAGTTCCCTTCACATCTTATAAGTCTTATGCAAAGCAGTATTCTATCACCAAGTTAACTCTTTCTTCTCTCAATCTTAACATCAGGACCTTGGATTTGACAGCGAGTGCATATACGGGAACTTGCTCCAACGGGTTATGGCATGAAACATTCAAAGATTCTTCAATCCCAGTATCAGGAAAGGACCATTACCATCATCAAAAAATGTACAGTATATTTTCTCCAAAAAAAATTATTTGGGCCTATTTTAAAGACTTAAGATGAATGCTTGTTCCTTCCCCCTTGCCTGTAAACCACTTCAACATTTAATTATTGTCATTGCTATGAAACTATTTCAAGATTAATGTGCCTAACTTCAGTTGATACTGCTATGCCTTTGTCAGCAAATCTCACAAGTCCTTTTAGAGAAAGATCAAGTCCTCTCTCAATTGTCTTTTCAATAAGCTGAGTAAGTTGAGCTCCTTTAAACCTCCCATCATGAGGCTTATTTTCCAGTCCCTGGATCATTTCTGCAGCTGTCCTTTGAATTCTCTCCAAAGACACCAGCATTCTTCTTGAAGCACGGAAACCAAAACTCAATTCCAGTATCACTCTTAATGTTGCAATGTTTGTAAGATTACTTATTTATTTTTGCTTGACACTCCTTTCTCCCCTCCTCCTTTCTCTTAAATGTGCCCAAGAATCACATTAACCCTTTAAAAAAAATACTGACCCAAGTATCATGTAGAGACAGTTAGCTGTAATGACCTTCTAATCCTTTGAGCCACTGCTTTCTAAAACGGTTTCACCTTCTACGGCCAGCTTTGCAGCTTTGCTAACAAATGCACTGCTTTGCAACAGGATGAATTCATATGTTTTGTTGAAATATGGCAAAACAGTTCAGCGCTCTCTAAATACACTTTATCATCTCACTACTGTGCATGTCTGATGAGATCTTTATCTAAATATTTTATGCTAACCAGGTAAAAAGATACTAAGTGGCAGTAAATTAAGAGCTGATTCCTCTTCACAGCCCTCTCTAGAGCCAGGCACGTCCTTTCAAAGTTACAACCCCAGATATTTTAGTTTTCCACTGTTAATTGAATTTCTCCTGCACAACTCTTGCTAGATTTTGAGAGGATTTTGCCTTCTTCTTTGACCCGTCCCCTCAAAGCAAAGATACTCCCCACACCTACTACACCCCATCCAATTTCCACAAAATTGCAGAATAAGTCTGGGTTGGAAGGGACCACCACAGGTCAAATGGTTCGAACACCCCTCTCCCCCCATAGCCAGGCCAACTCAGATCAGGTTGCTCAGGGCTTTGCTCATTTCTTCTCCAGCACCACTAAGAGTATTTGCATAACTATGCATTTTAAGGCCAAAAAAAACCTACTGGTGATTTGACTTTCCACCTAACAAAGACTGGAAAAAATCTCACCTAGTCATTTCTATACTTGGCATTGCAGCTTACAAACGAACTAGCCCGTGTTTGTCTAACGCAGTCCACAGACCAGCATAGGATTTCCCACAATTCTGTGGGGAAAATTTAAAATCATGTAATAGACCGTAGTGTAGAGGTCCAAAAGGAGCACCAACCCAAGCCATTAAGTCTTCACAACAACCAGAGTACGTTTAGTAGTTTTTATCAAAACAGTGCACATCTTTTCTAAAACTATATCAAACACTTTCTCAGAAGCCTTTGGAGGGTGCTTCAAAGCACCCAAGTGAAGCTCCGGCTCTAACTACATCTTCGAGGGGGGATCCTTCTCCACTGCGTAAACAGAAACTTAAGAAATTAGCTTCCCTACAGTTCATCTTATGTAACATGGAATTCTAGCAAACATATGGAATGCAATTTTAAATATCTTTCACATTCACAGTACTAACATTTATCAGTACCTATCTTTATCAGTATTTTTACTTAGCTACACATTCACAGCTTCTATGTTTATCTGACTACCTAATCAGGGACGACCATCATCCCTTCACTTGCAGAAAATATCTTTCAACTTACACAGGCTAGTTCAAACAAAGTTTAAAAGTGCTTGCTTCAATCACTAGCAAGGCTCTCCCTCACCCCTCAGAAAAACATAATTACATAAACAAAGGATTAAGATGGACATATATTTGTCCATACAGTCACACGCCATAATAGTCCAGTTTTCCCCCCTCCTTGAAGGACAGCTAATTTGAAATCAAAGCAACTAAGAAAAGGGCTGTACTTAACAGTATAAACTACTGCACTGAAATTAGTGATGTTAGCCAGGAGCCTGTGGTCTTCTCACTTCATATTCTTCCCTAAGCACCTACCTGTGGCCCTGTCAGAGATGAACAAAACCTTCAGTCTGACCCAGGAGAACGACTCGTTCGTTCTCACCTTACGTTCTCGGTTCTTACTCCCAACTGGAGCTATCAACGCCCTATTCCCTGTCGACAGCTAGGAATCTCTTTAAACCTGGAAGTGCATGGAATCGAATCCAAAAAAAATCCCATTACTTGAGTAAATGAGGCTTGATAGCATGATGGATGCTGCACATTTAGAAGTATGAAGGCACTCTTAAGGAGATGGGTGGCCCGTTACAGCTTCACATAAGCATAAAGGACGCTGGTCTGCGGCATTCAGGAGGAAGACGTTCAACTGCCTAGACTGGACGAGTTTAGGGTAAGACGGAAGGCGACTACACCACAGCTAGACAGATTTCATGTGTAACAAAACATCGCATTCTAGAAGAAAACTAGAAACTCTTCCCTTCAGGCCAGCATTTCCTGATCTGCACCATTCCTTCTTTTCCTTTCAAATACAAGCAAAGGCACTGAATTCTCCTTAAAACAAAATCCTAACCAGAGAATACTCAGGACCAGGACAACACTCTCTAACCAAGAGAAATTCCGCATCCACCAGTCATTTTAGGATTAATTTGAGTTTGTCAGTATGGCAAAGCTGAGAACTATCAAAATCTCAGCTGTGTAACAATCCGATAGGAGAATGATTTCAATAAAGGAGGAAAACAGCAAAGAGAAAAAAAATCACCTTCCTGAATAATGCAATTAGACTTTGTATACACTAAGCATCCACAAGCAGTTTGCCAAAGACACCCTGAAGGCCCCTTCCTATAATTCATCAGTTCTGATGACTACAAATCAGTAGCAGCAACGTTGTTCTTAACCTGATCTTATATCATTACAATGCTAGTAAAAAACAAAACAGAAAAAATACCAGGCCTCGTTACAAGTTTCCCCATCAATAACTCACAGTAGATTTTTTTTCACCTATATCCACCATACATTGTACTTGTAGCACACCTATTACCGTCAGTATCAATGGTACTGTTTTACTATACCACTGTTAAGAAGCTAAAGGTTATATATAGAGGCAACACAGCACTGACAGAATCCACGTTCTGTAGTAGGCTAATTGCATTAAAATCTATAATAGAGGTAAGGGTGAGACAGCCATTTTAAAAAGTCTAAAATAGGCTATTTCCACCACTAGATCCGGAGTAAAGAAATCCATCTTTTATCTTTGCAACATTGATAAGATCCCCTATGCAAGCTAATCCTTTTCTTTGAGCCTTAATTTTCCTATCAGTAAAATCAGAGTAACACTTCTAAGATGTCATATACAACGTTTTGAGCCATGCAAGTGAAAGCTAGAGCTAAATCTGTAGATTTAGCCATTACAAGAATAGGACAAAGTGCTCTCAAAGAATTGCATCTTAGACTTTTGGGTGGGGGGGAACAAATTTAAAAAAAAAAAATCCTAAAAGCCCCTAGAAATCCAAATCAGACCATGTGAAGACGTTCAAATCACCCTCACCTTTCAGCGTGGCAATTTCACTTGCTTAATTTCACATTTGCAGCAGGTCAGAAAACCACACAGGCATCCCAGAGGAGAAGCAGCAATCTCCCAACAAGCAGGGATAATCAGTTGAACTGGAGAGATTTTTAAATCTCTTTAGTTAAGTCAATACAACTTTTCATATAGAAAAAAATAAATAAAACCTTCTCAATACTAACACAACTCCATAGCAACTCCCATTGTTCAAGGGAGATTTTTACATTCTAAACCCACATGCTCTCTCTCTAAAACTCTCTTTCTTAACAACCTGGGTAATTTCATTTTACAAAAAACAAGAAAGCTTCCATCACTTTCAAGTATGCATCAAGGCCATTTATTCCCTCCCTCACAAGCTTGTCTTCATGTAAAACTGTGAAAATACCAGAATTCCCTCAAAACACTGCCCCAACACTAACTCTCATGGGAACTCTCTACTCTATTATCATTCAGGAAAAACAGCGAATCCTTCAACTCTGACACGAGAGGAGCAGCAGCAAGCTAGAAACTTTTGCTCACAAGAACTGTTTTTGCTCCTAAATCATCCCCATTCATCTCCAGTGTCTGATATGGCAAAGCCAGAATTTTCAGCTGAAGTATCTTATCCAAAGGATCCTTGTTGCATCTTTATATAGTTCTTTGAAAACCAGGGCAGTTGTGTCAACATCTGGATCAGCCACTTCATTTTTTCTGCTCATTCAAGATACCCTTTCTTCATGTGCAATGCCAACGAGTTTCTGCTGATTGCAGTTTCAAGCTAACTAATCTGTATCCAAAAAGGCCTAATGACAGCATGTTCCAATGCATATTTGCACTTTCAGAATGTGTTAGCACTTTCTTTTTCATTAATTTATTACTTATGTCTGCTTATATAAGGACTAGAAATACAGGAGCACGAAATAGGAATTGTGATGCATGCTAATTTTCCTATTGCATTTTCTGGTAGTTTGTGAGGAAAATGCTTTCCCAGTTAGTAGACTTTTGGCCTTACAAGTTTCGTATGTCGAATTTTCATAAAGGATATTCTAAATTTGCCGTGGCTTATGAGAACCCACCAAACGGTGGGCTTCCACTGGCAGGTGCAAGAACATTTGTGCTCCAGCTCTTAAAACGCTCTTACTGACCCGCACAGCGTTCAGAGTGTTTTGGGAGCTAACCCAGAAAAGTAGCAGGCACCAGTCTTCTCCCAGTGCTAACAAATTGCAATATCCACAACTGCGTAAAGGATGCCATCAACTCTGCATCCGAGTATCTTCTACTTTAGCTAAAGCATCTAAGAACAGCTTTTTTTAAATTGAAAAGTTTGGGGTGGGGCCAGGGAAGGAGGTTTGAGGTGTTTCTTTTATATTTGGCGAGTTATACTGGAGTAGATTTAACCTCAGTAAAGATCTTCCTACTGAAGAGATACGTATAATATGTAGGTTTGGGATGGCACACACAGAAATACCGCAAAGTCAATTACTCAGTGAAACTTTCCACCCTCTGACAGTCCCCTATCACATAAAGGGCCCAACGTGGGTACTCAGTTTAAACTGAAGAGCGCAGGAGGGGAGGTGGGCAGTAATCATACAGCAACTGTACCTACATGTGTCACCCTACAACTCAGGTAGGCGTTTCACAAGCAACGGGCCCAGCTACCACACAGCAAAGCCGCAACAACTGCTATCGGTGGCCCTGCGCAACCCAGCGAATACTATCGCTGCAACTGTTTGGTTCACTTATTGCAGTGTAATTGTTTTGGGGCTATTTGTGAAAGATTTTATAACAAAATAAAAGATTACCCTCATAACAGATGAGATTTCTGGCTTACAAGAGGTAGCGCTCATGCCCAACATTATTTTTTGTGCAGCAATAGGCATTTGGAGACGTCATGACATGTCGCCATTTAAATAACTTCAAACGTAAGCTGCTACAACTAAGTTGTATATTTTCAAGAAACAGGCTTTAAGTTTCCACTGCAACTAGCCTTGGTCAAATAAAGTTTTCGCATTGTTCCAGTCCCATTCACATCTGTATATTCTTTTCAACAAAGCTATATTTTAATACATCTGATTAACAACATACCCTCAGTAATTCATAACTTTTTTGCAGCGCCTTGATATTTTTACAAGTCATAATGACTGGTAAGCCACTGCAAAATAAAAACTTCCTAATTATCAGGTAAAAAAGAATAATAAGCATTTTGTGATGCGTTTATTTATATAGAATTGTTAATAGTTGCACATCAATTAATATTTTGCCATTTTCCAAAACGAGAATCACTTCAACTCACTGCTATCCTAGCTTTCTGCAAAAACACACTCAAAAGAATTTGCTGTTTTAAGACAAAGTTAAGCACCATGATTTGGTTATAACACACCACTCAAACACCACAAATCAAGTCTGCACTAAAACTTTATTCTGACCAGCTTACTGAGGAAACAGGAATAGACAAAAGAAAGACCACACTAGCAATTTTCAACCAGGGAACTATAGGTTTGTCTAAAGAAAACACTTCACGTACAGCAACCAAAGGTATAAACCTACAGCGTATCACAGATTCCACACCGGCCCCTTCGGTGGACACGCAGAGGACAGACAGTAGCTCGCTTTCCTTTAAAAGAGGAGCGTGAAGTTACATGAGACAACTTGAGCTGGTCGCACAGTACGCTGCCACTAAAAAGCAGAGACCCCGATCCCCTTCTCTGCTCCCCACCACATCCTCTGCGCTTCCACCCATATGTTCTCCCCTATGCATTTTGTGAGGGCTCTGGAAGCTTGTCAAATCTCTCTGTGAGCCAGCTCAACTCACTATCTTGGCAAAACAATCATCCAGCAAAAAACAAAACATAAACAAAATAGCTTTCTGCTAGATTAGCAAGCTGAATCGGTTCAAAAAAGGATTCAAACGAGAACCAGAATCGGCGTGATGGAAAAGGCAGAACCGTCTGCTGGGTGGGAGAGGAAGGGGGAGCCAAACTTTCCCCATTCAGCAGCGGAGCCCTTAGATCTACTCAGCTGTCTCATGTAGCTTCACCCGGAGTAACCTCGCACTCAGGGTGCAGTTCTGCAATAGTTTAAAGCTGACTTCAGCTGGCGCCGCTTCAGTGCGGCCTCCCCATCTCCATCCTGCACCGGTGCTACCCTGACCCCACAGTGAGGCAGTTCAAGGAGAAGACAGTAGAAAATTCAAACTTCCACAACTGAAACGTCCTTGTTTTAAGCCAGGCAGCCTCCCTGAGTAGTGAGCTTACAGGGGCAGGCACGTGCCAGAGCAGACGCAGAAGTCAGGGTGGCAAAGGAGGTAGGACTGGGGTAACACCACATCAGGTCAGCTTGACTGCCAAGGAACCATATCATTAGTGCGTAACAGAAACCTCCATAAAACCGTGCAAAGAACAGTATGTCACAAACGTCCGTTCCAGCATAATGCATGCAAATTTTCACACACAAGCAAACCCTGAGGTGCACATTAGAAGAACCGCACAACAAAGCGAGTCTGCGGCAAGCTCCAAACCAGACTTTCACCGTCTCAGCCTCCCCGTTCCAGACCAACCTCCAGACCATCTTCATGCCCAACACCCTTGAAATTCATGAAACTGCAACAGGAACTTGAATTAGAAATCAGTTCTCCTCTGCAGTTAATCAGGTCCTACTTAACTTGATCAAGCAGTGCTCTTTTCTTCAAAAGTTCACCTTAGCTATATTAACAGGAAAGTTCCAGATCTCACTGCTGTGGCAAAAGTTAATCTACAGCCACGTTACTGAAAGCATTCTTGCAGGAGAACTATAAATTATTTGAACCTAATGCCACCAACAAACAGGAAATCATTTTAGTGTCTTTAGTTACAGGCCACATGGATTTAAAAGGTTCACACATTCTTCCTTTAACCTAAACAGACTACAAGTATTTATAAATTGATACTGCAGTTCAGGTTGAGACATGCTTACTATTTTAAATGTTTCATGTTGAATCCCCAGGGCACTTAGTTTCCTAAACCAGTGGTTCGCAACCTTTTTCCAGTGCATTCTTTCCTTCCTACAAGCAAGGATACAGTCCCATTTCTCCACTCTCGCCTATAAAAAGCATTTGAGGATTGCTTACTGGGAGCAGCTTCCACCCAGGCACCCTGAAGGGGTACACTGCTAGAGAGCAACTAAGACCATCGCCAGAAAGACAACCTGGGCAGGAGCAGAGCTGCGAGACAGAGCCAGGCTGAGAAATGCTCCTCTGCTCCTATTTGCTGCACTACCTGGCTGGAGCTGTGATGAAAAGACTCGGTCTTCCTAGTCCCAACCTCCTCCCAGCTATCTCCTCTGCATCTCTCCCAGAAGCAAGTTTCTTTCCCTCTTCCAGTCCAAAGTTGTCCTAAGTGGTCTTCCTTATCCGAGTATTTAAAAAAAAAAAAAAAGCCACTTTCCAATTATTTTAATGATACAAAGTCTATGCAAAACCAAGACACTGCATTATTTGATACTGACAGACTGAAACGCAAAGCTCCTGCTTAACTTTTTTTTTTTTTTTTTAAACTGAATCATCATCAACAGGCATGTTCTGTTAAAAAATTTCACGATGTGGTCTCAGATTCATTCCCTATCAGAGACTTGCTTTTCAAACTGGCTCACTATAAAGTCAAGAGGATTCTTCTTCGCATCAAAACTGCAAACTCTTTTCTGTGCCATTGGCTTAATAGCTGAAAGGTTCTATCTTGCAGACCAACAAGGCTGCTGAAGAAAACCCAGCTCAATCTCATGGAGTGGTATGAGCTCTGCAAGGACAACAGAAATAAGCCTGAGTCAGGAAATGAGCAGCTCCCAAAAACATGCAATATCTTATTTCCAGTGTTTATACGAATGCAATTTTAAATCACATTCTAAATATGAACACATCAAAACCATTGCCACTTTTTCACTTTAAAGCCACCTTGAATTGCTTCACGACGGAAAGATTTTGTTTTTAAAACTAACTCACATTCTGTCTCAAAAGGCTGCTTGTAAGTGAAAAAAAACCCTAAGTGAATTTAGAATTAGTTGAATAAGGAAAAAAGTTTGCTGTCTTAAAAACTGCATAAATCTGCCTGCTTAGGACACCTCCACTGCTAAACTCAGGCCTTCCACGACCCTCAGGGAAGAAAAGTGGCTGCGTTATCAAGTCTGAAGGATTAAACTTTAGCAAAAACAACAGATCACTTTTAAGCTTTATTCTAAAAGCCAGACTCCTGGCTTTTTCTCAGTGTGGGTGTTTCTCAATACTATTGTTCTACTTTCCTCCCTGCTCATTCCCCCTTTTTCTTAATATTTGGTGAATGCAGGACTATTAGATTCTTGACCACAAAAGAAATTATTTCTCACGCTCACTAAAAGCTCGCCAGTCATTCAAACTTCTGACAAGTCCTCCCACATTTTCCCACCTTGAAGACTGAGCACATCAGCGCTTTCTGAATGCTCCCCATATTGCTCAGAAAAGTTATTTTCCACCTACCAAACACACAAAAAAAAAATCAAACTGACCGAGAAGACTTTTCTTCCTCATATTTATTGCTTAAAATATAATTTGTGTGCATTCTTACAAATTTAAGTTAGATTTAACGACCACAAAGTTGCAAATTTACAATTTAAACAGTTTGAACATTGACACTTCTGTAGGGTCTCTGGCAACAGAAGCTAGTGTTAAGATTATTATTCATTGCAAAATTCTCCTTCTGGGCTGCAGCTTTTCAAGTTTGGACTCATCAGTCAGCCGAAATGAAGAAAAAAATCCCTTTTCCTATTTTTGTTACAGGAAAATAATACTTCACCACTAGCTTGGATGTGTGTGGGGGGGGGGGGGGAGATGAACAAGACTCTCCTGATTTGTCATGCAGATCATCCTCTGAGACAAAGAGCATCTTTGCTAATTATAGAAAAAAATTAAACTAGGATCAGTTGAAAAACTGTTTCTCAGCCTGCTCAGTGGGCATTAGCCATGATTTCAGCAGCTTAGCAAGCCCAACCCCTCTGCAAGCTCGGCGGGGAGGCCAGGAGAACTGCACATTCTCCCTGCTCAGCGGGGACAGGGGCCGCTGCTTGGATGATTTGCTACAGGAATACTGGAAAACTGCCACCAAAATAGCAAATCCTGTTTAAAAAAAAAAAAAAAATCCCTGCAACTTCAGTAAGGAATTGAGAAAACTGAAAAAGTGAGAAACTCAGCTCCCATAGCTTGAAAAAGGTTAACTCTTATTGCATTACAGTCTGGGGCAATTTTTTCTCCTCCATTATCAAAATAAGCAAAGGTTTTTGGTTAAGTTAGATTTGTGCAAAACTGTCTCTAGGTTAACAACATAAATAGCAAAACTGCTATGAACTAACTCTTGCAACAACTCATTCACGTAGACCAAAGACTGACTTTGAGATCTGCAATAGTTTTAACAAGCATAGCTGTTTGTTTTTCTTTTTAATTTGGAAGAGCAAAAAAACTAAGTCGACAAATAAAATACAACAATATATTTATTTCACAATCAAATAATAGTTTAATATTGTCAACTAAGATTTAATACCTCACATGCCATACATTTAAGCACACATTCTAATACTTTCAGCGGAAGCACTCTTACCATACCTTCTAAAAAAAACTTTTGCCTATCACAAGCTTTCTTATAGACTGAAAATAACGCAAGATTTCATTGGCAAGATTTCTAGGCTACACACATGAGCAGCAACAGAGTAAGAATACAAGCGTGCTGTAATAAAGTAATATTGCCATGAAAATAATGATTTTTTTTTTTAATTTTCAAATCTCTGAGCACTCATTATGTTTGTTCTACCACTGCCAGAACAGATAGAAACATTTTTATCCCATCACGTCATTCAAAACAAGTTGGTAAAAGTTTGCTCCGTCCAAAATGGGAGAAAGCACAGGCGAGTCAGACTACATAAATTACATGACCAGGATATTACACATTAAGCTTAGTTCTCCCTTGTATGCTTTGCACTTGAGGTTTTTAATCAAAAATGCTTTTAGATTCCACAGAGCATTTGGAAGACTTAAATCAACTCCTCCCAGCGAAAAAGCAGCATAAACTTTTGAGAGAGATCCAGTTCAACAGCATCTCCTTACTTTGACTTATCACTTCTCAAAATAAGAACAGGCTGTAACTGAGTACTCTTTCTAAAAAGGGAATTAAATGTTATGTGGGATTTCACCACCTCACCTTGGGCTAGAATCTCAGATAACATTAACTAAGGACCATTGCATTCAGGTCACTTGGGATATGGCAGTAAAATGAAAAGGCACGGCCTTGTCACAGTGGTGTCAGTTATTCAACAAGATGCGAGGCAACAAATTAATTCCCCATTACCACGTACAGAGATATCGTAAGCAATGCACAGAGACTGTAAACAGACCAAGGAGCAATGAAGATCGCTTGCGGTACTTTAATAAACTGCCGATGCCAGTTTTAGTACCCTTACAAAACTCAGTTCTTTGCTGCTGTCATGTTGCACTATGCTACTGAGCAGGTAACACGTTCTGCTGCAGAGGTGGATGTATTCTAGGGTGGGTTAAAAGTTACTTACTCACTCTACCTTCTGAAACGATTCGGGTGCTACAGATTCTCAAATAATAAGTTACTATACGAGCTTTGCACCTAGAGCATTACTTCTGCCTGCCAAGTGAATTTAAGAGCATATTTTAATCTCTTCCACATTATTCTGACCCTGGAATTTTTGCTTCCAGGTAACAGTAACTGTGAATTTGATAACCCAGGCCAGGAATTGACAGGGAGCAGGGAGAGGGGTTCCTCGTTCTAGGTGCTAGCTTACAAAGATGGCAGCTGTTTTCTAATACTAACGTATTTTCCTCTCACATGCTGCAATACCTCAACTAACAGTTTTTAGCTACATCACCTTTAACAAACCCACTGGAATACGCCAATAGCTTCCATTCAACAATACGGTACCATATAGACAGTGGCCAGCGTCACACGGTTAGTTAAGCAGATAAGAAAGGCACTCGTTCTTCCTTAAAAAAGGAAGCTATTGCACTCAAGTAGACAGAGCGTGGATAGGAGCTGGCAGATTCCACAATACATAGTCACGTCAAAAATGGCCTCCTGCAAACTGTTCCTTCATTAAGCATTTGAGTCAACCGAGAGAGAGGAATCTTTCACGTTATTCACAGGATGTTTCTCTCTGTATTCCACAGCAGAGCAGTGTTTGCTATACACTGACATGCAAGCGCACAAGCAGCGGCAGGGGATAGCTTTTGCTCTATACCCAGGACCAGAGGGAAACTCCTCTAGCTGCGTCCCGTTGCAAAGTTGAGCTGGGCCATTATTTTGACTGCTCTCTAGCCTGTGAATGGAAAATCCCTTCTCAGCATTAGCAGGCTGGTGTCTGCTGCACACACCCACTGCACACAGCAGAAATTCCAGTCAATAAGGCAAGTGGGGCCCAGCCGATGGAAGGGGAGGAAGGAGACATACAAACAATAAGGAAAGCATCTGGCTCGGTTACTGGCTGGAAAGGAGACTGGAGTTCAAATGAGACATGACTGCAGCCTTCAGTTAACAGGAAGATTATATCAATTCTCACCGTCCTACTTTCCACACAGACCAAAATATCTACTTTAAAAAAAAAAAAAAAAAGGAGCTCAGGGTTTCCAGCCCAGGTTCTCAGGCAATGCCATTAATTAAAGAACAACGATGAAACCCACCTTGTAGGTTTTTGTCCCACTGTACCAAACCATACAGACTTCTACTTGGGAAGCCCCAAGTGGCCCCAAAAGTAAAGCCCTTTTCTGAACGTGAGCCAGCCATCTCCTCACCACCACACTAATGGAGGCTGCTCTGCTGTCCTTCCCTGGAGATAGCAGCCAAGTCTACTGAAGCTTCTCTCATAGCAACCGGAGCTCCAGAGCCAACAGCAGCTGCTGTCACTGCCTTGAACGCTTCCCCACAAGACCCAGAGCCGAGCAACACCCTGCTCTCTGCACCTCTCTAGCAAAAAACAGAAGGCTGCCAACAACATGACTTCCTGGGTCAGCCACAAGAAAAAAAAAAAATCCTAGTATTTCCTATACAATAAAAAGGGGGATCCCCTGTTTCTACTGAAGAAATAGGAAGTTCTTTTTCTCATCTTAGATGTTGCCAATCTTACGGTGATAACACCCGTTCCAGAATGAGCTGGGGGTGTGGGAAGGTGGTGGCGGTGGGGAGGGGGAACCGTGTGAAACGCGCACTATACCAACACGCCCTCTGATACCAACACCGAGGCCTGGGAGGCCCAGCCGCAGCCTTCACAAAAAGGCAGGAAGCCCGTTCCCTCGCCCGCAGCCCTCGCCTGACCGACCGTGCCCCCCGCGCTCCAGTTACATAATGGGCCAGAGAAAGCCCGCAGGAGGCCGCTGGAAGGTGTGCGGAGGCCAATGCCCTTTAAAGGGGAGTCAGAGCCGCCGGGAGCTGAAAAAGAGCCGGCGGGCGCAGCCCAGCTCCGCGCAGACGAGCGCGGGGACGGAGCGAGCGCGGAGCGGCCGCTCCCCGGCCGGTAGGTAACGCGCGGCCCCGCCGCCGCCGAGCCCCGTCCCGGCGGCACCCAAGGACGACCCCGGGCTGCCGTGACCTTGCCGCGGCCGGCGGCGAGTGGGGCCGGCGGCCCCCCGGCAGCGCCCGCACGTGCCGGCCCCGCCAGGCGGGTTACGAGGGGGCCGCGGCGCGCAGGCACCATGAGAAAGCAGAAAACGCAGGTCAGCCCCCGCCTCCCCCCCGCCGCCGCTCCGGGAGGCGGCGGCGGCGGCGGGCAGCGGCAGCCCGCCCCGAGCCCGCCTCCCTCCTCCACCGGCACATGCAGGCCGCAGGCGGCCCCCGAGCGGGGGGCTCTCCTCGGTGAGGGCCGCCCGCGGAACCGCGCCGCGACCCCCCGGTGCCGGCCGCCGCGCAGCGCCATAATGACCCGCGCCGCCCCCCGCGCCGGGCCGGGCCGGGCCGCTTGCCGCAACACCGGAGCCCCCGGCCGCGCACCGCCGGGCCGCCCCGCCATTCCCTCCCCCACGGCGGCGGCACCGCTGGGCCCGGCCGGCGCCCCCCGCCCCGCCCCGCCCCGCCCGTACCTGGCCGGCCCGTTCCCCGGGCCCCCGCGCGGCACTAGGCCCGGCTCAGCGCCACGGCGTTCCCTGCGCGGCCGGCGGGAGCGAGCCCCTCGGCGGCGGCCACGGCACCAGCCCCTCCCCCCCCCGGCAGCGGCGGCGGCGGCTTCTCCCCAGGCCGGGCGGAAACGGCACTGGGCGCACGGGGATCCCCGGCGCCGGCGCCAGGGGCGCCCCGGGCACGCCCACTCCCACTCCCTGTTGGCTGCCGCGGCACTAAGCCCCGCCCCGCCGGGCTGGCCGCCGGCGCCGGCGCCCCGCCCGCCCGCACTTACCATTGGGCGCCGCGCCGCCCGGCCGCGCCTGTGCTGCCGTCTCATTGGGCGTCGCGCGCCCGCCCCGCCGCTCGCCCCACGGCAGCGGCTTCCCATTGGCGCGCCGAACTGCCGGTCGGCCGCGGCGCGGCGCGGCGGGGTGGGCGGGAGCGGCCGCCGGCGTCGTCGCGGTGCACCCAGGCGGGCCGCGGCGGTGTCTGCTGGCCGAGCAGCGCTACGTGCGGAGGGGCGGGGCCAGCCAGGGCCGCCCCGCCCCCGCCGAGGCGCCGCTCTCCGCGGGGTAACTCCCGCGTCGGGACACGTGGCAGAAAGAAGGGGCGGCGCGGGGCGGCCGGGATTCCTTGGGCGGCAGCCGCCGCCGCGCCGCGCATGCGCGACCTCGGCGCAGGCCGGGAGGAGGGGGGGTGGCGAGACCGCGCGGCGCATGCGCGGGGTGGCGGGCGCGGGGCCTGCTGCTCGGCACGTCCGCGCCGCGGGGGGAGGCGGCCCGGGAGGGAGTCGAGCCTCGGGCCTTCCCCCCCCCCCCCCCGGGCCTCCTGAGCGGCCGCCCTCCTTCTCTTCAGGTCCTGGGACCTGCCGGCCGTTGCCGCGGTGCTGCCCGAGAAAGCCGCCATTGAGGCCGTTGAGCAGGCAGCTGGACCGCAGAGCGCAGCCCCGCGGCCCCACCGAGGCCCGGGGCCCGGACAAAGGGCGCAGGCCGCTGAGCGCCTCCCGTCCCGTGCGGCCGGAGCCGCCCGGCCGCGGCCCGCTCCCCCCGGGGGAGAGCCGGCAGGACAGCCGCCGCGTTGCCTCTTCCTCCGGAAAAGCGCAAACCTGGGAGGCCAGGCAGCGCCAAGCCGATCAGGAAGGACCCTGCGACGTTCGTTACGGACACGCGGCCGGCTTAGACTGCGCTGTGCGCTCGTGCCGCGGTGCCCGTCTGCCTTCAAAGAACGCAGCGTGCACCCATGACTGATCTGCCAGGATGTTTCTCCAAAGCTGTCACTCAGGCGTAGCATCCTCCTTACTAAGCAGTCAAAAGCAGGTTAAGCGTCGCGAACGGCAAGTCGGCATCCTTCCCCCGCTAGGAAAACTGGAATGCCAGCGTTTTGCAAGGAAGTTCAGTCACAAGCTGGAATACAAAGTCCCTTCCTGCCCTTCCCCCCGTTTAAGCAGCAGACGTACTCTGAGGATTATAGGATATTAATAGCTAGTTTCAGTTCACGCTACTCACGAACTGCAAGTATAAGTTCACTGGGAAACAAAAGTTTGACAGAAGCAAAGTTAGCATGTATTTGCAGGGAGGAACGCCATACAAAAACCCGGAAGCTGGTGCTTAGCGGTATTGCACAAAGGTAGAAGCTGCGGCAACCACTCCACTTCCAAAATTATTCAGAGTAGATGTTGGACATAAAGGGAATTTCAGACACATAACCAACCTAGCCCAGGAAGAGCCACAAGCAACCAACACGGTACTGGAAGCAACTGGGATCTAATTAGTATTGGAGAGGGAGGGGGAAGAGGAAGGGAATTTCTACTGCTTATCACCTTGATTTAATGCCCATCTGCATCACTGAGGGTTTGTTTTTTGTTTTAATAACACCCTCCAGCAGGTTAGAAGTGCCGGGAGGCGGCAGCGGGCGACGGCCGGGCCCGGCGCCTCCCCCCGCCGCGGCGGAGAGGGGGCGGCTGCGGGCGGCACCCGCCGCCGGGAGGAGCCGCCGCGCCGCCCCGGCGCCATCTTGTGAGCGCCGCGGCGGCGGCCGCCGGCTGCTCCGCGGGGGCGGCAGGGAGCTCCGGGGCGGTCGGGAGGGGTCCCCGGGGGGCCGTGAGGTGATCCCGGGGGCCGTGAGGTGATTCCGGCGGCCGTGAGGTGATCCCGGGGGGCCGTGAGGGGTCCCCGGCGGCCATGAGGTGATCCCGGGGGGGGTGTGAGGTGATCCTGGGGGTGATGAGGGGTCCCCAGCAGCGCTGAGGGGCTCCTTGGCGCCTGCAGTTGCCTGCTCTCCAGCAGCCGGGGGGGGACCCGTTGGGAAGGGCAGCGGCCGGTCACGGGGAGCCCAGCCAGGCGTGCTGCAGGCACTGCGCTGCCGTGGCCCGCTTCTCGGGCGCGTACTCCAGCGTCGGCAGGAGGAAGCTGGTGAACGGCGCAGCCTCACACTTTGCCCAGTTGTGTCTCTCTGCCAGGATGTTGCAGAGGCTGCGAGGGAGAAGCCTAGAGATCCGCAGAAGAGCACCTATCCAACACAACATGAGCGCAGCCCCTTAATTACGCTTGCAGTGCTCGTAGGCTCCAGCTGCTCACCTCATACGTTCACCCAAAGCATCCCGAAGGATCCCTTCCTTCTCCTGCGGATCTTCCTCTCTCTGTAAGCTTCGCCTGCGCTTCCACTTGCAGATTTGGCTCTCAGTTGTCTCTCAGAAATCATCTTTCCAAGCTAATGTTTGGAGTCTCCCCCATCCTTGAGTACCTCTTAGACGATAACATGCCAAGAGCGAATGAAATGTTCCCAGAATAGTCACGCCATAGCCATTGCTATGGCTGTCTGCCTGCAACCCAGAGTGCAATCAGGCCTTTTCAGGGCCATATCTCACTAAACAGTGAGGTTTAATTTGCTTTGTGCTTCCTAGCTCTGTGGGGCCCAGCAGTGCCACTATTGACCAAAAAGTGATCCCTGTCCTGAAACAGTGTATGCTGGAAATGTAGTGATTCAGGTGAGGCCAGCTTTGTTCACACGGAGAAGGACTATAAAACAAGGACTTCTTTTGATTCGCCTCTCTTGAGCGCCATAGAAGGAATAAGCATGAACAAGGGCTCTGAACGAGCAGGGAGGTGTTTTCTGAACTGCAGCATGGTACCAGCACTCGAGAGAATGAAGTGGGGGTATACTGAGGCTGTCTTGCTTGCTGGTAAGCGAGAAAATAACGTATGATGGACTAAATTGCAGAAGGACAGAGTCATGCAGTGCCTTAAAGTCAAAGATAAGCAGTTCAAGCTTAATGAGACAAAGGGAAAGAACTCAGGGAGATTCAAACGGAAGAGATATTATAGTTGGGCTCAGAAGACTACGTATAGCAACCGCATATAGGGTGGATGAAAGAAGGGTGGGGGGATAATGAGTGTCATACTGATCAACACTGTTCTCTGCCAGTGAACAGGTGAAATTCAGCCAGTTAACACAACGCTTTTTGGCTTTACTGCCATGTAGCTATTTCCTATCCGTATTTCCATCCTCTCTAGATCCAGAGGAAGGATGGAAGGCTTTCCCCTGCTTAGTATTATGCTAAGATGATTTTTCAGGATTTTGCATTTGCATTCATCACTGGAACACTCCTGGACTGCAAAGGTGGGAGAGCAAGCTAGCTGGCAGGGCAAGAAGTGTTACTGCACTTCACGAGGTCTCCTCTTCTGTCCCTGCCTGTAGCCTGCATTTTTTGATACAAGTTTTGATTGTTTTCTGACGTGAGCTGAGTAGGAGCGTGTTAGAGGTGCACAGTGTTTTTAGAGTAAACTTGCCTACTCCGATTCTTACCTGGTCTGCTGAAAAATTTTGTTGACTTCTTCCAGGAGAAAGCTATTTGAGGAGGAATTCTGCCCAGGAGTTCAATAATACGGGCAACATGATCTAGACAGGGGAGAGAAAACATGTCTAGACACAAAGATTGACTCTTCTGTCAGTGAAATCAACAAAACTAATGGAGTCTTACCATCATCTCTGGAGAAGTATTTCCCAGGTCGAGGATCAAACAGACGCTCTCCAGTTGCCATCTCAAATGCCTAGAAGTGGAGTAGCATTGTTAATTCACTGCCTTGGGAGTTTTTCTTCACCATTAACTCCGATAGTACCAGTGCCAATTTCCCTTCCTGTTACACAAAACCAATTCTAAAACGTGAAAACATACATGCTCCTTAGATCCATGCTCTACCATTGTGAAATAGCACCTTTTGCTCCTTTAGGATGAAAACCAGTGTGTGTCTGATTTGGTCAAGTCTATCGCTTTCCATATATGGAGTATGAATTGCTTTACAGCATAAGCTAATTGCAGTGAATTTTATCAGCAGCCTACATTCAGTGTGAAATTAATGAATGCAGGAAGCCTGTTTATCCTTCTGTGACTCAGGAACAGCAAAGAAATCTTGCTCTACTGATAGATGGGTGGCTGAGGAGGTGCATCCCCTGGCCTGGTAGTGTCAGTCATCTTCCCTGCATGCAGTGCATGGTGTCCAATCCTACCAGGCAGCCTGTGCTCCAGATATCTGCAGGAGTGCCGTAGTCTAACCCAAGAAGCACTTCCAGGGCACGGTACGGTTGGGTCTGGATCTCCTTTGAAAAAGGCTTGTACTGAAATAGAAACAAACTACCTTTGGTTAGCATCCATAAACGAGTAAGAGCAATGCTTGTGGTCACAAGGTTTCAGCACAGTGGCAAGGACCTTGTGACATAAAACTGAATGCACCTATTAAACTGTGTGCAGGGCTCAGCCCCAATGACACCAGGGTGAATTTATCCTCTAAAAATTCCACCGTGAACATGGTTTTAGCTTTCTAGTTGTAGGGACAGTCTCCATCCTTGGAGATATTCCCAAGTTATCTGGACATGGCCCTGGGCAACCTACTGTAGGTGATCCTGCTTGAACAGAGGGGTTGGACTAGGCGATTTTTCCAAAGGTCCTTCCAACCTCTTGTGACTAACTGCAAGCTGAATAAAGGTCCAAAGTTGACAGCATCTCCAAGAGTACAGATCCCAGCTCTGAGCTGGGACTGCGGAATATAACACACACTGAAATCTGCATCTCTTTAGTGCACTCTGAAATAACTATTCAGCTGTGCAATGACAGACAGCCAAAGTGTGACGGAAAGAGGTGGATAGCATCTCGCATCATCTTGGAATGGAGACTTGGAGCAGACTCACTGTCCAGCACGCACTGCCCAGGTCTGCAATTTTCACTTCTATGCTCATTAAATCAGAGTGTTCCAATCGATTGCCAAGATCACCTCCTAGATGGAAAGGACAGAGAGAAATCAGGTCTTTCTCCGAACCAGCAGGTACTTCACACGTACGCGCTCCTTTAAAGTTTTTCAGCCTTAAAGATCCTAAAATGCTTTAGACAAGTAACTCCTTTTTATTGTCAGTAAAATGCCACCTCTATTTGTTGAGGAAGCCACACAAGAGAAGAGCTGATAGTCAAAATCCAAGAGGATGTTAAAGAGGACAGTATCCTGCAGTGGAGCAGTGTGACCATGTGCTCCTGTTCTGCTGCAAAGTACTTCTAGCATTGAGATTAATGTGGGTTCAGAGGAGGTTACAGCCTACCAGCACCGGTCAAACACAACGCACTTGTAACATATCCTCAGCCTTCATTGATCCTGGCTGTCACAGATCTTGGACACAACTTGCTTGGCTAAGCATCATAAAAGTGACGTTTTCATATGACCCTGGGAAGGGGTAATTTTCGCTTTAATACTTTACAGTGGGCTGTTGCTCTGTGTCCAATATTGTGTCTTTCTGCTCCAAGCAAAAATCTCTATCAATAATTTAGCATTCCCCATTTACCCCATGTTTGAGAGACACAACAGCAACATCACAGAAGAAATGCTCGTGGGAGAACATCATGGGAGAAAATATAAAAGGTCTTATTGCTGGGAGAGACCAGATGATTTCTTGAGAGACTATCCAGCCCTATATGTTATTCTATGTCCAGACCACTCTCTGAAGATAAATTATGTCTCAAAAGGCCTTGGAGATTAGCAGTGCATATAAGTCTCCTGCGAACCTTGAAAATACAGGAGATAGGGAGTAGAAATGTCATACGCCTTTTTGACCAAACCATTGACTAGGTAAACCTTTTGGTGGCTGCAAAGACCAGACATGGTGGAACTATCCTGTACCTAAAGCTATGAGAATCTGCTCTCAGGTTATGGTGAAGTTACCATAAGGTTACCAGCGTTATGGTAAAGTTGATTTGTACAAATACTTGATTTGTAGTTGTTCTCCACACAAGCCTACCTGCAACACCACATTTATGTAGGCACCTTGAGAAACTTGTAGTAACTCAGGTGTGATGTTTGTGTTAAGCCGAGATAGAAGAGGTCTATCATCGAGAGCTGCCTGTACTGTTTGGTACTGGCCGCTGCAGGAATTGTGAGCTTTTTCTTTTCATAAACTATGTCTACCTACCTCTCTGTTTCGCTCCTGGCAATAAGCTCTTAAGTCCCTTGTCTGGTACAAAAAATCTGCACTGCTTACCTGGTCCCTTTTGCCCCAAATCTGTTCTCTGGCTAGAGTCGACAGTATCAGGCAGAAGACTCTGGAGGGTCTTGTCACCTACATACAGCAGAATGTTCTCTGGTTTGATGTCTGTATGAATAATCCGACAGCGGTGGTGCAGGAACTGCAGGCCTGCTAGCACCTGAGTGAGCCAGAGAATAGTTTACATTAACAGCGTAAAGGTTCCCCCTCTTTCTCCCATCCCAAGCAGCTTTTAGTGCTGTCAGAGCAGAGTCCACCATAGTGGACGTGTGATTTGTGGAGGTTCTGGTATAGGGGAAAGAGGGTACTGGTGATAAATTTCTGCAAGAAATTATTTCTGTGTAATAAGTCCTCTGTATTAACTTGGAGTTGCACCCAAAACAGTGGTGTCACGGATTAGGGCAGCCCTGTGGAAGCACACACAAGTGGCTTCATCACAAGACTCAGCAGGAGTAACTGCCACCTAAGCCTACGGGTTCAGCACGATAAGCAATACGGAGCCTGTGGATCCTGGCAGTGAAAGAGTGTATTTGGAGGACACAGAAATGACACGCAGCAGAAGGAGGTGTGAAAATCCAAAGATTTTCATGGAAAGATTTGCATGGATGGACAAGCCTGGAGAAAGAGAAAGTAGGTGCAAAAGGCTGCAATTACTTTGAGGAGAGGACTACAAGGAGGCATTATGGTGACAAATCTGAACTGTGTCCTAAAAAGCCACTTCTTGCTGGTTGGCTCTGGCGTCCTTGTACCGCCATCCCTGTTAATACGGCGTTATCGTTGGATTGCAAGTTGGGACTTGGTCAGAGAGCATTTGACATTGTGGGGAGGGAGGCCCTGCCTTCTAAGTGATCCCATCGTACAAGTAAAGAAAAGGAGATGAAGCATAACCCAGACAGGAGGAGGGCGAGATGATGAGTGATGGTGTGTAGAGAAGAATTCAGGATACAGTTCCTTCTCTGCAGGGGAACCATGTAGGGAAAGGAGAGCTTACGATTGAGCAGGGAGAGTTGGGCCTGTCACGAGGGAGAGATAAACAGTGCCTACGGAAGAGAAACATTCACTCTTGGAAATCAATAACAGCAAAAAGACTACTGGGAGAAGGTCTTTTTTTTTTCTTTTCTTTTCTTTTCTTTTTTTTTTTTTTTTACACTCTGGTCAGTCATAGAGGGCTGGCAAATTTTCTGTGCATTATCAACATCTATTCTGGGATGAATACCAGCCCCAGGGAAATACCAACCTTAAATGGTAACTGTGAGACACAAGGAAAGATTTAAATAGCTAAAATGGAATGAATCAGAAGTAAATACTGCCCCAGTGCTGATCTGAAGGGAAAAAGAAAAAGCCTTTGGGATTTTACGGTTTAAGCAGATAAGGGGGTGCAGGCAAAGGCTTGGGTATGAAGTTGAGCACGGAGCTTAATGCCATTACACTTTTGTGTAACTTATACAGGTGTTGGTGCAGCTCCTTTACAGGAAGAAGAAGTTATTGCAGAAAAAGGATGAAGGAGAAAGGAGTTTGTTCTTAGTGTCTTTAGAAGAGCACAGGAATCAAGGGAGCAAATCTTTTCTTGACAAGTCAGCGGACTTCTGATAAATCTCAGTTTTGGAGGCAAAATATAATTTTAACTACTCTGAGGCCCATTCCTTAGCTATTCATGGACAACGCACAAGAAACTCAGTTTCTGTGATCTGTTTGATCAGCATGCCACATCCTTACAGGGGATGAAGGAACAGTTGGCTCTGAGCAGGAAAACCTCAACATGGGTGGAGGACCAGCCAACTGAACCAGCTATTTGCAAAGCCTTTGGAAATAAATCAGCTATGAGACAGACCTCTAGCAGCCTTTGAGAGTGCTGTGTGGAAAGCTATAGGCCAGCCTCAGAGCCCTGCTGGATCCTGCATATGTCAGTGCCGCTCATGACTGGAAGCCAAGACAAATGCCAGCAGTCCAGCGTCACCACGGGAGGGTGATCCTCATGGCTGCAGGAGGGCAGAGAGATGTCTATGGTTTGCCAACAAGAAGCGTTAACTGTGGCAGGCTGTTTGTTCCCTTGCTACTCTGGTGAGCGGCAGAAGTGATCCCAAGAAAAAAATCAGTGATTACTGAGATCTGAGCACAACTGTTGGCCCTGAATGCATGGCACAGGTCTGCGGGCTACTGACTCTTCATGTTGGTGGTCCCGATTCCTTTCCAAACCTGATGAGGCTACAGACATAGCCAGTAATGAACAGTATGCCTGTATTAATGGGAACACGATGACTTCCCACTCTGCATTTTATTTTATTTTTTAAACATTTTCTCCCCTCATATCCAAAATAAAAAGCTAGTGTTTCCCTTACAAAATGTATGCCTTGGGCACTCATTCAGTGTTGTTCCTTTGTCTGCAGATGTAATCACACAGGAGCTCATGGCAGATGACTCCAGAATGAACAAAACTACGTGTTCCCCACCCAACAGTCCCTTGGTGCCGTCACCCACTTGGAGCTAAGTTCTCACCTGCTGTAAAGTTTTTTTCACAAAAGGCAAAGGAAGGCCCTGGACTGCATAGTTACCCATCAGACATCTCAGAGAAGGACCCAGTGCTTCAAATACCAAGCACATATGTGGGAAAGAGTCATGGATTCACTAACGGAGAAGATACTACTACCCTTCACCAGAGTAGCCAAACATCTCCTTATTCCACCTGCCCCCTCCAGCCGCCTTCATGTGTCCAGGTCCAACTGCTGCCCTGCTCATCCTCATGGGACCACAGCAGTTTTACACCATCGTGTAACCTCTCCAAGGCAAGCCAAGGCTTTGCCAACCCAGGGCTGCAGCACTCTTAGCGGAAGGATATGGAAGCCGTTCTCTCCCATCATTCTAAAGTCATCTAATAAACAGATGATGTTTTCTCCTGCTCGGTCCTTCTTCTTCATGCTGCTCACCTGAAGGGGGGATTCCAAGAAAGCTGCAATTAGAGACATACATATGCACAAGGACATCTTGCGCCCGTTTTTATCCCTTTCTACAGACTTTCTCCTCCAGTGGTTGGTACTTCGTTAGAAATTCAGCGACAACAGCATGAAGAAAACCAGGCTCCAATTACACAAGCAGACTCAGTTCCCAAGTAATGAATTTCTGTGTGTTGTCTAGCTCTCGACCAGGTAGGAGCATCACCCTCACAATATCTGAATAACTCAAACCTTTCCTGTTAATGGGGTCTGAAGCAATTCCCATTGCTCGTTCTACCCCATCCAGGCCCTGAATGTGCTCCTGCCTATGGGGAAAGGCAGTTTCCCGGAGACCCAGCTCTTTGTGCCCAGGAGCGATGGCTGCCCGTTTTCTTCACCCTTCAGCCCCTACTCCTCATTCTGTGGTGGAGGAAGACCCCTTTCCCTCTCTGGTTGAGCGTAACGGGCCAGGCACTGTCATGGCATCACTTGGAATTTGTCTGGTGTCATGTAGTTTCTCATGGTTCAGTGGAGAAAAGCGGTCTTCCTGCAACATCACCTTTTAAAACCTGTAGCTTCCCTTGAGCAATTTCTTGCCAATGGTTGCAAAGAGGCGAAGACGTTGTGTTTGTCTTCGGCCAGGCAAAGGCTACTCTGTCCCACGGGGGTATGGAGCAACTTCCACATGTGGAACAACCCATTGAACTAGGCTTCTCTGGGCTGAAAAGGGTTGACTATGGGCAGGTACGTCAGAGATCTTTCAGATACTGAGTGGTAGGGGAACGGGTGAACACAGAACTGTTATTTCCCGTTCCTTTCATACGAGAACCAGGGGGTACCACGTAACCCTAGCACTTGAGAAGTTCAAAAACAAGCTGGGGAGATGGTTCTTCATGCAGTGCACAGGGAATTGGTGGCAACACTTGTCACAGGGTGCTGTGGATGCTGAAGCCTGCATGGACTCATGGCAATGTGAGACAGGTCTCTGGAAGATAAACCCATTTAGGATTACTGCCTTCCTAGATGTCACCTTTGGCCCAAGAAATCTCCCACTGGAAACTCCTGGAGGCCAGGGAAGTGTTCAGGGAAGTGAAAAGCACAGAGCAGCACTCTGTGCTTACCCTGTCCTTAGACTCTGCTGGCCGCCTACCACTGGCTCCCCCAGATCTCACATCAGCACTGCACATCTGTGCAGTGAGTTACCTTGTGAGTTTGCTCCCACAGGACACTGATCTTGGTACAGCACTGAGTACTTCTGTACACTGCCATAACCATGGGGGATTTTGGTTTGTTTCATTGCGCAGCTGCTTGATGTGTCTGCAGCAGTGCCAGGAGGTTTTACTGGGATGACGGAGGTGCACAGCCGTGGAAGCTGGGGAGACCGCCCACCTTTTCTGGCAGCACTACAGGCACCGGCCGTGTTATACTGATGGAAATGGCCCTGGGAACCAGCTATATTCCATTGAGTAGGAGGAGTGTCTTTCAGAGAGAATTCCTAATAAACTTAAGGGCAAGGCTTGCTCTGTGCACAGTATTATGCTGATGTGCAGAAAAGCACCCCTTTGATTACACTAAATTAGTGCCACTTTGTACTTCCTCTTGCATCACTAAGTCTGGCTCACATCCCTTTGGATACAGCCTGCAGATTTGCAGGTGCAAACTGCACCTTTTTCAAACCTGTTGGAGAAAGGCCTCGCAGTGATTTGAAATGCAAAATTTAATGACTTTTACTCATATAAAGCTGATGTAACTTCTTATTTAGGCAAACTCTAAGAATTGTAACCACGAGCTTTCTAGAACTAGCAGGTCAAGCCACCTTCAAAGGCAAGCAGCTGAAACTCAGGTACATGCACCTAATTACCAGACCTGTTGGCAAAGGCAGAAGGAAGCTTTCTGAGTTCAGCTGTTTATTATAATTTGCTGCATCCTACTGTTTTTTTGCAGTTATTTCCATTTACTTCAATATCTGTGTTGTGATAGAGCGATACCCTCTGAGCTGGGAACTACACAAATACAGTAGACACGTTTCCACCTCCTGTTTAAGAACTTGGATTTGACCTCCTGGTTTTTTGCTGTTGGTTATCCAGCCTGTATTTCTGCAGGGCCCTCCTACTTACTGGATTTTGGTCTCAGCTGAAAGGAATGGGCTTACAGGCCAAGTAGGGCATAGCCATCCATGCAAGCACAGCAGGAAGGACAAGGTGGCCATTTCAGAGGCCAGTGCTGAATGAAGGCAATTTCTGTCAAGTATCTAACATACTTTTTCTGTTCCCCACCAGGATCCTGAGACTGACAACTGGAGGGAGAAGGATAATGAGGCTGATATTCAGATCCGAACTCAGTGGCTATCCCCATGGTGCACAACGCGGAGCCACAGAACATACGTACACATCGGAGGAGAGAGACCTCGTCCTGGGCAGCCTCAGCAAAGCTTTCCCCACTTCTGGGGACCTTCACAGCTACGTGTTTCTTCCTCCTACGAGATGAATCACAGCTGCAAGCCAACGCATGCTAGTTCAGCTCCAAGCAGCAACGCCTCCCCTTCTCCGAGTCACCCAGCCCTGGGCTCTGCAGGGAGAGCGCTGCCCTCCCGCGAGCAGCCTTGCCCTTGGCCTGCGGCACGCAAGGACCACGTGCCTCTCTCCTGGTGATGCTGCTCGCATCTTGCAGTATAGCTGCCCCGGGGAGCAGAGAAGGACCAGAGAGAAAAAGGCAGAACGTGGATACTACAGGGTCTGACCTATTCTAAACAAAAAGAGCAAAGGTGGAGCAAGGGCTGATCCCACCTATGCTCTTCAGTTCCTGGGGAGCAGCTCTGCTGGCAGCACGCCACTGATCTTGCTGCTGGATTCTCCCCAGCTCTGGTCACTGTTGCCTTCTTTGGGCACTTCCACACACTGAACCGCTCAGAGCTGAGGCTGATGTGCTCCCGGGCAGGCTGCTGCGCTCCACTGCTTCTGTGCAAAAGGGAGAGGCCCTGCCTGGGAGGAGGACAGCACACCCTTCCTACAGCCCCTGAAACGAGTTCAGCCCCTCACCTCATGTCCTGGCACAGCCAGACTGTGGCAAAGGCCCCGCAGCCCAGCTTGCGCAGAGCCTGGTATCTCATGTTGAACACCTCTCCTTCCTGCACGGGGTGGTGGCCTCCTAGGGGGACATCACCAGAAGGCACGTTTATGACATGTCTTTAAATGCCATTGGACTGAAAGAGCAACTGATGACAACTCTTCTCCCAGTGGCTGGATATCCCAGAGGAATGGCCACACAGGTCGCCAGTGGCCTCCTCTGGCCTGGGAAGAGCCTGGCACAATCTCAGCTTGAGTCATGCATCTGAGGACTGACCTGCGTCCTTCGCTGCAGGTGCCTCCTCCTGCAACCGTTCCCACTCTTCCATCGTCACAGCAGATCTTGGTGCGAGGGGACAGTGGCAGTGGGGAACCAGGTCTTGGAGCGCAGGTGGTGCAGTCTTCAGCATTTTACTCCTTTAAACAGAGTTAAGTAGCTGCAGAGCAGCTGTTAACTTCTACTACATGGCATGCACATCGATAAGCATCGCGCCCGTTCCTACTTCTGCCCTTTCTCCTTGCCCCCCCCCCCCCCCCACGCCCCGTTCCTTTCCATCTGCTTCACCAGAACCTGGAACTGGGCTGTTAAAAAACATTTTTGGCACTTCGGAGAGGTTAGAGATTATTTTAAGAGTTCAGAAAAGGAAAGCTGGCAGGCTGGGGTGGAGAAGGGCTCCTGGCTGCGTGCAGCTGGACCAGAGCCCAGCAGGCGTCTCAGGTTTCCTAGTGCCTCGTGTGGATTTTCAGTGGCTTAGTAGGACCTGCAGGATCCCCTCCTGCAGCTGCAGCGCTGGCCAGACCTGGCATCCCGCGGAGAAAGCACTCTGCTCCCCATCTCCCCGCCGCCTGGGGAAGGGGTAAGCCCCAGGCTTTCGCTGGCAGGAGGAGCCTCGTGTTTAGTATTAAAGAGGGTCTGTGTTTTACAAACTCCAGTACTGCACATCTCTCTGCAGCCTAGCCCTGGGGCCAGAGCAGGTATTTATCACTGACCATCCCGTGACCCCCTAGGAAAGAGGCTGTATCCCAGGGGGGAGAGGCTATTATCCAGTGTTTGTTACTATGGCAGCAAAAAGGTATAAACACGGAGTCAGTTTAGACAGACCGATGCAACTGCTCTCCTCCCCCTGCCAGCACCCGCAGAGAGTTGGCTGAAGCGCAGGTCACCTGAAACAACGCCCCCGAACCCCATGTTGCTAATGGAAATACGGATGTAAGCTGCTCTAGCTTGGGTACTCCCAGCCTAGCCTTTCATCAGACGGAAACGTCACTTGCTTTATGCCTAACCTTCAGATTAACATATATTGCCGGAGCTTGCGACACGTGATAATTGAGTAGACCATTAGTGCGGGTGGAAATATTGACCTTTAAATCTTTCAGAATCAGTGCGCTAAAGCTAACAGCTTGTCTGCACTGGGGCATTTTCCCTCACTTGCAGTGGAAACAACTCACTGGGGAAGTTGTTTTAGCACAGTAGCGTCTGCCAGGACACGCTCTTACGTGAGCGCTGAGACAGAAGCACGACTTCCTCAAAAGACTAGGATTTCTTTGCATATCCTGATACTCCTTTCTCAGTACAGCAACCGGAGATGTAGTCTGTCTTTGGGAACTAAGCGAGCTCTCAAAACGTTTCTAATTAAGGGTCAGATTGTGCTTGAGATGCCGTTTCTGCCAGGGACACCCAGGACTGCCAGAGCTGGCATTGCTCCATTTACCCCAGCTCATACAGCAGTGTGAAAGGAGCTCAAAATGCCTCTCCCTCCATGTATTTTTTAGTCCTCTAACCATGGCACTCACAAGTGCTCAGAATTTGTCTCATTTAGGCATAAACTTCCAGGGTGCTCCCTCTCCTTTGGCAAACGCTTGCCAGAGTCCCATCTCTGAAACTTGGGTGAAATCAGCAGAATTTCCCTTGTTCATGAGCACAGACTTTGCGTATCAACACCCTTGCGAGCCACTGCACCGCCAGAACACGCCAAGACCTCTTCGTTCACGTCTTCACACGTTTTGGCACGTCACTAGGGAGAACTGGGGGGGCTGACCTGAGATCTGGGCAGCAGCTTTGGAGATTTAATGTCTCACATCACTCACCATTCACCTACCAAAGGAAAGTTTAAGAAACTATCCGCATGGTCGTTCAACAGCATCTTCCCTAGATAGGTTTTTTTTTTTTTTTGGAAATAGGACTCTTTGGCAGGAAAGCAGTGCCATCATGATACAGTGTTTAGGACCCCAAGCCAGGCTCATTTAGCATAAAACACTTTCTAACACTAAGGCTGACAGCTTTTGAACAGCTCACTGGGGCCCTAGCGTCCCCCCTGGCAGCTGAGAGCAAGGCAGGCCCTTCCTTGGACGTGCGAGACTCTGCAAAGGTAAAGAGCCCACCGTGTTACAGGGATACACCGGGAAAGGATAAGCAAGGAGTGTTGCTATGCAACTTGCTATAGAAGAGCGAAACATAACTTTTCTAAGCTTTGTGATGAAGGACGATTAATGTTTTTAAAGACTTCATCACTTCATGTCTTGATTTGCTTTTTTTTCTGTTTTTTTTTTTTTTTTTTGGTCATTAAAAGCTACATCATGCAGAACTTGCTGGCTTGCTGCAGGCCTGGACCAGGTCAGAAAATCTCAGTCAGCCTGGGAACATACTGGTGCTGCCTGGTGCGCAAGTGCTACGGGCAGGGAGAGGTGCTTCGCCTCTGCAGATGTTGCCTGAAGGACCTGATCCGCTCCACCCGACGTGCCCAGAGGGGTGTAGAGAGCCTCCCCCAGCACCGGTCGTGCCTTGCATTGCCTGGACCTTCCCTTTAGCCTAACTCTACCAGAAACGTGGAGTTGCAGAGCTTACCAGAGCTATACGTGCCTTGATCTCGTGCGTGAACAGAGACCTGGCAAGCCACGGCCCGGGAAGCGCTTGCTGAACGCAGCATCCCTGCAAGCTGCAACGTGCACCACGAAACCAGCCGCGGCAGCGTGCAGGGCTCTCGGCCCCGGCGGCCCTTTGCGGACTTACCGTGCAGCAGCTCGCGGCGGCAGGGCGCGCAGCGCCGCTTGTGATCTGGCTCATGCTGGAGCTCCAGGAAGTGAGGTCCCAGCTGGTCCTGCTCTCCTTTTGGTCTGGGCTGCCCGGGAGGGGTGTCCTTGAGTAGACCAAAGTCTGCTGCATCGCTGGATAGATGCGCTGAGGAACGGGACAGGGTATCAGATCACAGCACTGCTTCTGGGAACAACCTTGGCTTCAGGATAGCTAGGAGACGCAGGACAGCTGCAGTGGATTCATTTTACTGCCGGCCTCTCTCTGCACCTGTCTGAGCAGTTCCCTGCCTCCCCTCCGCTCCCCTCGCAGCAGGTCTGTCAGGCTGCTGCGACCTCTGCGGTCGCCACAGCAACTATTTATAGAGGGAAATTTAGAGCTCTGCTAGGATGGAAACAGAAAAATCTTTCCCTGCCGCTCCACAGTCCCTGGAAGCAGAGACCGTGGGGCTGCCTGGCACCTCCCGCAGCCTGTCTGCAGGGCTGCCAGGCCAGGCTCGCTGCTGGGGTGCCTTCTCCTGTCCCTGCCTGGCCTGGCAGCCCCCGATGTGCGTCTGGCAGAGGGGACACACTCCCCTCGGGCACCTGCAAGCCATGCTCACCGTCCCAAGGCATTTCTGCCTCCCCCAGCAGCGCCAGCATGCTGCCAAACACAGCGCAGCATGGTGCTGGCTACTGCGAACCCCAATTTCCACCTTCCCCTTTTCCCACCGCCGGCCCAAGGCACCTGTGCTGTGGCTGCTCAGGGCCCTGGTGCAGCCCTAGGCAGCCGACGTGGCCTCAAGCTGCCGATCCCACCAGCTGGGGGACAAGGACATGCCAGGGACCGTGGGACAGTGACATCTCCCTGCGGGGTGGCAGCACCTGGTTCCCACTCAGCCCCATCCGGGTTAACAAGGCAGAGCTCGGTTCTCCATACACGCAACGGCGACAGCGGCCACCACTTCGGTGAGGCCACGTAAGGGTTTCACCGTGAAAATGGCAGTTTCCGGCATCAGCCAGGCCCAGCGGCTGCCCTCCTGCCCCCTGAAGGGGCGCAAAGCGGCACGAGCCAGAGAGCAAGCGCGGCAGCAGCGTCCTCCCTGCGGCCGCGCTCCCGGCAGCTCTGCCCAGCCGAGCTGGGACCAGGCATCCCTGCACCCACGTGACACCAAGAAGCAAACGGCCGCATGCAGGAAAACTGCTTCACGCTTTCCCCCGCTGCCTTGCAGCGGCACTTGGCGTGCCCCGGACCTTCCCCTAGCTGGGGCCCTCGGACTGCACGGCTCAGGTTTCCTGGCTGAGACTGCAGAGACCTATTCCCATCCCCAAAGTGAAGGGTTAACGCTGCCTAGGAGTAGCGCTGCTGCAGCCGCGCACTGCCAAAACAAAATCAGCGCCTTGCGGAGTGCTTCTCCCCTCTCCTGTGCCCCTGTCCTCTCACCTGCCTGCCCCAGTGCTAAAAATAGCGAGCGAGGGGGCAGAGGCTCCAGAAAGATGCACCGTTGAGATGAGCGCTCAGGGCAGGTCTGCCTCGCACCCTGCAGAAGGCCAGCAAAAGCACAAGTGCACGCACGGGGTAAAGGAGGGACTGAAGCGCCCTGATGTGACCTACATAAGAAGTAGAGAGGCAGATGGTATCCAAAACTCTACTAGTAAAGGACAGAGGAAAAGAAGAGAGATACTGGCCAGCATTAAGAGCCTGGGAACAGCTGCGCAATATTCCAAGTGGTTGAAACCACTTAACAAAAGCTGTATGACAAGGACCCCTCCCAACTATTCTCCCCCCCACACGCTACCTACCACAAAAGAGACCACAACCAGCACTGTAACATGCCACAGCACAGCTCTACCACCGTTGAGCTCCTGAGGGAGCTACTGCGGCCACGGCCCTGCTCCCGGAGCCGCGAGACTCAGCCCGAGAACGGAGGTGCCCTCCTGGGCTGGGAGGCTCAGCCAGCACCAAAGAAAAGAGCTGGGCCCATGTCTGAACTGTGGAAACGGCAGGAGCATCACGGACCTGCTCACTGCAAAACTTCTGGCAGCCCCGAGGAGCCATCGGCCAGAAGGTGGCACAAGGCTGCCTCAAAGCGAGGGCAGGGCTATCTCAGAGAGGTCCGAGCAGGCAGGAGAGGAAAAACACAAGTCTTGGGGTCCCGGTGCCCCAAAGTACTGAGTTTACACTTTGGAGACTAGCAAAGGTGAATACATTCTTGGCAATTGCAGCATTTGGCAACACAAGTGTGACAGTTGGGTTGTATATTAAAATTTATTGAATTATTGTGTAAGAATTCTCTTTATTAAAATCATTTGGACTCTAAACTGATTATTTACAGACAAAACCTCTTATATCACCAATAGATTCCTACATCTCAGAACAGTATCTACAAACAGTTATTACACTATGTAACAAAATTCAGATTTTTCAAGCTTTTTATATTAATAATTAATTCCAATTTGAGAAAGACAGTACCTTGGGTGCTCAGAGCAGAACTCAAGATGTGGCAGGACATAAACGCAGGTCAGGCCAAACCAGACCATAACAGAGGGAGAGACACCAAGTTACAAGATGGGAGGAGGATATAGTCACCAGAAGAGAGGACTAGGAGAAAGAAGAGTAGAGCAAACGCACCGGGTGTTCTGGAAACCAAAAGAATCATCCCAATGAGAAAGGCACAAAAAAAAAAACACAAAACAAACAAAAAAACCCAAAAAAAGCAGCATCTCTCTGCAACTGGGGCAAACCCTGAAGAAAAGAAATGGCAATCCACTGAAGCAGTAGGATCTAAGAATCCCCCCTCATTTTCATTTAAAAAAAAAACCACAAACAAATGAAAACCTTCCAGCTGCAGCCTAAATTTGCCACCAGGCAGATACAAGCAAGTGCTCTCACATCTACATCTTGTGGGTGCCAACTACTCTTAGTCGTGCCAACAGGAGACGGACACTGAAATACACTAATGGATCTCTCTCTTAATACTGGTAACTTCAGTTCTCAGCGCTTCATCCAGACCACGGTGGAAGCAAGTTTCTTTCTCTGACTGCAGTACCAAGATCTATCTAGTGTCTGCCATTCAGGAATATCTTCTTTCAGAGGATTTTTTTAAGAGAGAGATCCCATTGCAGCACACTCAGCCTGCAGAAAGAGGACGGTGGCTTTGGCAGGGCACTGTCAGCTGGTGCCTGCAGAACTTGCTACCTGTTAAGAAAGCAATAACATCCAGAGAGGATTGTTCTTTAATCAGAAGCAGCGGCCACCTCTAGAGCCTCTGACAAACTGGTCATGGAATCAGGCAGAGACTGGAAGAAAACTGGAAGGATTATGAAATAAATAAATAAGTCTTCCCTGCAATAGGAAACTTGATTATAAATGCTGTTTTGTGCAAATTTAAATGCAACCTAACCCTGTTGTAGTAACGGATTTTGACACACGAAAGGGGCATGGACGGAGAGAAAAGGGACCAGGCCTAAACATCCAAGTTGATCCTGTCAAGGGGATGCATGTCCACAGCAGAGGAGGATGCTGGTATCTATAACGCCAAGGACAGACTGACCCAAAAGAGATGGGCACTGCCAGCTTCCATCCTCGCTGCAACTGAACTGGGCCCCGCATCCTGCTCAACTCAAGAGCGAACCAGAGATGTTAAATGACAGAGCTAAATATAAGTGATTTAAGTTTTGATTATTGCTCTAATAGAAGTGGACATTCACAGATAGACTCAGAAAACAGAAACCATTCCCCACATCCAGGAGCACTGCTGAGAAGAGAACGCAGAGCCCACATACCCTAAGGCCAACTCCGCGTGCAGGCGCAGAGTCTACGCTGTCAGCATAGTCGCACCTGACCAGAGCAGGCAACGCCAAAGGACACCCTGCAGGACTCGGTGAGCTGCCAAAGAGGAGCAGGAGAGACGCCTGGATTCTTGTTACTATGATTCTAGGAAAGCCCCCGAGCCATCCTCCCTTTGCTGAGGTGAGGTGGATCCAGAATTAAGCCCCATGCAACAGCATGCTAGGGGGGCACAGAGAAAATTTTGCAAAAAGGCATAAACATTCTGCAGAGCCCTAAATCCAGCAGATACCGACGGCTCCTGGTAGATGCTCTCCTGGTTGGAGAGGTCACAAAGCCTTGCTGCTGAGCTGGCAGCTTGCCTGTCAGTAGAGGTGGGACTACACTATGATGCCATCAACCCTTTCCTCATTCCTTCATTTACCTAACACCTGCCTCAAACCAAGGAATTACGTTGATTCCCTAAAGCAACTGGCTTTATGAAACTGCCTTCTATCTGCTTTCTCCCATCTGCCAGTCCTTTCTTCCACCTATCCTTTGGGCTTGCTGGCTAACTCATCAGATTTGGTTGAGACAGAGCTCCGTTTCAGAGACGTTAAGTTCCCATTGGTTTCATGATAAGGGGTGGTCAGGCAGGAGAGAGACCCAAATCAATGCCCACTTGGTGGAAGAGAGGCAGGCAGACTCTGGCCTCCCCTTTCTGCATGGCAGAGGCCAGCCAGCTTGCACACGGCTCTGCAGAAGACATGCTCAGCTGCTCCATGCAGCAGGACATGAGTGGTAGGTGGCCTGGGGACAGTGGCTGTACTCTGGACACACAGGGCATGCAGGAATACCTGGCAATATTGCTCAGTGAGGCTTACAGGAGAGAGCTGGTTTTGTGACATGGGGGTTTATAGGAACAGAGGCCAACACGAGCTCATCGTTGTATTGCTCAGAGAACAATTTCACAACAGCACAACACTCACACAAAACCGCAGCACTGATCTGAGAGGTCTGAGAGTGCTGCTATACGCAATGCAAAGACAGAGGCAGGGTAGTCATGCCCTGTTTTAGCTATGGTCCTTCCCGGCCTCTGCAGTCGCAGCTAAGGGAAGCGATGGAGAGTCAGACCTGCCTACTTGCCCCTATGCCCAGTCTGTCCCAGGCAAGCAAGACGTTAGCCCGGACTCGGCAGGGAGATGAGAGTAGGGCACCCTTTAAAATAGGGGGTCACTCCCAAAAGGCCAGAGGAACCACCCCGAGAGCCCAAGTGCTCTTCAGGAGGGAATAGAGAGAAGCTGCCCAGCAACAGCCTGGCAACTAACTGTGCGTATGCTAGCTCCAGCCTCTCCTTCCACATTTGAATCATTCCCATTTGCAGGACACCTGATGCTCTTCAGGAGCAACACAGTTGTGCTTCATGGCTTCCTTGAGTTCACAGCTCAAACAACCCTTCTACGTGCCACAGTAGAAGAGCGTGGGAAGCGGACCTGTGAATAAGGTGTAAGGCAAGCCTAAGAGAAGAACACACAGCTAAGCCTTGAACCAAGCTGTGGAGAAAGCGAGCTGCTGTTATAACAATGGAGACATCTGATACTTATCCCTGCAGACAAAGCAGTGGAGAAAACTTTGCTCCAGTGCTGACAGACATTTGCCAGTAGAAGTGCACAGAATTGCTTCTCCAAGAAAAGCTTTGTCTCAAAGCCACAAAGTTAAACATTCTCCTTTAGCATTTAAATACATTATCTTTCTGAGGGTATTTACAAGTCCAGTTCAGAGCAGCAGAACAGCTAGACACCAAAGGAAAGGGAAGTGGCACAAGGCATTTGTTGTGCTTTCCAAAGAGCAGGGCAACTTCTGACCACAGGGAACCAGGGAGACGGAACCAGAGCTGGGTCACTGGAGACTGAGGTGGACCAGGCAGCCTACTCCTCACATGCTAAAATTGTCCTGAGGGAGAGGGTGAGTGTGCAGTGTCCATTTACAGTAGATCTCTGGGCAAGCATGCATGCTGGTGAACATGTTACAACCAAACAGGCTTTGCACACAAGCTGTCAGAGACCAGAGCATTTGGGAGCAAGAGACCTTTGCTATTAGTCCCTCTCCTTTCTACAGCCAGTATCCAGAACCAGCGGGGACATGGCTGCAAGGATTTTTCTCAGGTGGGATGCTGCAGGAGTGCTCACTAGTCCGTACAGCTGGAGGTCCGTACGGCTGTACAGAGGTTAGCACAGCGGTCAGCCTGGGAAAAGCTTCCTGTGTCCCCCCGGTCCAGAGAGAGGCCTCAGGAGCTAGCAGAGCTACTGGCTCCATGCTGGGCTGCCTGCCGGGGTGCCACAGCTGGTCACAGCAGCAGTGCTGTAGCAGGGGAGTCTCTAGCACTGGCAAGGGCTTCCACATGAGGCCAAGGCCATGGCACCGTGTCCACGGACATGGTGCTTGGCATCATCACCTGGCTTTTCAACAGCGTGGCTTGGAAACTTGGCACATTCACATGACATCTGTAGGAAGGAGCTGTCTGGTCCCCCTGACATTCTGGGTCAGAGGAAATCCAAAGTTTGTTGTTTTGTTTTGCTTTTAAAAAGAGAAAACTGTAAAAAAAAAAAAAAAAGTTCTCTGAGATGCAAGGACGCTTGTACTTCGTACTGCCTTGGCCATCCCTGTTCACGTCACCCGCCGGTTCCTTGGAGAGTCTGGTTCCAATGGCAGCAGGACACCCTGTGTATAGCTAGGACGAGCACTGTCCCTGTTTAGCCAGGTGAGAGCATCAGTCTGTCTGTGTGTGTCACAAATCTGTGACTTTATTCTCCACAGCTGCTGCAATCTGTTGCAGTCTATATCCGAGCTGCATCTTCTGTGCTGTTGGGTCTTCTTCCAAGGCGGTAATGATCTGCAATGAGACAGAGCTCACTGGCAGCCTTTCTCCAGTGCATAACACTCAAACAACTCGACTCCATGCACATGCACAGCACGCAGAGGAGCACAGTGTGGAAAGACCCAAGCTGGGATCCAGTGTACTCAAGACTAGAGCGAGTATGCAGTAATTCAACTCAAACGTACAATTTAACCATAAAATAAGTATTCCAGATTATTTCTAATAAAATAGAAACTCAAGAGTGGAAAAGGAATGCTAAACTTATCTGAAAATTTTATCTTTAATAAATTAAAAATGAAATGCACATAGTTAAAAGATTAAGTATATTTGGATATCAGAATCAAAAAATGGAAATACATATGAAATCTGAACCGCATCCAGGTTACAGCTAAGTCCTTTTTGTGACTTCCTCTCCCCCTTTGATAAGAATAAAACAAACTTAGGATATGCCAATAAAATGATGCACAGCATTTTAAAAATCCTGCTGCTCTTAATCTGTTCCCCACCCTGACTGGATGGGAAGCAGAATAAGCTTCCCAGTATAAACTTATTGGTTCACCAACCCATGGTAGGAAAGAAAAGAGCATGTTCACACCTACTGGAGACACACTCACCTGGTCATAGTACTTATTGATGTATTTGTACAGTTCATGTAGAGCCACCAGGGAATTGAGGTCACCTGAGTAATTCTGAATAAAGAGAGTCAGTTAGCCAAAATCTTGAGAAAGCTAACAACTGTTCTTCCAAATTCTGTGTCTTCACAACTCATTAGGGAATGTGCCAGGGTCACTTAAACCCAGCACAAAGCCAACAGGAAAGGAAACTCACTAGTAGTTCCTAGTGAAGGAAAAGTCACACACGCTCCTTGCCCTGAATCCTTGACTACACTTTTTTCTGCAACACTAGCTGGGCAGGCTCGGCTAGAACATCTGATCTTTGCGCTGCTAACTTTCTAATATATGTATAGGTAAGAGGCCAGGGTGATTTCTGAAATAAAGATATTTATTTACCCGTGAGAGCTCAGCCAGGGCAGAGTTCATCTCCTGGTCACTGGCAGAGATGGTCTGACGAATGTCCGCATAATACCTACACAGTAGTAAACAGCCAATTACTGTACTGTTTCTCCTAGTCTCCTCCTCATTACCCAAACCACGACTCCGCAAGCATTCACTGCTCACCTTTCCACCATCTGCTTGTAGCGAGGAATGTCCCGGGCATAGAGCAGCTTGTTGATTGGAGAGTCCTTGAATGCCCAAAACAGAATTGATTACAAAAAAACCCTTTCACCATGCTGTGGGCTAACCTTAGTTCACTGTTTTATATCTTTCATTGGGGCTAGAGAATTTGTCCTCTGCACAGAGAGGTACTTCAGCTACCAGACTCCCTTCTAGTAGCACAGTCTGAGGAATCACAAGACATGCACACGAAGAGACTTCTGGGATCTCTAGTCTGACCCCCCACTTGAAGCTGGGCCGTTACCAGAGTGAGATCATGTTTTTTGTGGCTTTGTCTAGCCGAGTCTTGAAACCTTCCAGTGAAAGAGAGCCTCCCACCTCTGGTGACCTGTGCAGGGCTGCTTCACCCTCAGCAGAGGGGAAGTAGGGGTAGAAAGTTTTTTCTGATAGCCAACCCAAACCTCTCAAGATGCAATCTGTGACTTGTTAACACTGTCTACCACAACCAGCAAGAGTTTGGCTCTGTCCCTCAAGTAGGTACAGGCTGCAACAACTTCTTCAGCAGGCTAAACAAAACCAGCTCCTTCCTCCTCTCTTCAAAGGAATCCCCATGAATCACACTCTAGTGCTCAAGGGGCACGTGGGAGCAGAGAAGGGACCTGGGCTTACTGTCCCTGTGAAATTAAGGTGACATTACTGCCTTCCTGGGACAGCACTGCTCAGACTTTGCTAACCATGCTCCCTTTTACCCTCCATACTTACCCGCCCTAACTTGTGGTCAGCAATTGTACAGGAGTCCATGAAGGTCTGCGCAATGACCAAGAGCACAGCATCTACGTTATCCGATGTCTGCACATCAAAGACAAACTGGGGGTTCTTAATGATGTTGATCCAGAACCGCAGGGGCAGGCTATGGAGAAGACATACACATGACATCAGCAAAGAGGAAGGCTATGCTGCTGATACTCTGCACGTGCTGCTATTTTTCCATCTCCCACGCTTGCCCTCTCAAAGCCAGCTTTCCACATTGTGCTTTGCTTGCTTTGCATCTCTCCTTCTCTCCCTCCTCAATACAGACAAAGGTGGCTGTCACCTTGCAACTGTGCAGTCTAAACAGGCTACCAGTGCCTCCACGGGAACACCATACCTGTTTGTCTTCCAGATATGGATCGTCTCAGGGTCTGCGATCCCATAATGCATTGCCTGCTCATCCAGCAGGTCAAAGAAGTATTTGACAGCCAGAGGGACAGGGCGGCTGGTACTGAGGATCACCTGGAACAAGTCGTCCACAAACTTCTGCAGGGTGCCCTGCGGAGAACCAAGTAGGGAAGAGTCAGCACAGGCTGAGGAAAGCGGAGAGCCCAGGCCTCACGCTGCTGAGAGGGTACCCTGTTCTGCTCAGCAATCTCCACTCACCAGTTCAAAGCTACCTCACATCCACTGCAGGGGCAGTGAATAAGAAACAAGGCCCCAGAGCTTTCTGGAACAGAGGCCAGGGAGAAGTGCACGATCAGGGGACAGATGCACTGAGAGCCGCTGCAGGATACAAGGGCAGTTAACAGGGCTTGATACAGAGGAGAGAGCCTGTAACATGGAGGAAAGGCACTGAACTGAAGAGACCGACTAGCAGAGGGGGACTGCTGACCACCAACACCTGTGTTCAGCCAGATGCAGAAACAAGAGGAGATCTGCTCAGCCACCAGGAGGATGTTCAGTAACTGCGGGTAGAATATAGGCACCGCCTGACAAAGTCACTGGGCTGCTCCTCAAGGAACTGTGCTATTGCAAGCAGGACACCGCTAAGGAACCTGGATGCTGAAGCAGACTCTTTCTCAAGGACAGAGTACTGAAGGACAAGTTTCTGGGTCAACTTTTTGTAACTATTACACTGAAATCAAACAAAAGAGGAATGAAAGAGGGCATTATGCCTGATTTATGACTGCAGCTGAACCTGCACGTGGCAGGTGTGTACTATTAACATCATCTTGCTGCAGCAGGTAGGTCAGTCCTACCCTCTTAGTCCTGGGTGGGGTGGAAGATGGGTAAGCATGGCAGCCCAGTGGACAGTGCTGCCAAGGAGACTCTGCTGCTAAACATAGGGCAACTGCCTTTTACAGTGGGACCCATAAAGACAAACATGGGGTGGACATACGGGTAAAAACAACTCTCACTCTCCCAGAGGCCCTGCAAAGCCTGCTTCAAAGCAGGAGCAAGAGTTGGGTACTGCGATGCTGGGATCTGAAGAGAACCAACCAGCAAGTGCATCAACCCAGGCACAGGGGCTCTTCCTCTCCATATACCTCCCTGTAACCTGGCAGGGGGCTATGAGGGAGGGCAAGATCCCCAATGCAGCAAAAGCTGTGCTTCTCACCTTCATAGAGAGAAGACGTGTCAGATAGATCTCCGGGATTGCCTTGGCTCGTTCCCGATCTCTTAAGCTCCCACGGCGGTGCTTCGGGAGCTCCGGCTCTTCTGTTGGTTTTACCAGGTGCCAAAGTTTTATCCCACCTTCATCTGCATCCTCCAGCATCGGTGTTTCTGAAACAAAATGATTGTTTGCAGATGAGTGTCAGGCCTCTCATAGCGGAGCTTAGCCAGGTGACCTCCCTCCCAAGGAAGACGGCAAGATTTCACAGCATGGCAGAAACACCAGTGGGAAGAAACCTCTGGAGACCTCTATCCAGCCTCCTGCATAGAGTACAACTAACACTAGCACTAGATCAGGTTGGCCATTCCTTTTTCTATCCAAAACCTTCAAGGTCTTGGGAACTTCCCTACATGAAGATCCCTCTACTTCTGGTGGCCTGCTGTAGGGCAGCACCACCCTTTTGCTGAATGTCCAGTTTTAACCTCTTAAGCTGCAACCTATGGCTATTGTGCCTTGCACCACAGAAATATCCAGGGAGCTATAGGTTGTGACAGGCAATGCGGTAACTGCCTGGGGTCCCACTGTTTCCTGCAAGCTACAGACAGCAATCAGCACTACAGTCAGGACTAGAGAATTCCATTAACCTTGCATTTTCATGCCAGCCTCACTTTCCTCTGCTTTTACATTCTTTCGCTTTTCTCTCATCTCCCCTGCCCAGGGTTTCAATCGCCTGACAACTCTATAAGGGATCGCACAGCAATCTTCTGTATCAGCATAAAGCTAGGGCTATGGCAAGAGTTTTGCCCCACTGACTGGCAGGTGCTATGAAATCATATTCTGAGAACGTAACATCAGACTCACTTTCTCCTGGGATGTAATCCTGATTCTCCCTATGGATGTGCTTGGTCAGGCGTGGGACCAGTGCTACAGTCGCTCCGTCAGGCACCTGCACACCAGCAAAAAATCAGCATTCAAAACACGTAGCATGTTTCTCACCAGTACAACAGGTAAGCGCTTGCAGAGTACAACAGACTCTGAACACACTCTGTGATGCACACTGTGAATAAGAATTATTAAATTCTAATAATTTCCCATTGTTAGTGATAGAAACAGGGATTTAGGACACCATCACTGGTATTTCTGATGCTGGGAGAATTTTCTCTATACAGATTAAAAAAGCCTGAGGCATACAGAACAATCAAGATGACAATACTAATCGCTATCAGGGGCTGAGGTCATGCACATCCGGAACGTGTCATGACAAGTTATGACATATTGGTGCAAGGTAGTTAAAACTTACTCTCCAATGCTAGAGGCTACATCAGATGAGTGCACCATCGCCTGCTAACTGCTTTGGACTGGAACATTAATAGACCCCACAGCCTTGCCTTCACTGCAACAACCACCAGGCATGAAGTCGTGTGTCTCCTCCCAAACTTTACACCTGCCCATCTCTCAGGTTCCAGGTGTGGAGGGGGCTATACTGGTTGAGAAGTTAAAGCACAGGCCTCAACACAGACACTAAGCTGAATATGCTGCGGCAAGAAAGCTCCAGCCCTTTAACAGCAATCCAACAGGAGCCAGGGCTACAAACAGACAATAACAGCATACAGAGGGTGAGAGGAGACACAAGGCAAGGGAAGAGTCCCAGATCTCACCTTGTAATGCTGAAGTGTGTTCAGGCGTTTCCAAGATCCTTGGACGATGGATGTCACATCCTCATCAGACAGTATCAGATGACCTGCCAGCCCTGATCTCCACTCTACAGTCAAAACACAAAGTAAAAAAGACAAAACTGTTTAGAGGTGCCTCAGCTTTCAGAGTAAAGTCTACTGTGCTTCAGTCTTGACCAGTGGAACCTTAAGCTGGAGAAGACTAACACAACACTCAAATAGATACCTTCTAGGAAAAGGCGTTTTACCCATTATCTATATTTATCTCTCAGAGTAGTGTTAGGGGTTGGTAAGTTTCTTCCAGAATGCCTGCAACTTCACAGCAGCAGGTTTTTGGGACAAGAACAAAAGAAACTGAGGGCACAGAAGGATATCAACACCCTTCCCGAGCCTTCTGTGCCATGACTGCTGGTGAAAGAGGCCCAGCAGGTGCATACCCGTTTGTTTTTATCTCTCCCTGTCTGCAGTTCCAGATTAAGTGCTGAAGAGTTTGAAAAGAAAAATCAAACCTAGCTCCACAACTAGAGTTTGACAAGAGCATATTGTTTTCAACCCCCCTTCCAAGCCGAAAACCTGAGCAGTCCATATCCATCCAGGAAGATCTGCACACTGCTGGCCTCCCTGTTGGTTGTAGTCATCTCTTCCCACCCTGCTCAGCATCAGGGGTACTATAGAAAGGGAAATCCCTTCTTCCACTGGGCAGCGGAAGACAAAGTGCAAGAAAGATGTTCAAGATGGAACAAAACGTGGGATGCAAGCACCGTTGGCCAGCACGTTTCTGAGAGGAAGCACGGCAGGCTGCAGTGGGATAAGAGGGGAAGGTCACTGCATTGACAACCAATTAAAAGCAGGAATAAGTAATCAGATTTGTCAGTAAAGGGAGACCATCAGAACAACCCCACAGGAGCCTATGCTGGTCAACATTCACGTATCATCTGGATCAGAGGGAAGAGTAAGAACAGTTTGCTGATGGTATAAATTCATTCCTGGCAGTAAAGACATGGCTAAGTGCAGAAGGACCCCACAGTACTGACTGACTAGTTGATAAAGTGGCAGATTACTATTAAACAGAAGAAATTTTGTTCTAGTTGTGCCTTCCATGTGCATTGTTTCACAATTAATTATATACATAACAAAGGGTTTTCAAGCATCTTTAATCCACCAGGGATGAGCATAGGGGTTATAATTGACAGCTCAATGAGAACATCAATTCAACACTGGTCAGAAAAGCAATCTGAACATTAAGAACCTATTAAAAAAAACAACCAAACAAAGAACACATCATCATGCCACTCTAAAGGCCAATGTTCTGGCACATAAATTCTTTGCAGTTATTGGCCAGTTATCCAATAACAAAATTTCAATCTGCAACTCTTCACCGACCACTTCAGGTTTGACTGTCCTGAATAGAAAGTCATCATTTGCCAGTTTGGTCTATCTACCACCTTGGAGAATGAGGATTAGCAAAAAAGTCTATAGACTTTCAGCTCTTAAGATCAGAAAGCCTCTACTGCCAGATTGTTTTTTGTTTTTTTTTTCATTTATAAAGGCATCAAGTCACATCTCACCCTTCTTTTCAACAAGCTGAACACGTTAAGCTTTTAAACCTTGCAAGGTTTGCTTTCCAGCCCCAGGATAATTCAAAGTTCTTCGCACTTGCCACGTTCTCCCGGAAAAGCAAACACCAAAATCTAGGTCTAGCAACGGTCTTGCCTCAGTACAGCATCAGTGAGATCACTTTCTTGCTTTGAGCTACCAGTTCCCTTGTTTCACACTGCCTGATGCTTGTTAATCTTTAGCTGTGCTATTTCACTGACATCATAACAGAGAAAGTGCCTATAGCAATGCTGAGTCTTTGCAGTTGAAGCACAGGGACAGCCCGCTTTCTGGCCTCCCAGGTGTCTCATCTGGCACTGGCCGAGTTCATATGCGTTCTGTTAAGACTGTGGCCCTTCAAGCACGGTCATGATTCAGACCGTGAGTATGCACCCACATTCCTTATCATCAGCTATATACCCAGCATGTGCTCATCTGTAAATGTCACTAATGTTCAGGAACAGCCAAATAAGAATGAAGAAGAGGGAGAACAGTGTTTTTCCTGCCTTAATGCAAGTCCTACCTTTCATTAGCCTGTGGACAGAATTCTCCCTGACAGACATTACTGGGATGCTGCCATCAACTTCACTAGTCCAGCAGCAAGTCCGCAACCATGGCCTCTACATTGCACTCCAATCATCCTCCCCTCACATGCATTTTCCACGCTTACTTTCCTGCATCCCCTTGCACAACCCACTGCCACAGGCCAGGCCCAGCAAAGAACAAACACCATGAAACTGGAGAGGCTGGACTCCAACGACTTCTGTCCCACCCCTCCTCCTTGCTGTTACTCTCTCTGCAGCATCATGCCCTGCTGGGTCCAGCCAGAGTGCAAGATCATTGGCACTCTGCACACTCAGCAGAGAATGACTAATGTCATGCCTGCCAGGGTGCTGTGCACAGACAGTAAATGACTTCACTCTTCCGCTTCCTCACTGAGTTTTGGCACCAAGGGGTTCTGCTCACCGAGGTCCAGGGTGTCTGGGTCTGGTCGGTGACAGTATGGCGTCCCTTTATAGATCTGATCTAGGATTTTCTCCTTCACCTGTGTTATGGTGTCACAGTCTAGCACTTTCGCGGAAACCCCTTGGGAGTCCTCTGCCCCTCCCGCAGCAACTCCTGCTTGCGTCAAAGCATTTAAGGTCTGGGGAAGAAAAGAAAAGGTCACAGCCACTCGCCATAATAAGGTTACATCTGACACATTTACACCTTTGATAAGCACCTCAGCATTAAGGCAAGTTAACAGCTAGTCCTCTCACTGGAAAAGTCTCAGAGAGGAGAACACCACAGATGTAGCACATTATGCCTTCAGTCTTGCCTCAAGAGCTGGAAGCCAAGTTAACAGGGCTGGGGAGGGGCTTCCATGTGCCATCAGCAATTTTATCTCCTTATATTCCAGACACAGATCATGGCACACACACCAGATTACTGTGGTGATAGCTTGTATCAGTCCAGGGCAGGAGTGCCCGACTTAGTAGAACTCTTGTTCATCTGCAAAACTGCGCTGCTTATGTCCTGGGATAAATCTGACTCCCAGGAGGCAGTGGCAGAATGCTGCACTTCTGCCTCAACAATAGGAAGAGAGACATTCAGTCCTGTCCCACCAGAGAGCCCAGAGGCAACAAAGATGTGATGCTTACCAGAGTCCGGTATTCCAGGTCCTCTCTCAGAAGGCGGTTGTCATTCAGGGTATATTTGGCTTTCCCTGTCACCCAGTCAACAGGCCCCTTGTCCACCTGGTGCTTGATTCCTCGAAACAGCATGTAAAGGGGCTCCCCAACAGAGTCCTGGCACAGAAAGGAAGGAGCTTCACCTGAGAGAAGGTCAGCTTCCTCCCCGCAGCGAAGCCCAACAGCTTGGAAACACGGACACCTCCAAGCACAAGCGGAGCACGTCTGAGGACGCCAGGCAATACAGCAACTATGCCACCACAGGCAAAGAATCCCCGCCCATAGCTCCTGCTCCACACACAGGGAGAGTACATGGGCCAACTATCAGGCTTGACCCACAACACCAAGGGATTGCTCAGTCTCCACATGGCTAATTCGAGAGACTAGCCACCCCCTCTCCAGAAGGGGACTCAGATCAGAGTCCGTCATCCCCATGCACAGACTAGCCCACCATCAGCATACTTCCAAGTTGTGAAGATAACGGAGCTACACTAAGCCCTCCACAATCTGACTAGATGTACTGGAAGCACTGAGTGGCATTAACGCGCTCTGATCTAAGCCTCTCTCTCTCTCTCTCCCCAGCGAGCAGCCCAGCTCTCTCATTCCCACGCTCTGGAACTCTGGGTGACCCTTGCACTATTTCAATTAAGAGTGAGGCACAAAGCAGGGCTGCAGCTGACCCTGTCTTCTGGCCCCTTAACCCCACAAAGACACAAAGGCCTCACCCTCACGAATGCGTATAGGCAGATAGACATCCAGTTGGTTAACAGCTTCTCCACCACTGTTTCTGTCCTGAAACAGAGCATAAGGTTGGTCACAGGACAACAGCGCTAAGGGGAAGTGCACAGGGAACAGGGAATTAAAAAAAATCACTCCCCTTGAGAAAGGAATACACTGAAGGATGACATAGGATCAAGAAGAACGACCTCTATGGACCAATAATACTAACGCTCTTGATCCCACTCCTTATCTGAGACATGTTTTAGCCTGAAGGAGGCACCAAATTACAGAAGTGAAACACGTCAGGCAAGCAGGGGACAGAGGAAAGCCTCTAGTAGGTCTCAAACCAGTGGAACTTGTTCAGACCAGAAGGATGAGCTGGACAGGAAGCTAATGGGGATCTGCGCACAGGGGATATTTCAGTTTATTTGCCAAGTATGGAAGCACTGCAAGCCCAGGGACCTCTAAATAGCAAAATACGACTAGCAGACTTGGTAGAGCTTCAGTACCCGAACACAAGGAGAGAGCTAATGCACAGCAGCTTCACAGGAATAGGAATTTGTGACTGGCAGCTCCAGCTTCCTTACTCTTCTCAACCTCTTCCTGCTCTCTCTCCTCTGCCAAGTGCTGGCTAGGGTGACCTTTATCGTTGTTTCTACTTCCTCCTGCTTGATGCACATTACCTGGACACACACTGGACCTTCAACTGCAGCCTATGCCACAGTGTTATCCTGCCTGCAGGAGTTTCAGAGTTTGCTAGCTAGGCAGAAAGGCTCCATCCCCTTAGGTAGCAAGCAGTCACGGATCACAGCTGCCTGACTCACCTTCGCAGCATCAGCTTGGGGTTTTTGGCCACATACTGCTCAACAAGGTCATTCAGGAGCGTTTTGAGGATGTCAGTGAAGTACTCCAGCTTCCCATGGAGTGACACAGTGAGCAGTGATGCTACATAGGCCCGGTCTCTTGGGGAGAAAGTGCGCTGGATTTCCAGAGTGTGGATGAACTGGCGGGGAGAAAGAGATGAGCCAGTGTGAATCCACTGAAAACGGGGCAGCACAGCTACGGGCTCATGAAGGAAGTGGTGCTGCAGGGAACTATTCAGGGATGAACTTTAGTGAACAGTCCCTGCTTCCCGCAGTCCCTCAGAGAGGGACATTACCTTGGTGAGGAAGAGCTTGCTGTTGAGCAGATTGGAGAGCTGGACTAAGCCTTGCTCCACAGTTTGCCGTCGGCACTCAGGGATGTCCAGGTCTCTCTGCAGTGGTGATTCACGGTGGCCCGGGAAGAAAATGCGCTCTGCATAGGACTTGTAGTCCAAGAAGGGGATTCCTGTGCCCACAAGGTCACTTGTGAGGTCCATCATCTCAGTCATCAGGTCTGAGGGAAAGAAAATATCCATGATGCTGACCACCAGTGGTACAGAGTATGGGGTGGAACTAGGGCCAGTGAGATGGGACTAAGGAAGAGGAAGGATGTGTCCTGCCAGGATGACACGTATTGGACCCCCATTTAAAACTAGACTAGGCACTAGGAAAAACTGGGGAGGAACAAGAAGGTGAATTTGGACATTATTCTCATTTACAGTTGGGGGCTGACTTCCAGTTTTACAATGAGGAGGCCACGGTTCAGCAGGGATCAGTGGTTCTGGCCATTACCTACAGTACAGAGTAATATAGAGCTCCTGCTCCTCCCTGCTTCGAATGCTAGCTGGAGATCACAATCCGAGTCACTTGCACAGTCCTAGAGCCCCAGAGCGCCACACAAGTGCTCACTGCTGTAACCAGCTGAAGTACAAAGTCTGTGGGCCCAGGACAAGACATAATTTGACCTGCCCTACACAGAGAATGCACCAGGTGACCTTAAGGTCTCTTCAAATGCACTGTCTATGACCTTTGGCTCTTCATCTCTGCAAGGTGAACTGGAGAATAAGGGAGCTGTATAGATCAGACAGTACTCTGAATCGCACAAATATTCTCTTTGGCATCCAGGGCAACAGAATTTGGTTGTGTGCTTCAGTGTACTGGCACAGGATAGAGTCACTGCCTGCTCTGAGCTACCTCAACGACGATGCAGGAACGGTAAGAGAAGTAGGGCTGAAAGTGGTTTCCCAAACTTCCCTGCAGCTGCAAAAAACCAGGAACAACGTGACTGACCTGTGAACTCCTTTTTGCATCTGTCCCGAACACTTGTTTCTAGATTTTCCAGTTGGATTTGAACTTTCTTGTAATCCCTCAAAGCCTGTTTGCTCTTCCTCCTGTAACAAGAAGCAGAATAGTTTCCAGTGGTCCTAGCTCAGAACGTCCTTGTCAGCTGCTATGTTGCTGCCAAAGATTCCAGGGCAATACTGTGGAGGTGATTTCTGTAGAAGGTCTCCTTTACAGGATACCAAATTGCATTCTGTAAATCACACGTGCCTCTTGGAGCATCCATGAGGTGCGTGCTCCAAGTGAACCACAAGGCAGGCTGTGACCAGCAGGTGCACCATACTCATGTGTCTCAGCACAAAATAAAGAAAACTGGGACCCTATTCAAGTCCAAGATGTGTGAGCTTGTTCACATCCACTGAATAATGCTGTACCGCAATTTAAGGATCTCATACAACACCACAGCCTCTCACCTGTAGATGAAGACTATGACCAGAACAATCAGTGCCACAAAGGATGCACCAACACCCAAACCAATCTGTGCCTCCAGCGGGAAGGTGAGTTGGCTTTCTGTGTCATACTGTACTCGGCCCAGGAGGAAGTTCAAGTTCCCCATCTGTACCTGCAGGAAAGCATGTGCCAAGATATTAGCTCAGTGCACCGGATGAATAGCAAAACCACAGGGCTTCTCCAGAATGAGCACAGGTGGCATTCAGCTCCAACAAAGCTGTATCACACAGCATAGCTCCTGGATCCAGCAGTACCAGCTGCTTCAGGCAGTGCTTGGCACTTTTAGGGGTAGAATTGGGAACAGCTGCTCCTTGTCACTCCTGGTATCTCCTCTCCCCCACCAGGGCTTCTGCCTTTCCTCCATTTTCCATCCCACTCCTTGTCTCCACAATTACCTCTTGCTTGTGCTTCAACTGACACTATGATTTCGAGCACTACTGCCAAGTCCCTACCGTGAATTCTGGGAGCAAGTCTGTGCCCTCTCGCTTCGTGCGGTGCCGTGGAGCTGGCTGCTCAGAGGGAGGTTCGCAGTACAGATGATTCCTTGTCAGTGTCTTCACCACACAGATTCCTTCCCCAATCATGGCCATAACTTCGTCCTTGGAAATGGCCAGATCTAGATTTTCCCCCTGAAGAGATGTAGAAAGGCATATCAGATCTGGAAAAAAATAGTTCTGCACTGTCCATGGCTCCAGAGAAGATGGAGATCAACAGCATAGGATGAAAGCTGCCTTTTTCTTGCCTGACTGGGCTTGCATCTGAATTGGCTACGTGAGTTTATTTTCTAAGCCACATACAGTGACATCTACCATGGGGAAGACACTTTTCAGAGCAGCTCTGGGAATTATGAGCACCCTGGAGTACTCTCCTACCTTCATTTATTCCTTTGAACTTCTCAGACAGTCCTGAAACCTCTTCCTCAACAAACCAACCAGCTGCACCTGTGCACGGATCCTTTTTGTACCGTTCAGCATCCCTGCAACATTCCCATTTCTTACCTACACTTCCACCTGACCCTTCATTTCCCCCAGGCTCCAGCTGCCTTAACCCATGCTCGATCTCCTTCACATGGCCACGTCTGCAGGAGCTGTCCTCTGCTGCACAGGCCAACCCTCTGTGTGAAGCACTATGTCCTCTACCAGGAGACATACAGCCTTGAACCAGAAGGGATTATTAGACCACCCAGTTCAATCTCCTCCACACCACAAGCTACACCACTGCCTACGCTCTGAGCCAATGATTTATGTTTAGGTAAACCATCCTCCAACGATCCACCATCCTCCTGCATCTGAAAACTTCAGGAGAGGGTCTTGTTCCAGAGGTTTGTTAACCTGTGACAAGTTTCCGTTTTCATGCCTCAAGTCAACATCATATCTATTCTTTCTGCTCTCCCCTCTCAGTCCCACTGGCCCCTTTTTCCCTTCCTGAAGCTCTGTGTGCTGCACCTCACTTCTAGTTCAAATATATCCAGCTTCTGCTTGCTTGTTAAAGCTCTCCTCTAGGAGCTTTTTCAGCATGACACTGTCTTCCCAAGGAGGGCAACCGATTTAGTTTAGAGGAATTAGTCACTAATAAATAAAATTGGCATCTGTAAGAATTTCTCCAGCCTAAGTCATTCCCTGGTAGCTTTCATTCATATATGAAAAAAGAGTCAGTGGTGCAAGTGTTCATCCCAGGTGCGGCCATTATCCTTCTCCATTTCTAGTGAACCAGAAAGTACTTTTCCATACAAAAAAAAATACCTCAGAGCCTTTTTCTATGCACATACAGAATAAAGCACTAGCAATTTCTACCTTTTCGCATCATCATTACGGAATGATTTTCCTACCTCCACCCAGTAACAGGTCTTCCTTAATGCCAGGATTCCCCCCCGCCCCCTTTTCTTTTTTTTTAAACTAATGCTGTTTGTATATGAGATGTTAAATTTATTTGGATTAAAAATAAAAAAAAAAACATAGAAGTTGTTCCCTTGATCCCTATAAAACCCTTAATAAAAATGCATGGACTCGAAGGCTTTCTTGATGCATTCCTTTCCCCCCTCTCCTATGCCGCTTCTTGTAGGCACAGTTAGATGTGTTATGACAGGTCATAGGCCTGTCAAATACTTTAAAAGCTTGGATGCAGGATGAAACCAATTAAAAACAGTCTCAGGTTAGCAACAGCTTTGTACAAAATACATTATTTCCAACTAGTTTTTGTGTTACCTCTACAGAGATGACGCTTCCTGGTTTGTGACGATACGGTTTGGCAGGGTCTTCAGCATTCAAGGGTTTTAGGATGGGGTTGACTTCGTAAGAGAAGGGCATGGGATGGAGCGAGTTGAAATCAAAGCTCAGGTTATCCAAAATAAATTCCAGTTTGACATGAACCCTCCGCAATAGCAGGTTAATGGCTGGAGTTTTGCACAGGATAAGGTAGGAGGAGTTAACGAGACACGGCTCTTCAAACTAAAGGCCAAAGGAAAAAAGCATCAGTACTGAAACCCCATTGCTGCTGCAGTCCTGCAATACTCCCCAACCCTGAGCTCCCTGAGGCCAGTCTACATTCCTCTCATCCAGAGGAATTCAAGAGCAACTCTGCTAATTGTAGAGCAAAAACCCAAGATCTGAGGAATTCTCCATGATCTTCCAGAGGAAGCCTTCATAGCCCTGGTTTTGCTGCGAGTACCCAGGGGGAAGTAGCTCCCGTGTTTCCCAAGCGGCAAATCCTGGAGAGGCATCAACTTTGGAGCTCCCTTGTTCAGAAAGAGCAGGACTAGGGGACCTTCAACACCCAATTCAAGGTCATATTTCATAACCTGGATTCTTCTGTGAAAGAAGTATCCACTTAGTGGGCTGAGGACATTTTATACATGTGATAAAAGTATCAGCATCTAATTTTTTTTTTCCCTCCCCCAACCCCCACAGGAATTCCTAGCCACAAGTGCCTTCCTAAGAACATGGGGAAAAAGTTTTTACTAGTATATAAGTACAGCAGGGGCATATCCAGCCCCATATCTGTATGACAGAACCTTAGAATGGACTTCATATAGAAAAAAAGTCCTCCATGCTTAAGAGAAGCCTTCATACACGCATAAGAATACAAAGAACATCGTCCTCATCATGTCTCTGGGAACGCCAGATGAAATGTCAGATAATTACCTCACTGCACACTGTGACATGAGAGAGAAAAAAAAAGGGCAAAGCCTCAGAGTTTAGGTACAGGAAGCCCTCCACTGCTTGCACTAAGAATGCAAACCACTGTTGTATTTCAGCTATCAAATACTCTTTCGCTCTGCAAATCCTGCTGCATTCTCTACAGTCCTGAGGACCAGATCACAACCTCTCTGCAGTGACCCATCTCAGGACACTGACAGCAGGAGACTAGAAAAACGCTAATGGAATTGGTCATTTTACTGAACTCTGCCTGCTTTAACATCTCAGAGTGGGAAATAGCCCAGGGGTTATAGGGACAGGCTTGAACTATGCAGAAGGAAGAGTTTGGAGCATGGAGATGCTGAACAAGACAGGCTGTATGAATCCACTGTAGATTTCTTCATCTCCACACTGCTGCTCTACTGTTTCTGTCTCCCACAAGTCCTGCACAGCTCTAGCCACAGGCAGACCTAACTCAGGCAAATGTTTGTGAAAGCACTTAACCTTTAAGCCTGGGAGAGAACACTTCAATTTGCCCAAGAGCAATAGTCAGCAGGGACCAAGCAGGTAACTGCAGGGAGTCCAGAGGCCCTAGAGATAGAAAGTCCATCTCTCCAGTGCATCTCTCCAGTGCAGCACAACAAATCCTATGCATCCTCAGCTCCACTGAGTTATTTGCCACACTACCTGCTGGATGCTGCACAGAGCACCCTCAGGGCACTCTGTCTCTGGGATAATTCTGCGCCATCGTCCCAGTCCCCGGCGCCGGCGTTCAGATGGAGAAACTGTAACTCGGATCTTTGGTTTCTGTACAACATCCAGGTTGTATCCATGAACTCTGAGCACTCTCCCTCCACTGGAAGAGAAAAGCAGCTAGTCTCACTATCCAATAGCCAACAGCTCTCTCTCCCCTGTGCTCCCACCCTTCCATTTATGCCCGTTGCCACAAGCCTGGCTTTACTCCAGAGTGCAACAAAACAGACAGAAGCCGCTGGTGCTGTAGTACCTGCCTGCCACAGCATACAGCCCTGAGAGCGATGCAAGTATTCAGTCTTTGTACCTGAGGAAACTTTTAGGCGGCTCTGCAAAAGTGATGTTGGGATCCAGGGTATATCTGAAGAGGGATCCTTCCAGTCTCCGCTCCTGGTCTCCATATTTGATAGTGACTGGGAGTTCTGCAGACACATTGCTCGGACTCGTCTGGCATGCCAGTTGATCCTCCCTCATTTCAGAAAGGCTTGGAGAGACAGAGGAGAGAACAAAGGATTAACACAGCCACTGCTGAGACAGGGTCGTTAGTGCTACCCCATGCCCTTTGCTGACAGTCTGTGGGCCTCTTCTGTTATTTTCCTCAACTTGATGCTGAAAGGTCTTGTGCCTTATCTACTTCCCTTTCCAATCTGGAAATCTTTTATAAGCAAGCAACAATTGCTGGACAGTTGTCAGTGATCAGTACACGGACAAAAAGCAGACGCAATCACTGCCCAGACTGAAGAGACCAGAGGCGTGCTACCAAGGCATGGTGCACCTTCTCACCAGCACCAGCAGTACTGTCAGGCATGCTTGCCCCAGCAGGCCAGAGAACAAGCAACCCTTAGTGTTAGTCTGTGGGAGCCAACTGTGGCTTCCCATCAGCAAAAGCAAAGCTGTCAGGATGGGGTAGAGAGTCCTGTCAAGAGGCATGAAGAACAGAGACCATGTAGCGTTGTCCCTGTGCAAGGGAAGGGGGGGCAAATAAGAGAATTGAGGCTGCTGCCACAACCCTTGAGGGGAGGATTTCTGGGAACATGAGAGGGCAGCACAGCTCCCACAGCCTGCAGAAAGGGCTGAGCCATGCCCTGCTCTTCTCTGGGAAGGACTGAGGGATGAGTGGTGCTCAGCCAGCATGGCAGGCTACCTTTGGATGTAGGCCCTCATCTTACATGTGGCAAGGGAGGTCTCCAAGCAGGACACTGATCTCACTGGGATGCCCAGTCAGCAGCTTCGAGCCCAGAAGAGTAAGGCAGGTTCCTCCCGCTTTAGGGCCCTGAGTTGGAGCAATGGATTTCAGCTCTGGGTTCTACGAGAAAAAATTAAGAGGTGAGTGACAAGGACCTCACAAAACAAGGCAAAAAAAAAAAAGAAAACAGCAGAACATGCCCAGTGACCTCCAGTGCTCTGAAAATAGTAGGTTTAGATCCCAATCACATGCAGGCCTCAGCTAGGCTCCAGAAGCTACCTTATTATGGAGCGGAGGCAACAGAAGAGGGATCAACAACGCTATGAAATGTGAGTCAGGGACCACAGTCTTTCCACAGAAGGTAAAAGGCAGATGGATGCTGCAAACTACAGAGCTGTGAGCCTCACACACAAAGCCTGGGATTAACAATTCAAAGGGATTGTTCAGATCAGTAACTGGATTAATAACTCAAGTTAGGAAAGACAAGGTAGCAAATAAATTGTCTGTTTGTCCAGTAAAGAAGGAGGTTACCAGCAGGGAGTCCTAAGAATTTGTGCTGAGACCCGTGCTGTTAAACATACTTGTAGATGACGTGGAAAGGGGAAATGAGATTTGATAAATAATTCAGAGTAACAAAAACTTCATCCCACTGAGGAACTGCAGAAAAATTTAGAGGAATCAGGCAACAGTGTGGCACAGGTAACTCATTGCTGATAAATGAAAAGATATGTGACGTGAGAAGGAGCAGGAAGACTACAACAACAAGTAGTGACCCAACTATACATGCACACAATTGTGAGTTTTGAACTAGCTACTGCCCATTCGGGAGTGCTTTAGTAACTACAATAACTAAGATCTGTGCTTCACATAGTAAAGAAAAAAAAAACACAGAAGCACTAGGTCTTATTGGAAAAGGAATTTAGGAAAAATAAAACAGATATTTTCATGCCACAGTACAAATCTATGTTGCACTCGCATCTTGACTATAGCATGCAGTTCTGAGCATCATGCCTCAGAACAGGGATAATAAAACCAAAACAGGGAAGAGCAACAAACAATCCAATACACCTCATGGTTTTATACAGCCAAAAATGGAGTAGGTTAAGACTTTTCAGGCCTCTTTTTCTCCTTCCCGGGAGGAGGGAGACATACGATTTAGTACATAACATTTTAAGTGGTGCAGCAAGGGATGAAAACTGAGTAATTCTTTCTCAAATAGAATAACTTAAATATTATCTTAAACCCAAGAACTTTGAAATATCAAGAAACTATCAGAGAAGAGTTTAAAAATAATAGGAAGCATTTTTCCATACAATGCGCAGTAACTCCGGGCTTACTGCCATTAGAGGCTAAAGGTCAGAAGTAAAAAACACATTCAAGCAGCAATTTAAAAATTAACATTAAAAAAAAATCATAAGTTCTATGAAAATGCTAAGTTACCAATAAAAACTCCAATTCAGACAGTCCCCCAGCTGCAGATTACCAGAAAGCCATACAACAAAAAGGTACTCTCAATTTTTAGCTTCTTTCTTTAAGTATTTAATAGTTACCACTGTCAAACACTAGGCTACAGAGTCTTTGGTATGACCCAGCTGCTCTTATGATTTTAAGAATGGAAAATACAACCACAAACTCAGATAAAAGTCCCAGCTACAAGTATCTGGGTAGAGCCTCAGAAGTTCATGCAATAAACAGCTCTGCAGCAAAAGTACTGGAAGAATATGGAGAGATATTTAAGAAGCAATAGCGTTACCTGATAGGTGAAAACATGCCCAGAAACTCCACGTCCTCCTCCAGGCACTTCCACCACAACGTGCCCAAATCGCTCTGTCCAGCTGCCGCCAGTGATGCAAACGATACTGCAGGGCAATCCGAGAACAGTGTCACACCGTGGAAGAGAGGATGAGCTGAATCCACTGTATCACACTCTAAAACCCATCTAGCACCCCCGGCTCCTCTCTTGTAGCCTTACCACATGCTCAGAATATATGACTGAACATCGGGAAGGAGCTTAACAGCTGGTTTAGGTGCAACTGAAAAAAGCAGCGGGCAGTTCCACAACAGGCCCATCCTATCCAACATTATTTTTCCCTCAGACAGATAGGATGAAGCTCATCGTAACACCAATGCATGAAGAGGCCAAGAAGGGTGCTATTGTCATATCTGGAGTGGCCTCAGGCTAGCAGAGGTCAATCCACAGATTAGCGCTGTCTGATACGGAACAAAACTCTTGAGGCTGTACGTCTAGGCGGCACTAGTCTTTAGCCAGCGACCTACGGGACCAGCTAGCTTTCTTGATCTGCACTACCCATTCTTCCTAGCCCTTTTTCCAGCCATAATTTGGATATGGAAGATGCCGACAGGGTGACAAATCAGGCTGTGTTTAGAACAGGGAATCCCATGTTACAGTACTGATTCAACTAACAGAAAAGCTTTACTCTGCCAGAAGGGTTTCCTCAGCCTTCCTATGTGGTAGGAGATTAATTCTGTCTGGCCTTGCTCAGGAGTGCATTCCAGGTTCACAGCTATATCGCTCATCCAAAAAGGCTCAGAAATTTTGACCTAGGCAGTGCAGGGAGCCAGTCCCAGGCCAGGACCCTGGTGACATGCCAATGCAGAACAAAGACAGTGCTACCCCAGAAATATTATGTTCTAATTCTAGGATGAAAACAGAAAGCAGATGGAACCAGACAAACAAGGAGCACAGACAGGACAACACTGCTCACAGTGGGCCACTTCCCAGCAGGATCTTACCTGGCTCCCGGGGGAAGGGCGCTACAACTACTGCTACCATGGAATGGAAAAATGGGTTGGTGATAGCACTGATGAGAGGTTACTCACAATTGCTCTGCTCTTCTCTCCACATCTCCTGACGGATGCTTGGCTCCTCTCCCTCCCTTGTCAAAGCCTCCCATCTACCTGCCCAACCACAGACCAACTCTACACATATTCCTTTCTTCTTGCTTCCCAGCTGCCCCAGTCATACCTCTCAACACCTGATTACAGTTCTTTGCTATTCAAGTCCTTTCCTGACCAGACACACCAGATACCCACTATCCTTTATCACTGACATTAGCTGCATCCTGCGGGACAGTTTTTTCCCCCTTCTCCTCCTCCTAGCCCCTACTTCTACAAGCACTGTGTGACCTGCCAGCCACCAAAGAATGGCATAGGGCCCAGCAGAACTCCCCCATCAGTCATTGGCTAGGAGGGTCCTTTCACTGGCCAGCTAGTGATGACTGACAGCCTGAGGGCGTACCTGCTCAAGCAGAGGCAAGACCAGCCTCCAGCCACATGTTCCCATCCTCACCCTGTGTTAACAAGGTCAGGATATTTTCCTAGTAACGTCAGTTACGCAAGCCACATCCTTGGCTTTCTTGAAGCCACCCTGTAACAGGGACATACGCCATGAAACTGCATGGCGCTGAGCCTGTGACTCCCCTGGGCCAGCTGGATTGCAGGCCCTGTACTAGCAGCGTGTTCAGCATACAGTAGCACTGTTGGGTCATTTCTTTTCACACCGTCTTATCTCCAAGGTCATCACCTAACTAATCAGATAGTGACCTGACTCAGGGGCACTCCCTGGGGAACGGGCAAGGCTCAATACCTGCTACAGCAAAGGCAATGAAATTTCAGCCTAGGATCAGCAGCCTGCCTCTGGGAGGAGGTTCACAGATACTCTACCTGCTAGAGATCTCATACTCTTGAGCATCTACGGCACAGGGAATTCCTGCAACAGTGACAGTTTCTGCAATGTCTTGATGTTTCTGCCCGAGGTTTGAGCCAGTGATGGTGATTCTAGTGCCACCTTCCACTGGTCCAGACAGGGGGTACACCTGCAAAGACATCCGCGCATGTGTAAATGTCACAGTATCTCACACCCCTGCAGTCTGGCCACTGATCTGCAGCACAGGGTCCTTCAGAACTGCACCGTTACCAACTCTGCCTTGTCTGGGCATTGCAATGGATTCCTTTTACTGGTTGGGACTAGCATCGGTTGGCACCATCACCACAGGAAAGGCCATAAATGAGAACGCCACAATCAGAGCCTTCTTTCCCATACCTCACTGCTGCAAGCAGTCCCCCTAGAGGTAATAAATCCACTATAGATTTCTAAGCAAGGGCTGCCCTGCTGTGACTTCCCATCAACACGCTGACCACTCCACAGGGCATTTCTGCTGAAGGAGTGAAGAATGCAAAGCTAACACGTTACTAATACTGAAGCAGCAAGCACCATCCTCCTCCTCAGCATCAGTACAACAATGAATTGCATGCTGCACAAACCTCAAAGCTCTGGCCCTGAACAGCATCCAAAATAAACTAAGACAAGATGCAGCACATGGATGTTGTGTGCCACTGGAGGGAGGACAAGCTGACAGCAAAAGGGACACATGGCTACAGACATTTGTCATGTGGCAGTTAGCAAGAAACATTCAAAATAAACAGACAAAAATCATTAATCCCAGTAACCTATCATGCCCTTCCCATCCCTGCTGGGCCATTACCATTCACAGTTTTGCCCTCCTTTTCCCCAGGCTCAGCTGGGCCAATCTGCTTCAGAAACTGTTGGAGGATCCCATCTGTGGACCCCTTCCCAGCTTCTGGATGATTCTGCTCCTTCCAGCATGCCAGTTTCAGTTTGCATGAGGTACAAGTGCATCTTTCCCCAGTGATCTCTATCAGCACACTGAAAGCCCAGCACAAAAGTCTAATGTCCTGTCCTCCCCAGCCAATACTGAGGAACCACAGTAGAAAAGGATTAAGATGCTCTTCAGATGCAGGTATTGTTGTGCTGCACTGTTAGCAATCTGAGTTCAGACTTCTGGTCTCAGCGGGAGGATGGAGCCCTCCTTGCCCCAGGTGCAGTACGCTAACAAGCAAATTACTCACAGAGTGAATAAGAGGCGCTGGACACAAGTCCTCTATCTCTTCCTTGCAGGAACCCCTGAAGATACAGCTGGGGTTTTCACCTCCACACCACACACAGTTGTACTTCAAGTCAGCTGTTTGGCAGCGGCTACAATCAGTGTGCCCCACAGAACAGTTGTAGAAAGTCACTGCAAAGGAGAAACATTCAGAGGCATCTGCAAACATCCCCTAGGGTACACACTGATGCCCTCTCCTGTCCTCCCTGCAACAACTCAGGGGAACAAGGCTGTACAGCTTCCCCAGTTTCCCTGTGATATGACTACCACAGATGCAAAAAGTCTCGGCTGAGGATTTCTCAACTTCCCTCCTTCCCATTTGCCGTCTTCTTGCTGGGGAGGTGTTGCACTCCTACCGTGAAGATCCGCAGCACTGTCCACTCGAAGGTGCCGCCGCCTCTGCACAAACACCACCGCATTGAATTCAAGTTGAGGTGCTGTGTAACTGTACTGCAGAGACATCAAGGTCATCAAGGTCAAGGACTTAAGGGAGGCACAAATGAGCCAGCTGAACAAACAAAATTGGGGTCTGTCTATCCTGGGCAGTGCACTGGAACATATATAGCCTATATGGAGCTTCCTGTGAACGTAGCCAGACCACTTCTGGTGGCAAAACTAGTCAAGGCAGCATTAACTGAGGCAATAGCAGCATAAGCCAGCCCTCACTGGTTCACCCAGCCACAATACCTGCACTAGAAAAAGTAGCAGACTGTGGTTCACCAGGTGCTCATTGAGAACACAAACATGTGCTCACGCAGTTACCTGTCTAACTTTATAACTGTATTCCTAAATGTCTAACTTTCTATCTATAAGCCACCTGCTCAGAGAATTGCTCGAGACGGTATTCCAGCACAATTGAATTCAGTTGCAACCAAGATACAGGATAACAACTGGTCTGCAGGGCTTGTGTCCACAAAAGCTTATGCTGTTCTCCCTCAGCTATATTAGTTTGCAAATTAAAAATATCACCTCTGTTTGCAAGTCTTGCCTCAGGTAAAATCCACACATCCTAACAAACATATTGCTATTTTAATTGTGCCCAATATTCTTATAATCTACAGGCTAGCTTCCACCACCAAAACCTAAATTAGTATCGATATCTTTTTTCTCTTCGCAAAAGAACCACCATTGCAGAGGAAGTCACAATCCAGAAAACCATGAACAGCAGTGACTCAAGCTAAAGCCAAAACAGCGTTGTCCTGGCAGGTAACATTGAGCAGTGATTCAGAAATAGCATTGTTCTATGCTGCGGTAAACACAGCAACAGATCTCGTGGCTCAGAAAGCACAATCTTTCTGCAGGCTGAAGACACCATTACCACGAGGCAGCAGCATCACAGATGAGAGCCTCATAGTGCTAAATACTGTATAAATATTTTAGCAACATGCTCTGCATCCCTGGACAGCTCGCTTCCCAGCCTGTCAGATAAACAAGCTGAGCACAAACAGATCAGGGTGAACTCTGAAATGGCATCACGCATCCCAAGCACTCACCTGGTGAAGCTGACATGTAATATAACAGAGGGACTGGTTTGTTTCTTCCCTTTCCACATAAGCATCCATCACCACTGTCCTTCCCTCTAAGTTCAGGACGCACTCATAGTCCCACTGCTGGTCCTGTAGATGGAAAGACATATAGGGCACCATTTCTCAATCACATGGAGCTTTCTGGCACATGACAGTGGGCTCCTGCTTCTCCAGTTCAGTACCTTGTACCATGCCGCTTAACGCGCAGGCAGCGTGCTCCTCTCACTCCCTTCATTATGCCACTTCTATGCTATATTCAAGGGCTCTCTATGCTCTCACTGCCTCCGTGTATGAAAGCAATCAAATCAACCCAAAACAAAACATCTACAACAGAGCACGTGAATGTCAATGTGGGGAGAACTCAGCACAGGAGGAGAAATTAAAGAAGAAAACAGTGGGACTCTGAGATTACGCCTGTACAACTCTGTGAGAGAATAGCTTGGAAACGAAGAGCAGAGTGTGCAGATTAGGGCAGTGCACCTCAGAAACACTAAGTGTATTTTTCTTTTCTCTCCTGTAAACTTTCTACTAAATTGCTTAGACAATTCCTGTAAAAGAGAGAGACGCATCTAACCAGCTCTGCTCCTCTGTGCAATGTCACACACCAGGTTTAAGGTATAAAGTAACAATCAGTCTGTGGGCTGCGTGACCCGAGGTGGTCATTTGTAAGAAGTTACTAAATCAGTCTTCTGTCTTGAGAAGCAAGCAGAATTTTTATCAGGGGCACACCCAAGGAATGTAGCTTTCAAGGGCTGGTTTTCCCCATTGCAGAAGTTTCAGGTATGACAGGAATAGCCACATCAACATTAGTAGGCCAGAAAGAAAAAGGTACAGATGACTTATCTTCAGCTTATGGAGACATGAACAACCAGCAGAGATTGAGCAGGAAGTTACTCCAAAAACTATCACCTGCAGTGCAGCATAGGTGCAATTTAATGCTAACATGTGCAGATAATTTCTGACAGGATGGCCCACACCTCTCCCAAGGAGAGGTACTCCTCTCCTTGGGAGCCCTCCTACCCACCAATAAGTCCAACTATGTAATTTCTTATCCATAGATCTGCTCTTCCTCTAGCAGGAAAAACCTAGGCAGAGCCCAATCACCTCTTGCAAGTTTGTTTAGCAGCCCAGTGGACAGGTTGCCCAAGGAGTGCTCTGCTCTACCACGGTTTCTCAATGCTAATGGGAGACAGCGGCTGACTACCTGATAGAGGTGGAAGTTCTTTCCCAGCAGAGTTATCTTCCTCGCCACATTGACTGGAAACAGTGAAGATCCCTGGATTCCCTGCACACAGGGACATGCATCAGGACCCCAGCTAAGCTCTTCATTCTGAAAACAAACATACAACTTTAGAGAAAGGAATTTCTATGACTCTGATAGAGGGAATCAGAACTTTACAGGCCAACAGGGAAATAAAGCCTTGCCTGGACGAACAGGAAGCTGTGCTTCTTTACCACAGGGTTACAGAAAGCAAAGCAGGAGCCCGAAGCAGTGAACAGCAGAAAGCTGTGAACACGCTAGATCCAGGCCAGGAGCATTTCTACAAGACCTTGGAACCTCTTCCCACACATTTTTTCTTTCTCAGGGTACCACTTCTCACTCTATACATTATAGCTGTCAGCTTCTCTCCTCTAAAAGAGCACAACCTCTGCTGTGTGCTGAAACACATTAGATCAGCAATCTGTACTGAAATTGTAAAGTGTTACAGCCTTGGATTGTGGACTCCAAAGCCCAGCAACTTACCTCCTCCCAAAACCCAGGAGCATCATACTGATAGTCGAGGTCAGGAGGGAGGATCCTGGGAAAGTCAGGGGCATCCCTCTCTGAAGAATCACCATCGCCCGACAGAAGAGTAGAAGCAGAGAAGGGAGACGTATCGTTCTCAGCCTGCAGCAAATCCATCCAGTCCTCTGTGTCCTGGAGCTCTGCGCCTTCCCCCAGCGGCCAGTCTGGGGGAGCAGACGGTGGGAGGTCCGAAGCAGGTAGTTCAGTTCCTAGCTCTCTGTGAGAGTCGTCAGAGGTAACAGGGGCCCCTGGCTTCTGGCTGTGGGTTTGGGGAGATGGGATGGCAGATGTCAGTGCCTCTGTAGTAGGAACAGAACTGGCAGGCCATGTAGAACTGGTGATGCGAGGAGAAGGCGTTGCTGCTGCCACAGATGTGTGCAGAGGACTACCCACCACAGTGGTCGGTGGGCTGGTGTGCCAAGGCTCCCGGGCAGTGGCTCTGGGCTCGGAGGTGGGCAGGCCTGTGTGATCCACAGGCTTTGATGGGCTGGTGAGGACAGATGCAGCAGGGGAGGTTGTGTCTGGCACAGTGACAGCAGGTTTGTCCGCTGGTGGTGGCAAGGGGGATTCTGTGGAGGCTTGGAGAGAGGCAGCTTCAGATGAGAGAGTCCAGTACGTGTAGCTGAGGGTCCCCGTGGGCTCAGTTGTCGTATCTGAGACTGTAGAGGGCGTGATGGGGACAGGCTCTGTGGGGGGCACAGTGCTCGGCACTACATGCACAAGGGGAGTGACAGGTTTTGGGGCCGCTGTTGGGGCTATTGTAGAGGACTTGGTGGGTGGAGCTGCTGAAGAAGGAAACAGACTTGAGGCTGGGAGCTGGGCCTAGAAAAAATGACATGGTGGAGTGAGAAAAGAAAAATGAAACGGAAGAAAACCCCAGATTATTCCTTCCTGTAGCAACGGTCACGAGAGGCTGCTTCACCCACTGGATTTCAGTGAGGAGGGCTACATCTCATACCACCTGTCTTGGGACAGGACCAGGCAGTGCTCACAGTGCAAAGGATTCAGCAACATTCCCTCTTCCCACAGAGAAGCCTGCACTCGCCTCCACTCAGAGGGAGGTCCGCCTGCCTTTACCCCTCACGACACGGCAGTGATCTGTGGCTGCCGCAAATGCAGCTGCTCTGCCTCCCCACTTGCAGCTCCCTGCAGGCTTGCTCTTGCCCCTCACCTTGAAAACCCAGGCTGGATGACCCAGGGAGAAGAGCGACCTGCTTCCAATGGCACCTCCCTGGAAACTTAGCAAGGCCTTGTAACAGTGTGGGCACATGGAGCCTTGTGTCACACCAAGGGGAGGATCTGCTCCAACCGCTCAGCTCTGTGCGTGAAACAACTGAGAGCTGCTATTTTACCTGAGAAGAGATCTAACTCACTGGGACACAAGGAGGCTGTTAGCGCATAGGATTGACTAGGAGACGCACCCTTTCATTGTAGATAATGGTTCCTTCTTCACAGGCTGCTTTGTGGGTGCAGAGGTGCTGTTGGATGCACCAGTTACATCCCCAGGGACTGCTCACACACTTCCGGCACCTGGAACAGTGATATAAAAGCAGACGCTAAGACGACCAGGAGGGGACAGCCACCCTCCCCATAACTAGAGATAAAAAACCCAGGTGCTCACGGTGCCGATTTCCATAGCAGGGCAACAGCAGCACAGTCATAAAAAGAGAAGTCCACAGAGGCAATGAAGATGTCATGGAAACGCACTACAAGCTTTATGGTGACATGATCTGAAAGCAAAAATAAAAATTTCTTAGAAATGGAGTCACTATAATGTCTGTAATACTGTTAAGAGGGATAGCATGCTTTAGAGAAGACTCTCTCAAATATGGAGGTATATTCCCTTGCATGCTTGTAGCATCTCCATTACTAGATTATCCTATAGACATTAAAAACGGGTTGGACAAGTCTGTTAGGAATCGTTTATGATGACTCTTGCCAGCTTGGGGGAAGGAAGATGGCTCTGAAGATCCTTCCATCTTTATTTGCTATAACTCCACTGTCATCTCTCTATTACAGGAAGAAGTAACATTCCACGCTCAAAGCCGATTGCTTTCCCTTCTCAGCCAAATTAAAACAAACCCTTAGAACTGACACGCACTTCACTTGCTGCCATCATCTTGAGAGCTTTATGTCCAGACTAAGTGAGTTAGTGAAGGAGTCTGCAAAACTTGTAACCTCAGCTTCAGGGACTGAAGGCTTTTATCTGCTTCAAATCGAGGTTTCACGTTAGCTCCATCCTCAAGACAGCCTCAATCTCTTTGGGAAGAGACTATCACTGTTTTCTGATAGACCGGATAACTGCTGAGATAGTCATGATAAAGACAGAGCTGACAGCATGAGCCTGCAGGAAATGTTTTGCATATGACAATGCTCAAAGAAAAAAAAAAAAAAGAAAAAAAAATCAATTAATCTTGATCCAGACAAGTGCCCCCTGACCCTAGAGTCAGATGTTAGTTCTCCAAATAATGGGGACATACTACATGCTCTGCTGGGCTCTAGGAACTGCCATTTCTCCAAGACAGTTTGCTATAAAAGAAGCTTGCCCATCTCTCCTCGCAGAGTTCAGGCCTCCTCTCACAGGTAAGATCCATTTGCAAATGTTTGGACCACAACAAAACAGCCATCCCATCTGGTGGGGAATCAGCCAGGCCTAAGCTGGGCTCCTGATAGAATGGCAAGTGAAGTAAAACAGCTGATAACGCGTATATGAAAAAACATGACCGGGAGGAAGGGAGGGCATCATCTGTGGCTGGAGGCAAAAGATACTACAGCATTGCCAACTTCCATTACTGTTTTAGAGGTGATTGTATTTGTCAGTGGTGGAGAGGCTAATACCTCCCAGGATTTCAGGGCTATGACACTGCGTTTATAAATATTCCTTTGCCCAAGACCACCATTATTTCCCAAGACTGTCAATAATGCTATTCAACAGTGCAGAAGACAAGGATGAGTGCTTGCAAACTAATAGCGAGGCTTTCTGCTACTGGCTCAGAGCTCATCAGCTTGAAGTGACAGATGACCCAGTGAAAACAAGCCTTAAAGCAAAGCTTGGAGGGGTTGTGGGGAGATGGCAGAATCAAATATTTCAATGATCTGGGAAAGGTATTTCAAGTAAGAATGGGAAAGTTCCAAAGTTCCAGTGCCTTTGTCTGAGGCCCTGATGAACCTCATTTAGAAAACAGCGTATGATTCTGGTTACCAGCTTCAATTCATCTTAGAGCACAGAAGCAGTGCCAAGAAGGGCTACAAATACAGTGAAGGAAAGAGGAAACCTACATAACAAAAGAACATGAAGAAAATGTTGGCACAGTTAAAAAGCAGAACTCCATGCTAAGAATGCCTGGCCATAAGTCCTTGGACAGTAGAAGAGCTGCTGAAGCAAAACAATAACACAGATGAGATCAAACGGACACAAACCATCCATAAATAAGTTCAGGCCAGAAAGCAGAAGCAGCTTGCTAAGCCTCAGAGAAACAACACGAAAACAGCATAGGTAAAGCATCTATGAAGACTAAGAGCAAGGCTGGCTTACAAAGGAGCCAATAACAGTATCTGAAACCTGGAGTAGTGGGAACTAGACTGTGGCTTTATCCACCCTGATTTTCACAGCTGTGCTCAAAATCAGCCTCACTTTTGGGCAACCAAGAGGATGAAGCCAATCCCACCAACTCTGCTACAGCGGCAGCGCATGAGGCCTTTTTCCTCTGTGCCTATCCACCCTGAATGGAGGCTTGGTTGGTTCTTTCCAGACTAGGGCAGTGTGAAAAGCCAACAGCCAAGTATCATAGAAAATCAAGGAGTCTGAGATTGAATGACTGAGCTAGCTGACTTCATCTGTCATGTTATGTCCATGGAGGACCTTTCAGACCTATTAGCCGGCTGCATAGTGGCATGGAAAAATCTGTTTAGCCATTGAGATGACTCTTGTGGAATGCTTCCCAACCTGTACCTGCCTTTTATTTCAGATGAACAAGTTCTCTGAAGAGATCAGCTCATCAGTGCTCATATTGACAGGTTAAGTACTGCAAAATCCAATGCAAAGACGATAAACTGAGTGAGAACTTTCCAGGTGCTTTAGTCTTAGAGTGGCCAATTAGGGATACACAGCCAGTTACTTGTCGCGCTAACAAAAGGCTGACAGTGCATTTTCTGAGGTTATGCTGCATTGCAGATTCATTTCTGATCTCTTCTAGGACTGTGGAGCTCTTCTAGCTTTTCCTTACAAGTACTTCCTTCTTCCACTAATATGCGGGTTTTGAAAACATCTGTGGTTTTTTCGTTTTAAATACTACCCCATTTTTTAAATTAAAAAAAAAATTGAGAGAGAGCGAGCGTGCGTGCACACAAGAGAGTCCTCTATCCAGATTTATGACAAGGCTGCCAAACCAGCCACCACTTTAAACTGCATTTCAGATCATATTCAGATTTGCAGAAACCCCTTTCTAACTACCAGAATTTGGCACTGGAATCTGGCAACAGCCCAGAATAGCACAGGATGCATGTGACAAGCAGAAAGCAAACATATTATGACAAAATGAAATGAATACCTGCTGACAGACCATGTACATTCATGACTGTTAATCCTGGCAATCTGATGGATCTGAAGTGTACTTTCTCCCGACAACGTTATCAGAACTATCACGCTACATTTAAAGCATTTCACTGACCTGTTCCGGTTGGCAAAGTTGGCGCTTGGCTGGGATCTGGCGAGGGACACATGATTCCTGACTCTGTCAGGACTGCTGGGCTTTCATAATCTTCAAAGTAGCATGAGTAAAATTCGTCCTCATGCAGAGACGGTAAGTCTGAGATAGCCAAGAATATCTACCAATTCAATAACACCCAATAAATTATTTGCCCCCTAACATATTATTTCTTTCATTTAATTTTTTAGTTCTACTTTTTCATAGTAAGTGCCCCAGAAAGAAGTCACCCATATACCTATGCATTATGCCTCTCAGGCTGTGCTGCTCCATTCATCATCCCTTGCTATTCCCAAACCAAACTTGCCCATTCATCACCACAATTTCCCCCTTTGCTCAAGTCTCCAACTGAAGGCAGGTTCTCACCACCTCCTGACAGACTGACAGACCTCAAAACACTGCAACACCTGTTGGCTTTTCTGACAGCTCTCCAATGCTAGACTGGAACCATAATTTTGGGTAGCTTCTTTCAGATCTTTCTGATGCGTCAGAAATATTCCGAACCCACAGAGAGGGGCACTTTATACAAATCAAGCAAAGGAGAGATCCCACCCAAGCAGCTACATAGGGCAAAATAACTAATAACTTCCTATTAGCAGACAAGGACTTATAGCTTTAGATGAACAACAATGAAATTATCTCCTGGGACAGCCAGGTCATAAGCTCCTATGTGAGACGGACAAAACGTGCTTGAAGGCTTAGTGATTCACTACACCACTGAAAGCAATAGGAGGACTGGTCAGATTCCTCAGAGCTCGCAGGGGACCTTCTACACGGCTTGATCATCATCATCGCTCACATTTCTCTTTTCCTCTCTGCTGATATTGGCTGGAGTTAGTGACTGGATGGACAGGCACTGCTGTGTAGAGTTAAAGCTCCAGAGCCACTGCTCACTCAACCTGGACCGCAAGCACTCAGAGCGACGGCTGCACCTGCAGAGAAATAGCAAGAAGCCCTATGGGAGGTCTGCACAGCCTAAACAGGACGCGTGTTCTTTGGTTTCCAAGCTGACACTGTCTTTCAAAAGCCAGTGCTGGAGGGTCAGGGAGCCCCCTGCACAAGCCACAGAAGTCCCAGCCTGCCATCACCATTCATAACGGGATGAACTGTTGCTGGTACATACAGGTGAGTAGGCACTTGCTGGGCCTCGAGGGCCGTAAACTAGTTCCTATGGCATCCCACTGGGAGACAGAGTCAGAAGCAGACGCACGCACAGGAATAAACCATGTCTTATTAAGCAACGTCAGTGAATAAGAAGCGAAGAGCGCTAAATAAGAAAACGACGTTAGCAGAAGAGCCAAGATAGTTTCTCCGTATTTGAAATGAGTCAGTTCGAGCTGCAGTCAGGCTAAAACTGGGTTGAAATCTACTGCAGAGAAGCACAGTGTGGTGACCAGAGACCCAAAAAGCAACAGAAAGATACCTGTGTGCTAGAAAGAGAAGTGCAACTGTGACTAATGGGGGCAATGCTTTAGGGAGGCAGATAGAAGTATGGTAAATTAGAGAGCGTGACTCTGTAGGCCAAGCATATCGCATAAAGCAGCTAAAAATAGACTAAACCTAGACACATGGACATATATAGACAGACACAAAAATGGAAGAGAGTAAGTAGAGACGTTCCCTAAGCACCATCCCTTCAAAAACCTTACAAGTAACTAGGGATCTATCTTACCGTCCCTGAAGGACGCACCAGCCACAGTAAGGATCTTTCAGGGTCAGACAGGATTCACAGTCCGAGTACTGGGAACACTCCAGTATGGGAACTTTTACCACCTGTCAGAAAAAGAAATTACTGATAACAGCACACAAAAAGCAGGTCCTAGTTCTATGACTTCCGCCCAGCTAACAAGTTACATTATCCTGATGCTCACTACAACTTTGTGTTAATTCCCAATACTGCTTAAAACTAAAGAAAAAAGGAACAAGTTTCCGGAGCCCATTTGAACGGCTGTTGATGAAATCAACATTCACGAACAGGTCGATGAAAGGCACTTCGACGTCAGTTTCTACAGAGGCACTGAGGCAAACTTAAAACAAAGGCATTGCTATAACACAGATTATCTTTGACTTTTTTGTGAGAAGGAGATCTTATTTAGTGATAAAAACTACACTTCAAAAGAATTAAATAGCAGTTTCTGTCTTTCTGGTTGCACACACACCACACCTCTCAACCCTCTCTTGAGCAAACAAGGTTGAGTTCCTTAAATTTCTCATTATGGCGTGGGTTCTCCAAACTATTACTTGTTTTAAAGCATTCTTCCCTGAAGCAACTATGATTTTAATATCCATCTTAAAACTGAACTCTAGAATTGGTTTCAGATCTATCAACAAGCTCACAAAAGCAACCTGTACGTCACATCTCGCCACTTCTCCTTCATAAACTGCTACAGGATTATATTAACCCTTTACTTCAAGGGCGCAAAGAATCACAAAAAAGTCTGGAAAGTATCTCACCATTTAATCTATTTCATTCCCCAAGGTAAAAAATTGCTAGATATGTTATTTATATTAACATATCTATTCCAGAAATTTTCCAAGAATGGAAAAGCCACGAGCTACCCAAGCATTGGGTGTCACTATCCTCATCGTTTGGAATTCTTCCTTAGTTCCCGGTCTAAATCTCCCTACCTGCAATTTGAACCCACGACTCCATATCTTATTCGCTAGCGTGATGGAGAAAAAGTTACTTTCTTCTTCTTCTTCTTCTTCTCAGTTATCATTTGCCTCCCCCTTTTTCTTCCCTTTTCCCTTAGGCTTAGGGATACTAGTTCTTTCAGTCTTTCCTGCTTTTCAGGCCTCTACCGTTCACTCTTTTGCTTGTCTGGACTCTGTCATAGCAGATCATCTCTCTTGACATGCAGGTGACCGAAGCTGGACACGGTAGCTCTGGCTGAGGCCTCTGAATGCATCTTCTCTGTTGCCCACCTCTATCTGGCAGGACTATAATTTGACTGAAATTAGACCAATGGGCTTTGATCAATGTGGAAGAATAACCTTCTGCCATCCAGGGGTAAGTCTGACTTGCAGAACACTTCCGCCTTGCCGATTTCAGCCTCTTGCTCCCTCTGTAATCAGCTACTGCACTGCCAGTTACTTTAAAACATCATCTTCTAATCCCTAACCCAATACTTTTACTAAATACATCTTGTTATTTGCATTCTTTATTGACAGAACAATTACTCTTAAGGATGTATTTCAGATTTCCCTAATCTTCTTCCACTCACAGATTTTAACTCCTCCTTTGAAGTGTTACAGAATTTCTGAATCCTCATAATGCACACAGAGGGATAAAAGGAAGCAGTCCTTTTCTGGTATGCTCTCATTTGTAGTTTTGCTCTTTCCTTCAGACATGGAGTAACTCAGGGCCTGCTTTTCCTTTGCTAGGAGGATCTTTTTCTTTCTAGCTCACAAAGCTGATCAGAGTGTTATATGAACTGTCTGAAATAAGGTATCCATAGCTGAATTTTCCACTCAGCAGACATCAGTATCCCAAAAGTTTCAGGAATCCCCATGCCTCTTCTCTTTCTGCTGCCACCAGGCCGAGAGAGAACCACAGAAGGCAGGAGATGACGACAGAAAGGTGCCTAACACGGTTCCTTATTCAGCTTGGTTTCATCCTCAAGACTGTTATTGTCTACCTGGTGAGAGAACACCTCTGCTAACCAAAGATATTTCCCACACATTTCTGCTTTCCATAGGTTATGTGCCTACAGAAGAACTGCTTAGTCTTCTAACTAAACACAGAAGTGCCACAATTTTAATTACATAAAACCTCCCATTTCTCTTTACAATCTTCTGCAGACCCAAGACAAGTCATATTCCTTGTGAACCCAGGAGGCTCATATTCCTCTGCTCAGGCGGACATACACCGTCACTTAAACAGTCCTTGCTCAACACAGAGGAACCCAGGGATTTGTGCTCCCCTCTCTGCACCCCAACAGAGCAGCCTTTTGTAACCTGCAGTTCATATGCCTCCACCACTGCTTGATACAACACTGACTGGAATGTGCAAACAGGCCGTGGTTTATGGTAACAAGACTTCCCCCACACTTTGCAGAAGACCAGTCCCCTAATAAAACACCAGACTGGCAGGCAGGCACCACCCAGCACAAGTCTAGCTATGGGCACTGTTTCTCTGCCTCTTCCATCTCCTTCAGCAGGTTGTCTGGGCCTCAAATGCTTTAACTTTGCTGTAAAAGGGATTTTATTGTTCTTACCATTGACTGCGTCATGACGAAGAGGTGCTTCTGCAACTGGTCAAACAGCAGGTCTCCACTCACCATGCTGTTTAACTGGATAGTTAAAGAAGCATATATACTGGTATCTCCTGTCGCTCCTAAGTACACCTGCAAGAGAGTGTCACACTGGTATTCAGGCAGAGTATCAGAGTAGAAGTGGGAGGTGTCTGTCCTACATCAGGAGCAAGCTGGAAACGCTACTGTGTGCGAGGAAGGGTTTCCACCTCCCATCAAAATCCCAGTGCAACAACTTCAGCAGCATGAAGCAGGCACCCAGCGATACCTGCAGAAGTCATGTAGGACACAGCTGTCCTGACACTGGCTTAGCGCACATGTAACCAAGGGCAGCATGACAACTGCTTTGGGCACTCATGTTCTCAGTGGACAGTACAGACAGTGTGAGAAGAGGCCATCTGACAGCAATGATCTTTAGTAGGAACCTGATTGCCTAAGGAATTGAGGGGCAAGAGACCTTGCCTTTTTCCCCTTTCACCTGAGCATCCCTGGTTAGTTTTACTCTCCTTTTCTTGTTGCATCCTGCTCGTACCTTGTGCAGTCTCCCTTTGCTGTCTCCCAGAAAAGCAATAGTGTGGCCATCTTCCACATTCACTGCCACAGCTGTTAGACGGGCTTCTGTCTTCTCCAGGAGGGGAGCTGCTTCCAAGGGTACCCGGCTGGCCATAGGGCTGGGAGTGTGGTCAGAGCCACAGGGGTATGCATACAGGGTGTCCTTTGTTGAGGAGAAAAAAAACAGGGAGACCAGTACAACAACAAAAGAAGATAAAAGTAATGTTAGCATCTTTAACCCTTATCACCATCTTTCTCCCAGGCAAATTCCTCAAGAAGGTCCCCAAAAAGTGAATTCAGCTTTGAACACCTCTGGGGTTTTTGACTGAGAAGAGAAAAACAGCTTTTAATAATTAGTTTAGTCACATTGACTGTTTGTAGCGTCGAAGAACACTGCAGACATGCCAGCCAAGTCCTTTCAGCATAACAGACACATCAGTAATGAAATGCTTCTAAGCTCTATTAAACTATCAATCCCCCAAGCGATGGGCTTGGGGAAAATTCACTTATGTTTTTCAGAGCCGATAACAACAACAAAAAAACCCCAAAAAGAACACGAGAATTCCTGTTTCCAGCGCAAAATGGAACCGATTGCCTGGTCACCAACATCACCAACAGCTACCATTGTTTATGTTGTGCTACCGCATTACCTACAAATTTGAGCTCTGAAGCAGAACCCCAAAGCATCAGGACATGTACAAGCGCATGGTGGAGCACAGCTTACAAATTACACCTAAAAAAAAAAAAATCAGAGTGCACAGGTCTAGAGCAAGGCCACAAAAAGTCAAAACAAGAGTGTTTTCTGCACACTGCTCCAATTCTTCAGAGCCTTGTTAGATATCTGAAAACTAATTCCACAGTGTACAAAGCACTGTGTGAAAACACTTATCTTTCTGTTCCAGTTAAATACCTTCCAATCCCACCAAACATTCACTTACTGAATTCTAGAGGAAAAAGAATAAAAGCTGCCAACTGATTTATTATTTGTATGTGTGGAAAGAAGATATTGCATTATGCTCCTTTTTTTTTCCCCCTAAATAACAAACCCAATCTTGTCTAGGATAGTTTCTCTATTGCTTTATAGTCTTTCTTGACACTTTCTTCTGTATCCAATTTAATTTTACAGTACCCTTTCAGAGACTGAATGCAGTATTCATTCAACAATTCCAAACAACGTTTTTATCAATTAATGGCTTGTCTTCAGACAGTGTTGGTTGTACAAACTAATGATTTTCATCATGGAATTCCTTATGGGTAACAGTTTCACCCTCTTCTCTAGTCCTTTATTGATTACTTTTATGAGGCTGCGCGTGGAGCAGGGCATTAACTGAGCAGTTCACAGTGGCTTACAGCTTCCCTTTTCGCCCTTGGGCGAGGTGGTTAAATTGAGACTCCCTGAGCAGGGTGATGTATTCTTCCTGTCTGACATCCCTGACTTTCCGCTTGTCAGCGCTGAACTGCGTGGTACCAGTTGGTACAAGGCAGTACATCCTCCCTCGTCGGCGGTCAGCGATAACACCAGCAACACGGAATTCTTGAAGCATCTGCCTGCTCCCCCCGCTGCCACCCCCGTGCAAAACCTGACCCTTTTCACTACTCTCCTCCCATTTCTCTGTTTTTTTCACATGACAGTCTACCAGAGAAAGTAATAATTGCCAGCAGTTTTTGACAAAGTCTATGGAAATTCCATGCTAAAATATATTTAACCTGCTCACGTCTCCTCTCTTCTCAAATTTACCGCTATTGTAACAGGTAAGGAAGGCGTGCCATGATATTTCCATTGAAGAAACCATGTTAGAATATGACTACTTTCTTTCTGGTGTTTTGCTTTCCCTTCAAATACTAATTCGACTAATTTACGAGGTACTAGGTGTAAGGCTCTAAATTATAGTCTCAGAGCAGGTTACACTTTTAGCAATTGTTAGAGTTTCTACCCTGCTCTAACCTAGCATTCATTCGGAGTGACAGTTGTGATGTTTTTCTCATCAGCTCTATCACTTCATTCTTAAGCTTCTTGAAACCTCCTCTGGGCTTGGTCAGTTAAAGATTTTTATTTCTACAGCTGTCCAGCTCCTATAAGCTTTAAGGGGAAGTGGGTCACAGCCAAATTCCCATATTCAAAATGGGATAACTGTCTTTGAATGGGAATGTCCCAGTTTGAATGGGATAACTGTCTTTTGCAACCTTTGTTGCAATTCAGACAAACATGGGAGCCTAATGACCTCACTACTGAGACCAATTTTTCAAAGTTTGCTTTAAAAAAAAAAAAGGATGCAAAGCAGAAATTGTTGTATCCCAAACGCGCTCAGAACTGTCGTTGCCTACGTGTGATGCCAAGGGCAAGTCACTTCACACGTAACATCTAGCTACCCTATGACAAAGTGACCTGTGTAAGTTTTCCCAGCAGTGGTACAGCCTGCCCACAGCCTCGCAGGGACTGTATGCAGGGCAGTTAACCACAGTCAAGGGTGAAACTTGTCCTGTTCCCCAGGATTAAGCCCATGATCATTGTCTAAAGTGCTGATATCAATCCACATCTAAACTGTCCAAATTGTTTTCAGTGAATAACATCTTGGCAGTGGAGTGGAGAATACACTTCAGGGATCATGCAGTGTCCTCCTGTGATGCAGCGAGCTTGGAGCGCCGAGTCTGCAGCTCCTGGCGCGAGTTCCGACGCGCTCTTCTACAGCTCACAGACGAGGAGCGACGACAGGATGGGGATCCAAAGAGATACATCTACATCACTACGAGAGGACTGCGAGCTTGGGGCAAGAGGGCGAGTCACATATTTGGAAAACGATATCCTGAGAAGATAAGCAGCCTTCCCAAGCCTTGCAAAAAAAACCCCGTTTCATACTTTTAATTACCAAGATGCTAACAGCGTCTACATAGTCTCCTGCATCCCAAGGCCAATGGAAAATTCTATACGCCTTCAGACTTCCAACGCTCTAGAACAAATGAACCTGTCCTGAAATTCACATAAAAACAAGTATTTTTCCTAGCTGAGACTGTATTGAAGTGTAAATCCCAATGTTAGTCCCTCCCAATGTGCTAAAAATAGAAGCGAGTGCTAACTAGGGAAAAGGGCATACCTCACGCACAGGCTGGTTTGGAAGCAGAAAAACATGAAATTCATCAGCATTAGTCTTACATAAAGCACAAGCTGCCACCATTGAAACTGAGAGTTAAAACCGCTCCTGCATAAAACGGTCATTGACAGCCGCTTCCCCTCAGCACTGAACGGAGCAGGCCGGAGCTGGCACAGGCCCTTACGTGTTGTTAGAGACAATCTTAATGACAACCGCTACCATGTACTGAATGGTGAAGGATAAAGTTTGCTAGGACATTTACATATCATTGGACACACTTGTTAATAAGGTGCCACAGTTGAATCAGCCCACTAGTGCCAAGCCGTGCAGCTGGGACCCCAGAACCATGCGCCAGGACTCAAAAGAGTGGCCTTTTCCTCCCCTGCACTGCACCCACCTCCCCACCAGGTCAAATCACAGTGGGACTCTCCGTTTTGAGTGAAGGATTTACTAAGCTGTTCGTGCCAGTTTGACATTTAACTCCCCCAAGCTCTCCTAAAGTCACCTGTGACAATTCCTTCCACGCCGTCCCACCGAGGACATGTGGGATGTGACGAGGAACCACAGTCCAGGTAGGACATAAACCCGCGAGGTCTCTTGCTTCCCAAATCTTATATACTCCTCCTGACCCTATGTCCTTCCTGTTCCAAGTTCGCTCCTTTACCCTTGGGTTGTCCCACAAGTAGTCTACAGTGAGCTCTAGCTACTGAAAGAAAAAAAATCTCAATTTTAAAACTGCTTTTGGACCATGCATCCAATTCTAGAGATTTCCTAAGCTCTGTGGCACCACTTCACTATTTGTGGCACAAGGCTGGGAAGCGCAAGTTATCTGGACAGCCTGTTCTGTAAAAGGCAGGCACATGATAACGTGCTGTTCTGCTAAGGGCTAGCAAGACCTTAGGTGAAAACAAGTTACTCACAGCAACACAGGCTCACGCTGGGTCACTGCCTCCAGCCCCACCTCAGACAGCTCCGCTGCTCTATGTTAGCGTCACCGTCTCTGATATCACGGCACCAGCCAACGCGGCTAACAAGCCGTGAGGATTCAGGATTGCAGTCACTTCCGTTCATGTTTTTATCCTGTAACATCCCATCATGCCTTTGCCATAGAAATTAAAGTCATGCCTATAAAGAGGATTATCACTGCTTACAGCTCTGAAGACAGAGTCAGGTCAGGAACAGGTCCTCTTTGGGCACAAACGCAGTCTGGGCGAACAAGATTTTGTCGATATACTTGCTTTGGCTTATGCTCTGCTTTCAGTTTTGGGTGTCCTTGTAGGAAGCTGCTGTGAGGCGCAGCTCACCTGTAGCTGACAGGGACCAGGCACACCTTTAATTCACACACAACTTCAATCCCCCTCCCCAACACACAGGTACTTGCCTCTGCTCCCCTACCACACATACCCAGATATGAAGACATGGATTAAGAACGACTTAAACAGCAGCTTCAACGCTCTTGCACGGTATTTCCACGAGACAGACCCTAGGGCCAGGTCATACCAGATGCCCTTCTCCATGACCACACACAATGCGTCGCCCTCTGCTAGTGAGTCTGCCCAGGCAAGACAGACAGCTGCAGCAGCAACGAGGCAGACTGTATTAAATGGGAACTGTACTTAAACTTGTATGACTTTGTTGCAGTAGCTGAGAAACAGCCCGAGCCCCGAGGCTCTACAACCCCAGCAGATTTCATCATTTGTCTGTGGGAAACGAGCCTCTCCAGGAGCACAAAGCACCACAAGAACATGCTAGAGATGATTCTTTACCCCGGCAACGGTGTAAAGGCACTTACCGCTGGCAGCTGGACACAGTTGGAACTGACATCGTATTCAATATAAGCCACTTCTATCCCTTCTTCTGATTTCCCATCTTTCATGTAGCAAACATCCCTAGTCCAGTTGGTCAGGCGATCCACCTCCTCCATTGCATAGACACAGAGCGCAGACTCCTCGCTCAGTTTGCCAGAAGCCGCCTGCCAGGCAGAGAAGGCTGCAAACAGCACTTCTCCTTCGGTGCCAAACTGCCCCTGGGCCAGGCCTTTTCCCGGCTGGGTGACATAGGCTGCCTGCAGGAGGCTGTATGTGTTGGTTTTGCTCTGGCAGAGCAGAGGGAGCTCCACATATGAGTAATAATGAGAGTCATCCAGGCAGATTCGTGAGATGTAAGTCTTGTACTCCCGCGACTGAGACTTGAGGTCCCGACGGTAGAAAAGGAAATAGACGCTCGAGCGGTAAGTGAAGGATTTAATGAAGTGGTGGTTGTACTCAGAGAGCCGGCCCACAGCCAGTTTTGCTGTTTCTTCGTAGGAGAAGATGGAGTGAGAGTCGGTTGCTTGAATGTCCCCTCCGTGGGCCCTGAGGTTTCGGGTAGTGATGGGAGGGATCCCTCCCCCAACTCCTCGGCTAGTGTACCCTCGTCCCACAAACAGCAAAGGGACCTCATCCTTTGAGTAGGCTACAAGTCCCACAGTGGTGATATTGGGATCGTTGGCAGCTACATACTGGGTGTCACCAGGGCTCTCTGGTCGGAAGAGAACATGGTCAATGGACGTGAGGCTCCTCTTCTCACAGATTCCCTGGTGCACACTGCCACACACAATGAGCTCCTTCTGCGCTGTGTTCACAAGCAGCAGCTTGTTGTGATTGTCAGTGTAGTGTGCTTGAGGACACTCCAGCTTTGAAACTGGAGGGAGGCAATCTTTACTGTCCAGAACTGGCCCAGTCTGAACCACATTCTTCATCAGCAGCTCAGATGTCAACTGAAAAAGAAAGTTGGTGGCCCCCAAATAAATGGTCTCAGATTCCAAGTCCATAGACAGGTGGAGGAATTTTGTAGTGTTGCGTGAGAATGTGACATATTGCAGTCCCCTTGGAATTACTGCTCCCAAGAAACAGAGAACAGGGAGGAGGAATGTTCCCAGAGGCATGGTAAACACTCTGCAAGAGAGAAAAAGCTGTTATAACTCCTCTGAAACCAGGAGTGAAGATTAACACACATCAAACTCCTTTAATAGTATTCTTATTTTGAGAGGCAGGCAAAGAGGACATAGATAACTCTAGAAAGCAGAGAACTAGACTCAAAGAGCCAACACAGGACATGCTTAGAAACACCAACAGAAAGAAGCCTACAGGAGTATCAGAGCTTTGCTCAGTCACCTTGGCATCAAGATGACAGGTACAGCATCTTCAGGAGGGGCTGGAATACCACAAGTAACGTTCTTGGGGGTGTCTCCCAGAGACTGCTGGGAGACACTGGTGTGAGCTGCTCTTCACCTTGTAAGTCTAAGGCCCGTACTAACTTTGTTGAAGAAACAGTCCCAAAGCAGCAGATTCATCAATCCAGGGATGCAAGTTAAGGATGAAGGTTCTATCTATACCGCGACAGAGGGTTGCTTCAAACACTGCAGCTCAAGTTCATTGCTATTCTCGCGCCTTCAGAAGAAGTGAGCCACGTTTAACCAGACTCCTGTACAACTCTTTCATATGGTGCTATACTGTAAGCACTCCAGGACAGGACCACATCCCACAGCACCCAGTACATTGTATACGTTGTTAATGAGCACCACCACAGTCAAAACAAACAAACCGCTGTCCAAGACAAACACTCCCTGCAGGACCATTGTTTAAATAAGCCATAGGCAAGCTCCCAGTTAAAGAAAACAAATACTCCCTCTGGTCTGCTTTTGATCTAGAATGAAATTAATATTTCAAGAAATTATCATGCTTAACTAATACTGTTCGTTCTTCTTTTTTGTCCTCCTTTGGGTCTAAGGGACACAAAGACAGGACCTTCCCATGCCATCGCTAGCACTGAGCATGGCCCTCCTAAAGCAGGACTGCTCTGCCCTGATGCCAGGGTAAAGCCTCCAGAGAGCTGGGCAGGGTGGCCTCCAGCAACCCCACTGGAGCCACCAGGCTGCCAGCCACCACCCATCACCTGTGCCCTGCCAAGCCAGTCCCTGTGAGCCCCAGCTCCTCCTTGGGCAGAGGCAGCAGGCCTGGGCAAGGGGGAGACCACCTTCTCCTGCCCACTCGTTATTGCACTCACTGGGCGGGGGGGGGGGAGGAGGAAAGGCTTCTTGCTGCCACCCATCTCTTCCCAGCACCTCCTGCACACTGTAAAAGGCAATATAAACACATCTGCTCAGCAGGGCAATGCTCTACTCCTTTCCCATCCCATGCCTCAAAGTGCAAGCAAGGCCAGACAGGTGTTAGACAAACCTGAGGAAGTACCAAACCTGGTCTGTTCCTCTCTGGACAACCCTTGGACCAGCCCCTCTCAGAAGCAGCTGTGATCCACCCAAGCCATGACACAGCTGGGAACAGCTGTCCTGATCAGCATGGAGTGTCCCACAGCACGCTGGAAGTGTGGTAATAAATACCTGTGACATTTGGATTATTAAGTCCCTAAGAGAAAGGGCAGTAGCTACAAGTACCCATAATCTACTACGAGAAGAACCTTACCTGAATGGAGAAGTGAGCGTGATGCACCTCTGAATCAAGTCCCTTCCCTTCCTTCCTGTCATGGAGCAGACGCAATATCAAAGCTATACACAGCTCCACAGACGCCAAACTGGGCCAAGGGCTCAGAGCTGCTGGGCACACAGCGTCCTCCAGAACTGCCCTGTAATCCACTGTGCTCCTTTCAACAACTCAGCTCCTCAGGGGCGGTGCTTATTTTGTCGCTAAAGCTACCGTCAGCTCCATCCTACAGCATCATCCCTCTTGGATCTTCTTAGTGAGCTCAAAGTGCTATTAGCTCAGAAACGCTTACGGGCACAAAGATGGGAAACAGGTCTGCAGCATTTCAAGAGAAGACTACCCTGGCTTTTGCTGCAGGACTTCAGATCATGAACTCCTCACCATGCAAACTGCATCTTCCACTTTTTCTGCACAACACCCAGCACACAGTGTACAGAAGACACAGTAGTAATGGTGAAAACAGTAACTGCCAGACTCTAGATCCATCTCTTACATCACCACTATTGCAGAAAACCACTACAGCAGCCTCCTCTCCAGCTCCTTTGTCAGCAAAATATAGGCATCTTTGCCCCACCAAAACAGCAGTTGAGAGGATTAGTTTACTTGTGAAATCCAGCGGATGGAAAGTATTATAAATACAAACAGTTATTAAATATAGGCTTTGTGAAGCTCTGGAAAAGCTCCACTTCACATGCTTATTGTAGGTAAGTAGGTAGCACTGTCAGGATACACCCACACACAGGAATTCTCGCACTACGTTGGCAGCTTTCCCTGTGAGCACACAGGCGCTGATTCACATCATACCAGCCCTAGCTGTGTTTAGGTTACATGCACACACTAGGGCTTTTGTTTGCACTGATAATAGACATCTAGTGTTTTCTGCTCTCAGTGCTACTAGTGCACTCTGCTTCACCCAGATTCACAAACAGCCCTCAACTGGCCTTGGATTGTCTCTTGCCAGGGTGGTGAGGGAGTACGTGGTAAGGTTGGACAGAGGCCCTCGTCACATAGGGCAGGTTCTCTCTGAAGCGTGACGAGGGGTATTTATAAAGCCAGCAAGTAGCCCCACAGAAACTGTCAGGATGGAGCTCTGTAGCTTAACCAAATCATCTCCGTTTTACATCAGCAGAGCCTATCCTGCCCCATACGCAACAGACCAGTTGTCTAGATAGAACTGTACATCTATAGACTTTTATGCATTCTCACTGCATTTATTGGAGAACACTGGTTAAGGAGTTCCTTGAATACAAAGAACTGCCTTTGTACCTGTGCACGGCCATCATGCAGATGCCACAATAGCTTGCTGTGCAGCTCTGTCTGGAGTCTCCTTGATTTCAAAGGTTAAAATACCTGGAAACAAAACAACAGGCTGATGATCATCCAACAGCATGAGCTTGACTAGGTTGTGACAGGGCCAAACTGACACAGAGAAGGCAACCTTTGATCTGGGAATTGCAGAGGATTACAAGTCATCATTTCACTATACTACTAACAAAACCCTCTAATCTTCCTGCTAGTTAATGCAGCCTTCCTAGCCACCACTTAAAGTAAAAATCAGTACGTCTTAGGAATTTATTAATTCTGAAATATTGGCTTTCTGACTAGCGGTCATGCCTACAAGATGGAAGACTCTGCTCTGTCCAACACATACCATCACAGACAAGCGCCAGGGGCAGAACTAACACTCATATACGCAACCATTGGTTGAACTCAAGACCCACTGCATAACACCAGTCTAGCTTCTTACAAGCCCTCTGGATCTGTAGTTGAACCTAACCCTAATGTTTTACTGAAAGCATTTCACCTTTTGGAGCATCTGTACCGGAAAAGAGTTGGAAGAGCAACTAGCCCTTCATTCCAGCAAACCACAACCAAAACCAGATCCTGCTCTGGTCATAGCTGCGACCTAAAGCTATTTCTCTTCTTTCATTCAAATATCCTCCTAAAAGTAACTTAATTTAGGGCTATTCCTCATGAAGATCTTTCAGATAAGAATCCACTGTCTAGTCACAAAGATGCTCTGGAGGAACAGAGGGCAGCTGAGAAGGCTGAAAATAGTTGGTACAGTACATGTTCTGCAAGCCGGTTCCAGTCACTCTGAGTGATAGATAAACACTGAATAGGTTTTTTGTTTGTCTTTTTTCACTGAAGAGCCATTAGCAGATGAACTTGTAGTTACTGCTATATAAACAAACATATACCTTAGAAATGAACATAAATCTGTGTGACTACCAGTACTAACTTAAAAGCATTATGCCCTTTTATCTGAAAAATCAAGAGGAAAAAGTCATCTTTTGATTCAATTTCCCAAATTATTTCTCAAGCATGGGCATCACTACCTCTTTCTTACTCGTCAGTTAAGCCTATCATAACCTTTCTGGGAAGGACATGAAGGAGGATAACCTACATTTAAATCTGATAGTTTCACAACAAGCTATGCTACTGAGCCCTTTATGGATTTACTGAACTATTCTGCTTCCTGTGCTCATTGCTAGGGCATAACCCAGCTGTTACAGACAGATCGCACTGTAAATGTGTAGCCTTTAATTAATTCTGAAGGCAATTGCCAGAGCTTAAAGATTCTTTTTAAATATTCCTTTTTTTTGATGAATTCCCTTTAAACAGACAGTGCTCCAGACAATTCTGAACGCTGCCTAACACACTGTAAAATTTTAATATGAAAATGATCCTTCTGAGTTTCATTTATTTAATCTGGATCACAACAGAAGGGCTGGAGGATTAGTCAGTTCTGCCACAGAATATTTATATCACATCAACTAAATAACCACCAATAATGCAGAAGCAATGGCACTATTTTGTTACTTGAAAATTGAAACAAGACAGTGTTTTCCATAGCACTATTTTTACATTTCTGACCTCAAGTATCCTCCTTGAACAACTTCACTCATTTATTAAAGAGACAAACCCAGAGCTTACTCGGAAACATTTTAACAGCATATCAACACATAAAGATTATTTCAATCCTCCTAGATTATTTCCTTAATGCCATATCCTATCCTCCAAACACGGAGAGGTTAGATAATGTTACAGCTTCGAGGCTACATTTTGTACTTGCTACCAATCCCAGCAGAATTGTCCTGGGAAAGAGCAGGTCCCCGGCATGTGCACCTGCAACTTCCCCCAGAGTCCTGACGCACTGAGACAGGCCCTCAGCGAGAGCTCTGGAAGAGTTTAAAATTAAAAACATAATTTCTTGAGCTGCGTAATGACCCTTGGGCCCCAGCATATTCAAGTTATCCAGTTAGGAAGAACCTGACCACTGTATTTTCTGCACAAAAGCCCTGAATTACTGTTCCCCTTCTAAATGTCACAATGCTCAACAAGATTTGCTGTTTTCTACTATGGAAGAGGACATTCCTGTTATGGTTAAGAGCCCCAAAGCAATTTACTTTTTTTTTTTTTTTTTTTTTTACTGCTACCAGGCCTGTTTCATGCTCTGCCGTTCAGAACAGTTACCACAGATGAACACAAACCACTGTTTTCCAAATAAAATTGATATCAATGAGGATCCCAAGCCCAAGACATCCTGCGAGTAATTCCCCTAAGCAGCTCTAGCATATCTTACATCTTTTGTTTTGCACATGCTAAAACACTTGTTTAATAAGCACAGAAGTTTATTAAGCTTCTAGTACAAATGGCTAACGAAGAGTTAATGATTAATACAATGTTGAACTGTGAGCTTTTTATGAACTAAGACAAACTAAAGCATTTATAAGAAATATAAAAGAACCACAAGCTCCCTGCAGTTACAAGAAGTTTTCTTTATAGATATTCTGTAATTGCAGATTGAGGAACTTTTTTTACCTTATCATCCTCTCAAGCACTGACAACAAAAAGTGAAATCAGGTACCACGCTGTATACAGAGTTTTAGATGGGGAAATCAAGTCAGCTGTTAACTTCCTAGTATCTTATTACAGCAAAAGGATAACTTTCTGCCCATGTTATGCATCTGAAGTTTAAAGAGTCCTTTATGATTTGCCCCAACTTTTTGCATAGACCAAGTCAAAGAACATCACTAAGTAATCCCTTCTTCTAGCCCGTGAGCTCCTGACTGAACTAAACTAGTTCAACGAAAGTAGAATTTTCTCCTCCGGCTTCATTAATTGGAGAAGCCACCATCTTAATTTAGCAAGCTGTTCCCTGTGGCTGTGCACCGTAACTGAGGGAAGTGCCTTGTCATTTTGTCCAGCTTTGCTTGTCACAGGATCTTCTGAGTCAAAGACTCTTCCAGTCATTTTTTGCACAAACAGTTTGAAAATTGATCCTTCTCCTTAATCCTCCTTGGGCAAGACGATAACAACAGCTATCCCACGTCAGACAGAGGTCCACCTACATAGAAATCCTGTCTTCAGCAACACACAGTAATAGATGTCTAAGAAGAGTAGATGAGCACAGGGTAATCCTTCCCCTACACATCCTTCCAGCTTTGGGATTGGATCTGTGTGTGATCCCCTTGGTGGATATATCAGGTGGCCTGAGCTGCTTTGGTCAGAAAAAGAAATGATTTTTTCCTTGTAGCTCTTCTCTGAGCCCTTTCTAGGTTGTCAACATCCTCTTTCTAAAGCACCTGGCCTGGACATGTTATCCCCTGGCTCTCTAATGCTGCACCCAGAGCAAACGTTATCTTCCCCGCTTCTGCCTGTCTTTCCTCCAGTTATACACCCAAGAGTCTCCCTCTCCTAGTTGCTCATCGCATGCCAAGTTTGTATGCAGTCGGTTATCAGCTGTGACTCACAAATATTCTTCCAGGCAGCTAATTAAAAAGAGAATCCTTCTCTATCCCTTAGTGTATATCCAGAGATCCCAGATAAGTTTAATTTAGTTATACTAGAAGCCCTCTGGGAAAGCTGAGCTCACTTAAAGTTACCCATCCCATTCACCCTGCTGAACAAATCTATACTTTCCACACAGGTTTACGTAAATCTATCACCACCCTAACAACACATTTGCCTGCAAATTTCAGGAACCCAATTGTTGATCAAGATAAAGGCTAATATTGGAGCAGAGAAAAATCCCTGCAGAATCCAGAGAATTCCAAGAGCAGATTTCCCATTTCCAATTAATTGAGATCCAAAAGCCAGTTTTTAATCTGTTTAATAAGAACTAAACTGACTTAAAAAGAACTGTCAGCTAAGGCTCTTTAAAAAAAGTTAAGCTTTCATGGAATTAGAGTTACAGATCTGTCATGATTTAGTAAGTAGTTAAAAAACAGGAAAGTAAAGGTAGGAACAGGCAGTTTTCTACCAGAGGAAGGTAATGGGTGAGATCTGCCGAGAATCTGTTCTGCAACCTGTGCTGTTCAACATATTTCATAAGATGATCTACAAAAAGGACGTCCAGAAGAGGCAAAGTTTACCAAGAATAAAATTATTCAGCACAATCAAAATCAGTACAGACCACTAAAAGTCACAGAGATCACAGGGTCCTAAGCAACTATACAATGAATACAAAAAACACCACAAAATATTCTAACTACACAAACACAACAGGCTCTAAATTAGCTGTTACCACTCAGGAAAACTTTGTAGTTCAGGGCAGCATTTAGTATCAGGCAAAAGGCAAATACAACCTTAGGAGCAATTAGGAAAGGAAAAACAAATCACCATTATGCTGTCAAATGCTGCAGGCAGTTCTGATTCCCACATCTGAAAAAGGATACAGAATGACAAAAAGGACAACAAAGATGATCAAAAGCATGGAACGGCTTCCATATAAGGAGAGACTGAACAGGCTAGGCCTTCAGCTGGACAAAGAAACAACCGGGGAGGCAGATAGGGAAAACGCAACAGATCTGTAACACGACAAATAGCGTCAAGATGAAAAACATGGAATAATTAACCACCATCTCTCACAACACAGAAACGAGAGCACCCACAAAGCTACAGACAGCGTTTCTATTTCTAAGCCAGTCCACGGACATTTTCACTAAATGCAAAATATTTTACATAACATCTGAAATGCATAATTAAATTGTAGAGATCGTTGCTGTAGGATGTCATGGAGACTGGAAACAAACAGGTTAAAAGAGGGGTTATATAAATTAATGGAGACTAGATGTAGCAGAGACCAGATACGACTCCTGGCCAAGGAGGGCCTTAAACTGCTGATGGCCATAAGCTGGCAGTATCAAAGCAGGGGGGGTGGGGGTGGGGGGAAATAGCACTCTACACATGCCCTGTTCTTACACTACTCATTAAGCATCTCCTTCTGGCTATTGTCAAAGACACTGAGCTAGACAGAGCTTTGCAGTTTGCCCCGGGATGACGTTTATAATTAAACTCCTCATTTTATGGTACATTTATAAGTTGTATTTACTTTTAGATAGTAGGAATGTAACTTCAGGCCTTCCTAATTTCATATTTAGAAAGCTGGAAGCCTAGCCTCATTGACTATTTCTAAAGGTGTTATCTATCCTATTAACATTCAGATAACATCTAACTGAATCCTGACAGCACAGCACAAACGTTAATGCACAAATATCACCTTCAGCAGGCTGGGAAACTGAAGCAAAGGCCTAAAGCCACTGGGCACAGACGTGGTAGAATTAGGTTTAAAACATGAACAGCCTCTCTTCCAGGAACAGCTCTTCTCTGTTTGCTAAATACTCGATGGAAACTTCTCACTCAGAAGCTGACTGAACAAAACAGATAAATAAAATGTGTCTGCTGTATAGACAGCTAAGTGCTGGGCAGTGTTTAACAGAACTGCTATTGGTAAAAGTAGGTCAGGACCATATGTTCTGACTAGAGAGAAAGGAAAGTTAAAGCACATCAGAGTATTTGGCCAGGTATTAGAGAAATCCTTCATCGGGGATTTCATCACTACTTCAAACAGACATGATTCATATTTTACTGGCCTACACCTCAAACAAGGCACGCCTTCCCAACCACACTGCCCTCCCTATCATTAGGGGCACCTCTCCCCAGACTCAGCCAGGATCCCTCCTGCTCTCAGCGTCGGCTCCACAGGACTGCTAGGGAAGTCAGAGCCCTGCTTTAGAGAAACCAACATACGATAGCTAAGGCAGTAAACGCAGAAGCGCTCAACTGTTTCCTCCAGAAATAGCTAGGACGGTGCCCGACCTTCTCAATATAATTGCTTCCGTCCTAGAGCCTCTTTTCCTCGGCTCTGTGCCCTCCTGAAGGGAGCAAAGAGACCTCCTGCAACCAGCACACACTTCATGGAGGACAGCCTCACGACCCCAAACCACGCTCCCACGCCCCAGAGGTGAAGGCCACGCTCTCCAGCCGAGTCCCTTTGTACATGGCCAGGCCTTGGCGCAACCTAGCGAGAGAAGAAAGGAATTCCAACCACCTTTAAAACATGCCCCTGCCAGGGGATTCACAACACCTCTAGTTGAACCGGCCGGTCATCAGCTCCAGAGCCAACCTACACCGATCAGATGCAGAAGGCACGTCCCCTGTCGCCTGGCATGTCCCCTGTGCTTCCCGGGCAAGTGATGGCAGCTCCCTACACATTCCAGCTCCAGAGAAACCGTAAGCAGACAGTTGAGATTTTCTCCTTCCTCCGCTTTGCACAGAGGGCAGGTTCAAGCTCCAGATATCCCCGTCCAATATAGGTGGGCTAGCCCCACTCATGCCAGCAGTGTTATAGACCACAAGCAGACGCGCGAGGACCACAAGCTGAGCTCCACTATCCACTTGTCAAGATGCAAATCAGAACCATTATAAACACTGGAGCCGGCCTTGAACAAATCCTTTCACTCTGCAAATACTGAGCAGTGCAGAACGTTCTGACCTGGTAAAGAACAGAGCATTTCCTCGACACCCTAGAAGTCTTCATTTTGGTTAGTACCACAACAGCTCTATAAAGAAGTAGTATGTCCTGGGTAGACAGGAAGGAACTCTTCTCCTGGGAGATTCCCTTCAAATAAGATTTACTTTTCTGCCCTCACTCTGGAGCACGACGTAGCCTAACAGCAGTTTGACTGTCTTCCCCATCACTCTAACAGCGTCAGCAATTCTGGCTACAGCCATGAATACAGCCAGTAATATGCAAATAAATTTCATGCAATACAACCACACACGTAGCACTTATCGCCTCCCACCCAGAGGAGACAGCAAAATCAACAGAACTCCACATCATTACCACAATCTGCTTGTGGTTTGCCTATAAATCAAGTTGGGGTATATTCTATCTTGTAATACTCAGCTCATTTTAAAGCATTATCAGAAGTGAAGCTGGGATCAATTAACCTTCCATAAATTAGGACCTAAGCCTGGAAGACTAACAGTAGTCAGCTACAGACTATCAGGCCTAATATACTGGTAATTAGGTTACACAGGTCTGCTAGATAACGATCCAGTTTGGGGTGGGCAGGCATTTTCTCCCACCTCCGCCGGCTGATACCAAAGCTTTCATAAGGCTAAGAACAGATAGGAATGCACCATGTCATTCAGAAAGTCTAGGGACCTCCCCGCGTTGTGGCTAATGCGCAGAAAGCACGAGAGCTCCCACGGCACTATTGCAGAAAAGGGAACAAGCTGGGTGCAGACTTGAGAGCTGGGACCAGCTTCACAGCAGCCTCAACAGCCCTGAGCACTGACCTTCCCACCCAGCCCAGGATCTGTGCTATCCAGCACTCCCAAACACAGCCCTGGATAGAGTGGTGCAGGAGCCATCCTTGAAGCAGTCAAGATGCACGAAGTGGAAGAGCCACAGGCTGGAAGCAGCGATGCAGCATTCTCTTGTGCGTTATAGAGCCCTGCACCCCAGACGTTGCCCACGCTTGGAAACTCTTGTTCCAATTCACATTTTGAAAAACATTCACGATTTGCAGTCATTTAATAATGAACATTTCTTCCTGAGACTGACAAAGTAGTAAGCATAAGATGGCAGAAAAGCCAGCACCAGACACGATCATCCCATCTGACCTTCAAGAGAGGAAAAATGAATTTTTGTCACTTGGTATTTCCACGGGACGTTTCTCTGCTCAAGGTGATGTTGAAGATCACAGGCTATTTCCCACTTTGTCTCTCTCTCTCTCAGATAGCAGCCTCTCTGCTGCTATCTTGGTGTTTTGTTTAATGGAAGTGCAGGGGTTGGGTGAGGTACTTGGGCAAAGGGGGTACGTAGGCAGGACAGTATGTTTCCACAGCCTGTTCTTCCATTGGAAGGAGTGTCCTGATAGAAACCCCCAAGGATACAGAGACAGTGCCTGCTCCCAAAGGCAATACACTAACCTGTAAGTTAGATATATCCGGTAACAACAGGGAACCACCTCTAACAGGCAGCAGAGAAATACTGCTTTCCTTGTGGCCACCATGCCAAAGTACTACTTCAGATTATTTTAAAAAGACCTACAAATCAACTGAATGTGCACTGTAGATCTATATAAAAATTTAGCAGAGAACTGATTCAAACAGTCATGAATACATATAAGCTTAACACATTCTGAAGTGTTTCTAGACTAACTTTTAAACAATATATCACACAAAGGATAAAGGCCATAGCACCAAATTTCATATAGATGGGGTAGGAGGAATACTACAGTACATGGGCCATCAAGCAATGCTTTTAATACTTCTCTCCCTTCACAGTCTGGAGTGAAAAGGGGCAACATCAAAATCAAGCAGCAAAGGAAGCAGAAACTAGAAGACCAGAAGATTTGTACTCGGAAAATAAATCATCCGGAGCTAGAGTTCTCCAGCCACCTTGTTCACAGAGAGACACCTGTTCACACCTATTCAGAACAAGGAGTTTTAATACCATACAAAATTCACTGCAAGAGAGACATTTTAGCACTGCCAGGTGGTTTTGCAACAGGAGCTTCTAGTGCTGTCTGCGCATTCAACTGGGGGAGATCTTAACTTTTTCTGACAAAATATTTGAGCTCCTGGTCCTATTCAGGGCTGAGCAGGTTTCTTGGGTGCTGCCCTAAACGCCCCGTGGTTCAGAACCAGTTACCTCTTTCTGGCAGCAGCCACTTTTTAAGGCTTTTTGACTGAGGCTGTTCCCCATGTGGCTTGCTCCCCTCCCACCTTTGCAGCCTGCCAGCCACTGGGTGGACAGGACTGACTGGCTCTTCCCTTTGCCTCTCAGGAAAGCCCCGACCTTCACCCTAGGGCCACAGAGATGCACCAACAGGTCTGCTGCATAAACTGCGATGCTAGTCTGGAAATGCAAACTGCTACGAGCAGGAAATCGCAGCCAGTATGACTGGCAGCATTTCGAGAGAGCGCTATCTTGCCAAGGTGACCCCTGAGCAAAAGCGACAGGAAAAGTTTCCGGAAGACAGGAAAACCAGATCTACAGTAGTTTGTTAGGGACGGCAGGAAGATGACTACCAGGAACAGAAGTCTGTTCAACCAAAACAGTGACAGATCCATATCCTGCCACAGAACAGTTCCCAATTAGGGTAGCTGATGTGCCCTGAGATATCAGCTGTATAGGGATAAGGGAGCAGAAAAGTAAGGAAGTTACAAGGGTACAAGATAGTTTTACTCTAACAGTCTATTTATTACACTCAAGGTAATCCAAAATAAATATAGACTGCAGAGAAGCCCTTATTCTCCAGTTGTTCCCTGTCATTTCACATCACAAGTTTTATCAAGCTACTGTAATCTTCCTCCCTACTTGTTCATCACATTAAGCTTATATTTTCTCACTAGTCATTTTGCCACAGACACCTAAGAGGGACCGAACAGCTTTAGGGTAGCGCATAGCTGCCCTCTGTGAGGTTCCTCACACGGTGCAGACAGGACAGCTCTGCCTGTCAGAGCTGTCAGCGACAAGATTCAGCTCAGTTGCACACAATAAACAAGAACTGAGAGTGGTCAAAATAAAAGCCATGCTCAAGCTTGAGCAAGGAGCCACTGATTTATTTCCATCAGAAAGAGCAATCCGATGTATACGTGAAAAGTCCGAGTGCCTTTGGCATGACAGGCAGTCAGGGGACGTCCTGTTCATCTGACCCACCCAAGGTGGCCTTGTAACAAAAATCCTCAAGAGCTCTATTACACAATGCTCTTCACGGCCTGGACTTCAGGCCCTTGCAAAGACCATTGATGCTCCCCGAGAAAGCTATGATTCATCTTTTACAATACCTCAGGAAGCCCCTACGTCCAAAAACACAAAAATTAGGAGACGGTAACTGAGAAACGCAGTAATCAAGATCTAGATACACAGAGATTGGGCCTGAGAAGACACAAGCAAGTTTTGCTGATGAGTAACAGCGAGTTGAACTCTTTGCAACTTGCAAGCACTACTAGGGCAGATAAGTGACGTCCACGCTGCCGGCACCATAGTCGCTCTTCTCTGGACTTACCGCCCCCCTCTTTTGAGCATCCCTCTCACCAGCCAGCTCTATCATCCTCTGGCCTTTTGTTTGCTTTGCTTCCGAGTGGCTGCTCTTTTATGGGAGGGAGTGGCTAGGTAGAGCAGGGAAGCTGGCAAGGGGAACAAAGTAGTAGTATGCACGTTCAGATTGAACGGATAAACCATAGCCTGTGGTCACCACAGTTCGCAGACTGTCCCAGGTCCACATGCCCTTCCTCTGTCATTTTGTGCTACATACTCCATATGGCAGGGACTGCATCTTCCTCTGGGAAAGGAAAATGCTGAATTCTGCCATGACATCAGTAACTAATCAAAAACTACAAAAACATGTCTCTGACAGCACTCTTGAGAGGGTCATAAAATGACCAAATTGAGCAGCAATCAGCTCCTTAATGGGAACCTAAGAGGCCATTCAGAGGGCTCACACAAGTCCAGCAATGTAAAATATTTTAAATTAAACCTTCTCAGGGCTTAGTGGGAAACGCACTAGCTGAAATCACAGAATAGCTAGGAATGGCAAAGATCGCACAGGCTAAAGACTGTGTTTAAACTAATCTGATCTTGACAGACTACCTGGAGAATGGCAGACATGTCCAGCACCCACTGACAGGAACAGACTGAGGGAGAGTCATTGCTGGAACACGTAACTACCAATGAAAGCAGTAACTGAAAAATTGTTCCAACATCCAACAGCAACAGAGGCTACGCTCCCTACGGATGCGGATGGAAAGATAGGTAACAGCATTGTCCTGGTCCTGAAAGAGAAACAAGAGTTCAAAGGAACAGCTAGGGCTGCCGTTCTGTACTGTGTTCTCTGCAGATTTGGATAAGCACCAAAACCAAATGCAAGTCCCAGCTTTCAAGGGTGAGGCATCCAGAAGTGGGCCGTATTTTCTAGGTATTTTTAAATGTTCAGACAGGACCTAAAATAAGACCACTGTTTGAGTACTACTGAAGAGTCTGGTCTCACATAGGTCTTGACATTTTTAGATTGAAAACTCTTTGGAACAGGGATTGTATTGTTTATACAACTGCATATCACCCATTTTAGTTCAAATTAAATTGCAGTCTGCTACAAGGCAAGATGCACCCTTTTAAAGGGTCAATCCATGTAGACAGGCTTTAGGCTACCAGCAGTAAGATAGTCTCCATATTAGACTACATTAAAATGGACAATCATATTTAAAAGGCACAATATATGCCACAGCAGAAGGGAGAAGCTCAGCTTCTGTGCTCAGAATGTTTGTCCTAACGCTGCCCTTCCTACCTAGCTGCACAGTTTCCTGAAATATACTTTCCACCTCTCTTCAAACTCAAGTCAACAGTCTGAAGCTTTCAGTAACCCACAACCAATGCTCTGAACAGGTAATAGGCACACGCAGCACATCACAAGCAGCATAGGAGCAACTTGGACCACAGCTGTACCACTCAGTTTTCAGAAGTTTTTCTTCTCCCCCAACCCCCCCCCCCCCCACACATTCTGACAATCTACAGATTACAGTTGTTTAGGCTCCTGCAATAGCCCAAAATCGTAAGAACGAAGTAAGCGCATCGTAGCACTTCATTTCCCTGAATACTTTCCCAAACTTCAACAACGTGCAGCTTCGGGTTTTCTTGAGACAGAGGTGGTTTCTATGCATTTAGTAACCTTCAATAGCTCCTTCTTCCATAGAACTGCCCTGTGTCCTCAAATACACACAGATATTTGGCGTCCACAGCATCCTGTGGCAAGAAGTTTACCAGGTTAACTGCACACATCAAGGTCTAAGCCTTTATTTGGTTTTAAGCTTACTACATGCTGGCTTCATTCAATACCTATTCGTGCTTGTAATGGAAGAGTTGTTCCCCCTCTAACCTTTCCATGTCATTCCAGACTTTGAAGGTATCCGTTACTTATTTCTTCTGAGGCTGAAGACTCCCAGTTTATTCAGTTGCTCTTTGCATGGAAGATGCTCCTCACCTTCGATCATTGTTGCTGTTGTTCCATTTTGAGTAACTGAAGATATTCTTCTTGAGATACAAGAATTTTCCTCAAACTGCAAAAAACTCAACTTCTAGATGAGTTGGAGAAGTTAGTTTGATTATTTTCAAATCCAGATTCCCCACTTGCTATGAATTACTACACTTAACTAGTTCTCTGTTAAAATATGCACCCTGACTTTTTAGATATACTTTCAAGTCGTAGCATCCAGCTGCACCTTCTTCTTCCAGAAGACTCTCTCCAAACTCTCTCCACGTTAATACTTTGAAAATACAAATAACATTCTTATCCTTTATCAGGGCAAGCTAAACTGAGTATATGTCCCTCGCTACAACGGTTGCTTGCCAGAGCTTTATTCTGTCACATATACCCTTTGTGAACATTTGAATCCATCAAATTTTTTTCCTTCAAGTATGGGCACAGCATTCACTGATTTCCGGATACCATATAAAACAGCAACATCCTTACCTTTACCAGCCATTCTTCTTCTGCACACAGTCATATAAGAATTATATTTGGTTTTAGACATAGTTTAACCTCAGCTCCCCTGAAATCCCTGAGTCATTTTTTCTTCCACAAATGCAGTGTTCCTTCCTAATTATTACCTACATTCTTGATTATCAGATCTAGAACTTGACTTAAACCCACTATTTACACATGCCCAACTTGCTAAGTAATCTAATCTTTTTTGTTAGGCTGAAACATCTAGCTCTTCAATGTCCATTGCCAGTTTCCATAGTAAGAGTTGAACAAGTATTTTTTAAGATGTAGAAATGTAATTAGAAGATGAGGCCAATGAAACCAAAAACGGAATTCAAAAGAGGGCAGATATATTACCTAGAGTTACAATACTTAACACCAAGTACTTTTCTCTCCTTCTCTCTTTTTTTTTTTTCCTTTTTTCTAATATAAATAGAAGCTTGTCTCATGACTTGAGGCTTTGAACCTTTGTCTATCAAAGGGTAGAAGGAACACGTCACTCCACAAACAGCCCAAAATTGGTTTGGAGCAGAGGGTAACCCTCTTCTCGTGGTGACTGAGCAGCACACAGGATCCAAGGTTCCTCCAGTCCAGCTCAATCCAGCTATTTCCGTCTCTTCCGTGGGCAAGACATTAGCTTTTCCTAGAAGGCAAGCTGCCAGAACTCAGCTCAACAGAGCTGTCCACATCTTTGGTGACATCAAGCTATGTGAACCCTGAAAGTTATACAAAGACTGTATCTAGAACATAACAAAAGAGCTTATTTTCACATAGGCATCCACCCGGTCACTGGTATTACACCTGTAGTGATTTCAGAGGCAAACAGTAGTAACAGATTTGGAATTTTATTCTTCATCCCACTGTGAATGTAATGTAGAGCCGTATTATTTTTCCACTAATAGAAACTCAGATGCTACTAAAACAAGAATCTAACTGTTATAAGGTTAAATAATTAAATAAATGGAGCTTACACATCTAACAGAGAAGTTCAGGAGATAGTGGGAGACATCTAGAAAACAGAATTGCAAAACAACAAGATGCAAGACCAGACAGCAATTTGGACTTGTCTTTCACTGCAATATCACATTTTCAACTGAAGCAGCAGTTTAAGGTAGTTATGCAGAGGCATCATGTCACAGATGAAGGAAACTGTGGCCCCAGATCTAGACATACCCAAAACCTCACTATTCTTACCACTCCGCAGAGAGCGCACCATACAGAGAACGGCTTGCCAGGCATAGGAAGCAATGAGAAAGGTCTACAGCCAAAATGCACCATCACACTTTCCATATTGGAGGGGACGCTCTTCCAAAAGGTGAGGGCACAATAGTTGCACGTTTATTCTAATTCAAAAGGAGAAGAGAGGTGCTCCACAGAAAATTAAAAGCACATAAAACCTCTTCCCCCTTCTTTAAACAGCATAGGAACCAAAGGAGGGGGAAGAGTAACACACTCTCCATGGTGAATTGCTACTACTGCCGCACAAGAATAAAGGAGATAGTGACTTGGATAATCATCATAACTCACATTTCGGAAGTTAGTTTATTTAGCCATGATCTTTTGCACTTTAAGGTACTAAAAAGCATCTCCTCTAGCGCACTTCTGCTGGAGCACTGTTTCAATAGGATCTGGACAGAATGAGCTGGATCTCTCCAATACTGCATACAGGCAGTACATAGACCTCTGTCCTCTCTGCAGTCCTTTATTTTTATGTACCCTGAAAGCATGGATCCAAAAGAAACTGGCTTGAATTCAAAAAAATCTCAAGTACTTACTCATTCCCTATTGCAAACAGCTTTGATTTAGTGGTTTTACTTGAACCACCCAAAGCCAATGCAAAGCTGAGGAAACTAGGCTCCTCAACCTTTGTACGTGTCTTATACGTACTCAGGATTTATTCTTGGAGGCTTCAGTTCAAAATAGATTTTTCCCAAAGGCTGCTCTTTAACATCCAAGATTTTAATCCAGTTTCACCACCGAACCGAAACCAAACAAGCAACGTGCACGTAGCCTGGAGTAGGGGTTTCTCCCTGGCTTTGTTCATTGCTTTTATTTCTGCTAAACCTTCCTACTGCCATAGCTGCATGTCCAACAAGCAGATTTCCTCCATCCCTCTGATGAAGGGCTCCTGAGCTCCCAGACTCTAACATGATGTTCATCTCTCTAGTGCAAGACTTGGTGACTTATCTAAATCAGCACCAGTGTCCAGGTGCCAGGGTTTCACTCCTCAACCAGAAGTTCATGCAGATCTCTAGCAGCTCATTCTCTCCGAGATTTCGGCTGTACCACCCTACATTTGATATTCAAATTCCAGTATTCAAATTCCATACATTCACTCACTGAGTGCTTTGCCAGGCTAACTGAAATAGGAGTTGCAGCTATCCTGTTTAACAGGAAGCAGCCTGAAATGAGAACTCAGCTTCAGAGAGATACTTCTTCAAGGGTCTACAGCTGTCAACACTAAGCTCCAGCAGCGCAAAGCAGCTCATCATATTGCATGCCTATTGGCAGCCAAATACAAACATCACCCCCCCAACTCCAGGGAGCTGTCTGCAGATTTGGCCACACTTGCTGGCCCATTTTGGCAATATATTGTGGTCAGGGAGTAACCTTCTTTCGTTTCTGATACTTGAGGGGGTCTGAAAACACTATCTGCAGGTTAAATCCATTCCGTTCTGTAGCATATTCAAATTTTAAAAGTTCCTTGTTATAACGCAACAGAGAGAAGCGTAGCACTTGACGTGCAGAGAGGACTCTGGCAAGAGGTGTACAGTGGGGTGGCTTGGGCACCTCTGCAGTCCTTAGATCCCAGCCGGTTCCTCAAGAAGGGGAGCAGCCGCTGGGGCGGAGGACCAAAACAAACAGAGAGGAGAAGAGAAAAGGCACAGACAACCACTGCAGCAAATATATCTACTTACAGCAGAACTCTACGGATCAACGCTCCTGTTGAAGGGACGGCTGCCCTCCTTTACAGGAGCATACGTCAGCATAAAGCTAACGACTTCATCTCCTCATGTATTGCCACCCACTCTTTCCTGTGGATCATGCGTACGTGGGAATCCCCTTGTCCAACTAATCACACTAGGTACAGTTCTTCTGGTGGGTTCTTTATGTAGCAGCACCAAGAGGTTGCCCAATATTACACTGTCTGTACAAAGTGAGATGATCAGGAACACGGAAGGGCCCAATGGACTGCACAGCCCATGGGTGTCCCAGGGCTGACTCCCGGCGCGTTTTGCTTACCATTTGGACTCTTGGGAACGTTGAGACACCTTCATTTCTCTTATTGAAGAGTGTGCCTCAAGCTGGAAAAAACAACATAACATGAAATGCAAAGACTATTTTTCCAATAAATTAAATCTCTGCTGCACTTGACTCCTGCTGTGGTTCCCTTCCCCTTGAGAAGGCAAGGTCTGGCCAGCTGCACAAAGTCCAGGCAGCCCTGAGAAAACAATGGGATCTTTTTCTTTCCAGAACGAGCCTTCCCGTTCACCCTTCTAACCATGGCACGGAGGACACCCCCAGTGCGTCTGCAGGGGAGAGGAGTCTGTTGGCATAGCAACAGTACACCCTAACTCTCTGCTAATGAACAGGGATAAAATGTTTTGTTCTCATTAGGAAAAATACAGACACATTCCTGATTGGTGAGTAATGTCTCTGCCTCTGGGAGATTAGCTCAGAGCCGTGCAGCCTGAAACTGCCTCAATTCAGCCCACTGCAGTGATTCCCTTGAACAGCCACTCTCCAAGGACTGCATGTCTCTCAAGGGCAAGCCTACAGAGCCTTCTGTAGCACTTTGCCTCCGGGCCCCAGACAGCTCAAGGCAAGAATAACAAGCGAAGAGGCTTGACAGGAGCAAACCATAACAGGCACGACAGGAACACACCCCTCTGCCCCCTCAGGAGCACTGCAGCAACCCTGGCACCCAGCGCGCAGCGCTCGCTGCACCTGGTCAGGAGCTACCGCCACCCCAGGCCAGAGCTGCTCTTCTGCACTCCTGTGCCCAGGGCTCAGATCAGCCTGGGACGCAGGCTCTCACACCAGCCACAGCCCCCATTGTCAGATGGGCAGACAGACAGAACAATGAGCTGCAGGATACTTGAAAGCAGAGCGCAGTGACTGTTAAGCGCTTGGGAGCGGACAGCTGAACACGGGCTGCTGCCTAACAGTCGTTAGTTAGGATTTTGCCATCTGACAGCCAGCAAGATCCATTCACCAGGAAGAATCTCTGCAAACTTCAGTATTTGCAAAACATTTGTGAAGACATTGTTTCACTGCCTGCATTCGAATCTAGGTGCTGATCCGTGCTACTCCCTTGGTCTTGCAAGCAAAGCCTTTGCCCCTCACAGATAACACTCTTTCCCAGGACCTCTCCCCTCCAGATCCGCATGTCACTGGGGCCAGCACAGCAAGCATGAGCATCACAGTGCTTCCTCCTTCCCACAGAGGATCTGGGGTGGGGGCAGCAAGGCCAGTCACTCTGCACACAAACAAAAACCCAGTCTCCAACCACGTATTTGCCATACTTCTTGGTGTAACGTGGTCTGCACGCTGCAAGCACAGCCCCGTGGAATTAAAGCGTGGAATTACACTCAGAGCTAGTGATTCACCCTTCCTTTATCCTACTACCAAGTCCCATTGGCTCAGACCAGTATCTTGCCTTGCATTCAGAAGTTGTAGAGATTATGGACTGCTTGCCTTCATCCTCAGAGAGGACTTCAGAGGATATTTCTGGGGCGTGAACCAGTACTTTCTTTTCCCTCTGTTTGCAAATTGTTACTGGTCAGGATTAACACCACCTGCAGAAGGGAGATGCGCCCAGCTCCAAGGCCAGCTCACATGGCAGAGCTTCTCGCTCTTCCAGCCCTCCTGGCATTGTTGACGGAGACACGATGGATTTGGGCTCCGACGGAGCCGCAGGCTGTACTCCATGCAAACTTTAACTCTCCAGCCCCTCAAACTTCCACCTGGTCTTCCCCCTCTTCCCTGCTTCTCAAGGGTTCAAACAGCTTAACTCCGCAGCTCAAAACAGTGTGGCAGGAGAAGGTGGAGTGAATATCAGGAAAGAAGGGCCCTGGCAGTTTATGTCTTTCAGAAACTTGCACATCCTCTAGGGAACAATCCTTCAAACACTACTCTCGCTCAGCCAGAAAACCCATATATTAACCTGGGCTGTGATTTGCTCATAGAGGGGCTGGGACTTGATTTCTACTTTACATACTTCCAGCTGAGAAATAATTTATTTCAGTCCCCTAGGCAGGAACTTGACTGCCTGCAAGCCGTCTCAGTCTGCCTAAAGAGGGGAAATAAATCTGTGATCTTACGCAGTGGCAACAGACCCTGGCCTTGGCCAGGGGGTCACTGTCCAGGTCGCTGTGAGCTCAAATCTCTCCCAGACCAACACACAAGGCCAGAGGGGCTGGGGTGCTGCTTTCCAGCCTCAGGGCATTTTACTTCGTTCCAGGAATTATCCCTCCCCCAACCCTAGTTAGAAAGGAAAAGCCGTGGGAATGGAGCTCAACACCCCTGAGGTAGGCTCACCCCCAGCAGCCGACAAGCGCTTAACTCTCTCCACGCCGGCGGGCAGCCCTCGGCAGAGACCGGCTGCCGCCGGGCCATCTCGCCGCCGGGCCCTCCAGCAAAGGGTTACAGCTCCAGGATGGGCCCCATCCCACTCCCCAGGCTGCCACTTTCCCCTCATTGAGAGCCACGGCACGTGGGGTCGGCCAGTTCTGCACCAGAGCCAGCCGCGCCGTGGGGTCTGCCAAGGGCAGACCTGCCGCTCGCCAGCCACAGCGGCTCATGCTCTCCCACGGCGCCTGCCGCTCCTGCTGCCCTACCTTTCCGTGTCTGCTTCCTCCGCTAGCACACCGGCAGCAAGCCAGGAGAGGAGAGCGCTCCTTCCATCTTTCCACACTCATATCAGCCTGTCCCAGAGATTGCCCACCTAACAGAAAGGTGACTTGATCATTGCACCAAAATGTATTTTCTTCCTTTCGTTCTGCATGCTGCTGTAGAAAAACCTCAGGGAACTGGCCCTCGCTCCTCACAAAGTGTGTGGTCAAGCCAGTGTCTCAAAAATCACCCAGCATGTCAGGAGTTAAATTACCATTTCCATTCTCCTGACCTGCACCAACGCTGACTGAATATCAAGCTATTCTTTGCAGCTTGATAAAGCATGAGAAAGCTGAAGGCCTCACACACTCCTCTTTTCACAACTTGGCCTGCTGCCCACAAGCTGTCACTCCCTGGCACCCAGGGCAAAGAGAGAGAAGGAGGCCAAACTACAGCCAGCTGCAATGAATCACTCGCTCCCCCCAGTCCCCTCCTCCCCAGGGAACTTGGATCCCTCCTTCCGGCAAGGGGATAATGTCTGCTTGGCTCTGCTGCTTTCTTTCACAGAAGAAGCCATCCTTTTCGGCGGGGGAGGCCCTCAAATTGCAAAAGCTCCTGCCACAGAAAGGCTTCAAGCAGCTCCCAGCAAGACCGAAGTACAAGGATTTCTGCTTAGCAGCTGGATGGGAACTCGCCCTTGCAAGTGTTCAGCACAAACACCACTTTAAAAAAAATCTGATGTTGGCCATTTGTCTAAATTGCAGGGAACTCTGGAGAAAGGCTCAGGAACGCAGTCTGATTTGAAGGAGATTACTTATCCCTTCATGACCCACTCGTGCAATATTTCAGATACTGATTCCCCCTGCTGATTCCCCTTCTTAGCCTCTCTTCTCCCCCCTCACCACAATACCCAGCCCGGTTATCACTGCTCACCAGAACCCTCCCGATGTCAAGACACCTTCACGTTTATTTGAATGGGTTCCATCATACAGACTACTTCCCCATCTTATAATTCATTCTTTATTTTTTAACCATGAATCAGCAGAGGGAAATGCATCCACATTTCAGGTCAATGGAGTCCAAGTCAAAAAGCGACTGAGAAGGGACAGAAGCACCAAGGTTATCACATGCCCTCCAGAGACCTGAGTTTGGAGAGCTAAGTCTTTGCAAGGTAAAACTGTTGCCCTTCTGAGAAAGGGGATATTCACATACACACATGCCCTGACAAAGAAGAAGAAAAACACACAAGAGTTCAGCCGCTCACCATTAACCTTAGCAGTGATCTAACCAGTGGCACGGGCGTCCAATGTAGCAAATGGGATATTTCCATCCACTCATTTCTGTCTTCCACTGAGAAAGGCATTCACTGCATCACAGGCAGTGTTCCTGCCTGAACAGTTGCATTAGCTCCCCTAATACACAGAAAGGGGCTGCAAACTGCAGTTTTGCTGGGAGGAGGGTTTCACCCCCGACCCACAGAAGGTAAAGCCTTGCTACCTCCAAGGAGAGAGCCCTCCCTGCAAGCGCTTGCTGCTACTTCCAGCGCTCCTATTCTCCCATCCCCACTAGCAAGTCAGTAACCTTCCCTATCCCAGAGCCTCATGTCAGGACTTGCTTGCACCCCCCTCCCCTTCCTTCTGCCAGCAGCCATGCGGCATACCTGTCTGCTCATAGACTGTACTTCACATGCAATCTGGGTCACAATAGGATCACAAAGGATTTTCTTACTTCTTCCTGTACTTTTCAGGTGATGGATCGAAGAGTTGCACAGTTCCCACCTGGCACTCAATGCATATTCAAACAATGTGAAACTCAGCAAGTTTGTTTTGGTCACTAACCTACCTAGAGTTTTTTTTTTTCCTTTAAAACACAAAACCAGGAATAGCACAAATAAAACGTAAATCATGAAGAGAAACCCCTTTTGTAGGAAACTAACACTGGAAAGAATCTTCTCTATCCCTAAAGTCACTTTCATAAACGAAACCGAGTCTTAACAGTGCTCTTCCACAGGTTATCAAGAATTACAAGCAATCACATTCAACATCCTTTTATTACATACTTTGACAAACAACATGCTACAAATGGTTTCATCCCCTATGATACAGTCAAAGCACCTTGCAAGGTTTCTGTTGCACTTGTAGACAACTACATTAATAAGTGCCTTTTTGCAACGCCTGTAGCTGCACAAGCTAGTATATTGACAAGATTAACATATCGAGCAACCGTAATCTAGCAAGTTCTGGAATACAGGTTACCCCACGTGCAAATCTAATACAAAGCACTCCGTAAATGCACACGCACACACACTTCATTGTGTTGAAGGAACGCTATCTTATTCAGTATAACTCTCCTTTGCCACAAAGATCTGTAAATGCAGAGCTTAATAGAAACAGTTAACATCCTGAGCGCTGCTCTGAGCCATTTGACCTCTATATGCATCTATATGTAATATAATCCAGTTAATAATGCTCAGAATAGCACCCAGGAGCCCTAGTAGAAACTAAGACCTCACTGTATTAAGTGTTGTGTAGACAGTTATGATGATGCCACTTTTTCTTCTGTAAAATTACTGAGCACCATACGCAGGAACCAACCATAACTCATATTTTACAGGAGTCAGGACACAGGAGAGCAATGTATATTTTTCAAATGTCTTGTTTTGGCAGTTAAATCAAGTTAGTATTTTCACAAACACACTGGGGGCAGGGAGAGGAACACTGAGGTTTCTCTCTCCGGAGCAGACAGGCAAAGGCCCAGTTCAGCCAAAGCTCACTGAGGCTCTTTATGCTCCTGCTCCAGTGACAGAGGTCACTTGTAGAGGACTGCACCCGATCTGGTACGGTTCTGCCTGCAAAGCACACCAGCAAAAAAGTCCAAGCTAAACCCTTTTCTACAGTTTGTGTTTCTTTGGGAATACCAAAGGCCTTTGCTGCCTTTGCTAGCAATATGCTTTTCAGCTCCAAACTGAAATTTGCATTAATTTCTCATGCTCTGAAGAAAGGAAACCCATATCTAGGTTCTGCAAAGGTGGTAATTACTTGTTTGTGTTTGCCTAAACATTTAATTTCCGCAAATCCTAATTCTTTTGGATCAGAGTTCAGGATATTTTCCTACAGAAAATATAGGCGAAATCCATCTTGGAGCTACTATCCCGTGATCCTCTTCAGATTCACGTTGCGCAGCTGGTGTCACAGGCTGCTCACACCTCCCAAGCATCCAGAAGTCACAGCTCTTCAATTCATTGGTTTTTAAGAGGCACCAGTCTGGCCTTCAGCTGATCACAGCTCATGAGCTTTCTGCACATTTCTGGCTTTGGAACCGCATGTGTTTGAAGCAAATAGAGTCTAGATGCCTTTTGGCAAGATGCCTGAGGCAAAGGCCTCAGGGGAGAAACCCACCGTTTCCCAGGCTGACACAATTGGACAGGCATCCTCTCTCTTCAACTTTTTTCCCTCCCCTGTTTCTGAACAGGCCAAGGGAGCTAACTATTACAAGGGGGAACAGAAGAGCTCTAGGAGCCAACAGAGTTGAAGCAAGCGTACTCAGAGAAACATCTTACAAGAGGAAATAGAGGCAAGGAGCTGAGCACTTAAGGAGGGGAGCCCTCTGCAGAAGCAGCACAAACACCACTGCAGAATAATCTCTTAATACGAGTCACTCTTTCAGATTTGCACAAACACTGAGGCAGCGTGAGAAAATGCTATAACACCATGAGCAGGAAGAGGCTATGTATGGACACTCTCCCCTCAGTTAGGGAGGAGAAAAAAAAAGGGGGGGGGGGAGCAGTTTTCAGCTCTGTTTGGCCTTTCCTCTGCTGCTTCGTTTCCCAGGTGACAGGAACCCTGCCAGTCTGTTTGCTGCACAGTGCCTGATCGGAGCCAGTCCTGCCTGCTGCCCCTGGAAGGTGGCACCCTGAGGAATGAAGGATAAGGGTCAGTACGGGACTGAACCAAAACGGGCACTACAACGAGCCTTGCAAAGGCTTCGGCATCGGCACATTCTCCTGAGATCAACAGGACAAGAGGGGAGGCAGGAAAAGAAACTTTTACATAGTTGTTTCTTAAACCAGATTTACAGGAGTACAACGAAACAGGGCAGTGTCATGGGTCAGGGGAGTCTGAACAAGTTAATAGCTAACCAGCAAGACTGCCATGAGAGACCACAACCTAGGAGAGTAAAAGAGAAGCCAAAATTGTCATTTGCAGGCCAACTGGGAGCTGCTGCCTCTACCCTTTTTCTTCACCATCACAACACAACCACAACTACAGTACCATCACCCCCCACCCAAGTCCTCGTTCTTCTGTGAGGAAGTCATGGTTAAAACCAACAGCCTTTCCTCCTTTTTGGGTATCATGACTGGGCAGCGAAGAGGATCAGAAAGTGTGGTCCTGGCTTTGGCTCCCAAAATGCTAAGAAAACACTAAGAGAAAATTTTGCCATAACACTGTGGGAAGAGTCTTCCAACTTCCCGAAAAGGTAGCGTGTGCAAAGATAATCCCATGCAGAGCTGCAGTAACACAGCAAAAGCGGCAGTCCTTTTGCTCTCACGGACATTCCCAGGGCTATTGGTAGGGACAGAGGAGGAAGCTGGCTGCTGCTTTATCCGTGGTCACTCAGGAGTCAAACCACTGAGAATTACAAAAATCCCACTGGTCTCATGAAGAGCTACTGTGGTCCTGGAAAAAGATTTTATTTTCATGAGGATATTCTTGTCTCTTTGTTGAATGACTTCTTTGTTCTAGAATACAGCTGGAAAAAAAAAAAAAGAAAAAAGGAACCTCCCTACTATTGCTTTGCAATTCATTGTCACCTTTCAGATGTGTAAGCATAAGAGACAGCAGCAGCTGGGCTGTGGTAATTAGGAGGAAGAGATGTGCAGGCTTTGGCTCACATCTTTCTATTAAGATGCAGTTTGCACTACGGCAGGTTTTAGAGTCCCCAATGAAAATGAGCCATCTGCATCTCTCCAGCAGACCATCCTCATTTCTGAGCCCTTCAAATAGTTCCGGAAAACCAGCGTTGCCTCCCTCACCCTGCTTTCTAGCAGGGCCAAACGCAGTCACAAAACCATCAATTCTCTTATGTACGATAACATAGGAACACTGGCTCTGGACTTGTTTGTAAACATCTACTTCAAGAAAAGCGCCCACTGAGTTCAAAGTTAAATTGTCCTCTCCATACTTGATGCACAGAAGCTAAAAAGGATGCGACTGATCTCACTTAACTTCATTAACAAGTAGCCTCTTCAGGAAAGCCAGTAACTTTGGGAGAGTCTCTGCAGACGTTCCTCCGCTGCTTTGCGCGCTGAAGAATGGCTGGTTGGTAATCCCCTTTTCACTCAGGGAACACAGACCCAAAGGTTTTCCACCCCCGTGAGCTCAGAAATTTCCATTTCCCTTTGAGAAAGACATTTTCCTGGCAGGTCTCAAAAGATGCATTTGTAAAATAGGAAACAACCTCAAGGAATGTTAAAGCAAAGGAAGAAAGCTGTACACGGACAGTCTTTCTACCTCAGCCAGGAAAGGAAATGCCTTCTCAGCACTGATGCCCCATAAACACAACCTACTCTGCAACTACCAAACACTAGATCAACACAAAGTGACTGGCTGTCCACCTTACCGTGTAGGAATGCCCAGCAGTTTCCTAGGTGTCGGTTTCAGATCAGCGTGGGCAACTGCCATCAAAATCTCAGGAGAAACAAAAAGTTCATCACACATATTGCACGTCTATGCCAGACAAGAAAGAAAAGCAAAGGGTGTACTTCAGATAGCTGGGACAAATTACGGAGAGGTGAAGGTATTCTAGAGAATTCACAACAGACAACACAAACACATCTGACTTTTTTTTTTTTTTTAAAACTTGCAGTCCAGACTTTAGTTGCCTGCAAAGATTTAAAAAAAAAAAAAATAAAAAGCAAACCCATTGCCATACCTATATTGGAAAATGTTTAAAAGTCTGCAAATCCAAAAAGTCTGAAATTCGCCTCTAAGTGCAAAACATTCAGATGGCCCAAAGCCAAGTCCCAGAAAAAAAGCTCCAGTCAGTAGCACAGGAATGCCAGCTCTTAACACAAACCAAAAGCATACAAATCCATTGATCGGGCAATTCAACAGTATAGTCTCCCACCAAAACTCACTTAAAAATCACACTCTTAAAATTCCAGCTCTCATCCACCTCCTTGATTCTATGCCAGGGAAACCTAACTGAAGTCTCACTTTGACACTGTCTCAAGTAATCAGTCGGAGTGAACCATTTTTCTTACCTTGCTTTGGGGAATTCCTGCTGAGCGCCTGTGTAAAGAGAAACAAGAACGCTCCACACCGCGCATGAGGCCGGACCCATTCCATCACTTGTAGCCCCTTTGGAGAGGCACTCCTGAGGCACACTGTGCCCTAATAAATCAACAGAGCTGTTCCAGGTTTCCCCAGCAGCTGGAGGCTGAAATTCTGCAGTAAAGGCAAACATCTCCCCAGCTAAAGCAAACACGGCTGCCGAGTCCCTGCTGAGCACCCACAGCTACCGTAAAAAGAAAGTAACCGAGAGAGAAGGTGGAGATCATAAGGAATCTAGCTGCTAAAAGCCAAGTCAACTTATTCAAGATGGCCATGGTTCTGGCCCTGGCCTAGGGATTCCTCTGCACAGAAACGTGCTTGCCAAAACAGGTTAGCAGAGCAAAAATACCGGACCTCAGAGCAATGATCATTCTGTCCCTGACACAGATGGTAGTTCTGCCTTTAAGGAGAGCATTTATTTTAGCATTTAATAGACTCATGTAAAAAAATCCTGCAAAAACACAGAACAGAAATAGCCCAGTCTTAAACAGCTTATAGCTTAACTCTAAAATAAGTGAAGACAAAGGAAATAGTACTGATCAATATGACCAGCCGTCAGCTCAGCAGAACAAGGAGACTGCTGTTTCCAGGGTACAGGAAGTGGTGGGGTTTTTTTTGTTTTTTGTTTTTTTTAAAAAAACTATATGACAGGAAAGATCTGATGAAGGATTTTTGAAGAGAATAATTAGGTGGGGTGGCATACGTTTATGGGCAGGGCATCTCTCACACAGAGAAAAGCAAGACAAAGTATTTTTCAAAAGCAGCCCAAGGAAACAATGGAGGCTGATGTTACCAGACAAACAGCAGGACTAACTCCCAACGTTAAGGGTTGCAAGATGGTGCAAGAATGACTAGGTGGGCTGCTTAAGGCCTTTAAATACCATATTTCCAGTTGCATTTGGGGAGTAAGGAAAGGAAGTAGCCGAAGACAGGGATGAAACAGTGGAAGTAGCAGAATAGCAAAACAGTCAGTTGTCCCAAATGCTCTTACATCAGGCACAGGCCCATCAAGATCTTAAAAATAAATCACTTAATTTACTAAAACAAAGGCATCAAACCCAGATACACATGGAGAGCTGGAGCAAATATCCAGATTTCAACATCTATCACTACCAATACCTGTGCTCTCCCCATAAGGGGTTTCTAGGGAGAGCCTTCAGTGCACTGACAGGAGGTGGCATAGGGTAAGCGTGAACAATTCCCATATACATCAGACCTGATTTGTACAAAAACCCCACGTATTCAGCCTCCACAGCATCACCTAGGAGCCATCACTTTGAGCCACTTTAAAGTATGTTTTCCCCACCACACCCTTGAGGAGGAACCAGATCCCAATCTGCAAGCAACTGTTTCCTTTAAGGGAAATCACTCTATCCTGGTGTACCTAGACACAGTTAACAGAGACACACTAGGCAGTTCATGGAAAACAGATAAGGTGGAAAGCCAGCAGCCCAATCAGTAGGCCAGTGCCAGGAGCTCTCAGACAACAGATTTCCCCCCAAATAAACAAATTCTCAGATTGCTAAATGAGATTATACGTCGGTTATATTTAATCACAGTAAGCTACAGATTCAGCATGCAAAGAGCTGTATGCTGCTTGGGAAGACCCTCACTGGCAGTAGGGCATACATCAATATATACACACACAGACACACACATGTGCATGCGTGCACACACACACACACACACACAGAAGGAGAGAGAGACAGATTGTGCCCCTGCTGACGGCCTTCCTTGTGCTCATTTTGACCTTTCAGTTAAAGATTCTCAGAAGGGGCACTGTTCAACCCCATGTCTGATTAGACCTCTTGGGAAAAGCAGAGCACAAAGCATCACACAGGAAAGACCAGAGTCATAATTTGATCTCGATGTTCCCACCCATCCTTACGACCCAAAAAAGCAAAGTGCTTTAATGCAAGCATTGGCAGTAATGAATTTGAAACAAATGTGTTAATTAGCAGACTGACTTAATTAGAACCCAACATAGGACCAAGATTGCTGATGTTGGCTATTATATAGTCAATCAGAAGCCAAAGAGAACGAGTACCATGTTAGTTAACCAATTCAGAACAAAGTTAATGATTTGCAAATTGCAGGTATTTGGAATGAGCAGACCAAGGTTTGTTTCCCAAAGATTCTCAAGATACCATGCTTAATGCATTTTAAGTTAAGTTCTCCATCACTCACAACTCTCTATTAACATTCAGGCTTGACTTAGATGTTTAGCTTAAATTCATGGAAGTCTACTGTGCGTTACACAAGAGCTCAGACTACATGATCCTGATGATTTATCTGGCCTTACAAAACTATAATTAGTTTTCAGCCTATAAACAACCAATCAGAAGTTATTCTGAAAGAATCATGGACTGAACTACATAAGTCACCAAGCGTGCTGCTTCTACAGTGCTTTCGTATCGACTCCAAGAGAAGATCAATGAAAGAAAGGAACTGAAATGATTAAATGAAACTGAAATTTAACACTGCTCCTTGATACACATAGTGGTTTCTATGCAAATCGCTTAAGAAAATTCTACTTTCCTAGAAAGTTTACAATCAACGAGTACCACGAGATAAGCCAGAAAGAGAGAACAGCACCACAGTGAAACAAACGCTGTGAGAAGCATCAAAAGGCTTCCGTTCTCAGGAAACACTTCAAATACAAACCCTAAGTTAATGCTCCTGTCATGAACAGATTCCTCCTATCAAGGATGTACCACTTACATCGCACATAACATTTAGATACGAACAAAGTTGGGGAGGAAAAAACAGGTGAGGAACACAACTGCATTAGTCATGGGGTTATTTTTAAAGGACAGGACAATAGAAATCAATTGCAACAGGACAAAGAAGATTCGCATAATTTAAGATAAAACCACTCTGGCTTCCTACATACGCACATATCATTCCATTTTATCCACTTACACCACCACATAACCCATTAAGCAAGCTCTGTGAAATCTAGTGGTTTATGACATCCAAACTAAAGGCCTTTGGAGGCCAAAACAGAAGTTCATTACTCTCTGCTAGTTTGTTCCAATGGCTCTATCATTCTTTCCGGCAACAAGATCAGTCTAATTTCTTACTTCTGTTTGCCTTCCGCCTCAAGCCATTAATTCCTTCTCTGCTGGATTAAAGAGTAGCTCCTCGGTCAGTTATGCATGTGCTTTAACCAAGTCACCTCTCAATAGTCTTTCGGAAATCAAGAGATTGCTCCCGTTTGAGATCTCATTACAAAGCACTTTATTTAGCGCTTGAATAACTTAGGGCTCTTTTTGCAAATTTGATCATCGTTCCCCACCCCCCCACCCTCATTCTCTTCAGAGTCACTGCTTTGGCGACAAAAACAATTGGCAAACTGTCAGCATCTCCGGCATGTAGAAGTCTACGTTTGCCTGTATCAGATGGATTTATTAGACCCATTTCACAGTATAACAAAGGAGCTACAGAAATCTTAGACTGCAAAGATTGCTACAGCTAGCCAAGTCAGAGAGCTGACTGTTGGCTGAGTATAAGGAGCACAAGGAAGACCCCATACCTTTCCTAGACACTATCTAAGCATTTCTCCAAAAACCTCTAAGGAAAACTTCACTATCCAATACCCAGTCTCCCACTCCAAGACTTACGTACTGTTCAGGATCTTCAAGCAAGGAAACCTAAACAGACCCATCATTTCCAGCCACAGTTTTGGATATGCCCTCTGCATGGTCGGTCTACTTCTCTACTGAATCAGCATTAGCATGGACTTTAATGTCCAGAACATTAACAAACTACCGAACAGCACAGGGTCTAGTACTGATGCCCAGTGAAGACAGGTACTAGAGATATCTCTTTCTGACATCTCCCCAGTAACCAGTAATTTCAGATGTGTCGGCCATTTTTTAATGATTATGAGTTATGCTGTTGGTTTTGGCACAGGTCAATTATTTATACCATTGTACAGCTCCAAGTCAAACACTCTAAGAACAACATTACACACATATAGCTACCTACTGTCATGCACTTACCTGGTTCTTCTCAGCTGCCCTTTCCGAATGAGCACACCAGACAAACATGAGCCTACAGAAGAATCCTCAATATATATAAAAAAGCAATAACTACCTGTCCGGTCTGCTCAGAGATCAGAGTTATTCAGGCCCACTGCTTAAAAAGCATAAACCCCTTGCAGATGTTAACAAACACTCCCCTCGACTTGTCAGCCAGGCATTCCATATCACGAGGACGAGTACCTCCTACAGCTTCTATTCTAGTAGAAACAGATACTAAATGAACAGAAGCCCATTGAACTTCTACCTCCAAACAGCACTTTCATTTAGTGACAGTCTTCATTTTGTGTTATACTGCAAATGCACATCTGAGCTCAGGGCACAGGGCAGAGAGCTTATGCTCTTGGTGCTGGCAGGATGAAGGGCCGAGGTTTGAGTGCAGGTCAATATGACAGCAGGAGGAAAGGCAGGAAGGGCCCGTTATATCATTCACAATAGAAAGCAATTCCAAGGCAATAGGATAGAATGAGACACTTGTGGCTTTATCAGTCCTTAACTTTGTGTTTTCAAAGCAAGGCACTTACTTGTCATTGTGAAATCCCCATCCCAGCTACCTGAGAACACGAACACCTGGCTGCCTGCCAGGGACACGATCCTCTTGGATGAGATTCTCAGCATAGCTCCGAGTAGCAGGGGCATGAAGCCTACGAAAAATTGGTGGCAGGGAGGGCTACCCATCTGTTTTAATAGGAGAAAGTCTGCCCATATTTATGCATGACTGCCCCAGTGAACTGCATGACTGCTTTTGTTGATCGGCTCACAGCAATCTATTCTTTCAGTAGAAACACCAGGAGGAAGCCGTGCTGGGACTGGGAGGGAGACAACCTCATGGACAGAGTGAACAGGACAGAATTTGTAGGGGAATTTTGTCTAAGAGTTTATTTGCAGTGGTAGTCTGCATCGATTTCTCCTATATCTTGCAGCTTTTTGAGACACCTTCACACGTTAAAGCCCAAACCACACCACAATAGCCACTTTAACTGAATCTACTTTAGAAATTGATTAGATTATTGATTTATTCATAGTTTAGAGAGAGACAAAATGACCTCTACATCCCACAAAAACAAAGGGAATTAACACACACAAAGAGAGTATTCAATTTAAAGGAAGCGTTTTGCTCACTTGGAAGGTGCAGGAAAAAAGGATTATTACACAACTTTACTTTCCAAGAGATTAATTCTCCCTCCTCTCCCCCCCACCCCAAACTTCTCATCTTTCCGTCCAAAATAGGCAAAAGGGACAACACTTCTCAGAGCATATACAAAAGAGCAGCCTGAAGACAAATACAACAAGAGACAGATATGCCTATAGGTCACTGAGTGGTAAAGAAATTAGTCCCAATTTGTATGTTAACAGTTTCTAACAGTTACCAGCAAGTGAAACAGTATCACAGAGGCTGGTTCCCAGGGCAGAGGTGACAGTTGCATAAGCACAAAAAGTTTAAGGCCTTCTCTGTACAGAAAAAAGTTTTTCAAGATGTATTCTTCATTGTATTCTTGGAATAACAAAGATGCTCTGTGCGTTTATATTGGTTGAAACTATTACTGCAGTGAATCACTGCACGCGTTATGATCTGTACCTGTTTAAAATAAGCACCCTGCATTTTGGGCAAAGTTCCACCAGGACTTGTGCCTTCTGGTACTTTCCACGCAGTGCACTTGGGGATGCCTATTAAACTTGCCAAACTGAGCTGCCAAGTGTCATTTGTGTTTGGATGATCCTGCACGCTCAGGCAGCCTGCAGAGAACACCGAGCACTGCAGTCGTTACTGCAGCACCCGTCAGGACCATGCTGTACTGGCAGCAGCAGGAGGAAGGCGAACAGATGCAGAGGCCAATGGCTTTCAAAAATTCAGGAGGCTGTGCAGGGAAAGGTAAAGGATTAAACCTCAGAACTGCAAGCGCAGGTCATTCTCCTGCAACAGCTTTGCTCAGCACGGCACCACCACAGGACCTGCATACTGCTGCTAACCACCCGCACGGGACAGCGGCACAGACCTTTTGCAGTTTGACCTCCAGTTGCTGACCAAACTACTTAAGCAGAAACGTTTGTGTTTTTTGTTTCTTGGGGCTTCACAAGCAGAATGCCAGCATACAAACTCCTCCCAGCAGGAAGCCCATCATTGTCATCATCTGGAAGGTAAACACTATTTAGCTGTTATTTGTCTGTAGCTAATGAGTTTGACATTCATAAATCCACTGTTATAGCTGTTGCCATAGGAGGTCTGCGGTAATAGGACGTTGTGGACGATTTGAACGGTTGGCTTCAAAATAACATGGGACTGCAATATGGCCATCAGCTGCCTACTCTTTGCAACTTTTATTCACAGACTTCAACAAAGACAGCTCTCCATGGTGTTGCAAAGCCTAGTTATGCATTGTGGGAAACTGGCCAGTATCAACATGGGTCATTAAGGAAAATGTCATGATGCCACCATCCCTAACATACAGCCCTCATTACTGCAGGGAGATAGAACAATTATCTGCAAGGCTCTTGATGGCAAGGAGGCCTTCTGCATTTTGTGGCTATATAATGCATTTACAAGGTCTGAATATTCAGAACACAGTACTTTCATTATGACACACAGGAACAGTTTGAAAAAAAAATAGCAAGAAAATGCAATTGTCAGAACTACTTTAGAAGTCTTTATATTTGTGGCTCTCTGCTGAGCTTGTTACTGAGGCTACCAATACATTCTCTTCCACTTCCCTCGCAGATTAGTTAAGCATTGAGAAGGAAGGGGCCATGGTGACTTGGGCACTATGGGGACAGAGACTTGACTGTCCCAAGCCAAGAGAAAGCATAACAGGCTAAATAGATCTTCCAGGTGTTGCAGTGCAGCTGCTTGCGTGGCCACACTGTTGGCACGCACAGCCCCCACTGCCCATCTCTGCTGTGCGGAGAGCAGCCTTGCAGGTAGAGAATGACAACAGAAATTGCAGCATAGCTGCTCTACCTCGCTACTCCTTTTTATCCAGCTCTACATTATCTCAGCAATGCTGGGCATGATGCAGGAGCAGATACTCGAGCACCGGGGCTCCAACTGCCTGTTACTGCAGCCAAGGAGCTCGGCACACTCAGGGATGGCAATGCCTCGAGGACCTGCTCTGCTCTCTTTCCAATTTACATTTTGCCTACTCTGCCAAGAAGACAAGCAGGTAGTAGGCACCAAGGGCCACTTAGTAATTACATGTGCATGTCTGTAGGCTGTCACAAACCTGGAGAAAGTTTTCTGGTGATGAATTCAAAAAAAAAAAAATTAGGAAAAAAATGGATCAAGAAGGAAACAAATAAAAAGGTAAGAAACACAGTGCTACTAGTTATGACTGCAGTTTCCCAGAACGCATAGCCATACAAGGGAACCACACCTCTAATGGTAGCCATGAGAAAGCTGCACTGACATGCAGGCTGCAAAGCAAAAGCACTTTCTATCTTTGCTTTACCTCTCTCTCTCCCACATAGTTGCAGGTAGACATGAAATAAACCCTCAAACCTCAGCTACACTAAGGATCAGAATATAAATCCACAAATGCCTTATTCTCCCTATATCCTTCAACAGTTCTGCAGTCTCACACTTCAGTAATTTCTCTCAAAATGCCAAAGTAGCTAAAAGAAGTTGGTAAATAAATAGAGCCCCAGATTACTACTTTTCCATTTCCCACAGTGGCAAGCATAGCTCCCATGCAATTGATTCAGCCACATGCCTGTTTTACCATTCTCTCGGGCAGAATCAATCACTGGCAGACTGCAGTCTGCACACAGGAAGAAGTCAAGCCGCATGCGAATGGAGATCAAAACGTTGAGGGGATTCAAAAGGCCGGGAATTGCTGTAGCCCTTCAGTTCTCCAGCACATCTATTTTTTGGCTCTACTAAGGGTAGGCGAGAGCACAAGACAGGTGAGAACAGCTCACAGTTCTGGTGCGTGGATGGCAGCAGAAAGATAACACCAGAAGAGTTACTGAAATCCTCACACATGCTCATTTATTAACAGAACTGCACTCTCCAGCATTTTCAAAAGGTACATCTGATGTCAAAATCTTGGGGTCAAAGCTCCAAGTGTTAAAGAGAGAGGTGCTTCAAGCTCCTAAACTCCAGGCTGTCCAAACTCCCACACCAACTTCAGCGGTAACATTATTCTTGACAAACTCTGGTCCAGAAGGTACAGGAGCATCTCTGAAGCTCTGGTTCCAGTGTTTTAGATTCTTGTTGCCTATAGCACTTCCAGCTGAACACAAAGCACTTGCGGAGCACTGTCTGGAGCATGCTCTCAAGCATTTTCTTGGCCAGCTGTTCACACAGTTTGGCATTTCTTCATGGAAAGGAGAGCGTCCAGAAACTCCTCACAACACTGCACAGAAGGATGGGGGCATGGCTGTTGCAAATACCAGAGGATTTCAGGGGAGTCAGAACCAAGGGGGAGAGGAGACTGGCTGCACTGCAGTATTTAAGGCAACTCCGCAACATAGGCCAACAAAAAGGATAGGCAGGTCACCTATCCAAAACAAGAAGCAGTGCAGTAAGGGAGAGCTATGGGAACATAGTTTGAAACAAAAAATCATCTTGAAATAGGCATATATGTGCAGAAGCCTTGAGCTGAAAACACTACTCCTACAGTAGTAATTTCCAGAATGATTACAGTGGGATAAGATGCCGAATATACACACTCTATTTATAGAATTACATGCAATTTAGGCAGAAAACTAGTTTCATCAGCATAAACAAATGCTTGAAAACAGTCAACTTCCCCCACCTGCACAGTCCTGGAGATAGCTACTCTCCCTTCATAATGCCATAACAGAGCTGCAGGGAAGGGCAGGACCCAAGAAAAACAGTATTCTCCTTGTGCAACTTCTGCAGAAGTTTGAATCTCATCATTGCAACTCCATTGACAGGCAACATTGCATTGTGCTGAGATAAGCCTACGTGCATGTTTTCTCACTAAAACCCAGAAGCTCCAAAGGCAGCATTGTCTTCTAATTCAGAATTAAGACAAAACGCAAGAGAGGATGAAAACAGTGATGACTTGAAAATCTCTGCACCTGCAGATATAATGCTTGCTAGCAACAGCAATACATTTAGTTAATAGCTAACACCTGCGTGTCCTGCCAGCTCACCACTGATTCCAGATGAGTATTTGGAGCAAGTGGTCAAACAGTTCCTAAACTCCAGTCCGCAGCAGAGGAGCCAGCTAGCCAAACCACCACCAGTACCAAAAATTATTACATTTACAACCTCAGTCTTAAAAATGACTCAGCGACACAAAGGCAAAAAAAAGACTTCTGGCATAAAGATAAAGTAGAAACTAATATAAGTAGGAAGATGAAACGATAACACTCATACTTCAGGAGGGGAAAGAAACTATCATTTCCTACAAGAGAATAGCTATGAAGATGTAAGAATTTTGAAAGTGGAAGCAGCACCATCGTAGAGGAGAGGCTGTGTAAACCTAACGCAGCAACCCCACACTGCTCAAAAGCTAGACTTCAAAGACCAAAGCAATGTGAAATCTCATATTTGCCAGACACAGAAGCGTTATTTACAGTACTTACTGTGTTTATACTGTAAGCATATAACTAAAGTTCACTTGCAATTAAAATGTGGCATTTGAGAGTTTCCTTAGGATTTACAGCATTTGAAGATGTTCCTCCTCAGATTTTGATTGGCTTCTAAAATCTTCCATGCTAACCATGCTAACACAAAGCTCTTTTTTTTTTCCCCACCCTCTCCTCCCTTTTTTTTTGGTGGTGAGCAAGGATTTGAGGGTGAAATCTTATCCTTAAAGTTCTGTACATGAGAAATTGTGTTTCATAAAATTGATTCAGAATCACAATGAATTTAATTACCGCCAAATCAAAACCAAATCCACCTAGACTGAAATACTGTTTCTTCTGAGATAGCACCACCTCCCAATGCTTGTAAAAAGCCAGCTCCTTCTGGTTCATAAAAGGGAGATGTAAATTGCTTCCTGCAATCTCAAAATAGCTGAGATGTCTTAGTTACTACCTGGCTAAAATAAATTGTTAGCAGTGAAAACAAGTCCTCTGCATTTATTATTTAAGCGGCTGAGGAGAAAAAGCAGCACCTTAAAGGGATCACACCAAAGCACAGTGATTCTTCCATTAGTCAAAGGTGCAGGTCAGTACAAGTCGAAACATCCTGCTTTGCATTTTTGCATCTTCACAGCTTAGCAAGTCTGCAGCTCCAGTGACTAGAACCCAATCCAGTTTATTAACCAAGGCACATCTCGGGTATCACCACAGCACACTTGCACACAAATCAGAGCACCACGGCTGATCTTATACTGTTCTAGCAAAAATCCCTCCAAGTGCTTTTTGGAGAGCTCCTGGACTCAATGGGCTGAGCGAGAAGGCTTTTCAGCTCTTTCCTCTTACGACAGTGCCGGACTGAAGTTCATGCAAAATTTGAGATTACTGTTTCCCAGTTGAACCAAGAACCTAATCTGCCTTCTGGAACAATTGCATCATGTCACAAGATGACAGCATACTCCTAACATCTCAAATTCTTGTCCCTGAAAAACACGTGCAAGAGTTTTCTGAATAGTCTCTGCCAGCACAAAGGAAAAACCAGACAACACTGGAATAAATATCAGTATGAATCCTTCTTTCTCTAACGACATCACCATCAGGTCAAAGATGACTTAGATAACAGGACAAAGAAGATGATACCACCACAATGAAAGATCAGCTGGCGTATTCACATAAAGGCAAAAGCAGACATCCTGTGGTTTTGATGAACAGCAAAAGATGAACCGTTTCAATCAGATACTCAAGAGAACTGCAAATAAATGAGAATCAAATCCAAGGCTTTAACAGATCATGGGGAATGCCAGGAAGAGTCAGCAGAACATACCAGCTTTCCAACACTCAAAGCACAAAGACTTTTCACTGAAGATCCAGGTGAGCAAAAAGGGCACCAATCCAAACCCCGCTTCCTGAAACTAGCTCATATCTAGAGGGCTTATTCTTACCAGAAAGCAGGCAGGCTCATGCCTCCTTTTTGACTGATACCACCCTGAAAAGCCTCCAAGTTGGAATGAAATCAAAGTCTTATCTTCCCCCAGGATGCACTGATACAAGATTGGGAGAGTTCAGTTCAGAATTTGGTTAAAACAGCAAATTTAAATTTGAGAGGAAAAAAAACACAGATGGAGGGGCTGCCTGGGAGGAGAGACTGAAGCCCTTATGAGCTTGCTTTGAGAAGCAAAAAGGACTGAGATGTGGAAGATGACAGCAGAGAAATAAAATGAATCTCACTGAGCCAGAGCTAGGGCTTTTATCACTAAAAATAACAAGCATTTGTGGGAATTGGCTACTTCACCTTCTTCTGAACTTCCCCTCATGCGTTCCCCCCCGATCAAGGTGTCACTGAAGTATAAAGCATTTCTTCCGCTGAAAGATATAATGCCTCCCTGTATTTAATCCTGCTGCTAGATGAATAACTCCAGAAAGAAAACAGCAATAGTGGAAGACAGCAAGCGCAAATACTTTTGTTTTCCAGTTGGACAGTGGTGGATAGCACCCCCCCAACAGGCAACCCAGGTGGGTGTTTCTTTGTTCAGAGCACACCCAGCATGGGAGAGGCATCCTTACTCGGCCAGCAGGCTCTCTCTAGGCACATGAGGCCACCTTCAGCAGCAACAGATACTTTCCAGACCCAATCAGTCCTTGCAGTCTCTACCGACGCTGCCAGGAAAGCCCAAGTGTGCCAGCAGCAGCATTTGCAGAAACGATCCTGCTTTACACAAAGACTGGCAACGAAGCAAAGGGAATTACAACCCTCTGTTAGCTATTCCCTCTGCCCTTATAAGGGAACATCCCAGGCCCCACTGGGAATATGATGCTCTTGGTGGACATGAAAGGTAAGGCAATACCTGAGCATCAGCATATGAGGACAGAATATTCCTTTTCTGAAGAGCAAGCAGAACCTATGAGTCCAAACTCTGTACAGCCACTTACGTGGGAGAGAGTAGAGATTAGAGGGTCAGCTGCTGACAGTCTGCACCCACCTTTCTGGGGAGAGTTATGCTGGTAATTTTAATCTTATTAAATATTGTTAATCGTATTACTAACTTAACTCTTTTCACATGTTGGAAGAAATTTAAAGAGAAAATTCCATATATGACCACACTAGGTTATATACTTTCTAGCCAAATCTCAATTCTGGGCAAGTCCCTTGCTTGCGAATTCTAGTTCTGCTACACACAGCTGTGATGAGTATGGAAGCAATCTGCCCAATACCAGATTACCTACTGGTCAGGTTCCCTGCCAGATTCTTCACTTCTGTCCAAAACCTGCTTGCTTTCTTCTCCTGGGATTCTGCAAGGCTCTCAAACCCTATAAAACTCATGGAATTCCATGCTCACTTTTCAACAACCCCTCAACCAAGTGGAAACCCCAATTTCCCCATCAGAATGCAAAACAACCTAGCACAACAGCTCAATACATCAGCGTCTTCCTGGAGCAGGGTGAGCACCTCTGTCACTGACTTAGCTGCCAACGTCACATGCACGTAAACACATCATTAATGTAATGGTCATTGATTTCTGAATTTAGTATGCAACACAGGACTCTTGTGACCTCCATTCATGGAGTCACACCAGAAACGAGCAGACCACAGCCAGTACTCCACCTTACACAGAATAAGGCACTCGTTCATAAAAATACTGACCCTGCTGCTGCAGAAACACTCTGAATTGTAGCCCCTTTCTTCATAACTACTGCAGCAGTCCGGATATGCTCTCAGAGCTACTCTTGTTCCAGACCGCTATGCTGAGCTAAAGCAGCAGTGACAGAAAGTTTAGAGCTCAAGATTTGGGAAAGATCTCAAATTGCACTGATGTAACAAAAAAAACACCTGCTTAGGGGGGCCCCATACACTTGCTGCACACTGCTCAAAAGGAAAAAAGAAGTCTCCAGAACAACAGGATACAATCACTCAGTTTCAGTACAGACAGTAAAACAAGTGCTGAGGGGAAAAACAGCCTTCCAGAAGTTAAAGGTGCTGCGTTTACCAGAAAGTTATCTTCTAACATATTTTTTACTGTTGCTGGAAAAAAAAAATACTGGCCAGATTGAACAACACAAACAATTTAGCCTCCCCCAAGTTAATAACTTAATTGCATTTGTAAGTCAGCAAAACAGACTTAACCATCAAGCAACTCTGCAGAAGGCAGTTATTGTTACCTCCCAGGCTGAAGTTTGAGGAGCGTGATGATACTGACTGGTAGCGCTCTATTTTTAAACACTGCCTGGCTTCAACCATTGTTTACTGCTGCGCCATTCACAGCCTAACCCCTGGTACGGGGCTCCCCCCCGGAGACACTGCCGTCACTCATCCATCCTTTCACCGACTAACAGATTTCTTTAGCGCCTTCCGCAGCAGCCCGGTGTGAACACCCGCAGCTCCCTCACACCGCGCAGCCCCGCAATAACTTGTGCCTCTTCTCCGCCTCAGGAAAAACAAACAAACAAAAAAAAACCCAAAAGAAAAAAAAAACCGCAGTATCTGTTGCAAACGGCCCGCGTGTGCCAGCCCCGCGCCGGCCCGGCCCGCAGGCGCCCGGCGCGGGGGGAAGCGCTGCCGCGGCGCCCTCACCTCCGCCGTGAGCGCCCGAGGCCGCCGCCGCCGCCCCCTCCGCGTCTCCCGCCCCGCCGGCAGCGACGGCCCCGCCGCGACTCCGCGGCTGCCGGCCCGCCGGGCTAGCCCGCCCGGGCAGCCGCGCCGGCCGCCGCCGCCTCCCGCCCCGTCCCGTCAGGGGCCGCGCCGCTCCTGAGGGGCCGCGCCCCTCCCCCACGCGCAGACAAAGCGCGGCCCCGGGCGGCACCTGCCGCCCCCCGCCCGCGCCGGGAGCGCCCCCGCGCCGCACCGGGTCGAGTCGGGCCGGGCCGGGCCGGGCCAAAGTCAGGTCACGCCAAGCCGGGCTGGACCGGGCCGCACGGTTCCCCCTCCGCCATCGCCCCTCACCTGCCGCCGCGCTCCGCTCCCCTCCGCTCCGCCCGCCGCCGAGCCGCGCTGCCCGCACCGAGCCGCGGAGCGCTCCCCCACCGCCCCGCCCACCGGCTGCCGCCCTGCCCCAATCGCAACCCGCCGCCCTCCGCGGCCACGCCCCCGCGGCGCCGCGCGGTCCCGGAGCCCGCACCTCCCCTGCCCGAGTTGGCGGACCCCATTGGCTGCCGCCGGCGGGGTTGGGGAGGGGGAGGGGAAAGGGGGGGCGCGGAGGGGCGGGGCGGTTTCCCGGAGCAGGAGGAGAGCGGGCGACGCTGTGTCGAGGCGAGGAACCGGTGAACGGGCCCCAGCGGCACGGCCGCCCTTGGCAGAGGCTGAGGGAAGCAGGGCACAGTCCTCTCTCGTTACCAAACGGGGGAAGAACACGCCGTCCCGGCTGAACCTTGGAGCGGGCAACGGCACCACCGAGCAGAACCGCCCGAAGCGGAGATGCGTAACCTAAACCGCCCGATGGTTTTGTCACCTTCGTTCCTTTGAAGCCGAAAGCCCCAGCCGCGAGCACAGCACAGACGTCGGCGCTCTCTATACCGAGCGGCGTCCCCGGAGAACCGAGCGCCTGAAAACCTTCCTCTGAATTGGGGCTGAGTTCTGTCGGGAATCACAGAGCGGGGCGGAATTAACGCCCCCGTTTTTCTCGCTTACGCTGCAGCTTCCGCGTGCCCCAAGCGCGCCGGGCCCTGTCGCGATCAGCAAACGCGCGGTTAGACTCGCCCGTCCGCGCCGCGTGTGCTGACCGCCCGGGCAGTTCGGTGCGTACGCCCCTTCGCCTGCTCTACCGACTGCCCGACGTTTGGAAGTCCCTGGCAAACGGCTAAATTCTGCTTTTACCACCCAGCCGCAAATCCTCTGTGGAGGAGAGGACGTTTGACGAGGATGCGCAGAAGCGGAACAGCAGCTGCAGGTCAGAGCAGGCTCCGCGGAGGAGGCACGGGCACTGGCCGAGGTTCTGCCAAGCACAGAAGGAGCTATGTGACCAGGACGCCCATCATTTTTCCTTCTTGGATAAAGCTCCAGGGCTCAGCTCACGACACAAGGCTGCTCTGGAAGTCTGAATCAAGCTCCCCTCCCACATGCATTTCTGACATTTCAGAGGAACGTGGTTGGTACAAGTCCCATGTCCTGAAGTGCTTTTAAACATATACTCCCTTTGTTACATTCCATTTGCCTCTCGCCTCCCTACCCCAAACAGCCACCATTTTTTAAAGGAAAAAGTAGGTCTGAAAGTTTAGGAATGGTGAACAGGCCTAAGCATCCCGTAGCGTGATCGTCATCCCCAAAGGACTGTTTGGGAGGGAAACACCAGCTGCTTCTCTGGGCCTGTGCTCCCTGGAGCTTTGTTATGCTGAGGAGTCTGTGTGCAGAGCCCATCAGCGCTCCCCTGAGGAGATGATGCCTTGTTTGCTCCTCTCCTTCCCTCCCCACATAGACAAAAACATCCTCTTTCCGCACCCTCCCAATGAACTACTGCTAGGGTTAGAGCTCACTACGGAGAACATTATCATCTTCTCTCTAATCAGACACCTTTTAACCGCACCCCACTGGCTTCCACCAAAATTCCAATTTGGTAACTACGTGCAAGAAACGTTTTCCTTTGCTCTCACCCATTCCTGACTCAGAACACTAATCCCCTTTGTACCTCTCCTCCAGAGCCAGTCCCAACCTGCAGCCCCTTCACTCTGTTAAAAAAACTCCTCCAAGCTTCATTTAAAAAGCAGAAAATAGGAGAGTACATTGGAAAAGAGCCACCTTCCCTCCTGTGCCATGGTGGGGCTGGTGCAGAGAGCTGACTGCAGGGTCTGCCTCAGGAGCAGGGCAAGGACAGAGCCTCTGTGCACGTTACAGTGCCTTAAGCCCCCTTTACATACTTAAAGCACTCCATAGTGACAGGCACATTGTAAAACCACGGTAGACTTGCACATTCCTTCTTCAGGGAGGAGTTTTGATTGCTCTCCATGAAACTCTTTTCCAGTTCTTAAAAATAAACTAGCAAAAAAGCTAGTTCTCAAATATTACACAACTGAAAACAGCATGGCACAAAGAACAAACATTATATGAGGGGCAAATTTAACTCAAACAGGTTTTGGTTTCCATTTGCTCAGAAGCTTTTTTATTTATTTAAATCCAGAAAGGATCCTCCTCTGTAAAAGCCCTTCTTCACGTCTGCTTCTAAGCAGGCTAGCTAAGTTTCTTATGTAACTATTGTGATAATCACAAGGCTAGCAGCTGCTTACACTCCTCCTTTTGATTTCCTTCTTACTCTTCCTCCCCTCCAAGCAGGGGATGAGACAGTTAAGAAAGTCACAAGGGATATCTGAATACTGTCTATAGCTTCCGGGAATAAACTGCATTTAGAGCAGGGACCATCAAAAGGTTGACTACATCTGCCCTACTTTAAATTTGACTCTGCTCCTTTCTAGTTTTCAATTCATCGTGACATTTAGAAATAGCATTAAGACCACAATTACCCTCATTTGGGCTCCAAAGGTTTTGCTAGTAACATCCTGTTGATGTTTAAAGGTCTGCCTCTGAACACGCCTCACATGCTGTGCAGCCTGCGCAGTGCCCAGCAGCCAAGAGCCTGCTCACAGCTGAGCTTACCTGAACGCAAACACACGGCTTTACTCTTCAGGAGCAGAGTAAGAGACTCTCTTACCCCACGCCTGTTTGTTTAGGTCTTTCCCTGCAAGACAGCACAAGATTGGGATGCTTGTGGCAATCCCTTTATCCAGGAGCTGCATGACTACAGCATTTACGCATGACATGTCCAGTGTCACCGTGAACAAGTTTTCCAACATCACAGATGAGGGCTCCAGCCACACAGGTTCTCACAATCACCTCCATGAAAACCAAGAATTAAAACGTATTTGCTGAAGCAGATTACATGCACCAAACTCCTGGGGAGGGTTGTGAGATGGGCACCCTGAATCAGCATAGTTTTTTTTTTTTTTTTTGAAATGTCTTGAAGCACAGGGAAATCCCTGAGAGCTCATGATGTGCCAGTATTTAAATAGGATGATCTTTGTTAGGCCAGTTAGCTTCTGGCAAACTCAGAGAAAGGTCAGTGTAGGCCACAGCCATATAAAATCAAAGGCTTGCAGCACGAGTGCGCAGATCAGCATGGCTTTATGAAAAAAACAGCTTTAAAAGGCTCCTTGTATAGTATTTCAAAATTGATTTGAGAAACCACTTTACATATTCAATTCTGAAAAATAATTACAAGGTGATACCTTTAGGGTCCTATTTTATTGCAGCAGCACATACATGCATACAACTCTACCTCTCTCCTGGTGCCAATACCATACCACCCATAGCAAACGGATGCCTTCTTAACAGAATGCTTTCACATTCTGTTATAGCCTACACTACAGGATAACTGGCACTAGGATGACCTTGTGGATATCAAACAGTTCACAGACTTTCCCTCTCACTCCCTCTCCTCTATAAAAACAGGTGGTGGTCCTTAGAACAAAAAAGGTTGAAAGCTTGAGTGAATCCATCTTGCTTCAGGGCAGAAGCTCTTTATACCCGTATCAGTCCTAGTGATGTTTAGATTTATCTAAACTATTCTTAAAGACTTCCCATGACGGAAACTTCAAAGCCTTGCCACAACATTAATTACCTAAATGCTTAATTCTCATTCAAAATAAAAATTGTGCCCTATCTAATGCTTAGCCCTTATATTTTTTGCTGTAGTTTAAGCCCACACCTTCTTATACTAATTAGCAATTGCCAAACACCAGAAATTGCACTTCTCTTTCTTTTTGTGAGGCAGGGCACAAATATAACTTGTTGCGGACAAACCAGCATTGTCTCTCTTTTGCTAGCTCACTAATCTTATTCTGACTGCTGATCTCAGTGCTGTTCCTAAACAGGATACTTCTATTACTCCTTAGATCCATCATGAGGGAAGTATATTTGTTTTTAGAAGGTATTCTCTAAAAGTTCTCCTTTGCCAAACAGATGGTTACAATTACGTCAACGGGAGCACCTGCAGTTTGCCACCAGAATCTCAAAATGTTGGAACGTTCAAAACTCAAGCGTTAAGAAAAATATATATACTGACTGTGACACCAAATATAACTGCTTTCAATTCGTATTCATAAACAGTATTTGATACTGCCTTCATAAGTGGAAGGAATGGTAAGTTTTCTCCTCAAAATGCATCTATTGTTAGAAGTCTGTACTGACCTTACTAAAAGTTTTTTCCATAGCCACTAGGCTGTTTGCTTTTGACTTAACAGTGGTTTCTTACAGAACATTAAGAACTCAAAAAAGTTTAACGGGGGCGAAGCCTTTTTTTTTTTTTTTTTATATAGTTACTGTCTATCAAAGAATTTCCTACTGCTGTTACTGAGTACCCTCTTTACTTATCTTCTGTTTCTTGTTCTTGGTTAACAGTGGACATAATTTGAAATAGCACTGGCTTTCCCTGTACATTAGCACAATGCATAGGTCAGTCCCTGGCCTCACTAGCATCTCTGCAAACTATTGCAATCACCATCCCTCCTAGCTCATGAGCAACTGGGAAGCAAGGCTGGCTGAGCCTTCCTACCCAGAGAGGACTTTGCTCACCCAGAGAGCTGAAAGACCTCATTCCAGAACCAAGTCAACTATTCATTGTAAATTTTGTTAATAACCCATAGGTATGCACTAAAGCCCCGTTCTTTTACTAAAATAGCCTAAACCCATAGGTGTGCAGTAGAGCACTGTTCTTTTACTTAAAGAGTCCAAAAGAACTCGAGCAACAAAATACTAATTTGGCTATGGCTGAATCATCAGGACATATGTACTGAGCACAGCACTAGACTTTCAAGTTTAGCTGCCTAACATTTAGCATTTTAAAATCATATTCAGGTATATAATACACGGTTTTCAGTCATGCTGAATATCCAAAATTCAGTCACTTACATAATAAGGGGGCCTAACTTCACATAGTTAAACCGGAAAAAAATTGTCAGAAGCTTCAGTGACTACTGTTGGTAAATTATAAACAGGATCCTTTGTACTATCCCTTCCCCTTTCATTATGTACTTTGTCTCTGACTTTCACCAAGCTCCTACTAGGAGGAGAACCTGAAGAAACATTTGTGCAGTGAGAAAATGAAATATAGATTTGAAAAACTATAATCTGTGCATGTACTTCTTGATGAAGTTAAATATTTTTATCCCTCATCTCAATGTCTGCCATCAGTTCAAATAGCTTCCCTGTCAAATGCTTATTTGCTTTAAACTCCAACTAATCAATATATAAATCAGCAGCTGTCCTCCCTCAAAACACCAGCACCTACCAAGCTTCATCCCTCTTATCTCTTCATCTATCTCTTACTTAAGTAAGTAGTGAATCAGTACAGATCCTTCCTAATGTTGTTTATTCAGTGATGTTATAATAGTACCTAATGATTCCAAATAAGGTTGATGCCTCACAGAGCAAATGTCCCTGTTCCAAAGATCTTACAACGTTAAGAGCTTACAATCAAAACCTCAATCTCTTTTAATCTGTTTACTGGGCAGAAGAAAGCAGAAGAAAGTAGAAAAGGCTAACAGGAAAAAAAAACATAGCAGACTGTACAGCTTAGTCACTCTGAAATGCTTACACAAAGGCATTACAGCATGAAGTGAGGTTTTCTGTCCTTCCTTTCAACGGTTTCACACAAGTACTCAATAGAGCAGGGGTTCCAAATTTGGATTGCTTGTCTGCTGCCATCTTAAGAGGAAACTGTATCTTATCTTTGCGATACAAACAACTTTGTTTTGGGCTATGCGCAGATACTGATGCTTAGCTGATTAGACAGCATTTTTCTTCAATCAGCCATTCTTCATCCCCGTCAGAAAAAGCAGGCAGCTGGGCCTTCATTTTTTTTTCTCCAAATATTATTTTCCAGTAGTGTGCATAACGCTCTTGTCACTAATGTACCAGCTTAAGAGCACCTGCTGTAAAGAAGCTTTTTGATTTCCAGACAGGACAGTAACTGAAAAATGAGTAAGAACTGGAGAACGTTCCCAGACGAAATACTGTAAGGGATCAGAAAGTGACTGCTCCACAGAGTATTCCTGAAAGCACAAACTAGCTAGAGTGAGTGACGGGTCAATGAGGCTGTAGGAATGAGCCTGCATCTGCAGAAGAAACAATCTTTCACATCTCTTCCCTCTCTTTCCATGCCCATAAGCCTTAAGGACACAGAGCTATCAGTAATGAATAGCTAAAGCTCCAGAAATGCTTCCAGACACGTTATAATAAACAGTCTTAGGAGAAAGTTACTACATATACTTGAAACACATCATCTGGCTGTACAGACACAGGTCTCATTGTAACTTCAATCCTTCCTTGTCCGTACGAACCCTGATGTTTGTCATATCCTATCATTGCCATATATATATATATATATATATATATATATATATACACGAAAAGAAAAAATATCTTCAGGGCAAATATTTCAATCTGTTTGGTAAAGCAACTCCTAACACTGTGTATGGACAAACGAACAATTAGGAAGAAATATGGAACAAAATTATAAAGGATTATACATAAAGCACTTAGCTTAATGATAGATTAAAAGAATAATTTAAACAGAAAATCATGAATATAGCTCCAGTGTGAAAGTTGCACGTTCGCAAGATGCACAAGACTAGATAGTAAAAGAGTACAACAGCTGAAACAGTGGAATCTCCTTTAGCTCCTGAGGAGCTAAAAAACTGCACTACACAACAATCATTATTAACACACTGCCTGCACCAGTAGACAGACTAAGTCTTCACAAGTTTTCCAGTTATACAGAAGAAAAACATAATGAGAAAATGCTAATGCACATGTATTTGGACTTGTACTCTAACTACTTAGAGCACAAGTTTACTTTTATTAATCTAGTAAACTATGGTAATTAGAGATCAGTTTCCTTTAAATATAATATAGAGTACTGGCAGAGTAAAAGCAAACACTGCGCATGTCAGTGCAGTGCTGTAAATAGCATTTCTCTTGATTTGTGTTTCCAGTCTCTGTTCTGTATCATACAATTCTAAAATTACGTCTTTCACTGCAGAAGCCTGGCCCTTACCCTCCACTGAAGACCTTGGCACCACTCTTTCCATAGGTCTAGAATGAACTGCAAGCTTAACACTTTGCATCTCAGAAATCATATGCGCTATACTTTCTTGCAGACTGCTAAACTGCTGCTGTAAATTCCCCAGACATGAACTGACTTGTTTAGTGTAGCTTAGCTGTTCTTTCAAAGGAATTAAAAGAGAATCTATTTTAAAGGAGTCATTCCTGTCTTCTCTAGCTAACAAAACACCTTCTTTTATTTCCTGGGAGGTCCTTGTTTGCAGCACGTTTTTCAGGTCTGCTATGATGTCGCTGAGATCCTTCTGCTGTACGTAATGGCTGGAGGCCTGTTCTTTGATGGCTTCTTGCAGACTTATTGGGCCCTTCTGTGCTTCAAGCAGCAAGGCTTTTAATTCTTGTAGCCTTACTCGATTAACGTAGGTAGAACCAAGAACACCTATAATGGCTCCCAGTACAGAGCCAATAATGGACCAGTTCTTTGTTTTTTCAGCTCTTGTTCGCTCTTTCTCATGGCTTTCCCTTACAGCTGCAGAGAAGAGAGAGAATTTTTCTCGCTCCGATTCTTCTGCATTTAAATAGGCAGCTCGGTACCTCTTCTCTTCCTGCAAGAGACACAGCGAGTTGAAGGAGAAGGTGTAATGTGAAGCTATGAAGTCTGTATTTAAAAAAGAAACAGTGCAGATGAAAGAGTGGAAGTGACACACATTCACTAGTTCCGTTTCAGAAAATTCCCTTTTGTTTTGGGATTCTCTTTACTACACTACTTAAGTCAATGAGACATTATTTGCAGTCAAAACTGAGAAACAGAGAAGGTCGTCAAGAATTACAACTGAAAATTCTCTACACAGAAACCTGTCACATGCTGATGACAGAAAAGTGGACTGAGTGGACAAGGTCTTTCTCCCTGTCATGATGCTTTCTCTCCTGGTAAGGTACACTTTTCCGGCCCAGCTTACTTCTGCAAATACTGCCTTTATCACGCTTCCCCCTTTCAGTTCAGTTCAGTTTTACCCTTTGTTCATAATCATGCAGAGCTCTATTCTTCTTGAAGTCTCATCCCCCTGATCCATTACCTAGACAGCTACCGTTAGTTCTTTTCTGATGCTCTGCATATTGATGCAGGAGCTCCGTTTAGCTCAGGCCTGGGCACCCACTCCCCGCCTGAGCTTTGTCAAAGGTGCACCTGTTTCCAGGCCTGTTCCCTGCTGCTCCTGAGGCGTCATTTGTATTTCCTGGACTGAGCTCGGCCTTGACTTGCTTGCGCTTTCGTCTGGCGATTGCTGGACTGGCACTGGAGCCTGCTCCTGTTGCCAACTCTGCTCTGCTCATGCAGCCCTGTTAGTGAGGGCACTGCCCCGGCCTCTGCTGCAGTCAACCTCAGCTCCCTGCTTGCCCTCTCTTATGGAGCAGCCTCACTCCTACTGCTCCCTGACAAGGGCTTCAGTAAACTGCCTGAGTTGTAGCAGCCAGATAGAAGGCAGCTGAGAGTTCTTCCATGGATTAACAACCAGGAATGAACTTCTCTCATCATCTGGAGGGATAACGCATTGAATCCCAGCTTTTTAATCGACTATTCCTGTACCTGTCTCCACTCAAACAATTAATTTTCTAGGCTTACTATCTTCAGCTTTCTTCTCCAAATTTACTGCCAAATTTACTCCAAATTTATTTTAGCATTAATATATGATTTGCATACTAGACTCAATCATCTATAATAACTAGTTCAATCAAAACAAGATCATTAGAAATTAACTCAGACCACTGCATTTCAAAATTGAATTCCACCTGCAAAAACAGTCACTAGTGAGGAAGCATAACACATGAACTTTCATCATATTTGCCAGTGCTCAAGTACCAACAGATTACCTGCAGCAACCTGTGCTCCAGAGTAGCCAGTTCTAAGTACTGGGTGTCATCCCGAGAGACCCTGTCTAAGCGGTCCCGAATTTCCTTCAGTTTAATTTGTTGGGCTTCTACATTTTCACGAGTTTCTCGTACTATCCCTCGAGCTATCATAAAGACGTTTTCAGCCTGAGAAGAGAGATCATATATTTTAGAGTCTTATTACCATATGGATCTAAAACACCGATTGCGTGAATTTGGAGAAAAAAAATAGTGCACTAAAAGCTAAGGGATAAAATACATTTACTAATGTGCACAGAGTGGAACACGTTGATAGTGTCTGTACCCCCAGTTACAGCGGAAAAGATAACATGACCCTCTTTGGAAGCACTTTTTTTGCCTCACAGACAGCATTTATATTTCACACAGTTGAAGTCATCATTTTAAATTTCCAGATTTTCTCTGTATTTACCTGCGTCACTTTCCCCTGAGCTTCTCGAACTTCATTAAGACCAACAAACTCTTCATATCTGTCCCACCAACTCTTGCATGTTGTGGATATTTTTTGAAGTGATTTTTTTCCCATAATGGTCCCAGCTTCTGTCAGACGATTAAGAAGACCCATAGCCATTTCTGTTACAGACTTGGCTTCGGGCCTCTTAGGTGCTGATGAAGAGTAAGTCCGTACTTTGCGCAAATTCATTCTTTGGCTCCGCTTTATCAAAGAACGGTGATATTGCAGACCACTGGACACTGAGGACACACTTGACTTATATTTCATTGGCCTCATGTCTTGAATTTAGTAATTAAAGTGCTACAAGGATGAAGGAAAAAAGAAGAGTTGTAAGGCTGGTAAATACCACTTAAAACTAAACATGCATGCTAAAATTAAAGTAAAGTTCAAGAACGGCTAAAATCATCATTAGTTTGACACCATTACTTACCTAGGGGATTTTCCAGAATTTTCACTAAAAGGCAGTTCTGCCACAGATTCCTGCTTTTCTCTCATTAGTAAGTACCTTCACAATACCTTTCGATTACTAGTTCACTCACTGCATCCTGAATAGCGTTCAGGATGTGTAGAACCAGTATCAGCAGGAGTATATTCAGAGTAACATAACGCTTAAGCCCAAAAAGTGCTTCTCATATGAATTTTTGCTATGTGTTTTCATGCTTCAGTTTAACACACAATGCTTCCGATGCTAACAATTCTGAAAAGGAACAGAAAGAAAAAAAGAGAGGATAAAAAAGCTTGAGAAGAAAAGAAACACGGCTTGATCGCTCCCTGTATCTTACGCTCAATAGACATTGAAAGTGCTGAAAGATGAAAGACAAACACCAAGGGATCGAGTGAAAACACACAAGTGCCAAACTGAACGTTACAGGTTTTCTCATAGGACTTCCTAGAAACCCCAAATACATGGAAATGCCACAAGATCATTAGAATATCAGGCAGTGAGTGCACTCTTAGAGCTGCGTTTTAAAATGAGCTTAAAATTCTTGCTTTCCCTGCAAAAAAACAGACTACTTATTACAGCTTAATTTTGTGCATGCATTTGTAAATAAGATTTAAATTGTCCACTTAGTGTGTTCCTCCAAACATTTTAAAGGGGAAAACTTTGAAATAAGGTTTTAGCTGAAGTTTGTGTATGACTGTTTTGACTAATATAAAAACATGAATAATTTGAAAAAGCTTAATATTCAGTGCATAGATTTTTTTTTAACTTTAATACAGTTTTCTATGTTAATTAGACTAAAGAGACGCAAATATGTGCATCTCAGCTGGAAAGGATTTTTCCTGCTGGATGGCACATTCGATCAGTAGCTTTTATCCAGCTACTGATTCTGAAAGCCACAGGTTCATTCCGGGTTACATAGTTCAAACAAATAATAGTAACAACGAATAGCAACAACAGTGCTGTGAAAGTCTGACTGGTTGTCATATACATAACAACACAGCAGATCAAAACCACAGCAGCATGGAAATGAAAGCCAGTTATCTTTCCTTCCAGTGTCACCCATCTACCCATCGTAACACCCACCCACATTCATCCTGCCATTATAACACCTGTAACACCTATTGCAGGCCACGTACTAAAGTCACAGCTCAAAATTGCCCTTTTCATACTGCAAGAATCTCCTTTTTTTGACTGCGCTGCTAGGCACAGAGCTGCACCGAACAGTCAGGCTGCTAAGTCGGCCGAGCAGAGGGAAGGGGAGCGAGACGGCGAGATTTTAGGCGAACCTCTGCACAGACGGTTGCTCCGCCCGCGCTGCCAGGCCGCGGGGTCGGTTTGAGAAGCCGTGTCCCCCGATAACGGGCCTTGTCCCTCTCTGCCTCGCCTAATGCGAACCCGCCTCCGCCCGCAGTTACCTGCGGAGCTCTAGGCAAGGCTCGTGCCCCAGCTGCCGTGCGCGTTACGTTCTGGCAGCCAAGAGGACGAACTTGTGGGGGCCCCTGTTAAATCTGGGGGTGAAGGCGGGGGCCGCAGCCCGCACAGTCGCCACCGCTCCCCCGCGCAGGCCGGGGAAGGGGGAACCACGCTGCCGCTTCCCACAGGAACGCCCCATCCCGCGCTAGGAGGGAGGGAGGGAGGGAGGGAGGGAGGAGGCACGGCGCACAGCCGCCGCCCGCGCTCTCCCCTCGCCGCGACAGGCCCGGGCGGCGCCGGCGCCCGCTGCCCCCCGCCGCGACAGGCCGGGCCGGGCCGCGCTGCCCCCCGCCGCCTACCTGCCCGCGCAGCGCCCGTAGGCGGAAGCGCTGCGGCGGAAGCGCTACGGCGGCCGCGCGGGGCCAGCCGGAAGCGGCGGGGTGCGCGCGCGCCGGCAGCGCGGCGGAGCGGGCGCCATGTCGGGCCGAGAGGGTAAGGGCGGGTGGACGGGCGAGGCTCCGGGAGCCGCTGCTCCCGCGGCCTCACTGCCTCGTCTCTCTTTGCAGGCGGCAAGAAGAAGCCGCTGAAGCAGCCGAAGAAGCAGTCGAAGGACCTGGATGAGGTAAGGCCCCGCCGGCTCTTCTTCTTGGGCGGCGGCGGCGGCGGCGCCTCCCTCGCCGCCTCAGCCCCGGCGCGGCCGGGCTCGCCAGGGGCGCGCCGTTCCCGCGCGGCGCGGTTCGCCTGGCTGCGCGGCTCCGCCGGAGCAACGCCGCAGGGCGCGCAGGCGTTGTCCGCTGCCGCCGCTTGCCGTCGCCCCTGCTGCCGCGCCGGCTGCGCCACCGGGAAGGCGGCGGCGGCGGCGGCCTTGTTGCAGCCGCAGCAAACCGCCGCCTGGAGTCTCGCCAGTTAACGCGGGGCCGTGAAGACAGGGCAGGACAGCAATAGATTATCGACTGGTTTGAATAAGTTAACGGTACTTGAACGTAGCCAGCCTCGGACCCTGAGATTGGCAGCGGCTCAGGGATAAGCTGAGGCTGTTATTTCTGAGAGCCGTGAAGGATGGATGAGGCAGCGGTGGCTGGGGAAGGGCAGATACGTCGCCCCTTTGAAAAAGGAAAAGAAACCTATAGCTTTGGAAATGAGTTCACCGCTATTGCTAGAGCAATATTACAACCAACTGAAACGCTTACAAGCATCGAGGTTGTAACAACATAAAGAGGAGTAGCCAGCGTGGGTTTTAGTAAAACCATGGTAAACCCAAGCAGATTCTTTTTCTATAGAGGGGCAACGCTACGTGCATGAGATGAAAACCAGTGGATACAAGGTTCTTGATGGTAACCCACATAACGTTCTCTAAAGCCGGTTAGGAACGCGTTCTGAAAAAGCTTAAAATGATGCGAGGTGAGCGTGCGACTCGCTGGAATGTCACACTCTAAAAGCAGTTACTAACAATTCAGTGCTTGATCACAAGGATATATTGAGTGGGGTTTTGCAAGATTTTTGTCTTGCATCAAATTCTAATAACATTTTAATTGCTGGTTTGGTTGATTGACTAACTTAACGACAGTGCTGCTTATTCTCTTGGTAGCCGACAGAAAATTTGGAGGGGCCACAGACCATCAGAGGACGGGATTAGTATACAAAGTAATCTCAAATTGGAGAACGTTTGAAAAAATTCTCGATGTATTTAATCAAGCATATATGCTAAGTCCCTTTTCTTGGTAAGGATAATCATCTTGTAAAATACAGGGAGAATGTCTGGCTAAGCTGCAGGTCCACATGATCTAGACCGTATTGCACTTTGAGACTTAGACCATACCTTAGATGCTACTGTTAGAACATGAATCAGCAAAATCGGGTGTTGCAAAAGAAAAAAATCATACAAGATGCCTGAACAAAGCGTCATGTGTCAAACATACAACGTAATCTTTTTTTCCTTGTAGTATTGCAAACACATGTGGGCATCACATTGTATGTTTAAAAAGAAAAAGTGGATGAATGGAACAGAATGACTTACTAGGAAAGACCTTAGTCTACAAAAGAGAAACCCAAGGGGAAAACCTGCAGAGAGAAGTAGGCTCTTCTGTTGTGTGCGACATAAAGAGAAGAAATAATAGGCTTATTTGTAGAAAGGGAAGCTTTAGATTAAAGAAGAGGAAATCTTTCCAGTTGTAAAGGCGTTTGAGCCATGGACGAGGTTAGTGGGAAATCGGTAGAATCTCACTTCTCTGAGATGCTCATGTTAGGTACCTGAAAATCCTGAGCACCAAGCGAGAGGACTAGAGACCCTTTCAGCCTTGTGGTCTGTGAAGAGCGTTTATCTAAAGGATCAAGTATGCGTCAGCTCTGCTGAATTCTGGGGGCAGTTCAGGCAGAGGTGTTCAACAACTGGCTCTCACGTAGGATTTGTCAGCAGTCTCATTACTTTTCTTGGAATAAGTGTGGGATAAATTATAGAAACTTATTGAAGAATCCTTAAAGGAAAACTGCAAAAATAATAACATATTGTGGAAGGATTTTAAAAAATACTTTAAAGGTAAAAAATAACCTTTGTAATGCTCTATTGAACCCTAGTTTTATTGTTAGACAACGCTCATGTGCTAGGTTTCTGGTCTCAGTGGCAGCACGTTAATGCATGGTTTTAGTGCAAATATCTGTCATTCAGAAGGCAGAATAAAATTACGGTGTGGGAAATGATATTTCTTTAATTTCAGAAAGATGCACACAGAGTTAAAGCTCTGTGTTCTGGTACAGCAAAAAAACTTTTTCACTGTTCTGAAAGGTTTTGCATAGTTAACAGTATGCAGCCATCCTGCTTCTGTTTAGTGTGTTAGGTTTTATTGTTGTTAGAACATTATGTTTGTTTCTAGCTGCTTGTCAGTTGTTTCTGAATTTTCTTGAGAGGAGATGTTAACAAACACTGTTGTTCTTTTCTTTAGGCAGATCTGGCATTTAAACAAAAGCAGAAGGAGGAGCAAAAGAAACTTGAGGAGATGAAAGCAAAAGCTGCTGGAAAAGGGCCCCTCAGTAAGTGAGGTGCCATAATGATAGGAAAAATGGAGGGGCTGGCTGGCTTCAGAAATTTAATGTTTTCTCTTGACAAACATAAAAGGCATGTACCTCTAAGTTATTTAACATACATCATTAAGTTGATGGCAGCTGCAGATGATAAGTAACAAATGGTGTTTTGTTTTGTTTTTAATTTTTGATAGGTAGTTTCACCCCAAAATCACTGATACGGGCTCTGGTTTAACAGGTACAACAGTAGGCTTGGCAAGCTGACTTCTTTGAGCGGGGCTGTTGCAGAGGCATTTTCGCCCTTCCTTTAGCACGTTCAATCTCTTCTTTCCAGATAAATTAAGACGCACATAGGCTTTGCTACAGTCCTGAATGTTAAACAAATCCAGTCATTGTTCTCTTAGAGGATGAATTTCTTCAAGAGCAGAAGATTCCTGGCAGAAAAAGACTGTGACTCGTAACTTAGTCTGGCTTCAACTGTTTTGCCTAAGTGACTGCAAAATACACTCTGTGACAAGAGTGTTTTGCCAAACTCTGTTTCTACGCAGCTCAGGCATATAGCTGTATGTTTGCGTTGCGTAGAGTTCACACAGAGAAACTACTTTGGGAGGAGATGCGATGAAGTACTCTTGTCCACATCAGTTAGAAGCAAGGCAGAACGTCAGTAATGCTGCAGCGGTTTAGGCTAGCTGGACTGTCAGTCTGGTCTTTGTCTTGAACAGTGAGAGTAGGAGATGCTGTTAATGGAGAGCATGTGAGTGTGTCCGCTTGCCTTGTACTCCATCGTTCGCAATTATAGCATTAGGGACATTAAAGGGTACATCCCTGCCCATTCCTTCTAGGTATGTTTTTGACTAGTGGTCCATCAATTTGATTGTTCCCTTCTGAACCCAGTGATATGTTCTGCTTCCACAGCCTTTCGTGGCAACAAGTTGCAGAAGTTCATAACCCATTATGTGCTTAGTTTTCTGAAAGTAAATGCTTGTTTTAGTGAGTGACCCCAATTCTGCTATTGTAGGGTTTTGTGAATCATAGTTCTGTGTTTTCCTTCCCTTCTGCCTTGCAGTTTTGTAAGCCTTGATCAAATTCCCTCCTAGTCTTCTCCTCTCGAGACTGAAGAATTTGAACCTTTGTGGCTTCTCTTTGAAAGCCAGCTGCTGCACCCTCATAGTCATCTCAGCTGCCCTTCCCTGTGTCTTCACTAATCATACTGCATCCTTGAGATGTGAAGACCAAATTGCACTTAGTACGCAAGATGGCTACACAACAAGGTTTTACACAGTGGTGAAAAAATGACCTCTGTATCCTTCCTAATGCCATCCAATTTTTGCTGGCTTTTTTCCTGCTGCGCACTCAGATGATTTCACAGCTCTGTAATCGATGAATGACAGTTCATTCCCGAGTCGTAACTGCTGCTTCAGTGTCATGTGAGCATGGTTGGAGCTTTTTTGTGCACTCTGTTGTAAAGTCCTTCTGAAATTCCTCATCATTGGTGGGGCATTTGAGTAGCCACAGGAGCTTAGCATGATCTGCAGAACTGGAGATTCCACTGTCTGCTCTGTTGTCCAGGTCACTAACAAAGATGTTCAATAAAACTTATCCCAGCACTGCTTTTTGCAGGACCCGGCTGCTGAATCTTCTCCATTCTGTAAAGACCGTTCCAGTTTACCGTTTGCTTCCTGTTCTTTAGCAAGCCTTCAATCCCTAAAAGGTCTTAGACGAATCTTTCTAGCGCTCCCACAGCAACTTACTTTCTCTAATACCTTTGCTATGGAAACTTGTCAAATGTTTGAAAATAGTATATCCCCTGGATTCCCTCTAGCTACATGGTTAATGATACCCTCACAGAGTTCCAGCAGGTTAGCGAGGAAGGATTTACCATTTACACAAGCCTCGTTAACTTTCAAAAGTCTGTTTAATCCCTTTGCTTTGTCGTGGAGTCTTCTGTCTTGGCTGAGATGGAGGTTAGACTCACTGGTCTGTAGGTTCCCAGTTCCTTCCTGGAATCCTGTATCTGGGAGCGTGGGCAGTCCATGAGCCCTCTGACGCGGTGGCTGTAATGATAGTTATAGTACAGACTAATGCAAAAAATTCACTGAGCCTCCTTTCTGTGGCCTTACCACTGTAAACTTGTTCTGTATAGGGCGCTTCAGCTGTGCGTACTTACATATTTCTTGATAGTACTTTACTGCCATTATTACTCTGCCTTTTTCTAGATTGGATGAGGACCACATGACTGAAATACAACGCTTGCCAAAGCAGATAATGATCGTTAAATTGTTGTGTTGGCTAGACTATTCCCAAGAGGCTGAGCAAGGCAACGCTGTTAGAATGACTATACTAGGGCACACAGTCCACTGTTGCCTGCCAGCCCCTGTAGCCTATCTTGATACTCTTGTCTCTTTTCCATTGATGATGTACTACATTTGCTGTAAAAAAACAGCATTTACAAAATATACTGCACTTCTTAGTGTGTTAATATAGTGTTCTTTCACCTTGCTTTAGTCTCTTCAATGATTGGGACTACACAGAACAGATGCTCTTGTAATTCTAGTATCTGCTTCAGTAGAGCTTTGAGCCCAACTGGGGACTCTGACTCCTGTAGGAATACTGATGCTTTTATTCCCATAGTCTTAAATACAATTTGACAAGCAGGCATGATCAGGAAATCACAAATATTATTCACTTGATTGCCTCTCTGGCAGAATGGCAGCTATTTAATCCAAACAGAAAGGTATAAATCAGAAATAAGGACTGACTTGTAATTACTATGGATTGGTCAGCAATTGCCCTTGAGCATGTAACTGTATTGCTTTCTTCCTCATACATGATGAACGAGGAGGAAAAAGCCTGAGGCTTAACATGGCATTAACCAAGCCTTCCAATATACGTTCTCGTTTCCCTTGCGCTTACTGGGTGAAATTTGTCTGTTATTGCTGTGCAGCCCAACTGCTTCAGCAGAACAGAACCAGACAATCAGAAACGTATGCTAATTCGAGTTTTTTTTTTTTCATTGTGACTCTACTGCTGCTAAAAAAAAGTAAACAATGGAGGGTATCCTCAGAAGCGCAAAGGAATTGTTGAAATACTTAGCTCTTTTGTAAATCTAAGGGGTGTATTTGGTTCCAGGAGAAAGGTGGTTTCTAACGGGAAGTGATTTATTCAGAGTAAAGCATGTGTGATCAAAAACATAAGCGTAACACATGAAAAAAAATTCAGGTAGTAAATTGGGAATATAATGCAAACAAACAGCAGTGTAGTTAAAGTGTACCGGGGGGAAGTGAGTGGTGCAGGCAGTCTAGTGGGGAATCGTCTCTGAGGAACCAAACCTGTAACTAAGCTGAAACAATTGTCTAAACAGTTGCGTCGTTTCTTTTGGCAGCTAGTGGTGGAATCAAGAAGTCTGGCAAAAAATAGTTTGATCAAGCTGCTGGAAAAAGGGATCGAGTTATTCAATGGATCTGCTGGCTTCAGAGAGTCAAGAAAACTCACTGTCATTTGAGAAACCTTGTACATTTTGTTTAGGTGGAATAAATCTTTTTTGTTAAGATGTCATTTATTCTCTAACTGTAGGTTTTGTGCTACAAAAATACATTACGGGATTGTACTGGAGCTGAAACTCTTACTGGAGGCCACTTGCGGCCTTGAGCAGCCTGAGTGCATGTGCTGAGTCGGTAGTACTTTGTGAGAATAAACTTAAACTTCTTTTTTTTTTTTTTTTGACAGTGACAGAGAGGGTCCGAGTGTTAAAACTCTGCAGCTTCTAAGCGGAGGGGCCGGGGCGGGGCGGGGCGGGGCTGGTGGAGGGAGGTGCAGCTAGTGAAGCTGGGGTGGGGGGGGTGAGCACGCCTGCGCAGTGCGGCCCGCCGCTGCCCGGCGTGACCCCGCCCTACTCCGGGCAGGCTGACGCCTGCGCACTGCGGCCCGCCCGCTCGGGGGAAGCTGCTGCTGCCGCCACCAGCCGCGCTCCCCGGCCTCGCAGCCAACCTTCCCCGCTGGCCGGCAGACGGCCTGCGCAGCCCCAGCGCGCTGGGCGCGGTGTGTGAGCAGCGCCGAGGCACGGCGACGGCCCTGCCCGGCTGCAAGCCGGGGGGGGGGGGGGGAAGAGAGGGGAGGGCGGCATGGCGCATGCGTCCCGAGGCTTGCGCAGTGCCGCCATCCGTGCCGCGCAACCCCCTAACTTGGGAGGAGGGGGGAACGGGCGCCTGCGAGCTCGCGCATGCGCACTGCAGCCGCAGCGCGCCCAGCCGCGTACCTGCAGCGCTGCGGCCGGCTGCCTGGCGCATGCGCGCTGCTGCTCGGCCACGGCGCGAGTGCTCCCGGAAAGGCCGTGCAGCCCGTCTGCGCCGCCTGGCGGTGGCGCGGTGCTCGCCGGCCGCCGTGCGCATGCGCCAGCCGCCCTCCCCGCCGGGTGGCCAGCTCGTCCCCTCCCGTCCGTGCTAGCGCCCAGACTTCCTCCTTGCCGCCCTGCGGTGCCCCGGCCGGGCACAGGGGAGACAGCGACGGCGACAGAACGAACAAACCAACCCCCCCCGTGGCAGGAGGGCTCTGAGGTTTGCTGTCAGCTTAATTTTTGAAGACTGGTTTGTTCTCACCTGCCCAAGGACCTGGAAACACAGCCCGGAGCCCTCATCCGGCAACGCGATGCACAAGAAGCCTCGTTCAAGGTGCTGATGGTGGCTGTACATAACTGATTTTTTTTTTTTCCCAATTATGGCATCTTTCTCATTCATACCTCAGCTCAGCTCCCTCATCACAGAGCAGGAGCAAGAGGCAGTTGTCAGACAAGACTTACCCCTGGGAGTATGGAGCAAATGTGACCCAAAGGGACGTGGGAGATGGAGTAACTTGCCATGTCAGGCAGCCACCACACACCTAATTGCAACAAGCTGTTGCTGCTTTGCCTTGAACTTGGGGAGCCAAGATACAACTACATCCGGCCAGAGGGTGACTCTTAATCTATGCACGTATGGTACTAAGGTCTTGGGGTGTTGAGCCAAGCAATACACCTGAAGCAGTCAAAATAACATTAACAAGTAGGTTTGCTTCCCTTTAATACTGCATCCTTATCTCTGCCAGGGCTCGCTTCAGCTGCTGCTCCTTGTTCACAGTGTCATAGATTTCAAAACCTAAGAGCCAGAAGAGAAACACAACTATTCTAATTCAGAACAGGAAAAAGGCTTGTCCCACCTCAGGTTTCTGACAGATACCCTAAGTGACTGGATGAAGCTTCCCCATTCCCTCATCCTCCCTTTCACCCCTTATAATAACTCATCATCCCCAGCTGGTGGCAATAAGAGAAACAAACCAATGGATTGCCACCTTTTTATTCTCCCCCCCCCTCCCCACCCCAAACGTGAATGTGACATCAAAAATGACTTGCATCTTTCACTTCTAACACATTCACATACAGGAAACCCATGGCTGGTATATACACCTTAAATACCTTGCAACTCTTTAAAATTAAATTATTTTAGCATCCATCTGGGGGGAGTTGGATCTCCCAGAAGAATGCACAATGCGATGGCCCCTTTTTGGATCCCAGAAGCAGGAGCAGCTCTCTGCTCTAACAGACAGCTGAGATACCGTTCTTCCCCAACTGCAGCGACTGTTCCACAAAGAATCCCGCGAGAACTTCCAGAGAGAAGTACCCGTAACATGTTCACTACCTCATGAAGTGATCTAGTGGATTAAGCAGCAAAGTGATCAGCAGGGAGAATATATATATATATATATATATATCATTGTGAACAACAGGGGAAAGATGGTGCACCATCACACCTTAGCTCTTCCACTGGGTTTCCCTGGCTATAAATGTAGACCTGATATAATAAATACAGACCATCTGGGAGGGAAATGAGGGGTCTCTTGGTATTTTTAAACAAACAGAAGGGAGTAACTAAAGCAGAATTCCGTCAGGCATATAATTTACAGACTGTGAAATCTCTATTTCCCTAACTGGAAAAAAAGTAGAAGAAAGGGAATAAGAATAATTAAATCACAATTCAGCTATGCAAACCACTGCGCCTCTTCTGAGGATGTTCTCTGCTCCAGCTCTCCTACCCTTAGGAATATCAAGGACCTGCAATTTTAAAGAGTCAAAAGTGTGCCTTGTTGAAGACCACTTCCATTTAAGAGTCAAATATCCTTTTTTGTCCAATGACAACTCTTTGAGGATCCATTAGCAATGCAATTCGACAGCTGGGCACAGAAGGGGTGAAGAAAAAGATAGGCTTTAGGACACAGTGTTCATGAGAGTGAGCAACAATAATTAACTTTGCCAAACACTCAGGCTACAGCAACGGCAGGTTCACCACCCAGCAGCCTAGTTCTGTTCTGCCTGCTCCTGCAACCTTCCAGCTCAGCTCCCTGAAAAGGTGTTCTGTCTTGGTTACGGCCTGCATCGCACTCACCAGCTGGCCCTCCCTTCCCCTTCTGCCCACTCCCCAGGCTTGGTCCCTTGCCCATGCCCTTCATATCTATCTCTTCTCCTCTGTACAACCCACAGCGTCCAGACGGTTTGTTATTCTAACGGAGTGCATGATAGAAAACTACTAAAATCACTAAGTAATGTTTGCAGTGTCTTTCTGCTCTGGGCTCAGACAAGGTGCTTCAGCAAAAGGAATCACCATCACCTGCAACATACCCATATGCCCTTTTCTCCTTGTATTAATATATGACGGACCCTGCAGTCCTGTTTGTAAGCACTTTTATTTTTTAATATTTAAAAATTGTTTAGTTTTTCCATTAAAAGTGCTCTTCTGTTTTGTAACTTCTTTTAACTTCTCTAGCTCTATCAGTATCACAGTAAACGCACCTTACGGTACCCATTTACAATGCTGTGCTCCCTGCTGCTGAGGCAGCATTTACCCTGCTGCCTCGGAGGTGCCTTGCTTGTTAGGACTCAAAATACTGTATCAAGTTATATCCCCAGAGCCTGGTTTGCTGACACAGATCTCCCAGAGTAGAAGAGGAGCCATTAGCACCTAATAAAAAATTCTACCTCTAGAAAGAGATTCCTGAGCCTCTCTCCTGCAGTCCCACTGCACAACAGGAAGAAGTTAAAAAGCCACTCACCAGGCTCTGAAGGAGTAATGTACACATGCCTGACATCCACCTATAAAGGTACCTAAAAGAGCTGGCTTTGGAGCACCGTTAAAGAGAAGGGTGATGCATTTTTCCCCGCAGCACAAAGGGAACTGGCAAACAGCAGTCTTTCCCAACAGGTAACTTGCATGCACTGTCAAGTGCGACCAGTGGTCACATACAAAGGCTTTCTGAGATGCTCTATCTTGGTGTTGCCACATTTTATAATTTTAGTCAAAGGTCCTTTACAGGCACCTTTCACTTTGGTCCCTTACAGCAGCCACATGCGCCCCTCTCCCAAGGCCATTACCTTGGGATCACTGTACTTAAGGAAGTGGATGAATTCCCTGGAATAGCATGTGCCTCATCACAGGACCCAGGCCCACCCAGTGACCCGTTGGCTGGAAGCAGACTTTGATGAAGTTCAGGGCATGGTGGAAGGTCTGCTATTTTAGCTGTGCTTCTGATCAACTTTTACTAAAATTGCCAAATGGGGAAGTAATAAGCAGGGAATTTTGTTGACATTTCCCTCACAATTAACACCTACATTAATGAATGATGCAAAAATATTATGGAAACGTGGTAACATGGTACCCACACCTAGGAAACTATAAAGCCTTTGTGTTCCAGGGACTTTGTAAAGATACTGTGTCCAGAGACACTATCGACTGTTATCAAAGCTATAGCAGGCTTCCTTTAAGGATTCCTTTAACACTTTTGGACAGAAAACATACAGATGCTTTTCTTCCCAAAATGAGAAATTTTCCTCTGGAGAAAACAGCAATAACCAAACATCTTTGAAGATTTTCAGCCAAAATATGAAAGCTGTTTTTCCATCAAAAATCACACATTTTCTCTAAGCATTTTTTCACTTTAATCAAAACTTCACAGAGAAAGAGTATTCATTTTACAACAAAGTCTGCTTCCTGCTGTCTCAAAAAACGATGCGTGAACACACTAATGTTGCAGGGCAACATTGTTTTTCTCCTTTCTTGATCTTTTTCTAAAGCTACGACTTAATTCGGTCGGAAAGTAATTGGGTAATTCATTTTGTGCAGAAAAAAATCGTAATTTTCTTCATCTAGCATTAACAATTATATGTAGTATCCTTCTTGACTCTCAGGCACTGCTTTTATAGAGGAGTTTTGCAAAGCAGCAAATGCCAGATCACAGCTGTAAGTACTTCCAGAAACCTCTGACTTTCGTAATGAGATAGGGAGCTTACAAAACCACTACCATAGCAGTTATATTAAAGAGAATTGAACAAAAACTCTCCGAGCACCAGCTCGGTCTCTCCCTGGGGAAGCCTGTGCTAGAAGAGTGTAATTCACTGACATCGTCATACCTAACTCTGCAGCAACAGCTTCCATTAACTAAGTGAAGAGCAAGAAGAAGAATAAAAAAGGGAACGAAAAGGTCTCCAAATGAGCCCTTTGTATTTAACATTCTGTATTAAAAAGCTTCAGACTGGATAAAGGGTGATGAATGACTCTGTTAAACTAGAGAAATAATATGAAATCTTGAAGTGGGAGTTTCAAATTCTTAATACCCAGTTCAGTCAGAAGGTCTCAAACTGAACACGAGCTCTTGCAAAGCAACTACAGATTGAACTACGGCCAAGAGGCTTTTAAGAAAGGTATCGGGAAGAAGTTCCCTGCAATAGAGAGCAGAGGATTCAGCAGCAACTCAGATAAGGCTGTTGGGTCCCTGAGCACCCCAGCTTCTCAGCAAGTTGTAAAGTCCCTGAAGGACAGGAAAGGGAAGTTTAATTATGACAATTTAATTGTTCCAGGAAGGAATTCTTTCATTTTCACTTGGTTTTGCAGATGTTGTTCACACTTGGGGAGATGAAGGGTAGAAGAAGAGTGGAGTGCGGGACTGTAACAATGGAGGATTAATAGAAGAGAAAATTATGGAGCCTGGAGGCCTGGGGTGGAGAGAGCAGGTGAAAGGAGGGAGAGGAAAGGTCTTCAGAGGGAGGTGGATAAAGCCCAATTGGGATCCTGATGGATCAGTGGCAGAGTGCAAGTGCAGTGAGGATCAAATTCCCTGCATGGACAACGTTTACGGCACGTGCCCGGTATATTTGATTCCTAACTATGCAAGCTCGCTGGAAAGCTCAAAAGCAGTAGGTCTGACACTTCCTGGCAGTGCTGGGGAGGAACATCTCGCACAGCACGCGCACATTTCTGTTAAGGAAACGCTGGAGAGAAATAAAAGTTTTCTGTGTTGTCACTACAGACAGACATGGTTTGTGAGCAAGTCTCCTGCTGAGCCAATCAAATCGCTGACTTCCATTGGAAGATGGGATCACCAGCAACATCTGGTGGGATGTTGCTCTTTATAGCAAACAAACACTCAAAGTGCATAGTTCCTGGAAATGTTAATCAGGCAGGAAGAAATCATAAATCAGCTAAAAATAATGGATTCTATTGTTTTGGGAAAGAAGAAAGAGAGGGAGATCTCTCTTCTCCAGTAATTTGCTGCAGATAATTCTGATCAGCATCTTGCAGCAGGAAATAAGTCTTAAGAATAGCAGTAAATGGATTAATTAGACACATTGAGATGTACAAGGGGGTCTAGACCCTCCATATATAGTGTAAACCAACGACTAAATCAGAAACTGCTTATGTGAAAGTTGTGTGTCCATTGTGGAGTTTCCTTCCATTAAAAACTCTGATTTAGCCAGTGATGAAGGTATGAGATGCAAAGACAAGAAGATAACGGAGGAAGAAATCACTTGCATTGCTCTGACCTTTGCCCATTGGCCACTGAGGATGGTAATGTATGTTGGTGCATCTCCCTGCTCAACCTCTGGGCAGGGATCATTCTGGTATTTATGATGGACAGATCCGATTTCTGGGGAACCTGCAAGGCAGATGTTTTATATTATAAAAGCTGCTCAAATATCACTTCTCTGCCCTTGTCCTCAGAATAGGGTGACATGGGAGCCAAGATGAAGTATATTTGTTTTGTACTGTAAACAGGTTGTACCTGTCACAAAGCAACATCAATTTTACTCAAAAGGTGAAAAAGCAAACTGCTTTCTGAGTCATTTCTGCTCTGCTGAAACTCTCAGCTACTAGGATTACAGCCTGTCAAACAAGAACATTTTTCAGAGAAAACCAGAACCATTTTATTCCTTTACAGAAAAAGGAAAGCATTTTTAACTAGCTTTAATTGAATAGGATAGGAGACAATACATGTACATAGGGGACACTACAGTATGAGAGGGAAAATGTCAAGAAGAGGGAAGATTGCAAATAAGATTGCTGTGATTTCATTGCTAGTTGCAAAAGCAATAAGGGAGTCCTATGAACTCCCCAGATCCAACTGTTTGTTTTTCCATTGGCCTCCTGTTTGGCCTGGGCCAAGTCACTCTTCCTCGCCTTTCCCCAGGCCCCCACTTCAAACTGAGGCAGCAGCAAGTGCTCAGAACTGTACTCACCCAGCAGCGCTGGCACTCTGTTTTCTGCTGATGACAGTGAGCAACTGAAGCACGCTGCAGAGCCCAGGTGAAACTGTGGGGCATTGGCTGGGGGCTACTCGTGCCGGTAGCCTGTGGTACTGGGGAAAGCATTAAAAAAATGGGGAGGGAGAAGGAAAGCAGAGGTTAGTGAGGGAAAATGATTAACTTCTGAATACAAAGAAGCATCCAATAAGAAAATAAAATTAGAATGTAGATATCTCAGCTCTGAGCCAAGAGGGGTGCTGAGGTGAGGGCCTGGTCTGGGGAGCTGGAGACATGAGCTCTGTTCCTCACTTTTCCTTTTGCCCATGCATGAGCTTGGCAAGTCACCTGGATGACTAGCCTGCAGGGCAAGAAAGCACCACAGCCTGCCCAGCAGGCCTGGTGCTCCAATCGCCCTGGTTACCTGCCCAAAAAGCATCATGACTCCTTTTTGTCCTGAATGTTGGGGAACCTTTGTGGGGCAGAGGGGGCAAGAGAAGAGGCACAGTGAAGGAAGGCTGAAGGAAACCTCCCAAGCAATAAATTGCAAAATAAAGTGAGAGGAGAGTCCCAGGGAAGGCAGGTTCAAACCTGCCAAGACCTTTCAGTATAAGTCACAGTTTATTTCACTGACTCTTTTGAGTTCTTACCCTGGGTGTGTGTCCGTGCTGACCTTCCCAAACAGCTCTGTTGAAACAGGTAGCAACTGCTGACTTTAACACCTAGATTACTCTGAGGGTTCAAACAAACATCTCAAAGGCATTAGTCTGTGTGTAGCATGGGGCAGGCTGAAAAAAATCTCTCACTATGAATTTTCTGCAGCGCTGAGAGGCTAGCGTGAGAAGATATGGTTCAAAGAAGATGAGAAAGATTTCTTGTTTCTTTTCCTAGCCCAGGCGGGAAACTGTTCTGTTGCTTGCAGTGTGCCAGTACACGTATGTGTGTTTGTTGGGGCTGGGGGGCTATGCTGGTTCGAAGAGGGGGTTGCAGTGAAAAGCCATAGCCCTGTTCCTAGCCCCTGACACCAAATGTCACTGTGCTTCAGCGCCACAACTTCTCCTTCTATAAGACAGATACCTCAATGGGCTGTTGTAGGGGTGAGTTAGTATTTGGAAAAGCCCCTTTGAGGTGCTTCAGAAAAAAGTGACACATAGGAAAAGCCATTAGCCTTACTGATTTTAGGCTCCTTTTCCTCCATCACACCACAAAAGAGTGCAATTTTAACCTTGTGTTCAAACAGTTGGCCATAGTTTTCCTTCTCCACCCTTTTTTTCTAGAGTTTTCATGATACTAATTCAGCTGCCTCTTGCTTTTGGTTGAGGTGAAAGAGAGATCCCATTTCCAGAGCCTTCCTAGCAGTCTTTTCAGAACTGTAACCTAAGAAACAAATATAAAAATGAGAAAAAATATTAAAATTTAATTCCTGTTTAGTAAGTCATCTCCTACAGAAAGTGTGAGATTTTCCTCAAAGGGCAGAAAAACAGTCGAGCATGCTGGCTATACAACAGATAATCACGATTTAAATAGCTTGACCTTACTAGCATGATTGCACTCCTATATAGGAAAGGAAACGTACTGCTGCCTGGTCAAAGGTAGTGCATATATGTAAGTGCCCTCACCTGGGTGCTGAGATCATGACTACGCTTACCACAACCATAGTGCATCCCCCTTAGTGACAGGAAGGTTAAGGTTCAAGCACAGTTTCCCCAATGAGAGGTGGTTCCCACTGCTGCAGTTGTGAGAGAAAAGGAGCATAAAGTGACCCTTACCAGCCGCTGAGCTTCCTCCATCTTCAGGTTGATGATTTCATTCAGCAAATGGGCAAATCTAAGATGGAATGGGAGGAATATTTCCTGATATTTAGCTGAGAGAGACAGATGTGCTGTCTGTGCAATCACCGCCTCCGAGGAAGCTTTCTCCACCTTGCAGGGCTCTAGGGAAGACCCGGAGGATAGGTGAACAATAGGACAAAACTCAGAAGCATCGCTTTCTCTTGGCAGGGTGACAGTTAGCTCACCCAAGGTGAATTCAAAAATAAGCCTGACCCCTTGTGGCACACGGATGCCCTTCCTATGACAACATGCAAGCGGATGAGTAATTTGGGCCAGGATTTCTGGAGCTTTTGCTTTAAATTAGGCCATGACACGGGATAGCAGCTGGGCTGGCAGCACAACACTAGAGCAACCGCCTATATTTCGTCTGGATCTCTTTCTTTGGATGAGACTAAACTCACTTTAAAGCTTTCCTGAAAAAGTATAGGAGTTATTTTTCTTCCTTGGATGCTTACTAAATAGCGTTTTACTTCTGACTGAAAAATAAATTTTATTTGGATAAATTAGAGAAAGCAAGCACAGCTCTTTCTTAATTACAAAGTAAACTTCCGGCTAGGTCTGTTAAACTTCAATTGAATTTTTATGCAAGTTCAAGTTTCTGTGGCCCACTTGAGGCCGTATCTTTGACAGGGGAGGATCAATCATCTTTTCATCAATCATCAATCCTTTGACAGGATCCAATCATCTATATGCTAACCAGTTCCTGGTACATTTTTACATTTGTTCTGCCTCTGTTTAACCTCTTTCACAACTTTAAGATGCAAAGTCCATACCTTGGGTCTTTTGGGACAAGGAAGGATATAACTTTTAAACAAAATTTCAGCAGACCAAGAAAGGGAGACTGGGGAAGATCTTGTTCCAATTCTATTACAAGACCGGAGAGACATCAGGGCCTGGCAGCACTAGATTTTTACGTCAGTAGAGCTACCGATAGGACTGGGAGATAAAGACCAGGCCTCCCAGCCACTGAAGGACTCAGGGCCGTTTGCATTAAAAACAGTTAAAAGGAGAATTTGATTGATTTAATATTTGTGCACAACATTACAGAATTACAGCCAGATCTCAATTCATATCCCTTCCAACAGCCTCAGCTGAAATGCTTATCAGTAACAGTCTCTTCTAGATCCCCAAAAAGGGGGAGAAATCCAGCCTTTGGTGACCCAAAGAAAATTATCTTCTGTACAGGTGCTTCCCTGCTGAGTCCTGCCAGCCAGATAAAGCAGGTGAAACTTGAAATTAAAGCATGCTTGAAAGCTCTTTGCATCTGGACAAAGATGATTTTGTTTAACCAAAAAACCTCCAAACACCACCACCACAAAGCAAAAAACACACGCCACAAAAACATCCACACATTTAAAAAAAGGGACAAAAAAAATGGGACAAAGATACCTTAGATATGTTGCCCAAGAGCCAGGGACTCTGCCCCAGCTCCATGAACCACACTGAGGGCAACGAGAGCACCTCTTGGGGAAGAGCTGGGTTCCTATACGTAAAATGCAACCGTAGATACAACCTGCCCACAACTCCGCGTGCTACGAGGAGAGGAAAACCACAAGCTTTCATTACTTAAATCAGTCATACACTGATGGTGGCAGATCCTTACAAACATAGCCCAAGTGCACAGCCATTTTCCACTGGCTTCAAAGTCCAAGCAGATATCTGGGGGGAGGGGGGTTAAACGAGGAAGAAGAGGGAACAGGAGACAACATCCTCTAGATCTGGCCAGAACATGTGGCAAGGCAACCTTGGCAGTGCATCAATATGCAATTCTTAGCCTCAGGAATTACTAAATGAGATGAAGGAGGCAGCTGATTACAATGAACCTAACTTTAGGTGGCCCCAGTGAAATAGAGCAAAAGGGAAACCGATACTTGAGCTCACTCTTCCACGAGTCATTCCAGACAAAGTCTGCACTCCACAACATGGGACAAAAATGCAAAAGCATTTCAGACAAAAAAATCAAGACAAGAGGGAAGGAGATCAAATGGCAAAGTGACAGATCCCTGCTGTGGGAGAGCTGTTCTCATTAGGCTTTGGTTTAATGTAGACATTGAACTACCTTCCTGGCCAAGAGTCCTCCTATGTTTAATACTAGACCATGGAAATGAAGCAGATAGAAGAACTCTTTGATAATATGTTTTTACATAATGCTATGTTATAAGCAACATTCATCTCTTAATGCAGTTCCAACTCTGTCTTAAACTAATACCAAGATAATACAGCTCCTAAATCACACCCACGTTACATACATACATACATATATATATATATATATAAAACCCACTATCTGAAGGGTACGGAAAAAACAAAGCCCAGAAGGCAATGATTAAAACAGCAAAATAGATGCAAATATTGTTTATAGGGAAATCCCTCAAAGGATAAAGATGGCCATAATGAATTCAAGTCAAGCTCTAATGTTTTAAAATATTTTGCCTACTTTTTGGAGTTAGTTCAGCTCCAAAGAAACTGTACCCCACTCTGAATGGCTTCCACTTACTGATTCATGTGAGGTCTTCAGCAGGAAATTTCTCTAGCATAATAGCAAGGCTGCAGAACTACGTTTGAGCTTTTGCTCTGCCACAGGCTTGCTGTGTGACATAAGACACCCTGCATTTCAATTTTCTTCTTGCTGCAAAATGGGGATAACAGCATTATCTTAAGCCTCAGAATATTATTCTGAAGTAATTCATAAATAATTGTAATATACTCATTCTAGACTGAGAATGACTATGGAATTGTGAAGTAACACAACCCAAAACATCCCTAAAATCCTTCACATCTATATTCAAATGCAGTTAATTCTGATGTGCAATCCCACAGTTATGTATGTGTCTAACAGGACTGCACAGACTCAGGGACTTCTGACTCAGGGACTGTTTGCTTCTATTACTCCGTCTTCAGTCAGAGTCCAAAAGAGCCAAGGCACTTTGCTGCTTTCTTGTCTCCAGTCACACAGACTGCAAATACCTCTCTCTGCATTATAACCCTTTATAATCAAGTAGCAAACATTTGGGCTGAGATTTTCAAAGGAGCTGGGGATCTACATTTCTAGTTTAATTGGACCCAGCCTCTTCGTTCTAAGATCCTTTAAGGCTGTGCTTTCCATCCTAATTGAATAAGGTAGCTATTTTGAGCAAATTGTGATAGATTCTACAGTTACACTGTACTGAGAAAAATCAGTTTAGCGCTTCTAAATGTTTCTTTGCTCTTTGTCTTGCCTTCTTAAATAACCCATCCTCTTCACAGCCTATACATATGGGGTTATATATATTGCTAGGTTTTGTTTCCTAAGTGTAGCTATATATTTGTTCAAGAAGTGTCTTTGCTCCAGTTCTTCTATTTATTCCATAGTAGACTTCTAGAGAATGCTACACACAATATAAAAGATTGTTAAAGAAAAACAGGGTTATTTTATACCTCAGTCGAGTGAGGACAAAAATAAAACACTAAAAAATGGGAATACTCAACAGATTAGAGAGCTCCTTTTCCCTGAAAAATACCATTGGGATTTCTTACCTTGAATGTTTAACATGCTTCACATTCCAGAGCATTACATGCAGCCTACTCCTGAACAAAAAAGACCTCACGAACAGCTAAGCCAGGGAGCCGCTGTGCTGTGATGGTTATTAGCAGGAACAGGCTGTCGTCTCTGCGTTTGACATTCCAAAACCTCAACAGTCGCGTGCGCCAAGGGCCCAGAACTGCCCTTTCTGAGCCCTGTGGTACAGGGCACTGTGCACCCGCACCCACGTGCCGAAACTGCGCTGCCTGGAGAGCTGCGACACACGCCAGCGAGTTTCTCCTGCTTTTATGCTCCAGTTGATTCTTCTTCCTACGGCTGCCTTAAACAAACAAAATCAGAGGAAGGTCTCAATAGGATAGGGGTGCAACAGCAGTCCAAACAGGGCTCCTGGGTCTAGCTGAGCATGGACCGGCGATTCCTTTGTGGCCTTTAGCAGCTCAGTCAATCGCCATCTTGCTTTCCTTTTTTGCCAAACTGAAATGATAACAATTGGATCCCTGTTTCCCAAGGGCATTAGGGTGGTTTCTGAGTAATGACCTTTCAAAGATACAAAACAATACCCAAATGTCAGAAAAGACAATGGCTTTTAAAGATTTTTTTTCCCCCCAACTTCTTTCAAACAGCAAAAACGTTCAGTCTGATCTTACCTATTTGTAGGAGCTGAGAAACTACAGTAATAAATTCTTTCTTGCTACGAAACTTAAGTAAAGGTTAGTTAAGCATCTCTCAAAAGGGATTGTTTTTTTCAAATAGATTTCATGAAATACTACTAAATAGCATTACCTGCTTTAAAAAAAAAAGGGGGGGGATATAAGCAGTGTTTCTGATCTGGAAACCAAGTCTCCCCTGCCTCACACATTAAAACTGCTTGTAACAAGTGAAATCTTGGATGTTTATTCCAGGATGTTTATTCCAACATAGAGCAAAGCTGTTTTTTAATAAGAGTCCAAACTTACCATTCACTCACAGGCACAAAAGGTACATCACTGGGACATAGCTCTCCCAGACTGACAGGGGGAGTCTGAATTGGGTCCTTTATTTCCTGGGCTAGTGCTGCAACAACCAGGCTGCCCTAATTAAATAGTTCAAAAATGATAGTCACCATGAAGTCACTTCTGTCAGCATGTTACACATGTTCCAGCCATACCCAACTGACCACACCTCTCAGAGAGCTTAAGCGTGAGAACATCTATCAACCGAACCTTTTATAGTCTTCGGAAAGAGGTGGGAAGGTGGTGATCCCTCAGCCAAGCACAGCAGCAGAATTTGGTAATGGGTAGCTTGGTAACTTACTCAAAGTACTTTGGTACCCTAAGGGAGTTGTAAGGTCTTTGCAAATAACTAAATTCAGCACCTAGGTTTTGCCTTGCTTACTCTTGAGGGCAGCCAAACACTTCGCATTTACTAAGCATTACAACGTTTCTCCTCAGCTTCTAACTACAAGTTCAACAAGCAGGGGCAGCGCAGGAAGACTGTTTTGCTTCTAGCTACTCAAATTTCAAACTCTGTTCTGACCATCTCTTACCTTTCTGGAACAAAGCTGCTATAACAAGACAATTTTAAACTCTAAAGTAAACGTGGGGTGACACAGCATTTGAAAAATTCTTCCTGGGATCAGACTCAGACTACTCCAGTGTTACCATGAAGTAATAAACAGGTATCCACCAGCAGAATTTCTTCTAGCAAATTCAGGAGATTAGACTGCCACCTGATGGATATTGACTAATCTGAGATTGTACCAATCACTAAATAAAAAACCTGTACACTGATGCCGTTACATTTGGTATAAACAGATGGATTTGTAATATTGTCCTCTTCCTTTTAGTCATTAGCATACAATGGCTATTTATATTCTTTACCCACATTGAAGATATTTAAGAAAAAGAAGAAATACAAACCTAACTTCACGTTCAACAGCTAAATTCAGGTCAGTGCCAGCAGCAGTAAAAACAGCACACTGTTGCTAAACTTTGTGTGCTTCAGATGGGTGTTGCCTTTAATTGTGCCATGCTACCCACAAGTTCCAGGTCTGACTAGAGGCATATAAACCCAAAGTTATAAAGCTCCCATCTCATAGCAATTTGGTATATGATAAAGACTGAAGGGAGCATGTTGCTTTAAAAACGGTGTCATGGGTGTTCTTGTGGGACGTTATTCCTGCTCTACAAATTCCCGTGCAAAAGCCAGGAAGGCAGAAAGGAAAGAAGTGTGCTTACTAGCTGAGGTTAAAACAAAGTCTGAGGATAGTGAATGCGTTCTGCATGCTGCTGGGTTTGTTCAGCAACCTTGAACAGGTCAGTTTAGCCAATTGTGGTTTCCCTGTGGTAGAGACGTTGCTATACACCAGGCTTCGCAAAGCAGCCCGAGATCGCCTGAAGCACACAGAAGCAGCACGTTGTCTGTCTCCTCGGCCAATTCACTATTTGGTTCAAACGTTCACTATTTTGACAGTATCGTTGTTATTTAACCTTACACATAATTATGAAATTGCCCATTCCAGCCCACTTCTCCAGCGTTTATCTTTTCATGAGCTTTTAAAATACAAATGGGTTTTCTAAATTGCCTTCAGAAATCAGAACTTTCATTTCCTAAGTGGTAAATACATACTCCCACCATTTAGCTGAATTAAGACATTGAAATAGAAGCTTGCTTGGTAAGGGAAGGGTCAGCCTACTTTTCTATATCATCATTGCAACGTCACAGTTTTTGGAAAAAAGGATTAAATAAAGCCAAAAATATAACAGAGTGTTGCAACGAAAATGCCCTTTGAGAACTACCAGAGCATTTTCTAAACCAGTAAGATGATAATTTCTGGTGTCAAGGCTTCTACTTTAGTGAAGCACTTATGCTTGGACTAACAATCATTATTTATTGATTTCTGCAGTGCCTCTCTCCAACTCTGAATTGCTTCACAGAATTACAAGTTACATACAGATCTCAGGAATGCAGAAGACATTGCGACTCTGAACTACATGCCACAACTGTCTGCTAGATGACGGTCTGCATTTCCTATCCATAAAGTCAGTAGATTAAGTAGGTAATACATTTTTAAAACCTCTTTGTATTTAGCAGCAAAAGGCCTGACATTTCAATACTTCTTCTACAGATACCACCAGACTCGTAGTGCCTCCGAATTAGAAGCTACCTGGGGCTTAAAGAGCTAATGGGGGAAAGAGTGACAACGCAAAGTAAGAATTCCTATTTTTGAGAGAAAGCTACCAATAAACCCCAAAGTTCAGGCACAAATTGCAAAGAATAAAAATGAAATGTGTGCTAAATTAAATACGTGCTGAAACAAACCCATCAAATTTTAGTAAATTTCTGAGGGGACAAATGTATAGCTGTGATGTAAAATAGCTTAGGTCTGCAGAAGATTTATTTCAGATCTACTTACAGAAACTTATTTTTCCCAGATGTGGGAAAATAATAGTCGTGCTTAGAACATAATTCTATTTCAGTCCTTTAAATTATGATTCTTGCTCGTACTTTTGCTCAGTTCAAGTCACTTGTCTGTAATATGACAGCATATCGTCTAAACTTTGGTAAAGCGGCTCCTGATTTTGAGTGCCACTGCTGTAGGACTGTGCTGAAGGTGGCACATCTTGAGCGTCGCAGCTGTACTCCTCCATTGGCGGCAGCACATCTTGAGCGCCATAGCCATAAGCCTGCATCGAAGGCAGCATGTCTTGAGCGCCATAGCAGTAGGCTTGCATTGGTGGCAGCATGCCCTGAACGCCATAGCCGTAAGCCTGCATTGGCACCTCTTGAGGACCGTAGCCATAAGCCTGCATTGATGGCAGCACCTCTTGAGCGCCGTAGCCGTAAGCCTGCATTGATGGCAGCACCTCTTGAGCGTTGCAGCCGTAAGCCTGTGCTGACGGCAGCACCTCTTGAGCACCGCTGCTGTCAGCCTCCATTGATGGTGGCACATCTCGAGCATCACTGCCACAGGTCTCTACTGATGCCGACACATCTTGGACATCATTGCTGTAAGCCTGTGCCGATGGTGGCATATCTTCAGTGCTGCTGTTGCTGGCCTGCTGTGATGACAACTGTTGGTTTTGTGCTGTCTCCTGTTCTGGTTTTCCAGGGGAGGCTTCAGGACTGTTCAAATTCTGACTGCAATTATCAGCTTTCTTTTGTCCCATAAAGTAATCAGAAGGTGGTGCAAATTCTGGATCTCGCTCATCTCTGAGCTCTTCTTGTTTCTTTGACCATTGTCCAAAAATCAATTCTGTCAAAAACAAATAAATGGTAGTTTGAACATAGACTTCAGCATCTGAAGATGAGTCAGAAAAGCAGTCACAGGAATTAGCAAGCAGGGAAGACGCAGCTGCTCAAAACCAGTTTGAAGTTACTTTCCCATCGAGTACTAATTGTTAGCTAAGCCAATAGTCCATTTTCTCTATACAGCAGAAACTAAACCACTGAGTGTTAAAGATAACCATCATCCTCTAATAAATAACTCATCCTAGTCACTTTAAGATCCTTTAACAACCTGGTCACTTGTTATGAAAAACTGCTAATTAGTTAAAGGTGAATCAAAGCACACACCGATCAAAGCACTAAGAGCTTAGTTATTAAAAGATGGAGATTATGAGACTATCTCAGTATCCCAATGGGTTATGCTGTTAGTGGGCACAGGGGAAAAAACAATAACTTCTTCATTTCAGCAGAAGTGGTAGATATTCTAGCTACTATGGCATGACAAATATAATTCTGAAGTACTGCAATGGAATGACAACTCCAAATCACCACACTTTCAAAGATGCCCCCAAAATTTACTTTTTAAAAAGGAGTAAACAAGTTTTCACTATTCAGTTCTTCCAAGATTTCTGTAAGAGCTGAAGTACAAACTTTTGATACAGAATGGCTACACATCTGTCTGATGTAGCAAAATATAACTCTAACCAGAGGGGACTTCTTCCATTGGTCTGGTAAAAATATTAAACAGAAAGGAAGAAATCATCTAAGGGATTGTGAAGTTCAGTTTATCCCATCTCATAATAATTTAGAGGCTTGCGTAAAATTTAAGTAACATGAGTTACAGTTATTTTACTTCACGTTTTAGAGTAAGTGAAAAGTAAAAAGCATCTGGAAATACATCAGCATCTATAGAAGAGTTCTGCTTTTATAGGAGTCCACTAACGGGGGACATTTCTGGGCTTTGCCTTGTTCTTGCTTGCTTTTTCGTAGAAGTCAGGCATCAGGCTACAGGAAGAACGTGCATGAGCTTAGATTAATGGTGAACGTGAGTTAATGAGTTTGGAAAGGATCTGGAAGAGACCAATCACTTGATGCTGTGACAAGGAAGGTGCTTCCAAATGGGACAGCAAAACGGATACCTGTGCAAGCAAGTAAGAAACGGAGCTTGAGAGAAGTGGAAGCTCAAGTCCACTAATGACAAAAAAAATTTTCTTCAAAGAGCATTTCTGGACAAATACTGTCTTCAAAATGAACAGTCAAATTATGTAGTTCTTTTTCACTGTAGTAGTGCCGAGGCAAACTAGTGCTAAGCCTTCTGATTTAAAGAGGGATTTTCTTTGATACAAATGAAAATAATTCCACTGTCAACTTTCCCATATATCTGGTAGTTTGGTAAAAATGGGTGTAACCATGTAGTATATCTAAATGGGCTAGCAGTGAAATACATTTCAGCTGTGAGGTAAACACAACAGTAATATGGCTTCCCAACTTACTGAATTTTTCAACTTAAATATCCGCGACAAGTCCCAGTAATACTTTCTCTTCTTCTAGTCTCTTGTGTGCATCTAATTTCATGGTAATTGTACCCTTCTGATAATCATGCAACAAATCTCCCTTCTCTATATACCAACCATCTCTTCGCTTCTCCTCCAAGTTCCTCCCTATAATTCATTTATTCCATGAAGTCTCCTAGATACAGTGACTACACATTACATTGGCACTGAAGTGGTCACTGCTTGCATCACTTTTTATTATCATCCTGTACCTGTTTCATTGTGTTTCATTCTGCCATCAAGTAGCCCAAGCTATAGTAATATATCAAGAGAAGATTAGACTGAAAGATAGTAAATTTCATGAACTATGAAATTTGTCATTCTGTCAAGCTCCCTGGATCATCCAGAAATGCAATAACTCATAGAAGATAAAATTAGGGGATATTATGCAGCTACTGGCACTATGGCATGCGTTGTCAATCACTGCATTTAGCACTAGATAGTCATCAATTTAAAAGGAGAAAGTGTTTCATTACTTTTCAGTCTTATCATACTTTGTCATCAAAGAGGGATGAAAACAGCTGTGTACACACTACTTCCAAGCAATGCTTCTGAATCTATGTTTCCTTACCTTTGCCTTTATCCCACTCTCGGACATAAGGCACACCAGGCTTTGTATCTCGTCTCTCCTGGATGATGACCTCTACCTTCCTACTTGCTGCAGTAACTCTCGGAGCTTCCGGTTCGGCTTGTACTGGGCGAGTAACATCTTTACAGAATGAGAGAATAGTTTGTGTTATTAATACAAGATCTCCTATCTGAACTTCACAGGAGGGATAGGCAAGTAATAGTTATTTGCATTTACTGAGCTTACAGTATTATCTAATTTCATTCCAATAATAAAATGCATCTGAGTGGGGAGATGTGTTTTTTTTTTTTTTTTTTTTTTTCAAATTACTGCATATTATTTCAGAAAAGATAATGGATAAGCCAGATAATCAAGACACAAATCTACCAAAAGACAGTTCATTAGCTTTCTAGTGGTACCAAAGAGAATGCTAAAAAAAATTTATTGCCCAGTAGCCCCCCTTTCCCCCTCCAAAATGTGTTGAGTATTATACTGAAGCTAGAAAATTAGGCAATAACAAGAACGTTAGTGTGCATCTCCACTTCAGTAATCTCAGAGAAAACAATTTACGTTCTTATTCTTCTGAACAACAGAAACAGCTAGCGGTGGCACGCCACCATTCTTCATTTCCAAAACACTTCACATTCAACCACTTGCTCAGAATTCTGACACAATTAAATATGAGCTACATTTTAGAGCAGGAAACAGGCAATACAAGTGACAAGTAGTGGCATGAAGGAGATGCAGGGAGATGGCATTAGGACTCAAATTCATCATCCGAAATACTAAAAGTCCGGCTGTATGCCTTCTATAGGTAAACCTCAGAAAAGCTGTTATCAGAACTTCCCTACACATTAATTTTAAGGCAACATTCAAGTGAAGCATTTATGTGCGTTGACAGGACTTCAGGGAAGTAGCAGTGAACTTCAGTTAGCAGGCCTTGAAAGGATCACGTATAAAAAGAGTAGGAAAGGCCACACCTAAGTTAAACTGACTTATCTACGCTCAAGTTATTTCTGCAGTAAACAGGGCATTATTTCATTTAGCCATGGACTCTTACACTTGAAGAATATTTTTGTACACTGATATAAGCAAGCTCTGGGATATGCCCATTTGTATATGCTACATCTTTTAGAGTACTCACAAGGAAGTCACATCACAAAATAGGGTCTTTTTGTGTAACTATGCCAAGTTATAGTATTAATAGCAAAATTCTTCCCTCTAAAGGGTACACGCAACAATCTAAACACACCATTTGGTCCTTAATCGCCACCTACCTTTATTTTAAGTTTTATGAAAGCGTAACTTAAGAGACTGCTCTACAGCTGTAAGACTGTGTATTAGATTATATCAAAATTTGTTACTATTTTCTATCTCAGCTCATCTTAAAAAACTAACAAACAAAAAACCCCCACTAAAATGGCAGCAGCTTAACTTCAACCTGCATAATTAATCTGCATAATTCCTACTGTCAGACAGGAATTCAAAAAGAACTAAAATCCATACATGACATCACATATTTCTTCCTGCATTATTAAGCTACTTCTGGCATGATTTTATACCTACACCCCGTTATAAGAACTCTTACTATTTCAATAGTCATACTAATTGCATTTATAGAATACATAATTCCAATATATTGAAGTGTCCAAATCTAAACCAAGTAGAGTGTGACCATCCCCTCAGGCGTAAGCTGAGAGAGCAAATATTTTACTTAAAGACGACAACATATCATACCTCCGCTCTCCAGCTGGTCTCCCTCTTCCTCTAATCCATCTTCCTTTAACCTCTTCGCCTTCCGTGCTCTAAGTTTAGATAGTCTTGCTTCTAGAGCTGCCTTCCTTTTTTCTTTTAATTGTTCACGTTTAGTTCTCTGATCAAGTGTCTTAACAGTAAAGAAAAACATGAATTAACCTTCCTGTGTTATTATAATCAATTGCATATCTTCCTTCAATAAACAACTAAAAGCAGTCATTATCAGGCACCATGTTTCAACAGGGGAAGAGAGGTCCCCCCTCTTTTGCGGTCAACTGCAGGAATCGCTGAGCACAATACTCACACAACAAGCTAAAGACACTGGTAACTGCAACTTGATGCCTTCGTATGTCAATTTGCTTTTTAAACTCATACCTGCTCTCTTAGCATATCCAGTGTTGCCCTTTGTTTATGTCTAAGTTCTTGATCACGAGAAAAGGCAAAGTAACCAACACCAAGCTGTCTGGCCTCTGAAAAGAGAAAAGAGTCAATAAAGTGTTACACTCAGTTTACAATCTACAGCAACTACAAGCATCATGCACCCTGCTTTCACACACTGAATTACTCCAAACGACACACACCACACAGGATAGCTTTAGATGATGCATGAAGTGAAGTGTCCTGAAGGAGAAAGCAGGAGGAAGGAATGAAAACTGAAAAATACATTTGAGAACAATACAATTTGAGGAAAAGAATCCCTCTAGATTAACGTACTGGTAACTCAAAAGGTTATTACAAACGTGGCTTAACATGTACCTAGAGTTTGTCATATAGGCACAAGGAAAAAAAAAAAAAAAAGACAACAACAACAAAAGAAACTATTCCCTTGCTTCCTATAAAACCTCTTTGTGAAGATAAGTGATGTAAAGTATGGAAATATACCATTGTCTCTAATGTCTTCATAATGTATGGGTCCCATGGGTTTTCTGAGGGCTTCTTCTTCCTCTTTTTCCCACTGCTGCCTCTGAAGCTCTCTTCTCATGTCTTCAGATAACAGAGTCTTCCCATCAGGACCTTGTCTAAATCAAAATAAGGAGGGGAGGAGGAAAAAAAAAAAAAAAAAAGGATTACAGACCAGAACTTGCAGGTTCTTTGGTATCAAATGATGAAAGTATGACGGGGTCTAATCCACTATTGCAGCGTTTACAAAAACGCATACTGTTCTAGGCACTAGTTGGTGATGCAACACTAACGAGTATGGTTCAAAGCAAAGACAGAAGCACAATACTGCCTCTGAAACAAGGTACTAGTAAAATATGTTGTTAAAAAAAACCCTCTTTAAAGAACAAAACTATCATTTTCAGAGGTTTTATGAAATCCATTATGAAAACACAGAATGGGAGATAAGTATTCACTTTTATCAGCATCTGCTCGGAAGCTAGCAACTGCATACAGAAACATTTTAAATGTAACATATGAAAGTGAAAAATATTTGAAATAAAAAATTTTTTTTATTATTAGTTTACTCTAAATGCCCAGGCCAGATGTAAATACCCAATATGGGAAACAGTTTTGTTTTCACAAGGGAAGTAGCATCCTCCTCTTCTCTTACAGTCTAGCTAAAGCAGGTTTTGCTGGCACACTGTCATCCATGTTCATGCAGACACCACAATTTCAAAACACCTTTATTCTCTATCTTATTCTTAAAATACACAGAACACACTAACGGATTTTCAGTGTGAAAGAATTTTCATTTTGGCAACGGTAAGGGCTCAGTTAAGGTGCCTTTAGAGTCTTTCCTGACAAGAATTCCCAGTGCTATCGTAGTAATTTTAACAGAAGAGCTGTAATTACAAAAACAAATGGAGATCTAATAAATTCACTTTGAATGTCATCATGAATTTGGATCTGTTAAAAACCTATAACCTGTTTATTCAGAATCAGGAATCACTCTTCTGGTGTTTTTTGAAAGGTATAATAAGACACAATTTCTCTACAAAGACCACAGTTTCAAAAGATGCATCGGATACCTGACAGACTGCTAAGTCAATTTATTAACATTTCTCTGGTCAAGCTAAACTCTGCAAGTAAGGTTTTAGATTTAGTCAGCATTTTTATGAAAAAAGTGTGCTTCAGTAGTTTATTAAAAATTTAATTTGGGATTTTATTTGATGTCCAAGGCCTTCAATCTGTTGCAATTTAAAACCAATATGCCAGCTATTTATTTCAAATGGTCAGCTGCCAAGGTGAAATAAAATAAAAGCCTTGGAATACTACATGAATCTCTAATAGAGAGTTTTTGATAAAACCACTGTCACGCACAATTTCACTGTAGCTACTCCTTTTACTTTTAAGGCATACTGAAGTAACCAGCAGAAGGCTGTCTAAAGTAAATCTAGAGAAAGCAATAGCTTCAACAGGTCTGGACAGAGAGCGCGATAATACAGCAGAGCCTCTTTTCCCTCACATTAGAGATATGCATGCTGAGTAAAGCAAGGAACATGCACTTCTGTTGAAGCAACCACACCTTTTCCCTTGAAGTTCCTGGTCCATTTTAAGCAGACTTGGCAAATCCTTCTTCATACAGCGTCTAGATCGGCCTAACGAATCCACATAATCAACCCTGTAACGAAAGCATGGGAAGTTTCACAGAGAACTTACGCTTGCCAATTTATAGAACCCTTAACCAGAAGACAAAAAACAGTGACACTTTCCAAAGAGTATTCATCGCATCTCAGCCTCTTCGTGTGTGACAGTTTCTTCTACCTTTCAATTACAGACTCCAGTTAAAAAGATGCATTTTGAATAGGGTATATGACAGATTTATCACAGACGTTTATTTTATTCAATCTCACTTTCAGCCAACCATTTGTCTTGGTAGTAAGATGCCGTAAAAAATGTTTAAGAGTTATAATGTCATGTAGCTTCCATACCAAAATAAAACTTCGCCTAACGCTTGCTTCCCATGGTGAAAATAATGACGCAGCATTGACTTCTTGCAAATACTAAATTGCTACAACATATTTCAATTATCAGTCTAAAGCTCATTTACAATAGGCTGAAAGGGTTCATTCAACTGGCATAACAAAGGCTGACAAAAATTCCAGCAAAATGTTCCTTTGAAGCACGTACCATGCTTCTTATGCAACTCTTCATAGTACTAAACACTTAATTTACAGTTGTCAAAGAGCAGATAAAAAAACCATACTTATTGTCCAATAACGTTAGAGAGAGTTCTTTAGCATCAAGCTGCTTCAATTATCCCATCTTAAAGAATTCATATCACGGGTGAAAAAGTACGACTGGCAATCTAGCTCCCAAAACACAAACTTTTAAAGATCTCCGCTTCTAGTAAGTTAGGTCTTTTACTAATTTTTCAGGATACTCACAGCTTAATATTAGAACCCTTCTTTTTTTTATCATAACCTAACACCAGCAGAAAAAAAAACACTGCCTGCAATCTCTATACTAAAGATATAAATATGGCTGCAGAATAATTAGCAACAATTATGTTAGCACCCAAATATCCTCATTAGGGTAAAGCCTCACTGAGCTTGGCAATAAATTAATATTAAAAAAAAAAAGATTTAATTCCATAGGGATTCTCATACTGTAGTTAGTTTTATCCTTTACACGTCATTGAAGTGAGAGGTAGGCAAGGATAGAAAAGCACCATGTGATTGATAAAACATATTAGTTTAAATTTCCAAACACTTAACTGTGATGAAAGCATAAAGCAGTTTGAGCCCCTAGCTAGATCACTGCTTTATAGTTTCACCTTGGATTTCAATTAGATACTAGTAATAGGTGTATCTGCCTTTCCAGTGTAGCGGTTTTTGGGGAACCTGGATTCACTCGCCCAACTTATTCTGAAAAATTGATTGCAAATCTTATCTTGGTCTAATAAATTGGAGAACCATAGTGCTGTTTTTCATACTGGTTGTTGGTTTTTTTTTTTTTTTAAAACTGATTATCCCTGTTGCATAAGCATTTTTCACAAATTAGCAAGGAAGATGTTTAGTCCAGACTGGTTTCAATTAGTTCTTTGAGGAAAAACTAGTAGCTACCTGGAACGTCAGAGAAAATTCACACAAGGTATTGCAGTGCTGCAGTTAAATTGTGGAAGAAAATCTGGAAATCACGTTCTCTCTCCAGTTGGAGGGTCTCTCTTTTAAAAGGGGATCGTACAACAAAAACAACTGCTCATTTTGGAAGTCACATGCAGTTAGACAAGGGAAGATAGATGCAGTAAAACCCCCATATTTTGCTAAAGTACATTTCAAGGCAAGACACTAAAGCATATAAAACTGTATCGATGCTAAGAGCAGACCTACCATGAACTCTACAAGAAAATAAAGAGAGAATATTCCAATGGGTCTCACTTACGGTACATTTCCCTGGTTGATATTTCTAAAAATCCTGGGTGTAAGTTCTACTGCAATTTTACCCATACGGAAAGGGAAGTAATGCAAAGGAACGTCGTTTAAAGAAACATGAAATAAAAGGACGTTGCCACCTCTTCCTAACATGTAGCATTAACCAAAAATATTCCTACTCCACATACTTTGGGAAATAAGATTATTTTCTCCTGCAATTATCAAGAAACAAATCAGTCAGGACAGCTGAGCGCACTCAGTAGTACCAACCATTCTTCGTCTGGATCCTGGGGTGGTGGTATTTCCATTTCAGGTTGAGTTTCCTCATCATCTGTCTCTTTTTCTAAAGTCTTTCTAGCAGCTTCATTCTGATACAGTTCCTGTACTTCTCGCTGTCTGTCTATGATCTTCTGAGTGAAATCCACAAGGTACAAATCCTCAGTTTCTTCATCTACAGCAGAAAATCAATTTTTTGAGAATAAGCACAAAAAGAACAGAACCAAACATAAAATCAATATCAGATAGCCGAAATCAGCTCTTCAGTTGCCAGCAATGCCCTTGACCATACTACTGGAGAATACTTTAATCTCATTTTGTGCCAAATACACTTGGAACTATAAACAGACTCCACAGTGATAACCTCTATCTCTAAATAGAAGTTTCAGGGTTTTTTAAAGCAATTAATCATTCGTGTACAATACGGAAATGGTTGCAGTCTTTGTGCTCCAATATTCTCTGCTCGTTAACTATTTCAGAAGTATATGGTTTGTTACTTAACTTAATAGTTAAAATACTCATTTAATGCTTAATATTTGATATGTTGACAGCAACTAGGCACTCACTAGAATTCTTTTCTCCAAAGGAGGGAAAAGTGGTGGGGTGATATATGGCAAAGATAGACACGAGTAAAGAAAACACTAGAAGTTAATTGCAAAAGGAAGTCTGACTTGTATTTTAGTAATTACTTCACGCAAGGGACTGAATTTGTGCAAGAAGAAAGGGACAAATTAGACTTTAACCCTATTAGCTGCATTCACACACAGGCCAGCCAGGCTCCCCTCCTGTTCCTCTTCTTCTCATAAAGGTCCAAGAATTAGAAGAAAGCACAGAAAACCAGCAGTCAAATCCAAAGACTACATGATGAAGGATAAAATAGTTTTGTTCTTTCTAAGGTTCTGTACTGAAAAAACAGAATATATTTCACCCTCTTAGTGACTGACGGAAACAAGCCTATGGTGCTTTACTAGGGCCGACTGCTTTTCAGAAAGTAATGCTTTTTGTTTCCTAGTACTTATATTTTTGCTCCCTTCCATAGGGAAATAACCCATGCCAATCACTTTGCGTAATACGTCAAAAAACAAAAAAAAAAGAAACCCCACACAACAACCTTCCTTCTTATAAGGAGACAATGTTAGAAAAGGGAGCTAATGTAGCTCTAGCCCAACTTAGTACTAGTGCCTAAAGCAGATGAAGCCTGACTGCAGGCTTCAGGCCTGCAGGACTGAATTGTAAATGAGCTCGAGAGACATTGCCGAGGATGTGACTGCAAAACCAGCTAGAACCAGCCCTCTAAGATACAGAGCTATTTCCATAACAACAAGCAGTAAATTCATAACGTAGCAGTTACCAGCTTCTAGATGGTCAGGAAGGCTAACTTTTAAAGTGAACTTCAGAAGCAAATTTATTAAAAAAAAAAAAACCCACAACACAATAACCCCCCTCCCATTATAGAGTAGTTTTGTTCACCTGGAAAGTCGCCTTTTGTCATTTTCTCATATAGCTTTGCTTTCTCTTCTAGTTTCTTCCTGAGACAGAGAAAAAGAATTGGTAATCTCACCAGTCCCAAACAGTTCAAAATGATCAATTTATCCTTGGATAAACGTAACAGGAAAGTACTGGGAGTGCTGGAAACATTTAAGAGAAGCTGAGCTATGATTTTGAACTTTAACTGTTATTTCTGAAGACACACAGATATCCAGTTCCAGAGCTGATACAGAAAAATATTTTTAATGAAGCTACCGACTTCATCTTCAGTGCAATTTGTCAAGTAGGCAGGAACATGAAGTCACAAATGTTCTACCTCTATATGACTACTCTGATCTGTCAGCTAAATAACGGAGGCTAGACCACTATTTGCAGATATGAGATATTAAAACACTGCTTTACAGTCAAAAAAATCCCAAAAGATATAAGACAGTTCGGCTTGTTCTTAGAAACTGAAGAAAACCTTAGCTAGCTTCTGGAGTGGTAGAAGTAGGAACTGCTTACAATCAGCAAATATTATAAATTATATTTTCAATGTATATTTTGTTGTACAACCAACCCAGTTAGAGGCTGAGTCAAATCCTATTTACCGTGCCAAAAACAAACAAACAGAAAACGGCTCATCTTTGTTTGTTTGTCAATCCAGGAAACTCTCTACATTCTGAGGTGGCTACCTGTGCCTCAGCTTTTACTTCCAAAGATGGCTTTCAAAAATAAGTTACCTGACATATTTAGATAGTTATGATAATATAAGGCTGAGACTGCTGGGATGCAATTTGCACATTACTGGTAAAGATCACAGAACTGATGCCAATTCTGATCTGTTGATCTAATGAGGACTGCTGACCCAATACATATGTAATTCACTTTATGATCTTTTCTAAACGTTAAAAAACATATTCTGCAAAGCCTTCATTTCTTACACAGCCTAAGAATTACCTTGATTTTTCCAGTGTTTGGTCCTCTTCTGTCTTCTGCTCAACATCTTTCTCAGATCGATTTGCAACTCCTACGTTTTGTTTGTTCCAAATACTTGGTTTCTGTGGGATACAATTTTATAACAACAACAAAATGTAAAATAATAATGATTTAAAAAAAAAAAAAGATTTCAATTGCATATTGCAAACTTTGAAAATAAATCATGAAAGACTGGTAAATAACATCTTAAGCATGTTCGATTTGAGACTGTTTCTACCGTGCAGTAGAATGCAGTAGGTACGTGCTACAATTGCATACATTGCATTACAAGCTGAAAAGCAAAAAAAAAAATTACTAACAATCATCTTTCCCATTATGAAAGTAATAACGAAGCTATGAATAGTTTATATTCTCTATTATTCTCGGTTTCAAGTCTAACATACAACCAGTTTGCCTGTTTACATCATAGCACTGTAAATAGCTGCATGTTCTTCAAATATGGCAGGGATACTATATTCTTCTACTGGAGAGCTACAGAATGAATAGAAGACAAAACGCAATAAAGAATAGAATGCGAGAGAGAATTGCGTGTTCATCATCATTCACCACAATACAAAGGAATAGATAGCAGAATATTTGTCAAGGAGGTTCACTGATTCTGGGAGAGCCTCTTATCCTTCAAGGGAGAGCATAAGGAAAAAGAAATATCTTTCCTTTCAGTTACAAAAGCTGTGGCTCCCTGGGGAACGGAGATTAAGAGATGATTTAGATGGGCATAAGCATGAGATGAGTTTTCAGCTATGCACTAAAATCTCATCTGGAAAGTAGTTGACAGAAATTTAAAGAACATCCTCATCACAAAGATTTTACATTTGGAAAGAAACACAACACTGGAAACTTTTTTTTTTTTTTAAATGATTTGAATCTTTCTTAGTTTAAGGAGAAAGAATGACAAAAGCAACAATGGAAAAATATTTCTACCTTATTAGAGGTTTTGGGCTTTGCAGAGATGCCAGCATCTTTCAGTAGCTTTTCTTTCTTGAATTCTTCTTGCTTTCGGAAGAGTTCTGCTTTGAGGTCTACCAACTACATGAGCAGCAAAATAAATAAGCAAGACACATTATGCACGCCCACACCAATTACGCTTACTGTTTTATTATAGTATTTCTGGTAAAATAATCTGGCATTTACAATTATAAGAGCATTTCATTGCATTTCTCATGGGGAACTTGGAAGCAGTGATCTGAACAGGAACATCATTCTCAAGTTTACAGTAATCAAAAAATAAAAAAACCCACACAGATCGCAGTTTATTATTAAGGATTTATAATAATAACAAAATAAGTTATCCTCGATACTTTACTATCTAATGGGAACAGGACAGACATAATCCCACACAGATTTTACCAGCCCCTGTTTAGAGGCAAACAAACAGAGAAGGACTAATGAAGTAACTGTATTGCTTAATTTGAAAAGGAAACCTCTAGCAATTAGGTAATGAATAAAATTCTGTCTCAGAAGAGAATCCATTGATAAAAGTTTGTGTCCATAAAATACATGTACTTTCCCACAGCATTTAGTTTTTGGGGTTTTTTTTGTTTTTTTAAATACAGATGCAGCACTCCAGTCTATGACAATCTCCATCTCATCTGTTACTAAGAAACTTCACTCAGTAGGGGTATTATCCTACATTCAAAAATCTAGCATGGAAGAGGTTACTGTGTCACTTTTCCTGCATGGCCTATAGAAGACAAATTACATAGACGTGTATCAGATCAAGAAAGTGGAGACTTTGATATTAATATTTGTCCCAAGGCTTTTGTGTTTTGGGTACCTGTAACAATGATGAACAGTGGTGTAAATCAAACCAGGGTTTTTCTCTTAACGTTGATAAGCAATCATCCAAAAAAAAAGTTAACTATTTCATATATAATGCTCAATAGTTTAAGTTAACTGTTTATTTGGAAAAATGCACAAATGCTTTCATCAGCTAAGCACCGAAGAACAGGAGAACATCACTTCACCATGCTATAAGCTCCAGAGGTTCAACTCCTATGACATGGCTCTCCTGTTTTTTAGGACAAATCAGGAAATACCCTCCCATTTCTCCCTCACGCCCTAACGCTAAACTTTTATCAACATCAAGGATGGCAGTAAACTCAGCTCTGGCATACTCAAGTTAACTGCCCAGGGGTCAGGAAGGCGAGGGGGCTAAACCCACCACGTCCCCGCCCGCCGGGCAACCTCAGAAAAACAAGAAGCGACTTTAGACTTTGCCACTCACGGCGTTACAACACAAAGCAGTTCTTTCCGGACCGCTATCCGCGCTTACGACCGCGCACCTCAGCGGGTCGGGTCAAGGAGCGGCAACAACCGCCCTCCCCGGCGGGCCGCTCCGTCCCCCGCCCCTGGAAACGACGCGGGCAGCCAAGCGCCAGGGCCCGCCCGCCCGCGGGGCCCACCTGACCGCCCTACACCACCCCCACCGCCTGCGGGGGGGCCCAGGGAGGCCTCCCGGTCTCCCTCCCGCCGGCTCGGCTCACTCACGCACCGAGGAAGCGGCCACGTCCAGCGGCTTCTTCCTCCGGTCCATGGCGGCCGGCTACACCGGCAACCGCCTCAGCCCTTTACAGCCCTCCCGTAAAGTGCGGTTAAGGTGTGCGGCGCTTATTTGCGACAGCGACGGTGAAAGCGGCTGAGGCGGCTTTCCCCCGGCGCCATGTTGGGGAGGTCAAGCTGGAAGGGGCGGCGGGAGGCTCGGCGCCGTCGCGCGGGGGCGCCGTGGCGAACGGCCGCGCTGAGGAGCCGCGCGCGGGTGCAGTGGTGCGCGGGTGCAATGGTACACGGGTGCAAACGGTAGAAGGCTGCAATGGTGCACGGGTGCAGTGGTGCACGGGTACAAATGGTAGATGGCTGCAGTGGTGCACAGGTGCAAATGGTAGGCGGCTGCAGTGGTGCACAGGTGCAAATGGTAGGCGGCTGCAGTGGTGCACGGGTGCAGTGGTGCACAGATGCAATGGTACACGGGTGCAAATGTTAGAAGGCTGCAATGGTGTACAGGTACAAATGGTAGGCGGCTGTAGTGGTGCATGGGTGCAGTGGTGCACGGATGCAAAGGTGCACAGATGCAAATGGTAGAATGCTGCAATGGTGCATGGATGCAGTGGTGCGCGGATGCAAGTGGTGGGAGGCTGCAGTGGTGCGCAGGTACAAATGGTAGAAGGATGCAGTGGTGCACAGATGCAAACGGTAGAAGGCTGCAATGGTGCACAGATGCAAACAGTAGAAGGCTGCAATGGTGCGTGGGTGCAGTGGTGCATGGGTGCAAATGGTAGAAGGCTGCACTGGTGCATGGGTGCAGTGGTGCGTGGGTGCAAATGGTAGAAGGCTGCACTGGTGCACGGGTGCAGTGGCGCATGGCCCTGCTGGCCCCACTGCCCCAGCCTCCCGCAGCCCACGGCAGGTGATGCAGACAGCGGCCGGCAGCAGCCCCCTGTCAGGTGGTCCTTGCCCACCTCAGAGCTCCGCCGGGTGATGCCACGCGTCCCCCCGCCGCTGCAGCGGCGCAGCCCAAGGCCGAGCCCTTCTCAGCCCGCCGTGGCGTGGTTCCTCGGGGTGCCGGCGGGGAGCACCCCCACCCCGGGGCGCTGCAGGGGGTTTCAGGCCCCAAGGGGCGCCGCGGTCGGCGAGGAAACGGGGCTCGGCCGGGCTGGGGCCTGCCCGGAGCGGGGTTGGGGGCCAAGCGGAGGCGAGCGTGTCCGAAATTTGATACCGGAGCCCTTCGCAACAGCGAGAAAACCCCTCTGTCCCGGCGCAGGTGAGGTGGGCGAGGGAGGAGACGCGTCGGCGGGGGGACGGAGCGTTTTACACCCCCTGGGTAGCTCGTTGCGTCCTTTATCATCCCCGTGAGGGGAAAAAGGGGCTGCCTGGTGGGTTTTGACTCGGTGTGATTCAGAAGATCATAATTATCCGGAGTTACGAGAGGAAGCTGCCTTTCACTTGTCCTTGTTACAGTGGAAAAACAGAAGGTACTTGGAGGCTGTGGCTCAGCGATGTGACAGCTGACAAGAGGATCGGACGCGCTTCTTCTCATTTTTGAAACACGTTGCTTTTGTGCTTGGGAAGCTGGGTCAGGCCCATATTTGGGTAGTTTATGGATGTGGAATTGCAAATCACTGTGACACAGATGCTCCGCTGCTGAATACGCTACACCTGTACTGCAGGGAGTACGAAGCGCGCAATTCAGAAAGAGCGATCTGTAGCCTCAGTAAAGGTGACTTTGGCCTGGGCCGCTTTTGGCTCATCGAAGGGAGAAAGAAAAATGATGGGAGACAACAGGAAAGAAAGTGGCAGGTCATATTAGGGCCATGAGGTTCACTGTTTTAATCTGCAACGGAAGAAGGGGAACGAGCATTGCCGAAAAGTAGGACGAAGGAACGAAAACAGCTGCGCTGTTCTAATTAAATCTCATTACAACAAATCCTGCACTAAGTCATCTGTTCAAACCTCACCTGGAGACAACACTGAGGAGAGAAACCTGCCCAAACCCAACCCAGGGCTGGTTCTGACTTAGTAGTTCTCATCTCTCCTTTCAAGGGAGCGTGCGGGAGGCCACGTTCCCCCTTGGCGTGCATCAGTCCTTCTCCCCGTCGCTCGTGTTTTGCATTACGGTGACAGGAATCGCTTGCTCGCGTTTCTGTGTTTCCAACGTTGTAGGGATTGAGCGTTTCAGGAACTCGGGGGCGTTTGCGTCCGGTGGGTTTCTCATGCCGTGACGCGTTCCCGGAGAGCTGATCGTCAGACCTGCTCCTGTGTATCTCCTTGTAACTGCAGGTGCAAAAGCGTGCCAAGAAAACTTGACATCTCTTCAAAACTCGGTCTGTAGAGCAGAACGCCCGCTTTCTGAGCCCGATGTGTGAGGCTCTGGGAGAGGAACCCTAAGCGACCACTTTTAGAAATGTAAGACTCGATAGCTTCATATTGTCTAGCTGAAAGGAAAAACGATTCAAATGTGGAAGCTATTCAGGCCGTTACTCTCTGGAAGCCACTTTTCCATCTTTGTCATCTCCTCTTTTCAGTGTAGGGCAAGTGTCTGAAACCAGACCTCTGTCCGCAGGATTTCTTACTCCTTGGCACTGCCTCTAAGCTCCTGTAAGGCTGTCTACAGCTTTTTACTGCATGCTCTGTCCTTGCTGCTGCCTTTTTTCCCCTGTGACCTGCCCACGTTTCTTAACGCTCTGCTTGTCACACCGCCTTAATTTCAATCCGTAGTAGCAGTTTTTTACAAGAAAACTGACCCTCTCTTGTAATGTTAGAAGCACCTATTCTCCTTTTCCGTATTTACCAACCCATTTCTTTGCCAGTGACTTACTCTGACCTTCCATGACTTTCTTTTTGTATTTATCTGTCCAAACCACCCTGGAGCAGCTCTCTGCCTGTTTCGGGTGTTGCATAAAACACCACCTTGTAGCCTTGGCGTTAAATGAATGACTTGGCGTTCTTGATCTGTGTAATGGCTCAGTATCATCTTAGCAGCCCTCTGTGTAGTCTTGGGTAGTCTTAGGGCATGTGCAAAGATAGAATGAGGCCCTGGAGACGTCTGCATCTTCTCTTAAAATGTTCCTTTCTGGTTAAGGTTGACATGCATAACCAGGGTTGTAAGGAAAAGCCATGCTGCTGAGTAGTTACGTGACAGGATACGGAAAAAGGAATTGATCTTTGGAAACTGCAAGTTGGTTCCAGCTGTTTCTGTGAGCAAGGTTTGCAGAACCGACATAACAGCGCCTGCAAGGAACAACAGACTTTTTTTTATTTTGCAGGTTGCAGAGGTCTGGCTAGGCATTCCTGGATGGGGAGCGAGTCAATCAGTGTCACTGTTTGATGCTGTATAACTGATGGACTCAAGCTATGAGATAACCTTTAGCTCACATCCCCTTTCTCAATTAACATCAGCAAGACCAGCAGGCAGTAATGAAAGCGTATCCAGATAGATGGGATTGCCGTGCTCGCCGGAGCCGCAGGGTTGCTCTGCGTGCCGCCGTGCCGTTATAGGTGTGTGATTCAGTACTCCAGAGTGTGCATCCAGACAGATGGCTTTCGAGCACTTTGTAAATGTCAATTCAGTATTCTTGTATTTACAGTCTAAGACCTGATAAGTTTTCACATCTATGGTTCCCTCAAAAAGGCTCGATGTCAACCTTAACCTAGGGAAATCTGTTCTAGATTTTTTTAATCCTGCCTACAGGCAATTAATAACATGTAAATGAAGGAGGGGGAGCTGGAATAAGAACATCTCTTCCAGGTTGTGAAGCAAAATCTGCTTGATTTAGAGGAAACAGGGTGAGGAAGGGGGAAAATGTCTTTTATGTGTATGATACAGATTCAGTGTAGCTGCATTAGGCTTAATTCTTATGAGGAATCTGTGAAGTCTGTAGGAACTAGCATGTCTGATCTAAGATTGCTGATAGTCCTGAATTCCCAGGGAGTAATTCATTCGGTGTTTCTCATTAGTATGCCGCTCATTTTAGCATAAGAGACCTAATTGTGTTTACTGCCACAAAGCTGCATCAACACAAAAAGCTTGTTGATTATTTTTGAGGAAGATAAGGACCACAATGGATTATTCTAAGGGTTGTTTTTTTTTTTAAAGAAACAGTGGAATTTCAGCACTTTGTAGGATGGGGTGAGGAATGCTGTACGAACTCCAAGTGAATCAGGTGCAAAGTTTGGGTGTGTGCTTCCCCGACCTCCCACTCCATTCCAAAGCCTGGATTTAGGAAAGGAGTTCAAAAACAAACGATATCGATGTTTGAGGGAATTTGCTGCTCTGAGACTGATTCTTTTATAGACACTAAGAACAACAAGGCCTTAGGGTAGAATGAAACCCATCTTAGTTACTGCTTTAAGGTGAAATAAAACCGTGGGCAAATAACAGCTGAACGTTTTGAAATAAGACTTGGGTTTAGGGTGCTGTGTCGTCTTGAAACAGTTTCATAGCCTCTTGATGTAAGGTATATATATATCCATGTCTCTCTGAGGATGGAGAAATTCTCTTTCTGTGAGGGAACAGACATTTTCTGCTGTCTTTTAGGCACTTTGCAACTCAGAAGTTAGCATACCGTGGCCGATTTGTGCTATGTCAACAAGTATCCTTTTAAAACAGGGCAAGAATTTTCTCACTTTCTTAAGTTTAATTCTCTGTCCAATCGAGAGCACACAGAGTTGGAGCTTGTTAAAGAGGAGGCCTAGTGCCTGAGGCTACAGGTAAACTGTGGCCCCAGCAAAACTGTTTGCAGACTAGTTCTTGTAACGGGAATGATGCAGAAGTGCTTGCCTTTCCTTCACAGCAAGGATTACATCTCTTCCCAAGACAAAGTCCCCAACGTATCATCTCTCTTTACTCAGATCTGTATATTTCTGTAAAGATGCTTGAAACTTAACCTAGGATTTTGTATTCTAGTTCTAAATTTACAACAGTGTGGGGAATTGCTGCAGCGAAAACAAAAAGCTTTTACTGGTCAAAAATGTAGTTGGTGCAGAGATGGGCACTATGGATTACTCTTTTGGAGAAAGACTAACAAATTAAAATTAAACCATATTCTAGATATGTAATTAGCTGTGCAGGTCAGGAGAAAACAATTGTAACTTGCAATGAATACTTTTTTTTTTCTGTGATCAAGTCAAAACCAAAAGTGATGCATTAACAACAGCGTGTTTATAACATTCCTGGTACACACGTGGCTCTCCAGTCCTTTCCCACTTGGGTCAGAAAACGCAACACCAGGATGCTGTTGTGCTAGCTTATTTCTGTTTGTAAACTGCAAAGTGGGCACAGAAGTCAAATCTGCTAACAACTTGTTAATGTGAGATTGAAATGAGATCTTAAGTAGCTTCGTGCTGTTCTACGAAACCCGGCATTTTATATACAGTTTTATAATGGACTTGAAATTGCGTGATGTATAAACGGCATCTTCCTCTCTCCTCTCTGCATGTGTCATGAGAAAGGGAGTGGCTTTTATGTAATATTTGTGTATACGTTGCTGTTCCTCTCAGAAATACAGCTAGAACATAAGAATTCCCTAAGAGCATGCAACAGCTTAGATCAGAAGTAGGCTTAATGCCATTTTATGACAGAATCTGTAGGAGGGACATAGTTAACCTAACTGGAATTTACTTAGAAAACTGTTATTGATAGCCATTTTTTAATACGCATTTTAGCAAGCCTTGATGAAAATGGGCATAATGACCCTTCCTCCTTTGGGGAGTATGCGTGCATGTTCTTAACTCTGACCAGCCTAAGAAAAAATTGAGTAGCAAGAAAAGATAAGCATGTTTCTGAATGTGTTCCTCTCTCTGTAGTAAGAGATATAAAGACATACGTTTTCTGGACTGGAGATGTAAGGAAGTTGCAAAGAAAACTGTTTGGCTTCTCAGTTAAATGGTGGTGGTGAGGGGAGGGAATATTTTCATCCTCTGCACAGGAACCATAAGCTATTAGAATACATGCCCTGTGATGTGAATCTTTTGTTATCTGTAGCTTGTGTAGCTGGCATAAAAGGCAAGCCTGCCCTTTAAGGAACTGCTCGACTCCTTGAGATTTACCCATTCATCTGTCCACCTTCTTCTCTCACCATCTGTTTCTTTTGCTGTGGACATGTGAAGTTGCTCCATCCCTGCAGCAACACGCAGCCTGGATGGTTCACAATCAGGCTTTCACGTGAAGCGGAGGTTTCCTGTCTTTGCGAGCACGGATGGAGCTACCTCTACATCAAGGTGTAGTCCTATAAAGAAGCTGGATTTTCTACTCCAGCTGCACATCCGCAAACCCCTTCAAGACACTGCGAACTTGCATTTCTTTCTCTTGAGCTGGGATGCCAGGATGGAGGAAGAGCCTGGCTCTTTGTCTGCAGCGAATGCAGGACAGAGGTAAGGCAGGAAGGGAATATTGCAGCAAAGGGGGAGACTATAACCTAGAGATGCTTGTGGGAAGAGCGTAGGCTCAGTGCTCCTTTTTCTATCTGCTCCTGACATTGCTGAAGCACCAGTATCTGTCCAAAAACATGTGGCTATTGATTATTAAAAAACAACAAAAACCACAACAACAACCACACTATAGCTTCCCCTTAGGAAGCATATTTTCTCCTTGGAATTGGTTACTCTTCCAGAGTACTGGCCCAGATCTTCTCAGTGAGGATGCTGTTAGTGAATTCATGCCTTTCTGCTTAAAGTACTGTCTTTAATCTGAACCTGGCCTAGCAGATATAGCTTTTACTGTGGTAAAGTTGCGTGTGTCTAGTACAAGGCAGCTATCAGAGCATAATGGTTGGGACTTTAAAACTCATGTACCTACTTCATGCTCCAGTTTCTTTCTTTGAAAGAAATCACTAGGCTATTGATTGTGTCAAGAAGATAGACACGTGCTCATTGCAGATGTAACTTTCCAAAGAGGCTGCTTTCTAACTTTGAGTTTAAACCTGTTATTTACCTTCATTTAGTGTCAGGGTGATGCTGTGTACTGTATTTATATCACCTTCACTGTCTGTTAAATGATTCTGTTTATATCCCACTGTTTGCGTTGAATTATTTTAAACCAGCATATTCAGGTTCCTGAAATGGTGGCAGGAATCTGGGTCCTCTAGCACATTATTAAACTACTTTGGGGGAGGAGGGCTAATTTGCATTTACTAGCCCTAGTGCAAGATTGCTGAATTGCTGTTGGTGTTTTTTAAACATATCTTGAATTCATGCTGGTGTCATTAAAATGTGATCTGAGTAGGATTTCAGTTCAGTGCAGAGCAGCAGCATGTCTTTTGTCCTGGGAACCATAGAAAACTAGCCTGAGGTTTCTAATTTGTCTTCTCAGGCTAGAAATGCCAAAGCATGTGTCAACATAAAAAAAAAAGTATATAAAAAAATTTTTATCCTGTTAGCTATCAGCAATATTTGAATTGTACTTTGAGACACATAACCCCTTCTGGTTATGGAGGGTCTAGTTCTTGACGCTGAGTAGAAGATGGGCTGGCATAATTAAGCAGACTGTGGCTCTACATATGATTTGATTTCTCATGCAGAGGAATGATGAAAGCTGTGTACTTGGGCATGACATTCCTCTGGCATGTGATCATTTTTACCTTAATGCACTGGAGAGATTTAAATCAGCATAATTCAGTATGGAGGTTCTCTAGCATATGGTCATTGGTTACATAGCAGTCATCCACCATATGTCTGCATAGAAGGGTAAGTGGCCGCTATGACTGATTAATTAAAAAAACCCCTTCATGCTATTATCTTGCATTATCTTCTCTGATACTCTGGTGGTGAAAAGCTGCCATCAGATGCATTTTAGAACTGTAGGACTTTTTTCCACTGTAGCTCAAACCCTCGATCTAGTTTGGGCTTCCATCTTCACTGCAGGTAAATCTCTAATTATTGAAAGTAAAGTGCTCTCTCCTCATCTGTCATCCTGTGAGTTGCCCAGACCCAAAACATGAAGTGGAGGAGGTGTGTTGCTGAGACGATTGTCTTTCTGGACAACGTAGTTGAGCGTCGTGCATGTTGGAGGAGGTGTACTACTCAAAGGACTGTATAGCAAAATCTTCCCCAGGCAGAGAGAGATCGGTGAGGCTACAGAAGAAACAGCTTTTGATGGGCGTTAGTTCATTCCTAGCTTCCCTCTGCAGCAAAGTCCTGGAGGTTAATCATTCGTGCTAGTAATTGGATCTCTCTCAACGCGGTAGATGGCAGTCAAAGACTGTTCGTTATTACAGCCGCAGAGTTCATACCTCCGTGGTGCTGTGAGCGCTTGGCAGAAGTTACCTTACATCAATGAATGTCTCTGCCCTGCAGTTCCTTGTCATTGCTCCAACATTTGAGGAGTAAATGGCTTTCCTCCCCGCTTCCTCCACAGTCTTGTACATGTAAAGTTACTTGAAGTAGGACAAGCGGAAACCCCAGAATTGCAAGAAGAGCTGACCTTCGATTTCAGGCTGCCCATTCAAATTCTGCATGGATTAGCAGGGACTAAAAGCTTATGACTTCTACATTAGCAGGCTCTGTGAAATGAAAGTTAGACAAGTGCGTGTACCTTAATTAGCATGGGTGTAACAGCTGCCACCCTTTCAAACTCAAGGCTGATGATAGCCTTGCTAGGGATAAGACTGAAGAATAAAGAGGTAAGGAATCCTCCAAAAGAGCTGTTACCTTTGCAGGGTTGTCGAGACAGGCCCTGAGGAAATCTGCGCTTTTGCTTGAGCGATCCCTGGCCTGTTGTTCAACTGGGGTACAGCCTCCAAGAAAGGCCTCCTGATGAAAACTGTACTTAAAACAGAAGCCCAGAAAGCTGCAAAGCATTGCTATATGTATCACAAAAGAAAGCTTAGAGTGTGATTATAGATATTGTTCTAGAAATGACTGAGAAAAGAAATGGACCGAGTCTGTACCCATAGAGAGCTTAGAAGTGTGTGTGGCATCGCTGCCATTAGTCAGATATAGACAAGTGGAATGAGGGAACTAGAATAATATTTCAGAATGAATAACTACATCAGCCAAAAGTCCAATGATTGCTTTATTAAAGCCTTGATGAGTGCCAAGCAACTCCTCAGCTATACCAGGGAGCCACGCAGAATGTTAATTCCAATATTTTATAAAACACTGCAGGAGGGAGCCTACAATACCCGGAGATGAAGGGGGCTTTATATTTTCTGACTTTTGCCCACAGTACTTGTTTCCTTGCCAGATAGTTTGGGAGAGATCAGAACATGGAAATGGCCATTATTATCTGTTTTTTTTTTCCATCCTCTTTGAATGTACATGCAAACATATGTAGCGTTTCCATTAAGATTACCAGTCCCTCTCTTGACATGATTTGCAACTGTCTTGCCTCCTTCCCTGTTTTGAAATGGACAGTAGTCATTACTGTGTTACTGTCAGCTGAAGTCGGGTCAGAACTGAAAAGGATGAGAAGGCAAGATAGTCATAGTAATGATTTTTAAGATACATTGACAAAGCTGTAGAACTGCTTTCTGAGCCCTGTTCACTTTTCTAACTGCTTTCTGGTCAGGATCAGAAAAAAAAGAAAACACTGAATCTTATCTGGGGGCAATACAGAAAGTTGTCTTCATGAGATGCAAATGCTGATGTTCCTTACTGTAAGATGGATGGTGATTCCCTGCTTGTTATCGAGTGCAGTAGTTTGGAGTGGATTTTGGAGGGGCAGCTGAGTGTTTACTGCCAGCCCTGATTTAATGAAGGCTTAGGAGGGAGCTTGAGAATGTCTGCAGCATGAACGAAGGGGTGAGTCCAAGCCTGTTTTTATGTCCTGAACCATCTGCCATTGATGCACAACTTAAGCTCATGTCACAAGCTCATTTTGCTCATGTGGTCTGGACAGAGCAGGCTCAGCAGGACCAAGCAAGTCACAGTCCAATGCAAGTCTGCTACCCTGAGTTTGGCTGTTCCTGAGCATGTGGGATGGATGCTCTCCTGTGCTCCCTTCACTTCCCAATGTGGTTGTAAACTGAGTTCTAAGCATGGGAGATCCTGTTGTCATGTTAATAGATGGTACGTATTTCTTCCGTAGATGTTAAAAAACATTAGCTATTCCTAGGAGAAACGGCAAATCCCAGATAAGCAACATTTTTTTTTTTTTTACTTGCATGACTGGTAACCAAGAAAGGTGCAATTTGTCTTTGTAGGGACAGCTTGCAGATACTTCCCCATGCAGAAACGTTTATCAGTCAGGAAATCAAAGCAAAATATAGAGCCGGTACTAGCTGAAAATTCTCCCAGGTTGAAATCCTGGGTACCTGGGATTCTTGGTGGCAGAGAGCTGACTATCCTATGCTTGATAACTCTTTCTCACTTAAGTGATTTGTAAAACTTCCCTGAAGCACCTCTGCAGTGAGAAGCAGAGATGAAACCTTATGTAGCCAGAGGCAAATCACGATCTTGCTGTTAAGTGAATTCCTGGAAGGAAAGCCTTTATACAGCTATGGGATGGTATGGAGACCTTTATGATAGGTAAATAGTGATAAGCACCAGTCTTACTTGTAAAAGGATTATATAGCTCTATGAAGGTGAACATTTGGTCATGGTGCAAATGGATGTTATTTTATTTGTGATGCTATGTGTGTGCAGCACTGAAGGAGTGTGTGGATGTGCGTCTAGGGGGAAAGATGGTATGTAAGGGAGAAATTAACAGAAGCAAAAAAGAGAAGCAGGGAGTCCTAAGGGCATTTTTGAAAGGGACCAGCAACTGCATCTTCAACCACAAGTTTGAAAAGCAGCTCTTATACTGCTGGAGGTGAGTGAGTTCAGGCTTGTTTCTAAATAACTGTCCAGATTACACAGCATCCTCACTACAACCCAGACAAAGCTGTAAACTGGCCATCCTGAGGAGTCTTTCAAAGAGGATGGGGACCAAATGGCTCTTTTCTCTTATGCTATACAACTGTAAGGAAATATTAATACTGTTAAGCAACTGTATCAGCTGCTAGCACTTCAGGCTCGGTGCTGACTGCTTGGAATTGGAGGCTACACAGGATAACATGCTAACATACGCAGTCCCTTCGGCATATTGAGTTTCTGAAACCTGCCTCAGCAGCCCAGAAATCAACACACAGCCGTTGCAGTGGAGCTTTGTGCGCTGCACAATCATAAACACTGCTGTTAGCAGGGGAAATGGCACAGATCTCTGCATCTTGCTTAAAAGCTGATGTTTTTGAGCGAGCACAGAGGAAGATATAAAGCTCCTCTGGCTTCCTCTTGCTCCCCTGTGTAGTCCTCGCGGCACTAGGTTGTGTGTTGCTAGGTTGTCTGGAAGTAAATGCGGAGAGCCTCTGTGTTGCAGGCATCGGCATTCAGCGATGAGAGACATTTGGTTGGGGACAGCCTGGTGGGATGTGTCCGTTAGTTTCCTACTCCCGAAGGGGTAGTGTGAGTGAGCGATGAAGCAGCAGCCGGACACCAGTGTGGTCAACAGAGACAAGAGAGCAACAAAAAGTTAAAACAAACAAACAAACAAAAACATATTTGAAGGAAAGCAAAGCCAAAGTTTTGGCATTAGCATCAGACCCTGGCAACCAAGTCAGCAAGGACAAGCCCTGTGCCCAGGAGAGAAGACCCACTGATGGTGGTGATTCAGGAGAAGAGCCAAGCACAGATACCTCATACCACTCAGTTTGCTGGCTGACAGGCAGCCTCACTGCTTCAGCGCTGAGAGCCTTGGTACTTGCTTATTTGGCAGGGTGCTCACAGAACAAAGGTGACTTTGGAAGGAGGTGAGGGACTGGTCTGAGCCACTTTGTGCTTATTCTGTAGTTTCCAAGGAAGGAGATGAGGAATCAGCCTTGGAGCTGATCTCCAAGTGTGCCTTTGGGCCAGAAACAAGGAGTGCTCATGCTCCCTTTCAGCAGGAACAGACCGGAGCAGTGACCATGCCCTCATGGTGCCTGTAAAACACAGTGCACGCTTGTGTCAGTGAAATCCAAAGACATCCTCTCTTTGTCTCTCTGGAAGACATTCAGCCTTTGAAAGGGGTAAATATCACTCAGAAAAGGCAGAATGACAGATTCTTGCAGCCTTCAAAACGTAGTTGGGACATAAACATTTCTGCTGGAGCCTGAAGGAATGTGCGTCTTGAAGTTCCTAACAAGAAACAGACACCGCACGGAGTAGACGGTTTGCTCTGCCTGTGTTGAAGGCAAAATAGAACCAAGTGGGATTAACAGGTAAACTTGCTATTGATCAGCCTCTGTTGGTGGTAGCAAAATGAAGATAATCCACTTTAAAACTGTCTTTAACCTTCCAGCATGACAGGATTATTTTTAAATTCCATGATCTCAATGCAGATCACTGCTGTCTGTGGGCTGCAGGACACAGCTGCATATAGGTGAGAGTTGTAGCAGACATCAGTGAAATAAACTCATCCTGATGCTGTTTTGATAGATATTAATCCCCTTATATCCCCAGGCCTATCTCATGTGCCTGGGAGGTGAGAATGGAGACTGGCTTTTCAGTAGAGCCGCTGTGTGCTATTTGTCTCTTTCGGTGGGATGGAAACAGGCTGCCCGTGATCCCCTGCTTGCCCCAAACACAGTTGGGTATGGGAACAGGCTGTCCTACCTATCCCTGTAAGGATGCAGGGTGCATTGCTTCAACACTTGAAGTAGCCCAACCTTGAAAAGAAAAGGCTGAGAAAGAAAATGTCATTAAGTCCAAGAGGAGGAGAGAGAAAGGAGAAGATTAGTCTAGATACCTAAATAGATTTTTCTTTTGTGCAGGATTACGTAAGATCAAACTAGAAGTTAATTTGACCTAACTGTTGAATGCTGCCAGGCAATAGCAGCAGGTCATTAACTGAGGCAAAGCCCGTAGCTTGCACAAGTGGGCTTGTAACAGCCTAATCCACATCTGCATCCAGTGTCCTCCACATCAGTGGTGAAAGAGCGTGGCCTTGGAGAATGTCCCCTCACTAATAGTATGTCTTTAAACAAGCTGCTGGGAATGAAAGGAGGCTAAATTGCAGAGTCTCCCAAGTGCCAGATCCTCACCGATTCGCATGTGACAAAAGGGGATTTCTTAAATCACTTGGTTTGGAGCTGAAAATGAAGGTTGTCTCATTTCACTCTTTCCTGGTTGTGGAGAGTCAGCTCTTTCTCATTGTGGGCTGATGAAGCAAGGATCTTCAAGGTGAGGGAGCACATGACAGGACTGTTTGAGGGAGAAGACATTTTCCTTGGTCTGTATGCCACCAGATAAGATGGAAGCTAAAAAGCCTGGACGTTTTCCCTTAACCCTCAAAGGAAAATGTAATTTGTCTGAAGAACTGCTTGTATTTGTGTGTAGGACAAATCCACCACCTCATGAGTCCTTACTAATAAGATACTGAGCAGTTGGGAGTCTCCTCTAACCATACATAGGATGCCGCTGTCTGCTAACCACCCAGTGCATGCAGGATGCAAGACTGGTAGAAGACCCATCTGATTTCCAAAGCCTGGTTTGCACACTTGATAATAGACCTGAACCTTTGCTCAGCAGTCAGCTCTTGAGACTGGAAGACTCATTGCTTTGACCTTTTCTTCCTACAGCTGTAATCAGATCTAAAGCACAATGGACTCAAATCCCTCCTCTTACAAGCCAAAGAAAGCTGCTAGGTAGGAGGTGCAGTGCTTTAACCTAGCTCAGCCTATAGGTCCTGTGTATGTTTTCTACAAACTGGTTAGGAACAAACCTACAATTCGGGACACACCTGCATCCCTCCAACCTTAACCACAGTGCTGGGGTCCAGTGCTGGGCTCCCCAGGACAAAAAGGACACAGACTTACTGGAGCGAGTCCAGCGAAGGGCCACAAAGATGATTAAGGGACTGGAGCATCTGTCATAGGAGGAGCGGCTGAGAGAGCTGGGACTGTTCAGCCTGGAGAAGAGAAGACTCAGGGAGGGGGGGTGGATCTTATCAATGTGTATAAATACTTGATGGTGGGATGTAAACAAGACAGAGCCAGGCTCTTCTCAGTGTTATCCAGTGACAGGATGAGAGGCCACAGGCACAAATTAAAACACAGGAAATTCCATCTGAATGTCAGAAAATGCTTTTTTATTGTGAGGGTGGTTGAACGGTGGAACAGGTTGCCCAGAGAGGCTGTGGAGTCTCTATCCTTGGAGATATTCAAACCCCGACTGGACATGGTCCTGAGCAGCCTGCTCTATCTAACCCTGCTTGAGCAGGGGGGTTGGACCCGGTGATCTCCAGAGATCCCTGACAAACTCAACTATTCTCTGAAGTTGCCCTGTCCCAGGGCATGTTGCTTAAGAGGAGTCTGTTCCTCCCAAGTGTGGTTTGACAGCAAATTGTGCAGGATGGCACAGCTGGTGGGAGATCTGGCAACAAACCAGCAGCACCCCTTGCAGCTGTAGCGGTATCCATGTCATCACGGTGTCTAAGATCCTATAACCAGGCATTTCAGTCATGCAGGCGGGTTACAGGCAGAGTTCAAGGACGTGGACATTCACTTCTGAGGTTTCGTATGGATTTTTTGCTGCTTGAAATATCCCTCTGTGACTACTGCTGACTCTTGTAGAGAAAGGATCTCCCCTCCAAACATATACCATAGCAGCTGTTTGATATTGACTCTGCTTATGAATTCAGCACCGGTATTTTTAGCTATGCTTTGTTTTCTCCAGCACAATTTCCCATTTGAGTACTGACGCTAAGCTAACATGAAGTGCTCTTGAGAATCCCACCCTGCTAGCTTTGGTTCTTTTTACGATAACGTATGCATCAATTGTTAAAAGCCCTGGGCTACATTTTCAACTAGTAATGTGCTTGCTATTATCCGTGTTTAATCATTTCTGTGGCACTAATGTGTTTTAAAAGTTGTATTGTTGTAGCCATGATGTTCCAAAGAGAAAACGTAAAGGAGACTTTTATGAGATCAGCCAGTGTAGATGACAGAAACAGATGAGCTTTTAAGCACAAAAGTGTAGATCTGACCTTATTTTTAAAAGCTCCTTCATATGTCATGTTTTCCTCAGACTCCCATTGCTTTACCTGAGAGTGCTAGATCAACAATGATCACTTTTCTGGGAATCATTTCCTAATAGCACAGAATCTGAATATCATCAAGCTATTATAAATTACAGCCGAGGAAACTAAGGCATAGAGAGGGCAGGTAGATTTGCCTGTGTGGGTGACTGAGTCAGTAATATAACTCAACAGCACTTCTCTGTGTGCTATGTTTTAACTATTGAACACCAGTATATATGCTAGCTTCAGACTAGTCCTTCTCTATAAACTTTTGAGTTTTGTTGTCAGCTAGAATATTTGGTGCACGTCACAAATTTCCTATAAGTTAGTGTGACGTGCCCTGATCAAATTTAGCTATGGAGTTCTGAGTTGTTGCTAGTCCCAAAGGTATCATGTACATTTATAATCAAATTGCAGAGGGCTGTGTTTTTCCTTGAGGAGCAAGCTGCAGAAAGCTGTCATATTTAATTTAAAGAAAGGAGTTCTTTAAGAAGTTCTAGCTCAGTGGGGAGTCAATCCCTGCTTATTTCTACCCTAATAGCAAATATGGACAAAAATCTTTTTGTTTCCATGAATTTTTCTGTATAATTAACTGCTTGTTTCTGTGCTGCTAGCAGAGGATAGGCAGGGGTCTGAGCTTATCACACAGTTCCTGCTGCTGACGTTCTTCAGGAAAGGTCTCTTAGTGGTTGCTTCAGCTGATTGGAATAGGCATTCAGGTGCCATCACTCCAATCACTTTCCTTTAAATTGATGAGCAACTCCCTAGTTGGAAATTTTGAAGGGAATCAGCTATCGTGGTGCTATTGTGATGGGAACTTCTGATGCAGTTCTCTGGCTTTACCTTCACTGTCTTCCCCTCCACAGTGTTGCAAACTCATGCTTCGATGAAAAGGGCTATTCTTATGGCCTTAAATGGAGGATCAGAGCCTAACCTTGCAGGGAAAATGCGGTGATGATAACTTCAAAACAGATGCTCTCCAGTGCACCCCATCCCAGGGCTGGCAGCTTCCCCCACTGTTCTTCAAGGACCTGTGAGGGGAAGAATAAAACATATTCAGCCTATCTAACTGTAGGCATTCAATTCAAGTACTGCAATTAGGATCCTCATCCCCTCGGAGAGGCTCCCCAGTAGTCACTGACTTTGGTAGGCTTCTGCTTTCAGCCACTTTCTGCGGAGACTGCTTTTCTCCCTGGGCATGCACTGAGCTGCGGGGTGCTGTTTCAAGCGGACGCTCTCCAAAGTGCATTTTGGGTTGAGGCGCTTCAGTTTTCACTAGGCTTCCAAACTCCTGCTGCTCAGCTTGGCATATGCCATGTTGCATTGGGCTACCCTATAAACCCGGCTGCTGCTGCCCAAAATGGCAAGCGGTTCTCAGAAGTGAGCTACAGACAGCAGGGGAGCGCGAGTACCGTCCCTTGGCGGGACGCTTGGCTATGCTAACAACAGCTTTTCTCTCCCTCCCTGAATGAAAAGCTCATCTGAAAACAAAGCTGAGGTAGTCCATACGGACATACCTAGGGGCAGGTATCCTTTGGCATTGCAGCTGCCCTGTCCAGCCTGGTGCTGTCAGACAGTAGGTCTCTGAAATTAGCATTAGCTCATGCTATCCCAAGGAGAACGTGGTCCGTAATGTTTGAGGTTATGACAGGCATTGCACATAACGCAATCACTCTCACAAAGGGAGGCAGAGATGCAGAGCGAGCCCTATCAGCCGGCTAATGAAAGGCCCGATGAAGAACAAAAAAATACTGCTAGTCATTGCAGAGATACGTTGCCCCCAGGAAATTAAAAACATGAACACCGCGGCGTATGCAATAAACATCTCCTTTGTGCCGCTGTTAAAGCACTGAAACCTCTGGAACATGAAGAAATGACAAAGACGCTTGTCAGCCCCCCTGCTTGCGTTTCAGCCGTTTGCGAGGGGTCGGCGAAAGATGACCCCCCCCCCCACCTCGACCCTCCGCACGCAACTCCCAGAGCCAAACTTTAGAATAGAGCGGGCGGACCCGCAGTGGGACTGCAGGGCAGCCGCAGGCTCCGGAGAGGAGGCGCCAGGCTGAGCGCGGCAGATGCGATGCGCGACACGTGTGTAACGCCTTCCCTTCCCTTGCCCGGGCGCGCACCGCTGGCGCGGCGGCAGCCCGACCGCGCTCGACACCGGCTCCGCCGCTGCCGGCGCGGCGCGGGGTGCTCGGCGCTGCCGGCGGGCTGCGCGCAGGCGGGGCGGCCGCCGCCTCCTCCCTCCCCCCTCTCCCTCCTCCTCCTCCTCCTCCTCCCCCGCCGCAGGCGCCGCCCGGCGATAAAGCGCGGGGCAGCGCGGGCTGCCGCCGCCGCCCCATGGAGCCCGCCGCCCCCTAGAGCCCCGCGCAGCCCGCCGCCATGCCGGGCTGGAGGAAGAGCCTCGCCCTCTGCCTGCAGCGCATCCAGGAGGACGGTGAGCGCGGCCGCCGCGGCCCCCTTTCCCGCCGCCCTTCCTCGCGTGGGGGGTGTGCGTGCGTGGGGGGGGTGTGAATTGCTCTTCGTGCCGGTAAACTTCGCTGCGGCCCTGAGACCTTAGCTTTTCACTGCCGTATTTTATTTTATTTTTTTGTTTAAGTGGTGGGAGCAAACGTGAGAAAGAGGCGGCTGCGTGATTTCTCCCCCCCCCCCTTTATTTTTAGGGGGGGATTTGTAGCATCTTGAGCTCTAACTTTTCTAAAGCTGCCGGTGCTGCTGTTTTTGCCTAATAATTCTCGCTGCGCAGCTCTCGATGGGGATTAAGGGCTTGCGAATCGCGCAGAGGACATGTCACGTTAATCCTGTCCCTATTGTGTTGCTTACTATTACTCACGGTGACGGCGAGTTATTTTGTTTACATGTTCAGGAGCATGTTGCTTAAATTAAGGCTGGACACGGAGCTCAGAAAAGTTGGGGGAAGCCATCCACAAGGTGGCACAACGTAAAGATGGTTTAAGCCTTGCACGGCAGCTCCTGGGTTTGTGTGTGAACGGGGCTGAGAGCGGTGGGGAAAGTTTATGCCTCAGGAATGAAGTGCGGTTCTCGGGTGCTTTCCTAAGGTGCAGCTGGCGGCGCTGATGTGGGATGACCAGAAGTAAGCCGGAATGGCTGTTTTATTAACCTCAGCTTCTTCAGCGCAAGCAGTTAGCAGCGAGCTGAGTGGTTTTTTTTTCCCCCCCTTCTTGCTCCCTTTCCAAATCTCACAATGGCAAGCAGACTTAATACCTGCGGGAGCACAGTTACACTGTTTGGTACAAGTAATGCAAAAACGCAGGGAGTTTTCCTGCCCTGCTGGTTGGGAAGCACGGAGAGAAATGGCACGGGTTACGTGCCTTGTGAGGTGCCGGGACTGAGTCGCGAAGCTGCTGAGTTTTCTTTCTGGTGCTGTTTCCCTCCTCCCCCTGCTTTGGGAGAACACCGTTTATTTCTGATATTTGACCCTGTTGGGGTCAAATTCCACTTAGACTCCAGCCACCTGCAACTGAGCACTACTAGAAATTGGAAGTCTTGTTCTGTAGAAGAATAAATCGATCCCCCCTGCTCAACACCGAGACCTGACTGCGAGCTGAGCCCTGTCTGATGCAGTGCTTTGCAACACTGCCCAGCTGTAGCTGGCGGGGGTGTTCTTGCACCACTGGACCAGGGAGGGTTTTGAAGGTCTTAGAGAACATTTATAGCACTGACCTCTTGATGCATTGGCTGTGCTGGGTTAACATGATTGGCTTGTTGCCTTAGGAGTTCATTTGTACATCCTGGCTCTTGTTTCTGGGGTCTATATGATAATGCACTTCCTCCTCGTCTTCCCTGCTTCCAACCTCGCACTGCAGAGAGTCTGTGACTGGTGTACTGGTTTTGCCGTTACATCCTTTCCGAGATGTTATGCGTCCTCCCTGGTGACATTGCACTTGTTTCTGTGGCTAGCTCAAGAGTAGTTTGTCTTTGGAAGTTACTATTTTGTTGAAGAGAAAGTGGTTTATCTAGAAGAATAAATCTTGCAGGCTAGAGCTGGTGTGCTGCGTAGAGGAGAAGGTGTACAGCTGCCAATGAACGTGCTAAGTTCATAGGGAGCTTCTTTCCCCTTTCCACAAGGCAAAGCAGTTAGATATTCATACTGCAGCATGAAACTTGGTGCTTCTGCTGGAAAAACAGAGGTGGTACTAGTTATGTTTCTATACCACTCCAATGTTGACAGGTATGGTACAGTACAAGATTTGACTAGATTCTGGGGAAAGTTTTACATCTTCTCATATATACCACCACCAGGAAATCTCTGCAGGGTTTTGTTCAGATTTACTTCTTGCAAAGCAAACGCTTGCCAGTCTACGAAGAAATACTGACTTCCGATTTTCCATGTTCAAACCAAGTTACATCTGCCTTGTTGGCATCTCTGTGACTATATGGATGTGGCAATCTCATTTCAGGCGCCCAAATCAGGTAGCCCCTCTCTAGACGTGCGTGCTCTCGCTCTTTGGTGCGTTAACTTCCTACGAGGGCTGTATCAGTTGCCAGAGCAAATGTCTTGGCGTTCAGGGGGAGCGCATTGGTGATTAACATTCAGTAACCAAAATACACCGCTCATTCTAATGTGATGCAATTGCAATTTGCAGCCATTCAGTGCTGGATTGGAAGCTTCATTAATCACAGCTGGTTTCAAAAGGTCATCTATAGCAAGTCACATAGTTAGGAAAATATAAGATGTACATGAGCTGTACTGAAGTATGATAGCCACTTAAAAATGCCACCCACAGGGATTTTCTTTATATGTTTCGTCTTAAAAACTCTACCCTTTGGGGATAGGGGGTGAGCTATGACCAGCGTGCAGAAACGCTGTGTTCTCCAACAGATCCTTCTTCCCCATCAGAAGAAGGTTGTATATGGGATATACCTCTCTATTTTATGTAGAAAAAACATTGCTCTCAATGGCTTGGAAATGTTTGCAGGGAAAACGCGCTCCCTCCAGCCTGTGTCAATAGCCTTGTAACTCCCAAGTCAGGGTGTCAATGCTGTTAGTCTCTCTGTAACCCTCCAAATGCCTCTGTCAAAGCCAGGATGGCTGCCCGCTATGAACGGGAGCCAAAGGCCACTGGAGTTGATGGGGGAAATCCTACTGCTAGTGCCTCACTCAAACCTAGCTGGCCTCAGGATTCCTCATCTGAGCGCTTGCTGAATGTGCCTTAAATCCTCCGGTGAAGAACCCACTGCGTGCAAACCCCCTGCGCTCACGGATATGTGTGGTAACCAAGTTTTCAGTCCCATGACTGAGTAGTGCCGTACAGCTGCTGGAAACGTGATACAGCCATGGGGTTGCCTCAGACCTGATAATACGAGGCCAGGACGCATAGCGAGGTAGTCCCATCTGTTACTGGCTATGTAGAGCTGCAAGGCCAAATCCTGTGAACAGCATCCTTGTTGCTGGTTTTCTTCTCCTGAGGCCACGGAGAGGACTAGCTGGCCATCCAGGGTCCTTTCCCGTCCTGTTTTTCCCCTCTTGCTGCTGTCCTCTGTGTGAGGACTGCAGGATTTGGACCGTATCCTTGTTGTTCCCAGGCTTTCAGTAGCCAAAGGAACAAGGGCTAATTTCTGCTCTAGGAGAATGAGTGTACGTGGGCAGGTGGGCAAGTCCCTGGGCACTTCTGCACATCTGAGTGAATAGAGAAATTCAGTGCATAGAAGGGGTAAATCATATCTGCGGGCCAAGCAGGGGAGAGGCTTTTGTGCAACCTGATGGAGATAAGTGCTGTCTAGATGAATATGACTTGTATAGCATTGGTCGCGGTAGGATGCAGGCACGCTTCGGTAAACCTGAGGCTTTTTTCCAATACTACTAGGAGCAAGTATAGGGTGTGATTATAAATCTGAGACGTTAATGCAATTCCTCTTCCTGCCTCAGATGGCTTTCCTACGGTAACAACCAGAGCACTGGGTGCACGCCTTACAACCCCAATACGATGCCTTATCCTAGAAAAAGGAAACCCTAAAGACTCAGAGAGATGATAAAATGTGAAGCGAGTTACGCTCCCCTTGCCCGTATCGGGGAGAGGGGGGCGGCAGCTGGGAATTGGAAAGGGACAACCTAAACCTGCTCGGAGATGTCCGAGTGGCGTAGGATTGCGTCGCTGCTGTTTGCTTCCTTCCCCCGTGTAGGACTAGCGTATAGGGCTCCGTGCCGGTTACCTAGGAAACAGCTGTCGGAGCATATAGGGACATCGCGCTGCTGCGTGGCTGGGGGCTGCCGCGCGGGAGGCGGACGCGTCCCGCGGTGGAGCTTGCGCGGGAGGCAACGGGAGAGGGAAATTCTTCGTGACGTGTGTAGATTTGCAGGACGAAGGCAGCAAAGGAGAAATCGCGGCAGAATCTCTTGCTGGCGTTACCTTGCTGTGGGTTCAGTTTGGTGGGAGCGGGACCCTGGGGAGAGCTTAGCGAGGGGAGGTGGCTTTTCGTGATTTTTTTTTTTTTTTGGGCCAAGCTGCTTAAATTTTTATAGTGGAAAGGTTAAAAATATAACAGCAATCTGTCTTGAGGGGTTTTATAACAATTGGACTGCAGACATCAGCTTTTGCGTTGTGTCCTCAGAACAGTGTACCAGGATGTCTTGCTCCAAAGCTGTGAAACTGTAGAATTATGATTGGAAATGGGATTCCTTTTTATTTTAATCTCCCACATCAAGGAGAAATGTACCAATAAGACAAAGATGGAAAATTGTCATTTTTGCTGTGATTAACAGAAAATTTAATTTTCTGTTAGTGAATTCTGTAAGATCTGACAGTTGCGTTTCTGTGATATACACATAACGCCTAGAACAGTTAGAGTAACTGTACAAATCACGCAAACTGTGTTTGTTCACTTACCCATAAACATCTTGATCTTGCAGACTGGGATGCGTCTGCATAACCCGAAATCAGCTGGGCTATTCCACTGCTTAAGAATCGAGTGTGTGTTCTTGTGCTTGCCGAGTCAGATCTAGTTTAGCCTTTCAGAAAGGAGTTTCCGAATTTATCAAGTCGTCTTAGAACTGTATTTCAGTCCCAGGTTGAGTCTCTTCAGTTTTCACACCTTGCTTTGCTGAGTCCTTTTGTCCGAAACTACAATAACATGATCTATTGTACTGGCACTTAATTTTCAGTAAAGAAATTCTCAGTTGCATAGTTGTCATTTAAAGAGTGAGCAATCTGACTGCTAGGTGGTTTGAAGAGCTGTTGTGTCTGTCGTGTTGAACACAGTGTATAGCCATTAATGTGTTCCTGCATGTGATACTCTAACTTTACAGTGCATCCAGGCTTTGTTGGAGACGAGGAACTGCGTACGCAGTGCTTAGGGATTTATGGGCTGCTGTTTGTTGGTAATACTAATTATACAGGCCACTGCTTTTAAGCAAAATGTTAAAATAGAGGTGCTGACCCCCAGTAAAGTATGGCAGGGAATTAGGATTGCTTGAAGTCTGTGGTGGTAATGCTTAAAGGATAGCGTTCATTCATCAAACTGATGGGACAGCCAGAGCAAATCCTGCTAGACTTTGATGGGGTCTTTTTCTTTCATTAATATGTTGATGGGGATTTAGCAACGGTCAAGTGAGGGAGTAATAGCTGCATCCTAGCACTGTGCTTGCCTGCTCCCTTCCTCATAGGCTCTTGCGCTGTCGCACTGTGCTGAATTCGGGCTGCTGCTTTTGATCTCATACTTCAACGGTCGCAACATTTAGCTCTGATTGAGTTAGGGATGAAGCCACAAGGGTTTTACAGAATGAGCCTAGAGCTTTATAGGAATTTGATTAAAGATAGAGTTTAATTGTTATGTGTGTGTGGTTTTTTATTTATTTATTTTTAAATTGGTCTGCCAGATTTCATAACCTGAATGTGATTCTATATTTGCAGAATTTACGGTCATATGAAACTGCAGTCCTGCTCTCTGTTTCTTAAGCTATTATACTTTGTAGGACTTATCTCCAGTGGAGTCATTTTATTAGCAATGTTCAGTGATGATACTTAGTGCTGTGCAAATCCATCAGCTGCAGTGATTTGGCGTGCTCTCACTTTAGAGGTGCCAATGTTGGAAGGTGTGTGTGGGGAACCTTTCTGGAGACTGAAGACCTTGGTGGAAACCATGAGTTGTGGGAACCAGGAGGATTTCATAGCGGAACGAGAAGAATTGCCAGATCTGTCTGGACTAGGTCCATGCTGGTGGAGGCCTGTTGTTCTCCAAACCTGTTGGGTATTGCTGTGAGCTTATGCCAAGTTTATTGGAAAAGTATATGCAGCACGTTGAGTAGATCCCACGAAGTGGACGTGGTATTTGAAGCTGTTCCAGTCTCGGGCTGTGTTTTCAGCTGCCCGCAGGGAGGTCTTCTGATGCCTTGGGTTGCACTAAAACTGAGATTGCTCAGGCTAAACCCACGTGCATGGCCAATCAAAGACACGAGCACAGGGGGCTGTTCAGCCATACCTATAGCCAGGCCCTTGCTGCTCTGTTCTGGTGCTTGCTCTAGGCTGATGCTGTGAGCGGGCAGGAGTCTGGTCTGGAACAGGGCTCTCCACCAGGCCACGTGCTCTGCATCGGATCCTCTGTGTTTAAAGCTGTGTAGGCCTTCTCATGGGTCTGTTGTAGAATAAAAATGACTATTTTGTTAATTACTTTATTATAGTGGAATAAAGTTGCTTTTCTTTTGAAACAGAAGTGAATATGTGGAGGTATAATTGTTGTAGAGCAGTTGTCAGGGTAGAGCTCTGTTGAAAAGTTTCTCTTTGTAGATGAGCACTAAGACAGAGAATCGGGTGTTTTTTGGAGCTCTGCGTCACATGTAACCAGAGCTTTCCTTTTTAAAAAAAGTCAGTCCTAGCCCTTGAAGTTTGTAGCAGTGATCTTAGCCTGAAAGGGTTATGTAATGTCTAGGGCAAGTCAAAAACTCGCTGTGTTCTTCCCGCAGTGTCCTCCTTTTCTGGAGGAACTGAGCACCTCTCGTTCCCACCCACTCCAGCAAAAGCTGCTGATGCCTGTGCTGTGAAAAACAGATCCTCGGCGCGTGCGGGCGCTGCTCCTTTCTCCCCTGCTCCTGTATCTGCACGTGTTGAGCCATGCAGTTACACCATGTGAGTGTTCACGTCCCTAAAACAGGAGTGGCTACTGTGGATTGACACTGGTGTAACTGGGATCAGAGCATGGCTAGTGTTTGACTTGGAAAACAAATTCCATGCTGATGGCCTCCGTAGAGGATGGAAGCCTCTCTGATTGGCACTGCTCGGCTCAGGGGAAACGCACTGTGATAAAACACCTTCTCTTGGAAGGGCCTGCGTTTTGTCCAGTTATGTTTGATGTTCCTTTGGACTTGTTCCATTGAAAGGAAAAGTAATGCAGCTTTTCATTTAAAATTCAAGGAAGACTGTTTTTTCAGCCCTCACTTTGTCAAGGGAATGAACTCCCTTTTCTACTTTTGCCCATATTTCTCTCTCCTCCTTTGTCCGTTTGGAAGATGAAGGAATTCAAATAAGAGAACTGAAACTTAAACTGTAAAATTACTATGATTCCCCTGTTATCTGACTCTTCCCCCTCATCAATATTAAATGAACTTGGCATCAGCTTTCATTTTTTGAGCCAGAACTGTTTTTTTGGCTCCAGCAAAATCCGCTGATTCCACTGACAGTGTTGGGAGTGCTACTTTCCGCTGGGGAGTTAGTGCCGTCGGACGCGTTTTCCTCTCGACAGCTTGAAGTAGTCTGCAGTGAGACCATTCTGGGTTTAAGGAGAAGGGGCTACCGTGTATTGTTTGAGATCAGTGACATGCCATTGCTCAGGATGTGGTTAGATTCATGTCTTATCCATGCGTGTAAGTAGAGGTGTCAGCGACCCTGCCAGCTAAATTGCTGCCTCCTGACAAGTAGAAGCCTCTTGCTGAGGCTGCAAAATAAATTCTAATAATTCTCCACTCTGAGCTGAGTGTTGGTCTATGAAGTAATAATTTTTTTGTTTAATAACTTTATTTCCGCCGTGAGCAAAGCATAACGGAGCTTTCATTTTAGCACTTACATTAACCTTGGCTGTTCCTTTGTTGCCAGAGTTGGAGGATACTTTGAGTATTTATTTGGATTACAGGAGCTGTCACCTTTTCTGCAGTGTGATGCTGTCAGGTGTCTTGGTGACGCTTCTGTTCATCTATGTGGAGAAATAAAGGTCCTGACTGTTGTATGAGTGTTTCCTTATACAGTATAAAAGGGGAGTTGCTGCTAGATGTAGGAATTACTTCAAGCTTTGGGGATCTGACTTGGGTCCTGTGGGACAGGTCTGAGGTTGGCTTCTGGATCTTTTGTCCTGTCTTTGATAAAAATTTCTTCCCCTCTGTTTGTCAGGGCACAGGTTAGGTGATCACCCAGTATCTTACCTGTGGTCCCCAGTTTGATGGCAGGAGCAGTAACCACCTGAGCAGTGCACGCAGACTGGCGAGGGCAGTTGGGACGTCGCACGGGAAGATGTGAAATGGGGCTGAAGGGGAGGGCTTATCTTCATTTACATCCCCTTGCAAGCAAAGGCCTTGAAGCTCTAGCAACAAATAAGATGCAAAAAAACAAACAGAAAAATAAGAGAATAATGCAAACTGTCAGGGAGCATGACAGTTTTACAGAAATTAGTGATGCTAAGCTGCTGTTACCTCAGCCGGTGCTAATGTGCTTTACCGATGCAGGCTGAGTCTTTTTTATGCGTTTGCTAGAAAATGTTGATATTTGCCCAATGTGAAGGCTCCCCTACAAAAACAGCTTGCCCGCATCCCCTGCCTTTGGCGACTGGGAATTCGGGGAAATTCCCTGGCTCTGTCACAGTGGGACAAAGTTTGCAGGGAGTTAGGAGGATGAGTTAGTAAATATTCATAGCAGCCTGTCTTGGGCTTTGTGTTAATCTTGAACAGAGGCCACTACTGGGAATGGGTATTTCATGCTTAAATTAAGTATTCCTTTGCTTACTTTCATCTCTGAATTGGAAGCAGTCAGTCTCCTGCAGTATATGCAGGCTTGTTCCTAAAAACCTCATGAATCCTCCTGTCTTGTATTGAGAGGGTAGCTGGATTTAGGTAGCATTTTCTGTCCCTGTTGCAGAGTGAGGCTGGGAGGAGCTCTATGGTGCTGCCTTTCAGGCCCCTTGGGAATGTGATCTCTTCACCCTTCTCCTGTCTTGGGTTTTCCCCTTCAAGCTGGGGATGTGCATAGTCTCCTTGGCTGGCAATCTTCAGTGACTTGGAGAAAAACCTCGTGGCAAACTTGCTGTGAGGTCTTGTTCCAGCAGCCGCCTTCCCTCCCGATCCCAAGCAGCAAGTCTGACATCAAAGGGCAAGATGGCTTGGAGCTGGTGCGAGTTTGCCCTCACTCTGTATGTGGGGTTCAGAAAAATTCAGCATCTCCTCCTTGCCTCTTCTGTACCTCGGTATCCAGAGATGCTATGGTCTGGTGGTTCCTCTTGGTGGCCAAGGCTCCTTAAAATGCATGACTCCTTTTTCCTTAAGGAAGGAAGTATTCCTAGATCAATAGGAGGCGATGGGGAGTGGAAGAGAACAAATACTAAAGCTAATGTTCAGTCCCAGGAAAGGTGAGCAAACCACCAATGGCAGAGCTGTTAGCAGCTCTGGAGGGCATGAAAGACAAGAGTTGCTTTAACTCTGTAATGCAGAAATCAATAGTTGCTGGAGTTGCTGAAGAGTGAATGAGGATGAAAGAGAAGTAATTTGGTGTTGCAGCCCATATTTTTTATATATATACACACACACATATATATTACACATACACTCTATGTATATATGGGAATTGCAAACAGCTTTTGACTAACTGAATGGTTTAAACTGGCCTTTAACACAGAAGCCACAACTTCTGAAAGCCCCTCCGTGGGTTGGAAGGTGCATGCAAATAACATACTCAGGTGCTGTCCCCATATGCGGCTGGAGGCTTGTGACTACCTCGAGGTGGTTTCAAATGATAGATAAATTCAGGCACATTGCAAATCCCGAGGCATGCATTTAGATGAGATGATGCTGTGAGCAAATTCCAACATACCTGTCATGTTTTGCTACTCTTGCATGTTTCATGGGCTCTGTGTCCTTCATGTCCCATCCTAGCTCCTTGTGCAGTACCACCTCATTGCATTACATAACTACCGTGTTCCTCAGCAGATCAGGCTGTGGTCCAGTGGGAACTACAATGATTCCAGTGTGGCTGGCATTTATTAATTAGTAGGTTACTGTAAGGGCTTGAGCTGCAGGCCTCTTCGTTCTGTACCTAACTTTGTTCTCGACTAAGTGTATAGCTTTGAACAAAATAAAAATTATTGCTTGACTTTTCTCAGAGCAATGCAGGATATCTCTCTGTCCATCGAAATTAATGGGACTGGGGAGTTCTGTGCCTCTCGGAAAACCAGTCAGCTAACCTCTGTGCACCCCAGCCTTTGCATCTGTACAACATGGGAAATGACTAAGTTTAAAAAGTTTTTTGATGCTAAGATCAAAATATACATGAAAGTGCAGTTACTGAGTGTAATTTCATGGCTGTCTTTGTTTAATATTATCACACTCGAAATCATGGCAGCTTCACCGGATCTTTGGAAAAATGGCCCTAATGCCATAGAAAATGTATTTCTGGCACAGAGTTACAAACCTATTATAGCACATAAAGGAACAGAACAAAGTCTTGTTTAAGTGGTAAAAAATTCCCTCTAAAGTAGCAATCTGTGTTGTGAGTTTCCCCAGATATTTAATCTAGTTTCTATCTGTTACATCAAGTGATAATCCTCTAGCAAATTAGGTGCTGTTAACAGCATTTCTGTCAGCGCCTGAGTCTGGTTGTACCTCTAGGCAACCTGCCTTGGAGGAATTTCAAAATTCTCCCTTGTCAGTCAGGCTGCTTTCACTCAGCCTCTGGAGACTGCTTTTCAGACATAATAGGAAGCTGATCTGTCTTTCTCTGATTAATTATGTTTGTTCTTTTTCCTTGCCATCACCCGCCAAGGCTGTTTGGTCACTTACGGAGGTAGTCTTTGGGGTTCTTTATTTGTTCATTTTTTGGATAGTCATTGTAATTTGCTTTTGGCATATCCTATCCCCTTTGGACTATGTTATTCTGTTCCTTTATTGTCATCACGCTTAGAGGGCTTTGTGGTAAGTGGAGTGGGGATAAGGAGGTCAACATTTGCAGTGCACAAATGGGGCTGTGTCTACAGGCCGCCTCTCTAGGGCTTGCTGAAGGTACAGTTCAGCTGGAGCCAGACCGTGGGTCTGTGTCCCTTCCACCGCGCAGACCAGGCTTGCTCCATGGCAGTTGTCCCCTGGCACTGCCTTGCCACCTTCCTAGAGGGTTGCTGGCTGCATGCCGGTGGCCAGCACTGCACCGCAGTGCTTTGGGGCTTCCCCCTGCTGAGGGTCGTGTACTGCCTAGGAGTAAATCGGTGATGGGCAACATGGCAACAAATGCTGTCCAATTTCTACTTCTAAATAATTAAGAGGGAGCATGGCTTTCAGCCAGGGAGTGCTGTTCTTTGCCACCCATCTGCTTCCCCAAATGCTGACAGCCGTGAACGGTGCTGACTGAAGCAGCTGTGGCCGTTGTGTTGCATGCATTTTCTGTATATATGCTTGCGAATTGCAGCAAGAGCCCTTGTGCTCAGGTTTTAGCATGATGGGTGTGTTGTCAAATGCCCAAGGCAGAAGTGGGGAATCTTTTCAGCAGGGCATAAGGAAAAACCACTGACAGAATCGGTGCTTGCATTAAAGGTTGTGGGTGGTGATGGCCTCCCTTGCAGTATTTTAAAAGGGCTGAGGAATTTCCCTCTGTGTATTTGAGCATCTGCAGGCTTTTTGGATGTGAATATAAATTTGGGGTAGATTGGCTCTAGGGGCTGTGTTGCTTTTCACTGCCACGGAGTAGGTGCAACCTCACTGTTAGCTGTGCAAGCTGTAGACCCTGTACAGCTCAGCGTGGTAGTCCAGCCTTTGTGACCTGCTGAACCCCCAACACAAAGTATGTGAAGGCTGGGAAATCACCCCAGAGTTCACAGTGCTGGGGGCCTCCACTGTAACTCTTCTCTGAATGCCGTAACCCCTTACAGACTGTGCTTCCTTCTCCATCAGCAGTTTTTTGTTGGTCAGTGTTTCCCACTGGAGCCCTGCAGGTTTCCCATGATAAATTACTGCACAAAGCTGATCTGATGGACAGCTTGTGAGACCTGTTTCCCATTTACCTATCACCTCCTCAGCCTGCTGCTAACCAGCTGAGTTCGTTAGCTATGAGCAAGTTATTAAACTCGTACACAGTTTAGATGCACTGGGTTAGCCAGGCTTGCAAGTTGAAGGTAAAACAGGCCCTCTCATGTACCACAAATGCTTTGGTCTGTGCTATGAGAAGAAACTGTTGCTGATTGTGTTTTGGGGAGCATGATATGAGTAAAGAGGCAGAGCTCTTCAAAGAGAACTTTCTTGGGAGGAGGAATATTTTCCTCCCTTTTTTTTTTCCCCTCTCCATGCATGGGAATTTGAAGTAGAGTGGAAAAGAATGATAAGGGAGTAGGTAGATGGAATAAGAAAACCCATTCATGCAACCACCTAAGCAAGAGAATGGAGACGGGTTGTCTGACTCTGCTGTGGTCAGCCAGCTCCACTAGACAGTGCAGCTCTTTCCTCATGTAGGATATCCTCATCTCACAGCCAGAGAAGACGAGACACACAGAGATCTGCCCAGTCGCAGAAAAACCTTTTGTGGGAGAGGATCCACCAAGGTGTCCCTTTCCCCAGGAGGTGGCTGTTTCCCAGCAAAGGGTTAAGCCCATCCTCATGGGCGATTCTGGTGGCCCTGAATTGCAAGGGACTTCCTTTGTCCACTTTCCCTTTAAGTGAGATTTTAAAACACCAATCTGCCAGGATAATGCTTTTTCAAGAACTTTCTTTGATTTTATTTAACAGAGGGAAGTGAGTTAAAAGAATGATTCACTGACCTATTTGAAAATGAACAATCCCCTCTCAGCATTATTAGGAGCTGGTAATGGCTTATCCTGGAGAAGAGCTGGTGAAGGCAGCTAGAGGCTCCATTCCTTTATGCCTGCGATTGGTTTAGACTGCATGTGACTGCCGTTATACTCCAAATGTCCTCTTAACTTCTACCCATTTCCTGGTGTTATGCTCACCCTTTCACTGCTACTTTTTTTTTTTCCTAGGGTCAGCATTTTAATTCTGGTGGTGATGGTGGGGTGTTACAGCGAATTGTCAGCGTTTGGAATGCTTTGCCAGTGGGAATACAATGTTCATGTTGGCGGTTTCTTCTTCTTCACCCTAGGATCTGCTTGGGGTCATTTTTATGTGTTTGCTAACATGCTTTCACACCTCTGCTCTTTCTTCATTGGTCTGCAGCTCCTGGTTACATCATCACTTATGTTAGGTACTATTTTTTTTGTTCTTCTTTTTACCCCTAAAACCAGGTTTGTCCGGCTTGAGGTTTGCTTTTTTTTTTTTTAATGACCATTAGTGAGTGAGTTATCACCTTGGAGTATTCAGGGCTGAGCCTGTGCCCTGTTTCTTATCACACCATGCCTGTAGTCCTCAATGCCGCATCCTGTGTCTCCACTTCTCAAGGCCTCTGCTATCTTACCAGGCTGTATTTCTCTACGCTATGTCGTTGTGTTAGTTGTAAATACTTCATTCTGCATAGAATAACTGCTCGTTACTACTGTTTATATAAAACTGTGGTTGTACCATACAGAGTGAAACAGAATTAGCTTTAGATACCAGGTCAATTAGAGCAATTGCTGTCACAGCTGAATCAAAACCAAGAAGGACTTGTAATCCTTCTCTCAGTGGACTTGTAACTGGCCTTTCTGCCCTGGCTGAGGAGCTGCGTACTCGTGCTGGGCTTTCCCTGCCTGGAAAGGGAGAAAAAAACTAAGGCAGGTGGTGGGGGAGCACCAAAAGGTTGGTATGGTGTGCTTAGATGTTGCATGATGCATTGAGAGAAGAGAAACTTCAAAGTTCGGTGAAAAGTTAATACTGGCATCTATAATAAAAATGGAAATGAGATGGATTCCTAATAGGTGAAGAAACGTTGTGTGGCAGTGCGAGTTGCACTCGGCCGTGTAGGGGAAACGAAATTCTTGTTGTTACCTGGGGAGGTTTTGATGATGGTGGCAGAGCTGGGGGTTGTTTTTTGATTTGTTTGTCCTCAAGCAGCCTGTGCGTTTTTCATCTTGAGCTATAACCCATATTCCAGATGGTTTGCATTGGGCCACAGTAGCGCCATCAGCCCCACCGTCAGGAGGCTGGGAGTTGGGTGTCTGCAGTGTTTATTTGCTGTCGTCTTATTCACAGTCCAGTCCCCTCTTGCATCTGGATCACTTCTTTCCTACCTTCTGGTACCTGCCCAGGGCTTTGGGTTGATTAAGTGAAAGTTTGCTACCGATGTGTCTTCTAGAAGTTCTACCCTGAGCCCAGCGCATGCTGAGCTGTGACTTTGGGAGTTCAGTCAGTGTTGTGTGCAAATATGATCAATGAGGCTTCTAGTTATGTACTTCACTATTAAGTCTTAGTTCATTGATTTAAGGAGATACCAGCAACCAGGGAAATAACACGGTTAATTAACTTAATTAGATTGTAAGATCTGTAGGGATTGTGCCTTTGTCTGCTCCCTGAAGCACCTCAGACACCTCTGATCACTATAAAGTAATGACTTCTTTCCACGCATTGGCAGTTTAAACTGTTTAGTTACTTTAAAACTATTTACGTTTCATGGCAAATAGTTTCTCCACGAGCCACAGAGTTATAGCTTTGTAGCTCTTGGCTTTAAAGGTCCGGGTGGAGATGAGAAGGGCGTTGCTAATAAGGCTTAGCTAAATAATCTCGACGTACTTGGATCCTAGTATTTGTTTGCCAAGAGGGTCTTGCTGAGTGGTTATTTGTACTCTTAGCAAAAAGTCTGTGGTGCAACTTCCAGTGTGTTTGTCTGTTGGTGTTTTATATGTTGGTCTTGGAGTTAATTTTAATTATGCTCCCCTTGCCTTTCAGCAAGGCATGCGAAGAAATAATATATCAAACTCTAGATAGATCTGTTCTGTGGCATCCATTTTTTTCGAGGAAATAAGTAAACAGATCTTCCCCCTGTCTAAAATGGAAATTTATTCTGGGTATATATAAAGTGAAATCTAGCACAGATTCTGGAGCTTGTATTTCTTCTAATTTATAGCTCTTCTTTTCCAAGTGAATTGGAGACTTAAACCTCCCATTATGGGTCCATAATTTATGTTTTCAAAATTTTACGATTGTTATCTTTCAGTTTTTTTATGTAGCTCTGCTGTGGAGGTGCTCAGATAAGGCTGTATATTAAATACTGGTGAATTCACTAGGAGGAAAACAGATTACAAATTACCGGAAATATTCTACCTCAGTGTGTTGCCTGTTGCCATGTTAATTTTTGTAACCTTTTAAAAGAAATTAAGAAAGACAAGTGGTGAAAGTGTGGACTAGACGAACACGTTATTAGGTGGTGGCCAGAAAACTGTACTCCGGGTACCCTCATAGAGGCTGTTGTTACAGTGGACAAAGATTGAATGAAGTTCCCTAGTGTGTCTCGAGGGTCTAGTTTGAGTCAATTCTTTCATTAATGACCTATGGAAGGAACAGAGAAATTGCTTATGCGTTTTGGATGTTCAAAATGTCATCAAGTTGGAAGGTGCTACAAAAATATTGTCAGAGGAAGCATGGACTTGATGACCTCTTGAGATACCTTCAGGAATATTTTCTGACTCACATGACTTTATGGGAAGAGCAAGGAGTAGATGACATCAGTAGGTTTGAGAATTGAATTTGTTCTTTGTATGAATTAGGTTTCCAGTTATATCCCTGGTATTCACTATTCCTTAGGAAAAAAGGGAGGAAGAAAGCACTTTTCTGCTGCTTGATTATGTACCAATCAAACAGTGAAAGTTCTCGAAAGTGTTATTTATCTAATCATCTAAAGTCTTAAATTTAAGACCTGAGCTATCTGATGCCTCTGTGCCTCCGTTTCTGAGTGTACAGGGAATGCCTTGCCAGTGTTTCCAGTCCTATGGGAACCAAGAACTCTTCCTGGCCATTGCTAAAGCTAAAAGTAAAATAGCTTTATGGCAGTCAAAGGCTCAACAGCTTTTAATTTAGTTAAATTACATCTGCTGCCCCAAATCAAGATGCGTTTTCTTCCTAGTTTGGCTGCTATTTCTTTCCTACTGCTAGCTTGAAAAAGGAAACATTGTCATAGAAAATGTTAGTATTTCCATAGCGCTATTTGTGAGGGTATAAAAGACTCATTTCCCCCTCCTGTCCCACCAATTATCTGGATAGGAGAACGTTTGATCCAAGTGCTGTTTGCCTTACTTGTGGGTACTATTCTGCTGTGCATTGATACAAAGTTGTGCTTTTAAAATTAACTTCTATGGGGGAAACTTGGCTTTTGTGTGTTTTTTTTTTTTTGTTTTTTAATTACTAAAGAAACTGTAGAAAATGAAGATTGTTTTCGTTTTCCTTTGAGAGGAGTATTTCTTGACAAAAATGCTTTCCTTGAAAAAACGTCAACTCATTTATTCCCTGGAGGATGCAGTAGCCGCTATGTGTGATTGGTATGAAATCAGAAATATTCAAAAAATGCCTAGCCCAACAGTAACTAAACTCTGTGAGGACATGTTTTCTGAAGCTGCCTTTTAAGTATCACACAGCTGGAATTAGGAATTGGTGGTGGTTTTCTGCTGCATGTGGACATGTATTCAAAAATCATTGCCTGCAGATATCTGCATTCACAGAAGCTAGCTGTTGCTTGAATGAAAGACCATCTCCTTGTCTGCTGCGCTTGATATATGAGTAATCTTACTGCCATCAGTGGCAAATTTATGGGCTGTGCTGTGATTAGGCAGAGGGCAATGGAGTTGTGCAAGCGGTGCTGGGCCCCTCTGTCTCAGCTATGTTGCTGTCCCCTTGGACTGGCAAGGAAATGGAGCAGGAGAGGAGAGAGTCCTGGGGCAGCTGGCCATCCAGTCATCTGTTTTGGCAGTGACCATTTATCATTCTTCACAGGTTCCCTGATGAGGTAGCCTCTGCAAGCTCTCAGCAGTGAGCTGCTGTGCTGCTGTCTCCTAGGGACATGAAAGCTCAGTGTCTGATTCATTTCTACCTTCCCTAGCCTGGAAAACCTGAGCAGGTGAGGATTTTAGAGCGATATGCATGACCAGGCATATAAGGCTTTTGGGCTCTAATTCAGTATTGCCCTCCATGGTTTATAAAGCTTCCCAGATGTTCCTGCAAGTGTCTCAATGTCTCCTGTAACTTACTCCTGAGTCCCTGTTGCACAGCATTACTCTAGCTGCTGCAAGGAGCCTGCTCCTCTAACCAGCCATGATAGCTCACCTGCTTTATCAGCTCCTCCCAATGTTAGCAGACCCCTCTCTAGCTCATTTCCATTGCCTTTAATTTCCTGAGCATTATAGGCTCTCAGAACAGTTTTGAGAACTTTTTATTTGTGGTTAAGAGCTTGAAGCAGGGCAGGTGAAGTGATGCTCTTGGAGCTCATGAGAGCTGGAGGGGAGGGCAGGGCAGGGTGAGGGCTTGCCTAGGGCTCCTCTGCTTGGCCGACTCTAGGAAACCATGAACAGTGCAAGTTCCCACCTGCATAAACCCACTGGAATACAAACCTTTATGGCATAGAATATGGCTTTAGTTTAATCATCCGGCATAAGTATTTTGGATGGTAAGAACTGCATTATTTGGACTACAGTCTTGCAAGTGACTTGCAGAGCTGAGTATGTTTGCTCCTTGTTCCCAGGATACTGAGTCATCTGAGTGGCTGCTGCTGTTCTCCCTTCCTCTCGTTGATAGAGGGGTATATACCCTGCTGTATGTTGGTCACGTTGAAGCACCTCTGGGAGCAGCGTAGGCGTTCTGCCAAGCATTATGCCACCAATGCAGTGCTGGTACAGACACTGTATTGCCTGTGGGAGTACAGGCAGCCCTGACAACCATCCTGAGATGACTTTTTTTTTTTTTCCAGTGAGTGATGGGTATCATCAGTCTTTGGACGAGGGGCACAGCAAACATGAGCCTGCCTCTGTTTTATTCCTTTTTCCTCGCATACATATATACAGAAGTGCCTTTGCTCCTAGACACTGCTGCTCAAACTGCAGCTAAATCCTAGACTGTAACCTCACAAAGGAAAAAAGTCCTGAATTTCCCCAGCCTGCAGAAAGAAGAGATCATTGGGAGAGTGACAGGGCAGGTCCCACAGGAATGACAGTACTCTGTCATTTGCAGTTTGGGCACTGCAAATTTGTGCGAGAGGGATAAATGCCAACACTGGAGAAGGGGAAGAGGCCACGGGACAGGAGATCAGCAGAGATGTTGGGGCTGCTCCCGTTGCCGTGGTTCCTGAATGGGACCAGCTGTACTGGGCAAAACGCCATTGCTGTTCTGAGCTATGGTAGCAATTCCATGATACCTGGAGGAAGGAGTGCCAAACGACTTCCTGAGGAGAAAGATTACTATAGAGAATTGGGAGCTCTTGCAAATAGGCTGGGATTTAGCTGAGAGGAACTCGGAAGTTGAACCCCGTGAAGGGATATGAGGCCAGGCTGATGCATTTGTTCTGTCGACCCCCAAACTCCCCTTGCCTCTATCCTGAACACCTACAGCAGGGAGCCTTTTGAAGTAGACGTTTTACTTTATCTATATGCATAGGCTGTCTCGGGCAAAACACCAGAAATCTTTCCAAAGCAGAAGAAAAAGAATAGCAAAGCACCTCGAAACCATTCCCAAGTGCTGGCTCTGCAGCAGATACAGCTTCCAGCAGCAGAGATCGCTGCATTGCAAACAAGAAAAACAGAGAAACTGGCACCTGAGCACTGAAATAAGCTGTCCTGCAAAACTTGAAATAAATCCCTGCAAGCAGCTCAGTAACAGCTTGTTTAGTTCTCATGATTATTGGGGAGAGAGGGAGATGACAGTGGAACAATTTTAAGCACTAAAAAAACTCTCAAAGTAGCTTTTCATTTCCCCACTGTGCGAGTTGGTTTAAAGTGAACTGCTCACATCTGGTGTGTGTGTGTAAAGAGATGATGATGTTTTCTTGCTTATTCCAGAGGCTCTTTTGAGTTGGCTTGGGAGACTGAGCAGTGCAGTGAGTTTCTTTACTTGGGGAGTTTCAGATGGAGTTCGGGACACTGATCTCTCTTGTTCTCTTGCCCCACCTGCATCCAGCCTTCCAGCAGGTATTGCGCATGCCTACAGTCCACCCTGTCTCCTCAGCTGCCCCACTGCGGTAGTAGTACTCATCGTATTTCCGTGGTGAGCACCAGAGGCACCATTGCTGTGAAGCAATCCCTGCTGTACAGATTGAGCTGTTGTTGTTGTCTCTTAGAGTGATTTGTCACCCGGAGATGTCCAGTAGCGAGAAGATATTCTCATTACTCTGCCTATGCACTTACACAAGATACTTGACAGTTCACCACAGACTTTGAAAGTATGCCTATGTGCTCCCAGTGTTGGAAATGAAGCGTGCTGAACCTAATCTAACTCGCTTCACGTGATTCTCGAGGCCTTTATGGAGCTCTTTTGAGGTGTTTCCTTGCTTTTATGGCTTCCTGTCTGCTGAGTCCTTATGTCCTCTTTAGGAGTGTCCTGAATCACTGAAGGACACTGACCAGAAAGAAGGGGCCATCTAATTTTCTCAAGAGCTTCCAGGCTGGGACTTGAGGAAGCAAGGTGATAGCAGGCAGAAGGGCCAAAAAATAGGCGAGAAGGCGCGCGAGGGTTTAAATACAAGCCACTGGCTATACCTCATCAGAGGCAGTGGGCTGCCTTACAGAAATCTTTGTCTGTTACAGCTCGAGCTTTAGCTTTGTGAAGGTGGTGATTTAGTTGGTCTGTCCTCCGAAAGAGACGTAACCCTTCCCTGCCTCCTTGCTCAAATCATAGTTTTAGGATTCTTAAGCCAGTGTTTTAAGATGACACTTAAAGCCTCGGCATGAGACAAGAAGAGGTGGAGCTGCAAGGATGCTCCACTTGAGCGTGCTGCCCGACCATGACATTGCCGTGGAGTGTGTGCTCAGGTCCTCCTTGGCCGTACTGTTCCCTAGTGTACCCCTGCCGTTGTCCTTGTATTCAGCTGTTTGGTGTCATCAGACAGCCTGTCCGAGCTCCTCTGCTGAACCCCAGTCCTCTCCCAGCCCTCCAATAATGCTTTTGCCCTTTGTTTTTGTGTGCAGGGTATTGAGACACATCACACACACCAGCATCCTTTCAGCTCATCAGATGCACGTTTGCTACAGCACTGGTGGTTTTGGTTCACTTTCAGCAATATTTTCTTCTCGTTCCCCCTCCCCCCTCACCTTCATTTTAAGCAGGCAGTTAGGGACTCTGTGTAGGCAAATGCCAAATGAAAGCACTGCAGGGATGGGATTTATTTGTTTAACTTTGCCTCTCGTCGGCGGAGAGAAATCGGCAGTTCAGGGACTGCTTCCTCTCAGCTTGATCCAGAGGTTTATTGTAGGCTGGGTGAAACACTCTGAAGCAGCTGGTTTGTATGTTTGGCTGTAAAGGAGAGCTGCCGTGACTAGCTCGAGTGTAGGCACATGGGCTGCAGGATCCAGCTCTCTGGCCAGACCTGCTTGGTAGTAAGCTATGGGAGTAATGAGTAGTGCCCAAACCTTCCATTTAACACTAAAGGTTTTTTAATGAGGCAGATGATAACATACAGAGGTGGGTGGGTGTCCCCAACCAGGACACCTCTGCTCGTTCCCAAGTAGGAGGGAGTAGAACTGGAGATGGAACAAAAGTAAAGTTTTAATTATTAATAGAAGGCTCTGACTAGCGGTGCAAAGCTGCCAGTCAGTCCATTAAATCCTAACTTTACTTACCGTGTCCTCTGAGACCTAATTTTGGAAGCAATCCCTGAAGGTGAAGGTGACTAAGAGAGGGATGAAGTGAATGAGGGAAAGATTTGGCAACCCGAGTTGGAGTGGCATCTTGGCTATCTGGCGGACTACCTCTATAATCTTTGTTGGCCTACTGAAAAGACCCACGACACTGTGTAAATCTTCCCTCTGCCTCTTTTTTCCAAAAGATCTCAATGTAGAGTAGTCCCTCCTGCCCACACTTCCTCCAGCATACTGCAGGCATCAGTTTAATTAGAAATAAAAATTGATTCGTGTGGTCCCTAGTGGATCTTTTGGAGGTTTGGCAGCAACTGCAAATAATGTATGTGCAGCTGTTTAGTGAGGGTGGTGAGATAGTTGTTATTCCCATGAAAAATTGATCAACGCTATTCCTGGATATTGATCTATGCATCCTGAACAGATGGCTCCTAAGCCAGCCCTGTAAGAGCAGAGCCTTGCATGGAGCAGGGGAGGTGCGTGGCAGCTTCTCCGGGAGACAGGGGGAGTACAGTCCCCTAACTGCAGGGAGGAAAGGTTTACTCTTTCTCTCTTCCTTGTCCAGTCTTGTACTTTGCGCTCTTTTCTTTTTTTTCCCTTCCCCCCAACTTTTTTGTTACAGTAATGCTTGCAAGCTTTGGGTATGGAAGCCTGCAGTAAATAGCACCTAGTGGAAGCAGTAAATGGCGCTCCTGCTATAAAGATTCAGCACGTGTAACTGTTATGTATTTGTCTGTGAAAATACATATCTTATCTCCCAGGCATAATTCACCATGGCACGTGCAGGCAGGATGCCACAGCACCGAGGAGCTTTGCTGTAGTTCATTCCAGTGTTTGTATTCGATCAGCCGGCTGTAACAATAAATGAATTGCTCTAAATCCACATCGTTGCAATGGGAATAGCAGTCTTATCTGCTGGTTACCTCAGTGCTTGTCATTCTCTTCTATTACTTTCCATTCACAAGTGTCCAGTGTCTTGCTGGGTGCTCCCAGAGCTGTGTACACTTTAGCTTAAGGAGAAGGGCATTTGAGGTGGGGCGAGGTGAGGATCTTGCCTAAGGAAGACCATGCCCATAACCCGGCACCCAGGGAGTTCCCTCTGTGCTCTTATAGAGAGAGGATCAAACCCTGCCGTACAGCTCATCTCCCCAGCAGGAGCACCCGATAAACAAACAACCCCCATTTCATGTATTCCCTTTTCCCTTCACCTCTGTCCCCTCCTTAAAGCTGAGCTTGTCTTTTCCTTTGCAATGAAAACTGATTTGGGGGACAACATGTCAGGGAGAGTTTTCAAGCCTGGATTGCTTGATATATAGCCGGGGACCTACAGGCTACTTCCTTGTGTTGCATATTGTGTGTTATATCTCCCCTCTTCTGAGCCTGGTCTGCCTGTGGATCCTTTTCTCTTTGCTCGAGCAGTACAGGCTTGGTAGGCGCTGTTAGCTCGATGCTCACCCCAGGCAGTGCCTAGCTGATTCAGAGCTGTGCTGGGCCGTGACCACCAGGCACTGGGCACCCTACTGCTGCGACCTCCTTGTTCTGATGTTGGAAACAAATGTGTCCAGCACTGGAAACCAGCACAAGTCTGTGAGGGTTTTGTGTGTGCGTGTTTTAGCTAGTAACCCATAATGCAGAGTGAATACGTTTCTGTCTTTATGCCCTAGGGAATTCTGTGTGTGCGCGCGTAAAGAGAAGGTTAGAGAGGGTTCAGGAGTTCATTGCTTGGGATAAGCTGGGAGGCAGATGGGGACTTTTTTTTTCCTCCTATCAGTAGTATATTGAGTCTCTGTGCGGGCAGCAGATTTGTCCCTTTTTTGATTTTTTTTTTTTGATTTTTTTCTTGTTACGGAACACTCTCTCCAAAAATGGACCCATCTGTCGAGAGAGAAGTGCTCTCGGGCACCCAGCTGCTCGTGTGTGGTCAATACGTATCAAAGCTGGGTTTGGCATGTCAGTAGGAAGAAGGCCATAACGTTTTTCCTTTGCAACTTAATATTAAGTTCACAGCTTCTCCTCCAAATAGAGGCACTACTGTCCGAGTCCCAGTGTGTTGTTGGGGACAGGCAGACGTTTACCTAATTTAATGATGTCGCTGAGCCCTATAAAATGGGTTTGGCAGAGGGACTGGGCTGTAGCACTTTTGAAGTGAGTGGCCGGCTGGTGGAGGTGTCCAAAGCATCTACTGAAACTGTCTCTTGGCGTACTGTGAGTGGCGGCATGGTGCCTTGGTGCAACGTCCGGAGCATGGGCTGTCTCTGCTGAGCCTGGTGGGTTCAGCAGGCTAGTGGCAGAGCACTCTCTGGGCTTTCGGCAGGTGCAGCACTGGTCGCGAGCCCTGGTGCTGCCTTGTCCTGCTCTAGGAGTGCTTGGGGCAGGTGTGCTGATTGTCAGATTTTAGCTCAAGCCCACGTGTCGCTTGCGTGCCAGCCTGTATGTAAACAGTCAGTATGTCACTAGGCATCGTGGCGCTGGGCTCCTGCTTCAGCTCTCTGTTCCTGAAGCATTCCTGAAGGTGGTAATGGGCAGTGGAGGGGAAAGGAGGGAAGGGATGCCTTTGAGCTTGCTGTGGAGAGTTACTGCTACTCAGAGTCAGCCGCAAAACTCTCACTGAGCTCAGAGGAAGCAAGGTGGGAAGAGGACTTGTGTCCCAGGAACACTCACTTCACAGTCAAGATTAGCCACTAAGGAGAAGAAAATTCAAGCCAAACGTCCCAAGATAAACTTTCCAGTGCTGGAGCTCATTGGAAGGGCAGCAGTCTCGTGGGGGTAGTCAGTGCTGGTGCCTCAGGAATTGGTTGGGCTGGGCCAGGCATAGAGTGCAGCGCAGGGAGTAGCTCTGCGTTGCCAGTTGCTACCTCATGCAAGAGATCACAGAATCGCAGAATGGCCAAGGTTGGAAGGGACCTCTGGAGACCACCTGGTCCAACCCCCCTGCTCAAGCAGGGTCATCTAGAGCACATTGCACAGGATCACATCCAGGTGGGTGTTGAATATCTCCAAGGAAGGAGACTCCACAATCTCTCTGGGCAACCTGTTCTAGTGCTCAGTCACCCTCACAGTAAACTTTTCTTCACCTCCCTTTTGTGGGTTTCATAACTATTAATTTGTGGCTTTCCCTTTTTGGTTGTATGGTTTTTGTGCAGATTGCAGTCCCTCATCATATCCTGTCGAAGACTTAACCAATCCCCCCCCACCAAAATCTGGATAGAGCAGGGCTCCCAGCTTTTAGGGGGTGACTCTTAGCTGTGCTCTTGACAGCCCCCTTACATTTCATGCTAGTGGGTCACTTAAACAATGAAATAAGCCTTAAGGGAAGAGATAAGAGCACCACTGCTCAATACTTAACACTTGACTGCACAAGGAGGGCAGTGGAGAAACCAGGCCCTGTGGAAAGGTGCCAGACACAAGGTCCATGCTGAAAAGGATGGAGGAGTAGCCTGGGTCATGAGGCAGCCTCTTCCCTTGCTCTGTCGGGTGGCTTTGCTGCGATGGTGAATCGGACCCCCAAGTGCTGCTGTGGGAGTGCAGTAGCTATTAACCGCAAATGTCTGGTCTTGTGATTCTGACTTGCCACGGTTTCCTGGGAGGTTTGCTTTACCAGATCAGGCTGCAGGGGTATGAAGCACAACATTGTGTACCTGAAGTAGCTGATCTTTTTGTGTCATTGTGTGATCAGTTGGACATCTTATTTAGGCAGTGTGCGATGATTACTTCACATTGAAAAATATATTGCAGAATTAGGGAGTATTTAGGGGATGGAAGAAAAGTAATTAATGATATGGAAAAACTGTCTTAAGAAGAGAGAAGATAAAGACTGGAAGCATACCTGAGAAAGCAGATGCATAAAGGAGGAGATCAATAAAGTATGTAATAATGACCAATCTAGAGAAGGCCAAATGGGAGTGTTCAGTCTTTTGTTCACCTGTTGCCAAAACAGAAAAAGGGGATGGAAAATGTAACAGGTGCCATTTGAGGCTGATTTAAGAAAGATATCATGTTGTTATTCACACAGTGGGGCTATGGAATTTGCTACTCTCTGAAATGTCCTCAGGGATGAAAATTTTTTGAAGATTCAAGCAGGGATTGACTGTTACAGGAGTAGTCAGAATTCATTTTAGTCTGTAATGTAATCTGTGAGGTTTAGAAAAGAGTTTTTTAAAAAAAAAAAAAGCAAAGTGTAGTCTAGAAAAAGTTTCAGCCTATAACCATCTTTATGGATTAGGATGAGACCTCCCAGGGGGCAGATTATCTCAAACCAGGAGCATCTTTCACCTGCCTCTGAAATGCCTGGATGCACATGGCTGTGGGGTGTGTGTGCTAAGGAGCAAGCATCTTCTCTGATCTTCCCAAGTGATCATCTCGCAACCTGAAGCGTGAGAAGTGACCAATGTGACCTGAACACTAAACTTACTCCAGGTGGGTAATCTCTGTTTATCTGAGCTGTGCAGAATTGCAGTCCTTTTGGAGGCAACAAGGATGAATTTTGTCATGACAGTGGATCCAACACCAATACATGTATTTCCGCACCATCTGTTTGGTATATTTTCCTTTGACTGAATTAGAAGCAGAGCTGGAGTGCCATCCTGACAACCGCAGCTCTGCATGTTGGCTGCTCAGTACCAACAAGTCTGGAGGACGCTTCTAAATGTCACTGTTATCCAAGATGCCTGGTGGCCTCCTCTCCTGTTTCTGAAGTTGGAGACTTGAAGGCATCTGGAGCCCATCCCCTTTTCTGGTGCTTGTGAGCTGAGGTATGGCACTAGGCAGAGCTGCTGCCAGCTCCTGGTTGTGCCTGGTCATGTTACCCCTTGTTGTTTTGGGGATGGAGCTGTTTGCAGTGACAGGGATGCTGAGAAATGGAATTGCTATATGTAGCAACAGAGCATTCCTGTCCACAGTGGTGTGTTTTTTTTTCCTCCTTTTAAAGATATCTATAATGAGGAAGGAAGGTAGATATTTTTGCTCCAAATATAGGAGAGAGCTTGGATGTCTCCCTCTGTCAGCTGCATGAAAGACAGGCTTTTATCCTGTAGAGCCTGGTAAATCTCTGTTGAAAATCAATGAAATGGCTTCAGCTGATGGATGTGCAACAGCAGGTCAAACCTGATCCAGCTGAAAAGTTCACAGCAGTGTTCAAATCCATCAGCTGATCCATGGCTGGGCCCCTGTTTTGTAGATCCATTACATCTCCAACTGGCAGGGAACAATCTGTGTGCTCTTTGCTTTCCCTTCTTGGTTAATTCGCCTTCAGTATGGTAGTAAATTCATCTCTTTCCAGTACGGTGAAAGAGTCCAGATATCAGATATATGGCAGCAAGGTGAGGAAGGTGCTGCAAACCGTGCAATATCGTTAGACATAACCTCTCTGGAGAGGCATATTTTCCATTACTGAGTACATGAATACCAGCCAACTGCCAAGTTGCACTGTGTGGTCAAAAAGTGTGGATGCTGTGGCTGTCCTTCCACGTGTCCAATCTTACCTAATGTTGGGCAGTCAGAAGTAGAAACAGTTACTTTCAGGGTAAACTCATTTCAAAGTTTTCAGATATTTGTTTTATTTTAAATAATTATAAATGGAAAAGTAAATCTGGAAGTGTTTGAAAGTGTCATTTTCAATATATGTGTATATATTTTACAAAATGGTAGGGCACATCTTACAGACAGCACAATGTGGAGAGCTAGAGAGATTTGCCCAGGCTGCGAAGCTGTTAACAGGACTGGGGTGTCTGATGCCCACCTCGCTTGACGGTGTGGGAGAGGGTAGTGGCTACCCTTTAGGTACACCAGAGACCTCCTTTGCATGTGGAAGCTCTGCAGCTGGGGGTTTTCCATAGAAGAGTTTCTGCTGTTTCTATGATCTAGGGGCAGCTTTTGCAGGAGCAGTCCCAGGTGGTGCAGAAACTGCCTCCTTCTCAGACTGTTGCTGTTATGCCATGGATTTTTCTCTTCCTCCCCTTCTGCAGGGCTGGGGCCTCTCACTGAAGTAAGAGGCAATCTCAAAACTTTATGGCAGCCTCATCTTTGCTTAGAGTACTTCTATAATGGTCACCATAGCACTGAGGAAACCATGGCAGCTTCACTCTTGCTAGTCACAGAATTGTAAACCTAGTTTATAGTGGAATAAAAAGTGACATTAAAATGGGCTTAAATCACTGTGATTTCCCTGGGTTTGCTGGGGAAGCCAGCAAAGTTCTGGCTTTAAGACTGTTCCTGTTCATGGAAGAGGTGCTTATTCGGCTGGGATGGACCGGTTCCAGGCTGACAGACCTTAGAGAAGCAAATCCTGCACCTAAGTGAGCGATTTGTTTGAGGAGAGGAGTTTGTAAATCCTTACCTGGTTTTGTGCTTTCTGAGGATCTCGGGGTGGAGGTTGGGACAGGTTTGCTTGAAGGGTGTGAGCCAGTGGGCTGCTGCCTGGGAGGAGCTGGGGGGCTCCCTGGGCTTCTCTGTTTTCCTGCAGCAAAGTGATTTCCTTTTTTCCCTTCTGCAAAGTGTTAATCCTCACATTTAAAAAAAAAAAAAAAAAGGCTATGTTTCTACCCTCCTATCATTCTGCTTTTGGTACAAAATAAGATGTTAAAGTGTGCACTGAAGACGTGTGCGGAGTTCCTTGCATCCACTGGAACCGCTGTTCAGGAAGGAGAGCGGCAGCATGACTCGCTTGCAACAATAGCCTGCGAAAGGCCCGTGTCTCATTATCTGCCGACTGTGTGTGTTCTCCTTTGTGCCGAAAATTTCACAGTGCTAAAAGCTTCCAATTAGAATTATGCAGGCATTCAGAGCTGGGAGTTAATTCGAGGTAGATTGTTTAATGCTCACAAACCCGCGGCCTTTTTTAATCATCCTAACAAATATCAGTGCTCTCCCAATTCAGGCTGCAGCTGTATGGTGCTCCGCTTGTGCAGTTGTGACCCCCAGCTTGCCTGTCTGGGATGGGAAATGTCAATTGCTTGTTGAGTGCTGTTGGGCAAACATTTTTCAAGATTATGAATAAGACAAATTGTGTAAAGATAGAAAAAATAAAATGCCAAGTGCAGGAGAAAGAGGAAAAGGAGAGTGCTCTTCTCACAGCTCCATTCTGTTAGATGGGGCTGCTGAAATGCAAGAAACTTTGCCTTCTTCCCAAAAGTCTGTTTTCTTCTGTGCTCAGGTTACCCAGTTTAATTCAGAACGGGTCTTGAAATCGTTTTTGTTAAGTTACTACAAAAACCGATGTGGGTGCTCTTCAGTTGATTTAATCTTTGTTTATGTTGCTATAGTTTCTTGCCAACTTTTGCTAAATCCATTTGAGACAGAGTTAAATCAACTTATGAATGTCCTTGCAATTTAATTAAATCAACTGATGTAGCTAATGTAACTGACTGTAATTAAACGCATGCAGCTTTTCTATAAAGACAAGCCCTAAGGGTGTTCAGGAAATCCCATCTCACGTTCCCATTAGTCCCTAGAAGGAGCATGTTCGCAGGTCACCACTTCTGCCTCTGATCCTTGTCCTGGAGCAGAGCTTTGCAGCGTTAGGCCAGGCTTCTCACTTAGGATAAACCCCACTCAGCCAAAACTAAATGCACACCCAAAGCAGGTAATTTGTTTTAGCTACTGGGCTTAAAAAAAACGCTGGGCTGACCCCAGCTGCCCGGGCCGCGCTGGCAGGGCAGGGGAGAGCGGGCGACGCCGGCACAGCGTTGCAGGGCCGACAGCAGCCTGCACGATCGGCCCGTCTTTCCCCGCGGCATCCGAAGCCGCCCGATGACGAGCGCCAGCGGTAATCCGCTGGGACAGTGTGCATATCGGGGCTGGGACGAGGTACCGAATAAAGGATGTATGTACTCAGAGTGAGCTTATACAGGTAGAGGTTCACTGGCAGGGAAGCTTGCTGTCATATATTACTTGTTCCCAGGTGTTTAAAATGTTTTTCTTATGAGATCAGCCATATTTTGTTTTGGGTTTTTTGTGTTTTTTTGGCTTTTGCTCAGCAGTGCATTAGTGTTTTCCTCATTCTCATCATCAAACTGGAACCAGGGGTCTGCAATAACCTAATCTTTCCTACAGCAGCTGGGCTGCGTACCCTCGAGGACTGCTTATGGCCTCCTGGGGGGAGGAAGCAGCCGGGGCAGTGGTGGTCTCCGGAGGCAGGATCTGGCCCGTGCCGTGCCGCCGGGGACTCGTGGGGATGTGTCCTCTCTCCCTGCCTCCCCCAGCCCTCACATCTGTGCCTGTAACGGGGTGTAATAGCGTTCGCCCTTCCTAACGGCGCTTGGATGAAAGGGCTGCGCCCTCGCTAGTCAAGGGAGCAAAGATCCTGCGTTAACGTGAACGTCTGTGGTCCTGAGCAGCAGGAGACGAGAGGACCAGGCGGGAGGGAAGGCGGAGCAGGCTCTGGCGTCCGGATTAGTTTTTTCACTGCTGCCTCGACTCTGCGGTGATGATAGCGAAAGGAAAACCAGAGGGGGTTCCCTCTCCCCCCGCCACCACGAACCTCCCCGAAAGCGTGGATAGCGTGGAGGGGAGGCACTGTCCGTGCCCGCGCAAGCCTTCTGTTTTCTTTCTCCTGCTCGCTGTTTCCAGCTCGGTTCACGCATTAAGGAAACATTAATAGCCTCTGATGACGGCTTCCCGCTCTGTTTGCGTTCCTGCCGACAGGATCGCCCGCTTCTGCGGGAACGCCTTCTCCGTGATCCGAGGTGCCATCTGCAGACGCGCCGCTGCACGACTGCTCGGCAAAGGGAGAGAGAACCGCGAAGAGGTGTGATGGGGCCGTTGGCACCGGGGGCCGCAGCTCTTCCTCCGGAGAGCGGAGCTGAGCCCCGCGGCTCCGCACGGACGCTGCCCTCTCGTGCCGCTTCGGCCGCTAGACGTGCAGGCGGAGGCGACGCTTTGCCCGTAGCTCTCCTCCAAGGCGTTGGTCGGCTCCGTGGGCAGCGATAGCCCTGCCGGCACCTCCTGGGAGGGCAGCGGTTTTCCCAGGCGGAGGTTGCTGCTGTAGCTTTGCAGTCTCGTTTCCTCAGTGGCTCAGTAGCTGCTGGGGTATGAAGGGGTCTTCTGCGGTGTCCTGCGGAGATGGGCAAGAGCGCCTGGCACAGCGGGGCCCTTACCTTGCTGCCCCGGTGTTCCCGTGTCAGTGCGGCGTATCACCCTGTTGTCTCTCCTTGCAGCTGCAGAGTGCCGTGCCCGGCCTGTGCGAGCGTATTTGGAGAGCAGCGCTTGGGGTTTAGAGAACAAAACCATGAGCTCAGGAGAGGGACGAAGAGGCAATGAAGGGAGAAAGCGGCTGAGGTGAAGGAAGCATGCCCAAGAGCTGCTAAGATGCATCTGCTGCTAAGGAATGCAAGTTCCTCTGATCAGGGGGTAGTTTGGGAACCAGCAGAGCTTGAAGAACATCAGCAGGAGGGGATTTGCAGACAAAGAGACTAACTTAAGAAAAAAAAAAAAATAGTTTCTTTGCAATATTGTTTATGGAGAATGAAGGACAAATGCCAGAAATGGCTTTTCTAGGGGTCATTCTAGGGGAAATTGGGGTCATTTTAGAACAGCTGATTGCAAAATCCAACTGTCTGAAGGCTGGTAAGTCCTAGATCTCTGAGTAAAGTGTCAGAAGAGATAGGGGAGCCCTCAGCAAACATTTGAAAAAAGCTTTGGAAATGGGCTGGGCTAGATGGCTGAAGTAAAGCTGACCTCTGCAGAGCTGTGGAAGAAGGCTGGCCAAGGGAGAGGTGACCCTCTCTGAACCTGTACAAGTGACTGTCCCACCCAGGACAAGGTTGCCGAAAGTTTTAGCCAGGTAGGGAGAGAGAGGAAGGTTGCTCCTGAAGGCTCTAAGCTAGAAAATAAACGTGATGTTATTTTTCTCAGTTGGCAGAAGTTGAAAGAAAGCGGTGTTAAAGAAGGGATAACGCAAACATACCTGTCCAGGCATTAGGCAGAGCGGGGCAAAACATTTGCAAGCAGAAAGGCTTTTCATCTAAAAATAGTGCGTTTCCAAAAAGAAAGTTTATCTCAAAACCTTAGTTCTAAGGAAATCTTCCTTTCCCTTTCCTGACAACTTGTTCAAAATCCTTTTCTGTGAGCTCTGCTCACCTGTAAAAACACTTTTAGGTTTCTAATGGGGGGGGGAAACTTGAAAGTGATTTTGATTGATTAGGTTTTCTTAAGAGAGAAGCATTTGCACAGAAGTTGACGAAAGGGAGCAAAAAAAGGAGCGTTGGAACGTTTCTCAGCCGTCTCTAGCGTTAGGAAACGTTTCTGTACGGCAGGATCACAACTGTCATGCCATAGAGCATCAAGGTGCGTTAGGCAGAGAACGGTGGGTGCTGCTCAGCAGAGATCACTGGGCGTGAGCTGAACATGCGTCGTGTATCTAGTATGTATCTGTGATTTCTCCTCCCCAGGTCCCCCCCCCCCCAACAGTTTCTTGGGGGGATGGGTTGGCCCAAGATCTTCCAGTGGGAGAAAAATGAAATTTTATGCTAAAAACTGTCATTTTGCAGAGAAGTCAGTGGTTTGGTTTTGTGATTTTTAAAAAAGCTCTGCCACTGTGAGTATGTATGTTTTTTTTTTTTTTTTTTGATTAGCTGAAAAACATGGTCCCACCCTGTGGAAGAGAACAGGGAAATTAGCGAGAGTGCATTTTAAGGAGTGCACTAAATAGATATTTCCTATTTTAGCTGTGGAGATGTGGAGCAAGAGTGAAAGAAGGAAGGAGAGGGGAAGGACTAGGAGGAGAAAAAAAAGGAAAGAGAAGGATGGGAAAAAAATAAGGCATGAAATGCTTAGTGTTGCTATGCTAGTGGATTGTTTTGTGTATTTATTCTACTTATTCTATTATATTTCCCAGCAGGAGTTCTCTGTTGCTAGTATGGCTTGGGGAGAGGGATAGGATGTGAGCTTTGAATGCTGATACCAATACTGCTAGCAACTCCAGTTTTCATAAGGACATGATTGAATGAAGGAAGTGGATAAAATCACTAACGTTGACCTGGCTATTTGTGAACCCCTGGTCTGCTGCCAGCTAACAAATATTCAGCCAGAACCTGAGCTTATTTGTAAAATTGTCCCTAGGGATATTTTTTTTCAAATGTTCAATGCAGTATTTGGGTATGGTTTATATCTCGGCAGATACGGTTGGTGAGGCTGGAGGGTCTCCGCTCCTCTCTCTTTTCTTGGTGTGAATGAATCAGCCTGGTTTGGGGAGGACAGGGGTGTTCAGCAGTCTGGAGATGGGGTTCAGCAGCTCTCTTTCCCCTGAGAGCAGCTAAGCCCATGCTCCTGTCAGAAACGTTGCAGGTTGTCAGTGGTAGGAAGGGAAGGGGAATGTCAAGCTTTAATAAATATTTTATCGGGGGGGAATCTGCAAAGCAATATGGAGGAGTCCCCAGATGATGAGCAGGAGATGGTCAGAACACAAACTATGCGCGTGCCCAAAGAAGCGAGCGTACCCCATCGCAAGAAGGGAGCGCGCAGTCATGCAAGAGCAGTTGAGTGGGTTTTTAATGCAGTTTTATTCCACTAAACTTGAGGGTTTTCTAGAATACCTTCCTCAGCCCCAGAGAGCCCGTGTGGCAAGCGTCTTCACGTTTTGCTGCTTGGTAGACTATGAAGTGTACTTAGTCACAGTGCTCTGTCCTTGATCACAGAATCATTCTAATCTCCCAGTAATAATATTTTTTTTTAACTTGACATCTTTATTCCCCTTGGAATGGAAGCAAGTTTGTATTCCTAGCACAAATCTCTGACATTCCTGGGCAGCAACTTCTTTCCTCTCTCGATGCTCCAAGATTCATAGCACTGAATATTATTAAAATCTAAAGGACAGCAAGGCGAGTTGTGCAGAGTGTCTTTATGGGGAAGATCCTGGCCTCTTCCTGAAGTACTGGCTGGAGGATGCTGCTGTATCTCGTGGGGACTAAGCACTTAAAACTAAAGCCCAGACAGTGGGGAAATCGTTGTGTTTTTTTTTTTTTTTAATGTTCTACGCTCCCAGGGTTGAATTAGTGGGATTTCTTTCCAGAACATGTTTAGAATGAGGCTGTAATGGGGGGGGGGGTGTATATGTATTTGTGTGTGTTTTTTTTTTTTTTTTTAAAAAGCTTTGTAACCCCGAGTTCAGCCTGTGTCCTCCTAGAGCTCTGCAAGTCCAGTCTGCTCCTACTCTTGATCTTTAAGGCTGACTTTCTTGCCTCTAGGATAGATCATATTTTTATAATATTTGATTAGTTTCTCTCCATCCAGAGAAACTGTTCTTTCACCTAGGGACCCCATGCCAGATTTTACCTTGAGCACGGTGCAGAGCAGGTCTGAGTAATGCATCTTGCTGAGATAGCCTTATTGAGGTACCCAGAACCCTTCTCCCAGATTGTTCAGTTCAAGAGGGAAATTGGCCCGGCATGTTGCAGCATGCATTTGTAGAATTTGTTTGGAGAGATCTAGATTTGACATAACCCTACTGGTATAATATTATTTGGCTAAATCTGGAGTACTGTGTGTTCTGCTCGCTGGGTCACCCAAAAACGGACATGGCATGGCATGAAAGACCTACTAGAGGACCGGGGTTCCTGCAGTCTTGTGGTTATTTGGTCGCAGAAGGCATTGCGAAGCCAAGAGCATCGGGGATTTGGCTGAGCGTTGAAGCTCACTGCTCCTGTGAGCTCTACTCCTGTTCGGGCTGGGCTGCAGCCTGGCACCGCAAGAAGCATGTGTTTGTGCTGGAGCTGTGGAGGGGTCTCTGGGATGGCAGGGCATGTGGCACGATCACGCGTGAAGCAGCAGGATGCCATGAAGACATCACCACAGGCACTATAAATAATATTTTGCCTCCCTTGCCCCAGAGTGGCAGGAGAACTGTGCTGGCAGTCTATCTCATCTCATTGCTGAAATGGGAATTGCCAGCAGCTGCAGCAAAAGCCATTTAACCTTCCAGCCTGAAGCTCAGCTGTGAAGGATGTCTTCCCCTGATTGGGGCTGCTGCCACCAGTTTGTAACTTTGCTTCCTGCAGGGGCTGGGAAAGTGGGGAGATAACATTGGCAGCTCTCTCCTGGGGGATGTAATTGCCTTGGGGAGCACAAGCGACCGGGTGAGAGAAGAGACGCAGCCGACAGAGGTGAAGTGCTGACTTTAAAGCAGAGGAAGGCTGCCAGAAGCATATCCCGCTTAGCTACCCGTCTGTCTCGGTCAGGGGCAGCCTCTCTCTGCCTGAGGCCTGGCACCAGGTAACATCAGGGGAGATCAGTTTATTAGGGCTTTCCAGTCATTAGGTGCTTTATGTTGTCTGGCTTCCTGTCTTGCAAAGCTAATAAGCATTTTCCGTGTCAATCTCCAGCTGCTAGGGTGAAGTTAGAAGTAGAGTACCACGTTTGCATGTCCACAATGTTTGTGTTACCTGTTTAAAGAAGAGGAGAAAAAGCGACTCGGTTATATTTACATGCTGGTAATAAGAGGGTAGCTAAGCCAGCACCCTGCCTCCCCCCTCGCCTTTCACTCTGGTAGGTCACTGCCCTTTCTAACCCGCGGAGAAAGCAGAAGCAGGGCTCCAAGTCAGATTCAGGGGCCCTTGTTTTTGACATGTCATTTTAGGCTCTTGGGTAGTACCTGTTTTTATCAGCTTATTTAGGAGATGTGCATCCCTCTCCTGCTTCCCAACCCCCTGCTGTTGCTTGGGATTTGGTATTATCAGTCCGTCCAGAGGCTGAAGCAAAGTAAAACTAAGCAAGAATAAGCATGAGAATTTTCTGTGATGTAATAACTGATCGGTAAAACGGGAACCCCCTTCAACCTAAATTAGAAATGAAGTTAAAGCAACTTTGCAGGTATGGTTTCTTTCCACTTCCCTCTGCTCTTCTGAGAGTTAAAATGAGTGAGGACATGACAAAATATTGAGCTCAAGCCTGCTGTCACGGTGAGTCTGGCCCTGCTGTAATCCTAACTGCTTGTGACTGAGAAGTGTTTGAAATATCACAGACAAGGAGTTCTTGATGTGCTCTCCAAAGAGATTCACATATGAATGAAACCTCCCCAGTTGTGTGACTGTCAGTCTTTTGTGAAACTGTGGTTTGGCTTTATAGTATCTACTGCTGCATAAGCTGTAGCTCAGCCTGCAGTTTCTGAATATGGGTAACTTAATGATGCTGTCCAGATTTTCTACAACCTGTATGCATATTTCTGCTTGGAGATACACTGGTGTGTTTATACATTGTGGAGGCCAAGAATACCTAAGCCTCTAACTTGCATAACTGTTACCTTGTACAACTGAACTTATTCTACCCTCACAAATGAGGAGAAGGGAGCAGAGATCAAGCTACAAGTAAACTAACAACTAGGTGAGGATCTGAATAAACATCTTTGATCTAAAGAGATCTGAGGAGTGAGCGATGTCAAGAGCCAAAGGTTGTGTGTGCTGCGCTGGTTGCAGACAGGCCAGCGTGTGCTCTGCCCCGTGCTCTGCGCCCACGCAGAAGAACGCAGAGCTCTCCCAGCACGGCACTGTGCCCAAGTTAATGCTCCCTCCTGTGTCATCGCATCCTTGGGGGGTGCTGGTCCGTGCCCTCTCCTGCTCCAGACGCCCACAAGAACCTGAGCAATCGATGTGGTGTCTGCATCTCTCTGGAGAGAAATTTTCCTTGTAGCTCTCACTGAGGAGGTGAAAAGAGTGTAGTTTAAGCCCTGGATGAATAGTAGATCTCAATGGAGTTTGAGGTCAGTGTTTCTGTTCTGCACCCACACGCTTGCTCACTCTGTGTCTCATACAGCTGTTACTGCTCTCCATCTCTTGGCATTGGCTCTGTTGCAGGGGATCGCTGCTTTTGTTTGCAGTAGGGCCTTGCAAGTGTCCAGGTGTGTTATAGCCCCTGTCCTGCTAACGGGAAGGGGGACTGTTGGTTCCGGTGGCACACCTGTGGTGTATAGGTGCGTGGGATCTTGCTGACACCCTAGGTCAGCGAGAGTCCAGAAGGTCTGCAGTGACAAAGGAGGTAACCATGAAATCCTCCAAAGCTATGGAGATCTCGTTTAAACCTCTTCCTGCCAGAGAACTGTTCTGTGAGCACCCTGATGATGCCTGGTTTCCTAGGGATTGTGTCTTATAGCTCAAACCTCCTGTACCTGTGCAAAGACGCGGGATCTCATCTCTGCTGGCCTGCCCCTTCTTGGCCAAGGGTGTCTCACCTCGGCTTGTCGGAGCTGCACGTTGCTCTGCTCCTTCTCTCCTGGCTGGAACAGGCCAAGGCTGAAAAGTTATTGAGGGGGTATTGGGAGGCACTGGTATAGCTAGATGTGTGCATTCCCTTTGCAAAAAGGGAGGCGAATGGGCACTGATGGCATTCTGTTCATAGTAGACTTTTATATCTGTCAGCATGCGTGTGTGTAGAGCTCTGTTCGTTTGATTTGATGGTCACCCAGCTGGACACCCTCCCCTGCCATTCCCACTTGTGCAGTGTCTGCCCAGCCATGGACATGCTATAAGCTTGCCTTTCCTTAGGAAAGGGGTTAAAAATTGCTGTTTGCTACCTGGTGGCCAACAGCACTTAGAGCTTTGTTTGGAGCAGACCCACAGTACCTTTGCAAATGCAGTGTGTTTTTCTGGCTCCTCTCCATCATGACCACACAATTTGGATAAGCTCTGCAGAGTGTACTCCAGCAGCCTTGATATAACAAGTTAAAAATATTTCTAGCTCTCCATCTCACTGGAAGTATTTGAATGGTGTCAACTCATGGGCCAGCAGCCCTGGGAGACAGTGTTTTCTGTGCTGATTCACAAGTGCTATCTGTTTTCTTCCTCTTTGAACGGCACCTTCTAATGTTTTCTCTTGCAAACTCATGGAGTTACTGAAGAGACTAGTTAAGTAAAGGGTATTAAAACCCAAATCACCATCAGTTTCCTCATCGCCTCTGAGAATTTTTTCAGCCAAATGCCAAGTGCCTACTACACCCCCAAAGCTCCTAGTGCTTTGTCATAAAATAGGATACCCAAATAGTCAGTTAAATAAACTTTGTGCATTTTTCCTCAGGGATTTTCAATACAATTCTCGGATTCCCAGTCCACCCTTGGATCCAAAATTCTTTTTTTTTTTCCTTCCCCTAAACTAATTGACAGACTGCTGCTACATGGCCAGGCTTAACTCTGTGAGTGGTGCTGAAACTCATCACCCACTAAAGACATCTAGCTGGTAAGGCTCTGCTATGGGATGTGGGTTTGGACCTGGGTTGCGTGGGCTGCAGAGACTGTAACAGAAACCTTCCAATACAACACTTGCCTGCTTATAGTCAAAAGACTCTGTGCTGGAAACTCTCCTTTTTTTTGAGGCTAATGAACTTCAGTCACTAGTGACTAACGAGTTGTTTTTAAGCCCTTTTGAGGGATATCTCCTGCAAAGGTAATACCTCTTGAGAGGTGCTGGGAAACGGAGGAAGCTTCCAGTGAGCTCCATCCTCTGGAGAGAGCGAACACAGGCCAGTCTTGCTAGTTTATTGGATGTTGTTTTTCTCCTAAAGTGATTTTGCGGTGTTCTCTGCCACACAGCTAGTGTTCTGAATTTAATTTTATTACTATTTTTTGGCCTCCCGAGACAAGCAAACAGAGAATGTTTTCTGGCCAAACCAAACCACCCAGTGACCTGCCGAAGTTATCTGTGCAGCATGGAGGAGTCATTGCAAAGAACCACCTGTTTTTAATTAATCTTTTGAACCAATTTGGTTCTAGCAAACCAATTCCATTAACAGGCTAAGCAAAATAATGACAGGCACAGCTGCTATAATTCCTTGTTACGCTTCTAGTTAAAACAAAATCCTCTTTGCATCAGGAAACACTAATCTAATGTCACAACTGTGTTCATTATAAAATCTTCAGTAGTTGAGCACATCCAAATGCTTCACATGTGTTTTCATAATTTTTTCCCTCCCTACTATATGGCCAAAATATGTAAATTGAGATGACTCCTCCCCAGAGGAACAGAGCTAATTGGTGCATTATTGTCTGTGAGATAAATCAAACTGAAGTCCCCCGCTATGCGTTGCTATAGGGTAGACTTATGTGCTAGCTCTAATGTTCTTCAGGATGATTAAAGTTTGCTTTGATTCAGCCTTGTAGCTCAGGTATCAGGCAGGTATTGGTTCGGATGCTCAGTTTCAACCCAGAACGCTTCAGTTCCTTGAAGTAAAGACTGAACTTAAATAGGCGAATGATCTCTACTCGTAAGAGTAAAAGACTTGCCAGGCCAGGTCAGATTATCTATCCCAGTACCAGCAGTGCCCAGAGAAGAGTACAAGGTCAGTGCATGTACTGGGTGCCCTTTCCCAGTGCGTTCAGCATTCCTGCTGCTTCTGGCTCCCCGTCCACGCTGGGTTTCCTACCCACTGAGAACTGGCTATGAGTTGGTGAATGTCCTTTGAAACCTACTAATATTTTTTGGCCCCTCTCATCCTTGGCTGCGGGTTTTGCAGTGCAGCTGTAAGCTCCATGAGGTGAACAGCAGCTCCCTTCTGCTTGTTTTAAATGGCATGTCCTTGCCTATACCCCAAATTACCAGGGTACCTATGCCTCCAGTTAGAAGGACAAAACTGTTCTAGGAGGATGTAACTGTTACGATGTCTGGGTGTAAATGGCCAAGAATAGGCAAAATGCCATATCTAAGGAGGCAAGTGGGAACACGAGGTGAAAACCCAACCCATGATCCAGCACACAGCTTTTGAATGAACACTGTTAGCCTGTGAAACTTGCTGTGTGTTTGTGTATGTACATGATGTGCACTGCTGCCCCTTGGAAATGTATGGCTCACCCTCGAGATCTGACATTGCTAGTTTTTAAAGCAAGGGCTTGGTGTTTTTTTGTTTTTTGTTATGTTTTTTCTTTCCCTCTCTTTTTCCTCCAAGCTGGTTTTATCACTAAGAAACAGCTGAGGTTTCAGGGATTAGAGGCAAATCATCCACCCTGAGAGCCAGCACAGAATGGGGGTGGGGGTGTCCTGGCACAGGTTGCATTTCCTCCCTCCTGGAGCAAGCGTGAAGTAGGAGCTGGGAAGGAGCCCAGGCAGGTTCCTCTCCCGTGCTTGAGCTGGCACTACCAGGCGCTGCCTCTCGTCCCTGCTGCAGCAGTTTCATCCAGCTCCTCGCTGCTAACTGGCCTTCTGCTTTAGGGGCATGTTATGGTTCTGCACATATGAGTTGTGCCCTCCGTGGCTGTGTACGTGGTAGGTAAAGCTTTTGCAGTCAGTGACCTGGTTGGCTTTTGCATTAGTCTTGCACCATGTAAGGACATGGAGAAATGGGCTTTGGATTTTTGTGCAAAGGGATTTCTCAGTGAAGCAATGCAAGGGAAAGTTGTTGGGATAATTTTGGAACTATCTTGCTTCACCATGATGAGATTTTGCTGAACGATTTGAAAAGCAGCATTCAACATAGCTTATCAGCTTAGAAGGAATGCGAAATTGGAGGAGTGATGGAGGCCAGCCTTCAGAGACTGGCTTTGCCAGAGAAAGCAGCTGCCAAACAGAGCTTTATGCAGTGGAGCAAGACCATGGAAATCCTCAAGGCTCCAACTGTAAGTAGCTTGCTGCGAATAAACAACCAAGCAACTTCTGCTGACCATCTCAGTCTTCCTCACACACGCCTGCCAGCACACATATGCTTTCTTGGAAAGCGCATCAGTAGATCTCTGCTTTCTCACCTGAGGTAGCTCCAAACCTGCTCTGGAATGATAAATGGGGAAGGCTGATAAACCACTGCTGCAATTGTTCCCGGTCTAGACTTCACCTCTGCTATATTAATTGGGAAGACGGAGACATCTGAGCCGAAGGCTGCTGGGCACTTGTGATGGCAGCTTCAGTAGATGAGCTTAAGTAGCCGCAGCACCACAGCCAAGGGAATACTGTGTTCAGCTTAATTAGTCCTCAGGTTAAGGCACTGCACTGTTTGCGCAGGATGTACCTGTAATACTGCTTTCAGTTGTTCTTGTTCAGGCAGTGCAGCTTGTGAAATATGCAGGTGTTCAGCAGGGGATCGCAGATGATAATGAATCTGCTCTTTACACTTAAAAATCCAGGGCCACCTTTATCTCTAGAAAAATGTCAGGGTAGCCAGTGGAGTTGCACCAGCTATATGTTTTGCCCAGCAGGCACCGTTCATAAAACGTTTGCTTCTCTGTGAATAAACTCCCAATGCCTCATTTTATGGAAACCTCTGGAGAATGATGTGTAACTTCTGATAAATACTAGCTGATCAGCACAGGACGCTAAAACCAGCGAGATCATCATGGATTGTAAAGTCCTTTCAGCTGGGCCAACAAAACGTGATGGTTCATGCAATGGACAGTGTGTTTCTGTTTGCTATCAAAGCTCACTGTATTTGCCTGACTGCAAACAGGTTTATGTCTTTGCATCCACATTGAACGTGATGGCATTTGAACTCAACTCCTAGAATACCCGGCATGAGCATTGCTCCCAAAGTTACCCCCTCCACCCCCAAAATAAAAAATCTACAGTAGCAAAGTAATAATCACAGTTAATGTTTCAAGGCTTAATGCTTCCGTCATGGTACTTAATCGATAATTGAAATCACAAGAGAAGTGTGATGCTTGAAATTCATGCAGTTAGTTTTATTGCTAGCGCTTGTAATTTGAAAGTAATTCTGAAATCAATATCAATGTGACTTTACCATGGAATGGAAAGGCCTTGAGTAGTTTCAAGCACAAATAGCGTAGTATTTAAGTGGGAGCCACTGTTCCATGAGATATCAGGATTAATTTTACCCAGGGTTTTTTCTTCAGCTATAAACAAGATCTCCCCCACGCTGCCTGGGTACATTTAATGTTTCTAAATTGCCTGAGGCTATATTTCTCAAAGGTTTCTGATACTTGTCTCAAGTCTCCTCTGTGTCCCAGAGGCTACTATAGGAGAGCTGTGGGAGAAGGGAGAGGCTAGGAGGAGGTTGCCAGCGTTTTTCCCTAATTCCTCCGCTTCTAGTGAAACGTGCTCCTGTACAGCTTTCCGAACTCTGGCTCCTCACCACTGGAGCCTGCAAGGGGGGCATTAACCAAGACAGGAGCATGTGTGTGTTGGTGTAACCAGTGTCCCCTGATCAGCTTACTATGGTGTGCTCTGCGTGGGCTTGCTGGGGATCTGTACAGGGGCTGCAGCGAAGGCAAAATGCAGCAGCCTGGTGCTGCAGGCTGCCAGCAACGCACTGCTGTAGCGGCATCCCCAGCGAGGAGCCCGTTCCAGACTCCTGCAGGGAGGTCTGCAGCTCAAGCCGCCTTGTGGAAAGGATTATGCTAGGAAAGTGCTGCTCACACAGTCTTGGCTGCGACGCAGGTCGCTGAAGTGCGTGAAATTACTGTAGAGGAGTTTGTGCTGCAGGTGTCACTGTGCTGCAGAAAACTTTGCCTGAATTAGATATTTCCATCTCGGTAGGGTTAGTGGGGCTCGGCAGGCAGTCCTGGTGTGTGCGAGAAGCCAGGGACATGTTGCTGAGACCCGGGAAGGGAGCTGAGGTGCTTCAGGGCTGGCACTTGTTGGGATGGATGCAGCGGGTTGAGGTTTGTGCAAAAGGGCTCCCTTCGTAGTGTCTTGCAGAGCCCCTGTTTATTCTCTAGGCTAATGTCTCACATGCATATTGTAGAAATATATGTTAGAGAAAGCGGCCTGATTCTCTAGGTCTAGAGCTTGTTCTCTAGTAGAGTCCAGCCAATTTCATAAAATCACCTCCTCTCCTCAAACTGCTGTAGCTTGGCAAAAAAACAGATTACTGGGTCCAAAGGTGAGTCTCAGTGTTGGAGCTGTAAATCTTGGTTTCTGTCTTCCTTCTGTCCTTTGCTGGACGACCCTTTTCCCTTCCTGAAACAAGATGGGCTGTGGCTTTTGAGCTAAAAGTCCTCAGATGTCATGGTCTGAGAGCTGGCAGCTGAATACCCTTTGTGGATAGACTGTGCTTTCCCTGGTTCTCATACAATTGCATTTATGGGCACAGTAATAAATGCCATTTATTTCCTGGGCTGGCTGCGTGACACTGAAGTTCAAAGTTTCTTTTGACACAACGTCTAGAATAATGCTTGCCCTGATCAAGAGGTTGAACCTGACTTGTGCGTTTCTCCTGCAAGCAGAAACCAGCACGGGCCCTTCAACTTCCCTGCGCAGGGATTGGGACTGAGTGCTGCCAACCAGGATGTCTAGCTTTTTATTCAAACGAGCATCCTCTTGATCTCAGTGGGAGTACTGAAAAATTTAAGAGCAAGGATTTCTCTGTATGTAAAATACCAAGTAGGCTAACTTTAGAAATAACAATGCTCCGATTGTTTTCCGAAATAGCTTCAGTGGGTAACTTTCAATGGTTGGCAGAGCTTATAGGGGCGTTATTTAAATAAGAAAACTCTTTCTACCTTCAGTCTTATCCTCTAATTTATCAAGCTAATTAGCTGATCTTACGCAGGGACGTGCTGTTCCCATGCTATGCCCTCCCCCATCTGAGTCGAGAGAAGACATCTGCACAACTAGGGTGTGTTATTCCCATCCAGTAAATTGTATGCAGTACACTGACGTTTTCTCATTCATGTGGCTTTGTTTTAATCTTTCTCTCTTCACCCCAAGCTCAGCTGAAGTACATCACAGGTTCTGCAGCTAATTAGCACAATTACAGCTGTCCGCATCAGGTTGGTAGATTGAGTTAGGAAGAGTCAGGATCCCAATGTACTGGAGTCTCATTACTGAGTCTCCAGTGCAGCCACATGTAATGAAATTCAAACAGATCAGGTTAAATTAGATTAGCTAATGGAATTCTCATCTTCTCAGTTTAATGTAATTCTGAACAGTGACTCTTTAGTTTGCCTAGAAAATAAATGTTTCTTTGACTTGGACTTGACCTGAACCTCTAGGCCTGAGCTCCTTGGACTTTGGAGAAGTTTATGTCCAGGATCTGAGCTCCGTGGCGTCAGCTTGGTGGTGGCTTCTGAGGATCCCGTGCTAAGCGGATCTGAGGAGAATGGTGCTGGGTGAGGAGCAGATGCTCTGCAGCCCTCTTACCCTGTGGCCCTGGGGTGGCATTGCGGGGACCCTTGGGGTGGTTCCTCTGCATGGCTGCAGAGGGGCTGCAGCGGGGACAGGGGTGCTACAGAGGGACAGCATGTGTCTTTGCAGAAACCCAAGTGGGGTCTTTGTGCAGCGGGAGCAATGTTTAGCCTGTGCTGAATGTTTGTGAGGACCACTGGAAACTTTCCATCGGCCTCAGTGCAATCCAGGGCAGATGGGCTAGTGTCTGCAGGTGGTGAGCTTACGGCAGCAGTACAGCCGGGGACAGACTCCCAGCTCTCTCGACTCCCTGGCCAGGCAGCTCTGAGCTTGGGTGTGCTGCCCAATGGACTACTGGGATGTCTCTCAAGGCACTAACTGCTGTTTAATTGTTATTTTAACAACCCTTGGTGCAGCAGCAGCGTGGCCAGAGGAAACAGCCCTTGCTGCAGCGTGGTTCGCCTTGTTGCGCTACTAGTAACCAATTTCTGGTACCACGGAAAGATGAAGGATAGAACAGGCAACAAACACGTACCTCCTGTGATCTCCCCACTGCATTTATGTCTTGCTCCAAAGTAGGCACATTTCTGGGAATACAGTAGAACTTATTTCTTTGATAAGACTGGGGGAAGAAGATATTGCAAATGATAAAACTGGCACGGTGATTAAAGGGGGTGATTTGGCTTCTCGGTATATTGGCTTGCTCTGCTATTTCACAGTCTGTCTTTGGCCATTGTCTTTCATCTGGTGGTTATATTTTGTAATTTTATGTCCCTTCCATTGTGAGGGCATCTTTGTGGATTTCCTGGGTATTTTTTGTTGCTTCAAAGCAAGTGTGGCAGCAATGCAAAAAAATACTCTTCCCCTGGAGGCAGAGCCTTGCACGCTCCCTTAGCAATTCTCGGCACTGGCAGCATGAGCAGCGGGGCTGAAATGAGATGGTTACAGCAGCCCGCAGAGCTTGCCAGAGAGCCGCAGAAGCGTGTAGGACTCGGCAAAGCTGCTGAGGTGTCTTTTTGCTGTGACCGCTTTTGTAATCAGCAAGAAAACAGGCAAGATATAATGAAAGGTCCCTGCCTGCCCATCGCCAGCATGTGCTGCTGGGAGACGGGGAGATCTCCGAGAGATTTATTGGGAATGGCCGGCTACCAAAACCTTTGTGGGGCCTGTTGCACTGAGTAATGGTCTCTGGAGCACAGTGGTTGTTAATCACAGCATGAAGAGAGTGCTGGTGAGGGGTCATTGCATCACCTCGGGATGGAAACGACAAAAGCTGCCTCTCAGTTTACTTCCAGAGCAAATGGTACGAGTGGGAAAGGATTTGTGTCTCTGCACCCTCCTGCCGGCGGAGGGCTGGGAAGGAGCACAGCTGGTGGGGAGGGCCAGACAGAAAACACTAAATGCTTTCTCCTCCTTTGGAAAGGTAGCTCTTAATAACAAACTAAAGCATAGTTCTCATTGCAGACCAGCTCCTGCTTGGGTTGAAGTCAAGGGCAAAATCCCTGTGGGGACCAGTGGTGCTGGATCAGGTGTGGTTATTTGGCGTCACTGGCTGGCAGCATGAGGGCTTTTGAAAGGCCGTCAAGGCTGCGTGCTGCGTTCAGCTCGGATCCCCTTCGTTTGCCTTGTTGAACACCGGGCACCGCTCCTGACTGCATGGCGTTGGCAGCCGGTGCAGTGCGTGGCGGTTTGCACCATGCTGTGGACGTATCTGTGCTCCCCTGGGTTTTAGGCCTGCAGCAGTTGATTCTCTCCCCTCTTCTTCCAGCAAACTGAACAAATTTTGGTTGGAAGAAGAGTAACTTTAGGAGGGTGGCCAGCTGTGTGAGCATGGTGTGAAGGGGATATGGGCTGCATATTTTTCCTCCTGGATATTTTCTTATCACAGCATTGCTTTTGGTAGCATCTGCTGGTAAATGAAGATGCCAGAGCAGTGACACAAGTCTTTATGCCACTTTTCTAAGGTTCTCCTTGTGAAAATATCTATACTCTTTCCTCGGGGGGGGTGGGGGGGATTTATCAGATGTCTTATCCCTGTCTAGCTGCCCACCTGGGCCCAAGCTGCAGGGATGCTAATATACTTGCATTATTACAGGTTTTGGAGTGCTACTGGGTTAGTTATTTATATTTGGGACTGCTTGCTCCTTAATGCACGTTTCTTCTCAGCTGCAAATCCCATTGCCAGCATGATAATTGTTTTCATTGCTTCACTGGGAGTAGTGAGGTTAACATCTTGAGCAGCAGCTAAAATAGACAAGAGCAAATAGCACAATAGCTTAATCCCTTAGAAATTACACTTTTCAGTATGGAGTTATGTTTCCTTTTTATCTTCTCCTCGTTTTCTTTCAAAGGGCAGAACTGCACTTTATTTACAGCTGTGTCCAGGATCCGTAGTCTGCTTCCATCACGCACCAAATCACTGAATGTTCCTCTGGACACACCTCTCCCAAAGTGAATTTTCCAGCTAGAGGGTTGGTGAGCCCGTGGAGATGCAGGGAGGAGCAGGTTAAACCGCACCACCTCACCTTCCCTGAATGTGGCCCGTTGCAAATGGCAAATTCGTTCCTTCAGCAGAACAGCATCTCGCTGATCCCGCCTGCTGGGAGTAAGTTCAAGTTCCCATTGAAGAGAGGAGCAGCTTCCAGTGTACATAAATATCCAAACCTTCTCTTGACTCTATTGCTTTCCTTATAAACAGACGCAGAGTCATTTTCGGCGTGAGCCATCTGGGTTAGACAGATGTCTCTGGCTTTTTCTAGGCCTATTGTTAAAGGGGGAAAAAGGGAGGGAATACTGTGAATTGAAGGAAATAGCTTCTGATGGTAGTCTGCAATTTCATGGGCTGGGAGATGAACTGCCCTTCTGTCAGTCTATTGCCATCAGCTCCATTGATTGTAACCTGCCTTTGCTGGCTGGGAAGCATCACTTCTCGCGTGAAGTGCTGGAACCGTCATTTTTGGGGGAGGAAGTTCAGGTATACTTTTACCCTTCCCACAGAGCTAGCAGGCTCTTTACTCTGCTCACTGTTTATAATGCAGGTCTACAGGATATGTAACCTACGATTCTGAAATCATATGAATGAGGCCTGCACAGTCCTTTTCTGGGGATTAAATTACCACACCTTTCATGTGTTTTATCCATTTTCATCTCAAGGCTTTGTAAACATTTGTGCGAGGTAAAGTCCCTCTCCTCCCTCTTAGAGGCATGCATTTTATTCATACTCTCTTAAAGTATCCTTGAGACTCATGTTAGTTATTTTTTCCTAATGCAGAAAGATCCCTGTGTCTGATCATTGCTGACAAACTGTGAAGTTAGCAAACTTGACATTACGGCTAAATAACAGCCTCAAATGTCAACGTTATGCTATCTGTATTTTTTTTCATTTTTCCTTTTGGCGTTGTTGTTGTTTTTTTGATGAAAGCACTTGAGATACATCAGCTGCCTGAAAGAAATGATATTAAAAATAGATGGGAGGGCCAAAGTGTTTTCTGCACTAAAGGTCACGCATCATTCGTGAATTTTGAAGAATATATTCAGATGAGAGGCTATGAAGAGGCTCTTCATTTCTCCCTTTTAACAGGAGATGGATGTCTCTAGTTCTCCTTTCACAGACACATGTGCAGATTTTGCTTGACTTGAAATTTTCTGCTGTCCTCAAAGCGCGGCTGTCCTGTGCAAGATGCCTTAGAAACATGAAGTCTTAATTTGCAGAATTCCAGGGCCGCAGGCACGCTGTTGCATACTGTCACATACTGTCGCATACTTAATTTGAACACTCAAACGATCATAATGCTTCAGTGAGAGCAAAGTCCGAAGGGCCCATTTAGGACATTTTTGCTAAAAACATAATTTTACGTTTACTTTTAGAGTTTATGCAGTTAATTAAAGAGAGGAGGAGAGAAGCAGGGGGAAGCACTGTAATTGTTCAATACTACCTCTGTAGCAACATACCCAGTGGACAATTTGTCAAAAACAGAAGTTCAGTTGAGAAATCTGTCAATACTGGAAGCCTCTTTTCTCCCTCTGTATTATCTTCCCTAAGGGAGGCAGTAAAAGGTGATATTACATAACCCTTGTGTTTATTTGCTTTAACAGTTTCCCATAGACCCGTATTTAGCAAACTACAATCTATAGACTGGTGGTGGTCCAGAAGGTCATGGCAAATAATCCAAGAGACGATACTACTATGGTTAAATTTTCATTTATGAGATGGATGTTGAGATACCTGATCCCTGAAAAACATACAGTTGTACATGAAAAATGTCTAAAGGTACTGGTAGCTTAATGGTCCAAAAAGTTTTGAGCACTGGCAGGGGAATGTCTGCTGAGAGACCTCCTGCAACCTGCTAGCTCTGATGGAGTATTGGGCAACAACACATTTCGACTTTCTTTTTTTTGGAGTTATCAGACTCTAGCCCACTGAATCTGTGGCAGATTGCCTCTGTGTCAGCGGATCAGAGAATCAGGTCTGATCCCCTCTGGGTTGGGAAGCCCTTGTTCTAGGGGTTGTTCTCAGCCCAAGCTCTTGACATGAGATCGTTTTCCAGAGGCATATCCTTTTTTCTCAGCATAGTGGCTTTCAGAGGCCTTTCAAAAGACTTAAACTGGTCCACAGATTGTACCCCTTGGGAGCTACCAGAATTATGGGAGGGGAAGTTATGTAATTGTCACATGGGGAAGCCAGGTGACATATCTCTTGCTGTGTTTGCTAAGCATAGACAGCCATGAGTATAAGAACCCATTTCTAAAATCACTGACTCATGAGTTGAACGTCAGGTCTTTAGAAGAAACTTTGCAGGGCTCCTCAGCTTGTCACGTTTGGAGCCCTCTTTGAAATCCTTATCCTCTGAGAGCAGAAGAAATGGCATAGCTCATGGGGTTCAGTTGTGTGCACTCTGTTGGGTGCGTGTTGGTGGATGCTCTTCGTGCACCTTTAGCGTGCGGATTTGTATAAGGATCTGACACCGATCTCTGTTCTAAGTTAGCAAACAGCATGTTTCTGTTCTGTGTTTACTCTGCAGAAATGTATGTTTTCCCTTGTCAGCTTTAAATATGTTTTCAACATCAAGGTGCCTGCCCTGCACTGTAAACATTTCTGAAAAGATTTTGTCCCTCCTGTATATCGCAGAGTTCAATGTTCTCTTGCAAATTGCTCTGGAATAGAGCTTAGGTTCATGCTTTTATGTGGCTCTAGGGGAATGGTAATTTCTACAGAAGGATCTGACTGTACAATAATTACAAAGGATACATGGACGAGAGGGAAAACAAATTATGTGGTCAGCATTTTGTATCCACAGAAATTGTCTCATTCAGATCTGTTAAACATCATTTGTGTTTAAGAGGGAAATTCAGGGCATGCACAGAGCATCCTCAAGTGTGCCCTTCCCCTTTCTCTCCTTCCCCCATCCATCTGTCACCGGCAGTCTCCTCCGTAGGGTCTGCGGAAGCACGCGCGTGCTGCGTGCGGCCGCCCCAGCGAGCTGCAGCAGCTCCGCAGGGAACGGGAGAGCTCCGTCTAGCCTGCCTTTTTTCCCCTCCTCGCCCTGCTGGACTCTGCCCTTGAGCTGTACCACTCTGTACCTTGAGCTGTAATGCCAGCTTCCTATGGTTTCCGTGCTCCTTTCCTACTACTTCTCTGTTGAATCATACTGTTTTTCTCTGAAAACCCGCCATGGTGCTTATTCTCTGATAGTTGAATGGCATGGGAGTAATCTGTAACTCGTTTATCTTGCCAGATGTCAGATGAGGCACCTTATCAACTGGGGACAGTCGCAGAACTGGCAGTTCAGCTCCAAGAGCTGAGCATGAAGGGGATTTCAGGGGCTTATTGACCTGTATGCGTTCTTGGATCAGGCGAAAACCAGGCAAAACCGCTGTGAAATACGGAATGTTGTAGGGTCAAAAGGCGCAGGTACCTTTTGGTATCCAAAATGGAAGGCATGCAGTCTGAAACGCTCAGGGCGTAAGTAGTGCAAGTGGTAGTCTTCTACTTGATGTGTTTATCTTACACGTTTGTGATCTGATCTACTTGCTAGCAATGCCTGAAAGCAGGACCTTTGTTGGCCGTGTTAAAGTTGAACCCTAACATGAAGGTAGGGATTTCAGATAGACTCAATGGAAATTAAATACCCAAATTTGATGAAAATCAGTAATGTATGATGGCATTCAGCTCCTTCAGGATACTTTGGAAATCCTAGCCTGCAAACGTGAATCAAGTTCAGCATTGTTAAGTGCAGTAAGGTGGTTTTAAATCCTTAGTGAGAAACAGGAGATAGTGAGGCTCCCTGCAGTAAGGGGTGTGTGTGTGAAAGCTGAAGTGCTGCCTGAATCAGCAGCTGGGTGAATGAGATTTGTTCCAGGGGTCAGTGCCCAAATAAATGTTTGCAGTAAGACATCTACCAGCCTTTAATTAACTTAGACTGAGGCAAGCCTGTACTCAGAGGCAGTATACGAGAAAGTCATAAGATAAAAGGTTTGCATGAGTATTGATAATTACTTGTGGGCAGGTTTTTTTTTTTTTCTTTTGCTTAAAGGGAAGATCAGTCCAGGAGGTGTTGCAGGATTGTATTAAAAAGCATTTGGGGGACGTAATTTTTGTTTTAGTGTGAATTCTTAAAACACCTGAAACTAGATGAGCTTTGACCTCAGTAGCATCCCATGAAACTTCAAAGTCCCTTCGAATGAAGAGATAGCGAGCCCTAAATAAATGCATGGGAAGGCACAGGGTAAAATGCTGCTTTGGTGGGGGTTAACAAGCATGTGGAGCAGAGAGCTCTGCTGATGAAGCCTGCTTGGATTTTCAAACATATTTATCAAGGCTCCTCAGAAGAGCATATTAAGGAAACCAAGCTACTGTGGAAGAGGAGGAGAGGTCCTTATTTGAATAAATAATACTTGTAAAGACAAGGAACATGGAGTGGAAATGAATGTTTAGTTTTTCTGGTGGAAGAAATACTGCGGGGTCCTGTGCTGAGACCTGGGCTGCTTCAAGCATGCATCAATGATCTGAAAAAGAAATGAATAGAAAACGAATGAGTTCTGGCAGAATAGCAAACTAATCAGAGTAGTGAAGACAAGGGCAAGGTGTGAAGACTTGCAGAAGGATGTTCCGAAACTGAATGGCAGGATGATAAAATGACAGATGAATTTCAGGGTAGGGAAACGTGAAGTGATGCACGCATGTAAAGACAGATTTGTTTTTCCCAAGACGATGAGCAGCGAGATCCCTGCAGACGCTCAGGGCCTGAGGTCCTGGGTTGTATTAGCTCAGTGCTCAGCAATGATCAAAACCAAACTGAATGTTAGCAGTTATTAGCAAAGGCAGCAGGAAGAAAACATGATGCAGCTGTGTAAGCCCAAGGTTTCTCCATCCCTTGAGACCACTGTAGTTCTCGATCTCTTCCCTATACAATCATGAGAGAGATGGCAAAGCTACATAGGGAGTGACTGTTGGTGGTCCCTTTTCATCCTTGTGCTAGAGGGCATCAAATAAAGCTGTCAGGCTGTGGGTAGAGCACTTGGGCTTGTCCAAGGGGGATCATAGACCAGAAAATGGGCTTGTAACGATGCATGTGAAATAAAGTGCTAACTGGGGAAGTTGCATACTTCTTTTTAAGTGCCTAGGAAGTATTTAATGAAAAGTTAACTAGATGGTGGATGGGTAGGATCAGTGGAAAGGTGTCCAGGGAGAAGGAGTGTTGCTGAGAGAAAAGGGCGAGTATGTGAATGAAGACACATTGATTTTTTTTTTTTTTTTTTTTATTCCTCCACATTGCAGCAGAATGATAATTCATGCTGTTCTGTAACTGATGCTCGCTGAAATTGCGAGGCCACCTTTAGTCAACTGGGTTTGCCGGGGGGGAAGTGCCCTGGTAGAGCTATGTGCCTTACTGATCCCTGCCTTGCTCCAGGGCATGTGCAATGCCAAGCTCTGCTCCCATTAACCTGGTCTAGACCTGGGGTATTTCTGTGCAGAGCAGCGCTGGGAAGCGGCACGCTCCACTGACGTTGCTCCTCGTCACTGTGTGCATCAGGGCAGTGTTTGCAGAGATGAGATTGTGTTCTTGGAAGTATATCTGGGTTTCATCATTGTTAATAAAAAGAAGGCAGCTAAAGAAAGCTGAGGAAAGGGAATGGCCTCCAAGTTAATTTCACTTCATAACTGGACTGTTGTCCTGAAGATCTTAGTGGTAGAATCCAGCTGGGATCTTACCCCTTGCTCAGGACAAATGTTACCTTGTCAGAATGAAGCATTCTTGGCATCCCAGAGCCTGACAGCAGTACAGCTGCAGACCATTGAGGCTTTTTTGAAGTCCCTTTTATTTCTAATATAATTGGCTGCATTTCATGAATTATCCCTGAGGTTGCTACTGTGATTGTTTTGTTACTAGGCTACTCCTGGTGCATACTGCTGTTCTGTTTGCTTTTCCCTCTCTGACCTACGAACCCCCTGCGATTACTAAGGAAATCTCTTCTTGCCTGGCTGTGTAATTATTAATGTGACCAATATGCCTTGCTGTCTCTTGGTGCCATCCAACATCTGTGTGGGTAGGTATGGGGCTTGCTCACTGGAAGGTTGGTTTCAATGTGACGGTAATGCAGCGGCACTGTGGCCAGCATGATGCTCTTCAGTGAGCAGGGGTGGGTCTGTTGTCTCCACTGCTGACCAGGGACTTGCCAGCAAGGATCAAGTAGAATTGGGATAGGTCAAAACTGACTAGTTAGAGTGCCAAGTCTTATTTAGAAAATCCAGTCTGGCATTTTGTTGGCATTCAGGCATGGCAGAGACATCTGCGTTGATGTATATGCTAAAGACAGACAGCTGCCCCAAAAAGAAATGAGTATTTCAGTGAGCTGAGTTTACAGTCTGCTCACCTAAATGTTAAGACTGCTTGGCTGCGTGGTGCATCTGGCTTTGTACAACACTGAGGCTGTGATTGCTCTTCCGCTAGGCTTATTTTCTTGGTTTTACCCCCTTTTTCATTACTGCTATTATTATTATTTTTTAATTCCCAGAATTACTTTTGGGGGTGTGGAAAAATAGAACAGGAGGAAAAGAGGTTTTTGATGATACTTTTGCGAGAATTTTTTTTATAACTTCAGCCATTCATCTAGTTGGGTGAAATCCTAAATTGCTTTTAAATATATGAGCCACGTACCTTATTCTGAGTTGGTTCTATCGCTTTTCTTTGCTTGTTTGTTTTGAGGAAGAGAAGGAGGAAATTCTGCCTCTGATTCTTCAGACTGGGGAGTTTTGGATGACCTTAAATAAAGGTATCCATTGGAAATGCACACCTAGCTGTCCCTATTCTTTTCCCATTTATCAACTCCAATAAGTTGCCACTGCTAAATACCCTTTTAGGCTTGGACTGACACAAGGGCTTTCCCAAAGAAGAGCTGGGGTAGCAGGTGAGGGAGCACTGTGGCTCCTAAGGAAACCTGATCTCTGCTATTTTTGAAAGCCACAATCCTCATTTCTTTGTGAGGCCAAATTTGTGAAACATTGGATTTTCCTCTTAGTTGTTCAAAATTTTGTCTGCTATCGTCTGTCTTTGAGTCTTCATAGTAAAGAAGACTGGAATGAAAGAAGCTGATAGAGAATTTGATCTACTAGCAGCTAAATCTGAGAATGAATAAATTCAGGGCAGAAGAGTTCAGGGATGTAAAATTTGCAATACCATCAAATACCCTGCTGATCTAATGATGCGTATGGGGTACTAAAAAAGAAAGCATTTAACAATATGCCCTTTCATGCTTGATAGCCCACTGTACCAGCAAAATTATGTTCTCTTCTCTGCTGTTTTTTGGATTAGCAATATTTTCTAAATCCAGATCTACACACCTTAGAAAAGGTCACAGAAATGTCCTGAATTTGCTTAATTTCCCTGGTTTAAAAAAAAAAAAAAAGCCTTGGAAAATCTTAAGACATCTGGAATTGTGCCTTTCATTCAGGAAGCTCCACTAAGGTGGCAAATGAGACCTGGCTAACCTACAACCTTAAGACAAAAATGTCCTGGAAGAGGCTCCTGAGCTACCCAAGGAAACCCTGTTTGAGAAGGGCTGTGTGCTCCGTGCTTTCCTTCAGCCCATCACACAGCCGCGACGCGTTGCCCCGACAAGCACCCAAGCCCGAGTTGCTCCCTGCATATGCCGCTCTAAGTGCGCTTGGCAGTTTGGTCCACCGGCCACATTATGTCACCTGATGTGCAAATTCCCACTCTGGTGACGCTCCCTAAGGTCTCGCGAGTGGGCCAAAAAGTGGAAAGTTTCCCAAAAAGGCTGTTGTGGCCGCATGAGCTGTTTGGGCTGATATGCAAGTCTTTTCAGCTCTGCCTGTGTTTGAGGCTCCGTGGGAGAAGTGGTGCGAGTGGCTGATCTAACAGCCCTTGTTTCACCAGGGTCCTTCAGCAATAGGGCAAAGGTGGGATGAGTGTTTTGTGCCCTGGGTTGGTGGTACGAGGATTCCTCTTGCGCCAGTCATACCTATATCCCTGATTGCTGATTTAGCAAAACTCATTTGGGTCTCAGTGTGCACTGTTGACTCTGCTAAAACGTTATCTTTTTACTTGCAGCCTGATTTTCGGGTAGCCTTGTTAGTGAGCTCCGAAGTGCTTCCCAGAGGCAGGATGCTTCTGTGGCGTATCCAGTGGTAGCAGAGCCCTCCCTGGCCTGGAGGGCTCACGTGGGAGGACATCAGTCAATTACCTGCTTAGTCCTTTGCCTCTCAAATGCGATTGCAAATGGGCCTCCTGGTGAGATGGTCACCTGCCCAGGAGGATACTGGAGACCAGCTCAGCACATGCTGCTGTCGATTGCTGACTTCTATGCTGCTCTAATGATCCAGGCCTGCTCTCACTGAGGCATGAATGAGATTCCCTACAAGCCGTTTGCAGCTTTCTGCACTGTCCCGCTCCGTTACTGAATACGAGGCTGGACGCTTTCTCCTTCAGAGAAAGGAGAAAATGTTCAAAGATTTCAGGCAAAGACTTCTCGGTTTTGAATCTGACTTTTTCCTTTCTGGCTGGATGGCTAAGATGCCTGTGCCCCTTGCTCTTCCAGTTGGCCCCTTCCCTGACTCCCCTTAGTCCTGAGGGGAATCTGGACCAGACCTTTATGGAAAAAGCATAAGCCCAGTTTGTGGGTTTGGAGTAGACCTCGTCTTGTTCTGAGCTGCCCCGCTGGTTCCTCCCTCGCAGTCAGATAAGGGGACGTAGTACCCTGATGAATTTTAAAAGGGGCCAGGGTGCTTCATTCCTGTGGACATCGCTGTGCTCGGTGTCATCCCGGGGCTGCTTGGTTGCAGATTGTCTGGAAGGGGCTGTCTCGTTCCTTCTGCGGCTCCAAGCACGCAGATGGGGCTGAGAGCTGTCTTATAGGCTACAGTGGGCCCCTGTGCATTTTAAAAGCATGTTTTTCTTGCTGCCGACACAAGCACGGTCTCACGAGCTGGCACTATTAGCATGTATGTTTTCCCCTCACACTGTGCAAGAATAATTGCCTTCTATCTCAGTAGTGCAAGTGCTTCTGTTTCCTCTGATTTATGAAGGCAAAGAACTCGTTTAGGAGGATGAGTCAGAAGTAATTGAGCTGGGGGGGGGGGGGGGGGGGGCTGTGTTTCATTGCTTTCCTCTCTTTATTTTTGCCCTGTGCTGCACCTCCCAGTTACCAGTGCTTTGGCCTTCCAGGAAGTATAGACTAGAGCTGAAAGTGAGCTTGTGTGCTATGTACTGTCTAATTTGCATTTAAAAACAGACCTGATTCTGTAACTCAACGACTCGACACAGAGATGGTCTTTTAAGTTTTGTAATAGTATCATAAATATAATATGCTTCATTGTAGGGTGTTCCAAAACACTTGGCATATTGTACCAAATGCAGGATGGATACAGGAGCTGCTCCGTACAGCGCTCGAATGCAGCTGCTGCTGCAGTGGGATGTGGCAGCTGCTGAATTGCACAGAGCAGCGCTGGATCCAGGTGTAGAGCACAGAATCAAGATGATTACTAGATATAAAGCTGCTGGGAGACTTGTAGACAGGCAGCATGGAGGCACCTACAATGCTGTTTGGCCACGCTGCTGAAGTTGTTCCTCTGTGTCCTGGGATATCAGGTGCTGAGGCTGATAAAGTTACAGCTCGCTGCACCCCATCACCCTGTGGCCTTCGTCACGCAAACTCGAGACAGGTGCTGGGTTGTTTGGAGGCTAGAGGAAAGTTTTGAGGAAGGGCTGGCCCTTCTGCAGAAAGGAAAGCCAGGGTGCCCATCTCAGAGATTTGCTGCAGCTTGTTTGCAGGTATGCTGCTCTCTTATGCTGCTGTTGCTTGAATGAGTCATAAAGACAGACCCCAAGCTAGCAGCAAATTGATTGCGTGGGCTAGCGTAAAAATAAGATGCAGATCCATCATCTGCTGAAGCGGCATGAGCGATAGAAAGGCAGCAGATATGTTTTGCACCTTGCTGGTTAAGGTCTGTGGGGTCGACCTCCCAATGATTTTCTGTGAGACCAAAGGCAGGTGATGCCTTTGAGAAGGCTCCAAGCAGTGACATTCGAGTCCAGCAGTGGTCGGGCGAGCGCTGGGGTGGCATACCAGACCCCGCGTGGCTTAAGCCCCTTGGTTGACCTGGTAGGCAGCAAGGGGCTGAGCTTTTGTTACTGTGTTGAGATAATCCCCTTCCTCAGGGGGAGGGAAATTCCTTCCCTTCCCCACGCACCGGCACTAGCAGGGGGCCGCGAGTTCATCTTTAGACGGTCCTGGCTGCTCGTTAAACAGGGATTTGGGCCTCTGACTAAGCCTCAATCTCATAGGCAGGATTTGAGCTGAGAAACTGGGTAATTTTCTCCAATTTACTAGAAGGGCACAGCACAAACTCGGTAGCAACCAGCTAATCCAGGAACCTTGGGTGGTGCAATTTGAGTTGGGAAGTCTGCCTTTCTGCTAGTGTGTGTGAGATTTTTTTCTTTTTCCCTCCTCCCTTTTTTCCCCCCGCTCCTCCTCCTTGTGCAAGTATTCCTTGTTCTAGTTTGAATCTTCTCCTCCTAAAGCTCTCTGCTCGGAAACCACGAGACAGCTCATGCAGTGGCCCATTTCCCTGGTGCTCTCCTTTGGTGGAAAGAGGGCAGGTGGGATCTTGACATGTGGAGAGTGGCACCAATGCAGTCACCTGTGGCGCGAGGGGACGGGTGGCCGAGAGCAGGCTGGACGGAGGGGGCTGCTTGCGTTGTGTGTTTGGGCAGCGATGCCGCCTGCCCGCGCTGGGCTTCGTGCTGCAGCGCTGGCACGTGCACATCGTCTGATCCAAAACACGCTCTGTGCCAAACTAACCTCTGCAGAGTGTGGTCGTAGGGCTCGGGAAATTGATCTCCAGACTGGAAAACACCCAATCTGTTTTCCCCGTTTCCTCTCCTCAAATACCTCTCAGGTTTGGGTAATTCTAGTCCACTGCAAAAACCTCATTTGCGGTTAGCTGCAATGATCACCTCACTCAGCCGCTGGCTTCTCCCAACTCTGGGCTGACTGATAAACCTCTGTAAGAGGCTACAGCAGAGCTGTCAGTCTCTGAGGATTTCCATTTCTATTTACAGTTGAATTTATCCCTCCCTCTATCAAGTGCTTCTTGAGGACACTTCAGTGTCTTTTTCCTCAAGTGTAGCAAAACTAAACAGAAGGATCTGATGTCTCTTTACTGGGCTGAATAACCTACTGTTATGATTAATAATGGTAAAACTGTTCACATAATCTATCTGAACAGTGATGCGCATCATTAAAAACCCAGCAGACAAACTGCAAGTCCTGGACAAATCCGATTGTCTTCAACAGATGCTCTCTTGGGGGAACTCAGAGTGGAAGCTCTAGCTCTGAAGACGCTTTAAAGCAGGAGCGAGACGTTGCTGAATGTACTCTAAGAAGTAATTGTGAAAACTAAGGTTGATGGATCAACAGTTCATTGATTTATACACGCCTCTAATGGGTAGAATTGTCTCTTGTAGATTTTTTTTTTTTGCCAGCTTTTAGCCCATAATCTCAGTGTGTTGCCCCTGCCTCCCTGCTATCTCTGTTAAAGAGGCTGCAGCTGTCTCAGTATTAATCTCATTAGCTAGTTACAGTCTCATTTACTCTGTGGCTCCTTTGTTCTGTGGAACCAAGTTGTGAATGGTGATGTGGATGGTATGGTGTTTTTTCCATAGGCAGTGGCCAGCTCAGATTTGGGATGTGGATGCTCATGGGATCCAAACTGGAAAAAGTGTTGCAAACCTTTCAAGTATGTCTTCAAGTGCGTTCGCTAACGTGGTTCACCTGCAAGAAGAGTTTTGAGAAACAAACATGGCTCAAACCTAGTTAGTGCAAAAAACAAAGAACCATGCAAACAAGCACTTGTGGAGAGCTTTCTGCTGAAGCTGTTAGCCTTCCTCAGATACATTTTGAAAACCAAAATTTCCTGAAAAGATGCCCGAGTTATGCCAGATTTATAGTTCTGACCTGCCATTCAGGCTGTGTAATGCATCAAGATACTTGTTACTTAAGCCATTTTCATGAGCGAAGGTAATGTCTGTGCTTTTCCCCCCAGACTAATTGATTGATCTATTCATCAGTCTATCTATCCATCATCTGATGGTCTCGATCACTATCAGGTCTGGCCTTTAAAACGGTGTCATATTCAGACCTCTACAGCTTCAACAGATGGAAGGAACTGTTTTTGTCTCTGCTTTACAGAAAAGGTCTGTGATGATTTACCCCTAGTCACACTGAGGTCTGCAGTGGAGTAGAGATTTAAACCTAAATTCTGACTGTTGGACTCACCTTTGCCTCTAATGAGGTGAACTCTTTCTTGGACAATCTTGTAAATACCCTGGGTTGCTCACACAGGAGTGCTACCTCCACCATCAATGGAAATACATTCCTAGTTCTCCCTATCGTTTTAGGAGCAGCTGGCATGCTTGAGAGGCAAGGATCATCTAACAATTACAGCGTGAATCAGAGCTTATTTTGTACTTTGCTACTTTGAACACAAATATCCTAAAATGATCTGAAGTATATGGTTGAGTAACCATGTGAAACAGTTCTAGTCTTCCAACAAATCCAAAATACAGATGGCCACTAAAAATGATGTCGTCTGGAAAAGTCTTGAGACTTCTTGATTTACCAAGGGCAATTATTACTATCAGACATCTCTGTGGCTTATATCAAGGGACTTTGAAGGTCACTAGTGCATTGCAAGTAAAAGATTAGTTTCTTATGATAGGGCAGCAAAGTTGGTCCCAAGCTACTACTAAATCACGTTGGTTACCAGAGGAGTGGAGGAGCTGCAGCATAAGGAGAGGGAAAGGGGTTTGCTGAGTCTCAGCCTGGAAGGCAGTGTTGTAATTCAGATGGTGGCGTGTGAGATACCAGATTGCTTTAAATGTGTTGTATCCCTGTCTGTCAAGAGTTTGATGCGTCCCCAGGGGCTTAGAGATGAACAGCCCCATCTCTATGCTAGACTTCTGAAACGCAAGCTATGCAGAACCCTCTCTCCTCCGCAAATCCCCAGAGAGAGATGCTGGGTCCTTCAAGGAAACGTATTGCTAGCAGCTTTCAGGGAGGGTGTTGTGCTGGTTTTGATGGCAGTGTTGCATGGAGGTGTTCTTGCTAGCCCTGCCTTGTGAATGTTGCGTTGCTCCCCTGCGGCAGAGATTTGGGGAGGATTTAAATGCCTTTTTGTTGTTTGTTAGGAAGAGGTGAGGAGGTAAATGTTAAAACGTAAGGTCTGAGGAGGCAAATGAAGATGTGCGAATTACAGGAGAAGCAGTGGCAGGTGTATGGGACTGGTGTAGGTGGGGTGGGTATGGGACAGGCTGGACAAACGCTGCCTGAGGGAGACAAGGTGATACGGTAAGGGGTTAGCAGAGGCAGACGTGGTTGGTGAGACAGGTACGCGCTGGGGGTGGTGGCGTGGCATGAGCCTGGAACCGACCCTAGAAAGGGATCCAGGTGGGACAAGCAGCCTCCTTGCCTCTGAGGTTGGTTGCTCTGTGGGGAGATGCTGGCTGGCCATAGAGGTACAAGGCAAAAATCCCATTGTGCAGTGGCTGTGTGAGAAGATGAACTTTTGGATAAGGACTTGGAGATGTGAGCTCAATTCCCAGTTTTGCCTCTAAATCTGCCTCGTTATGCCTGTGCCTCTGACTTCCCTGTAAAGTGGGACTAATATTCCCTGTCATTAAAGCAGGTGAGGCAGTTGGGCACTGTCAAGACTTGTACGCTACCAGAGTCTGTTCCTAAATGAAACAGTTCCCAAAGAAAGTAAACTTAGCTCTTCACAATCCTATCCTGGAAAAGCTTCTCTTTGAAATCAAAATTGTTTGGTTGCTAATGAGTGCATCAGAGAAGGTCAGATGGCCCGCAAACAGTGCAGGGATTTTTTTTTTTTTAAGTCCTTGCACTGCCCTGATGGGGCAAGAGGTCTTTTAAATTTGATTTAAGTCCTTTTGCTGATAAAGCTACGAAATAAGGATGCAAGTACTCCTCCAGCTGATGACATTTGGAGATGAGTGGATTTTTTTCTAGATATTACCCAGAGGGTATGCTGTTGTGTTTTGATTTGTTATGCTAAGTAATTGCAAAATATCTCTGTGCTGGGTAAAGGTTTGGTTGAATTTCACTGCGCACATGATGCACTTTCCTCTTCTTCCTTCCCTGCCATCCTACATCTCCCTTTCTCCCTTTTTATTACTGTCCAAGCAAAATGAATTTAAACAGGCAAGTCGGCAGTCGTTAAACTCGGGAGGCTCTGCAGGCCTTCCTTCCTGGGAACTACTTGAAAGCAACAATTGTGGTTTTATTTGTCCCAGAACATGTCAGATTGAAAAAGAAGGTTGGAAGATAGAATAGGTATAGCTGTGGCATGAAATTCTGCCCCTTCTGTATTCAGAATGTGTGTCTTTATATTTTGATATTTTAATATTACGAATGTTGGAAATATTGTTTTTTTTATCTTTGGCTAGAAAACATGGAAATCCTGTAGAGTGTATGTGTGTGTGTCGGGGAGGAAGGTCTAGGATTGCTTTTATTCCACTGCAAACTGAAAGTGGGAGCTTTCACAGTGTCTTGTGACTTAAACCACTAGGACAGGAGATGCGTGTTCCCCTCTGGGAAGAGGGTGATTCTGAGGGGCACGAGAGACCAGCTGAAGTGTCTGTTCTGCTGGTTCTCTCCTGTCACCTCCAGGCCAGATGGAGATAGGGCTTGACCCTGCTCATGCTCCATCTCCAGTGAGTGTCCGACGCAGCGAGTCAAGGGCATGCAGTTTGCCTTTTGACCTGGAAAATGTTCTGAAAATGTATCAAACCCCATCAGTTTGACGTGTATCAGCATCTTTGCTGAAGATTCCCAGGTGATTTTTACAGCCGTGCTTTCCTTTGAGAGCTGTGACGGTGGTTTTAATGAGTCCAGCCCTGAACAAAAGGAGCACTTCTTGCCTTTGACGGGAACCCTGACCTGTGAAAATGGAGGAGGTGGAGAGGGGAGGTCATGGAGAGTCGTCAGGTTTTGTGAAAATAACCAGCTGTGCAGAAGGAAGAGCGATTCCCTCATCTTGAATGAGGGGAAAACTGCAACTCCTGTGCTAGCTCTGTGTTGTGGTACCAGCAGTGAGACTGTTTTGAGGGATTTGTGTGTCTGTTGGTGGGTTGAGAGCCTGCAGGGCCGACCTCGCCAATCACCCTGACCTGAACACTGGGCCCAGGTGTCCCTACGAAGGCCGCTCGCCCCCTCTGCAAACCGTTTGCCCTCACTTCCCTGCCCATCCACTAAAGGTACCTCTTCGGTGAGGCTTGTCCGCAGCCAACAAGAGGAGGGTTTCTCGGGGTGCCTTAAGTAGTAGGATTGCTTTGGCTTTAATTATTCAGTGTTGGAGGAGCTTTACTGAAAGGGCTGTCTATGTCTTGCTTACAGCCCTGCATCTATGCTCTTTTTATTATTCAAGCAGAAATAAATAAATACATGAATAATTTATTTCTTTAATTGTTAGTAGACTACATTTGCTTTCCTCTTAGAAATGGAAATAAGCATCCAAATGGTTTTTTGTGTTTTTCTTCAAGCTCTTCAACTTCTGAGACCTAGAATAGTCTTGCAGGTCACCTCTGTTCAAGCCTGGTGTGGCTTTTTCCAGTGGCATCTAATGAGGTGTCCCTTTTTTTGTGTGGACAGTGGCCAACCCTGTCTTCATACTTCAAAAGGACAGCTGTTCTATAACCTCCGACCGTGATCTAGTTGAGATCAGAGCTGCACATAAGCTACTGAATATCTCATAGTGATCGTGGTGGTAAAGCCACATTTCATTCTGTTTTGTCCTTTGTTTCCTCCACTAATTATTATCTTACAGTCACATCGCAGTGGTATCCAGCGGCTGTGGCGATCAGTTTTCTACTGTGCTGGGCATGGTTCAGAGAATCCCTTTGAGATGATAAATCAGGAGTATGAGGAAAAAGAGGATGACTGTGACGCCAGAGGAGGCTTGAGCCGGTACAGCAGATGAAGCCAAGGCACCGGAGCAGGGAGCTGCTAAAGACAGAAATTTCCAGGTGGCGTCAGCATTTTTTTTTCCTGAGTGTTTGCGATGAAGATCTATTGCTAAAAAGATCACTAAAGAGAGACTCCTTGAATTTAATGTGATGCTGTCATCCCAGTTACCTAGGCTTGCACCTGCTGGCCTATATATCTGCGCCTATATTTCTAGACAAGCCCATTCGTTGCTGTTCACGTGCACCACTGCCATGACAGCACGTACCGCCTCTGTGGCTGTACAATTTTTTTGTTCCTGAAAATCTGTAGCACAGCTTGGTGGTTCAGCAAGGCCAACCTGCTATTCCTTACAGGCTTGAAAGGGCTGGTGTGGAGAAAAGAGGAGACTGCTTTATTTGAATTCTTACCTTAGGATCTAATTTTGTTTTTTGTATTGTCAATTAAATATTTTTCTGTTATATTGCCATAACTCCCTCTGGTGGCTAGTTTGACAGTTCAACCATCTGTTTTAGTTGCATTTATATCCAAATGCAGCATAGCTGTGTTTTGGAGGCTCACTTGGATGGAAAAGGTGATGAGTTTGGGCTCTTTGGCGGGGGCCGTGTGTGCGTTGCACGTTCTTGCCTTCAAGGTCTGCCTCTTTCCATGCAGTTGAGCAAACCTGTTCCCGTGATTAAATTGTGCTCTGCCTTGCAACTCCCAAGTGTGTGTCTGTAGCAATTGAAATTCCCATCAAAAGGGTTTGTGGCGCTGCCGGCCACAGCTGGCGCATGTGTCCCCAGTGGAGCTGCGCTGGGGATGGCAGCTGAGGCCGGGCCCGCCAGCGACTTAGTCCCTCTGGCTCAGGCACTGCTGTGAAAGGAAATCCCGGGTATGAAAGGGCAGACCTTGCCCCTGTCTGAGGAGTTATCTGAGGTACCCAGCAGCTGTTAGCACCACACCGCGCAGCCTGGCCCCGCTCTGTGCGTTGGGCTCTGCCGCGGGTCGGCTGGGCTTCTCCGTGGGCACCTCCTCTGGGCCCCCGAGGCTTTGCTGCCTGCAGCCCAACAGCCTTTATCCAGCCTTTCATCATGCCTTTGCCTGGCCCTTTGGCCGCAGATAAGGCAGGTGGCCGCTGGGCTGCGTAACTCTCCCTCCCAGCTGAAGAAGTTGGAGGCAGCTTTGAATTTCGGTCTCGGCACCAACAAGTCATAGCAGCGCATCCTCGCGCTGGGGAACGTCACCTGGCTTCGCGGGCATCTCTGCTCAGCCGGACGCCTCTGTCAGCCGGCTCCCTGCTGTGCACGGTCCAAGGGGGAGTAGGTCTGAGCCTCTCCCGTAAGGTCCTTGCGCCCTCTACCACGGGGCGTTTGGTGACACTGACACTTTTCGTGCCTCTTTGCACGTGACAAATATGTGCAAGTCCCCTTTACCTATGCTGTGCTGGCACACAGAGGAATTGCTTAATAAACATCAGCTCAGCTACAGAATAAGTACCACGTTCCTACAAAGGCCTCAGTCCTTAAATATATATATGTTTTGGGTACCTCACAAATAATAAATAACAAGTTCCCCATTTCTCAGTGTAATAGGAAGAAAAGACAGATACCGTCTTTTTGATCTCTGGATATTATCCTTTGCAGCTTGGTACTGAGTTTATTTAATCAAATTCCTGACGCTTACCCTGTAAACAAAGTTATAGATTATATTTAAAACTGTATGCTGCCCAAATGTATTGCGGGGATAGTGCTGAAATGCTAGGGAGCTGTCAGGGCAGGAGAGCCGTCGTCTCCCTCTCTGGCTCCTGCAGGCTCACCCTGATGGGGTGCGGAAGTGAAGTGACAGGTCCCTACTCCATAGCCAGGAAGCTGAGCAATGAGGGTGGTTTGGGTGAGGTTTGAAGTTTGACCCATATCCTGATATATTTTGTTTTAAAATAGAATTTGGGATTTATTTCTTTCCTTCTGGTTTTTTTGAAGCTCCTGCGACTTTGCTGAGCTTGGTGAACTCACATACATATCAATTTCAATAAGAAATTGAAAAAACCCAGCCTTTTTGGCATCAGTTGAGTTGCCTCTGGTTTATTGTGAGAAGAGGATGGAGTTGCTTTCTTCTGTAACAGCCAGGCATGCAAGGCTGAGTTCTGCATTTCCTTATGTGCATCTAGCCATCAGTGCCAGACTCCTAACCTAGGACGTGTCTGCTCTGTGGCCTGAAGGAGGGTGCTGAGCTCTCCAGCCACCTCCAGACCTGGGAGCAGTGTGGTTGTGTCCATGTGGTGATGCTTCTGAGGGCATCCTTGCTGGAGATGATCAGGACACATTACCCTTTTTCTGTATCAACTTAGGCTTTTGAGGGGGCCTTTTTAAGGCAGCTCAGGGAGATGAAGTTGATGGTCAATGCAGGAAAATGAGGTTGCATGAGAATGAGAGATGAGTAACTGAGACGGGGAACAACTGTCCTGTTTGTTCAGGGCTGAGCTTAGATATCCCTCAAAAAATTGCCTTTCCCCAGTGGGCCAGCTGAAAGGGTAGGTTACCCTCTGCCAGGCAGGGGGATAAGTAATACAGTTCCCTTCTCACGTGGGTAGGAACTTTAAATTTTCTGGCCAAAGTTGTATCTGTAAAATTGCAAGAGAGCCCTGAGTGGATCAGAGCAGTGTGATACATTGCGGCTTGCAGGACTGGGAGCTGTAACTGGTACTGAAGGGGAGAAGAGTAGTGAATCCCACTGCCGTTGGAGGAATGGCGGTGGTGCCAGGGGACATGGTGTGACAGGGGTTGACACCCAGGGTCAGAGAATTTGGGAGGGCCCTGGGTCTGCAGACATGGCGAGTGCTGCGACAGGGAGCAAGGCAAGAGGGCGAGGCCATGCAAGGAAAGCGGAGAAGGGAGTTGGGGTGGGATGAGGCACGGAGCAGGGCTGGAGTGAGGAGATGAGGTGACCTTGCTGTGGTTGGGGTTGAGCTTTCATAGTGCTTAGGGGGCTGTGCATGCCTTTCCCTGCCAGAGATGCAGTGCCCAGTGACATGGTTTCATGTGGAGGCCTGTGCCACCTTCCTGCCTCAGCAAAGCACCTGCAACGTCTATGAGAGAGAGCAGGAAATGTTTTGGGTAATTTCCCAATGCGGTGTAGTGCTAGGAGACCCCCCTCAAAGGATTTTGACACGTCTGTCAAAATATGATGGTAAAGAAATGGAGCTGCCTGCATAGCGCTTGCTGTGATTTGTTGTGGTTGGAAGAAAATAAATCAAACCTGCAGAACAGGGAAACGTATTACAGTAATTAACTGTGGAGTGAAGAAAGAGAGGGACATCCTGGACACTGAGGAAATGGAAAGTGGTATTGAGCTTATGTGGGATGGAATTACAAAGAACTCTGGCTGCAGGGTGGAAATTAATTATTGGATTTTGGCTAAACCTGATCTTGCATAACAGAGGCATGTTTCAGGCTCCCAGACTTCTCCACCGTGACTCTCTGCTGCTCTTCCGTTAAAGAGTTGCAGGTAATGATCCACCCAGCAACACGTCAAGCCAACTCAGTGAGCCTGGCTTGCTAAGACTGCTGATATTTTCATTCGAGGTTATTTTTATTTCAAAATAACATCTTAGCTGACTGAGGCTAAATCAAATCTGTCTGCCGGTATCCTGAAACATGAACCTTTGCAAACCCTCCAGGCACATGTTGACATGGATGAGGATGAAGTGTATCCTGACAGAAGTAAGATGAGAGTGCTGAGCTGGCCATGAGATGTCACGGTTCCCCCAGAGCTGTGAGGTTGCCAGTGCCCTTCTCTGGCAGCCAAGAGTAGTGGTCATTTTGGCCAAGACTGCTTACTTCTTGGCTTCTGTGATACTGCTGGACTCATGCATCCTCAGGACAGGAGATCCCTGTGGTAAGCACGGGGTGTTCATTAGCAGAGGCTGACTCTGTTTGCACCCGTGACTATTCATGTACAACCCACAGATGTTCATAATTCAACCATCTGGATTGCTATGTGTGGATATTATTATTTGCTGTATATTTGGTGGATATCTCATAGGAGACCAAATTGTAGACCAGGACTGCTAGGCACTTGTCAAGTACAAGGCAGTGCTTAGTTCATTGATTGTTCTGCCAGAACCTTGGCAGTTGTTGATTTCCCCCCCCCCCCCCCCCCTTTTTTCCCCACATGCAGAGAGCAGCTCCAAGATTTTTCTATATATGTCGACCTTTATTTGAAATGAAAGCAAAAGAAAATTATAGAAAGCCCCAGTGAGAGCTGGGAGTCAAGTCTCCTTTAATGTACGACAAGGCTTATACCTCACGGAAAGGCCATTTGTCTGGTTAAAGTGTTTTCATCAGAATCCTTTTTCTAGGAGAAATGGCTTTTCAGAGGAAGCAAACATTACTGAGAGTTTCTGCTGTTTCATAGTTTTTCCATATTTTAAATAAAAGATATGTATTTGTAGCTTATTCCTTCATTCAGCACTGAAAATCTATGGAAAATGTCAAATGTTCAAGACTTTGATTTTGTCATAGAATATGTCCTTCCCAGTTTTCTAATTGTTTCTTATCAGTACACAGAAGAAAATATATCTCTGTATATGACCTAGCAGGAGCAATAGAAAAAACAAAGATGTTCTTTCATAGAAGATTCTGATGAAAAGCATAACAACATGAGAGGAAGGACGTGATGCTCTGTCTCAGCGCAGCGTACAATCGCTCAGGTCCTACCTGCAAAGTTACCTTATCATCAAAAGATGATGATGATAGGAGGAAATAAAACTACAGCTGCCCTGAAGCTCTGCAAGAACTTATTTAAGTGGAAATAATAATTATTTCTTGATGCAATTTTTTTCATAAAAATAGCATTTAGCTGCAAATCCATTCCTTCCAGAAAGAAAACAATCATGACTAAAAATCTTTGAATAACCCTATTATAAAATTACCTTGGGCATAATGCAGTTAGTGGTGGGAGATTCCTTTGTTGGTGCTGTTCTTATTGAAGCTTATGATGTTTTTCAATCAGGAGAATATTCCAAACATATTGGCAGCAAAAATTGTGTTCTCTTAAAATTGCGTCTTCGTTGGAGGGCAGGTTTCCTGCTAGGATGGAGGATGGCAGGGTTAGCTGTAACACGGAGCACGCTGCTGAGTCAGGATCTCCTTTTACCCAGTGTGCGTCTGTGTGGTTGGTGTGTGTGTTTGTTTTAATATGCAATACTTGTGGAGTGTATATTTTTATATCTATGTATAGTAGAAGAAAGTATTGGTATGGTCCCAACCTGCGTGTTTCAGTCTGACTTAGCTGATTTCAGCCCCCTTTCCTCTGTGCTCCCGTTGCCGGAGTGGTCTGATAAAAACTCTACTGCATCCTCTGTAGATTGGAGGAGTAGAACAGGACTAGGTTATGCCAGCTTGGATGTTATGGGCCTCAGTTTTGTTTCCATGTATGATTTGGTGAGGAGCTGAATTGTCACCTTCTATAACGTGCCTGCTCTGTATCTCAGTCAGGTGCCTGGTGTTGGTTAGCCCTTTGCAAGCCTCTCATGGCCCTTTCATGGGGAGAAATTGGATGACGCCGATAGGCGACTATTTAGAAAGGGGGTTATCTTCTGTAGGATTCCCGAATGGTCAGACAGTAGAGTAGATTCCCGAATGGTCAGACAGTTATTTAACCTTGCTCTGGATACAGCAGAGATTTAACGGACCTCGGGTAAATTGTTGGAACCAGTGACTAGATTGTGAACTAAGAGCCAAACCTGTCATTTATGCATAAATGTGCTCAGAATACATTCAGTTTTTAAGGTGTAGGTGATGGGCATTAAGAAGAGCTGCTGTGAAAGTCTAGTGGCAATTTCCAGTTCAGATTACTGCTTTCTGATCAAAGGGCTCTGCGCTTAAACCGCTTGAGTGTAACGTGGGGGAAGGCAGATCTCTGCAAGTGGCAAAGCCTCACAGGGATTGCTTCAGGCTCAGCATAATTACTGGTGGAGTATGGGGCTTTTCAACGTATTGGTGGTGAGGGGGTGGAGGAGCAGCTTGTGACAGAGAATTTGACAATACTTTAATGAAGTGTGTGACCTTCTTTAACGCACAGCGTGTGTTTGCTAAGCCAGTCAGTCCTATCGTAATCCACACCGGACCGTTGTTACCCTGTTGTGTAGCAGAGTAAAAGACCTGCCAAGGTAGGAAATACTGAACGGGTAGCTTGTGTCGGGCATCACCTAACAGTTTGGTGCTATCTCCAAACTGTGGTGCTTTGAGGTTTCGAAGAGAGCTGACAGGACTCCCCTGCACTGCTTAGTTTCCTGATTTTTGTCTTGGTCATTTAAAGTGAAAGATGGATGAGCTTCCCATATGGATTTTGAAGTGTCTGGAAAAAATTAGTGGGGTCGCTTCCATTTCTCACTTTATTTTTTGGTGTAGGAATGGAAGATGAAGAATGTCAGGTACCTTAATTTAAATTGGCAAGACTTCTGCCTGATATGGTTAGTAATTAGTATGAAGTACTAATGGAATAAAGACCTGGAAGCATGGACCCAGAGGAAGTGTGCTGGACAATGTGTACGTGGGGGAAGATATTCAACTGATGTCGTTGTTATAGCATCACGGAGAGATAGGAGGAGAGAGGCAGAGACCCTGGTGCATCCGTCACAGGATACGAGCCCTCTAAAAGAGGGAGACACATGCATGTTTTTGCCTGTGTTAAATCAAAAGAGAAAGACCCGCTAATTATTTAAAACCTTTAGTTTTTCTTTGTGTTCTAGTATGACCTTAGAAGTATCAAGAATGTCATGTTCAACCTTCCTTGACTTCACTTGAGTGCTTAGCAGTTATTTTGGACTGGTCTGTTGTGACCCCTCTCAACGCTCGATCGAAGGCCTGCGGAGGTACAGAGTCTTGAAGAAAATGATTGTTTTTGTCTTGCTGCTTATAGTGTCTCTGAGAGAAAGAAGCTAACAAAATTAAAAACTTGGAAAAGTAGAAACTCAGTTCTGCTCTCTTCAGTGGAGAAATCCTTTCATTTACTCTCAAACTTCTTTACCCGGACATACTGGAGATTACAGTCAGCATGTGTATATTTTATTTTTCTCTTCCATTAACTGGGACATATTTCCTTACGGTATGATATCATGAGGCTAGCAAGTCTTAACAATTCCCAAGAAGTCAGTAGTTTTCCAGGTTATTCAAAACCCACATTTCTATCACTGAAAAGACCCTGAAAATAAACTTTGAAGGAAATGAGTTCTATCTTACAGTGTTTACATTTTGAATGGGTGAAATGAGGCCCTCCCCTGACCTGGCGCTTACTCCAGCTCTCTCTGAATGTTTTTTTTATCATCGTTTTTAAAATGGCCAAGCTTTTTATAAGCTATTATAGGAACATGGCATGTGGCCATACTTTTTAGTCTGTCTGTTGATTATTTGTCCTGAATGCTCAAGTCAGTGTCTTTTGTGTGTGTAGCTGAATGCTTGATTGAAACTTGGGGGGAAAAAGATCATCAGCAGCTCAAAAAGAAAATAAGGTTCAAAGCTAGTCTGTGATTCCTTTTTATTTCTTTCATTGTCGTCTGCAGGGAGTCTTTACTTCAGTTTGCATGAACTTGTGTTTTCTGTTTGGTGTTTGTATCTTTTGGTTTCTGGGTGTTTTATGCCAGTTATCTTTCTCATTGTTGGATTTTTTTTTTATAATATATCTCTGCTCGTGCTTGGTATCTTTTATGGCCGCTTTTGTCTGTTACTGCAGCTCCTGAAATCAAGACGCCGAGACTCAATAATGAACTTCATTAATCACGTCTGCATCATGTAGGTACCATGCTGTGCGCAGCAGGGATATGCGTGTCTCTAATAAATGCCAATATCGCGTGTTTGGGAGAGAGGTGGGCACCAACGAACACTGCCAATGAACATGTAAGGCTCCATTAGGTCCCACCTCGCCAGCAGCGTAGCAGTAAGAGGGTGAGTGTCTTCTCCTCTTCCATGCTCCTAGGTGGACATGGAGACGAGCTTTACCTGGCCCAAAGCAGGAAAAGGGTTCAACTTTATCCGCTCGCATTTGTCTTTGCCTACAGCCCTGCCTTTAATCCAGCACAAGCAACGGTGCCAGTCTGTCCGTGACCGCTGTGTGGGAACAACCCTTCCTGTTGCCTTCCCATTTCTGATGCTCGCAGGTGCCTGCTGCACAAGGGCATTCTGGAGCCCAAGACTGTAATTTCCAGTCTAATCACGTAAAAAGCTATAGCTTGCTTTTTCTAATTCTTTGTGCAGTTTATCTTATCTCCTTTCAATATCCGTGTCTGAAGCTGGTGCCGTTCTGTTTGTGTGTGTGCATGTGGGGGTGGCAGGGTCTCCTGATGGCGACAGAGAAAAGCAAGGTGGGAACAAACGCTCTTTTATTAGCACTGCCATTTAATTTAATGAAAATAATGAACAGAACTGGAGGTGCTGGCACATGTCATGGACGGAGCATGAAAAAATAACGCAAAGGGGAGTTGCAATGAAAAAGATTTTAAATCCATGTTTAAATTTTAGAGTTGTTTGAATTTGCATCGACAGCACTTGCATTCTCATCTCCCTTGCTGTGTCCCTCAGCAAAGGATACAGAGTCTCAGGCATGAGCGCATCATTAGCAGAACACCTCCACCCTTTTGAGCGTAATTGCACATCAAATTGAACCTTTTCTTGTGGAATTGTGAACATGATCAGACTCCCAGTGGGGATCCTCGCATGACGTATGTGAGATAGCTATGGAAGTAATTGCTTTCTCTTTCCCAGCCTGCAGAAAAACTAGACTGTTAGATGAATGTGCACCTTGGGTCAATGATTGATTCTGTGGAAGAGAGTTGCTTTGACTCCCTCAATTATAATGATGATGATTGTTTTTCAAAGCAATTTTATATATAATGCTTTTTAAAGAATTCCTTGCTATTGAGAGATTTCATATTTTTTCATTATATCTGCCTTTCCCTCCCCCCTTCTACCCACACTGTTCAATTTCTTTTAAATGACAGTAATTTCCTGTTATTGAGCAGCAATGAATAGCGCTCTTTTAGTGGTGGAGAGGTGCTGATGGTGCTGTCGATGGAGGCATGCAGCAGGTGGTGCTGGGAGGAGGCAGAGTTTGACATCGCGATTAGCTCTTTCCTAGAAGAGGATAAGAATATGGGTTATTCCATCTCCTTTGAAAACTCTCTGCACATCCCAGACCTCCCTAAGCCAGGGAAGACCAAACAACACTACTAGCAAAGAGTTTATGCCTCTCTGAGCTGTTTCCTTTCCTCTGGAGGACTTCCGTTCTTTACAGTGATGTTTATTCTGCTGCATGTCACCGTTATCACTGCTTCACTCTCTGACCAGGGAGTAAGGAGTGAGAGGGGGAGGGATGGAGACAGAGAAGAGGAAGTGGGTAGTGTAAACCTGCTAAGCCCATTTGCCAAAGGAAGGGAGGAAAAGTGCATCTTTTTCCCGTCCATGGGAGACGGGAAATTCGGTAGTAAGTTCCATAATGTGATCCCCTTTCAGCTGGGTCGTGAGCAACGACATCCTTCTACCCAGAGAGTTTCTCTGCTTTCACCTGCTGAAGGAAGCTGACATCTGAATCGCACCCCAGTATTATGGCCTGTCAACTGTGTTTTGGGATAAAGAGAACACTTTGTATGGACGATATCCAAAATGCTGCAATGCATTTTGCAGTCCAAAAATGAAGTTACTGAAAGAGAGTTAATGCAAAACTGTCAAGAGAACAGGAGACTGGAGCTGTTTTGGGCAGGAGGGACACATGTAGGACGTGGTTGGACTCAGCCCTCCCATCACTAGCCTTGGGAACACCTGAACTATTTCATATGAAATCTTACCCTTCCCCCTAAAATGCATGTGTGCTTATATGCACATATATACACATGTATACACATATACACACATGTGTGTGTGTGTAGCTTGAGGTAAACACTTGACATGAGAACACTTGACATCATGGCAATCCATTCAAATTTGATGAAGACTTAAGCTGTGCTGGGAGCGCTCGATTTTCCATTATAAGACTCTTTTGTTGCTTAAGTCCAGTGAATTGAGGAAAAATGCCTCTTGAGCTGTATTGAAGTATTGAACAGGTCACATGTTGAACTGTGCTGAGCTGCTCGCTGAGGGCATTGTTTCTAGGTAAGGAGCTTTAGCCGCTGGTCATCTCAGAGAGGCTGAGCAGAGGCATTTGGTTTTGTGGACAGGTATGTTAGTGCCTGTGGCTGGATTTCACCTGGTGTAAATCAGCTTAGTTCTTTGGGCTTCAGGATGGTCCTGATGATTACCTTAGCTTAGGATGAAGCTCCTGCTAACGGAGTTAATGGATGGTACCAGGTTTTCTTTCTGTGAGGTGGCTGTGGTGACTCTGCTGTCAGTGTGCAGCTGGCTGTGTTTTGCTCCCTCGCACCTCCTGCCCATCTCTGTCTGTCCGCCATGGTCCTGATCCTCAGGGCTGCCAGCTCAAAATGTGTGGCTGGAGCATTAAGAATTCAAGAGATGGGATTAAAAATGAAGGGATTTAGGGAAAAAATACATTTCTTCTCCTTTTTTATTTACCACCTGCTTTTGAAACTTCCATATGCTCTTGGGTCACATTTGCAAGATTTTCTCTGTCATTTACTTTGCAAAACTAGGGGCTATCTTGTATTCACGTAAATTGAGAAGCTGTTAATATAGTGAGACTTTGGATAAAATTAGATTGACAACACTGAGCTGCTAACTCCATACTGGGCTAAGTCGTCATTATTTGGATTTGCTGGAGCCTAGAAAATGGTTGTATCATCTTTTAAGCAAAGCCAGCAGTCGCTTCCTGCTTTCTTAATTGCTATTTGATATGAACCATGATAATTTCTATTATGAAGCTATTTTTAATTAACCAAACAAAACCTCTCTGCTCTTCCTTCTGGTCAGCTTTTGATGGCTCCTTCTGATTTGTGACAGTCAGGTTTCTATGTGTTCTTCAAGCATAAAGTGAATTTTAGAAGCTCTAATAAGGAGGAGAAGCATGTATGCCCTTAAATAGTAGCTTTGCCTGATTTTAAAAAAAAAAAAAAAAAAAGGTCACTCAGTGCTTGCCACTGGCTACTGAGTAGGATTTTAGTGATCGATAGACAGTAAGTACCATATTAATCAGGGTCTTTAAGGTGGCACGTAGTCTGAATGCAATAATTTAGGGATTGAGGGTGCTTAAATTAGCAGGCAGATGCTAGCTGCAGATTCCTGACTGCTGCTTAATCCTCCTTGGTGGAGTGAGGTTCAGCCCTGGACCTTGTTGCAGAGGAACCGTTAAAACATGCCAGATTCAAAACCAGGACTGGTAGACGTTTGAACCATTTTCTGAAGGGTCTGCGCAGCAGCTGCTGTGCTCAGATTGGGGCTCCTTGGCCTGTTTCTGCAGGTGCTGGGCCTTGGCAGAAAGACTTGGGGAAGGAAGGTGCTGACAGCCTCTGTGAGTTGGCCTGGAGGTATCTCAGAGTGGGCCTGTGGTGCTGCTTATGCCCTGTTTGACCTGCTCCCTCGCACGAAAACCCCAAGAGATGATTCAAAAAAGCAGGGACCTTATCCAGGTATCGCTCATTAGGGCATTTGGGAAGCGTGGGCTGGTAAAATCTCTGGGCTGATGGACTGCAGTCCCAGTGTGGGAAGCTCATTCACTGCCAAAGGGTCAAGGGCATGGTTTGACATAGGCAGATAGATGCAGACAGCAAGTAATTTATTTCTCCCCCATCACTGCTAAATATTCACAGTACATAAATAAAATGTAACATATAACCGAAACCTAAATAAATAATGGTAGAGCTGGAGTGGGCACGTGGCTTGATTTGCTTCTCGCTTCCCCGTAGAATAGCAAGACAGGTAACGAGCCCTTTCTCAGGGCTTAACCCAGTGTGCTTTTAAACGTTTCGGCTCCTGTGCTGTGTCTACTTGGGAGGCTTGGAGCAGGTGGCCAGCGTGTGCAAGCCCGCTGGTGAAGCGAGCCCGGTCCCTGCTGCGGTGCGAAGCCGAGAGCCGGTCCGCCAGAGTGGCGAGCGACTTGTTCAGCGTGCTGACGGCTGGAGCTGCGCCTGGAGCCGGCACAACTGTGTTGGAGCTGTGCTGTGAAGCCTCACTGGCAGCTCGGGAGGGCAGCCTGCTTCTCATCAACTGCTTCTCTGGACCACCATGGGGATGATGCACTGCTTTAAATAATTTCTCTCCCTGCACATGTGATGTTTTCCTCATAGATGTTTAACTTTATTTTTTTTTAAACATCTCCATAAATTGCTTACCTCGAGTGACAGTGAGTGCCGCAGGTTAAACACGCGTATGTTAGGGCTGGATTGACTCGCATAAAGCGACTTATGCTCATAGCACTGGAACTACTTACTGAAGGGTTGTTCTACAGCGAGAAAGCACATATAGGAGGACTATTTCTATTTGTGCTGGCTGCATTTTGTGCATTTTGTGTGCTGGAGCAGGTTTGGGATGATTTGCAGGTAACATGTTCAGTGTTGTGTAGATAATTTTGAGAAACGTTTGGCTGTACGTTTCAGAAGGTGCATTTTATTTGTGGGAAGCTTCCAAATATGACTGTGTACCTGACGACGTATGCCAAGACTTTTAAATACAGGTAGACTTAGGTCTAGGTTCCAAAGGGCATAGTGAGGCTGGTGGGATTTTAGATGTGCAAAGGTTTTGGCAGGCCTCGCTGAAGGCAGTGGGAACAGAGCACTCAGCACCTTAGAAAACCTACCCACGGAGATTTCAGGTAGATCCTGAAATACGGCCAAAAAACCACTAAGTTTTAAAAACATCTTCTAGGCCCTCAGCTTCTGCAGTGTTTTGCAATGGACTTGGGAGACATTAGCTCCGCGAGTACCCCCTCGGGGACAAGGCCGCAGGGGTGCGGGGGGTGATCAGCTCTGCTCATCTTCCACCACATGGCCACACTGCATCTGGGTGAGGAGGAGAAGGAAAAATGAGTCTTCACCAAATGCTATTGCTCTTCACACTGGCAACTAAATCAGGATTTTCTTGTTTGTTCATTTTATGATAATGGGATTTTTCTTTTTCCCATGGCTCCTTATGAGAAATTGGAGCTGAAGACGAAGTTTTAGAAATAACCCCAATTTAACCAGTTAGGATAATTTACAAGTAATTATAATTCTCCACGGCTTGAGTCCTCCTTCTTCCTTTGAGTTTTCTGATGATATTTAGCCACAAGTAGTCTCTTTCTGAATCGCTTTTCACGATCCTTATAATATTAAACTGGTTTCCTTCCCACGCTGGTGCTGCTAACGGCCACTTTAAATATTAATTCCCTTTTACTAATCATATTGGTAATGTAGCTAGTGCTGCTTAGTCATGATCTAACAGTCCTAGTGGAATGAAACGCATTAAGTACTGCTCCCCAGTGAGGCTCGGTAATTTGTGGAAAGCACCGCGGACAGTATGTTGTGCCTGTCTGATGCGTTTTAGAGAACGTTCTCTGCTGACGACTCTACTCCGGGAAATGGGAAGAACATCTCCCCAGGACACACGAAGTGGCTGTCTATTAGGGGCACGTGGAGGATTTGTTGGACTTCTGAGAAATGTACTAGAAAGAGAAATGAGGTTTAAAAAAAACCCCCGATGCACTGAGAAAGGAAAGGCAAACCCCCTTTCTGAGGTGGGCCAATCTGAATTCTGTTTAGGCATGCATGCAATTTTTAGAGCTGTGTGTGCAGGCTCATGAGGGATCAAAAGAACATTTCCGAGAGGCTGGCAGTACTTGTCTGAAACAACAGTATCTCATTAGCGGATTCTGATCCTACCAGAAAAAGAATAAATGGGATCTTTTGCCTCACTGAAGGAAATGCCTCCTTAAACCTTCTCCTCCCAAGAAGAAAGGGAGAGTGAGTCTCTAGAAAGCAGTGATTAAGGGTATGAGCAGAGCAATTCCTGAGGGGAGGCCAAAGGTTCAAACAAGCCCAGGAGACACTAAAGTACTGTTAATCTCGTTTTCCTTATTAATGGAAGCAAATTGCAGGCAGGGAATGTGTTCGGACTCTATGTACCTTGGAGCTCTGCTTGGGGAACCAGCTGGAGGAGGGGCCCAGTTGCAAGTAGGAAGCCACGCTTTTTTTAAGTAATTGGGTGCCTATGAGAGCTTCCTGTGGAAGAGAGAAGGTGGAGTCACAGATGCGAAGGGAGATACGGGGTGCCTTGGCCACAGTGTCTAAAATCATGAAGAGAAAGAGCAAGGTGCGCTGTTACCCCTAAACCTTACAGTGAAGGTTGTGGTGCTGGGACTGGGAAGTTACTTTGGTTCTTTTAATTTTCTTTTTGTGCTAGGTTTAATGCAGCCATTACCACAATGAAGCGGAGGGGATAGACAGATGGAGGAGAAAAAGGGGGATGATTAAGATGGAAGTGTGGATCCCAAAGTTGGTCTCTCTTTCCTCAAATGCATGGAGGCCAGGTGGTACAAGGTTGCTTTGCTAATAATCCTCCTAATCAGTGTAAGAAAAAAGTGAATACATCCTTGGCTGTAAGGGTTCTGGCTCTGATTTACAATGCTGAAGGGGCTCAGGGGTCAAGATTCAGAATAATGAATCTGCGCTCCACCTGGGCTATAGAGGAGCCTTTTAGCCAATCCTCCCACCACCAGCAGCCAGCAAACAGGTGGTGATGAGTAATGGAAAGTGCCATTATATCTGAGTGTGTCGTGTGTGTGATTGCAGTTATGTGGTATGTACCTATGAGGGGATCCTGCATGTGTTTGCATTCCCTCTTGTCTTAAAGAGTTTCATTAACATCTAATTGCTGCTTGTTTTCCTCATTTAGAGCATCCAGGTGCTGTACAATGCTCTTAATCAAGTATAAAAAGGCCATTTGTAAAGGAAGCTCCTGCTTTTTTGGCAAGGTGCTTTTGAAAACTTTGACCTCTGTCCGTGGTTATCCAGGGGAAAAAAAATAAGTAGTAAAAAGTAGTCTTGAACTTGACTGAGACTTAGCTTGATCCTGGCAACCTTGCCTCTGTGCTATGGGCATTATGGCAGTGTAGCAACAAAAGCCCATTTGTCTGAAGGGACTGGAACTATTTTGATAGGATATGTGTCCTGGCCTCTATGGGTAGCTTGCACAGCAGGTTGCAGGACATGCAGGCCACTGAGATGGGATGACTAGAGAGATGAGCAGTGTGAGATGTTACTAGAAGCCAAAACCTTTGCACTATAGAGCGGAGAGACAGGATGGGGAAATGCATGGCTTTGAACCTAGACGGGGTTGTAATGAGAGCAGAAGTTATTTGTGTTCCCAGTAGCCTGATACATCTTGTTTCAGTCAAAAAGGGTAATGAGAGAGACACATTGGTAAGATCAACTAAGAGTAATGCTGAATGTGTGTGTTTTTCTTCTCCTCAGCCTCAGCAAGAGAATGCAAAAAGCGTGTTAGTCTGTGAACTGTGTTTTTGAACTGGCATAGCGAGGAAATAACTTTCGTTGGTGTCAGGAGTTTTAAGTTCAGACCCATCCCCTTGTCTTGCCACTGCCTGCAGAAAGCCTGCACAGCCCCCCTTGGGACCTGTTCAGCAGCACGCGAGACCATCGGAGCGATCGTGGTGGTGGACTGTTCTCCCACTGTAAACGCACAAGGCGTAAGGACTTGTATGTTTGTCTTGTCACTGGTTCTAGCATAGGAACGGGCATTGGACAGCTGGCAGGGTTAGTAAGGTTATGAGAACATCGTCGTTTGTGAGAAGGGATACGTTCTCCCTTGCCTGATGGAAACTGACTGTAGAAAACCAAGAGTATTTTTTTTTTTCCTCAGCTATACAGAATTAATCCAGTGGAAACAATCTGGATTTAAGCTAGCATAGCTGCTAGCTTATCAATCATCAATACCGTATTCTTCTGGGCTTTTAGGATATTTGCAAGCTATTGGCCAAAATCTCTGCTGGTATGACTCCACTAAGTTCAGTGAGGCTTGGATCAAGGTCTCCATTGGCATATTTTTCATCCAGTTCATTAAGCAGCAAGCAGTTGGATCAGATAGGAAATGGAAAGCACATAACCCTTGCTGAGAATGTAATATCCTTCATTAGTCAACTGGGCTTGCAAAACAACAAGGAGAGTAGTACCCAAAAAGTTCCTTTGCCCATACCGAGTCACGTAAGCCCTCTGTGGGTGTCTCAGGCATGCGTCTCAGAACCCTGCGTGAGAGGTGCTGTGCAAGAGCCAGGCAAACTGCAGCGGTATTGATCAGAAGTCTGAGATTGTGTGTGTCTTGCTGAAGTGAAAAGGTGTAGGAGGTAAAAACTTCTGATGGAACAACAAGCAGGGGACAGGGTGGGGGGTGGAGAAGAGAAAACATATCTATCCTTGCAGAGATCCTGTTGGTGCCACGTTGCTCCTGGGATTTGCTGATGGAGGAGAGTGCCTGGAATGGCTTCTGTAGAGCAGCAGCTCTGCTGTCAATCAGGGACCGTAAAGAAATGGCCATGGCGCTGCTTAAAATAAAAATGCCGTCATTTGTTTGAGCCAGCCCAGTTCAGGAGGAGCCTCAGTGTTACCCGGGAGATGTTGACAGTGAATTTAGCAGGGGCTAAATGTATCTGTACTTTCAGTGAACTGTAGCAAGTGTGCGGAAAAGGGTAGACGGTCCACATCCCAGAGGGGTGTGCAAATCTCTCCAAGCCCTTCAGCATTAAAATATGTGACTGTGTGTGAGATTGTGGGAGGAAGAAGGGCTGGGGTGCAGAAGGGAGATCGCAGTTCCTTAGGTATAATCCTTCTTTCCATGTTTCTAGAGTATTTGATGTGGGATAACAAGGATTGCTGCCTGTGACGTTGCACGGAAGAGGCTGAAGTCATCCTGGGCAGGCGAGAATTAAGAGTGAAGCAGGAAAGGAAGGAGGGTTTAGGGTGGGAGGGGTGTGATATGGGAGGAAGATGGGGAGTGTTCCTGTAGATGAAAGACAGGAACTATATGACAACAGCAAACTGAATTTGGATGGTGTGGATAGCAGGTGAGTTTGTGGCAGAGGGACGTGGACTGAACGTATCCAGAGGAGGGGAAGTTTGCTGGAAGCAGGTGACACTTCTGGGATGGGAATATCTCTGATACAGCAGAAATTGCAAGGTGCTAAGTCAGGATAGTAGAGGAGGGAAGCTGCATAAGGACCCTTTCCAAGGAGCAATTGATGAAGTCAAACTTTGGCACTGGGGAGTGCATCAGCTAGAGAAGAACTGCTAAATGGGAGCAGCCAGCTGAGATTCAGGATATCAGAGCTCTATTTCCAGAGCTTTCGACTGCTGTGGTCATGGCCACATGAAAGCTAGGCAGGTAGCAACTTTGCTGCTAGCTCTGTGTATGAGGGCAGTAGAGTCTCTTCATCTCTCTGAGCTCTGTTCCCAGGTGTGTCTCATGGCTAGCCTGAGGCTGAAGAGGTTGTGTGAGAAGTAAGAATCGTAAAGTGAGGCCCTATGTTGCAAAGCGTGTTGTGGGTCAACCTACATGTGCGTCTTCGTGCCTTGCTGGGATTTCAGACTTTGCAAGTATGTCAGGGCTGTGCCCTAGTGAAGGCCCACCTTAGTTCCTGGAATCACTCAGACCTTGCAGGCACCTCACTGTGGTGCAGCTCTACCTGCTGAAGGCCAGAAATGAGCCAGCAGAGCTGCTGGGCCTGATGTGGCTGGGTTGCTCTGGCGTTTTAATCTCCTGGCCCCACAGGGAGAACAGCAGGACCTCTGGGACCTTGTGTCACTCCCAGCCTTTGAAGAGCTCCCAGAGCTCCCTGTGCTTTTGGCTCTCTGAAGTAGGTGGTATGAGTCTTGCTAGGTGAAGACTTTGATGTATAGCTCTTAAAATCCAGGTGACTCACCAGGGTACTTCTGAGTTAGGGGAGCTGTAGAAAATTGAGATCTTATTCTCCAGGTTGCCCCATAGCTGAGGCATTAGAGGCTCTCTGCTTTTGGGGTAAGTTTTTGGGTTTTTCCTGCTTGTCACTTCTTATTGTCAGATCCAAGGGGAGCGTGAGTGCCAACGTGACAGAACTGCAAGTCCATTCTCATTTTTTACTGTTCCTTTATATAGCTGAGATGCCCAGAAATTTCAAGCAAATTAAGTCTCCATTGTGCCTAGCGCTACATAAAAATAAGAAATAGTCTTTGCCCCGAGGAGATTTCTCTGCTGTGCCTGGAGAAGAAAAACAGAGTATGAAACAGCCTCAAAAACAAAGGGATTGTTGTGCTTGTCACTGCATCATCTCATGGATGTGAACATCGGCACGTTCAGTACAAAGGAAGACCCCGGAGGTTAGCTTGGTAAGGGCTTAGACCTGGTTGAAGTGTTTTGCAGTGGGTATTTATTATGTGCTGCGGTACAGAGGAGACCATCTGTTAAGTGTCTAAAGCTGATGCTCCAGTTACAGTGCATGTAGGGTGTCTACACTGTTTGCTCGTGTTTAAAATCCAACCAGAAAATTGCGTTTGGAGTGGCTGCTGCACATTTCCTGCTCCAGGAGCAGACTTTGACAGCCCACAAGAAATATTCACTTACAATTATGTCTAATTTGAAAGGAAAAGATCTGTAGCTTTGTAGCCTTAATAATTTGCTCAAACAGCTGTAGATTAATGAAAGTGTTGCTCAAGGCATGTGTCCTGAAATAGCATGTAGCTTGACCCTCTGAAGTCACATTGGGTTAGGAAATGTGCACTGCCAACATTAAAAACACAAACACACAGGAGGTGATATACCAGAACAGAGCGTACTAATGGTCTGTCTGTCTAGTCAGGTGTGTTTGGGAGAGCCTGAAAACTGTTTGTGTAAGAAGTTGCAGAAGTCTTAAGAAGCACCTAATGTTTGATTTTTACATATTGCGAAGGGAATGTCTGCCTCATCCCAGCTAATGATCATCAAAAGCTCTGCAACCTCCAAACTAAGAGGCTAATATGTTTTTTCTTTCTCAGCCAGTGGGATAGCAGATGTAATTCTGATGTTTGAAACACTGAGATTTAAAAAAAAAAACAAAAAACAAACAAACTTAGTAAGCTTTTTGCTTTCTAATAATGTATACTGTTGAGTTCCACAGATAGTCTGTTTTGTGTTCACTGGAAAAATGCTTTTTTGCTGTTGTGTATGTTTGTGGTTTTTTTTTTTTGGTCCACTGTCCTTTAATTTAATTGAGAATGACTAGAGATCAGAGACTATTTGATAGGAAAACTGTAGTCATGAAGTGTGAGCAGTTCTCATTTCCCTCATCATCCCTCTTGCATGCACAGACATAGGGACCTTGTTCCAAAAGGAGCAGGATGTTTTCCATAATGAGAGCTGCAGTCCACTGAGGGTCAGATGTGAATGAGAAGCTTTAGCTTGCTAAGTCCCAAGCAGTGGTGGACTAAGTGTAGAGATTACTCAGGTGTGGAGATAGCCCATGTACTGTAGTTGTAGCTGACATCATAGTAGTACCTGGTAGTCCCAGAAGGGTCAGAGTCCTGCTGTTGTGGATATTGAACATGCATATGGGTCCCTGATCAGATGATCTTATGGAGTAAGGGAAGTGTTGTGGGATCACACAGCCCTCCTGTGAAACATGTCGTAGTGTTATCCCCACTGTATTGAATGAGAACAAGCGTCCTCCTCACTCCCACTGAGATCTCTGGTCTCCAGCCTTGCAAATGAGATTGTACCTCCCCTGTGAGCCACTGAGATCTCGGGGGGATTTAGCCTTACTTAATTCAGCTGTGGATATGCTTTAGGGTAGCTAGGTGAAGTCAGGTTTTGTGGTGCTGGTCTGCACGACTAAACGTACGTGATCTATAGTGCCTTTCGGAAGATTTTTGTTGCAGCTGATTGGCTTCTCCAGGTCCGGTTTAGGGTTAGTGTGAAAGCAGAGTTAGTGACCTCTGACAGTCTGTTGTTTAAGTTGACATAATGCCCTGTCAATCAGACGCCTGTACCTGAGAGAGCTAAACAAGGTCAAGTAGCTCTTCTGGCACACAGTCGCCTTTGTCCCTTGGGATCGTTCCCAAGAGGAGCGTGCAGTGATGATGCAAGTGTTGGGCTCTCCTAGGAGGTTAGGGACTGCACTGATCTGTGCTTGTTGCAGGTTATAGACTTCAGGACATCTTGTGAGGTTCAGAAGCAACCCAGGATCGTCCTAAGCAGTGCAAGAGTAAAACTGAATAGCTAAGACTAAATAGAGGTCTGCTCCCCCGCAAAAGTCTTATGATTCACAGTTGTGCCCAGCGGTGAGGCTGACTAACGCTTGCAGGAGTTGTGCCTGCTAATCATTTCCACTGTAGAGAGCTAAAGACCTTCCCCCTCAGGCTGATAAGACGCCCCACTGCTCCTGCTTCAATATAGAAACATCCGCAGCTCTGCTTAAGAGGCAAGAAACCTGCTAATCTATTCAAATGCTGCTGCCCTGCAATAACATACACTTTTCTTAGACACTCACTTGATTGGGATTTTTCCATTGATGTCTGGCTTGATTTATCTGTTTCAAACATGACTGCAAATAAAAGCACCACTCATTGAACTGATCCAATTTGACCTGACAGGGACAAAATGACTAGAACTGGATGGAAATTCTCTTTTCCAACAGAAAATGGCAGTGGAAGATGGGGCAAAATATGGCTTGGTTGGTATTTGTCACAGAAATTTTCCAATTTTTTTTCTTTCATGAGCCTGAACCCAAGTTCAGTTTTTAATGAAAATGCAACCTTTTGCTCATAGATGGTAGATATTAAAAAAAATATATATGTATAACCTATAATATATATATAAAATCTGCTTTGTTTAGGAAAAAATCTCAAAAAATTGTTACTGGAAAATTTTTGACCACCCTGAAGAAGGCCTAAGTTTGTAAGATATCCACCTGTGGCGAGTGTGGCAGCTCTTGGCTGTGTAAACCTCAGAGCAGCAGGCTTCGTTCATCCAACCTAAGTCACCACAGAGGTTCAAAAATTTTAATTAACTCTGCTGCAAAAAAAAAACCCTGGACCCAAGCACACAAGGATCTGCACTGGGAGGTTTTTAGCTCACGTGTTTTATTTTATTCTCTCTGAATAGCAAAACAAAGCTGGCCCATGATCCAGAGAGCTGTGATGGAGTTGCTTTTGGAAACTTGGCAGGACGTGACCAAACCTGGGGTGATGGGGCAGGGAGTAGCAGGGGATAGACAGCAAAATGCGTTCAAATTGCAGGGAGGAATTGGCCACAGAGAGGTGGAAAGATTGATTCGTTTCTCTGTGTGTTCCTCCATTTCGCTGGGATTTATTGCTATGAAGAGTGCAACCGTTCTCATTAAGAAGCCTCTCAGCGTGGCCACGGGTCACTGTTAACCCCTTCACTGGTGGGCAGACGAGATGATGTTCTGGCAGCTCTTTGCTGCAGCATCTCTGCTATAATGAATCTTCAGAAACACCAAAAGGAGATTTAGAAAACCTCCCAGACTACTGAATCCATCACATTTCCTGGAAAATGCCCTCCTTCCCCATAGGAAGCTGAAGGTCATGGTGTGGGACTGCTGGCATGGGGCAGCGTGTCTGGGCGGCGTGTGGCTGAGTAATGAGAACGCAAAAGGCTAACTGCTTTGGGTCCATTTGATTGAAATTACCTTCTGTGTCGGTATAATGAAGTGATGAGACTTTTATGGGACTGAAAGCATAGCTGGCAATTTAAAAAGAAAATCCTTAGGAGATCTAATGCAGGAATATTGCCAAGCAAGGAGAAGCAGAGTGTTTTCAAAACTGGATGAGCATGTGGAGTTACATATATGAGGGAAGAGATAGTTGAAAGGCTCTGTCAAAGTAGCTGTCTAGTGAAAAATGGATTTACAAACCCAGTCAGAGATTTTCATCTTTTTCAGAAGATAAAGCTAATTTGAGAGGGTTTTGCCTATTTTGTATTTTTCTAATTCTTAGTACCTTTTTTCCTTTTTTTTTTTAAAAAAAAAAAAATGCTCCTATCTGTTTGTAATCTCAGATCCAACCACTGTTGTGGAAAGAAACTGGCAATGTATTGCCAGTTTCCAAAAATGAACTTTTTAAAAACCGAAAAATAATTGGGAAAAAACCCCAAACAGTAGCTTTAGTTTTTCTTTTGAGAAATTGTCAAAAAAAATTAATTCCAGGACATTTTCAAGAAAAGAAGGTCGTTTCCTTAAACCAGTTAGTATTTCTGTGCTGCTTTCTGAGAGAAGACTTGCCTCCTGGGGGAAGAAGTGAGGCTCCCATTGCCCATGGTCCCTTTTGCCTTTGAGGGTATTGCCTTTTGTGGCTATTATGTTCTGGTGCCAGTGCTCATTTCACAGGCTTCCAGACTCATCGTCAGGTCTTTGCAGATATTTCAGCCTATGTGTTTGTCTTGTTTCCCCTCTGCCCTTCTTTTTTTAACATTCTCTGGTTAAGGCATGTTCGGAAGGGAAGTTCTTCCCTGGCTCTTGTGGTGAAGTCCCCTGTGCCCAGTTTGAGAGTCTGAAAAGAGGTTGGTAGAAGTCTTCCTGTGTCCCAGCTGGCTCCGTGCTGATGATAGGAGCAGACATTAAAAACCAGTAAGGGACTTTGGGGTTGTGTTCATTTGTGTGGCAGGGTTGCCCCTCACATACATTAGTGCCGTTTTAGGCTTGCTTCTCAGAAATGCTGGGCTACCTCATGTCCCATGGACGTTCAGGTGCTCACTGTGTCTCCAAATACAGCGTCCTCCAGCAACTTTACGTTAGTGTTTGTTTTACTCCACTCTGCTGCACTATGACCACAGCACTGAATGACAGTGAAAAAGTAGGGAGTGGTTATTAAGAGCTGTTCACAAATCAGATACTCTCTTTCAGATAGCTTCATAATTTCTTGCTTGTGTTTGCAGGGAGCTCATGAGCCCCGATGTGACTTGGCTGTGTTGCACAGCCACAGGTGTACCACCCAGTTCCCTGGTGCGCCGGTCCATCTTCACCCCTCGCGGGAGGTCTCTGAGCACTAGGCGTTTCTTCGCTGAGCACTGATCACAAACACTAATGCTTCTGGTGATGGCGCTTTCCATCCAGTCTTGCCCAGGTGCTGGCAGCATGTTTTGCAAGCCTTGGCCTGTGTGTCAAGCAAGGAGGATGGAATAACTTTTGCAGCTTCTCTGCCCTCTCTGCTAGGCAGGCTCTGAAAGTAGGCTGGCTGTGAAGGCAACGTAGGGCTGCGTCACTTCTCCTTGTCTGGTCAGCTGGTGCCATGCTTCAGTGGAGCTGCCTCTTCTGGCACCTCCCATGCAGATTTTGACCCTGCAGGGTCTGAGAGCATCAGTATCTTTTGATTTCCACCACCTCCTCCCTTCCCCCCCCCCACCCCAGTGTCCTCAGGCCAGGCCTCTCCCTTCCTGCCACAGGCCAGAGTTAGGGAGCTCTGGGCCGCTGGGACGGCTCCTGCGTCTCGTTGCTGCTCTCTGGAGCTTGTAGGTTTAAAAAAAAAAAAAAAAAAAAAGCGGTTTAGGTTGTAGTGAATCCCCAAAATCTGCTCCCCTCCACTCCTAGTGCATTCTGACTCCTGACTTTATAATACAATCACTGTATAACCTGGAAGGGTCAGAGGGTTGATTTTTGGGGATGCTTCTGGACACACCTGACTAGATAAAATAGGAGGGGGCATTGAACTGTACCTCCTCATCCTTCTTGTACTTGGGGCAGAGGCAAGTTGCCCATGCTAAGGGCTGAAAATGGTGACACAGACTTAATAATAAGACATCTTCCCAAAGGAAAAAGAGAAGTCCTACAAAGTGACAAGGTTGGCAACCACTAAAGCAGCTGCTGTGAATTCGGGAGCTAAATGTGTACTTGCTGTCACAATGCCACCGGAGGTAAGCGAGGAATCGTTACTGTGCTAAGATGCAGAACCAGACACACTGGTTTAATGACTCTAGTAATGCCTATAGGGCACGCGGATGTTGGAGGATTATTTCCAGTTTTGTCCTGTCATTTAGGCTGTTCTTTCTGCGAATAATTAAGCTAGGATGCTCATGGCTGAGTGCAGCAGTTGCCTCTCAGCAGAGGAGCCATTCAGCCTGGAGGATAACTTAAAGCTGCGTGTAGTGACTGGTCTCTCTCAAGGTGAGAACTGAAGGGTGACATCTCTCCTTATCCCCTGCCTGAGGAGAGATGCCTATTGATTTCAAGGGCAGAGGCAGCTCAGGAGATGAGTTTACATTTTTCAAGGCTAGACAGTGCTAGAAGCTGTGTTTTCTTTGCAAGATTAAGCCCAAAGTGCAGCCCTTCCCATCGGGGGAGGAGAAGGTGGGATGGCAAACAGCTTGCAGCGTTTCAGGACATTGCATGTGTTTGGTTTTGGTGTCTTGCTCTTAATGGAGAGAGAAATAACTGTAGGCTTCCTGTTTGCCACTAGGTGACAGCCTTACTCTGAGCACTGGGGACTTGGCTGACGTAATTACGGGGCAGGGAAATGACTATCTTAAAGGATATGTCTCTTTTTCCCCCCTCTCCTTCCCCCAAAATTCCTCCTTGCCGGGCAGGGAGCGTGGCTCAGAGGAGCTCGTGGCAGATACTCACTTCCACTGAATAGAGGAGAGGGTACTTGACTTTTGGCCATATTTAAAATGTGGGCAAGACAACAGGTAAAAACAAGAAATGACGTTCCTTTTAAGAACATCCAAAGGACAGATTTGTTTTTAGGAGCAGGGCAGTGCTCTAGCCGTTTCTTCTACAGCTCTGACCCAGTGTGGTCTTCATGGTGGCAAGCGCCGAGCTTGACGGCAGAGCTCCAGGCCAGCTGCCATCAGCGTTCGTGGCAAGTTTCTGCCCGAAATCCCTGGGAGCACAGGGCACCGTTTGTTGCTGACACAGTCCTGCTCCCTGCCTTACCGCACTGGAGGCTTTAGTGCTCTCCTGAGCCGCCTTTGCCCTCCGTTAATTAATCTGTCCCTGCCGTTCCGCTTTTGGGATGCGGGCTCCTCGTTCTTCCTGGCTTCTTCGTTTCCCCAGCAGCCATTCGGTGAAGGAACACGTTCGTTATTTGTAAATATAAACTGATGGCTCCGCTGGCTGTAATTTGAAGTTTATGGTTAGTTTGTCCAAGCTGTGTGCAGCGGTGTGATGCGTGCCCAACAAGGGGAGAAAACCCGCTCGGCCTGAGTCAGGATTTACGGACGCTCGTCTCTGCTCCCTTCCCTGCCCCTTGCTGCAGGTACTGGTGTGATCGTTTACCCTCTCGTAGCCCCCAGTTTCCTTAGCTAGAAAACAGGAGTGGCAAGACATTGGTGGGTGTCCTGTGGGGGATGTTTGTTCCTCTCTCCCCGGTGCTGGGAAATGCCTCAAGTCAGGTTTTCTGGCCCAAGGGAGATGGGGTGGCAGAGGTGGCTTCTACCTACAGAGAGGGAATAAGACATGGGGGCTGTTATTTTGGAGGATCTCACCACAGCAAAGGCAGATAATCTCATGTTACCTTCCTTCAGGATCATGGTTTCTCCTCTGTTTTTAATGACTTTGGTTTAGCCATAAAAGCTTCCTGATCCCTTTGCTCTCCTCCGTGTCTGGCACGTGTGCGGAGGCAGGGCTCTGGCTGCACAGTGGTGTTTTTGGGCAGAGGTCTCCCCTCTCCTCCTTTCTGCAGGCTGCTCCGGGCTCTTGCGATCCGCATGCTGCACATGCGCCGCAGGGGGAGCGAATTACCCAGATAACGCAACTTTGCCATCCTTTCATTAGAGCGGCTGTAGTATATAAAATGATAAAGAGATCAGCAGGGCAGACTTAATGGTGTAAAAGCTTTCACACTGCCGCTGTAATGCTCTCAAATCTGAATACATGTGTTGCATGTCTGGGCTGGCTTTGGGACACTGGAGCCGTGTCTGAAAGGACCGCAAAGGGGAGGAGGAAAACGTGAGAGCGATCAGGCAGATGGTAACGTCAGAGCTATCCATTGCCTATCTCTGCCCTTCCCAGAGGGACTTCTGGCCAACCAGTAAATCACAGCCACAGTGCACTACCTGGGCAGTGCAGCCATCCTCTAGGTCTCCCTCCTCGCCTGGTCCTCTCCAGCTTTGCCTCCCCACTGTGGCCCCTGGGACCAGATGCACGCTTGGCCTTGGAGTGGTCGTTTTGCCTGCGTTTCCAGGAAACCTCGAGCTAGCCCTGTTTGAGGGCAGGTGGAGAGCTTAAGTACCTGTGATGCAGATACTGGCATCTGCAGTCCTAATGGCAACACAAAAATCCGCATCCCTGCATGCTGTAAATGCAAAATAGGTTAAGGACCAATTTAGTTTTTCCATTCCTTCCTATCCCTGCCTAATACTGAAAATTCCTGAGCTGAAGGTGAAGGCGTGTGACAGATAGTGGCATTTCACCCTGCAACACGCTCCCGCCTGGATACGGCTTTGCATGAACGTGACCGTATACAGGAAGAATTGCTGAATGTTCAGGCAGCCTGAATTCAGAGAAGGGAATGAGAGAGGTGGGGGTGGGGGGGGAAGCTCCAGGAGACTTTTATGAGACATTGGCAAGGTTGAAGACAACCTGTTGGGCTGCTCCTTCTGACCCTATTCGGGTAGAGCAGGATTATGCTTTGTCTTACGTTTTGTCTAGTATTTGGCTTACCTTTTCCTTGTCTTTGGCCAAGGAAGCAAAAGGATGCGAGTACCGGCTGAGAGGGGTGTCTCAGTGACCAGACACATGTTGCCATCAGGGTGATGTTAGAGAAGCTAAGACGTGAGAATCGTTATTCATCAAGATCTTTTTAAAGCTTGAACCACTCAACTTAATCTCACATTGAATGAATTCTTTCTCTCCCTTTATTGCATCTTCCTCCATTATGCAATTTGCATATGAATTTATTGCTTGTGAAAGGTGCCAGATTATAGATATCTTAATAGCAGCTGTGATTAAAAATTTCCTTCAGTAGTAGACAGTGTTCTCTGATCTCTGGGCAGGTCACCATGTATGTCTATACCTGCTGTGTGTACGTGCGAGGGAATAAACACATCCGAATTTGAATAATTTCTGTCCACCTCCTAATAGCTGTAATCTTACCATTCATTTTCATTAGCAGGGTGTGAATATTCATGCATCTGAGATCTTGTTAAACTACGCTGTAAATGTGTCAGGCATCTTTTCTAATTTTTGTACATTATACCAAGGTGTTTGTGTTTGCATTTTGTAAATGTTCAGTATAACTTCTGGAACTGAGAGGGATGAGATTGACAGCAGTAAAGCCAGGGGTGTATCTCCTTCCCCTCTACTGGAAATGCTTCCACATAGGTTTTGCAGTCTGTGCTGCCGGGAAGCTGAGGTGCTGGCATGCAAGTGGCGTGTTTGCAGAGCCCAGACTAGAGCCCAGGCCTCTTGCCTCCTCACCCTGAGGATTGCTTCTTGCATAGATGCAGGACGGATTTGTGGTTAAGGCAATGCGCTGGACCTCCGAAAGTGTGGAACGGTGCTATGCAGAGATCGGCTTTGTTTTTCCCTTTTGAGTAATGTCCTTCCTGATCTTTAAGGGCATCTGCCCATGACTTAATGCACAGAACAAGTCTTTTAAGATAGAAGCCGGTTCAAACAGCAGGGCTGAATTCCCATCCATCTCCTAGGCACCATCCCCTTATTCAGTACTGTGCTGCTTGGAAAGGCTCTATTTCTGCCACGCAGTCCCGGTTGGTTTGTCTCTGATGCATCTGCTGGTGTTACTGAATTAATGGCACCAGGCTGGTCCCGACTCCTGGGATGTGAGGAAATGCTGATAAGGAGCAGATTTATGGGTGCTCATTTTTGCTGTTGAAAACCCAGCACCAGCTCGGCAGCGTTTCCATACGCGCTGGCTTAGGCTGGGAGGTGGGTAGGGAAGGACGCACAAGTGCGCGGAAAGACGCAGAAGGGGTGATGGAGCGAGGGCAGCCGCTGAGGCAGCCCCCGGTCACGGCTGCAGCAGGGTGGGAGCCTAGAGGTGACGCCGACAGGCAGGGATTTACTGCTATGCCTCGCCGTGGACTCGGAGCCGGCCTCTCGCCGGCAGCGTGGAGCCCGCCATGGACGAGATGCGCGAGGCAGAGAAGCAGAATAACGTACAGTTCCTTTGCACAGCGTGTTACGCAGGCACACAATAGCCTTGATCTCTTTGATGCTATGACTGCCAGATAACCCCCTCTAAAACACAGCTTCTTCCTGGATGTGAGCAGTGCTATCGTCTCTGTTTTGATTAGGGTGCTAATACATATTTATATTTTATCGTTTTCCACCAATCAGCGCAAGAAAGGATGTGCTTTACAAATGCTTAGGTAGCTGTTTTTAATGGGCATAATATATAAATAATAATAATGAGAGGGGAAGGAGGAAATATATGGAGAGGAAATCATTAATTACTATTTATTAGTCATTAAGGAATGAACAAAGTGCTAATTTACGTGTATGAGCTTGACTACCCAGTCGTTGTTTTCATATGGCTGTAAGAAAGTCACTGCTTTTCAAAACAGTGTTAAAGTCTTTTGAGTTCTGTTAAATATTTTTTTTTCTATCCTTGGTCTTTGGTAGAGGTTTTCAAGCTATTACGTTGCACAAAGATCTCTTGTAGTAGTTTTCAGCAGAACTTCTAGCTCCCAGAAATTTGCAGGAGATTTGTTCTCATGTTTAAAGTACTGTTTTGTTTTGTTTCCCCTGATGGAACTTGCCTGTTTCCACAAAATTCATTTTTCTCTTGTGCAGCTGAGTGCCAGTTCCTTTCTGGGCTAGATTCCAGTTTTCCTTTGACCTTTTTGTATTTCCACAGTTGCTTTAGATTTACTCTGAGCTGAGATCAGGCTCTGTCCCCAGCTGTTTCTGCAGGTGGGTCTTTGTGTGCGCGCACATGCATGCGTGTCAATGTGTCTGTGCATCTTCGGTATAAATCATCGCTGTAGATGGCATGTGTTGCTATTTCTTGCTTACAGCAATGCTCGTCCTCATGCAAGAGCTGAAAACCTCTCTGAAAAGCAAAGGTTTATACCACTGCAGCAGAACCGCTGCCTGGTTTTATTGCAATGGAAGTAGTTATTTGCAGTTTGTGATCGATCCTCGTTCTGTTTGAGGCAATTGCTCGGCAGCACTGATAACTAGTCTTTGTTCTCTGCAGCTGCCTTTTCTCCTCTTGTGGGTTTCTTTCCTCCTCTCCTCTTCCCTTTTGGATACCGAATTGGATTTCCCCTTTCTTTTGAGAGGGACTCTTCAGACGCTAGGTACGTGGCAGTAAATCCTCGAGCGCGGCGGACCCGAGGCCCCCCAGCCTCGCCTGCGGGCGGGCTCCGCTCCCCGTGCTCCCCTCGGTGCGAGGAAGGGCAGTCTGCGAGGCGCTCCTGGCTTGAACACCGTCCTGCTTTGATTCTTCCTGACGGCTGAGATCGCATCCAGAAGGAGTTTTGAACAGGCATACGTCTTGGCTGTTTGGTCTTGTTTCTGGCTCTATTATGACGAATGAAGCTTTTCAGCACATTTAGGAAGCGACAACAAAAAGCGCCGTCTCCCAGCTGCGTGTCTTGTTGCAAAGGCTGAGCCTAAGGACGAGCCTGTGCATTACGCCAGTGGCTCGTGTTGGGTCAGGCACGGGCAGTTGTTTGTTGGGTGCCCTCGAGGAAAAGCTACAAGAAATGGTTTCGTTAATCCTGGTGGTGCCTTCTCAACTCTATTCCTGCCAGGTGCCAGCAGGCTGTCGTCTTCCTGCCACTGAAGCAAAGGCAGTGACCCTCTGTCCCGCTTTTGGACAGCGATCCTGGTTGTTAAAAGACATGGTTTTGCAAGAAAACTAGTTTTGGAGCCTGGGCCAAACTGAAAGCCAACGTCCCATCTGAACAGCCTGATGCCCCGCCGAGCTAGGTGCCCCGAGCCGTTGTGTGGCACCCAGCATGACCTGGGTTGCAGAGCAAGACTGACACACGCTGAAGACTCTCATTCTTGTTGTCTTGATGGAGAAATGAGGAACTGGGCGGAAGCCCTGACTGTGCTGAAGGAGGGAGCCGGAAGTCCAGGCCTTCTCGTCTCCTTGGATCCTCTCTGTGCTGCAGGCCTTCTTCAGTCCGTTGCAGATGCTTAAGGGAAGATGGGCCCATTTGTCAGTGAAGAGTAGGCTGCTATATAGACGGTAATCTCACTGGGACAGTGACTATCATCTTTTTTTAGTCCCTTTAGGAAAATTTTTAGCATGCAGTCTAGTCCTGGATGCCTGTGGGGGGGCTAGACAGGGAAGGGAGCAGTAAAGCTTGTCCCCTTTGCTTTATGGAGGTGCAGCTAGTTCTGCTTAAAAAGAAAAAGGAGGGGGGAGGGGAGGGAGGAAAAGCTTTTTGGCATGTAGAGTTTGTTGCTGAGCTGATGCCACAGACCTGACCTGCATGTGGTGCTGTCTCTCCTTCCAGATGAGCAGCCTTGCCAGGGTTTCTGAGCATGGGCAGAGTCACCCTTGGAGGAACATCTCCATCTGTATTGAAGTTTACAGCTGGACTTCAGTTGTCTTTTGTTTGTTTGTTTTAGTATTAGCTTGTTAATTATCCTAAAAAAGAAATCTGTGTGTGTTCTTCTAAGAATAGCAAATCCCTATATGCTTTTGTGCTTGTATAATCTCGGTTTGGCAACCCACAAGCCATAGGCAGATGCATAAAAGAAATCATTTTACTTTTCTCTTAGAAACCAGATGGCTCAGTTCAATCTCGGTGACGTTCTCCAAGTGAAATTGTGTTGCAGAGGTTCAGCGAGAAACTTGCTTCAGGAGTTTGGAAGAACTCCGAAGGGGTAGAAGGACCAAACCCACGAGCTGTGATTCAAGAGGGACAAGAGAGAAGAGGTGGGAGGGAGAGAAAGAAAATAATTCTAACGCATAATTTATTTCATGCATTTTCGTTTCTTTTCTCTCTGCAAAGAAACTGCAAAATTCCCATATTTATTCAGGGCTCACATTTAATACTAGACGTTTGTCAGTCCATAATTCTTGGTCTAAAGTTATTAACTGAATGACTCCTTAAAGCTATTTGCAGTTCATGCTGTGGCAACTTGCTGCATACATCAGATGGCAATGCTGCTCTTTCCCCATTGGATGTCGTATGCGACCGTGGCAGCGTGAATTTGGAACAGTGTATTTGAACATAACGTTTGCAGATGGATAGCTATACGGCTGGAAACTTGTACTCTGCAAATATTTGAGTGGCTGAGTGTGAAATTTGCTTTTCCCTGAGTATTCACAACCTGTAAAGCTCAAACATTAGAGAAAGCACAGAAAGATATGCCCCTATAACATGTGTTAGACAGCCTGGTTGCACTTGACTCACTGATATTTTGAGAAAGACTTAAGTATGAAGGAAAAAGGAGAAAAAAAAAAAAAGATGAGGAGGAAGAACAAGATGGTTCCAGTGATGGTCATGGGGAGTATGCAGTGTGGAAGGCATCACTGTACTTAAAGGCAAGAGAGGAAAGAGTAATGAGTGAGGATTTTCCTGAGGGAATGAGGATGTGAAGGAAGGTGAGACCAGAGAGAAGGGGACAGCCTTTGTTATGGCTCCCAGCTCTATCCAGGGCCCTTCCAGCCTGATCAGCAGCTATTGCTGAGGTCTGATCTAGCAGAAGGACTTAGCTGAGGCCGCAGCAGGGTTGGGGGATCTGGACGCCATTGAGAGATGTGAAGTTCCTGCAGCCCCTTGGCTGGCAGAGTTATTGCTCGGTAACCAAACTAGGGGATGGTTTTACTCATATCTTTGATGGGCTAGGAAGATGCATAAGATCAGCAGAATCATGGTAAATTGTGGCCACTAAATTACTTTTTATATGAATCATATTTTAGCAGAGAATAAAACTGCTGCCTAGAACAGATGAGTGACGTGGTAACAGCTTGGTTTCAGCCCTCCTGTACTGCAGGTCTGGAAGGCAGAGGATGGAAGGAAGAGACTAGAAAGGCCTCAAGGATGGATACATCCCAAAATGTGCAAAGCCAATGAGTAGTATCTTCTCTGGCACCTAATTCTACTTATTAGTGTTGATTTTTTTACCCTATTCATACAGATGCTTTAAAAGTGATTTAGAATGCCTGTGTGGTGAAAGCAGAGGCTGTCCCTGGTCTGCTCAGAGGCATGTCTCTGGCCTCTTTGAGCATCCTTGGGCAGGTTTGTTGACAATCCCATACCTCAGTTTCCCCCAAAAGAACAGGAATGTTTGTTCTCACTTTGATGTGTTTTGGCATCACCTAGCATAAAACTGCAAGGCACCTATGAAAATAATGGATACTGCTGTGCTGGTGTGGGATGGCTGGAAGGAAGAGGGCATATGGAATAGGAGATACTGCTGCAGGAGCATGTTTGATTGGAGAATAATAAGCAGACAGTATAACAGAAGGATGAAGGAGTAGAAGAGGGAAATGAAAGTGTATCCTTGTTTGTTCTCTAAACAAATCACTCTATTTTTTCCTCAAGGGTAAAATAAGGTGCAATTAATGTAATGAAGTCTGACACGTTAGCAGAGAGGTGCAAAGGTTTGTGAAGCTGCGGAAACAATTGCTTTGACTATAGCACCGGAGGTTTAGGATAGCTGAAGAGCTGAATGATACATTTTTTTTTCTGCTTCCATCATTGCCTCCTTGTTCTTCTGCATCACCTAACACGAAACATCATGCCTGCAGGCTTTGAAAACTGTGGCAAATTGTCATCTTGCCATTACTGACTTTTCCTTTAACAACCAGTTGGTATTTCCATAGCCTGTAGCCCCAATTGCTGCCTTCCCTGTTGAAAGGAAGGAGTGTTTTGTCCATTTACTCCTCAATTTATAGATGATTTTATCCTCTTTTCTCCTGGGGGCCCCACATTTGCTTCCACACTGGGAGAAAGAGCTTGCTAAGAGCCTTGTCATTGTCATTACTGGCTGGGGGAATCAGTGCTGTGCTTTGCAAATTACCCCCTTCCCTTCTCCATTAAGGGCAATCCTTGCTAACCACATAGATGCGTAGCCTCTGGAGTTACCCCAGGCCCGTGGCAGCACAAGAGTTGAACTTTTCAGCCCAACAGTATCTCTGGACTTTGTAGCTGTGTCTTCCTTCCAGCTCCCTTGCTTTGGTCAGTGGTTACATCTGTGTAAGCCAAGATGGTGAGGAGGTTGTCCATGCGCTGTCCAAGTGGACATTGTGAGGCAGGAGGGCAGAGCTGGTGCGTGGCTTTTGGGTCCTGCTACCTCATCTGCTTTGTGGTGGGCTGGCTGTGTGGGGCATGGCATGGCATTGGGCAGGTGTGCAGAAGCTGCTGTGTGCCTGCCCAGCGCTGGTGGGGAAAGCGTTGAAGCAATAACTTCGTCTTTGGAACTGGCTTTGTGAACACAGCAGCCTTTGAGGCATCCTTTGCTTGGGTGATCCCTTAAATGTTAGGCTAATTACTGCCTAATAAAAGGCTGGACTGAGACTCACATTCCAGAGGGGAACTGGGAGGAAGAGAGGTCATCTTGGGAAGCCTTCTCCCCGGGATCTGCCCCATCCCATTTGTATCCCTGCTGCCAGAAACCTTGGATTTATCCCCTCATGGACTCTTGATAGGAGCTGATCCCCTTTATCTTCTGAGTACACATTAGTGGAGCAAGTTGTAAGTGAGGATCTAGAAATACCTGCTATGGGAGCTCAGAGGAACGTGTGTGTGTGTATATGCAGTTTCTGAAGGGCATATGGGAGAGGAGAAATTTAATGGTAGAGTACTGTGGGAGGCCTTTCCAGGAAAGGTGAAATTAGTTTTGGCTGAAGATCTGTGCCACAAGCAGCATGTTTCCAGGGCAGACTGGATCTGGGCTCTGTTGCTGACTTGTCTTTGTGAGGAAGAAGGCCTCCTGTAGGGGGAGGAGTAGGAAGAAAGTGTGGGACAGTCGCCCTCGGGTTTCCTAATACCCTGCGTAGCTCTGTGGGGAGAGTACTTGGAGAGCTGGCAGGGTTCGCTTGTCTCTGGTGTAAAGCTGCAGTGCTGTCAATGCTTGCTTGCAAACTTGGATGGTTGTTTGGAGAGCTGCACCGTAATGAAAGCAGAGAGAGATTTATATCCAGCTCTGGAGTGTTAAATCTTCATTGGATGCAGAGCATGAGGAGATAACTAACGCTCATTAATCCAGTCTGTCTTCCCAAGTCCATCTTCACGGTGGAGGGCTCCTGCCTCTCTTCCTGTATATTCAGATTTTTAGCAAGAGGATGATGTATTCCCCATCTTCTCCATGGTAGCTCTGGAACAGCTTTGTGGCTGGAGGCCTCACAACAATTTGGAGGCTTCCAGGCTCGTAGCCTGAATGTAAGACCGCAAATATTATCCTTGTTTGTAGGGGAGGGTGTTGAGGTGAGGACAGGTGCCATGGCAGAGGACCCAGCACGCAGTGTGTTTCAGACAGAAGGGGGAAAATTCTGATGTAGACTATCCTTTCTCCTTGGACTTCTCTTCTCTAATGAAAGGTTGTAAAGTTTGACTTTCTTCAGTTAGAAATTTCTGTCTTGTGAATTTTTAGATGGTTAAAAAAAAAAGACAGTCCTGGAACCTGCTTGCTTGCAGCTGGGAAAGACACACCGACAAAGGTGGCCTATGATTAGGGATGAGAAGGTAGCTCTGTGGCTAGGCCTGTTTGGTCGTCTTGGCCGAAATGTGCCAAAAAAGAGCTGGGTTGAGGAGGGTAGTATTCAGACTGGGGAAGCTTTCTGTTTGCTGTTGTAATCAGTGGCACCTAATTGCACACCTCCTTTGCAAGCTCTCTACCCAGAGCAGTTTCCTAGATTTAGCTGTTCTTGTGCGACATCTGACACATTGAGTTGAGAAGTCCCATGAGATGAATCTTCGCGAAAGAGGACGATCTCTTTGGGTTGTAGATCAGGCTTGGTACAGGCTTCTAGATCTGACCTAGAGGTTTAAATTCAGTCCCCATCCCTTGACTCTTGAATCAAGTTATTTTAATTTTGTGCGGCCACTGGAGTTGTTTGTACTAGCAGCTTTAATGACACAGAGATGTACCTGTTGAGAAACTGAGATAACGCATCCTGTGGGCTCATGATATGCCATATCATGACCTGTCGTGACTCGTGAAGAGGCACTGATATTTGCTTTGCTCCTGGACTGGGTTGGATTTTAACAGTTGGATTAAGCCGCTCCAGAGGTGAGGAGCCTTGCATCTCCTTGTCCCTTCTCTGAATGGCCTGTCGTCCTCAGAGAGGGGCAAGAATGGCCACTGTATTCTTTGAAGGTGGGTGTGGTATGTGAGCTCTAATCTGTGATTTTTATTTAGCTCTGCCAGGAGGATTTGGTCATTTTGGTTCAAGAGTATTGATTTATTTTTTTGTGCAATATTCAACCCATAGCTGTAGAACATCACTCTTTGCTGACCTCTTCTAATAGCCCTGCAGTGCCACGTGGCAGAGCTGTCGTCGTACGGATGATTGGTTTTGAGTCTTGGCAGCCAGGGAGAAAAAAGTGGAGTGGAAAACCGATGATGATAAGCAGTGAAGGATTAGCCAGGAAGACTGCACACACATTGCGCCATAAATTTGCATTTTCTTTCCTAGATACTCCCAGGAAGTATAGAGAAAGAGGAAAAAAGATCAACAAGAAAAAAAGAAAAGTTATCTAAACTTGTTTCGAACTTCAAAGAAAGATCTAGTTTGTGTTTGAGGCAAAATTACAGGCCTTGTTATCCAAGCCCATCAATGCTGTGAAGCCAGTATTCTGGAGCTGTGGAAAAGTAGGTTGGCTTCTCTTCTGCTACATATATCGTTAATGCTAAAGCCAGTGTGGTTCTGATTTCCTAAACATAATGGTTGGCAATGATGCATGAAGCAGAAAAAGTTGCTGTGTTGTCATAGAGTCTCTTTCCCCCTTCCTTATCCCCCCCCCGCCCCCCCCCCCAAATACCAACCTTTGCTTTCTGCATGCTGGCAGCTTAGGAAAATTCATACTCGGACTTTAAACTGAGCAAATAGGATGTGAGAACCATTAGGAGGGAAAGAAATAAGGAATGTGAAAGCTATTTGATTTTGTTTTTACAGTCATACAGTGGTGACATCTTATCAGATGTCCCAAGTTAAGAAGCACTAGGTCTGGTCGGTACTGGACGGGAGACACTGGAGACGATAAGAACAGGGGGCGGTGTCTGTAGTATCCACCCACTGGTGTGGATACCAGCTTCTTTGAATTGAGACTAAACTGTTGGCTGCCGGAACAAAAAGGCCTTGTCTTGAAAGCCTGAGCCTGCTGCAGGTCAAAGACTGCTCGCTGGCAATGTCCTGTCTCCCAGTGATGAGGACAGCCAGCTCATGAGCTGGTCTCGACAGCTGCGGGTCAGCCAAGAGGAAAGTATCCCCTGAGTAGTAAGGCTTTTAAAGGCTTGAGGCTTAAACAGAAGCCCTCTGCCTGAGGAAGCAGCTGGCAACCTGTGCGGTTTGGGACGTCCTCCTGTTTTGACTAGGCTCACCATCTGAAAGAAAAGCTCTCGCTTTCCAGCCAGGCAGTCCAGCACTCCTCATAACTGAGGCATCTTGAAACAGAGGGTGCCCAGAAGTAGTCTAGGATGATCGTTTAAGTGCTAGACGTTGGAGATGCCATGGCTAGCAATGCTTTACAGTCTTCCCGTAGCCTTCGTGTTGCTGCTGAGCAGGAGTGCGCAGAAAACCTCTGGTGCTCGCCACGCTGCTGGCTCTTGCAGGAGCACAGTGTGGCCAGCAGCATGCAAGGCAGACAGCGATCCAGAAAAGTCTAATTTCCATCTGTTGTTAGATCACCAGTCATTGAAACAAGCATGGTTTTTGTCTGAGCCCTACTTGTTGTTGTGTGGCCATTTAAAAAAATTGTAAAACACGTTCAGATTTTCTTTGCCTATTTTTTTGAGGAGGGTAATACCTTTAACCAACCTGAACCTTCATTGTTCTGTGCTCAGTTGAAAGCCTTCGGAAATCGCTGGGGAAACTCCCACTGACTTCAGTGAGTTTTGGTTCATGCTCCAATTTGTTATCTTTCCTTTTACCCTCATTTGTACTGTTCCTGCCCTAGGTGTAGTCTTCGTAGTCCCAGTATTGTCTGGATGGGCTCGCTTGGAGTATGCAGGACACCTGTGCGTGCTGGCTGTTCATACTATATTGGAGAGATTATGAATTTTGATGGGTTTGGTGGCTATTTCTGACTCAGGAGACTTTTCCACCTTCAAAAGGACATAGGTAGCAGAGATATCAGTTAATTCTTCTACCAGTTCATTAACTTGGTTTAATTTGCTATCATTTTACTCTGTGAAGCACACTTTGGCAGCTGAAAGGCCTAACCTATTGGAACAGTACTTCCTGCTCCTTGCTTGCATCGATTGCCCTTTCGACACTGTCACCGGGGATGGGGAATACGGTGGTAATGCCACATGAAATGTCAAGCACACAAATGCTCTATTAGTTTGTACAAGCAAAGGGCAGATTGCACAGAGCACCTTTGCTTAAAGGCTACGCTGAATGCAAAATCCAAAATGAAATAACAGCGGGGCTGTGGCATAGACCTTTATACCAGGCAAAAAATTCAAAGCTGCTGCTTTTGTAGATGTCTCCTTTGCAGAGCATGTTTCATTCTGTGGCTGGATATTGAAGCTCTTGCTGTGAATGAAGGTGTAGGATTGTGTTTGCCTGTTTTTAAATTGTTTTCTGGTGCCTGCACTGTCCCTTTTCAGCAAGGGCTCAGTTCTTTACACCAACCCATTTCTGTGAACATTCATCAGTCCCAGGCAATGGGCGGGCTGCAGGCCAGATGACTTGTTTGTATGATAACAGTCCAAACGAAGCTATTGCCTCTTTGGTAGTGTCTTTACCTCCTCCTATAGCATCCAACCCCCATCCCGTGGTGCCCAGGAGAGGTGGCACACAGATGTGGGCTACCAACACAGCATGATCCATCTGGGAAATAGTCCTGTTTCCTAAGGGGCTTTTGGGAATGATGGCAGCTGGGAAGGGACCATGGCTGACTGCTCCTGCTTCAGTGGGAAAGGAAACTGTTATCCCCTTATCTTATAGGGGTTCATGACGCATAGAAAGCCCTGTATTTTCTGATCCTCCTGTGATACCAGTGGCTGTTATTCTTTTGAGCTTATTTGCTTATACCAGGATCTGCCTTCCACGTTCAACCCTATGCCCACGTACAGCTTGTCTGGTTTTGTTTGTTTTGCATTTAAACTAAACCCGGTCACCACAAGGGGAAGGCACAAGACTTGGTAAATTTTAAAATGTACTCAGCGATGATTTAAAATAAACTGAAAAGGCTCATTATTTTATTGAGGAACAGTGGGCCTGGTTAGCCCAAGGCACTAGTAATGAGATACTGACTCTTTCTTCTGTGGATTGCCAGGCTGAATTTAGTCAGGCCACATGAAAAGCACGTCCCAACTAAGTGTTCATCTTCTTTCATTCCCACCTGGAACTATAATAAATCCTCTGTTGATGTATCAGTTGTTCTGACAAGACTCATGGTGCTACCACCAGCCAGGGAGGCTCTCAAGAAGAATAACCAGCAGGGAAAGAGCTCTTGCCTGCTTCTGCAATGGAGACCGCATTTACATAGAGCACCTTAGGGAATAATTGCTAGGCAAAGTGCGCGAGCTGCCAGTGTGACACACCAGCGCGGTGGGGTGTCTGCCTTAGCATAACGATGTGTAGGGGACCCCAGTGACCTTTGAAGTTCCAAACACCTCACTGGCGCAGGAATAAGGTTTCTCTGTCTACAGTCTCCTCCAGAAGCGATAGATGAACGTGTGTCTAGGCTTAGATCCATGTTTCCTAGATCCACAGTTAGGATTGATGCATTTATCCACTCTGGTGGAATCCCAGAGGAGCTTGCGCATTTGACAGGTGCAAGAATCTAATCTCTGTGGACTCCACCAAAGGTCTGACCCATTTTTAACATCAGCCAGACTGTGATGACACCTTCCATAGAGGTTCTTGCAATTGTGCTTGCAACTAGGAACAATTTCTTGGAAAAGTCACTGTAAGATGAATTCCCATTTAATTTCTCCTCTGTTCTAAGATTCCAGATATTTGGAGCTTGAGTGTAAGGACTGAGCATGTCTATTAGGATTGGCTGCTCGCAGTTTCTCAACAGGCTATTTTCTTGGGAGTGAATGTGAACAGGGACTCCTAGAGGAGCATGCACTCCCTTTGCACTCCTCTGTGCTGGAGTACTCTAGCATCTGAACTTTGATTCCTGAAATGACATGTTTAAGGGGAAAAAGCAAACCTAGAAAATTTAATGATAATTTCTGAACCTTTGGAATGGGCATGTGTCTTATTATATTCCAGCACAGATTGTAGGGCTGTTTTTGTATATGATGAAGCTTTCATGAGAGATCTCTTTATTTGGAGAGGCTGAAGTTCTAGTACAGAAGTAATAAAGTTCTTGTATTGGTTAACAAGTGTTTTAGTTATTTTTTTTTTAATTTATGTAATATTATAATGAACCCATGACCACACTGGCCTTTCCGCAATTGGTCACTCTAGTCACTCCATAATTTCTTCTTACAGCAAAGGCGGGATTTGATTCCTTTTCTCCAGGAAAAACAGGCATCTGTTTGATCTACACTAGTAGGAGAGGGTATATGACAAAAAATGGAGCAATCCTGAATCTCTCCACTGGAGGGAAGTGTTTCACATATAGTGTGGAGAGCATCACAGTGCTGTTTCTGTTTTCCTTAAATCTCTTTTTTTTTTTCTTTCTTTTTCAAGTGCATATGATGGGAAGCTGTGCAGCAAAAAAGCAAGCAAAATCCTTGTCTACTGACTATCTCAGCAAATCCTATCCCCTAGCTTTCAGTTCAAAATAGATATTGTAGTCTTCCAAGTCCACCTCTATTTGAGATATTTAAACTTCTGGAAAAAAAAAAAAAATCTAGGTGCTGGGATCTTTGGTATTCCAGGGTTGATTGGCTTATTGGATGTTTCTCTTTTGACCTAGGCCTTTGACATTTAAGTGCATATATGACATTTTATTTAAAGACATGGTGAAAACATTGGCTGTGTCTTCCTAATGGCAGACTAATCCCTTTTAAGGACTGAAGGGATCCATTTCAGCTCCTATCTGTGCTTGTTCTCTGCCTACCGGTGATGTTTTGTTCCTAAGAGTTTTCTCAGGCTATGTTAATTCTAACTAATATTTCTATTATTTAAATCAATTGGAAAAGCTGAAAGTAAGGCAGGGAAAAAGGCACAAGAAACTCGGCCTGGAAAGCATACATGTACTGGATGATGAAAAATGACAGCATATGAATGAACAGTTGTGGCGCTGTTGACTGTGATTTCTGCTGAACTTGTTGGCAATGAAACCTGTGACCTGCCTGGTTGACAGGGGGATTTTTCTGGGCGAGTGGGGCTGGGATGCTCTGCTCCAGCTCTCCTTTGGAGGCAGGACTGAGCCCTGAGAAAAATCCAGGTGATCATGGCATGCGGTGCTGGGAGTACTGGCCTGGGAAATAGAGGTCTGAGTATCTTATCCATCCTCGTTTTTGAACTCTTGCAAGCTCAAAAGACCTTTTCTCCTTCACGCCCTCCTTTTTGTCACTTCAAAATCTTGATCAAGAGCGCGAAGGACATAAATACATGCAGTGTGTTTGAATAATAATCCTCCCCATTCCACCTAGGCCGAGTCCAGATGCCTTGCTTTTAATGGGTGTGCTTTACATGGCTTTGTAGGGTACAATCACAGGGTAGTGCTTCAGATTGTGATGGTTTTCTGCTCTTAGCAGAGTCTCTTCTGAACTGTTGTGGATTTATGCCTTAGCCTCTTCTCTGTAAAATGAGACTGATATTGCTTCTCTCTGGTGGGTGACTGGAGATGTAAGTAATTAAGATGCCATAAACTTCTTTCCTATTGTGAGAAGTGCTGGATCTGGGCAAATTCTGTCATAATCCTTACAACACATAAGTGTTTTTCTGTTTTGTTTTTTGCCTCTCTCTCTCTTTTTTTTCTTGTTTTCTTTTTTTTTTTTTTAAAGAATGAGCAATAGTTTACATAAATCTGGACTCTTTGCAGAAGGCAAGGTGTGGCTGAGATTGTGCTTGTCAGGCTGGGAGGTTTTTTGCGCAAGCAGCCAGACAGTGGTAACTGTGTTTGGCAGCAGTGCCCTGTGTCCCCCCGGGCATTGGTAAGTCATTTCTGGAGGGAACGATGGCAGGACCACAGGGGCTGATCTGCCCTGCTGTGCATGGGCTGGGAGCCAGCTAGGCTTAAAGGAGGTGGAAGAAGGAGAGGTTGCAGCCTGGGCTGACTTCTTCTGGCCAACCTGAGTGTGACATGATTATGACTTTTGGGCCACATGGGGTAAAGGTTGTTCCATGCATTTAATGTATATTTAGATGCTTGTGTGCTTGCCTTGCTGCTGTTGATGGTATTGCTTGTAGGTTATACTGAAGTTTGGCTTTCAATGCCTTGGGAACTCCCAGTAGCGAAAAGCCCTGGAAAGCTTCTATCATGGAAACCTGATTGCCTTTGCACTGGCTGTGGTGCAGGAGGCTTGGCCACCCCTCTCTCTTTGGGATGACCTTGGAGAGATCGTATTGCTTCTCCGCCTCAAACTCCTCTCCTAGAAAATGAGAGCTTCCTCACCCTCTACAGCGGGCATGAGCTGCGTTTCCTGTTTCTTTGGGATCCCCAGATGAAGGTATTACATTAAAGCAAGTAATATCCAGCATTGGATAGCATGTGCCTGTTTTTCTTCTCCCTATGCCTTTCTCTTGAATGTTCCCTCTCTCTGCTCTTTGGCTTTTGATGGCATCCAGGTGCAGAGAAGAAAAAGCCTGTTTTGTTGCACGACCTCTAGGACCTGTGATGAGAGCGGTAGGTTGCTGCACGCTAGTTTGATTTGCTTTTAGTGTTTACTGCCTTCATCTTTGGTTGCATTACTGAAATCTCTGGCTATGATTCTTTCTCTGTCTCTCTCCTTTGCTTCCCTTGAATAATGTCAGAATGTTGATTTTTAAATTAAGATGTAATAGAAGTTTAACTAAAACATATTTTATTCTTTTTGTTTCACCTGCTTCCCTTCCTCCCATGAAGGGTCAGTACGCTCTTCCATATAGCCATGGTCTAAATGGTGAGGCTGTGGTCTCCAGGCTTCAGTGGCTTAGTAGATAAAATATAGATAATTCATTGCTTTGTGACCTTGAGCAATTTTCTGCGCCTCTCTGGACCCGTTTCCCCTGGGGGGAAACAATGGATTATTCTGCCTAAGGCTTTGACACACAAGCAATACTTCATCCCCAGCTCAGCAACCATCTGTGAGTCCTTTTTTCCCCCTAGCGTATTACCATGTAGGAAACATGCTTGTGAAGCCCACAGGAGAGAGGCAGCGTGGTTCTTCCATCTCTAAACATGAAGTTTTGAAGGTAAAGCCCATCAAAAAAAACAGGAGAAAATCTGGTTTTGGTTTTTGCCCTCCAGGTGTAGCAAGGACAAAATTCCGCTCTCTGCGGAGCTCTCGTGAGGCCGTGTGAACCTCCCGCATGATGTTTAATACTGTGATGGTTCTAGATCCTCAGGACACATGAATTAAATTCAGGAGCAACGGGAATGTGTTGGAGCAGCTCTTTGAGCTCCCGGACGTTTCACAGATGTCGCCTGTGCCCTGGGAACTAACAGCACTTTTGTGTGCTCTGTTCTTCACAAGGGGATGATTTTCTCATTTTGTTTCATGAAGTGGGAGGACTTTCATCATTCCATCAGTGACTCAAACAAAGTTTGAGTCAATGGGAAAGAAGTCTTTTACCATCTGATAGCTCCTCTGTAATTTGTGAAGAATAATTTGGTGAGTGTTGGTTTAGTCCCTACTGGGACAGATGTCTGTATCACAAAAAAATTGATTTGCTGTTTGAACAGAGAGGTTAAATGGACTGTGAAGACTGCTCTCCTGTCAGCTCTAGAGGCGATGATGTCTTGTGATTTTCCTGATGTCAGATATAAGGCACCTTTGCAGGACAGAGTGGGAAAAGATTGCGTTGCCAGGGCACAGTCTGTAGCAACTTTTGTGGGCAAAATATTCTTTTATTGGCTTATGACTGTGGAATATGTTTTTAAAAAAAAAAAAACAAACAAAACAAAACCTATAGGTGCACTTGTGTAAATATGTAGGTGGGGACATACCCTCGGTGCCCATATTTATGCGCATAAGAGCATACACAGCGCATACGAAAAGAAGAGAGAGCGTTTCAGATCCAACTGTCGACAAATGACAAGAAAATTCCCATTTAGCTGAAGCGTCTGAGGGAAGCTCCAGCAAAGCGACGGCTTGACTCGCAGCCTTGAAATGTTTGTTGGCGACCTGAATAAAATCATAACGTAGGCTTGTCTCCCTCTTTATCCCCTCTTTTAACAGGCTTTTATTAGTTTGCCGCAATTTTATGCTCACATCACAGTTCAAGTCATTTGGGGAAGACGGTGGCTTTTAATCTGACTCCTCGTGCCATGTGTATCGTGTTGATTAGACCCTCTTAAGATGCCATTATGCCTGACTCTTTGCATGCCCTCCTGTCAGCAGCTTTTGCCTTCCTTAAGCTTCTTGAACATCTTTGCTTGCCGGCTTATAAGCCTTTCAACAAATACAGTGTGATTACTGAATTACTGTAAACTTTGCTCTGGGATTGCCAGTCGCTCAGTATTTGAATAGCAGCAGCAATCAAAGGCACCTGTAGATTGCCATGCCAATGTCTGCGCTATTCCCCCTGCCCAGGTCCTCCGTCAAAGACGTCTATTTACTTCCGTGCAAATTGCGTCGGGAGTTGGTGTCAAAGGAGAGTTGGGTCTTGGTTGATGTCTGCTTTCGCGTTTCAGATAGATTTGGGAATAGGAGGAACACGCCGTTGCCCCTCTGGACGCGCAGGGAACGCTCCCTTCTCCGGTGCAAGCGGGGCTGGGAGTCACGGGGAGGAGGGAAGGGGCGAGCTGACTGCGGAAGGAGAGGTGATTAATTTGTCCAGAGCTGATGGTTTCTGCATGTCTTGTTGGCAGGTGGGAGCTCAAATCTTGCAGAAAGCTGTGCCATCAGCAGGGGCAGGTGTCAGGATATGTAGAGATGTACATCGAGGGGTGGGGGGGGGAAAAAAGGAAGGTAAAGAGAAAATTTAGGGGGAGGAAAAAACATCTGAAAGCACTGAGGTAAGTAGGAAGGCTGATATCTTTCAGCAACAATGACTAAAACGTAGACGAGATGCATCTACATGGGCATTTATCCTTTATTCGTTCAGGGCTGGCTCCCTCTCCAGCCCGTGCTGAACAAGTTCCCAAACTTCTTGCTGCCTCAGTTTCCTTTGTTGTACGGTGACATGGGAGGAGAGATTCCACAGATTCCTCCCCGTCAGGCCTGCACGCTGAAGGGGAACAGGGTTGCTTTGAAAGGCTATACCTGTAACTTAAGAGAAGTGCTAAACTAGGACATTCAGGAGCTCAGGGAAGTGCTGTGGTTCTTCAACGCCAAAGCTCGATTGCAGTCCTTATCTCATTTTGTCTGCAGGCAAAAGGAAGTCATTGGAGGAAGTCATATTTATTAATTTTTAGTCCCAGATCTGATGTTACGTGCTCTGGGTGACATTTTAAGAACTACTGAAGCGAGTTAGGCACGCGAATCCTGTTGGGTTTTTTTATGCGAGCTGTATTCCTAGACTAGCTGGCTGCTTTTGAAAAATCTCCTAGGAACCTTAGGAGAAAAAGAAGAAAGAAGCAATAAATTGCAAAGCAAGCAGCCAGTGTATGCTAGGGAGCAGCCGCTCTCGGCGCGCGCTGGGCAGAGTATGCACAAGTAACAGCTAACGGTCCGGGAGGCATGGGTCAGGAAATGCGCTTTTCTCCCCAGTGTAAATCAAAAGCTGATTGCCTCCCTCTGCCAGCAACCGTCCTGAAAATGAGTTTGATTTGATTTGAGTCAACCTTCTGAAACCAATCTCGGTTTCAGATTGCAGAGGGAAAATGTTTATGGCCTTGGACTAGCTCTGTGCACCCAGAAAGCGGTTCTCAAGGGTCAGGCTGCATAAAGCATGACCCAGTGTAGCATGCAGCCGTCCGTCTGCGGCTTCGGCCTCCTGCTCTACGTGCGCATGTGTTGGTGGCTGCCTATGTGCCGTGGGAGCCCGGGGGGGCTCTGGGGGAGCCCGGAGACTCTTGGATCTCTCTGCAGGCCCAAATTCCTGTGGTGCCTTGGAGCGCTCGCGTTCCCATCTGTCCTGGTCCAAACGTTTTGTGTGTTTATGGCAGGCTTCAGTAAATTGGGTAAAACCCTAGAGGAGAAGCAAAAGACGACTGTTCCAGGAACAACACTGATATGCATAAACTGGTGGATAACTGCTATTGGAGGTGCTGAAACTGCAGGTGGAAGTATTAGTGTACTTTTCCCTTCACATCACGCACCCTGGGCAGAGAGTGGGTAACTCTTCAGGCATATGGGCTTTTTGTCCATTAAGATAAAGTTAGTAGTGTTCTGCTTGAAGCCTGCTAGTTTTTTATGCTTCAGGCAGTGGGATGCAATTGCAGCTAACCAGAGTTTTCCCCATGGAATAATGTTTTTTCCAAAGATGCACTATTTGCTTTCATTAAATAGCAATGGAAGTGTACTGTTCTGATGGATCTTGGTTTCTTGGGCAAAATAATATTTAACAGGAATTTTTGGAGTGGGAAATCCTTTGGTTTTACAGGCATTATTTTGTAATATTTTTGAAAATTAAAATGGAAATGAAATGTTTCAAACAAATGTTTTTTTTTCCCCCCCTTTAACTTGGCAGGAAATTGCGAAACTTTCTGTCCTCGCTTTGTTGTGTAATGAAAACAGTAGTAATCCCAAAATCCTGGAGCCCTCATTCTAACGGAGTAACGAGGAAAAGGGAGCACAGGTGAAGCCACCTCTATTTGTAGGGTTTATATTCTGGCTTTGACCAAATTTCCTACTGTCCTTTAGCCAAGTGTTGGCATTGCCCTGTTGCATTTTGGTAGCTTTGGGTGGTGTTAAATCATGTTTCTCCCCCGATTCTGTGACTAGGGATTGATGTTTTTTCTTCCGTTCCTGTGCTGACCAACTTTGGGTTAGTCCTGAGAGTTCAGGCCAGACAGCGGGACAACTGAATGGGATGGATGGGGTCGCTAACAGCAGGAGCAGCAGTGCGTGACTTCCTGCAGTGAGGACAAGTGAGGCCTTTCCGATCCCGCAGGACATGCTAGCTTGTTCCAGGAAACTGCAATTAGCAGATGTTTGACTATGTCTGATTAAATCCTTCGGTTATGTTGTGTGTCTGTGCAAATGTAGTGTGAGTGCAATTGTCCAGATATGCGCTCTATGAGTATTGTAATAATTTTGTTAATGTCGCAAGTACTTTATTACTTAATATTTTCAAGTGATGTTTTTTGCTTCCTGTTCTAGATTTTATGGCACTGCACTGCTCTGCTAAATTGTCCGTGGGCTGCTCCAGAGGTAGATGCATATTAGTGGCAGATGAACTGACTCTGATAAAAGGGTTTCCAAAGCTGCGCAGAGGACGACTGTGATGTGCAAAACCCCGTTTGCCTGCCTAATGCCCACACATCTGCAGTGGCTGCAGCTTGGGACTGCAGCTCCAAACTGGCAGAAAGCAACTCTTTCACCAGCATTTAAGAACAAACGTACATAACTGGCTGCAGTCCTGTTTTTAGATCAAAACACGGGGGAGGAAAAAAGCTTTATCCTTTATGCAAACAGATTCGGTGCAACGCATCCTTTTAAGTCTCTGCCCGCTGTAGCGAAGAGAGGGGATCAAATCTCCCCTGCCGGCATCACGCTGCTGGGCAGCGCAGATCCCTCTGGGGCTGTGGAGGGACCACCTTGCCCCGGAGGGGTTTTCCCGGTGAAGTGGGCTGTGTCCGTATCCACGGGAGCCTGGCTCGTGGGCAAGCACTAGTAGTCGGGTCTATTCTTGACTGTTTTATTCTCTCTGTCCAGACAGAGGAAACTGTTCGCAAGTTAACTGTGCGGTCCCTCCTTCCTCCCATCTCCCCCAGCCCCTTTGCTTCTGGTTTTCTTAGACCCTCTCAAGGCTCCGGAGGACCTGGGCTGCGACTCTATTGATTAACCCTTCTCCACTAGTTAAAGGGAATGGCTGCATGTCTCTGCAGAGCAGAAAGCAACCCTACCGTGGCAGTATGAGAGGAGGTTTGAGAAGGCTGCTCTTGCTAGCTCTTTTTTGGGATCATCTAATGAACAGCGCAAGTTCAAGTGTTTCTGTGAAGCAGAGCTCGGTGGTATCCAGCTTGGTCTGAGTGCAAAGCATGAATGAGATTGAATGCACAGCTGAGCCATAGTGATTTATTCTTTCAATTATTGTTTAAGGTCAATATTGTAACAAAATAAGCTGCAGCGTAACTAAGCTAGACCTGAAGGAACCTGGGAGGAGGAATTTATGGTCCAGCACTGCACTCCTGCAGTCTGAGCAGACTTTAATGGGAACTGTGTGTGCTTAGCACCTGGGAAAAATCGAAAGCCATCTGCTAAGTATTTGTGGGAGCAGATTTTTACTTCCATCCAGACAGCTCACAGTCAAGCCAGAAGCCTGGAGAATGGAGTCCGTTCAGAAGCTAAACACAAATCAACTCAAGGACAACTCTGTTTCCCTAATGAACACGTTTTTTGTCTCCTTTAGTTAAAAGAGCCCCAGTCATAGGTTGACTGGTTTTTTGGGAGCTGATCAGGCACCTGGCATTGCCTTTTGTTGTCTCATTTGTTCATTCAGCTCGTGATAAGAGAAATGAGCTGAAAGATCTGTGCCCTGTGCTCCCTGCCTGGCCTCCGAGTATTACTGCAGCTACCGAGCTGCTGTTTTGGCATTCGCAGCTCATGGTGGATGAGGCAGAAGTGGTGGAACATGGACCAGCAGATCTACAAATAATGCACTTCAGGGTGGCAGACAATAGTGCAATATTGATTTTTGTTTTGTTATTGCCAGCAAATTGATTATAACATTTTTATTCTTATCTTCCCATGGCATCTATCTCCTGTGTGTTACGTATATTACCTGTGGGTATTGCACAGCACTTGGATAACATAAGCGGAGAGCAACTCCTGCTAGCAAATTAAAAAATGGCACAGCCAAGCACAGAGATGCTAAGGGGGGATCGTGCTGGTTTAAGTTACGGACTGAGACGTCCCCGCATAACAGACCTGTTAGCCCACGTGCACCTAAATTGCCCCTTGAGTGCTTTGCCTACCTGTTAGTTCTCAGTGTGATTTATTCATCAGTGTTCCTATTTCAGCCTGTGGCTTGCAAAGTCAGCGCGCAGTTAACATGTTTTAATCTTTGCTGGGAATTAAGAGGTGAAAGTAGACTGAGTTCATGGAAGGACACAAGTAGTGACTTGTGACTGGCTGACTTGAAAGGCTGCTTATTTTTTCAGTGCTGCTGATTTGTGGATAATGACAGATGCTTTCTACTTCAAGGTGAGAAGGAATATGAAGAAAGAGATATTAGTTGTGCTGGAGGCCAGCGTGCTTCGCTTGGGACTTTGAGGCTAAGCCAGGCACAGGTTCAGCTGTTTGAAAAGAATGATGTGGGTTCAAAGCAAGAAAACGCAAGCAGAACCAACACCCGGATTTATGCAGAAGCCAGGAAGAGCTTTGCGCTGTGGTAGTTGGGTTCTTTTGCTCTCTTTTTCTTGAAGCAGAAAGGTAGCTGCTTTCCCATTTCCCCCTGCTCTCCAACAAGCTGAAATGTCTTGAAGATAACATTGAGGAAACACCGTGCAGCTCCTGGCAGAGCCCTGGGCAGCGCATGGGGGTGCTCTGTGGTACCCAGCCCCTTGTGGGATTGCGTTATTGCAGAACTAAATGAAAGGCTCTTAATGTTTTACTCTATCCTGTGTTTAGGAGCAAGATCTTATTTATGAAGGTGATTTTCACGTTATCTAGCTTGGTCTTGGCAGGAGCTCTCTTCTGGCCAGCAAAGAGGGCTTTTCACAGTTTGAAGGGAGCAGATAGATTGTTTGCTTTACTCAGTGTAGTTTACTCAGTGTAGTTTTCGACATTTATACTTAGTAATGGATAAGATGTCTATATTCACTAAATCATGAAGTCGTCTTTTCTATGCATTTTTAGAGTTGTAATAGTGCTGTTATAAGGACAAATGATATCTTCCAGGTAAATTTTGAAGTTGCTTCTACTTCTAGGTGCTTCAGTTTGCAGCTGCATAACTTTTTTTAGATGCATCAGGTCTAATTTATGGATAGTGAATGAAGGAATCTGGGCATCCTCCATGTCCATGGTGAGCAGGTCAAGAATGGGCTTCAGTAGCAGCAGGGGAGATGAAGGTTAGAAGGAAGATTTAGGTTTAGGAAAAAAAACCAAACCTTTATCAGCAGGGGTAGTAAAGGGCTGGAATGGTTTGTGTGGGAATGAAGTGGCATCTCTGCTGTCAGAGGTCGGAAGGAAGGGTTCAGCCGGATGTTAGTCAGTGGTGACCCAAGGCAGCACTGGGATAAATGCGACCCTTGGGGGAATCCCCCACCAGCACTGCATGGTGCAAGAGAAGGGCTTCGAAGGGGCTTCAGAGGAGGGACCATTCCCACATGGCCTGAGAGGAAAAATCCTTGCTTAGAAAGAGAGAAATGGAGCGATGAAAAAAAGCATGTGCCAATTCCCAACATCAGTTACTCCACACAGGGGGCTAAGGAACTGCCCCTGCCAACTTCTGAGGGGTCCCTTTTCACCTAGAGATGGCTAACGGCTAATTAAAACTGTACACTGCAAGACTTGAATTTAATGAGCTGTTTCGTGTCTGGGAGAAAGAAATGAAGAAAATAATTAGCTTCAGTAGGAGGACAACTAAAACAAATTTCCAACAGTTTTAAGGTCATGTGCAGTAAAAGCAGCAAGAGGTAGGATCTCATCCTTCTGGGTGTGAGTGTGGAGATATCTCTGAGGACTCCTGCAAGCTGCTCTGGTCCAGGGCAGAGGAACTCAGTGCTGCAATTATGATGGACCTTGCTGTCTTGTTATACCCTCTGCAAGAGCTATTCTAATAAAGACACTTTCAAAATGCTGGCAGCAGCTTTGGGTCCCCAAGTGCTCTCATTTCCCTCCCCTGTTTTCATGGTTAACCTGGGTACAGATTAGACATTCTGATCCCGCGTCCATGCGTTTGGTTTATGAAGGCTTTGCTTGGCCATCCCTGAGTTTCAGCAGTGTGAACAGAAGAAAACACTAGCCCAAAAGCACCCATATTCTAGGCCTGATCCCTTCGGTGGCAGAAATGGAGGTGTCATCACGCTTCAGATGCTTCCAAGGTCAGAAGAAAGCTGAGCGGCACTTCTGAGGACGGTGATTTTTAATTCAGATGCCTAAACTTTATCTGGGCAGCTGAAACCTCCTGTGACTCTTCTCCTTTCCATGCCTTTATGTTCTTTGCCTATCTACTAGCTAAGTAAACCCAGGTGAGAATTGCCCTCAGCCTTCATCCTCTGACATGCTAGTGACCCCTTAAGCCTGGGGCAAACTTGCTCTGCCTCTGTTTTATACATAAACCGGAGCAGTTTCAGGGATGTGTTTTGCTACTGATCAAGTCAGCAACACAGTATGTTGATGTTTTGCTTTTGCCCTGATTCCGCTTTCCTCCTTGCACCCTCACTGCAGTAAGGGATGCCTCATTTTCCTGGAAAGGATTTTACTGGTAAAGGCTTCATTGTGCGAAGGGCTGTCCACTTGGCTGATATAAAATGACGCTCAGCAAGGTTAAAACAGTGATTTTACCTATGATGAGGCTTTGACCTTGAGGCTTCTGGAAAGTGAGAAGTGTGGAGCTACTCTGCTTGTTGAAGTAAGCTGTCTGGGAACTGCGGGCACAGTGCCACCCACTTTGGATGAAGTCCAGGTGATTTTTACCCCAAAGAACTTTGCACTGTATATTGCATTATGTTTACGTGTTAGGATTGCCCGGAGGGATGTGAGTTAAACCTTAATGAGTTTCTGTCCAAGAGGCACTGTGAGAATGAACGTTATTCTGCCTCCTTTCTCTTCTCCCTGTGCTCCTGCTCCCTCCACCCGCCTTGCGTCTGAGCAATCATATAATCGTATGTTGCTCAGTAAACAGAATGGCCTAATGCTTGGAATATGGTGTAAAATGAAACAGTAACGGTAAACAACAGACTTTCATTTCTTGGGTAAAAAAAAATGTGCTTTGGGAGTTGGATTCGTGCACAAAGGGACTTGCTGGTACTCTTGTCACCATTCTGGGTTGACACCAGTTCCACTAGATATGGTGCAGATGGTGAAGTACCAGAGCGGTGGCATCAAGTGAGGTCTCAGCCAGCTGCACAGCTCTTGCCTCAACCAGGTTTTTATGTTGCCATTGCTGACCAGTTTGTTTGGGACTGTGTTTGCCATGGGCTCCTTCTCAGCTGTGCAAAGTCTCTGTCAGCTGCCTTTAATTTCCAGGATGCTGCTTTAACATTTGTTGCCAGCAGGCTGAAGAGGAAACTGGAAAACAGCAGCTATCTGTCATGTGAGAGCCGTATTAGATCAGATAGAAGAGTATTTATTTCATTCACCCATATTCTCTTGGAAATTTTTTCACGATTTCATGGTCCTGGATAGGGCAGCAGGAGAATCTGAAATGTACCTTTCAGAAATGAGTCACAGCATTTGCTGAAGGGCAATCAGGAGCAACAGAGAAAGTGAAAATGAAGCAGCAGCAAGTAGGTTGTGTTTCAGTGGGATTTTTCCCGTCTCCCGTGCTCCCTCTGCATCTTCCTAGCCATTGTTCCAGCCAGTGCAGTCAATGGCTGGCCAAGGACTACACAAGATTTAACTGAATTCCCACCCGGTGACAGCGCATCTCTATGTTGTGCAAAGTTGTGCACATCGGAAGATGGTGGCTTTGCTCGCAACCACTGAACTTTCCTTGTAGAGAACCTTTTACTAGTTTATTATTCTTTATTTACTTTACTGTTAGCAACCAACTGTGTAATATGCCAAGTGGTGAGTAATGTTCCAGACAGCTACCTGTGAAAGCCACCCGGGAAGAGAGACACGCAGGGAATGCAGAGGAGGAACCCTGGGAGTGCTGTTGACTTCTCTTCTCGACTTGACTTGACTCTTTTCCTCCTGCTCTTCCTAGGAACAAGCTGAAAATCTTGTGATTTTTGGGTCCTAGGGAAACTGAGAAGCATCTTGATTTGTTGTAGACAGCGATTCAAAGAGGAGCTCTTTCTCCTAAATGTTGCATGTTATTCTTTCCTGATAACACAGGTGGGAAGAACACCTAATATGTTCTGGTTTTAGCTGAACTCTGGGGCTTTGCTTTAGGCAAGGATTTGCTTAGGGTTGCTTACACTTCAGCCCAAGGCTGGTCTGTGCACCCCTGCTGCAAGCCCATGAGAGAAGGGTGGTCGGTGAGGTGAGGGGGGGAGGCAGTAAGCAGAAGTGTATGGAGTTCCCACTTGCACCACAGGCTTCTGTTACACTCTTTGGTAGCCTGCCTTAGCCCTTTGATTTACCAACTGTCAAGGGCCTGTTGTAAGTGGAGGTCACTCACTGAGGCAGCAAGGCTTCAGCTTGCCAGGCTGTGCAGACAGTGGTGCATACAGCAGTAATATCAGTGTTACCACCTCTGGTGACCTCTCGGCCTCTGGTGTGAATAGGGACTACAGAAACTTAATAATCGATATTGTTGGGTCAAGTGTGGCGAGCCTCGAGTCTGAATGAGACTTGATATCTTACTTTTGCCCTTAACTTCTCACCTTGGAAAGAACTAATGAAGCAGCTTTCCTCCTACTGCTCCGTCTGCTCACATGGCTTGTAAACTCTTCAGGGGTGAAGGCAGCCGAGAAGGCAGAGAGGAGCTTCTCCGCTGGGGCTGCTCGGTGCTCCTGTGAAATAAAAGCAGTCGTGCTGGTAAACAATGGCCTGGTGCCGCCAGAGAGCACTGACCGACAGCCCTATCTCTGCCACCTTGCTGACCTCAGGGGTGCTCGGGAGCTCTGCCGAGCATCCCGAGCCTTGGTGCAGAATAGAAAAACGATGGCTACACCGTGTCTTTCAGTGACAAGCAAACGGATGGGTCTAAAGCTAGTGAGCCTGGGTGGTGGCTAAATGCTTTGTGTGTTGAATGAACAATAACGAAATAGAGAATTTGCCTAAATAAAGATATAAACCCCTTAACAATCCACTGTAAAGTGCCTAGGAGTTGCACAGGTCCCTCCACGCGATGCATGGCTGTGGGGAACCCATATATTACGCTGTCAGAATGAGTGATACTCTGTTTTGGTAGGAACAACAGGAGTCATTCATTACTTTGAGAGCTCTTTTCTAGCTGACAAGGTGGCAGCCTGTGCTTGCAATAGCGTTTTTTTAAAGCTGAAAATATCCTCCCTCTCTTATTAGGAGAGGCTGGACAATTAAAGAGCTTCTTTCCACTGATTTGACATTGGAGCCTCTGCAGTCCCTCTGTCTGTGGGGCTACCACCTGGCTGACTGTACGCTGACTGTACGCTGACTGTCACTGGGACCACGTTTGGGTAGAGCAGGAGCAGATGATGGAGAAGAAATGGGTAGTTTTAAGGGTTACTGCTGTGATTGCAGCAGTATTTGTAGAAGTGCCTAAGTGATTTATGAACCTAGCTTGTGTGGAATGGCAAGGGGCTGCAGGCATCTCAGTTATTCTGGCGCTTTTGATGTGCTTTATCCTCTGGCTATAAGTGAAAATGTACTTGAGGTTTTCAGTCGGGACATCATGACCCGACCAATAATTATAAAAGGCACAAGGTTTTTTGGATGTTTAGTGTGACAGCCATTTTTGAAAAGGACTGAATGCACTCACCCGCTCCAGCCTAGGTCTGAGTTTCAGCCAAGTCAGGTCTTCAGCCTCCTGACCTGGGGATCCAGAAAACAGCAGTGGGTGAAATCATTGGTGGCTTTTGGAAATCTCTGCCTTATTCCAGGCTTTTCCCCACTGCAAACCTGTGCATGATGGACCTTGCAAATGCGGCAGGGAGTGGCAGCAGCTGAAGCAGGGCTGAGCTGTCGGTGCTAGAGGGGCAGAGATGTGATGCGCAAGAGCGAGGTGGGCCAAGAAGTGGAAGAGCGGAGCCGTCTGAAACGCAGCGGCAAGCAGCACGCTCAAAAACGCTTCCTATGAGAAAGCACCCACGTTCTCAGTCAGTGCTGATTAGCACTTGCTTGCAAGGTTGCCAAAGTAATAAATAATGAATTAGCGCCCATCAGTATTCTGGACACGTAGTTGCTGGTTGAAGCCCCTTGAGTAGCTGCTTCTGCCTGTGGCAGCTCTGGTGTTGGTGCACAAATGCTTCGCGCACGTCTTTGTTGCAGGCAAAGGCAAATATGCGATGAACCTTACGGATTGCAGAGCCTTGTATTGGAGTAAGAGCTGTGTGGCGTGCCTCACTGCCTCCACGGGAGGCGTCTCTCCTCTGCCCGCACTGAAGCTCCACGTTGCCTTGTGTCTCCCTAATGTTTTCAAGTATGTGTTCTTACCCTTAGAACTGAGGAAATACTTCAAATTATGCTTCTGAGGCTGTTCGCTCACATGCAAAATTGAGTTGTCTTTGGCTCTTCTTCCACCTGCATTTTCTAGTCCTGAAGTAGTCTCTGGAATTAATTCTTTTCCAACCAGATTTGCTGTCTCTGACACCCTCAATATCCGAGTTTAGCTCCTGAATTATTATTTTTCTTTATAAATAATACATTGGGAGACCTTCACGTGAATTATGATTTCTTAGCCTTTAAGGCATAGTTAGTTTACGTTTTCGGAGTCTTTTTTCATTGGTAAATGTGAGGTTTAAAAGTATGGCTTTTTCGGAAACGATCACTGAGTTTCTCACATAATTACTTGCCTTCAGGAATTGCAGATTTAAAAGAAACACCAAACGTTGTGAGACTCCCAGTAAAACTGTAAGGGTTGGCTGCTCTGGGAATACTCACAGATTTCTAATTTGACAGGTTAAGCACTGACACTCTTTTCAATACTGTGTTTCATCTAAAAGGCATAAATTTTAAGAGACTTGTGGGTGTGTTTTCTTTTTAAACAAAAATGAGCATTGAAGCTTACAAATATAAGCTTTCACATGGGAAATGCACAGCTAAAGTTGTCTAGTCACGAGCAGAAAGAGGAACAAAGCCAGGCCAAGAAGCAACCTGTGAACTCACTCAGAGCCAGCCAGCACAGTTTGAATATTCAAAAGAAGTTACTTGCAGTCATTTTTACGTCTTGGAGAAATCTTTGTTCCATCTTAGTCCGTGTCAAAATCCCTTTGGGGATCAACAGAGCGCAGATGTCAGCCGTGTTTGCGGCGTGTGCATTTCTTATGTAAGAACGCTCAGGTCTGTGGTCGGGAACTATTTTTCTCGGTAGTGCTCGAAATTCAGATGAAGACACCCCCCACCCCCCTCGATGAAGAATTTGCAAAATTCTGTTTTTTTCTCCCAAATCATTAGTTGCCAGAACTAGATCCAAGAAAACCACAAAGTTTGTAAATAGGGAGAATCTAAAATACTACAACTGTATCAATAGCTTCCCCATGCTTATTTATTTTTCGTTGCCTGATGTGAGGTTATTTGTCAGCTTCTGCTGTCTTTATCACATGTGGCATCATGTTTCTCGCGCTGTCATGTACTATCAGAGGTGGCAATGGCTGGGCTAAGAGCAGACCAACAGCCTTAGTGCGTTCGAACTGAACGTTTAGTGCATGACTGAACTGCATGTAGTTTCATTGATGAGCTCTTAGACACCTCTAGGAGATTTGTGCGTGTTGGGATTTGTCCAAGATTTCTTCTGTTGCATCCAGATTAAGGATCTTCATGTTGCAGCGTTTGACCCATCCTGGGTTTTGATCTTATGCCTGGGCCTTTGGAAGCCCATAATGGGAGCTTCATTTTGATTGAGCCATATATTCTTTCTTCTAGTTTAAGAAGCTTTTGTGAAACTCCTTTTCTTAATTTTTACAGCGTTCCTCTCTCTTTTATGAACGATGGTATATAGGAAACAAATTATATTGTGTTATGTTCCTGATCATTAGCCCCATGGCCTGAAGCATTGGACCATGCTGTGCACAAGCCCATTGGGTCACTTCTAAAGACACAGAAACGTAAAACTTCCCTTACGGTAGAAATGGGAAACCTGTTTGTTGCCTCCTGTCCCACACCTCCAGCTCTTCACATCTGCAAAGACTCACTACCCACGCGCAAAGGTGGAGCTTGGCCGCCGGGGAAGGACAACAGACCCATGAGCCTTTCGACTGCCTGCCACTGGGAGAGTTGCTGCTGCTGGCTTTGCAGTTGCTTCCTTGTGGGCCTCCAGGTGCGCTGGCTCGACAGCAAGCTGCTTGGGGCACTATATGACTTCACATCAGCTACCAAACAGGCACTGACATAAACTGAGCATGAAAGTTCAGGACAACCATAGGCTCCTCTCTCTCCAGCTCGGATCTCCTCTTTGCTATTTGTACTCTTCCACACCAGCAAACACTAAAAAAATCAATGATGCCTGGGGAAAATATGGGTGACACACCCTTCCGACAGCCTCCCAGGACACAGAGTGCCAGGTACAGCCAGCCAGCTAACCAGGCTCACGTGCCAAGCAAGCCCTTAACCCAAGCAGTGGCTGGGGTAGAAAGACCTACCCCCTCACCCCAGCGTGGTGCAGAGCAACACTGGATTGGCAGGGTCTCTTCTGACAGCCCCAGAGTTGCCAGTTGTAGGGCTAGTCACCACGGCTGACCCCAGCGAGGATGTAGCGGGACTGGGCAGGGTCTCCTGGTCCCTGTGGGTGACCATCTTTTCATGGGGAAGATGCTGGCAGCCTTTCAGGCACTGGGCAGGGTTCTGCAGAGGACTGTGATTGCCTGAAAGCAGTACTGCAGGAGTTTGAGGAAGCAATACTGTGATGGGTTTTGGATGGGACCTTTTTGGTTGCAGCTGCTGGGGTGGCTTCAGCAATACAAACATTGCCTCATGCTCTGCATCTGCTGAGCCTCAGCCCTTTTGCCATATGCCTATCTGCAGAGATGAAAGTGCTGTTCGGGATCCAGGTCTGTTCTGCTCTTAACCCTTGCTGCTCATCTGCCCAAATGTGGTGACACATGGCCATTACTAGTGACTGGATAAATTGCGATGTGGAGACCCTCTAAAGAGAGCATAGACCTACTGTGTAACTTATTTCAAGATCTGTGTATCTGCATCCATATGTGTGGCACTAGCTCAGGTCAAAGAGAAATCAGTTGGCAGTAGCTTTCACTACTAATCTGCCTCATTTCTGAATCGGAGACTCGGGAGTGGCTGCTGTGGTGCACAGATTTCGGCTGTACTGGTTTGGAAATTGTATTCTGTCTGCTAGAGTTACTATCATAACTCTCTACTCTGATTGCCCCCAAATGGTTTTTCATGATAGATGTTCTGGGATCATGTTATTTACTGAGAACGGGGAAAGTAGTTTTTGGCTTTTGGTACTGAAATGTGTCTTTGTTAGTACCATTTGAAGTAATCCAGAGGTTTGGACAACTGTTTCCGATAATTAAAGACATATAATTTGTTTTTTTTTAATCTCCAGTCCTGCAAACACAGAAATATGTGCATAGCTAGGTACATATGCATAAAATGTTTACCTGTATACAGATGTCTTGGGTATCAGGGCTTAATCTTTGAAGTGTGGCTTTAAGCCAAGTACATCAGCTAGGAAAGAAACCTGTAGCACGCGTGATTTTACAAAGGCTATTGAACAACCTTTTGCTGAAAAGCCCATCAATACGTTCTATGCATCAAAAGCCAAACGAGCATTTAATGGCTAAGTTCAGGTCAGCCCCCATATTCATTATGCCTCAAATATACTGCGAATATGTTTCGGCCTGAAGGTCACGGTTTAAGTGATTCATCACATTGTCTAAGTGGTTGCCCCTGTGAGTTGCATTGCACTGTAAAGGGCAGAGGCCTGGGAGCATAGTTTCTCTGGATTGCTCTCATATCCTTTAGGCATACGGTTATTATTGTTATTTTCTGAGAGAGTGCATTTTTTCATATTAAAGTATTTGATTTGTATAAGATATACAGAGAGACTGATCCAGTTTACATAGGCATCCCAAGGTCTATGGGCATAAAAAATATTTATCTGATTTGTAAGGTGGGTGTGACTTAATGCATTCAGGCAGCATCCAGTTTATGTCCAAGGGTATTGGGCTAACAGGGCCTCGTGACAGAAGAGAACGTCATGCATGCCTTTGAGAAAGAGGAGAAGGTCACTGAGTGTGAAGGATTCAGGACTTTCCAACTTCTTTCATATAGAGATAAATCTCTCATCTGGCCATTTGTCCTGAACGCGTAAGAGAGAGAGATTTAGAGAAGGAGAGATTTCCTGTTTTAGATTTGAGGCAGTTTTTATTAGCTAGGAGCTTAGCCTGCAGCAGACGTACAAGAAAAGTCTTTTCTTTTTCTAGTGATGGTTGAGCTTCAAACTTTGTCTTACCAAGGGCAGAAAGCCATCTAGATGCTTGGATACTTTTCTGAGTCCTTTTGGCTTGCTTATCAAAAAGATTTTGCAGCGACTTAGTTACAGTATATAAATAAGTACTTCTACTATGGGAATGTACTGGATATTAAAAAGCTCTTGAATCTAGCAGAGAAATGCGTAGCAGGAACTAATGGCTGGAAGATGAAGCCAGATGAATTTAAAGTAGAAGGGAGGTAAATGTTTTAAAGAGTAATTTTAAATAATCATTGAGATGAAGAAGGTAAAGAATAGCGTTGAAGGTATCTCTTGATACTTTCAGTCATGATTGAATGCCTTTCTGAAAGATATTTTTCAGCAAATTATGTGATGCTGAACTCAGTATAAAGATAACTGGGCAAAAGATAATGGTATGTGTTAGAAGAGAGTTATCACTAGTTATCGAATGGTGCCTTCTGACCTTAGCAGTTATGAGTTGAAGCATTTGAGAACTTGATACATGGTAGCTGCAGTTTAGTTGACTGTGAAAGGCATTTTCCTGCATTATTTCCAGGACTTCTTTGTGGACCAAGAGTATAGGCAGAAAGTAGCTCTGAAGAGGGGGGACCAGTTTCACTTAAAAATTATTGAAAAGATTTGGATTGAATTTTCATTCAGCTTTTTGCTTCTTTTAGCTCTAAGTCCTTAGTCACATTTTAGGGGTGCGGTGTGACAGATAGTGAGGAAGAATTCAGCTGTTGCTTAAAAGTTAGATCTTTTCTGCAGATAATATAGTAAAATCCTCCTTCAGTGCTTAAAATGAAGTACTCAGGCAGATCACTGGGACTGTGAATTAACCCTGCTGATCCTGGACTAATCACTTATGCTGATGTCTCATTTTAAATGGATACCTTTTCTTTCACACTCACAGCTCAGCGATGTGCCTGTGGAGGGTCTCTCAGGAGACTTGCACCTTGTTTCTCCCACTACCATTTGAAGACGGTCTCTTATGCATGGCATATCATGGCAGGTAGCCCACCGGTGCTGTCATCAAGGTGAAAATGAGCTCTGTCATGGGCTGATGGAGGGTCTCATGCTGCTTATGCTCTTAGGAGACAGCTCCCAAACTGTTTCACGCATAATTTTTAAGTGGAACATTAAAGTCTCTCTCTCCTGAGACCCATCGCATTGAACTCCTGTGTTTTTAACTTGGAACACTCCCTTCAGGAGCTTCTCTGTTGGACTATCAAACCTCCGTAGAGATATTGGCTTTGCTTGCTGTAGTAATCCCTTCTGCCAACTCCTAGCATACATGGGGATCTAAGCGTTTTCAGGAAGGACAGTGATATGTATTAGTGGAAAATGCTTCTGACAGAGCAGCAGGTGTTGCTCGATATAGTCTTTCCCGTGGAAGTCAAGAGGAGCTTGGTGCCTGCAGAACATGGATCAAATCATGGCTGCTGGCAGAGTCCTGCTCCGTCATCCCGCCCCAGATGCGTACATGAGCAGAGCCCCTCTTACAGCCTTGCAGAGTGGATGTTAATCCAGGTGGATACGTTAATATATGCTGGGAAGGACTGACTGGGACTGGAGGCAGAGAGCATGAAGTACTGTGAGCATAGAGAGAGGGACCAAGGTCAGGGCAGGCTGGCAAGGATGATTATATAGCTGCGTCTTTTCAGCCTGGAGAAGATGACTGAGGGGAGATGCAAAAGAGATCTTGTATGATCGTGAGAGACCCAGAGGGGGTGAGTAAGAGCTGATCGTTTTCTCTCTTACAGCACGAGATCTAGAGGCATCAAATGAAACTAGCAGGTGGCAAGTTTGAGAGAAACCAGAGGATGTAATTTTTGGCACAGCCCTTTCCCCCAGGTGGCAGTGGATGCTGTAAGTTTATAGGGTTCACTTAGCAATTGGATGATTTAATGGAAAAGGAGGCCGTAGAAGGCTGTTAAAGGCAAAAACACCACCTCCTGCCCAAGACATCCCTATCCTGCCAGTGGGTGGGATACATGAGAGTATTCTGGGACTTTCTGTACAGGTTTGCTCAGTTTTCATGTTCTTTCCCATGCATAGACTCATGGCTGCTGTCTGAGAAGGGGTAATGAGCTAGGTGGGCCTTTGATCTTATCTGCTCTTATGTACCTTTGATGACCCGCTACATCAGCGTAGTCATTACTGCTGACTAACTGTTAGTACAGTCGCAATCAAACTGCTTGTCCTTCAGGAGAAAATAATCCTGCTATTGGCCAGTTTGTCAAGCCATACCTCACCCTTCCTATTCAGGCCTGTGTTTTAGCAGGTTTTGCCTTGCAAGAGTTGGCATCTAGATATTTCACTGATGGAAGCAGCCCTTTAGAAAGACACAGCAGTTCAGCTGGAAAAAAAAAAAAAAGTACTGAAACAAAGTGAGAAATTTTATCTGGAAAATGAAAATTTGAGGTAACTTTGGAGCTCTAAAGCTGAAACATCCCTTGTGGCAGCGCATACCCCGGATCCAGTGTTCTCCTCTCTCCCATCTCCGCGCTGTGCGTTACTCTGGGGTAGGAAGAGTGCAATGGGCAGGCAGCTTCCCGCTGCTTGTTTATACCCAAAGCAATGCAGCTCTGAGCCTCGGATTGAGGTATTTATACCAGTGGGATCCTAGCGCTGCATAAATAATAGCAGCATTGCAACTATTGCCTGCTGACTGTTTGGCATAACCACGCTATTTATATGTACCCAACAATGTAACTGTAGCCGTAGAAGACGATTTAAATATGACCCACGCTGTAAGTATACCCTTAGGAAGATATAACTAACTGCACAGATAATAGTTTCAGGTAACTGTACCCACAGGAAAGCATAAAAATACAAATAATAGCCACAATGTCAGTATAATATAGAAGTCAGAGGGTCTCAGTGTTGATATAATAGCAGTAGTATAACTTTACTCGGAGGAGAAGAATATAATCATCTGAGTAACGGCTGCGCTGTAATTGCAGCCGTGGGAGGGTGTAGATCTGTGAATTATAGCGATGATATATAATCATCCCAGAAACAGGAGGTGACCTGTGTGGGGAGGACCGGAGCAGGCTGGCCTTACGGGACGGGCAGTTACCTGAGGAGCAGGTCTGCACCGGAGCCCCGGTGGCAGGGGAGACGCAGAGCGAGGCGTGGAAGCCGTCGCTTTTTCTGGGCGCTTCCCCGAGAAATCGGATGGATGTGTTCGAGAACGCGGTTTCAAAGTGCGACATAGACCCCTCCAGCAAGAGAAAGGGTTTTCATAACGCATAAGACAGCAGCGGGCCCTCTCCGGAGGGGCAGCCTCGGCCTGGGCGAGCGCAGCACGGGCCGGGCCCGCGGTCAGTAACTGCCGCCTGAAAGGGGGAGCAGGAGAGGCGCCTAACCAGCGGCCTGAACGGAAATCAGCTCGCGGAAAGGGACGCAGTTAAAAAAGGACATCTCACTTTCTCTCTTTGTCAAAGTTGGTCTGACTGACCCTCTAAATACAGAAGGCTTTATTTTGGTTATTCCTGTGCCTGTGAAGAATGAAAAGAGGAACAAAAATCGTTGCCGGTTACCTTTCATTTGTATACAGCTCTACAGCAACGGAGCTGTCTGAAGAGAGAGCAGACGCGACCCGGCGCCTGCCGTTTTAGGTTGAGCCTGGTGCTGCGTGCTTCGAGCTGGGTTCGGATCGAGATGGGAGCGAGTGAAGTAGCATGACCGCTGTCGCCTTTAGACCTTCGCAGGGGCTTCATGTGTTTCATGAGATGCGTGTTTGACAGCGGAGGGGGAACAACTTAGCGTTAAAATAGAAGCGGTTTAAAGCTTCCACACAGCGCTGGACAGTGTGGTGTTTGAGACAGGGACTTGGGTTTGTGGGTGTTTTCTTCTCTTTGTTTTGTATTTTTTTGACTGAATTTGTGTACAATACAGTTTGTGTATTTCTGAGGAGATGCTCCAACCAGTTCTGATTATTAGAAGCAGCGAGCAAAATAAATTCCTTGGAGACTTTTAGGAAAAGTGCTATAGATATATAATTACTTGATCGGTTTTCTTTTGTCCTTGGTACACTGATGTGTCTAAGCGCTAAGATAGCGCTGTATGGCTGGCTGCCTGGAACGGACCACTGGTCTTCCAGGGCAGCGTTGTATCTTGCGAATGGCTCGTTGAAAACCGAAGGATAGCTTCCGCTACAGAGGTGAGCTGAAGTGTCTGGCCACTTTACCTTCGTGTGTCAAGAACATCCTTTACCCTGCGAGCAAGATCGGGAAACCCTTGCGTCTCACTATTAAATTCCTACAGGGTGCGTGGATGTAGGCAGCGAGCATAAAGACCACATGAGATAAGGGGTAGATTTTCTGCTTGAAGCTTTCCACTTCAGAGAGGAAGGACGTGCATTATTCACCAAAGGAAACTTCTTGGGAGGGCATCTCATTAGCACTGTGTGTTCCCCTTTTTAAAGTTCAGTACAGGAGCCTTTCCTGATTCAAAGTGACTGGAAAGCGTTGTGGCAGCATGCTGGGAAGCTGGGCCTGGAGAGCAAGAGGCCCTACAGGTAGAACGAAAGGCCACTAAGAAGGGGAGGGAGAGGGAAGTGGTGCTGAACGCGGAGAGATGTCAGCTACATTATTCACCAGTTTCCTTCAGGGCAGCTGCAGGAGTCCTGTTCCGCTCTGCTGCGTGCAGAAATCACCGCCGCGAATGTTCTGCGCAGTCCCCCAGCCGATTTAACAACGCCCATGGATAGATTTACCAGATGGTATCAGACATGAGTAGCAACATCTGACAGGCCCCCATAGTCACAGTTTATACTGATTGAAACCAAGGTTTTTGGAATGACCGAGTGCTTATATACTTGTTGCGTGATCTGGTCGGGTCCAGTCCTACTCGCAGCCCTAAACAGGTCACTAGCTGTAGAAATGAAGCAGACTTGAGGACGCATCTGTTGTAAGAGATAACCGAGGACTTTTAGGGGTCGTCTTTCTGGGTCAGTGATGCAGACGCCTTGATCTTATACTCATCTTTGGCCCTTCTTCGTGAAGGTACCTCTGCCTAGCTCTTGCACTGTTAAAAGACACAACTATCAAGGGGCTATTTTGAGAAAAGAATAATTGCTCCAAATCTCTGCTGGAACTGCAAAAATGAACCAGACATTTAAGAAAAAAAATTAGTTCTCCTGATAAATGCAGTCATAATTACCATCCTGTGGAGGGTGTCTCAGAATGGGAAGCATTCACACTATCCAACCTCTGTTGCTTATTCAAGCAATTCAGGTGCCTAGAATTGCTCTCAGGCTAATGGAGTGGAGCATTGTCTTTTGGAGAGTGATTGAAGGCATGTCAGCAAAACGCCTAGTTGCGGTGTTTTGAACACCCTGCCCCTTTCAGCGTTACTCTTTCCTTGTTCACTGGTGAAAGCACGGGCTAACTGGTCTATAATGAACACGGAAGAATTGAAGCTGAAGAAAGGGGGAACACAAAAGAACAAGTGATGGACAAATGTTTCTTTTGGCAAAGTTAGCTTATATAATTTTAGGCCTTGGTAGGCCTAAGAACCTTTTTATTGTTACAGGCCAAATACATCCTATTTGCTGATGTACCACGTAGCATCTTTGAGTCACTGACAACGTAAAGGCCACCTTGCTGGTGTTCTTGTTTTCTGGTTTTGGAATAGCCACGCATGACACATTGCATTGGCAGGGCTATTCCTCGTGACTTGTGCTGGGATGCGTATCTTCACCTGTAGCTCAGTGTTTCCTGTCAAATGGTGGCTTCTTGGCAGCCTATGTGAAACTCTCAGCTCAGTTCTAAGATTTGGAGAGCTACTAGTCCTAGCAGAGTGAAGAGGGACTCTACATGGAGCATCAACTCCCTCCATGCACCTGGATAAGGCTCCTCCAGGGCAGACAGAGATACAAAGGCACGCAGGATGGTTGACTGCTGGGGAAATTATGGCAGCACTGCCTGTGATCTTCCAGTCGGTAGACAGATTTATCAGCTCTTCTTAAGCACAGATAGAAAATAGATTAACAGTTGCTTGCCTTCCACAGGTTCTGTCACTAATGAGGTGAGTGTTCCTCTGTGTTTTTGCTGCATGAAAAGAGTGCGCTCACATTGGTGCACTCCGATGGTACTTCTCATCTGGAGACATTGACGTGCACAGTTGCCCAGCAGGCTGTTGCTACTGAAGACATCCATATTAACCTCATTCACTGTGATGGGGCTCTGCATATGTTTCTTACTCTGCTTTAGTGGCTGATACACACCTAAAAAGGGAAGGGAATGATACGTTTGCTTTGCACTGATTTGAAAAATTATTGTTCTAAGAAATTCAGATGTTAGGGGTGATTCAGCCTTGACTGTGTGAAGGGCTTTACTCTTTCCCTCATCCTGATAAGTTGCTGGTTTCCATTTGAATCCTAAGGTAATACAGGGGAAAGTTAAAATGTAACTTGAACGTTCATTGGTACAAACAGCGTACCAAGAATATCTAGGTACATCTGAAGAGGTGCTCTGTCTGGAATACTTAGTGGCAAATGGGAGGTCAGTGTAAGGGTAGAGATGCTGTAAGGATATTTTAAGTAAGTATGATTTTTTTCTTTTTTAGTTGATTTCTATTCCTGTTAAAGTGCATCGAAATTCTCAGAGTAATCTGTGGCTCTAAGCCTTTTGCCATCTCAATGTTACTTGCTTAGCCCACCATAGCAGCTGCTACTGTGAACTTGCTGGTTTTGGTTTATTTTATTTTCTGTTTGGATCCAACTAACAGGATCTTTTTCAGTTTGTTGTCTTTGTCACACTTATTCTTACTGATTAATGAGTTTGATACGCTTCCGTTGATCTAATGACAGAAACTGTGCGTTATAAGGTTTCAGCCCCCGAATTCCATCATCTGATTCTTTTTTCATCAGCAGACTCAGTTGCTTTGTGTCACTCTAACTTTAAAAGAAACATAATAATGATTTAACGGTAATGATAAAACAGTTGTACTTCATTAAATGCAGTCGTCTTTTCCTTTAGAGTTTCAGCATTGCAAATTTTACTTAATTCTGACTGCAGTTTCATAACCAGTCCTGCTTAAGGTCATTTCAAAATATCCCACCTCACCTCATATATATTTTATGATGCTAATGGGCCAAAGTCTACAAACGGTAAGAGGTGGTTTGTAGTAAACCTGTAGAATTTCCTTTCTGAAGGAAGTTGTAAATACGGAAGGCTTACATGGACTCGTGAGGGACTGGAAAAATGCTTTGGAGAGATGCATTGATCTAGGTCAGGCTTAGAAGAACACAGAGCAAAAAACATTTGGAGCCCGGGATACTCCTTGGGGAGTGTCATATAGGCTTGCCCTGTTCTTGGTGCGCACTGGATGTGCACTTGTGGCCACAGCTGAAAACAGGATACCAGCTGTGATGGACCCTTGATCTGGGTCAACGTGGCCAGTCTTATGTTATCTCTGTTAGCTACCGTGAAGCATGGATTGTTTTTGGAACAGCTGACTGAGTTCAGGATTTCTTGATTCCTGTGATTTTTGCTGCTGAACAGCAGTGCCTCCCTCCACCTTAGCCTGCCTGCATGGCAGAGGGCTGCAGCCACGCTTCCCTCTCACTGTTTGCGGTTCTCATCAGCACCTTAGAGAGAGGAATCTACGCTAGACCGACCTGAAAAAAAGCAGGCGTATTTTTTCCTCATATGAAATGGGTTCATCCAGTATTGTATCTGCTTTCTGTTCTAAAGCTTGCTTTCTGCTATGTTTTCCAGCTGGTCCAAATACAGCAGTGCTCAGTAAAGAGGTCTCTCTCTATCTGATGCCTTTCTAACATTAATTCCGCTATAGTCTTTTAATTGGAAATGCTGCTGTTGCTATACAAAATTGCTCTAAAAAATATCCTGTGGCTCAAAGGTTGCCCTTTGTGAAGGCAGACTGAAATGCTGAGGATATATCTACGCAAGGAGGGAAAAATCTGCATCATAATGGGCAATGTTCTAACATGTGAAAATAATTGAATGCTGTAATTACTGTCTCAAGGGATGCATGGCTGAATCGACGCCTTTTCATTCTAGGTACTATCTCATTTCCAGGAAGAAAGCTATTATCATTACATGGCTGTTGGTGGTTTGTGTGAAATGACTTGATGGTTTCCATTTGCTCCATTATGGACAAATCCATAAATCATAACTGGCCCCATATTGACAGAGTGATCCAAGAGGGAAAGGACTGAATGAGAGCAGGATTTCAGTGCTAGAGATCAGCGTTGGCGATGGCTGGCGAGGGTTTGCCTTGCTGCTGCCTGTTTGGCATGCGCTGTCAGGGAGAAATTTATCTTTCCAGGTTGCCAGCCCAGTAACTTTCTCACATGCTGAAACAGAGTTCAATGTCAAAAGGAGGAAAAAGTGCAGTCGAGGGAGGCTGATTCTGGGGCGAACTGGACGTGCCACGGATTAAGGAAAATACCAGCTTTGTACTTTGGCTTTGAGAAGAGCGGGGCAGGGCTTGGCACTGTGTGGGAAGAGCAGTGTTTAATGCCCCTAGTGAATGAGAGAGGAGGGTTTTAACTCACCAGCTGGTCTCCTTCAGTTGCTCTGTGGCCTTTCAAATCCTTTGTCTTGACGCTCCCTGCCACACTAGAGGTAGAAGGTTGTCTTGAAAGCCAGGAGAGGTGTCCTTCTTGGCCCTCTCTGGAGAGGCAGCTCACTAGTGATAAAATGACCATTCCTGCTTGCCACCTCAGTGGATCTACCACGAAACCCCTGGGCTTTCCTTCCCGGGAGTGCAGTGATTTTGCACTCTGAGCTTTGTCCCTGCCTGGAGCCAAGGTACGTTTTTGCTGCATGTAATTTATGTGATTTTTTTTTTTTTTTGAGCTGTTAGGAGACAGTTCTCCAACCCAGTTTTCCCTCTAATGTTCATTTCTGTATGAAGATAAAAAGTCTTTTCGAGGATTCCCTTGAGGACCAATTTGCAGTGTAGTTTTGATTGATTTAGCTGGATGTATGTAAATAGAATCACACATTTAACAGAAACGCAGATGAAAGACACTTTCAGGAGGGCTCCGGGCAGACATTGGGAGTTAGCCTGCAGCCAGCACCTCAGTGCAAAACCTGCACTTCCCCTTCTTATCACAGTTTATTCCATATTTTAGTCACTGGTGAATAGCTCTGTAGTGAGACGCTTCTTTGTTTTGGTCACTTGTCCCTTAGATCTACCTCAGGTCTGTGGCTGGCCCCTTTTATGTAGTGGTCGGCCACAAAAAAGATGCTTTTGTACTAGTCCCAAAGCCCTCAGGTTCATGGATAACGGGAGTCATACGTATGGATGGCACAATTTCTCACTGTGACCTGGGAGGGGGGCGAAGATTGAGGAAAAGTCCTTTATTTAGTTTGCCTGTTTTGGGGGACGTGCACCTCGTGTCAGGGGTTGTGGGAGGCCTCATTACCTCCCGTGGCAGCCGAGGGGCTGATGCGAAACAGCTGCTTGCAAAGCTGGTGGCCCCGGAGGCGCAGAGGTGGTGGATGGGGAGGTCTGCCTGTCTGGTCCAAGGAGCTGTGCGAGGCCAGGATTGGGGCTGGCACGACGCTCTTCCGCAGGCCCCCAGCTCGCCCCTGCAGGGCAGAGCTAGGAAGGGGTCAGCCTGACTTTGCACTGCCTCCTACCTGATTTCCAGGAGGATGTGACCATGGAAAGGAGATTTTTGGCAGTGCCCCATGTGACTTTCTCTCCCCTTCACCCAAGGGATGTCCTGCTGGAGGTTTGCCTAAAAAGGAGATTTGCTGTAAAAAACTGAGCAGGGGCAGCTGATACAGCTGAGGTCTGAAGGAGCTGCCCAGTCCCATGTGTCCACCACGCAGACAAGGAGCGTGCGTGCTGCAGCACGAGGAATGACAGCCAATTTACACCTCCACTTGGTGAGCTTGCATCAGCAGGCTCCGCTCTGGACACGTCTTCTGTGAACTTGCAGAGGAGGGTGACTTCCAAGAGCTCTCTTCCTTTTCTCACCAAGAGTCTTAATTGCAGTCTTTTTCTTGGCTGGTAGTTAGTCCTCATCTGAGTACCTCATGAGTCATATCACTGGTTTTACACTAAAACCACCCATTCATCTCCCTATGAAAAGCCATGACCTTTGCAAGAAGTAGCTGCATCTGTCCTACAGTTCTAATTCTGTAGCTGCCTTTGTGCCATGACGCTGGAAGGATCCTTAGTTTGCATTTTCTTGGATTTGTAAACCTTATGTGCTGGAAGCTATAAAAGGCTGGGCTTTCCACAGCAGAAAGAGAACTGTGCTTATATGTATGGATTTCTACAATTGGCCGTGCGACTAATTCTTTCACGTCAGCATCTCATAGGAGTGCTAACCTCCCCAGGAACAGAAGAGCCCTTTCGAGGACCCTTTGTGTGCAGAATAACTGCATCTGTTGCTACACATTGCCCTGCCAGTACAGTCCACTTGTAGTTGTGCTATTTAGCCAGGGCCTAATCCAGTTCAAATACAGCTGTACCTCTTCTCTGTATGGCACATGGTGCAACGTAGTCAGATTCCCTACGTCACTTTAAAAAGCAAAGTGAACAAGATACTGCCTGCCTTTTCCCCACAAAAAAAACCCAACCTGCCTTTCTCCCCGATTTGGGCTCTGTGAGTTACTCAGCTAAAGGCTAAATCATATTATGTTGTACATGTTAACTGGAAACAAAGCAAGTCTCTGCAGACGTCTGAGCAGATGCCAAATGTCGAATTTGATGGGAAATGCTTAATTACTTCTCTCCAGCTTACTTTTCTTTTTTTCCTTTTTTTGAAAATTCTTCCCTCACCATGTACAATGTCCTCTCTTTTCCAAGCATCACTGTAGTGCTCTGATGTAGGGCTGCTTGTTCCCTGCAGGAAGCTAAGAAATGCTGATGAGGAGGCTTGGTTGAAGACCAGGATCTTTTTGGACAAAATCTTTGTATCTTATTTTTGCTCCTGGTTTCACGATCAGCTTTCCCCTATGGCATCATTCTTGTGTTTTGAGGCTTTCTTTCAGATTTCTGTCCCTTGGCTCTTCCTTCTGGTGGATTTGTGCTGTGTCTCTCTGGCTGCATTTTACCCCTCGCTACGTTCCATGGGAGCGAATGGCAGAGCATGCAGTGGCGAGGTGATAAAACCTGGGAGCAGAGCTGTTCAGGGGTCTTCCTCAGATCCTCGGTGAAATCACTGATCAAATTGAGAAGGGAAGAGAGTCTGAAATGCTTGAGAACTTACTGGAAGAAGTTTGTACTGCATGTGCAAAGTCCAGATTCGATTCTCTATACTAATTTGGACAGGGCATGGGCTTAAAACCGACTTTCCCATAGCCTAGATAGGTGCCCTGTCCATGAGGCAGTTCTGGGATTTTCTCTCTCGCTGTTTTCTGCTCTTGATCCAGTGATAAATTCTGGTGAATTTGTCCCTAGATGGGACAAGATATATTTATGAAATTGTGGTCATTCTTGCAGGATAGAAAAACTCCCCCAGGCTGAATAAACATTCAGCAGGACAGGAGTGAGGATTTGAATATATGGCCTTTAGTCTTAGACTGGTGGTGGCTTCCAGAGCTGTATTTAGCTACCTGAGAGCTGTGTGCTAGAAGAGGTTGAGAACCACACTGCCAGCAGAAGCTTTGCAGATCCCTGATGGGGGAAAGCTCTTTTTCACCCTTTCCTGTTTCTTGTCCCATCTGAGCACTGAGCAGCACGCTATCTGCTGAGCAGGGACAAGAATGTACAGCATATACAAGGAGCCTGTTGATGGTATACAAGGATGATGGATGAATTGGTTTTTTTCATTTCTGAAATCCTTCTTGTGATGAATGAGTCTCCTGTGCTCCGATATCACTGTTTTCCAGATCTGCCTGCTTGTCTCTGCTAATATTTCCATTTGCCAGGTCTCCCCCCATCCCGCAGGACCAGCCCAGCAGTGCCAGAGCTCTTCCTCAGGCAGGATCTCCCAGCACACTGGGAGCACGATTTGGGGGAAGAGGAGGTGACAGTGATGTCTTTATGTGTTCAAGCAGTATTTTCACAGATGTGGGAAATGGAACAGCACGGTGGACACTTATAGCACCGGACAGATACTCTTCCACTGTATGGCAGTGTACAAGCAGCCTGTAGTGCTTCCTTTCTTGACATCATCACAAAAAAGTGAAACATAAAAGGGGTAAGAGGATGAAATGAACTTGCTTTTTTTAACGGGTAGTTCCCTCACTGTTCCCCTCACTCAGGATCCTCAACACGCTGACCTGTACCTGGGCAACTGGTGCCATCTTCAAGCACTCATTACCCGCAGCGGGGTGCTCAGGCTTGTGCCGTGACTCAGATGTCCTCTCCCACTGTGCCGTGATGTTTGGAGCATCATCAGTCTCATCCAGAAACAAACCCAGAGCAATTCACTTTGATGTGTAAAGTGTAAATTAATGAAATGACTGAATTAATGCTTTGTGCCTCTTGGGAAAGAGAGCAAGGGGAACACATTGGCCTATATTTCATCAGAGGAAAAAACTTGTTTAGTTGTATGCACCAAGCAAAGACTTATTGAGAGCATGGTCTTTGAGTTCCCCAAGTGCAAGTCCTCTGAACCTGCTCCATTCCCTGTACAGCAGCTTTATGCTGAGCGAACACTTGTGGGCTGCTGACCAGAACAGGAAAGCTTTTCCTCCTAGGGCTGTGGGGGCGAGGTTAGACTTTCCCTTTTATTTCTTTCTTTAGATGTCAAAATCCAAGGTGTTAGGCACAGGAGCAGACCTCAGGTGACTGCAGTTCTGCCATTGCTGGGGCAGAAAGAGCAAAGGGGTCCCAGCTCTCCTGGGGCAATTACCCCCTGTAGAAGGAGAGAAGCAGGATGCGTGCGACTAGAAATGGGGCGCTGAAAACACGCGTCTCTCTGGCCGTTCATGGCCCTGTGCAGTGGGACCCTGCTGGAGGATAGCGGAAATCCTCTCCTTGCTTCTGAGGAGTATTGTGAAGATAAGTTCCTTAATATTTGCGAAGCAGTTGGATGCTATGGTAATTAATCCTGAAGAAAAGGCATGCCCACGAGAAACAAATCTTTCTATGTTTAGAGCAGGCTTTGAACAGAGTGAAGGGAGCTGGGCACTGAGACGCGTCACAGCGTGGGTTCAGCAGCGTAGGGAAGGGTTGCCTGTTGGGTTACTACCGTGAAGGGAATGAAGACGAAACCCTGTGTTAGGAAGGTGCAGGTTCCCGTTTTTATTTCTACGCTAGGGTGGCTGAATCCAGGTGGTTGCAAACACTCTTAAATCTGCTCTTCTGAAGGTTGTCATTGCTCAATTTATAGCTTTCATGTTCTTGCGCTCGGCTGTGGTTTTTTTCTGCGTGTTTGGTGTGCGCGCTCCCTCTGGAGCACTCAGGGCTCGGGTGCAGGCAGGGGCAGTATTTGCCCATGGGTTTCGCAGCGCGGAGAAGCAGCAGCCAGAGGGATTTCTCTCCTTGCTGCTGGGGTCAGGGTTTCTGCTTGCATATCAAATTCCCTGCGTCCTGGCACAGCGGTGCCTTGCTAAATTATCATCCGGGCCTGCCCCACACCCAGCATGCTTTTTCCAGCGAGCTGAGCCTATCAGTTGTTCAACTCAAAACTCAGCTGGGCTCTCTTCACTTTGTTGGAGAGGGCAGAGCGCTTTACTGTCCTATTTATTCATTAATTAGGGGTGCGAGGTCCTAGCTTGCAGCGCTCGGTGTGTCACAGGATCCTGAGCATCTGCTCAGCATCTTGCAGGGTTAGCCCTGAACTTGTTTGCCTAACTTCAGCAGTGGCAAAACTGCAAACAGGGGAGGGGGAAAATTCTTTTTCCATGATGCTTTTTGGCTTTGGGGGGGGGGAGGAAATACCTGCAGTTTCTGCTGGTTGTTTTGAGCAGGGTATTTTTGTTTTTACTCTTTTCTGCACAAAATGCTCTTGGGAATTGATGCTGAACTGATAGTAAAGGAGCAGGGCAGACCTGAGAGGGACAATGCAGTACGTTGTGTTGGTCACTGCAACGTTTCTGGGATTCTCTCTGGTCCCTTGCGTTAGCTTTATTTATTTGTGTAGAAACCCACCCAGATAGATTACAGTTGCATCTTCTAGGATGACTTGTCCCAGTCCCTCAGTTCTGAAAAACAGTATTCTAGTCTCAAAACCGTCTCGGGGTGATGCTCCGCCTGCTCTTTTGCTACCTGCAATCTGTTATGCTGCCGCAGGAAGCTGTAAATGGTTGGTTTGTTTGCTTTGTTCTTCGCAGTTCCTGTATATCTTTCCTCCCCTGCTCAGGGTGTGACTTACGACTTGTCGGAGGATTGGTGAAAATCACCCTGAAAGGGACGGGAAGTACCAATTTGCTGGCCAAACAGCCAGTAAGTCATTTATTTATAACGGCAGTGAGAAACTGCTGGAAATCACAGCCCTGCTCCTCCTCCTCCTCCCCGCTGCCCTCGGTGGCATGGCAGCGTTGGCCGTATTCCTCCCCTCCGGCGTGGGAGGGCCTATCGTGTGCCCGCGGAGACCCGGGCTTGCGGCCGGCGGCTGCGCTGCAGCCCTGTATGGATCCTTTCCCTCTCAGTCGGAGCAAACGGCCCCTCCATCCCTCTCGCCACCTCCTGGCTGCGCCTTCCTCCTTGGTATGCGCTGCGAAAACCGGCTCGCTAAAACGATGGTATCAGCGCTGGTGTTGGTGCTTTCCCCTTGCATAAAATAAACCTCACCGGTGGCTGGGCTGGATGGCAATCCTAACGACTGAAACGCTTCCAGTAGTCCAGTTTTTGCTCTACTTCACCACGTGCTGCAGGAGCCCAGGGATCGTCCGGCCGCGGGGCCCGGGGTGTTGGGCAGCTGAGTTCACCTTTCCTCTGAGGCCCCCCAGGTGGTGTCACCTGGGTTTCATGCTCCGCAGCCAAGCGGGACCTGAGACAGGGACCAAATCGTCCCAGAGAGCTGGGAAGTCCCTTTGTCCACCATGCGGGAAGATGCAGACTGGGCCCACAGGGTCCCAGCCGGTCTCTGCTTTCCCCGATGTTTCCCTAGGTGCAGCCCAAGCCAGGTTTGACTCCTGCAAGGTGCGACTGCGTGACCCTGGGAGTTTCACGGGAGATGTTTGCCCCAGCAATAAATCCCAGTCAGGTTTTGCAAGTGACAAAGCCTTTAAAAGATAGCAAGCTGGAGCTGTCTCAGAGGCAGAAGGCTGGGTCTGATTGTGCTGGTGTCAGTCGGGATTTAGCTCCGTTGAAGGCAACGAGGTTAGTCTAGATTGACATGGGTATAAAAGGAGGGCAGAATTAGGCTTACAGGATCTAAGAAATGTCTTAGGTCCTGATGCATCAAAGTACTTAAACGTGGCTGAATTCTTCCTAAAGCCCGTGTGTTAGCATTTCGCTGACATGGGACATTTATTCAGAAATAACAGAAAAGACTTAAAAAGAACACATCTGAAATGGCTTCTTTCTGACTAGAAGTATAATTGGCTCTAGATTCAGGGCAAACACGAGAAAACACTTTTTAGGCTAGGAATTTCTTGTATGTTAAACAGTATATTTAATTGCAGAATGTAGCATCTAATGAAAGTATCCTGTTGATCATGATTACAGCATTGCTAATACAGTGCAATTATTAATTGGCCAGTGAAAGAACATACTATTATCTCATTTTGAGCCAAGAAAGCCAGGGAGTGGTCATCGTGTGGGGAATTTATTTATTTATTTATTTATTTTTTACTGGCATTAACCTATTTCTGTACCATGTTATAATCATGACATAATCACGCTCTTGAGATGGTACAAGCACTTATCTGCTCCTTGTGCATCAAAATACCCCAGGGACGTAATTATATCACGGCTACTACACTCGCTGACAAGTCTTATTGCTTAAATATTGCAAGCCCTGAACACTGATATGTACAGAAAGCATTAAATATTCATTTGCTGATACACTTATTTATAAAAATCTCATTTCTCTTTTGAGTGAGTAAGTGGTAGTTTTCAGGTCACCCAATTCAATAGCTGTGACGATATTTGAGGACTCAGGGATTCTTGCTCATTTGAAGTTCTGTAGTTTTCTTCTTCCTGGGCAAAACAGATGCATTAGCTGCTTAACTAGGAAACAGGCTGGCTACTTGCTGTTGTGCAAGAGAAATATATTTCTTTCACAGCTTGTTTTGCTAATAATCCCTGACACTTCAGGTGTGGCTGCCCCAGTCTAATTCACGAATACCTGTATATGCATATGGTGCTCCATGCAAAACTCCAGCTCCTTCTGTCTTTTGCGAGGCGCAGACTGACCTTCCCTCACCCTTGTGCCTCGTAACTCATAGCGGGGAGACAGGAAGCGTTGACTGGGCTGCAGGAGGTGAGCTGAGGTTTCCATTTCATCTCTTCTGGCTCCCTGAGCTTTGCGAACAAAAATTCGTATTTTGAATTGCTACAAAATATGTGTATTTTCCAAATGATTAACGAGTTCACTACTCCTTCACTAAAGGCTGCCTTTATTTGTGATGAAGCAATATGCTCTACCTCCCTTCTCTTTTTTTGCCGTAGCAACCGCTTGCAATGAACCTATGGGTGACCAGCTGGTGTTTGGGTGACCTCAGTTTCAGAAAGGATAAATGACGGATGTTAGCAGCAAATGTTGGAAGATGCTTCAGCTTTAAAAAAGCGAAACTGTGTGTTCCAGGTCTCTCTCAGCACAGAATGGTCTGGCTCATATTTCAGACAGAGGATGTTAGTTATAGCTATGTATGGAATATGGATGTATGAACTTGTGCTGTCCATACTGTGTGTGTGTGTATGGACATTATACATGCTTTGTGGTCTGCTTCTCTCCAATGTCTGTATGTGGCTCTTGTATCTGTGTTACTCTGGCATCTGAAAGTGCCAGATTTCCTCCTTTCAGGGTGTTTAGGGTGAGGAAGGATCTGGGGATATCTCAGCTGAATTTCACCAGTAAGAGCAGTGCCTTAGTGTCACCTCTGATATCAATAAACGTCCTGGGAGAATCAGGCATAGAGAGCCAGGATCTCTCATCAGTGATGATCCAGCAACACAGGGATTGTCAGCGAAGCTGCAAGAGGAGTTTGTACCCCTGGGCTGGTTCAGCGCTACGCTGAAGCGATGCATAAACCCGGAGGCTGTGTGTTCCTCAATGATGAATTAAATCCTCCCTTAGCAATTGCCTGAAACACATTTTCTGGTATTTTGGACTTCAAGCTGAGCAGTTGCACTGCAGCTTGTGCTTTCCCAAATGGCCCACAGCAGTGAGAGGTGGTTTCACTTGGATGTACCAAATACTAGTGAGGCAAAGGAGCCAGATCCAGCAGGATTTTTTTTTTTTTTTTAAAGAGGAAGTAGTACAATGAATCCCAGGTGGCCAGCCCAAATAGTTCAGTGTCTTGTCTGTTGGAGTGACTCATAAACCCTGCTTTCAGAAAAATAAATGGCCTCACTGATACACCTACTCATACAAGTGTGTACGTAGCTACACGGCTTCTAGCTTGGAGTTTGGTCTCCTGTACAAGTGTAAGAGGATCCTTCAAACTGAGAACTGCCTCCTGTGCTGTCCTAACTGGAAGAAAAAACGAGGCTCTGTGTTTCCAGATGTACCATGGTTGCGGGTTGGGCCAGTCCATCTGCTCTGACTGGGAGCCAGAGGTGGGTTTGCAGTGCCAGGCTGTAGTCGTGCCTTTCGTTTTTGTTGTTTTATTCCAGTTTTTCTACCAAGACTGGTTGTTGTTCTGCTCTTTTGTTACTTAAAAAAGAAAAAAAAATGAAATAAGAGGTCAAAAAACTTTTTGTTTTCTTGCCTGTTTTTGTCTGTTCAGCACTGAAGAAATTCTTGTTATCAGCCTCACTCAGGTATATAGCTAGTTTCCAGTTGTTTGGAGGAGAGTAGCACTATAAAATCGGCCCTTTTGGATTTCCACTTCATTTACTTGAAAGGAAATTAAATAAACAACTCCTCTTAATCTGTCTCAAACTCTTCACCCCTTAGAAAACGTGAAGCAAAGTGGAGTCAGGAAAGGGATATCCTTTACCAAGCACTTTGTCCATGAGAAGCGTTTATTTTGAATTGCCTCATTAAGTCAAGTTTGATGGATTATGTGACCTTGGCCGATGCAATCTGACATAACGGGATGCTGTCAGAAGTTCTGGGATAACAGTGATACTCACTTGATTGGGGTTTTCTTGCTGGCAAATAACCATGTAGAGCACTCGTAGTGGTTATATGCATTAAGTATGCCTTGCCATGGGACCAGGCAATGCTGTTAATGCTTTTTGTCACGGCTTCGTGATGGGCTGCTTGTTCCATTAGAAATTAATGGCTTGGTGGTGGTGTGGGGAAGGAGCCTATATAACCGGAGTTGTCCCAGCTCCTTGAAGGACCTATGAGACTTCACTGATCCGAGACACCCTGGAAGGAAAAGGGCTGGCCTGGGGGAGCCTCGCTAGTCCATTAGTGCCCTCCCTCTCTGAGGGGAGCCCCATGATGTTCCCAGGCCCCATCCATCAGCTGATGGGAGGGATAGGGAGCGTGGCCATTCTCTGTGACCCACAGATGAATTTTCAGCCCAGGATAACAGAAGTTTTTTAATTCTTTGACTGCTCAGTGTTTAAGAAATGTGGGTTGAGTAGGCTCCTCCACAGCTGGAGGTGTCAAGGTTGAGGCAAAGCAAGCCTGCATGGCAGCTGGGAAAAGGTTTGCTTCTCTGGTCACCAGGTAACAGGAGCCCCTCTCTTACTTCCTGACTTGTGTTGGTGGGATATGTAATGGGGAGATAAAAAAACTCTTTCTATGCTAAATGGGTTTTGTAGGTCTAAAACTGTTTAAATATGTCTTTTGGCCACCCAGAAGCTGAAAATATCTTGCATATTTTTCTCCAACAAAGAAAGCAAGCACCTCTGGTAAATCAATATGCTTCATTTGTTTTGAGCCCTGTAAGAAAGAAAATGACAATTTTAAATACAGTTCCTTTTTCCTTTTCTTATTCTCCCTCAGAATCTCCCAGTTGCTAATTTTTCCTTGTCTGTAATTAATTTTTGGATTCAGCTCAAACTTATGAATATTTCTTTGTCCCTCTTTGCTTACCCATCTCTCCTCCCCCACCTTTTCCAGAAAAAATTTCAAGTGGATGATATTTTTGGAAACAGTATTTTCACGTATAGGTCTGACTCACCCAGCCCATCTTTCCTTTAAATAAGGTGATGCTAGTGTTTTTCACATCATGGGTGGTTCTGTTTAATTATCAAGAGCCGGACAGTTGACTTGGGTGAAGCTCCACTATGTGTAAATGCTCTTATAAGCCTTGATTAGGATGGCAGGTTTTGACAGCAGAGTCAGCCAGAGCCCTTGAAATAAGCCATTTGGGACTGTTGGTTGGTGATAATGAGTCTGAACTGCCATAAGCTTTATTCTTTTTCTCCAAAGTTTAAAGCTTTCTCCTTTGTCAGACAAGGACATACTTCAGATCCTCTTGAAATGGATGCGGGATTAGCTGTTCTTCTACAGTGGTCATTGCTCTGGATGTTCTTGGAGGAAACAAGAGATTTAGAAAATGTTTGGAGAGAAGTTTATTTGCATTAAAGCTCACAGAAAAATTGATTTCCATAATCATTTTTGAGGTTTGGGAAAGAAAATGAATTCTGAATCAGAACAGATCTAAACTGAGAAATTTCTGTCAGAAGTGAAATTTCATAGTATTCCTGATGGAAACACTGAAATGTGTTTCCAGAAAAATATATTGCTGTCTGGCATTTCTGTGGGACTGTTGGCTGAACTTGGCATTACTCCTGTCAGCTTTGTGCTAGCTCATTGGTGGGAGGCAGTAGGAAACTGAGAAAATTCACGTCAAGTCTGATTTGTGGTTGTCAGGGCTTCCAGCCTCTGCAGCTCTGAGGTTCCCTGTGGTTCCAGGGCAGGAGTGAATGTGCAAGCCTCAGACAGGGCTGAGCAGGCGGTTTAGCCCCACAATTAGCTTGGTCACTGTGGCGTGTGTTGGTGCTCACAGTATAAGAAGTGAAGACACAACTGCCCACCCTCCTCATCCCATGACTGCTGCCTCCAGCATCCATCTGATCCCAACTCTCTGTGCAGCCTGATTCTTGAGACAACTGACTCTGTCCCTCCTCTTCCCTCTCTTCTGGTTGAGATTGCCCTGACAGACCCTGAAACCAATTTGATTCTGAGCAGCCTCTATGTCATGATTACTGGGGACTTGGAAAACTTGGAGAAACCCAGCCAGAATGGCCAGGAAAGAGGCAAGGCTCCTGTGGATACCAAAATGGAGTCCCTTCTAGCAGAATTTTCCTTAGAACACGCTAGCCCTTTGGAACAGAATGTATTTCTTTAGAAAACCCTTTGCTGTTCATTCTTCCTCTCTCTACTCACCTTTCTCCTCATTCTCATCCCCCCCCTCTTCTCTTTGCCTCTTTACTTCTACCCTGAAGTTCTGGTACCAAGTGCTGGTATTGGGCAGCCATCCCCATGTAGGCAGCCAGAGCTGGCATGTTTTTGGAAGGCACAAGCCTGCTGCAACAACCTGAAACAACCTGGAAATGTGAACGCTTCTCTTGGGGCACACAGAAAGCCACTGAGCTAAAACCTAGTCTTGCTAAATCAGTGGAGCTTTTACCATAATAAAGTTCTTCAGCAAGAACTGTCGTTTATTTGGAGTGCAGTGTGGTGATTGCTTTTTCAGTGAGAGCTTCAACTTTACCTGGGTTTACCTTTAGTGATTATGGGAGTAAAGCTAAATGCCTGGGGGGAATATGCTAAGCTTCACCACCCTTGGTGACCGAACTCAATAATACCTTCCTCTGCAAGCCTATGGGTTTAGGCATCTGCTTTATTTGGGCTATCTTCAAATTACATCCCCAAGGAGCTTAAGGGAGTGAAATAATCTGTACTGACAGTGCATAGTATGGAAATATCCTTCCTTTCCAATTCTTCTGACACATGGCTTCGATCTGGAAGCAAAGGCAGATTGATGGCTGAGAGCAAGTGGAAATCACGCTGAGGTTTGGGTTTGACCCAGGGGTAGAGCCTGGAGAAAGAAGTAGTGGGAGAAGGGAAATTTGATCCAGAAACATCACTTCTTCCATTTCATAACTGTCCAACAGGCTGGTGAGATAACTCAACTTCTTCAACCAGAGACATTACTGTGTCTTGCTTTGCTTTGCAGTAGCATCTTTTTCAGAGAGTTTTGTTTCAACTCCCTTAGTCGAGACTGGGAGAGCAGAGCCTCTGAACAGCTGCAGTAGGTCCATGACTTCGTTCCCAAATGATGTCTCTTGAGAACGTTAAAAACGAGGTGGTGTTTAACAGCAGTGAGTTGAGTGCATTGCGCTGGGGAGGGAGGTTTCAGGGGTCAGGAGGCACGGTAATTAGTAGGGAGTGACGAGCCAGCTAGGAAACTCTGGCACTCAAGCTGAGATCCGGGGTGGAAGCTAGCAGGAGAGGGGGGGATGGCAGCAAGAAACTTGGGAACAGCCTTTCTCTTGTGACCCTCCTTAGAGCTGGCTCGCTGGAATAATCCTGAACTTGAAGGAGTAAATGCAATTGTTTTTCCTCCCAAATAAACTTAGATCCTTGTATTGAAACCCTGTGCTGTCTGAGCACTTTGCAATTGTGAATCTGTTTGCTCTCTCGGTAACGTCTTGGTGAGGGGATGTGCTCTTCTCCCCATTCTAAGCTGGGTGGTTGAGGCAGGAGTCCTGCTGGTTTCAAGTGGTTTGCTCTGCATCCTGTAATGACCTTATGGGACAGGAGGCAATAGGACTCCCTGCTTCCAGGATTTTAACCCTTGACCAGCTCTCAACAGGATCAAAGTTGTTTCTGCTAATTCTCTGTGTAACTGGGTGGTCTCTGGCTTGGTTTCTGCCTCAGCAGTTCTAGGAATGTTTTTGTCACGAGATGCAGAAAGACTGGTACAAACATAACCCTACATGCCCTATCCTCCCTCGCTCTTTAGCTAGCATTAGAAATCACAGTGGGGCTCTCGGAAGGACAAGCCTCATGCCGTGCTTGCTAAGCCCATCGCCTTGCACAGGTCTGGAAGACAGGCCTATTCACCTCTCCATGGGTAAGCCAGGCTCCCTCATGCTTCCTCATTCATTGGACCGCTCTGCTGAGAAAGAGAAGGGTGTTTTGGGGCCAGTCGGCAGCCCTGAGGTCTCTTCTTGATCTGGCCGGAGGTCCTTAAGGCCTGAACCGTTTGCTGCTTACACGAGTCTACCTCTGACTTCTTTTTCTTCCTTACAGCAAGGAAGTGAGACCTATTTCAACTTGAAATTCTTAGGAATAGGCTTTGAGAGGCTGATTATTCACCGTCATGCCTGAATCTATTGGAGAATGTAAGGTTTGCTCTTCTTCAGCTTTCTGATCTGCAAAATAAGAATAACATTTCTTTGTCACTGTGAATCCCTTATGAGGCAATGAGCTCTGAGCCCTCGCATGCAAGATGCAGTGGCGTTCTGTTTGCCTGCAGAACAGATATAGTTTGAGAGGTGGCAGAGCGAGCTCCTCCCGTCTCGTCCCACTGAAACATACCGCTTTGTCAATGTGTCTTTCATCTGCTGCAAAATAAATATCTTTCATGGAGTACAAAAACAGAACTGATGCTAAATCCCCTGCTGCTCCATCTGAACTACTGATCAAAATACCAGACAGTTTGTGAGCGGGGCCATCTTTCACCAGGGTCTGGGCCGAGTCCAGCATCTCATTACAGTCAAAAAGCCCCACAGTTAGCACCTCTCCTACCCAGCCGGCTTGGGCTCAGTGTGGAGTGGCAGGAGGGCTTCCAGTTGATTCATTGCACTGACTGTTTTCCAGCCATCTTGTCTTAAAAGCCAGGTGTCTAACTCCACTCTCTTTGCTGTTCGTTCTTTGTTTCTGAGTAATATCTCACAGTACTATTTCTTTTCTTCTGGCCCTTCACTTTTGAGCCAAATCAGGATTCGACCCGTGTGTTTGTATACTTTTTTGCCTCTGTAAGAGCTAGAGATCAGCCTCTACCAAGATATCTAAATAGTTATCAGCACTACAGGATTATTCTCCCTCAAACTTGTTACTCCTGTGCCGCTTTGTCATACTTGATGCTGCTATGCTCAGCAAATCTGAGTTTCCCTTCAGATGAGCACTGAAAAAAACATTGCTTCTCTGAACTTGCTTCCTTCTGCAGCCATCCTCCAACCAGCATTTGGTGCAAGACCTGTATTCTTACCTTTCCAAACTTACTCCTTTGAATCAAAACAAACTTTCGGAAAGGTTGTAGAATGGAAATGCTGAGAAATATTGCCTGAAAGCGTGAAGTTGTGGCATTGAAATTAAGTGAGCGATGTCTTAGCCTTTTGACATGCAATGTTTAAACTTTCACAACACAAGACACACAGTTTTGCTTTGACAGTTTTGTATTTGTCTTTTGATTTTCTTTCCAGAAGAAAGGTGGCTGATGCCTGCGTGTTCCCTGGGCTTGGCTGCAGCCCATGCATGGGTCCCCACCAGTCCCAGGGACAGCCTAGGTGGTGCTTCAGGCACCAAACGTCATTTCACCCCACCCTTCCAGGGCTGCATCTCTCACCCAACCGACTGAGGCTTGACTAAGACTATTTATGTAGTGCCGTTATGATAGCACCGCGGTCCTCAGTGGCCAAAAGGGTGCTGCAGGTGCTGAAAGAGCTTGCTAGCTACTGTCAAACAAGTGAGGGAAATGAAGATAATTGCAGGAAAGGATCTGGGAAAGAAAATGTGCAGGTTGGATAAGTTTGTATTTTACCCTGACATGTTTAATGGCCACCCGTGATAAATGGCCGCTGTCTGTTCCCTGGTCTCAGCTTTGTTCTTATTGTTACAGTGAAAGCACTGTGGCCGCTACAAAACACTGAAATTTGTTTATATAGCTGGTCATAGCAGTTGGTGACTCTACAGCAGTTACGGCCTTTTGTTTATCCACAGATACACAACTCTGTATTTTCTTGTCCCGTAGAAGACCAAATCTGCACCTGATGCGTTAAAAATTGGGGAGATTTTAAAAGCTGTTTGATTTTGTTTTGTTTTGGCAGTTTTAATTTTGAGACCAGATCCTCTAGAAATAAGCATGAGCTTGGCATGAGTGGTTGGAACTAGCCGCCTAAATCCTTATTTGCTCTGCCAGGCTTGTGCTCTTCCATTGCTTGAAGCTTTTGAAACTCCCAGCTCCCGCTGCACACAGGTGGCAAATCTCAAACGTTGTCTACTTTCTCTGTTGGCTTCAATTTATTGTTGTATTTATTATTTTGTAGTGATGTCAAAAGCTCAGGCCAATTCTCTTTTCAAATGCAGCAGCTACAAGACCCTAAGCAGTTGTCTTCTCAAAAGGTTCTCATGGTCTTTGAAACAGCTAGAAAATATTCAGGGAGTCAGCAGAAACTTGCAAAGGGGTCAGGGCCCCAGACTGGTGTTAAAATAGTTGAGAACTTCATGATGTGAAGCCTACTGCGTTTTTGTGTGGTGTGATTAATAACTGCAGCAAGCAAGAAGGCATTTTATGCTGTCTCTGCCCTTACTTAAGCTTAACAGAAACCTGGGCTTACGCAGCAAGCAAAATGTATTCTGGCAGAGCAGAATTGGGCACAGGCTTGCTGGGGGGCGTGAAGTAGTGCTTAGGGCAGGGTGCCTGCCTTTGCTTTGGAGGAATTTACTTTGTTCAGAAAGGATGCAGTGCATCTCTACAGCACAGATCTACGCTGCAGTACCCCCACATGTTGTGGGCACGCATGTGCCGAGAGCTGTGCTGTGGCTGATGTGTGGGTTGACCTGCTGGCTTTGGGAACTTGCTACTAGGCACCACCTCTGGAGAACGGTATCTACAGCTTTGCCTGAGGACGGCCTGCAGAAACAGAAGGGTGGCTTGGTGTGTGTTTGTATCTGACAACTGTGACCATGGGGACCACGCAGAGGCAGAAATGGATCTGTTTCTGCGGCCCTCTCTCCTTGGGATCTTCCTTCTGAAAGCCTACCACCCTTCTTGGGTAAGTGGTAGATGTGCTGCACCTGTGATCGATACAAATCAAGGATAATAGTATTGTTTGCTTTCCTGTTTGAAATCACACAGGACACTGAAGCGCTGAGAAGTATGTAATAACGCTGCTAGTTAGAGAGCAGCCTCTTCCGTGGCACGTGCGATGGCTCAACTGTCAGGGGTATGATTAAACAGGAGCTTGAAGAGAGAATTGGCCAGGTTCAAGCAAAGCAGAAGGCTGGTCTCCTTGCAGTGACAGTCATCAGCGATCTGTGTTGTCGGGCAAGAGGCAACTGCTGTGTGCTGCTGACTCACGTAATGACCCTGGTGTTAATGCTGTTCCCTGTCATTTAACACAAAAATAAAACTGCTAAATGGAGACCAATTTGAAGCGTGTGTGGTTGGCTTTGGAAAAAATTCAAAAGCTGCTATACTTTAGAACCATGATTGGAAGAGGAGGGAGAAATAAATAGTTCAGATGATTTTATCAACATTAAACTGTTATTATTGAGCTTTCCTGCGTTCTACTCAAATCTTGGCTCAAATCAAACAGCTTCAGCTAGGTGCAAGAAGCAGAACATAAAGCTAAGTGGGAGCAGGACATGAAAGAACGTCGGATTACCTGAATGCAAACCAAAGTGTTTCCAGTTCTCGCAGTATTTTGTGAGTTTCTTTGAAAGATTTTCACCCCTTAAATCCGTAGCTCTTTGAGGCGGTGATTTAGGCCTTCAGATGAAAAGAGAGCAACTTGCTGCCTCGATTGTAGAATAAAATTTGAAACCAGCATGAGTGCAATCTACAGGATTAGCAGCCAGGCTGGCTATAAAGCAGAAATCTTTCCAAAACAGGTTATTAAGAGATCTCACGATCTCTCAATCATGAGGATGTAGTGTGTATGAGCTCAAAGTGTGCTCTCTCTACGCGTTATGCAATCTTGGGTCCCTCTGTGATTTCAAAGAGGGATTCTTGGTTTTCTTGGGCCTTTTATCAGTTGGAGTGTCCAGCAAAGTGTAATCTCTTGAGCCAGAAATGTTCCTTCTCCCTGGGGGGAGAGAGCCTGGGGTTTGGGAGACTCCAGTGTCCGTGTCCAAGCCCGTGCTGAGGGCAGAGCACTGCCCCTCCCCACATCCATCCTTCTGGTGAGGCTGCCATCTTGGCCCTGTGACCAGATTATCTTTCTAGAGCTGGAATTAGCTGCAACAAGCTGCCTCTCAATCACTCTGCCAAATGAGGAGAGCTGCAGCATCTCATCCCATCAGGGCAGTCATCTCTGAGAAGCCAGATGAGCCTCCAGAAAGCACCCAGGAAGGCTAATCTGTGCTGTGCGTTAATGTCTTGCAAAAAGCACTGCTGGAAACCAATGCCAACTGGCCATTAGGATAGAGGAGGCCTGGCATTGCATCAGGAGTGGTGGGAGACATCTCTCAAAACAGTCTTTGTAATCCCTTCTCTAAATGTCACTTGTTTGGCATGAAGGTTTTCAGAGCAGCCCTAGAAGAGAAATAGGAGGGGCTGAAGTGAAGGCCTGCAGAGATGGTCCTTGCCGCGAGGACCAGTGTGTGCAAGGACATTGGCCTAGGTGGTTCATGGTGGGTGATCACCTTTCTGAACCCATCGTCCTTCAGGCGTTCAGCACCGATCCAGCCTTGCAGAGCCTGCAAGAGAAGCCCAAAGATGAGAAATGCTGTACCGCTCTCCTGCTGTGGCAGAAGGTAGCAGTTTCCTAGGTAGTATTTCGTGGGCTCTGCCCTGGTTCCCCAGCCATTTTATCTGCTCTCAGCTGTCCACGCTCTGGCAAAGCCCAGCCCAGTTCAGTCTCTGCCGTGTGTGTGTATAGGTGTGTTGAATAGCACATGATGCATACCTCACACATGGTAATAGCTACATGAGAAATTGCCTCTATACCTACCTCACTCCTCCTCATGCGCTGTTCTTTCTTCTTTGTAACCATATGTTGGGCTTGGACGCCCAGAGGATGTTTAACCTCCCCCAAGTTACATGCAAGGACAGAGATGCATTTAAGGAACAACATCCTGCAACTGTCCAGGTCTCCTCTTTCCAGTTCTTTCTAGACTGTGATGGCTCTGTCAGTTTGGAGAGCTCCAGAGCTGCCTATTTTTTTAATGTAATTAGTCTATTTGCTGCTTGATTATAGTGCCCAGCCAGACCCTGTTTTAAGGCTGTGGGCTGTCCTTTGCTGCAGACAGCACCAGCTGTGTGGGCAGGCATTTGCACGCTGAAGAAGACAGTGACGTTGCATCAAAGAAAACTTTTTCAAGTCCATTTGTATGATGGGCTGCATGATGCTATGGCAGGCGGGAAAGTGCAGAAAGACCGAAGTAAAAGTATCATTTGCAGCCACGAGGCACATGCAAGTTGTAGCTCAGAGGTCTCGTTGCTCACCCAGTTGCTCACCCAGCTCATCCCAGTAAAACCCTGTACGTTGTTCCACGCTGTCTTTCTGTCTTGCTACTCACTGTTTTGCTGCAGTTCTCTAAAACATTAAGTACGACATCAAGTAACCCTCAAGTAATCCTCTGTAACATCGCTTACTGGATTGAGAGTCCGGGCTGCTACACAGTCCGAAATCCACAGCTTATTTTACAGGAAAAGTGGTAATGATGGCTCGGTATGGAGTGGCAGCTTGAATTGATTATGTCAGCTCTAACTAATGACGCTGAAGACTGATAAAGTGACTCTTAGATTGGTTTGGCATTATTAGTCTCATTATTAATTATGTAGACATGACGGCAGTATTAGCGCTAGTATTAACCATCAAAATAAAATGGCATTGTACTCATAAATCTCACTGATGAGGAATACGTGAAGGATTACAGCCATCCTCCAAAGGAAAGGAGAGGAAATGGAGCGAGTTTGGGGTGGGAGTGAGATGGAGATGGGGGAGAGGTTTGGAGAATGATAGTATTTAGTGTCAGGCCAGAGCACCCGAGGCTAAAATGTTGTTGCTTGAACGAGGTGCTCTCAGAGAAGCTTCGCGTGAGTTTTTTTGGAAATGAACATTCTTTTATCTGGAGTACAGTTTGTTTGTCCCCTAGCAGGATGTAAAGGAAACCTCTCCTGGTATGCTGCGGCTCGGGCAAAGAAGGAGCCTAAGCAAGGAGGTAGCAGGACTAGACGTGAAGTCCGTCTCTGCCATGGGCAGATGAGCACCTGCTCTCCAGTGTGTTTGCAGAAATCACAGGCCCGGTAGCCCTTGATCTCTGCTGCCCTGTGTAGCCACCCAGCTGTCTGTGTAATGCTCTACCTTCGGCTCTGCCACCGGCTCAGTCTCTAACGTGGAACAGTCCGAACGCTGCAGAGGGTTTCTCCATTGCGCGATGCTCATCTGGGCCATGTGGGAGGTGCGGTGCAGCAGGGAAACCCCCACCAGGCAAAACAGGCAGGGAGGATTGAGGGCTTGCTACCCGCCAGGTAGCTACAAACTCAGCAGACTGCTGAGATGGGCTAGTGCAAATTACCTCCTACCCCGGAGACAGGCAGAAGCAGAGGAGTTGTGCCCCACAGGGATGCCTGGGAACGACATTGCATCCTCAGGTGGTGCAATTTGCACAGTGGTGCTTATTTGGGGCCATGTCTCATTAAAATCTAGGCCTTAATGAGCAGGCAGCTGAAAAGACCGTGTCAGCCAAAGCTTGCCGTTCGGTTCTGCTCTGCAGCACTGCAGACCTGGTCGTGGTGAGCCGAGAGCTGAGGTCTGGCAGGGTTAACCCGAGGCTGGTGGTGGCCATTGCTGGTGGGCCGCACTCTGCCTTGCGCTGGCCTTTGCGTAGTGGAGGTGGGGGCAGGTTGTGGCTTGCTCGACAGTGAGAATAACAGCTCTATTTATAATGCCTTAAATGAAACGCATAATAATTGAATTTGTACATCCATTAATACTATCTACTGCAGGATTTGTTCTTAATTATATCGCTATAAATGGAGTTTTAGGCATGTTAATGGGCTCCCAGGCCTGCTTCCTGGCACAGCCAGGTCCATGCTGCATGTGCTTATCCTTGGAGAAGGACTCCTCTGTTTGCTTAACCCCTCCTCCTCCAGCTGCAGAGTGCTCCTCCTGAGCTGACAGATTATTGCCCAGAAGAAATGCAGTTTTTCCTTTGAGAAACCACCTTTCGTCATAGAAATTACTGGGAGAGAGTAACGATGAAAATGTCTTTGGCATCAGTGTGGGCTATCAGGCAGTTTACTCTCTCTGCTGGGCCAGAGGGACCTCTGGGACCCTTTAGCCCCAAGGCTGGGAGCTATCTCAGGTCCCATGGACCTCCAAGGGAGACTCATCCTGCAGAGAGGAAGTGGGCATCCAGATACCCTTGCAGGTTGGCCTGGTTTTGACTTGATTATCAGTGATATATTGAGTACCTGCCTCTGCTGTTGGTTTCCATAGGTAGGTGTAGGTTAGTTAGCATCCACCTAAAGTCACGTCTTAAGACTTGATTTTCAGCTGATAGGCTAGCAGCTTCAGCAAAGGTACCTGGATTTTGTTTGTGATCTGTCTGGTTTTGCTCATTTCCCTGCAGCCTTTCCCAAGCACACAGATTTATTTTCCACTTAGTCTCCTAATGGCAGAAAACTGCCATTTACGAAACAAGCAGAATGGAAAATGTTTCTTTTAAGGAGACCTCTCCTTTTACCTTCTCCCCCATCCTTGGTTTGAAATATCAGGATGACAGTAGTGGACGGGACTCTGAGCTCCAGGCTTCAGGACTTAAAACTATATTTAGAGATTTCCTTGGAAAGGAGATTGCTTCAGAGCTTCCTGGATGGGCTTCTTGCATCCTTCTCTTAGTTGTTTGGCTGGTTCCCAAGGCCAGCTATGGGCCTGGATGAACTACTGCTGTCTGTGCGTTATTTTCCGTTGCAGTCAGTTTAAAAACATCAAATGCTTGCCATGCATAGGCTGCCCTCTTAGGGATGCCTAAACTTTTGAAATTGGGAGAGAGACTATCTGCAGGGGTGTGTTTAGCAGTTGTGCTAATAATGACTTGTGTAGCCACTTCACCTCTCAGTGTCTCAGTTTCTGCTGCTGCTGAATACAAGGGCAATTACTTGCCTGTTTGCAAAGATGTGGGTGAGAAAACAATTGCTGAAAGGTGCTGTGTAAGTGGGAGTAATTATTCACATCTGGGAAAGTCAAGGCTCTTTCCTACAGAGTGGACAGCTCTTTAGCATTTTCCATAAATGCAGATATGACTGGTATCTGCATTAGCTGTTTCTAATCTCTGAAACGAAGCCAGAGTTGTTGTTCTCTCTCTCTCTTTTTTTTAAGAGTCGCTGCTTCTTCTGAGCTGATGCTGACTCTTTTGCCTGAGGAGCATTTGAAATCTGCCAGAATGCATGTATTGTCGAACACAGAAATTGAAAACGTGATACAGGATCTGCTGCCCTGTGAGTTATTAGCTTTCCCAAGTCATCAGGGAGAAGAAATGCCTGCCCTCGCTGTCTGCAAGAGCTGTGGATGGACAGAGGCAAAAGAAATCTTTCTCCCTCCTCCCCCCCCCCCCACCCAAAACTCTCTCTTTGGGTGGAAAGAAGCTTTTGACACACAGGCACGCATGCACGCGCGCACACACACGAGTGCTTTCATGCCTCCGAGTGACCTGCCTGCTTTGTAGCTGTCCCTCCTTCCCGAGAAGCTGGAGCTGCTGAGACACAGGAGCGGGGAAGATCCTGTCCCCTCTCTGTGGCCGGGAGACTAAATGAATAGAGTGAACAAGGTTTTGAAGATCATTAAAAAGTCGTCGAGGAGGAGGCGATGGAGAGAGGAGCTGAGGGTGGAGGAGGAAGTGGAAAGCCGAGAGCTCTGTGACCCGGGTGGTCTGTGCAGCCTGCACCTCTGTGCCGGGGGTAAGGAAACAGGAACGCTCCTGTGCCTCTGCAGATAACGTGCCTATGTCTGATATCCGTTGCTTTGTGACAGGAGAGCTTCCTAAAGCCAGCCATTACTGTCCTGATTTTCAAGGGCTTAAAAATATTGGTGGGAGAAGGGGTAAGGGCAGGGAGCTGGGACTCCTGGGTCCCCTTTGTGAACTCCTTGTCCGTGAGGATGGCATTTTGCACATCTGTGGAGCAGGTACGGTAAAGAGTCTTCTTTCCGGTGGGATAGTGTTCCTAGGAGTGCAGTGAGAGCGTGCAGCTCATGAAGATTTTTGGTTGAAATGTGTTGTGACATTTCAAAGTATTTAAGCCAGGAAGTTTACCAAGTATATTTGCGCAACAGAGAAACGATGGGAAATGGGCACATTTAGGTTGTCGTTTTTCTGAGCGTTGTTTTTGTCTGCAGAAGTGTACTGCAGTCAAAGTCAGTCTGGATCCAGATCTTGTGGTACCCATCCTTAAATTCCAAGCAGACTGTACTGTTGAAACATCCTTGAAAATGGTTCTAGTTTTAGCCCATCTGTAAAAAAGTCAAACAGGACAAGCCCAGAGCTTGGGAAAGGGGCACTCAGAGCATTCACTGGCACGTCCCCATCATGCTTGAACTCTCTGCATGTGGCAGTGGAAGATCTGAAGGGCTGTGCGCTTAGTTGTAAGGCTCAGCTTCCTTTATTCTGTACTGCAAGTGTCAAAGGGATGCTGAGTACTTCTGAAACAATGCTCCTTTTGAAACTACACTCATGCCTAATGTAGGTCACCGTTCTTTTCACCGTTGCGGCTGATAGTTTGTTTGCAATAGTATTGTTGCAGCTTTTGAACGTTTTATGGACTTGCTGTTTTTCTTTTTCTCATCTACCTAACTCTGTTCAGCTGCTTTTATGATCCTGCACTGGAGTGCCTGACGCCCTATTCTTACTGCATCCCAGGAGACTGGATGGATTCATCTACAGATGGAGATCTGGGGCACAGAAAGGTTATATGGCTTGTCCAGGTTTATGCGAGTTGGGGCAAGGCTGGGAGCAGGCCTCTGAGCTTGATCCTAAGCCAAGGCCGTGATAAGCACTGCTGGTGACTCTCCTACTCAAATCTCTTCATGCTAAAATTTGCATTGTAGAGGTGGTTCGGATCAAATGGATGAGAGGTAGAAAGCCAGCAAATACTAAGGTGAAGGTGGCACGCACAGCTCAGACTATCCCTTTGTGCTTTTGAACGCAATGTCTTTTAATTCCAACCTAGCAATTTCCAAGACATACTCTAGCACATCTCATCTTTCTCTGGGACCTGGTTAGGTCCCTGACCTTCGCACACCCCCAGTGGGACTGAGCTGCCAGAGGACTTCTCGGCAGCTTCCCTCTTTGGTTCCCCTGAGGTCTCCCTGCTTCTGTCAGTCACTAGCTGCCCTGGTGAGAGCAGGACATCCTTCCGTAATGGCGTCGTCTTCTCTTGCACTAGGATTTGATTGGGTTTGATTTTATTCATTCATCCATTCATTTTGCTTTGTGTGGCCCAGACTCACCCCCCCCCCCCCCCCCCGCCATCTAACCTTTTCAGGCTGTTCAAGAGTCCGAGATGTGTTTTTGCCACCTTTTCTTCAGTGAAATACAGCTCAGATGTTTTTGCTCAGACTTTTCATGGTATTTCTTAAGTAATCTTTAGTTAGAAATTGATCAACAGATAAGCTAAGAAGGTAGATTAAAAATGAATATCTATAGGTAACAGCAAGAAGACTGTGGAAAACGTTAGCTAGCCTTAAATTGACAGTAATTACTATTGTTAACCCTGTGCATATTTTACTTTAATTTTTTAATAGTCAATCTTCAGCTGAGAAAGTTCACATCCAGCCCCAACTTTTCTGTTGCCTGTGAATGTGGTCCCATCAGGGCTGAGATTTACATTCAATTCACATCCCTCCAAACATCTTTTAAGCTTTTGGGTGCTGACCTGGAAGATCTTGCTTCCATGAGTGCTTTGGTTATTTTTTGTTTATCAGAAGAATGACACTGATCTTTTGAACCTGCAGTTAATGGCCAACCTGTATGGGAAAGGCTAGATAGGTGGCATGGGTCTGTCTCAGCTAGGCATCCAATGTAGACATCTCCCTCTGAGCTACGTGTCTAGTCTGCTTAGTAGGGAATGGAGGGGAATCAGTACTTCTCATTCTGAGATAAACATGTCAAACTGGATGGATGAATGATGCCCGCGAGAGCCTGTTCCTCTCCGTTGACCATGAGGGTAGTATAGATGACTGGCTTTGATGAAGATGCTCAAGTGGTCTGATTCCTATCCCATAGGCAGTTTGTAGGGTCTGTGGGAAGTGAACGTGTGAGCATCAAAGACAGACTTGGCTTTAGCGCGTGGATATGCATCAGACACATAGGGAGACACTCCAGCGTCTCTTTTGTTCTGTAATGGCTGGCTAGCATGAGGCCGTGCACGAGCCTGAACTGATGGCATTTTTTCCTAAATTTAAGATAAGTGATGGGTTAATGCCCTTTCACCATCTAGACAACTGTGATAGAGATGAATTGCCAGAAAAAAATCCCATCTGTTAAGGCAAATGAGAAAAATAGTGCATTCCTGCACTCAGGTTCTCGGCTGGCAGTTATTCCAGCCAGTTATATCTCCACAATAAAATGTAAATGAAGGCAATCATTTATTTTACAGCCTGGAGGCCTGGTGGTTTGAAAAGATAAGAGAGCATTTTCCATTGTTTATATGGTCGAGATGGCTCTTCTGCGTCTGCCGCTGTCTGCCTGATACCTTGGCAGTGTCTAAATGTTGTCTTTGTTATTAAAAACACATATATGGGAGTCTAATATCTTAAACAGATTAGTGTGGTGTTTACATAACCGTCAGCCAGCCCCCAGTCCCTGCAGGCTCTTGGCATTTGTACTCATTCTTTAGGAGCAACGCACAGAAAGCAGAAATGTCATCTACTGGCCTAGGACTGGTGAGAAAACAGTTTGTGCGAAGATAAAAGGCAAGTAGTGATGAGCCTGTAATTTGTGTGGCTGTCTCTGGTCCGAGGGAAGAGCAGGAGGGATTTGGGGATGCTGGCGAGCTGCTCCTCCGTAGGCTGAGAGGGGGAAACAAAGGGAGGGTGGAGAACAATAAGACGTGGCGGTGGCATTGGGATAATCTCTGATTGTATTTAAGCTTGCTTAATTGGCCTGTCAGTTTTGCACATCTCATGCATTTTCATAAGGATTCATTTATTTGCCTCTCATTTTATCTACTTATAGCTCTGTGGATTTCCCCACTGACATTCTCAGCAGATTTCTTTGTTTTGTTTTTGTCCCCACCCCATTTCAAAGAAACACTAAGTTGCCTGGCTTTGTGGCATCGGTGAGCAGAAAGGCAGATTCAGCCCAGGGGCCACTTGGAAAATCTGACGATATCTTCCACAGAGGGAGGAGTTGGGTATGGGAGGGGGAACTGCCAGTGACCCAGACCTATGTGCCATCTATCATAGCTCTCTTTGCACTAGACTTGGGCACTGAATGTGAACCCACATCTAAGCAACGTGTAATGCTGGAAGGAGCTTAAATCTATACAGGAGATGAGTAATTTGCTCTGGACCTTCTGAAAGCTGAGATACGTGTTTTCTTCTGTTTTTCTACCCAGTATCATCTGCCTTAGAAATAAAGAGCTACTCAACCTCCCATTAAATAAATGCATTCAAAGGATTGTTGCTCAGTCTTTCAGATCATCTGTGTTAAATCCCCACCCTTCCATTGCGACGTGATGCCAAACCTAGTTGCTTCATCCTCCCACAAGAAATCCCCCAGGCGCATAATTAAAACTGAGTTGTCCTCATAAGGCCACTGGTTTAGCTCCCCAGAATTGTTCCTGCATTTCTTGTGGCTTTGAAGTGCGGGAGGATTAGGGCTTGGAGGGGCGGGAGGATCCATAGAGGGGCACTTGTGGCAGGCAGTGGAGGTCAAGAGCTGTGGTAATTGCTGATGGGCTCCTGTCAGAGCCAGTCTTGTCCCACTTGATCCCTGGGGCCAAGACAAATGTTTTCAGAAGGGTGGCCTGCCCAGAGCGGGGCCACACTATCAAAAAACTCCAAAGCTACATGGCTGGGCTGTCAAAAGGGTTTGGCTGCTTTAGGTGCCTTTGGGCCTGATGGTCTTTCAGAAGTGTCCCACATCAGGAGCTTGGGGCAGAAGCTCTGGGCACTGTGGGTCAAAACTAGCTGGAAGTCAATGCAGTGTCACAGACTGTCATCAAGGAAGCTGCCACCTCTATGATATCTGCCTGGCAGAAATTTCTAAATAAACTTAATGCGCCGCTACCTTTGAACATGCAGTGATGATTCCTGTGGGCTGAAGGCAAAACGGGACTTGAGATCTCCCTCTCTTCCCCCACCTTCGTGAACAGAAGAGGAAAAACCTATTTGCTGCTGATGCTAGACAGCTCTCTAGAGGCAGGGCTCCCCAGGCAGGTGCCATGAAATAGGAAGAGCTGCAGTTAGTGGCAGAGGAGGCCAGGAGATAGGAATCTCTACCCTAGCGTGGTTTGGAAGAGGCATCAGCACCTCATGGTAGCAGAAGCGCAGCTGCCAAGAGGCCTTCTGTATCCCATCAGCAGGGTTGCATTCACATGGCTTTTATACATTACGTGATGATAGTTTGGTTTGTGGCAATTTATTGTCCTGCTGGGATGTCTCCTCTGTTTATATCTCATGGGTCTCGTTGTACAGCAGTAAACCATTGCAAAGCTGATAGTTTCATTTCCAGCAATAAATTCAGATGTTGGAAAAAGAGATTTGTGCATTCTTACGCTACTCTTCTTCAAATGTGGCTGGATGTAGAGCTCCTTGTACCCACCCTCAAACGTGAAGACATCGTTTGGTAAAAGCAGTGGTATCTACAATGGTGTCTTTTCACTGTGGAACCGCTACATGAATGTGATTTTCATATGGGAATTCAGGAAGTTAAGCGATTTAGTCAAGGCTGTACATTAAGTAAGGGGCGGAGATAAGAAAGGGAAGAAGATCCTTTTGGCTGTGCGTCAGCACTGGGCTGTCTGTGCCTGTGTGCTGTGCTGTCCTGTCGGGTATCCTGATGTTCCAGATGAGGGGACATGCTAGAGTACCCAGCATCTCCCCCTGCCCGCTTGCACCAGCTTTCTTCCAAAGCAGGTGAGGGTCTGCTGGGGCATAGTGCATCCATTGGTCTCCTCCAAGAGCAGAGCTGCTCTTGCCCCAGGGTGCAGGAGTGCAGACGCTTCCTCTCTTACGCTGAAGGACATAGTGTATGTGTAATGGTGGTGCTGAATGTGCTGCTGTGAGAGTGCTGGAAAGCGAAGAGGTCCTTGCTGATACGAGAATGGTACTGGAGTACTGTGAGTAGCAGTCACCGGCTGAGATTTAACCTGCTGCAGGGACTGTGGCAAAGCTAAGACCTGGCAGCAAGGCACGTCCTGCTTACAGGAGCAGTACTGTTGCTGGTAGAAAGGGGAAAACCTAAGGGCAGGAATTAATGCGTGGCTCTGATGAAGTCAGAGTTAATATCAAGGAAAGGTTGTGCGTAGAGAAAGGCAAAGGATCCTGAAGACGAGATCAGGCTGGAGACCCTAATGTCCTGCCTACATTTATGCCCAACAGTAGTGAGCATACTGTAAACGAAGCAATTGCTAGCAGTTGTGCTCAAGTCACAAGGTATAAACCAGTCTATTGAGCTAGAGTTGCCCTTTTTCAGCCTAAGTGATTTCCCTCGCAGTGACCAGTAGAAGGAAAAAGCTACATTTCCTAAGCAGAGCTGGGTACCCTTTCAAAGCATCTCCCATCTCCCTCTTTGCTAATGGGGTCACAGAGCTGCATTATTTATAGCTCCTCCTGGGAACCCCACTTGCACGCCCTGCAGTGGCTGCAGAAAAGGGATTACTTGCGTACTCTGGAGATTCAAAGGCAACTAAAAGCTCTTGGCTAGTTATGGGAGCTGTAACTTCCAGCAAAGACAATTGTACAGAGAAAGCTTTTGATCAAACAGAATCAATCCATTGTAACCAAACATAAATTTCACTGTGAAAATATTCTGTTTCAACATTTCCAGCAATTAAACCCTTCTTCATCTGGACTCTGTTTGGTGCTAGAAAATAATTAGCTGGTAATATCCTCCTTAGAGTAAAGACAAATGTTTTTATGTCTTTGCTGAAGGCTAGTATTTTCAAAAAGAAGAAAGAAAAGCACATGAATTCCTTTAATCTCGATAGCTTTGTCTTGATAAATATACTTCCTTACTGTTAAAATTTCCATGAGTTTCTGCGTGCCTTCTTCTCACCCTTTATATAATGCTAAAACCTAGAGATAGGCTAAATCCAACCTGTGGGTATGAGCTGTCAGATGACTGAGTTCAGCCCAGTCCTGCCATCCCAAAACCACCTGTAAGAAACACCATGGAAGTGGATACTAATAAAAATCCGCAATGGGACAGTCAGCCTTTTTCTTTAACAGCACATACATGAATGTGCGTAGGGTTAGAAGTGATAGCTAAACCTTACTTGCTTATCGACAGTAGTAGTAGAACCTGGTTAGTTCAGTCCCCTTCACAGCTGGAGCATATCTGGGTCCTGAGTTAGTCTCTGCAGAGGAGACAAGGATGGGTAAGCCTGGAGGCCAAAAGTGTGGTTTCCTAGGAAACAGAGACGAGTGCCGAAATAACACTCAAAATACCTGTTCCGACCTACACTCAGTGAGGTGATTTCCGAGCATGGTAAGCCCCTTGCTTCCAGTAGTTTCAGGGCAAGCTTTCTGGTGACGTAGCCATTTGGTGTGGAACTCGGCTCTCCTCAGCTTTTTGCTTTGGCAGCTTTTTGCAGTTGAGAAATAAAACTAAGGAAATAAAGCCAGGCACATTAACAGTTTTATAAAACTCCAAGCACTGTCCTTCCTCTGATCAATATGGAGCCCCACCTGCATTGTGCATGAACGTTGACTTTGGAGCAAAGTGTTTTCCTCCTCATTCTCCTGATGATGGGACCTATCCATTAGTAAGGAAGTGCAAACAGAGAATGAGAGTTTCAGGCTTCCTGGCTGTAAAATGCGGCTCTGATACTGTTTTTAGAAGTCAGTATAAAATAAGGGACAAACTGAAATCCTGGCCTTTGCAAAGGATTGGGCTGAGTTTGACATTGCCAGATAGAGAAACGAGTGTAGCAATTCCTGGATGAGTAGGTAGATGGTATTTGGGGTTGGAAAGTACTTCTCAAATGGCAGTAATAAATGCCATCTGAAGTAAGTAGATGTGGGAGCTGGAGTTCTCAAAGTCTCCCATGGATGGCAAAAGTAACATATCTCCCTCAGCGGGAAGTATTTAAATTGATGGTAAGTGCTTTTTCAAAATGCCACCTGTCAGTGAGATTTCATCCGTTTTTAATTACACCATCATGATGATAATTACTACGATTCAGGCATTTCTGAATGCCTAGTTAATTATGGGTATAGTCAATTCTTGGAAGAGCAAGTCCTGGGTCACCTCTGCAGTGATGCAGTTTTGGGTCTTAGAACCATAAGGGTTGGTGAGTTGGGCCTCGAATCTGCACCTGCTGTCAGTGGGGTAAGGAAATTAGGCCTTATGTGAATGGAAAATAGGAATTTTTCCTTCAAGTAGGAAAAATTCATTCTTAGATTTTAGATGGGAAAGATGATCCTGTCGTGTAGGCATTTAATTAGGACTGGGCTCAGTTCCTTACCCTGCTGTTGGCTCCCAGTGTGAGTGCTGGGCAAGCCACTTGATGAGCAAGCTCTTTGCCAGAGTAAACTGGTGTGGCTATTTTGCAGATGAGAAAGCAATGCCAGTTATATGCGGCAGAGGATGTGGTCATTAGGTCTGATGGCGGACAAGGATAATTTAGCTTGATGTCCTGTAAAAACACAGGCCAGAAACTTTACCCGTGTATCCCTAGTAACTTGGACAAGACTAAAGTGAATCCTCCAGTTGATTTTCTGGAAGAAAGGCTCTGATTTTGATTTAAAGAGGCCAGAACATGGATAATGTGCTCTTCCCTAAGTAATTTGGTTTAGTGAGTAAAACGCCTTCACTGCTAACATTTTGGAAAAGGGATCTGTCTGTAACAGCCTCAGATGGGGAGAACTGTACTTCTTTTGTCCCATACTTTCTCTGCCTTCTCTACTCAAACCATATGTGCTCTGATACAGGAACATCAGGCAAAATGAGCGCCCAGATGAGGTCTCTGTAAGCAACCATAATATTGGTTCAGTATTTAATAAAAACAATATATCTTAATTTCATGTATCCTGATGACCTCCTGAACCACACCACTATTGGTTAACAGTAGTGTAACTTTGGCACTTTCAATCTTTTGCTTAAAAGCAAAAGTAGTTATTTACTAGGCACTAAATATCAATAAAAGCAAGTCTACCAGCCCAAACCTACTAATTAAATAGGTACATATATTTCCTAGTAGAAGCAGTACTGATTCTGCATGGTTATTTTGAATTTCCCTGTAACATGTCTGAAGTGATGCTGTTTAGTTTGGAAGGTAAGCTGAGCGCTGCAGTGACCACAACTTTCCTGTAATCCTCTGTAGGACTGGGCAGACCAATGATGCACTGGAAGGAGCAGTTAGATTTGTCTATTATCTTTTAACTGCACTCGGGGTAAAAGACTGCAGCTGGCACTTATTCTGGGTAACGAGAACCTGCTTAAAAGGGAAATGATTTTTAGCCTTTGGCATGCTAACTTGTCTCGAGCTGTTACTAATTGCTTCATTAGCACAACAGCAATGTAAAATATGGTGAGGAGTCGGTTGGGAATGCATACATGAAGGCGTAGCGTGACCCCAGTCTAGGCTTGTATCTGCAGTCAGCGTTTGCAGGAGAGGCTTTCGTTCTTCGAAGCAAATTGGCAGTCAGAGCAAGTGGCAATACAGTGCACGGAGATAAGACTGTTTTAATTTCTTGCTTCAGGAGACCCAGCTGTCTCCTTGGAAAGACTGATGCCTTGTCCATGGATTTGGAGAATGAACAAACATACTGTGCCGTTTATTTATTAAAGAAGAACGACTTCAGCATTTCCTGGCAAAATAAAATACAGTCTCAGGCAGAACGCAGGCAACAGCATCCCACCTGCAAGGCCACCTCTCCCACAATGGGAAATAGGTAGAACCACCTTAATCACTACTCACTGGTATAATACAGTTCTCATAACCCCATTTCCAAATGTATACAGTATTTTTCTGCAATTAAATAGCTGCTGTTATTTATTACCGTTGCAGTAGCATTTCCAAGTAGGGACCAGGCTTCTCTTCTACTCTGTATTGTGCAGAAGCAGGAAAAAAGGATGAGCTGAGCAGCAAGCACCTGAGCTTTTGGTTTGCTGTTGATGCTGAAAAGACTGCAGCATCACCCCTGAAACAATACAAGGGAAGAATATAAGCATAAGTGTACAGATAAATTGTCATGATGTTCTTGACAGCTGATAAAATGATAGTATGATGAGAGGTCTAAGTAATGGTGACAGGGCTCAAGGTAGATGCGTAAAAAAGGAACACAGGTGTGAATGCCTAAATGAGCTGTCTTCTGTAGCTGTGGGACACAATCCAAATGCCGTTCTCCCACTTGAATTGCGAAAGAGTGCCTATAAAATCCTACAAATTCAGCCTTCCTGCCATTCTGGGATGTGAATTACGGAGACGAGAACTAGGAAAACATCATCAGCACGTAGCCTTCACCCCTAGTCCTCACTCTTCTTTAAATCGTCTTCCTTGAATTCTAATCTCAATCTAATCTAGATACTAACCACTGGCATCTCAGTGGTTTGGGCTGGAGATGCAGTCCCCACGAGTGCCAGTTTTGAAAGTGGGAGTTTGGTGCTTACAAAGGGCTGCAGTCATGGTCTGAGCAAGTGTAACGGTCAGAGCTGGGCATCCTCCCAAGAAGCCTCTTGCTTCTTTCCTGCAGCTGCTACTATAAAGGATCGAGGGTCTGGAAGTTCTAATTCAGGGAAATGATTGTGTATAACCAAAAGTTAAACCTGGCTTTTCTCACTACAAAACCTTCTGTGAAGTGCGCAAATTTGTAAAAAGTTGCGCAGGATGTCAGAGCACGAAAGAAGTCACCTGTGGATGCACAAAATGAGAAAGGCTTTCAAAATAGCAGGGGTGAAGGTTAATGATTAAAACCTGTTTGACTACATCTCTTAACACAGTTGCAGGATGGATTGTCACCCTGGGAAGTTATTGTCAGGGTAATTAAACGTAGTAGTGCTGCATCCAGCTCCTGCCACCCCCATTGTTAGTCCCTTGGAGGCTGTGATGTAGCGCTGGGCAAGGCTGTAGCCATGCTAATTAGGACCAGGTGAGGTACCTGTAAAGCATAATTTAGACCATTTCCTTTTGGGCATTGTCTACTAATCGGTTTCAATGAAACCGTAAACCGTTCATCATTCATGTTGTCACTGGGATCGTTTATTAAGGGAAATCAATTAAAGCCGTATAGGTGTCCGCATGGGCAAAGCATCTTCTCCCAAACCTTCGTTACTGATAACGGGACCAAATGAGGAGGAAAGAACCCAGCCTGGCTTTGCAGAGCTGTCAGTGTGAACCCCCTGACTGACGGTGCTTCGTACCGGCACGCTTGGTTTGACACGCATGGAGAGGCTATAAATTTGGAGCCTGGGGTCTGCTCAGCCCTTTGACGGGGTGGGAGGGGGAGGCACCTAATGGCTACCCCCCCCCCCCCCATTGCCTATGTTTTAAATGCCTGATACGGATATTTCTGAGGAAATTTATGCATCAGGAAGGATCGCTTCAGTGCTAGCATAAGGCACAGTCATCTCTGTGAGCCTATGCGATACCTGATTTTTATAGATCAGCTCATCCTGAGTTTGGTTCAGGGCATCGCTGTATTGGATTAGTTGGTTCAGCATCGATTCGACTTGCTTATCTAAGGCAGACTGTTTGTCTCCAAATGCTTTAATGCCACTTTTGGCCAACATTACTTACTTCTGTAGCTCTCCAAGAGCTACCAGACTCTTAGGGGGAGAATGGTTGTCTGCTAATTGCAGCAGCTTATCTTAACATGCACTATTGAATGAGTATTCTTGAGAGAGATCTTCAGTCTGTCATTTGCCAGTCTGTCTGACATATTTTTAATGCACGGAGTTATACAATAAAATCTATTTAACGAGGGCAGTATTTTAACAAAGATCTGTGTTAAAGAAAGCAGGTTGCTTCGTAGTTCTTGTTAATGACATCCAAAATTACTCCAATTAAGAGTTACTCGTGTGCTAGTTATTGAGCACAGCCATTTGTAGTGAACTTTGTTTATTTTGTTGTCTTTTTAATTGGAAGACAAACACTGTTTAACCAGTTTCAGTTAGACTGATCTGTAGTGATTATAAAATGCCCAGTATCTAGTAATATATTTTTACTTTTTGCAGACACTGTGCAAACGTGTAATGCGAAGAAAAAAGAGGCTGACTTTCCCTACAGATCTGCTTTTTTTTTTTTTGCCAAAACCCAGTTTTATAGGTCTACCCAATAACAGTATCCACAGTCATACAGCATTGAAGCATATATGAAGTAAAGTTGGAACATCTTTTAAACTAGTGAAAAGAAAATAAAAATAATCTGAACAAATTCACAAAGGAGATATTTTCAGTATTTGTAACATATGTATACCTCTTTGTAGGAGAAATACTGCCTTTTAAATTATTTTACTACAGTGTGTAATTTTCAAGGGATATCTTATACAAATGGGATTTTGCATTATTATTCCTGAGGAAGGAAACAAACTGTATGGCAACTTCAAGGAAAGAATGAACTAATTTAATGTCAGCTCTACTTAGAATAATAGTTTCTCTTCCTTTAATTTTGTTCTCATGTATATTTTAAACTGGTTTACATGAATAGGGAGCTGTTTTCTTCTTTTCCATTTTTCACAGTTTGCTATTATAGAAAAAGTATAATCGTTGCCTGGTAGATACACACAGCAGTGCATTCATATATTCTGAATATTGTATATTCAGTAATCACACTGCATTTTGCTTTATTTTTGTGATACTCTGTATACCTGTTTTCAATATCCTCTTGCATCACGTGCAACGGATTCGATGGCTTGGCAGAGCCACTTCAAGTACCAGACATGATAAATGGTAATAGATTTCCCATTATACAAATGCTTTTTTATCCACTTAGTTTAATTGCTGCATTTCTCACTCCTCCTATTGTGCACTCGTGATGACCAGCGTCCCCACGGTCATTCCCTTAGCTGAATTGAGGATTAGATTTATATGTGGGAGAGCTGCAAACAGGCTTGTTTTGGTATCAAAGAGAAACAGCTGTATTTTGTTTGCAGCTGGGATTTCCTCTGAGGTAAAAACCAATTGTCTAGGGACATCCAGGCAATTCCCAAGGCTAAAGAAGTTTTCTGAGCCTCTGAGGGGAGGATAAATAGGATATTAATATTCAGGTCTGGGTCTGAATACGCTTAAATCCCAGAAATGAACCTAGAGGAAATAAGAAATGGCATTGTTCCTCTAGTCTTGTTTGTACAGAAGGGTACTTCAGCATCATTAAAGCAGGCAAAACCTGGTATGAAATGGTATTTTGTTTGAGAAAAACCATATACATTCTTCTACTTCCAGCTCCAGAGAAATTAATCAGAGACACATCTGCACAGTGCAAGTGAGAGAAGAAAAGGGCAAGACTTAGAAGCCACTGTGGGTAGGGAGGTGGGGATGAGCATCCGCCTGGCACCGAAATCAAGCACCAGAGGCTCTGTGTGGATCCGTGTTATCTGGTAACACCCAAACTTGCAGGCCAGGCGTCTGCAAAAATAATCCTAGCAAGGCTTAAAGTCCCATTTGCTCACCAGACATTTACAGCATGGCTGAAACATCCTGTGCGAGCAGCTTCTCTCTGTCTCTCTTTTTTTCAATCAGCTAAAGCAATTCAGCCACTCCACAGAAGAGGTCAAGAGAAATTGGTGGTTTATTATGTCAGCCAGGAAACTTGATGGGTTGACCCAGAGAGCAGCGATGGTGATGAGCCATTGGTTGCACCTGTGATGATTGCCCCCCTCATTTGGCCACATCACATGTCTCACCTGCTGCCTACTCAGCAGGATGGTGGTGGTGGTGGTAGCAGCAGCAGCAGCAGCAGCAGCAGCAGCAGCAGCAGCTGCTGCTGCTTTTGGCAGAGAAGCTCTTAGGAGCCCAGTGTGGTTGTGTTGGCTGGGGTGATAGAGCTTGAATTTGGGGTGAGGTTGCCCTTGGCATACACCGGCTGTGTCTCTATGGCGCATAGGGGCCAAATGCAGGTGAGACTCACTGTAGTATCTGTGTTTTCCTGCTTGGAGAGCTGCTCAGCTTTTATTGGGTTATTCAAATTTAAGCCCTTGACAGGGAGCTATGCATGGATTTAGGCAGCAGAAGGAAGGAAGCAGCCTTCAAATACAGGAAATACAGTGGAGGGAGGCATGAAATCTCACTATGTCCTGTTACTGGTCTGGTCCCTTGGGGTGGGGAGGGAATGCTAGTCCTTGGATTAGCACCTTTATATCCCCAGAGATGCTTGCAAGGGGGAACCAAATCCAAAAAGAGGCAATAAAAAGGCTGAGAGGTCTGGAATGGGGATAATTTTGTATGTATTGAAGTGTTGAGTACCTGCAGCTGTTTGCAGCTTGCAAACACCGCTTCGGTGCTGTAAAGCGGTACTTGGGGAAGGGAGCGGTCATTAGAGTCTGCATGGAGGAGGATAAGTAGGAGTGGGATGGGCTTAAGAAAAGGGGAATTCAGGCTGTCAGGTGGCAGACTGGGTTATGCCAGCTTGGAGGATGGTGCCGTGGCTCCAAGCTACCCTGAGGCTGAACTGCTGCTGGCTTGGTAGGAGCAACTGCAGTGCTGCGTAAGGCGGAGGTGTGTGGGCCGTGCAAAGGGCACGGCTGAGACGCGGCACCTTGTTGTGCCAGGTTTTACCTTTGCCGATGGGAAGAAGCAGTCCCTGGCACAAAGCCCTTCTGGTCCAAGTACACAAGATGGACAGAAGGGACAGGGCAGAGAGAGGAAGAGGGAGAGAAATTGGCTCCTGTGGGCTCTTGTGCTGGAGGCAGGAGCAGAAGGGGATGTCCCCTTGCCTGGGGACACCCCACCGCTATGTCTCTAGCTTGGAAACGGTCACAGGGCAGGTGCCCAGCTGCAGTGCTTCTCTCATGCACTGCAAACATGCTCAGGCTTTTAACAGGCTTTTAATCTGTTGTATGAGGCTTTAAATGTATATGTTTCATCTTAAATATATCTATATTGAATATATACTTATACACCTGTCAATGCTTTCAGCTTTATATTTTAAAGAGCAAGATTGAGTCAAGAAGAAAGTCTCTGGTGCTGTTACATAAAGATTGATCCCCAAAGCACTGAGGGTTTATTGAGTTTGAGGGTCTGTAACTGGAATTCTTGAGTTTGCAATTCAGTGCTAGCTCCTGTGGGAATGCTGTGTGCGCCGAGCCGCTGCCTCTGCCCCGCATTCAAAGCGGCCTTCTGTGAGCCCTTTTCTTGCTGGGGAGCTTTCTGGGTCACTCTGCGTTAGGCTTTCCCGGGGTGCCAGGTGTTGTGCCGGCCTCTGAGTTTCAACTTACCAAATTGTGCGCGTGTCCTTCCACCCTGCAAAATGACTTAGCGACCCTGGTAATTCAGTGCAAAGTTTCAGCCACAGAGCACAGCATAAGATCAGGCACTAGAGGTGAATTATTTTGTGTTGTGTCTTTAAGGAGCCTCCTAAAATGATGCAGCGTGGTGGTGGTGTTGCCTGCTGCATTTGCTCTGTGAAAAGAAACTGTGACCTCCTTAAGTCATCTGTGGCATCAACAGAAATGTTTGGCTTAATAAGGTGCTCAGATGTCTTGTATTAGCAAATTCCAGATGGAGCATCTACTGTGGGCACCCTTTAGCTCTCAGATATTGATTTTAGTAATGAAGATTTCTTCTGTAAAATCAAAGTTTGGGGATTTCCCCACTGGTTCCTGGACCGTCCTTTGGGTCTCCCCAGGAATTCTGTAAGAAGCAACTGAGAACCACTGCCATCGTTGTCCAAGTCCCCAGTGAAAGGGCAAGAAATACCGTGTTTGTTCAAGAGCTAAAAAGTATTGTGTGAGGCTCCACTCAGTAGAAAAGGCCAGTTGAAGTTGCAGTGGGCAGCACGCACAGGTATGTGACCCCAATGCGTCCAGTTCAGACCCCTTTTTTTTTTTTTTTTTTAAAAAAAAAAGGGAGCCTGCTGGCCATGCGCTGAGCTGTGCTCACGCCCCAGCCAGTGGGATCTTATCAATGCTTTTTGCTGACACGAAAAGTTTCTTTTTTTTTTTTTTTTAAGCAGAAAAATGTCTTTATGGGGACCTCTGCTCCTGAGGCCTTTGCCAGCACACAGCCCAGGCTGCGCATGCACTAGAGCTTGGTCCCATCAAGTTGAGGGCTCTGTGTCTCTTTGCTCTGGTAAGCCTGGCAGGATTAGTCTTCTGGTGAAGTGCAGGCACACACACATATGTGCTAAGGAATAACATTACTTTGCAAATTAATACGTTAATGTACTACCAGATTCCCAGCCCTTAACAGCAGGAGGCTGGAGATTGGTTTCATAAATATGAATTGGTGATTTTATTCCTCTGGATAAAATAACAAAACAAAACAGCCCAGCACTGAAAGTATTGTTGGAAAGGGTCCATGCCTCTACCTCCATCTTCGCCACCCTCCCCAAAAACCCTTCCCTCTCCCTCAGCCACTGCCTGAAGCACGACTCAGTTTCACAGTAAGCAGACGTGAATTTAGAGCCAGCAGCCCCTCGCAGAGCCAGGCAGAGGTGCAGAGGGAGAAGCTGCACAGAGCCATGTGAGCGAAGCCCTGGCGGCTGCGGTCGGAGATGTTTGCCGTTTCGCTCAAGTGCCGGCTAGGGGTGGTGAGACGGAGGAATAAAGGTACGGTGAGGAGTGGAGCGGCTTGCTCCTGCCTGCAAGAGGGACTTGGAGGGGACTACTTTGAGTGTTTAGTCTTCGGTAGCTGGGCAGGAGGAAAAATTATATGTGGTCTGTGATTGATTTTTTCCCCCATTGGTGTGTGTGGGGGGGGGAGGAGGATTATTTTACTTTCCTGCATGTCATATATTTTTCCGAGATATTTTCCTTTGACTCTCCGGATTTTTATTTTATCCAGCTGCCACGGTTGCTATTGCAGTAAAGTAGATTTAGATACGCCTCAGAGTCTGACAAGGTTTCCCTCCTCCCATGTGGAAGCTCTTACTTTACAGGGAGAAGCAGGTTGGTGTTTGCTGGACACCGGGATATTGTCTGGCAGTCCTGAAGTCTGTCCCACCCGCGCGCCCTTCCCCAGGGGGAGTGGGCCGAAAGGATGAGTGCGGGGTGAAAAGCGGGGCAGAAATGTGTCAGTAGTGCCCAGGGAGAAATCAACTTCAAGAAGATTTGGGAAATGAGAAGCGGTAATATTTGAGGTAGATCTCAGAATAAGTTAATCTGAAACAAGACAGAGTTTTTCTTCTTATAATCCTGCAACATCGCACGTGATGGAAATCCAAGAAGTTTCTTGTGCTGGACTGTGGATGCCTATGCCCCTTGCCCACAGTTTAGTTTTGATAGTGTTAAATTGGTTTTCCGAACTTCCACGGTGGAGGTTCCTCTTGCTGCAAAGCATTCTGCTTGCACGGCGCTCTGCAGCCGGCATTCGGTGCACATCGCTGTTGTCTTTGATTTCAGGAAAGTTTGCATATTAATGGGGCCTGGAGCCTTTTGTAACCCGTGGGAGCTGTACCGGAGCCTGGGAGCCCTTCAGCAACCAGCTGCTGGGCACTCTTGCAGCAGATCAAAGTCTTTCTGTGTAAAAGAGGCTGACCTGCATTTTTACAGGCATCTCTAAAGAACAACAGCTTTTAAGGGCTCAGCGTAACTTGGATATTATTGATTTCAGGCTTCACTGTAGAGACAAACTCAGCTGTTTCCCTCACTGAAGGGGGGAGAGACTTGCTTGCTGGTGCAGAGATGTGTGCATTGACGCACTGCAACTCCGTCAGGACACGGGCAGGTCCTAAACTTTGGTAGCAAAGGAAAGGGCCTAAAATACAATGCTTATGTTCAGAGATGGATCAGACGGTGAGTCTGGGGTGCAGTTCTTGAGCATGGCTGTTGTAGTAAGTAAAGAAGCATTTGCTCAGATTGCAATTGCAGTTCTTGGACTGACCCCAGCACAGAGCAACAGCCTGAAGACTGCTTTGCTTTATATTGGTTCCTGGGGTCTTAAGAGAGCCAGGAAGCACACGGGATTTTGCTTGCCTTGCTGTGTGCCTTCCCCGGTAGGTATGCAGGTACTGCCAGGTCCACCAAGGAAATGACTTAGGGCTTTAGCAAGGTGGTGTCGTGTGCTCTTTGCGCGCAACGGCACGTTTACCCAGGGGTTACCTTCCTGCAGCAGCAGCCTTGGATCTGGGTTTATTTCTAATGTATGAATTGTTATTTGGTGTCACTTGCCTTTGATAATTTATGCTGATGTTTCTTTGTTTCTTCTCCTCCCTCATTTGGAGCAGGGTAGCTGACTTTGTGAGCATCTCTCTGCACTGGAGTTAGGACCGTCTTCTCAGTCAGATAGGGTATCCCAGGCAGGATTTCATTTCAACCTTTATGGTGATAGTTTTGGATCAAACACTACCCCAGGGTCCCTCTTAGTGGTGAGACGGAGGAGAAGATTTGATGCCATGTTAGTTTTTCTGGTTCTTCTCCCCTGGCATGCTCTTTTGCTCAAGCATGCTAAAGTAACAGGCAATGGTGTTATAAGCTGAGAGCTTTTTTCTTATGCAGCTTTCAAGGAAAGTTAGGGAAGACTGTCCTGTCTGGCTCAGGACACAGGTTGCCTAAGTTTAAAACACTGAAAACGTAGCCTGAGATGGTACGGAGGGTTAGAAGCAGCGTTACTCCTGCGCTACCTGATAAAGTTTCAGTGGCTTTGGTTGAAATATTTAGGGTTGGCTTAGATCACCTGCATTTCTTAGTGGCAGATTTAAATATGAGAATCGCTAATCCAGTGCTAAATTGTACTGCTTTGATCAAGGATTAAACTGAGCTGAAACTGGCTTTTGGGACTAGAGCTTTGAAATGAACAGCCAGAGAGAGATGCTGTTACTTGTCTTCTGTATTTTGGGACAGCTGATGTTTAAAGTACATCCCCAAAAGACTAAGCAAAAAATAATTGATGCCTCGGTATTGTTCCTGCCAGAACGAACCCATCGTGACTGGGGAGCAACCAAGGACAGGAACTGGGGTGAATTATGCCAGCCTGAAATGCTGCGTTTCTCATCTGTAAATGCTCAAAAACGAACTTTCTAACTATCTGTTGTAACCCAGGGGATGGTCAAGCCTGGGAAAAGCATTTGTTATTTGGCCCTAAACAGCCCAACTACCTTAAATCAATAATTCAGTCAGTCTGTGTCTCAAAAAGAGAAAGGAAGACACAGCAAATGGATCCAGAGAGGGAAGTGTAAATGAAAGTAGCCCAGCCCAGATGTCCGTCTGGCCTCTAATCCAGGCAGGTAGGTAAGACTGTGTCCCAAGAGTGTGTTTTGCTCTACCTGCCCTGGGCAGCCAGGGTATCTGCTAGGGGAGTTACCCCTTCTGCTCAAGGGTTCAGGGTCCTACTTAATAATAATTTAATGGATTCAAACCTCAGCAATGATGCCCAGTGTTGGAATTAAGCATTTTAAGTTTAAATATCCTCACTGAAGTGAGGATTGATAGATTGCCCCAAATCTCCTGGCACTAACTGCCATTCCCTGCCTCATGACAGACCCTTTTTCGGAGGCTGCCTGCCACCTCTTCCCAGGCAAGCTTTCCCCAAGCTCCCTGCGGTGTTTCCGCTGCTCAGAGTCTGCCTGCTCCTCCCCAGCTTGTCTCCCCCCTTCAGAGAGAAATTCTTGCTATCGATCTTCCTGGATTCCTGTTTTCCTTCTCTCACTGAGCCCTTGAGTTTTCCCTGGCATGGGAAATGTTTGCACTTAATCTGGCAGGCATTCGACTGGCTGGAGCCAGGCAGCACTGCCTCCTTTCCAGTGCTGCGGGTGCCTTTGGCCGGCCCGGCTGATACAGCGTTGGGACTCCCGCGTCCCCTGCGGTGTCCTGTGATCCCTTGCAGATGCTGCTATTGAAAAGAACGAGCCCCAAGGAGCAAACGATCCCTTATCAAATACAGTAATTAAACTTTTCTCAATAACAGTGGGCTTTCCCGTTGCAGTGAAAATGCCAGACAGCACTAGCGAAAGCCCCAGCTGCCAGGCAGCAAATGCGTTGGATGGGTTGTTGCCCCCGTAACCATGCTACGGCAGGATGTCCCTTGCCATGGTTTCTGTATAGCCTTGCTGGAAGTGCAGCTGAGCTGCAGATCCAGCTTAAATCTATTTGGTGAGAAGGGTGGTGGCTGGCTTCCCTAGTGGCTCTCAGTTACTGGAGCAAATCAACTATATAGTATAAATAAGTAAATGGAAGCAGCTGAGATCCTACATCATTAACCAGATACATGTGTAGGCCTGAAAAACAGCAAATGAGAGCAATTTAAAGGTGTACTCACTGACAGTTTTCTCTGCTTCCCACAGCCCAAGGTCGGGGCTGTCCTGCGAGAGCTGGTGAGCCTGAGAGCTACGCTCCTTCTGCTCAAGGGGTTACGGTGCTGACGCCACCATGGCACAGGCCTAGAGGCCTGAACACGGTTACTGGGCAAAAGGAAAAACTTAGTTTGAGATACTTGAGCTTAAAGCGTATTTATTTTTGTCTACTCTAATTCCTGTCATGTGTGGTGTGAATGATGATAGAGTGAAAAAAGGCTTTTCACTGTTATTTTGTCGAAACCTATCATTTTGAGAACACACTAGACATCAAAATTTGTAAAAGAACATATACATTCTGCTTTCCTTTTATTTACCTTTGAATTTTTTTAGTCTTTTAAGCTTCACTGAGGCACTCTTACTACTAGGTGCTTTGTTTTGCCTTTTGTTCTTCCTCCTTTTGTGTTAGAATGGGAACTGAGAAAATATCTAAGCAAAAACAAACAAAACCCCAAACTGTGTGTTCCAAAAAACTTCCAAATAACATGAGATTTGTGATAAAATCATGAGTTTTTGGCAAGGCAGCTTTTATCAGGAGATCCAGAGTTTCCAAATTACTGTCTTGGCTCTTATAGATGGAAGGTACTGTGTCCCCTTCAATGTAGAAAGGTGTTAGATTTTCTTTGTGTGTCTTTGTTGTGATTCCTGGGAAATCAGTCCCAGGAATGAGGAACAAGCTGTCATGACATGTTGCCTTCTTTGCCATGAAGTGTCATCATGCTATGAAGTACCCTGGTTGGGTTTCATAGCAGGGAGCATTTCCGTGACTGGTATTCTGTCCCCACCAGATTTGCTCCCTGCAGAAGAGGAAGAAATATTTTGGATCTTTGATAAGAAGCAAAAACCCCCACTGGATGAACACTGGTTTCATTTAGTGGCATGGTGCCCAGCCCAAGGCGCAGCCAAGTGCTGGAACGAGAAGTCCTATGGAGCATCTCTTACTGGAGCAGGTAACAGCTATTACTGCATTTATCCTCCAGACCCAGAGCACCCCAGTAAAAGGAAGCAGTTTTTATTCTGCAGCTGGGAAGCCACCCCACAGGAGCCAGACTTGTCCCCAAAAGGCTGCTGTGGTGCAGAGGTTGAACCCACAGTCTTGGAAACCATAGCCTGGGTCTGTGACTGCTCTGCTCTGCTCCTTCTCTTGGCCACCTTTTCTTCAGGATGATTGTTGCCTTGCAGGGTTTGTGTTCTTATCTAAATATTTATAGCGGAAGACATCTCAGAGGCGGTGGCAGTGAATATTTATGGGGTTGTTCCTTCTCCAGCAACAAAAGCAGGGCACCGGTAAACACAGGAGAGCTCCCGAGCCAGCAGGCTGGCAATGCATGCTGCTGCCTGCCTGTGATGCCTCTTCTGTAAGCACGGCTACGCTTCAGCCCTTCCGATAATTCATTAATAACTAATGGTCAGGCATGTTTTATTTATGCTTCCTAATGAAGCCCATTTTTCAGCCTGACATAGTAGCATCCCAGGTGGATATCACCTGCTCTCAGCTCTGCACAGCTGCTTTGGCCTCAGCTCATGCCTCACCTTCCTCTAGGCTGCGGAGGGGATATGACTCTGGCAGAGTGGTGATGGAGCAAAGACCAGTGCCTTTCAGCACCGGCTGAGGGCCAAGTGCCTGGCGAGATGGCAGTGCATGGGGGCAGCAACCCTGCTCTCAGCCGGGCACGCGGGTGTGATGCCAACTAGCATAAGGGCCAACTTCGTAAGGTGCCGGCAGGCAGTGACATTTGGGAGAGGGACCTCGTTCCCCTTTGTGTGATGGGGATGGGGTAGCTTTCGAAGGTGTCTAAGCAGCAGATATTGAGGTGGCTAAAGGAATAGGTAGGTGCTTAGTAGAATTAAAGAAAAAGCGCCTAAAAAGGCAAGCTCCCTAAATATTTTCATTGCCTGATCCCTTTTGATTTTTCAGTCTCTTGGCAAGACAAATGCCCTGAAGAGGCAGGAGCCGTCTCTTCCAGCAAGGTTGTGCAAAGCTGGCTGGAGGGCTGCTGCGCCTCGGTCAAGGACACTTCCTACCATGCCCTAATGACCATCGGTTTTGAGAAGTAGGAGGAAGATTTCAAAAGGAAGTTAAGCATGAACATGCTGCATTCCAGCAGCAGCCAGGAGCCTAAATAGACTTGAAAAACTGTTCGTTGATGCCCAAGATACTTCCCCCCCCCCCTTTTTTTTTTTTTAATTTCACCCACATATCTCAGTTTCTTTAAACATCTCACTAACTAAATACTGATTTTTCCATTTTTTTTTTACACCTTTTATCCTAACCCAGAACCTTTTGGTTGAAACACTTGTCTTAAACTTTTTTTTTCAGTCAAGATGAGTATTTTCACCAAAAACAGCTTTCAAAATCAGAAGAAAAACAGTTTTTACTTTCCCCGTGGGAATACCTAGATAGTAGATTTCTTCTTTTTTTATTTTTGGAAAATAAAAGCTAGTTGTTGGGCTTTTTGTACAGTACCTCTAGCATTTGTGAGCGGTGTGAGTCATCTGAGACCCCTGTTATGGTTGGCGTGGGGCAATCTGTGGTTCCCTGGTTGTGGTGAGAGCCCCTAGCGAAGATAACTGGTCATTCACCCATGTGTGATAAGATGGACAAAGCAGTTACCTGGCTGTAAATAGGAAGGGGAGAGCCTACCTGGGTATTGTACTTTAATGAGGTCAGGGTAAATGAAGGGTAATGAGCTAATGGCGGATGGGAGCTGTAAGAGGCCTTCGTTAAGGGAGGATTGATAGCAGAAATTACCCACCTCTGAGAGAGAGGGGTGCTGAGGAGAGTGACCTTCTGGAGCTCCTGCTGACAGATATGGCTCCAAATGCCCTTGCTCTTGCCAGCTTTTGCTATTTAATTGAGTCCTGTGATATTCTCCAAGTTTGACCTGCTAGAGTCATTAGGTGGAACGATGTTTCCGGCTCCCACCATAGCGAAGAGAAAGCTTGAAAATGGGATTTCTAAAGTCTCAGGAGCTGAAAGGTGGACGGCTGCCCATCTCCTACAGGCCAACCGCAATTTAACAGTACGTGCGAGATGGGAGCAAGTGCCAGAAAGACTTGACTCCTGCCTTTGAGCACTGATTTTGGCATTATACCTGTCTTCATCTCAACCTCTTTTACCCTTCAGCTCTCTTCCTAACTCACCTTCAGGGAAATCCTCCCGGTGTCCTCATGCAATGCGTTTATTGATCCTGTATTGTGTGTTATTGGCAGCCTTTCAAATTAAAGGCAGAACTCGAGGATATTTTTTAGGAGGGCACAGAGGCCACACTGATGCCGTCGGGGATGTTTGCTGTAGGGAAAGGGGAGCTGCTCTTGCCAGCAGAAATGCGCTGGCTCGTCCGGTCGATAGGCTCCTTGCAGAGGGATGTGTCGTTGTGGGCAAATACTGAACCTGGTGCAGAGGCATCGAGAGCTTCAAAAGGAGCTTTGAAGAGTCATTTTAATATTACTGATAGTAGCTCTGGACATAAATTTATTCTTATGGTTCTGGTTTGCTTATTTAAAAATATAAGCCAGGCATGGCATGCAGGAAATCACACAAGGCTGGGGAGCAGCGCAGTGCTGCTGCTGATTTGCATCTGCGGGTTACAGGTTCAGCCAGGCATTTTTGGAGAACAGAGGGGAAAAAAAACTCCTTGTCTCGGGTGACTTTTCTCATGCTTTACTGCATACAGAAAAATCGAGCCTTGAATTTGTAAAGCTGCAGAAAGTCAGCAAGGTCACCGCTGGCCAATGCGCAGGGTGCGATAGTAAGCACGTTCAGGTGTATGGTTTGACAATATTATTAACTAACTATTATTTAAATAAAACAAAATTCCTCAAAGTTTGTAGGATGCAATAATTCTAGGGTTAATACAAGCAATACTTTTTGGGTATTATTTCAGCATTAGTGTCTTTCTGCTTACAAGCTGTGTCCAGGGTTTCTCTATCTCTGTTGTTTGCAGGCTGCCAAAAAGGGGGTTGGATGTTAAAACCATGTCTCTAAAGAAGTTTCACTGGTTAGTAAGTGAGATACTGAGATATTTTGTTACTAACTCCATTCCTTGTATGTAGCTATGCGAGGTTCTTGCCTGTTTCTTCTAGGTCTGTGAATAACATGAAGCAGGCTGGAAGCCATCACTTATATTGAGGAAACACCTTGATCTCCTAGCACGGTTTCCCCTCACTGTGCATGCTGGTGGGGATGTGCCAAATCGCACTTCTTTTATTTTGGACTTCACAGGGGATATGCAGAAAGCCGGTCTGGAGTCCAGTCTGCTCCAGTGCCTGAGGGCCAGGTCAAGGAAATTGGTGGGGTTTTTAACTCTATTAGCAGTGTGGCAGGAAGTACTTTTTTTCTTTTTTCCCTCATGAAAATCCAACCAAATTGAATTGAGTGGATTGAAAGCCTAAAATTGTCACCTGAGCATCCTCAGTAACATTTCTATGATGCCATTCTACCTCCTAGTGAAAGTCACTAAGGTCAGGACTGCTATCAGACTGCCTGCCCCTCTGTGCCTCCAGTATGGCAGCTCAAGCAACTAGACAGAAATGTAACCCCACGTTAGGAAAAATGAAATTTCTTCCTTCACCTCTTTCTGCAATGTTCACCCATGAAAGAGTTGTGTGTTTTTTTTTCCCTTTAAATCCAAGATTGGGGCTAAGAAGGCAGGAATTCTGGTTTTCTACAGAGTGATACCACTAATATAAGATATTTTATTTCCTTGCTGGCCTATTTAGGCTTGTTACCCTGTCTCAGTGTAAATACCTGGGATGAAATTCGGTTTCTGTTTCATATTTTGATGGAGCTGCTGGTGGATGAAATGACATGTTTTAATTAACTAACAAAATATCTTAGCAGTGTGTTACATAAGAGACAGGACAACGAAATAGTGTGGAGCGAGGTTTCAGCCTGGTGGAGTCCTGAGATTATAATGAGGCTACAGATTAGCAAGGTACAAAGGTCTGATTTTGTTGTTGTTGTTTTTCTGTATCATTTTGTAAGCTAGCCAAAAATATGTTGCAGGCACAATCAGAAAACTAAGATTGGCTTTTGCTGTAGGCTAAAATCAGGGTCATTTTCCAATTAGCTCCAACAAGTCTGATGGTGCCCAGGTGCAATGCTGTTGCAGCAGCTAGCTGATAGCCAGAGATGCTCCTCCAGCTTTCGTCTCCTTCCTGCTGATACGTTGCACTGGCTTTTTGGTCTTGGGTGGAAGGAGCGCTCTGTTCCCTAGCAGAGCGTGCAGGGCTGGTGTCGGGGGGTCTCTGGGGATGGAGGCAGCTCGGTTACCCGTGCTATTTGTTGTATGAACTAGTTGCATCCTGCTATACTCTAGGGAAAGAAAACAGCATGTGCAGGACATGACTTGCCTTGTCCTCAGGTCAACATCCTGAAACGAGCTGGATTACGGTTGTTGTCTTTTAGTACAGTTCTTATAAAAACTTTTCTCCTAACAAACGCACTGTGGTGACACCTCGGCTGGGCTGACCCCACCCCTTTGCGTCACTTCATTTTCCCCAACAAGCTCTGCTCTCTTTCGTGGTTGTTGCCCGTTTTGATGTGCCGCGCTCTGCCTTTGGGTGCAGCCTGGGCAGGCTGAACGCGCGCCGGCGTCAGGATTGCATCTGTGCCCAGGCTGACAGCCTAGTGCTGAACTTTTCTCCTCCTCTTGGTTTCCCTCGGACCCTGAGGGTTATTGTAACCTAGTTTTTTGTGAGCGATTTCCTTTTCTCTCTGCCTATTGCTCTCTTTGCTTTACAGACTATAGCCGGATAACTCGCACAAAGCCAGGGAAATCAACAGCAGTGCATAATTTGGGACTCGATAACTGATAAGGGAAGGGCGCAGGGAAGGGACTGTGTTGCCGCATGATTTATCAATCCCCAGGACATCTGTCTGCTTTTTTTTTTTTTTTTTACAGGCTATTTCAGGAAACACAAAACTGAAAGGAAACTAACTGCCTTTTCAAATAAACAGTGTATGCTCATGACCAATGTGCCTTCTCATCCGAAGGGATTGGGCTGTTCAGGGACGGTCATCAGATAATGCTTTTTCCTCATGCATATTCTCCTTTTTCTACTAAGAAAACATGCCTGAGGAGAACTGAGTGCTTTGGACATTTGTCCAGCATTTAGCTGGCCTCCGGTTGTTTGCTCCATGCTATGGCTGCTGCTCTGACTGTGCTGCCCTTCGTAGATCAGCATCTGTTGCACTATGGGCAAATGCATTGCAAGAGAGTAAAAGCAATTAAAAGTCAACACTTGCCAAGATATTTTTGTGTGAACGTGCTTTCACAATGATACCTCAGCCTAACCATGAACTTAGCAGAGACTGCATGTACTGCATGCTCGTCTTGGCTTTTTTTGCTGGCTCGCAATGAGAAGATGCAGTCTTTTCTCTGCTGACTGGCATGTAACCAAGAGGAAATATAATCCTTTTCAAGTCAAAGGCTTTGCAGATGACTCTGTTTTTCTCTCTGCTTTCTTATATCTTGTTTTGTTTTGTTTAAAGCATGTTTGCATGCCTTTAAATGTTTTGGGAAATTAGGGACACAACTGGTATGTCTGAAATTGAGGATGGCAGTGTCCTTCTCCCAGTGTTTCTGCTTTCTGCCTAGGTCTTCTGCAACCTGTGTGAGCAGTCCAGCAAATGGAGGCAGTTGGAAATTTTCTAGTTAAAAGGGAGAGTCCAACCCCCTAGATCCATGGGATCTATAGATTTCTGATGTAACTGTCATTGGAAACTCCTTCATGAGTCCAGGATGAGCTTTCTAACCAAAAGTCAGCCTGAAGAGCAAGGGAAGTTTCCTTGAGAAATAGGCAGTGACTGAGTGGTTAGGACATTCACCTGAAAGGGAGAGATCCCAGTTCAGATCCCTGTTGTACCTGATTTAGACCAGGAGCTGGAACTGCAGTCTCTGGGTTTTTTCTAGGTTATCAGCTGTGCTATAAAAAGCCTCTGTATCATCACAAAAAACAGAAGTGCAGTTTTTGCAGAACAAAAAAGATATTTCCCCACTCAGATCTTCTGCCAGTGCAACAAGAAACACACACAGAAATATGGATCCAATAATGCAGGCCTTTCTTCCTGAAGTCATTCTTCCTCTGCCAGTAAGTGAGGTCTCCAAGGCTGTGTTTATCTGATATCTGTACAGTAATCCCAGCTGGAAAATAAAATACCGTTCAGTTAGTGAACTTACCAGCTACTGTCCTTATATATTAGCAACACCTGTGTTCTTACATCCTAGAGATACTGGCAGGGTCTTTTCTTTGACAAACTCATCCCAGATTAGTAAAGCAGGGAGAAATAACTCCTTTTTGTTTATTATGATATGTAGTTGAGCATTCATAAAAATTAGATGTTTTTAGAAAGCTAGGAATTTAAATAGATACTGTCTGTGTTCCTCCTATAAAGCAAGCATTTTTTTCCCAGAACATTTCATTTCTTATGCATTTTCTGTCTTTGAATCTTCTCTCATGTTTTCTGATGAACTCCCTTCATGCCCTGGAAACAGCCACTGCTTATAGTTTTGTCCTCAAGCAATGATCTTAATAGTAGATACTAAAATGATTCAAAATATCCAGGTGCTAGAGCACCCACATTTATACATTCCTTTCTGGAAAGAACAAAAACTGAAGAAATTTAGGACGGGAACAAAACAGACCCATTTGAATGACTAAATGCATTTGTTGTCCCCCATAGAGTGAATTAAAATGACGGTAGTGTTTCTGATATCTTTTTCTTGGAAAGCAATCAGGAACTGAGCTTTTGGTATGTTGAATAAGTTCCGGCATTATCTGCATGTCTGTCTAGCTGATGTAATATCGTTTGGTTCAATGGAGCAGTGCTGGTTTCAGGTCAAAGCAGTGCAGGGGAGGCATGGACAGCTAAAGCCTCGGTGGTCAGATCCACCCTGATTTTGGGAACTGAGGGAGACAACTGAACCCTGCACAGTCCCTGACCCAGCAGTATGTCCGTTTTGCTGCTGGTAAAAGGCATATGGCTTGGGTGCAGTCTTGGGCCAGTGCTCCCTAAACTAGGTAGGTACCCAATGAGAGCTCGGTCCCTTTCCTACTTCTAGGCCATCAGATGAAGGTCAACCTGAGGACTGGCTATCGCCAGCCTTTGAAAGCTGACTGGGGTATATGTGAAGAACCGGTTATGCTAGCAGTAGAAAACGAAGCCCATTGCTGTGTTGGTTTTGCCATCCTATTGTACAGTCTTGCTTCACACAGGATGGATGGGCTGAGGTATTGCCCTTTGGGCAGAGGGTGCGTGGCTCACGTCTGACCAGAGCGCGCAGACGCCCGGCTCCAGGTGCCCAATGGTGAAGTGCTTGGGTTGGTGAAGACGAAAAACGTCATCGAGTAGCTGGTGTAAACTTACGTAGTGGTGCTGAAGTCAAGGACACTGTGACCACATCAGCCTGGGATTTGCTCTGAGGCCCGTTTTATTTGTAGGCTTTATTGTGCACCCTAGTTTGGACACCTGCAATTTGGCTCAGGCCTTTTGAGGCCTTGAAGCATTGGTCTGAATCTTTAAGGTTGTCTCTTCAACGCTACCTTTCCCCTTAATGGAGCTGTTGGAGCTGTTGAAATCCCTTCAAAGCTGGAGGTCTTTAGAAGTGGCCTTGGGTCATAAGGGGAGGTTTGTCAGAGAGCCTCCCACTCGCATATGCATAGGAGTTGGAGCCTGGATCCCCTGTGATCACTCCCATCCCGGAGCTCCTCAGGGTGGATAGGGAACAATCTCAGGTCCGTGCTGGGCATCTTCCCCCTGGCTCCCTGCCACTGCTGCAAGGAAAGTTGCTCAGAGCCATGGAGCCTGGAAGGAGCCCGGTGTAACCGTCCTGACCAATGGGTGGTTGTGATGTGGTACAATCTCTGACACTGATTTTAGCCATGCTCTTAGGAAACATTGGAGATATCAGTGGTGGTGCCACCAGAAGCTCTCTGCACCCAGAGTATTTACCAACAACCACTTCGTCTGGCACTTTTACATTAGCTTGGGTAATGCGATACTGTCGTTTTCCAACTGTTTCACCACTTTTTTCCCCTGCGTGTAAGTATCAAATGCTGAATTTGCTGAGTATTTCACTTGTCCTTATTTGGACTGAAGGTTTCTGTTACCACTGGCCCATAGGGGACTAATTTAGCTGCACTGAACCAGTTTTGGTGTTCGCTTCCTTCTCCTCAAAGAGCTACATTTCCACATCAGTTAAACCCTTTGTATGCTGGCATCTTCCACGCTTCCAGCTCAATGAATGTTTAAAAAAGATACTACTCCCTCCTGTCTATCCTCACACATACATATGCCTCTGCTATCTAAATGGTGGCGGGACATGAAAGTAATGCTGAGAAGCCGGGGAATTTTTAATGTAAATGATGTACCGCAAGGGACGCAACCTCATTCTGGCTGAATGGGGTTTTATGTACAGAAATGCAAAATATTCAGCCTATGTATCGTCAAAGTGTTGCAGCAAAGCTCCTCCAAACCAGCAAGTGCCTGAGTAAATTCTGAACTGGTGACCATATCTCAGCGGTCTATCCCAATCTGCTCTATGATACCGTCTTATGCAATTGCAAGCACATCCCGCAGCATCCTCTTGTTTGCCGCGGTTCTTCATCCCATATGATTTCATGCCTTGATTGGGAAAAATTCACACAAAATTCACTTTTTTCCCCATCTTAGTAAGAGATGCAAACAGAGAATCACAGAACGGTTGAGGTTGGAAGGAACCTCTGGAGATCATCTAGTCCAACCTCCCTGCTCAAGCAGGGTCATCTAGAGCACGTTGCCCAGGATCACGTCCAGGCAGGTTTTGAATATCTCCAGAGAAGGAGACTCCACTTCTCTGAGCAACGTGTTCCAGTGCTCAGTCACTCTTACAGTACAGAAGTTTTTCCTCATGTTCAGATGGAACTTCCTGTGTTTCAGTTTGTGCCCGTTGCCTCTTGTCCTGTCGCTGGGCACCACTGAAAATAGTCTGGGCCCATCCTCTTGACACCCTCCCTTTAGATATTTGTATACGTTGATGAGATCTCCTCTCAGTCTTCTTTTCTCCAAGCTGAACAGGCCCAGCTCTCTCAGCCTTTCTTCATAGGAGAGATGCTCCAGTCCCCTCATCATCTTTGTAACCCTCTGCTGGACTCTCTCCAGTAGTGCTAGAGAAGGTGATTTTGTGGTCTGTTTGTTTTTTTCTGGTATAATATACTATATTGAAGATTACGGATTGTAGGGTATGGCTGTGTAGGTGCCCTTAGGATCATGAAATAGTCTGATGCTCAGAGACTGGAAATGCGGTAAGTGTGAGTATTGTTTTAGGTTATGACTTTCCCTTGAGCAGCTTTAGTTTAACCAAGTTTTGTGATGCTAATGTCCTGGTGGAACAGAAAGGGCTTTGGGTTTTATACAGGGAATTTTCAGAAGCATTGCGCTGACTTCGGCACACAGGTCTTTTCATGAAAGTGATGCCTTACAATCACTCAGCCTGTTTTTGAGAAGCCCATCTCATGGTCATATTTGACCTCATCTTCCCACACTCAACTGCTTGGAAATTGGTCTAGTGAGCCTTTAAAGACTAAAGATACTAAAACCAAAACAAATTGGAGAGGATTCCTATGAGTAGTGTATGTGCAGATATCCTGCAGTGAGTGTACAGGTACCCCTGAATTTCATGTATTCCTGTGTACCATTAAGCATGATCCTTATTTCCCTTCTGACTGTGGATGCAGCTGAGTGATGGGTTGAGGATATTTCTGCCTGTTGTCTGTCGATCAGCTTAACTTTGCAAAGCCCTTTTGGAAGCCATGGTGCTGTATAAGCAGCAGATATGATTATTTAGAGGTTTTTTTGCTGTTTCTACTGGGCATAATGGAGCCCAAATGGTCTTACAGTAGCTGACACAGCCCTTTCTCATTGTACGATGGAAAAAAAACTGATAAAAATAGGTCAAAAGACTGTGGTGGAAACACTGATGTTTAAGAGCTCCTAACAAGCTGGTGAAGGACAGGCTCTGAGCTGTGCTGGCTGGGTCTGGTGTGCGGTGAGCCCATGGGGTGTGTGTTTAAGGCCCAACACTGTATAGCACGTTGTGCTGGGCCCTGTACCACGGGGACAGTGCTGTATGCAGGGTACTATGAAACCTGAACGGTGGAAATCTCTGTCCTCGGCAGAGCCATCCAGGAGAGAGGTGAGGCATATTCCTGTATTTCCCTTTCCATCTCATATGCAGGCTGTTACCGCTACTGGTTACGCTTCACTGGACTCGGCTGCTAAATTCTGCCTAGTCGGGGTCTGCTGCGTAGAGATGGCACCCAACCAGCACCGTGGCTTTGCTCTTGCCATTCTGCCTGCGTGTTCCTCCTGCGCTTAAACCTGCAAGGAGAGCAGGCGACGCGTCCAGAGGACCCCTGCCTGCACGCTTGGCTCGCCAGCAACGACCCGGGGCCGAGGCCGCTTCCCTCTCCCGGTTCTCCCCTCTCCAAAACCAGCCGTGCCTGGCGGAGAAGCAGACGGCAAGCCCATTTCCAGTGTAAGCACAAGTCGGTGGAGGCAGGGATCCATTTGTTTGTTTGTGGTGTATCCTCTTGGCTCTGATAGTGGAGTTATTAAAATGAGGCTTGTCAGCAAACCGAAGAAGGCTGGGTGAGCTCCTGCATCTTTCATGCGGTTTGATCCAGCTCGGCTTGTTAACACTCGGTTGCTTTTGTGATTAATTATTTAATCCTCTTCCCTTGGTACTGGGGGTATAACAGCGCAACCCCCGTTTCTGCCGAGATTCACAGTTCTCCGCTTTACCCTGCCAGCGCTTCGTACCAGGCCGAAGATGGCCTCTGTGTAGCTTCCTCGGCGGCGTGGGGGCTGGCTTGGCGCGGGGCTCGCGTGCCGCCCCGATTTGCTCTCTGAGGCCGCCCGTGCGAAGAATTTGCCAGTTGTGTGCAGGCGGGCCGGCACGCGGTGCTCGAGTGCCCCTCTGCGCCTTGCAGGGGTGCCCTAACCGTCACCCGTCCTCCAGGGCCCCGTGGGCTCGTCCTCCGCGCGTCCCCTGCCGCGCTCCCTCCCTTCTCGTGTGACGCCCACGCTGCTGGATAAGGCAAGGCCTGAGGGCTGCATAATTAGCAACGAATTAGCTATATTTTCTTAAGGAGATGCTCTCCGCTGTTCCTCTGATGTTCTCTTCCTTTTTCATCTTGCGGCGCTGCCACAGGCCCGCCCTGTGCAGCTGGGGAGGAAGGTAGAGGGGGCTCAGCCGACGGGAGGGAGAGAGGGAGGGTGGCGGCGGAGCGCTGCCCAAGGGAGTCTTCTCATGTGGTTCGGCCCGACAAATGCGAGTCCGAGGGCCTGGGTCCGTCCTGCACCCTGCTGCAAGCTCCCTGTCCGCCTCTGGACGTGTCACCGCTTCTTTGTGTCCCTAGAGTAGAAAAGCACCGACTTCCCTCCCCACCGAAGGTGTCGGAAGCTAACTGCTCTCTTCATGCTTTGGAAGCTGATCAAGTCTGAGTCTGGGTTTTCTTTACATAATTCACTGGGGTCCATAAATTACGCAGAATCCCACAGTGAAGAAAGGAGTCAGGGAGAGCAATTGCTTGCCATGAAGACATCACAACTAATGGTTTTGCTACGTTTTAATTGAAAGTATTGGAAGTTTTAGCAAAGTAACACCCAAGGCACCAGGTGCAGAGTACAGAGAGCAGAGCAGTAAGAGCTCATCGCTCGCACACTCGCCGCTTAGGAAGTTCAGCAGTCACCAAAAGGTGTTAATCAAATAGCATCCTTAAGACTTTGAGCCAGATTACTGAGGCCTGGAGCCTGAATCATCTCAGTGTCCTGCATCTTTGTTTCTTCAGCTTAGCCCCCCTGCCCTCAGGCCAGTTTTCTCTCTCCAAATCTCGTGTGCACTGTGGCTTCCTCATACGTTATAATTTTTAGAATGGCTCATCCCTGCCAGGTCCATCGGGGATGTTCTGCTTGGCCTCCAGGCCCGTGCTTTGACGTAAAGCTCTAAAAAACCCCTTCTTTTCTGGGGCACGTACGTAGACATGGAGCCCAGAGGTCCTCGGGACTGCTTCCGTTGAGGCGGGCGACTTTGCGGGAACGACCTCTTGTTGCCAGTTGGACGCAGGCATGTCCACCTCCAGTGCCCGTTAAAAAGCATAAATAACTCCCCTGGGCAGAGATGGTGAGGATAATACGTAAGCTGGAAAGAATCTAGAGCGAAGGCTGAATTTGCTGCCCTGGCAGTTAGATCATTGTAAAAATAAAACTCAAGTCAAAAATACTCTTTTCTTTTTCAAACTGGACCCACTCTTGAATTTACATTGGACTACAGCATAGGTGTAGGTGCCCCACGCTTTTTTTTCCATAGCAGAACAGCATTTTAAGACTCCCATATCACAATCATTATGTCATATCAGTCATATAATTTATTACTATCGAATATTGGAAAGCCTGGAACCCTACCCATAGGCTTGACTTTATGCTGTTTGCTAGTCTACTTCATGCCTGTGGAACTGTTCACAGTGAAAAGAAATTAAAATAAGTAATCATTTGTAGGATTCAGACTATGTATGTGTCTATCTGCTCGTTTTTCAAGAAATTACCAAAAAGATGGTCCTATAATAGAATGGTACATGAACTAAGCAAGCTTAAAATACTCATTATGTACAACATCTTGGTAAAGTCCCACTTACAAAATTGTTAAATCTCTCAAATTATTATCTAAATAAATATTTTATTGCATTTTAATTTGCTTTATCATATTGCATGGTGCCGTGAGCACCTTGACTTCATAAATAAAATAATTATTATGTAGAGTCTTTACAACATGAAAATTAATGCTTAAATGCTTGGAGACTTATAAAAATTTCAGTACTTTTTCCAAGGCTAGTGGTAAGGGTTCATAAGCACGCTAATTTTTCTGCTCTTACACATTGCAGGCCAGCAGAGTACAAGAGAGGTTAACAAAATCTGTGTTCTTTTATTAAGAGACGTCGGTGTTCGGAGGGCAGTGTACCCAACTGCTATACTGCAGCACTCTCTAATAATTTCTCCAGACACCACAATAGCAATAAAGCATGACAGGATTGTGTAACAACTCTATTAATCACTTTTTCTGATAACGTGAAGAGAGCATGTTATAGCAACCATCTAACCCCCCCTCCCCAGTGCCTCTGAAAATTTGGGGCAATTAATGCTGAGGATCGTTGTCTGTTGTAGGCTCTGAACTCACTTCAGCTCTTTTTGTGTGATGGTAGCCTTTTTGCTTGCTGGGGGAGCAGGACGTAAATGTATGCCTCTCCCGTCTGCCTGCCACGGGGGACTTTGGGAAGCGAGCATGGCCTGTTGGGTACAAAGGCAGAGCTCCCCCAGCTTCCTCCCGAGCACTGCATTCAACCGCGAGTCCTCCCTTGCGTTACTTCTATATTTTTGTCCTAGCTTTGCAGCCCAGGCGCAGGGCAGGAAGAAAGCTCTCAGGGCGGGAACATCTTTGCACCCAGTTTTTGTGAGCCTTTTGGCACGGCGGGTGTCATTGCCCTCCCCGGTGTGGCTTCGGGTCTCCTGAGCCCTGACCGGGGCTTGCGGCACCTCTCCTGCCGTTGTAGACTGGACGAGCGTGCATCGTCACGGCACATCCCTGGAGTGGACGAACTGCTCCCAAGCCCTGATTTGTTGCGGTGTAATGCTGTGGGCAATCTCTGGGTGGGGGACCCACTACTGACTAAGCACACAGAGAGGAAACTGAAGGGTCTTCTTCCCATCATGTAAATTTGCACATCTAACATCTGCTGGGGTAGAGGATGCTTAAAAATGAGTCTGCTGGAGAGATTTCCAAAAGGATGCTACCTGCCCTTTCCCACCCACCCTTCTTCAGGGCTCCTTGGTAGCCAGGAGGTGTCCCAGGAGAAGCTAATCAGGCCTGAGCTGTTTCAACCTCCTGTGATCCCTAAGAAAGAGTTAATTACAGTCTTTTCCCTCTTGCTCAAAGGTGGCTGGATATTACCATCAGAGCTGTAATTATTCATGCTAATTGCTTATTTGGAGAGGGAGAGAGAATGAGAGAGAGGAGCCTCAGCCTCCACATCAGTGATTAGTGGAGCAGACCAGGTGCACCTCATTGAGGCTGGACCGAGTTAGCACCGCGGGTGGAAGGAGCCTGGGGATGCTGGGCTGTGCATGAGCAAGTGGTGGAGCAGACCAGTTCTCGTCAATGCTGCCACCGCCTCTGGGGCTGAGAAGAAAGAGCATGCACTTCTTGCAGACCTTCCTGCGATGGAGGGCAGTTAGAGGTAATTGTACTCTTAATTGGAGTCTTCATTTGTTTTTGTGGTTTAATTAACCTTTTTACCTTTTTTTTTTTTTTTTTTTTAATCTCCCTATGAGGGATCAGGATGGGTTGTGAGATGCTTGCCTGAGATTTGTGTTTAGGTTGCTCTGCAGATCTGGAGGCTCGTTGTTCATTAACCGAACAATAACTTTTGTGATCTCCTGACTGCCTGAGTATCGATATGTTGCTTAAGTGAGTTGGGAAGGAGAAAAGAAGCTGGTCTAGCTGTTTCCTCTCCTGCTTACAAGCTCTTAATAATGAGGCTGATTTCCTGTGGAGGCTTATTCCTATAAACAGATCTGGGGTGTGCCTGCTAATAGCAGTGGATTTAAGCTTTATTTGTTAGTGGCTGAGAGTGTTTGCTGGTGAGATGGTACCGATTAGATGCTCTGAAGGCAGCAGCGCGGTAAAACTGTGCGTGGTGCCGAAGCTGGGGATCGGTGGGAAAATGCTTCACTCGCAAGGGCTGTGGGAAGCTGTCTCCTTGGGTGTACCTGGGGTGGTGTGGAGATGGAGACTAGGGCAGTGGTGTACAGGGAGCGTGTTGGTATACGCTGGCTGCTGCCAAAGCGACTGAATTGTTGCTGAGGTGCGAGCCTGCTGGAGGCTTGGACTAGCCTAAGAAGTAACTGTTTTTTTTCTTCTTTCTTTCTCTCTCTCTCTCTCTCTCTCTTTTTTTTTGGTGGTCTACTGTGGTGTTAGTTTTTGTTTGTTGACTTTCCTGTTTTCTCTCTTAAATCTTTGATTCCTGCCTGACTGGCCACAACAAGACTAGAAAAAACAGCCTTAAGGATCACACTTAAAGACGATATGAAATATATAGGGTTAACAAAACAACTGGAAAGTGCTGCCCCGTGCCAAATACTTTCCAGTGCTCCTCTATCCTTTTCATACGGTCTACCTGCCATCTGCCTTACAGATGGCATCCACGTGCTGTGCTGACAGCCAAGCTGGACTGCTCTCTTTTCCAGAGATCTTAAATTATTACCCTTGTGCTTTAACTTCCTAACACTGCAATGACTTGCCATAATGATATTTTAATACACTGAATAATCTTTTCATCTGGATGTTTTACTGCTTGCTTAAATTATACAGGCTTTCCGTGCTCGTAGCCTCTGCGTGACAGAGAAACTGGCTCAGGTAGAGCAACCTGGGGACCAAGGGCTGTTTGCTGAGGGACGGCAGTCATCCCCAGACCTCTGGGGTGGGAGGCAGGGAGGGGGACAGGGGAGACGTTCCCTTGTGAATGTCGATGAAGTTTGGATTTGTAAAGAGGCCAGATGCTTGGATCGCTCTTCTAAAATACATCATGTTGCTGGTTCCTGAACTGAAGGCTTAGTTGCAGCCTTTCAAACCTTTTGCGTGCCGCATGTTGGGAATACCAGACTCCCCCAAAAAGACAAGGAGTCTGACTTCTAAAAAAGCTCTTTGGCCAGCCTGGCTCTGGTACAGGTATGATCTTGCTGGTTCTGCAGTGTTTTCCGTGTGTTTGCCCCATGTAGTTTGACATTTCCTCTGTAGCATGAGTTTCTTTAGGTGAGCTCCTGTCCTGTTACAGAAGGGTAAAACCTGTGGCTGCTTTGAGGCTGCTGGCTGGTTTGCCTGTCTGTGTGTCAGAGCAGGCTGGGGAGAGGGGTTGCAATAGAAATAGTCTCCAGTAAACCCCTGACAGGCCACAGCTGTTTGCAGGACATCAAATCTGGATCCTCTAAAGACAGCAAGTTTGTTTTTGTGTTTTTTTTTTTTTTTTACTTCCTTTGAAATCTGTGGAAATTAAAACTCGGCTATTTCCTAGGGGTTCTGGACAAAGCCTTATTCTTGTTTGTTTCTTTAGTTTTTTTTTTTTCTTCCTTCTGAATCTTCTGACAATTACTACCTCATCTTCTGCTGTTTTGCTCCCAAGCTGTATGAAAGTGGATGTTATGCAGCCAACTGCTAATTACCGCTTTCCTATGGACCTTAAATCTCGACAACTCATCTTAAATAACTCTCTTGTAGAACTTTAAACACCTTTGCATGCTCGTACAGCAAGCTTCCCATGTGCTGCTAGCTGTGCTTGCTTCCTCAGCCTGGAGTTTGTTCTTGATGGTGGGATGTGAGGGCTGTAAGTGAGTGCTAAACTTCTTGTACCCATGTCACTTGGTATCTCGACTCCACGTGCAAATTGTCTGTGGAGGTCGGAAGTCTCTGAGCTGTAGACCTGATCCTTGCTTTAAGGGGGTTAAAGCGCTGAGTGTTGGTGCTCTTGAGGAGGAGAGCAGCATCCCTGAAGAAGGTGCTCTGGAGACCAGCCAGGGCCTGTGGGAGACTGGGCTCTGTAATGTCTACGTGGATGCAAAGCAGGAGGGAAATGCATCCCTCAGTGGAGGAACTAAATACAGCAAATACGGTGCATCCCCTCACTGAAATCCCTGATTGTGGGCGTCCGCAGCGGCAGAACGTACTTTGAGAATCTCTATGGGCTGTGCCCTTTTCGAGTCATTAAAGGGATTCCTTGGTGGAGTTATTCCTCCCCTGCTTCTGCTTTGAGATCGGAGTTAGTGTATGCAGGTAGGGGAGAACTCTAGCTAAAACTGGATTTTCCCATTAGTTTTGCCTGGAGAAGCCATTATTGGTAGGGAAAAATTGAAAAGGCCATGAAACATTGTGCTCAAGATATCTCCAATGGCACAGGTGAATGCTGGCTGGGAGCAGAGTGGGGCTAAGCTGTTGCGCTGCCACAGCGTTCATTCCTGTCCCTGCAGCAGGTTGGGGATGAGGCCATGCAGCCGCTGGGATCGTATTGTTCGCTCAGAGCTCGACATTGGGGCTGGCACCGCTGTGTGCGTTCAGCAATTGGAGGTGACCAGCACATACCCTGTGGATGCTGAATAGCTGTTTTGGTAATAGCCTCCGTATCGCCTCTCTTACAGCACTCTTAGACGCTCAGATGAAAGATGCCTTATGCAGCTAGCTCATCTTGTGTACCCTAGGGGTAACAGTGGGATGTCTAGCATGTGGGAGCCTCCACCAGAGGCACTGGCCATGATGCTGACACTGTTGGCACCTTGATCTCTTGGCACCCCAGCTTGTGGGATGAGACTAAAGGCTTGGGGCAAGGCAGCTGCAGGTACAGGGCCAAGTAAGATGCTTGGAAGTGAAGTCTTGTAGCAGCTTGGTCTACTTGCTAAATGCCTGGCTTTCATCTGCTTTTGACCTGGGTTGGACAAGGAGGTAATCGAGAGGTACATAGACAAGCCTTTTGGAAAGCAGGTGTGTTTACATAGCCTTTGTGTGCTTTGATCTGCAAGACTCTCCTGCAAGCCTCAGCCAGCCTTTTGGTTGATTGCTGTGGGAGAGAGGTTTTGATGGAGTGAGATGGTGCAGCTGGTTTTACTGTGTTTTTAGTCAAGTATTTGAAACCGCAAAACATAGCGGAAAGGCTTTGTATAAGACTGGCTTGGAGAGGAGGAGGAATGAGGAAGTTCGCTCTCCAGGCTCTGTCAACTATTGCAGTAGTTTGGGCAGTGTTATAATTTTCCTCCTTTTTCCTGACAAAATCTATTAATTAGAAGGCTGCATCAATCACTGCTCATTGTGTTTGACAGACCTGAGACTCCATGCTAATTCCTGGAGCTGCTTTGTATGGTATGAGTGTGTGTTTGTGTGCGTGCATCTTAAGGGGCTAGGGCAGTTAGCAAGTAATAATCTGTCAGTTTGAATTCTTGCTCTGTCTCCCCCCAATATATTGGCAAGGGGGGGAGCTTACAAAACTCTGCAAAATTAGCCAGTGACACAGAAAATGTCTATGTGTTAAACATCAGGAGAGCAGAGCGGAGGAAAGGTGTTTGGCCGATAGCCAAGTAACTTATACCAGAGAGCAAATATATATCGGAAGTAGCAAGGGATGGCTTGCGTGAAGTCTCTCTCCAGGTCGCAGCTGAAATGCCGGCCTGAGGCTGCCCGAGCTCAGTGGCAAAGTCCCGCTGCCCCGACGGGGCCAGGCCTGAGCAGCATGGAACTGGGCAGTTGTCACAGTGGTCCTTCCACAAAATAGCCCCTGGAAACAACCCTGCCAGAAGTCATTGACTGCCCTGAAGAATAACCCTTGCTGCAGGTGACAGCATGCTCTTTTTTTTTTTTCTTTTTCTATTACTACTTCCTTTCATGCTCACAACATTGATGAGGGCACCCCACGATGTCCCCATTCCCAGCAGAACTTGAAAAAACCTTACTGAAACGTTTCCTTGTCGTTTGTATCTGAATAGTGACGTGCACTGGCAACCTAAGGCAACAGAGATGGTATATAACAAGCTTCTGTAGACAGAGTGAGAGATATATATATATGTGTATATATACATTACAATGTGTGCATCTGTATATATATTTTACTAACACTTAAAGATGTTATCGGTTTCTCATGCATTCATGTGCCTGCCCAGTAGCCTGTGGTGGGGATTTCATGGGCTATTCCCAAGCTCACAGTGACAGGCACGTTGCAGCTTTCTTCTATCTTCTCCTTTCCATGCTCATCTGCAGTTACAAGGTCCTGTACAAGGCAGTGGTCATCTTTCATTTTCCATCATACAACTACTAAATATTCCCTTTAGCATTACCTTGACAGTGAATAGCCTGCGCTATAGCCTGTACTGTTTTGTACAGTCTTGTTCTCCTAAGCCCTTGCTGTATTATGCTTGTGCACATATCCATATATACAAGCCCACTACAAAACTTTCTGTTGAGATCCCCACCAGCTAAAAGGCTTTACAGCTGCCACTGCAGGCGAGCGTTTTGTATTTCCATCATCAGAAAGCTAATGTATAGTGATCTAGCAGGGGTTTGGGCTGGCAGGCCTGGCTGTGAGGCTCAGTTGGAAGTAATGCTGTGTAATCTTAATCCTAACGTAATCAATAACATGGTTCAGGAAGCTCTTGTGCAAATTGTCCTAACCGTCTCCTCGTCCATTTTTAGCTGGCTGCTCTGTGCTTTCAAGAAGGCCTGACTTTAGATGCTGGTGGATATTAATTTTAGTGTGTTTTTTTTTTCTTTTTAAGACTAAAGTTAGCATGTGAATTCTGTGACTTGCAGAATTTGCATGAGTGGAGCTGCAAAGACATGCATCAAAGGATAATCTTGTCAAAAATCCTGGCAAAAGGCTAGAAAAAAGAAGATAAGGGATATCCAGTGCTCAGTCAGGCTATCAACAGATTATCGTGATGGTCAAGTCGGATGCTCAAGGATTTGATACCTGCCCTGTGGCTCCTGAAGAGCCTGGGCTGCTGGGTTGAAATCAGCTCTGAGGCGTGATTCTCCCTGACACCTGGGTTTCTTCTATGTGTGTCTCTTTTTTTTTTTTTGGTAATTGTCCAGCAGCTATCTGAACTGGTAGGGGATCCCATACAGGCAGCAAAGCAAAGAAAGAGTCTGCTGTGTGTTGCAGTAGCACCTTTCTCATGCCAGGATGATGTTCTGAACCTGTGTGTGCGTGAGAATAAACACATTAAACTGCATCCTTTCCTGTTCCTGCTCTCTTCCTCCCCCAGCCCTGTGTTAGCCATTTTAAAAGGGGTTGTGGAGTCTAACGCTCTCAATTGAAAGTACATGCTGCTCCCTCGTGGAGCATCACGCGCTGCAAGCAAAGAACGGCTTGTGGAAGGAACGCAGTGCTGGCTTGCGTTGCGCATCCTCAGGCACACTGTTGTGTGTACAGGACCTGGTCAAGCAGCCTCCTAAATAAGTGCTGCTCCCTTTAGGGAGGAGAAAATAGAATTTTGCAGGTGATGAAATGAGCGTTTTTCCTGTCTGTTTTTTCTGCCAGCTCTTGCCTTGCCTTGCCTGGGATGTAACACGTGGGAATAGCTCGTGGAGCCAGCTTAGCTTTTGAGGATGGATGAATGAGAAAGGATGGGGATGTGGCGGGGGGGAGAGGTTTCTCCCTCCTTTTTCCGGAGATGGGTTGGCCTGGAGAAGCTGATGCTGCAGATTCAGGCAGCCGGCATGCCTGGGCCATAAAAAGCTGCTGCTGGGCTTGCTGCAGATAGCCTGCACCTGCAGCACTGCGGCCTAAGGCAAGGGCAGGGTACCTGGCTCTCCCTAATGTGGGACTAAATGTCTTTTGCAAGAGGTGGAGCAAAGTGGAGGCCTGGGCTGTTTGTGAAGAGGAGCATGAATTATCTCAAGCGCTTCCCATACTGGATTCCCAGCTGCTGAGTCTGTTGTCCAGCAGCTTGTGACTCGGGGCGGGGGGTGCGCTCAGTGAGCTGCAGCTCTTCCAGGGAGGTGCTGACCCTGGGCAATAATCCATACACTTAGCAGGCACAAATGCTGCCAGAAATGGGCAGCTCTTTTGGAGAAAAGCCCTGTTTCCTTGTGACGCATGGTGGGTGAGGCGAATCCCAGGTTCGGGGTGGAAGAGGACGTATGAGACCCAGCTAGTCAGCTGAAGACCAGAGCGTGGCCCATCACTTGCCTTCTTTGCGGCTGGACATCTCCTTTGGTAGGAGGCAGACAGCCCATCATACATTTCTAAAGTGCTATGATTAGCTGGTTTATTCCTCCCAGCTGTTCAGCAGGCTGCCAGGCAGATCTCATGCAGTGTAGATGAAATTGGTGGTTGCATGGCTTTGAGGGAGGAAGAGATCCTTCACCCGAGGTCCTACCTGAGGGCTCCCAGTGTGTCACGGGGCTGAGAGGCTCTCTAGCCCCCTGGCATTTGGGGCATTTCCCAGCTTGCTGAGAAGCAACTGGTCTGATGGAGACTTTGAGCCTGACTAATCACAAGAGGGCAGAGTTGGCTCGTGGCTCCTGAGCTTTTCCATCCCGTGGACCTGCCAAACGGGAGCAGGCCTTACCCTTGGCACTGACAGCAGCCAGAGCTACAGTAGCCGCTGGGCTGTTGGCAGAAATGTGACTCTCTCTGATTGGGCTTCAGCCCTGAAATTATCTGGGGAGGAGGATAATATTTTTTATGTATAATATGCACACACATATACATATATGTATGTGTGTGTATGTGTATATACACGCACACACATGTACATATATATATAAAAGACAATCCCCTTCTCCAGTCACTTTGAGAGGTCAGCTCTGCACTCCTGCTATTCTTGTGGGCTTCTGGCTACAGAGATGTTGCTGTCATTAATAAAAATTCCATATTAATATTGATGTTAGGCTTGAAAACATCAATTGATTCTTAATTAGCAGCTGAACAATGACTTGAGTGGTGCTGTTAATGATACGTGAGGGTGGGCTTTCCAAGTGGTGTCTGCTCTAAATCGTGCAAGTGATGTAAACGCAGATCACAGGTCCTGTTTGTGTTTAAATTAGCAGAGGTGCCACTGCTAATGGACGTGTCTTCCTAGCAGATACTCGGCAGGCTATTAGTGCTGGCGCGTTTTTGAGAGCATCTTTCGTGATACTGCCTAGAAGGAGCTGGAATAGTCACGGTGGGATACTGCCTTCTGCTAACGTGTTGATAGTTGGTGTTGGTACTTCCAGGCTATGCAGAAATGTGACCTTTGGAGCTTTTAAATGAATTTTGGATTTGGATGATGGGGAGAGACAGACTTGCATCGCCTCTTCCAATTTTGAGGGAAAGTAGTCACCTGGATTAGTTCAGCTGCTGCTGCCTCTGGGAACCTACCTAGAGACTGAAGCATGACGTTATGTGAGTGTCTGAAGTCCCCCTTGCTGAGGGATCGGTTTCCTGCAGCGCTCTGAGGTGCTGAGAGTCCCTTCAGATTATTCTGGGGTGTGGGAGACTCGTACTCGCATTACAGCCCTGTAGTTGCCTCTCCTGCCTGAGCTTTGGCCAAGCTCTGAGTGAGTGTAAGGGTCTTCCTCTCCTTGGACATGCACAGTTTCTTGAGTACTTAATTTCGGATCAGCTAGTATACTTGGTGCCCACAGATGAGGCAGGGAGGTGCCTGGGCCTTGGCTGCTTGGATCCTAGGCTGGAATACAAACCCAGAGTTGGGTACGTGGGCTGCACATGTGGCCTGGATGCTGAAGCCAGTTGCCAGGCAGTGCAACTCTAACTGAATATCCAGCAGAGCTTTCCAGGCTTAGCCAAGGGGAGAGTGAAGTATCATCTCCCTCCAGAGCTCAGGTGCCCGAGGATATTTCTGCACTCTACTCTGCCTTCAAGCACAGACGCTGCTGGCACCTGCATGCGGACTCTTTTGCCCACTACCACCAGGTAAGGACGTGAGCAAGGCAGGCTTGTTCCCGTTTGTTCCCGTTGTCCACCTACTCTGAGGTGTGGAGAGGCACCGAGGTCTGATCTGAGACCAGACCATTTTCTGAAAGGAGCTGTCCTGTCTCTGAGTATTGACAGTGTTGCCTGGAGGTCTTAAACTCACCTCTACCTCTTTATCACCATGTGAGATCTAGTGGGTTTCTTCCTAGGAGAACTGGGGAGCCCCTCTGCCTCTTGGTCCTGTTCTCCTCAAAAGTCTCTTTGTCTGCATTCGCATTGCCACAAATCCCGCTGGAGGGAAAAGCTGATGCATGTCTCCAGCTGACTTGCTCGTTCCGGCGCTGCTGGCGTGATACGACGTGGCTCAGGTTCCCTGGACTGTCCTCTTCCACTTGACTGAGGCCAAAGGGCACTGTGGATGTCCACCCTGAGGCTATGCTGTTAGCTACATCTCTGCAGGTATAAATGTGACTATACCGGTACAGTGCTTGGGCTGAAAACCTCTACCTGCCTGAGCTACTGACTCGCTTGCCCGACATGCATAAAGCTCTATCCCACGTGAAGCCTTTGGATGCTATGACAAATGACATCCTGAGTCTGCCAGGCTTCTGAGCACTTCCCAGGAGAGATTTGTTAAGGTAAGGGATACCATTCACCCTGTCTGCTAGTATCAACCTCAAAGCTTTGTACAAAGGGAATTCATAGACAGTACTGAGGAAAAATGAAACAGGGCTGCTCCAAATTAAAACCCCTGTTCAGTGGATCTCAGGGCTGTACAGGAGCATGGTGGATGATGGTCTTGGTCTTCCAGAACTGGAGTCCAGGTAGATCAAAGTTTTAAAAGACAACTGAGGCACAGAAGACATGTCGTGTCTATGTGGGTTTAGTTACTGAGTTATGCCGTTTGTGACCCTCGTGAGAGCTTCTCTTCCCTCACAGTCTTTTTCTTTAAACTTGGAAGGTTTTTGCAACTACATGGCAGGGAAACAACGGGAATGTCTGTATTGCTGTGCTTCAGCCTCTCTTCCCAGCCTCAGTTTGCAATCCTGAGAACACTTGCTTATTGTCGACAGCTTTTCCTGTTGGCTATTTCAGTCTCTACACCAAGGAAATGTTTCTGACTTGCGGATTTGGGAAGTGGACCAGCTTACGGGAAACCAAGCAGTTGAAAATTGGTTAGGCTTACTGTGTGTGTGTGGGGGGGGGAGTGTTCCCTCCCCTCTCCCAAATGGAGAATCTTTGAACATTGTGAACTGTCTCGGTTAAGTTTCAGAAGGGTAAGGCTACTTCTGAACTGTAGTGTACTTACAGAGAAGACATCTGCTGGGCTAGGGGGAAGGGTGTGCTTTTTTTGTGTGCTTGACGTCCTGGGTAAGACGTTCTCAGGAAGAAACCTTATGTGTGTGCATGTGTTGCTGAGGTTAGTTTGTGTCAAAAGAGAAATCCATTGCACAACTGTACTGAACAGTCTGAAATCTGTAGATCGATGTGCAACCTGTGCACTTTTAGGCAAGACCATATGTAACCTTCACTAGAACTTCCCGGGTCTCATTGATGCCCTCGATTCCAACAATAAAGTCATCTTGAATGGACAACTGCTTATTCTGTGGAACATCTCATGGTGTGGGGAAAATAGGGTTGTTCCCCTCCAATTTTACTTCCTATAAGGAAAAATTGGGAGTTGTAAAACTGGAGACAGAACCATGCTCTGGTCTCAGGCATGCTGCTGTCTCTCATGGCGTTCATCCTGCTGCAGATGGGGTTCAAGAGTAGCTATCTTATGCAGTTTCATTAAGATTTGTGGCCTGCTAAATCTGTCAGTCTATCAAGCATGTCTCTGGTGTTTCTCTCTGCTAATCAGTTACAATGCTAGTGTCCATATTATGGCTCTCCTCTAATGAGGTGATGGCGGATGGAGCTTGCCATTAACCTTCTAGGTTGCTGTAATTACTTAATTTCTGATCAGTCAGTGCTTGTGTATTAGCATGTGGTGGCTGAACTCAGTAGGGTGTTGTCAGATGGTCAGCAGGCTGTAATCTCCAGCAGGCTCCCCTCCTCCCTTCCCTCATTTCCCCCCACTCCAGACATTTAAAAAAAAAAAAAAAAAAAAAAAAGGTAAGACTGAAGCACAGTCTGACTTTGGCAACATGGCTGGGGGAGAAAATCCTGACCAAAACCAATCCATAAAGCAAAAGTAAACTGAAGGAACTGTGAAAGAACTTCCCAGGTTGTGTGCATGTCTGAACTCAATCATGTTTTGATATCTTTTGTGGTAGCATGTGTAAATATTTTCCCCAAAATCTCCAGCTCATCAGTTTTAAGAATTGCTCTAAAATGGGTCTTCCCTAGTTTACCCTTCCCACCCTCCCCCCCTTGCTCATTGTACTTGTTTAAGTCAAACACTGTTCTAACCTTTGTCCAGCCCTACCCAAGCCCAGCATTTTCACAGGAAGAAAAGCTTTTTCCACTGGTTTGCTGGAGTCATGTTTGCTCTCTGGTTTGCTGGCTGGGAGACTGGATGACTAAATCCTTTGGTTTTGTAATCCATAAATAGGTGATATCTGGTAGTGTACAAAAGCAGTGCTTGAAGTAGGATTTACTAGTGCAGGCATGCAGGTGCATCGGAATAGCTCCTGGAACAGAGCCAGCTCAGAGCACTGCTAGCCAGAGCCAACGGTGATGGCGTGCACGTGTCTAAACAGGCAAACGCTCTCCTCCAGCACTAATGAGCCTCCGTGGCATTTGTGGTGGTGCGAGAGGGATCTGGTGGTGCTGCTGCTGGTGGGGACTTCAGGCAGGAGTAGCATGAGAGAGACTGCAGATCCTGAGCACAGGAGTAAGCCTTCTAGATATGATGCAGAAGCAACAATAAGGGCTAAGAATAACAACAATAAGAAGAATAAGCAACAATAAGAAGCTAATGTCTTCTGTAGGTCAAACTCTTTTTGTAAAGCCTGAAGAGAGATTTTCCAAGATACCATGAATGAGGTGACTTTTCCCTCTGTGTCTTCCAGAGTGAACTAGGCACAGTGGGAGGTATTCAATTAACAAGGGAGATGAGGGTAAGTGTTGCCCTCATCTTGATGGGAACGTATAGGGAACATATGAGTTGGCACACTTGGCTTGGTTTAACGTGACTAAAAAGCCTCATTTTAGATGCAGAGTAGCACATTTGAAGCTGCCTAGATCTGAACTTGTCCCTAGGAAACAACATTTGCCTCAATAAAGAGCTGTCTTGTATTGTATGTTCATTATAGCTGAATTCTGTTTAGGAGTGTTTATGGTAGAGCATCCTATAAAATCAATTACGCTTCAGCCATCTTATCTTTACTAAGTACAAAATGGGGATCGATTGTGCCTCTGTGAGGAAAAAAAGAATGCCATGTAACACATCTCATCTATGTCTAAATGTGCTCCTCATAGACCGAAACCACTTAGAAACAGCTGTAGCAAGGCTAAGATGCCAGGGATGGATGCTGTCTTGTCCTATCCTTGAAGATGATGTGGGGAAAAGCCTTCTGTTGCCTTTATGCAACATCCTTTTTGCAGATGCATTTGGCCAGCAATCTTGGGAACAGCCCCAAACGTAATACCTGATCAAATCATGCTCTTGGTCTGTCGGATTAGCTGCAGACGCAATTCTAAAGCAGTTTTGTGTAATAGATTTTCATGTTCCATACCAGTAGATGCAAAAGGATGAAAAAGAACTAGAGTTCTGGGCCGCAGTATGTGGGAGGAAAGCAGTCTCTGAGTCACTGGTGATTATTAAATGACAGTAAAATTGAAATGCCTAGAAAGCCCCACCGTGCACTCATGTAGGCTGCTAATTGTTGATGATCTGCAAAGGCAAAGCCCTGACCCAACTTCCAAGAGAGCCTGTTTCCCTAATGAAAAAAAAGATTAAAACAGCCTTTTTGCTGTTATAACATGCCACCATCTCAACTGAGCTATGACGCAGAAGGCATGGCCTCTTTGCAGGCTGCTGCTGAGAGGGGATGGCAGTGTGGCCCTGGGGCTCTGAAACAGCCCATCTCCTGCACCATCTCCCCGTGCCTCAAACAGAGACCTACGCAGGATGCTTTTCTGCTCACGCTGTGCTCCTGGAGCCTCACTGTTCATGGCAGCGCCTGCCAGCTGCTTCCTCCACCATAGCCGTGAGCTCAAAAATTTGGAGGCAAAGGACAGTCACCCCTTTTATGTTGAGGGGGAACCAGTCCAGCAGGGACTGATGTGTCCAAGGGCAAAAGGGCTCCTGACTCTGTGCTCACCTGAGGACATGGAGCTGTTTTTGCTTGTACTGATGGCCTCTTTTCCTTCCCAAAAGGGTTGAGGGCCAATGTGTTCTTCAAAGATGCAAGGCTCCAGGCTCAAGCCTTGCCCGATTCAGAGCGGTCTTCTCTAACTTGTAGTTCCCTTATCTGTCAAGTTTTTTGGTAGCACCTGGTCTGGCTTGCATTCACCCTGGGCTGTGCCAGGAAGCTTTCTGGTCAAGGCTCAGGAACATCAGTCTCAACTGGAATGAGGTATTGCAACCAGGTAACAGCTCTCCCTGGGAGATTTTGTTGGGAAGACTGCTCAGCCTGCCCAGTTTTCCTACAACCCTAGCTCCATGGAGGACCTTGAGCACTCATAGCTCTGTGAAATGCTCCAGGGCTGACATCGGTGTCTTCAGGGACCCAATGGAGAGGAGTTGAGTCATAGATGTGGCATGCAAGGCAGTTCTTCACTAATTCATGTCTTCAACAAGCTCCCACAACAAAAATAGCTGTGTATGCCTCAGGTTGAAGCACTGCGTAATGTAAGATTTGCTTGGTGAGAAAATATGAATTATGAGCTCAGAGCTCACTTTAAAGTCAGCTAGAAGAAGGATCAGCTTGATTCTTCCTGCTGACGATGCTGAGATGGTGACTTGTTTGTATCGGTTTTTAATGTGCTTTTGCCCCTGAAACTGGTGCTGACTGTAAGTCTATGAAAAGACACACTGGAGCTATAGCTCAGGGCTTGGGAGAAGATGCTGGAGATATTAGTAGGTCACTGGTTAAAGCTGTGTAAAACTTACCAGGGCTTGGTTTGAGGTCAGAGCCTTGTCCACGGGTGTAAGACCTGCTTGTTGCATGTATGTGTGGGGGAGGGGGGGCTCTGTGACACAAACATGAGTACCAGCTACCTTCGGGCTTGGCTTGTGGTAAGGCTGGGTTCTTCCTTGTTTTCCTCATCTACTTGTTCATCTGCAGCCAAACACAATGGTTTCCTAAATTTAGCTGCCTAAGTACTGTGGGCATCGTCTCTTCTTCCCCCCTTCCCTCGTTTCAAAAGCCATCTTAAAAACTGCACAGAGATTTAAATGGCAACTTGATGGGAATCCATAGCAAATGACTCTGCAATTAGTAAATCTCTCCTATTGTGACAGCTCTATTATTAAACTGACATAAACGCAAGGCTATTAATCTGCTGTCTCCTCAATCCCCATGCTTTTTCTTCCTTGCCCATCCTTTTCACCAATTGATTTTTTTAAAAAAAAAAATATAAACTGCCTTGCAGCTAGTGTTTCCAGGGAGGGGACGCAAGAGAGCGTGTGGAGGGCACAGGAAGGCTCTGTGTGACCGTCTCTTACAAGCTGTGATCCGTAAAGCAGATGCTGCCTCTCGCTTACTTTGAAACTTTTACTACTTTAAAACTAATGGATGGTAAACTCCTGATTTGTTAAGAAAGCCTGTTTCTCAGGAAGGCAAGAGGTAGGGAGGGAAGATGCCACAGCAAATAAGCGGCAATATTGTCTTAGCAGAGGGGAGGGCTTGGAAAAGTCATAGATCTGACAGCAGACTGAGCCAAGCTGCTGTCTCTTCCTACATCACGCTGTGTGTATGTATCTCCTTTTCTTAGCCCTTTAATCTGATATTCCCTGTCAACCTTGGGCTCCAGGGTGCAGGTGGTGCTCTAGGGAATGGGGTGGGGTAGGAGCATGCAGAGCTGCAAACAGCAATGAAAACAGCCTCAAATTTTACCCCATATGGTGCCTCTGTAGTACAGGTGTGTTGTGTGTTGGCAGCACACACTTACACAGACTCAACCCTCCTGAAACAGCGGAGGCTGCAGAGCCTAAGGGGGCAGAGGAAGTGGTAGCATGTGGAGGAATGAATGCTGTAGCGCAATACTGAGGGGATGGCAGGAAGATTTCTGCTTTAGTCTGAGCATTGAGCCTGGCTGACTTAGTAGGCAGTTTGTAGCTGCTCCTGATGTCACAGGTTTTCTGCTAGGGAAGGCAATTGCATTCTCCTCGCAGCGGTGCGAGGACCAGGCTTACTGCAGGGAGGTATCTGCTGGCCAGCAAACAAGTGATCAAAAAGGTCCCTGTCAGCCTTAAATCTGTGACCTGGTGAGCCTTCTGGATGTGGGTTAATAACAATGCCTGTATTTTAAAACTTCAGCAGCGCGGTTTTTGAGAAATAGCTCCAAAGAGGTCATCAGACATCAAGCTATTTACTAGGAATAGTGTCCTGTGTGCATTCAAGGTCTGCTGCCTCCCCTTGCTGCTAGAAGATCTTAAGTTATCATTTCTTTGGAGTGCTCCTTGACTCACGCTTTAAGGTTTGGATGGAGAGAGAAAGGGGAGGATTGGAGGAGCTCCTGAAGAGTTAGAGAGGGCAGGAATTAGGTTTTCTGAGTGTTTTCTGCGCGCACTCATTTCCTAAGTGTGCCCTTCTGTAGCTTGGTTTGGTCCTTTTCCCAAAGGAACTTTGTTTCCACAACAGTGGGCAACATAGGATGTTGCCCAGGCTCCGTCAGCTAGTGGAGACAACCCCGGTGCACTTGACCAGACTAAATGTGGTGGTGTCAAGCCAGGATGAATCCTGCAAATGTGACGGGCTCTTTACTTTCAGACCTTTTCTCTTAGTGCATGTCATGGTCCTCCCTTTATGTCCTAATCCCAGCAAACGCAGCCCAGGTACCAGTCTGCACTGCTGCAACATGGATTACATTTGCAGGAGTGCCTCTGTTCTGCACGAAGCCCTGGAAGCCTGTAGATCTCATAGTGGCCTAAGGACAGCCGCCTTGTTTACTTCCAACTGCTGCTTGGGATGGCACCCGTCTCCATGGAGAGGTCCACCACCCTCGGCAGCTTCCCTGGCAATACTGTGGCCTTCAGAAAGGACGAGCTGGTGCTGGTGCCACCTGCCACTTCCCGGCAGCCTTGAAGGAAATGTGTGTTGTATATTTAGAAAATGTGCACATAAAGCTGTTCTGTTCTTTTCTGCTCATGGGAGAAGTGATACTGCCATGTAACCACTGTGGTTTCACCTGCTGCTTGGAGAGGGTTCTATCTTATAGTGTAGGTGCTGTCTGGATTAGATCTTCTCAGAAGCTTGGAAACCTGGGATTTTATGAACTTTTAATTTGAGCGTGAAGAAAGCTCTCCAGAGCTAACAGGAAAACGACCCATCAACCCAAAACCTGGGACTTAAAAACTGTTGTGGGAATTAAGTGGAGAGGGAGCAAAACTCCACAAATAGCCTATAAGAACAAGGTGTAATTCCATTTTTCCCTAGGCCACAATGACTTAATGTGGCCAAGCTGGCATAAATCAGCTGTGCCATGTAAACACTTAAATTACATTTGCATTCTGTTGCTATAGTAACTTCCTGCGAAGCCTGGGTGCACGCGCAAGTTGTTGCTGCTCCGGGAACATTAGATGTCTCCAAACTGGAGAGGATCTGGTCAAGGAAATCTGCTGTGGGCTTGGCACATCCCAAGCAGGACTTCTGTCCAGCCCTGCTTTTGGGATGCTGCAGTATTAAAAGAGAACCAAGCTCTGCATCCACTTAGTGTCAGCCTCAGTCCCATACGATGGGAGACAGGCTTCCGCTGAGCGTGCTGCCTGCCATTAACTGTGGGTATTTAGGAAGCTCTTAAATACAGTATTATACTCCTAATTATGCAGAAATCCTTCAATCTGGCCTCTTTCATCTGGAAATATGTGCTCTCGCTCAGCTGTCAAATCCTGCCAAATCCCCTCCTCTTGGAGAGACGGAGTGAAGCTGCTGAGCTCGGCTTGCCCTCAGGAGGGTGGTGAATCCCTGCCAGAAGGCAAAGCCATTCATCCTCTGACAGATGAGCGGACAGGGAGCTTCTCGTGGGTATGTGCCCACTACCCCTCTCTGAGCAGCGGAGCGCGTGAGTGCAGCCGTAGGGACCAGCTGCCCCGGCCCTTTGAGGGAATGTTTAAGTTGCTAGATGCCCCTCAAGGAAGGGGAGTGTTTTGTCTTCGTCTTTGGGGTTGTTCTGCAGCAGCACTTCCAGAGGAGGCCAGAAATAGGCTTTTATGGGAGGAGGAGAGGAAGGAGGCACGCAGGCTCCTTCAGGAGAGGAAAGAGTAACTTCAGCAGAGGACTCGTGTCCACTACAGGAATGACTTGTGGAGAGCACTTGCACGCTGTCCCTCCAGGGCCCTTTGCCTGTGGCCAGACAACTTAGCAACAGGCCAGCCTCCAGGAATGAGCTGTTCAAGGGATAACTAGGGCTATGTGATGTTTTGTATGTTTAATTACATATTTAACGTGACTGCAATTCAGATCACAAATACCCTTTGCAAAGGCACAACTACTGTTACCTAAAAACCGCCCCTGCAGGCTTGAGAAATATGCTATTTCTAAAGGAATCCAGTTTTTAATTGCCCTTGAAAATCACCAAAAATGTATAGTAATTATTTGCTGATTATGCCTGGGCCGCCATCCGTCTAGCCCACGATGCTCTCCGGAAGTGTGCTGTTACTGTCCGTGTGCACCTGAAATCGCATGAGGAAGCATCAATATCCCCTTTCCCGATCCGGTGCTCAATGGGTGCTTGCTGGTTCAGAGCCTCTGCGAGCTTTATAGCTCCGTCTAATCACTTTGATCTGTTCTTGTTGTCTCTCCTCCCGCCTGACGTACACGCATCAGTTCCCAGCTACGTAGAGAACAACCCCATAATTTTCACTCCAGTCTTAAAGTCTTATTAGTCTTACGCTGCTTCTTAGCAACGAATTAGTAGCTCAGTGAAGGGGTTTTATAGTACAGTGTATTTTTCAGAATAAATGTTCTTAAATTACCATTCTCTAAGTAATTGGAGAGACTATTTCTGTTATGTAAAACTTTTCCTAGGGAGCCCTCTTAAACCTGTAATGCTTGTTCCTGTTTTGCAGTAGGTCTGGTTATTAGTGTGTCAGGGATGTCAGCTAGTATGAACGTGGGAGATAGCAAATCTAGGTCTTCATAGCACTTCCTATAGCTTTAGGAAAATAAGTTCCTCTTTGTCTTTCCCCCGACCCTTTAAAAAAAAGTGTGTGTGTGTGGGGGGGGGGGCGGTGGCACAATCAAACCTTCATTCCAAAACTTTGTTTGCTTGGCAATAATTCATACAATGTTGATTCTGGCCTAGATTCTCAATGTTCGTATCTTTGTGGAGTAATAAGACTTGTGGTAGTAAGGTTTTAAGTATTGCTCCCAGTGGCCCTTGCATAGAGATATGCTGGTAGAGTAGGAGATACAGCTTTGGAGAAGGAACTTCTGCAGCAGTTCCTATGCCCTTGAGTACTAGAAATGACGTCCAGGAAAGTACAGGGAAGTAAGATATTGAATAAACAGCTCTGATATAAATATTGCTCTAAACTTTAGAGCAAAAAGGAATACATCTCCAATTTTGAATGCTGTATTGGCACATGTAACTACTGTATGCAAATGGCTACTGAGGTAGCAGAGAGTTTGCACTTGCTACCTCTTCTTGTATGTAAACAAAAGGTACAAATGAGAAAGCATCTTTCTCTTAAAGTGGGTCACTGGGTTAATAAAGTTTTGAAAATATCCCCTCCTAACCCATGCCTTTAATATCTTACCGTCTATCTATATTTTAATAATGTCATATGCACATGATATGCCTATCTGTCATCTGCTTACTCTATAAAGATTTTGTCCTGTAGTGGAGGAGATGCTTGGCATGACGGAGATTTCTACTGAATGCAGTAAGATGCTTTGACTGGTTACAACTTGGCTTCGTCTGAAGGCTAAATATTCCATTTCTCTAGTTAGTGAAAGGCTTGATGTAGGACAGTGGTTTAGTGACTGTTCCAGGCAAGGGTTTAAACAGGCAAATATTCAGTTGAACTTTGTGTACTCAGTTTTTAAAAACTAGTTGAGCTTCTAATGTTTCTGTATCTGGTACCTGTCCCACAGAGTCTTGTGCCTTCTGCTGCCGTGGGTTTGGCTGAAGCACTCTTGCGTGGGTGGTGTTTGCTGTGCTTTCAAGGAGGTGCTGAATGCCTAGTTTTCCAAACAGCGTGTGTAGGGATTTCCCCTGAGGGAGAAGTCAGGTCTCCATGCCCAGGTGTAGCAAGAGCTGAATGGCCATGACCTGGTTTGGTTCAGTTTCAGAAGTCTTTTAATCCCTTTTTTTTTGTCTTATTTTCCACTCTTTCTCAGAATTAGAGGTCACTGTTTCCCTGCTATTAGGGATCCCTCTCTCTCTCCTTCCTCAAGTGCATCTCTCCTAGAGAGATCACACAATCGAGCCAACCCCTCTTTCTCATCGGATATAAATGCCATCTACCCCAAGTAATTAAGATTACCAAGCAACTTTGCTTGCTGCCTGGGGGAGTGATAGGTGGTAGCTCCCACCCAGACACCCTGAAATTTGTGGAAGTGTGCATGGACTTTTGCAGGATAATGACTTTTCTGCCCATGTCCAAATGACACCAGCTACCAGTTACGAAAAGAGAATGGCAAATTCAGCTGCTTTCTCTCCCGCAAGATTTACTTTGATCAGGCATTTTATAGGCTAATGCTGTGTCTTTCGTGATGGGGATGTGCTGTGGAGGAAATTTATTGTTCTCTTCCTAATAGATAGCTGTAGTTTCATTTCAGAGCAACCACTTCATGTGCGAGCAAGGGATTCCATTATGCCCCCGCACAGCATTGGGAGCATCTGTGGCAGTAGGGGCATTTGGATTAAAGAGAGTGAAGGCTGCACATCTGCTGCCCTCCACCCCTATTCACAGCACACAGTATTAATCCCAAAGAAAAGAGAACAATTAGCTTGTAAACCCTTCATGAACCCAGTGGAAGATTAGTCATTTTCAATTAAAGCTTTTCAGCTGGAAAGATAATGGGCTAAAATTTCCAGCTTTTTAAAAATACTATTATTGACCATGAGGTTTTATTTCTGTCAATTTATAGCCTTTATAATTAGCTACCCTGGGATAACGAAGGCTGACTCATGCTGTACCCTGTTCCCCACTCTTTCCCCTTATAACGCAAATGGCAAACTGGCTTGGGGCCTCTCATGTGACCCGTTACAAATAGCACGAGTCCACTGCTGTTGTTCGGACCCGTGCTGGTGAGCAGCCTTTAGGTGGTACTTCTGTAGGTTCCTGTAACTTGCAAGAAAAAGGATGAACCTTCACACGCTGTTAACTGTTCCTTCCAAGTCGGATGGGAGGAGGGAGGCTAATTCCATCTCTCAAGCCTGCACTAACAGTTCACAGTCCCTTGGGGACTTCTGTACCCTCCAAGGCCAAGATGATCCTTCGTATACTGTTGGGTCTTAGCGCTTGGGGGTTGCCTGAAGCTACTGGTGGCTCTGCTGTGTTCCAGCATGGGAAGGAAAACTTCCCAAGCCAAACCAGCAGATTGGACCCTCCCCCACTTCAAAATACACAGCTGGTTGACTTGAACCAAGGCATCTGTGTGTTTGAGCACTTCTGAAAGTTGTGTCGTCCCTCTGGATAGAGAGGTGAACCTGCTAGTAGCAGTAAAGGAGTTGGAGCTGGTTTTATCTCTGCATTGGAAAGCTGCGATCTGATCGCTGAGTAACTGTAGAGCATTTTGGGTCATCTCCGTTTATTGACTGTGACCTGATTTCCCCTGTGGCTCCTTCGGCTGATGCATGAATGCAGCGCTGGCCTTCGTCAGTGTTGCTTGTGCTACAGGAGATGCTAGTTTGAGGCGAGAGGCCTTGGCTTGACCCATCAGCCAGCTTGTGACCACTTCCCATCATCCTGATAGCTGTTCACACAGTACGTATGAGTTTGCATCAGATAGTCTACAGCAGGTAAGTGTTATCGGATGTCTTTCAGGGGCTTGTGGCTTTGTTCCCCACGCTATTGTAAATGTAAAACTTTCCACTCTCTGGGACTGCAAAACACAGCTTGTGCTGGGGTCCCTGTGTGTGGCGGAAACACAGCCGTGCCTGCGTTGCTGTCAACAGCTGCACTATGTCTGGGCAAGAAAGTAAAGACAGGTTGACTTTTTTTTTTTATTTATTATTTTTTTCAGGGAACTGTTCCGCTATGTAGACTGAGGTATCCAACATGGAAATTTAGCCCTCCAGCCATGGCCAAGGACTTTTGAATGAGATAAGCTCTATGAGCTGTCTGACTGCAAAACCACGCAGAGGCTCTGGCATTTGGGTGCAATGTAGGCTGTGCTTTTTCTGAGTCATAAAAGTTATTGGTATTGCTCCTGGTTCTTGGCTGTCTCCCATTCAAACCTTGGCTAGGTCCTGCCTAGCTTTGCCCTATCTCCTCTGGAGGATTTGCATTGCCTAGATACAGTGGATATAAAGGCTACTAAAGCTATTTTGTGTAAGGAATATGGCATGATGCTATTGGGAATCTTGCTAGCCTTATCGTGCTCCTGATATTAACGTTGTCTTTCTGAAATCGGTGCTTCGCCTGCGATTTCTTTGTTGAAATGCATATTAAAATATGCCTGGCAAAATATCTTACATATGAACTAGTTAATGCAGCACCTTGGAGAGAAGGTATCTGATGCAACAGAGTGAAAATGAAGCCTCATTAAGCAGAAATTCAGTGATTCTGCTGAATACCCCAGCAATTAAATTTCATCTCCATTCATATGCAGGTCAGGAGAGTTTGGAAGGAGAACAGGGAAGGCAAAGCACTGAGGCTTCATACTATGCAAATTAGTGTTAACATGGCGTTTCATTTATTGTTAATACATTATTACACTGTTACCCATTGAAAAGAAACTGTGACAACTGCTAAGACTGACCCACTTGCTTATTTTTCCATCTGCGTTGGCAGTGTGTCTCTGAAAATTCTGATGCTCAGATAAATCTTTCAAGGGGAAGATGCAGAGGCTTTTCACCCTACAGAGAGGAGCGGACTTGGATGCCGGCTAAATGTTAAGACTGGTCTTCAAGCTGCTGTGAACTGTGGCTTTGCACCTCTCTCTTTCCGTTGGGTGAGATGTGCCATGGCCCATGTTCCCGCTGCTTTAAGGAGGTTTTATGTGGGCTCAAGTGCCTGGTGCTTCTGGAGCAAGAGGAGTAAGGCAGCAGACCCTGCTACTGCAGAGACCTGAGCTCTTGTGGCATGCAGTATAGCAAAGGGGTTGATTGGGGTGCTGATGTCTTCTGCAATCACACCAACGGCTTTCACACCGCTGCTCCCTCAGGACGGCTCCCTTGCAGGGTGAATGAGCTGAGGAGCTGCCGTCCCTTTTTGGGAAAGGTTGCAGAGAGGAGAGAATAGAAATCCTGGAATGTTTTTCAAAAAAAACCCTTCATTCTCTGGGTTTCCTGGAAGTTACCTGTGATCTCCCTCTTGCTTCCTCTCCTCTTTCTCTGCCCTCACCCCAATAAAGGCACATTGCCTGTGGCTCTCCATCCTGCATGACTGGCTTATTGCAGCTGGCTCCTCCAGTGCCCTATGTCTTGTTACAGGAGCACGCAGGGGCAAAGTGTGAAGGGTGGCAAATTCTGCTAAGCCTTGCCAGGTTCAAAGGGCCGGCGGCAGTTGTAAGCCATGAAAGAGGTCCCGGTCCACGTGATGGGCTCTGCCCGCGCTCTCCATGCGGCACAACCTACCTGGCTCTTAAGTTCTAGGCAGGAAGGCTCTCGCATTGGAAAAGTGACTCAAGATGAGCTCCTTTAAGGATTTTGCAGTCCTGATGGCCCAGGCGAGCTCCCGAAGGGGAGCAGGCACCCACGTGGCAGGGCCAGCTCCCCGCTGGGAGCCGTGACTCCCGCGAGTCCCACTGCAGGGCTCGCGAGCCGGCCCGCAGCGGCTGAGCCTGCCGCAGCGGTGCACCACGTGCCCCGGGCTCGTGTGGAAAGGCACGGCTCAAACGATTCAAGCAGCCCTCTCCTTCGGTGCGGTGCCTGCGACTCGGGAGCGGGAAGAGAGGGGGGATTAGAAGAGGCTGGTGCAGATGGGAGACACACACAGAACCAAGGAGCTACTTCACCCCTGGGACACCAAAGTGCCAATTCCCCATTTTTCCATCTAGTCTAAGGCTCTCTATAGGGACATATGTTTCCCTGCTTCCCATTCTGAATAACGTGGTTTGTGTGATGAAGCTTTTTTTTTTTTTTTTTTTTTTTTCCCATCCAAACTGCTCTTCAGTGGTGGGTGCTGACCCACTGCTAGTACAGACACTCCACTGTTGTCCTTTTTGGCAATACTAATGAAATGCTAAGAAGAAACAGCATTTCTGCCAACGAGGAGAGGTCATGATCAGGCCTTGCCAGGGCAGCGCTGCTGCTAATGTTGAGGTGCCAGGCATGGCTTTCACGTCCGCTCCGTAGGTACGAGGGGGAAGGGGCACCCTTGGGAACATGGAGACGCCTTTCCCCTCTCTCCTCCCCGTCTCCCAGGCCCCCAAGGCAAATAGCCCCTGCAGTATTAAGCACTTAAGGCCACATTGATCCCTCTCCTTGAAACTGCAGGTAAGTTGCCTTCTCTCTGTTTGAAGTGAAAGGAAAATAAGGGTGCTGGATGGTGCTATGATGCCGAGCACTGATCGCTGCTAGCCTACAAGGTGGGAGCTCCTGCGTGTTTTGGTTTCCCTTTGCTGCCTGGCGTTGCTCTTCGCCTCTGGTTTCTGCACCGTTCCTACATTCACACGCAGTTTTCTGCTGAGCTGGTTTATTGTGGACTTGAGAGGTTTATACTTGTGTCCGGGGCTGTTTTCTATCTGCTAGCTACGTTGCTATGAGAGATTTGCAAAATAAGAGTGAAGCCCATCAGAAGCATCCCCAAACAGGTGTATGTATTTCGCTCAGCAAAAATGCTTATTCTGTACAATACAGTAACAGAGCTAGGGGTAAACGGGAGAAATGTGCTCCGTCTAGCTGAAAGCAGTGGGCTCGCTTTCAGATCTTGGGCACACAGCATCCAAAGCAGCCTGCATGAGGCTAGTGCTGCTCCCTTTGGAGTACCCGGGAGCCCTGCCGGGGGTAAAAGCAGGTTGGTGGGGAAGGTCCTAAAATCCTCCTGCCTTGCCCAGGAGCAAGTGCTGCTGGTCCTTATTTATAGATCATTAATCTCTTGCTGTACTGCTTATTGCTGTGTGTTGTCAAGATGATTTTTTTGGTTTAAAAAAAAAAAATCTAAGAGCTGAGATTCACTTTTGTTGGGATGAAAGGCTGCCTCTGCTAACAAGGCCCCAGAACAAGCTCTTTGCATCGTTAGAGCTGGCCAGAAAGTAAGGTATCTTGTACTTTGCTACAGTCGATTTATCTTCCACTGTTTCTCTTATCGGCACTGGAGTCCCCGTGGAGCCAGGCACTGTCACTTGCATCAGGTAACCTGTAGTCCAGCCTGAAGTGTTCCTGCTCTGATTACTCAGATCCAGAAATCAAGAGCTCGGGATCAATTGTGGGATTTCCCCTGAAGCTCAGTGACTGAGGAAAAAATTGCATAGACTATATACAGCATTAAGGGAGACACACGCTCCATACTGTCCCAAGGACCCACTCTTCCTGGCCTCAGCGAGGGCAACGTGCCTGGGGCTGCTCTTAGCATCACCTGAAATATGGCTTTAAGTGAAGAATCCAGAAATGCAATTGCTCCCCAGGGAGTTTGAACACTGCCTTCTTCCCACGCAGACTGAGGATGAGAAGTCCTTTTTCTTTTTACCTGGGTTTTGAACCCATTTTTACAACTTTAGATAACTGGCTGAAGCATCAGCTAAAGGGGAGCAGTAAGAAGGAACTGCCTGGAGGAAGCTGTTCCTTTTAGTTCAAGGTGAACTGCAGTTAAACAGAAAAGCTGGGAAATGCTTTGAAGCAGTCTGAGGCCAGGCCTTGATGGGGGTTTGGTTCTTGGGCATGATTCTGGAGACTATCCCCGTTGTTCTTGGCTCCTGCTTGAGAGGCCTGTTTTACCTGGTGGCTTGATGTCCCCTGGCGGACGGTCGCAGAAAGCATGGACCTGACCCCGGGCTTCCCTCAGAAAAACCCTGTTGGCAGAGAGGTAGATGTAGGGGAAGAAAGGCTGGAAGAAGGATGAGAGCTGTGTATAAAGTGACTGTTGTGGCTGTGACTATAAAATTTTATGTGGACCTGGAACAACACTGGGAGACAGTTATTTTCTGCCTGAGGTCATTTATGCCTAAGTTGTTAAAAGAAACTCCTGTGACTATTCAAATGACAGCAGATAAAGCATGGTCTTCTTATTTCAGTTTTGAGTTAGATTTTTTTTTATTCCCAAGTCTGTGCAGCTATTTCTTTTCTTTGGCAGTCCCTCTCACATGATTCAGACCTTTACATTTGTTCTTGATAGTAATGATGTTGGTACCTCCTGTCTCATTAATTAGCCTACTGACCTGACCCTTGAGTTTTGCTCCTGGGCTGCTTCTCACTTATTTGTTCTCCTTGTTCTACAAAAGAGTTTTTTCCAGGAAACAAACATGGAAAAACCAAACACAAATTGTCAGTGAACATGCATTTGCATGGTGGATGTGCAGACCCTTGATGTTTAGAGAGCTGCTGTACTCTTTCATCCATTTGAGACCAGCCAGTGAGGTTTCCAAAGGAATGAAATGTAATTTACTTTTCATTTTGGTTGACTATGGTGAGCTGTTTCCATTAAGTTGAGACAAGAGGTTTTCTTTCCTCCTTTTAGCTAAAAATCTTTTCGGTATGTGACTTGTTTCTTGGATGCTTGCAAAAGGAAAGGACTGAGCCATCTCAGGTTATAATTTGTCTCCAGGGCAGGGTCCAATCAAGAAGGCCAGACTGATTTGGAGAGAAAGGACCAATGCCGTCCTGCACATATACCCACTGAGGGCCAGGGATTTTCTCCCCTTAGAAAATGCATCTCTTGTAACTTCAGCAAGAGAGAACTCAAGTGTATGGGCTTTGATCTACATGGATTAGGGAAGGAAATATCTCCTTCTCCATTAGGAAGGAGGGAGATCTGCTGAGGTTGACGGAGGAGTGTTGAAACTTTGGCCTGTTCCTGAGGACCTTTTTCCTCCCCCCCCCCCCCCTTTTAAAAAATTGGATCTTCCAATTCCTATAATTTTTAGTTTTATTTCTTTCCTGAACTGAAAGTCTGTTATCTTAGTGTGCGCTCCAGCCCAAGTGGGAATGGCTGCCATACAGGTGGAATGCATAATCCAGGAACATCGAAGAGCTGGCGTCGCACGGCGGGGTCACTGCAGCCCTTTCTTTTTTCCCATTAATCGCAGCTCTCGAAGGCATCATATATTCACTAACATCTTTTCCCCCACCACTTCCCCACAGCGCTGTTAGGCAATGACAGATGTGGATGTCTCTTTCTGAAATGGTTAAGCAGAAAAATGTACGGTGACCACTTTATTGTGCCATAATGATGGGTGGGGGGAATGGATGGGAGGTCCTGGAAATCCCTTTAGAAACACTTTCTGTCTTGGTGCTCTGTGGGTGTGCGTGCAGCAAGGGCTCTAATTGCCTATTGGATGGGTCAATTTATCTTACAGTGTTCATTATTGACAATAAATTAATGTTTTGGACTTGCTGATGGAATTTTCTCTTACAGGACAGAGTAATCAAGGAGTACTTTCCCTGGCTCTATCTTTAAGCTGTTTAAATGCCAGACTTTCTAAAGATTAAAAAAAAAGTCCTTTCCCCCTTTCTAAATATATATATATATATATATATATATATAAATAAAGTAAAACTGTGTTGCATTTTAGCCCCATGTACTAAAAATAAGCCCTGTTGCAGGCCTCGGGCTGGCAGGCAGTTGTCTACGTTTTCTAAATAAGCACAGCTAAATAAAATTGGAGCAAATGAAATGAAGCAAGTGTGTGGCCAGTGGACAGTTGAGTAATCAACTGTGAACTCTCTTTCATCAGGGAAGCGATGAGCCTTCCTCTCATTCCTCTTCCTCCTCCTCCCCTTGTGCTCTGGCCCAAAATCAATCCGGGAGGGGTGGAGGCTCTCCAAGCCTCTTGATGTTGTGCAGAGTTGGGATGGGATTCCCAGCAAGAATTAATTTTCCCAGTAAGAAATCTGGGAACAGGAGTCTGCTGTGCCAGACAGCCTGGAGGAGAGGTGCGAGCAGGACGGGGGTCTCCAGTCCCAGGCAGACCCCCAGTGTGCAGGGTCGTATTGGGAAATGGAGAAACTAGGATGGGGAGAAGGAGGTTTCAATGTAAAAAGCTCAACTGAGCATCTGAATTTAACAGAAATGGAAAGCATCTGCGTCAGTCTCTTTTGAACCCTCTCTAACCCAAAACAATTTTGGTTGCTATTAATATGACTTTTATATGTGGTTAGAGCTTAGGTGTTTTTCCTGTGTGCTGTTAAGTGCATGTGGTTGGGTGTTTTTCCTCATCGTTATGTGACTGACTGTTCGTTACATCCATTCAGTTGTCTTCGGGGAGTCTCTGGAGGTTTATTGATGTGGAGTGATGTAAGATCCTCTCCAAAGTCTTCCAAGCTCGGAGTGTGTTGGACGCTATATGGTCTTTTTCAGGATCTTGTTGTAGTGTCACAGTCCTGTGACTTTGGATGAGAATGCTTTTGGATGTGGTTAAATAAGCAATGGTTTAAGTCACAGGAAAAATATCAGTCAGGCAATGGACTAAATCATTGATATTCTGAATAGCTTGTGATCTTCTCTCTTCTATCCTCTCTGTCTTGTTTGCATAAAAGTGTATCCTGTAAATGTCATCCCAACCCAATGTAGACTATGTAAGATTTGCAGCTTCACTCTTGTGGTGATTCCCTGAGGATTTTTAAGTTAGTTCTGGGGAAAGATATTAAGTTCAGGAGCAGGACAGTATGTGTCAGGTAAATGATAAACCAGGCGTTAGTATGCATCGGTATATGGAAAGGTAGCTACGTGTGACTCAGTTAAAATAAATGATTTTTACTTTGTTTTTTAAATGGATGAAAGGAACTTCTCAAAGGTCAGCCTGTCCATGGGAAGACTAAATACCCTTTCCTCTAGATTGATGGCCTATTGACTGCTTTCACCTCTTTAGTTGCTGATTCCCATCAAGAGCCTGTGGAAGTAGATGTTTCCAAGGGGGACCACATTGGAAGCTGCTCTAGCAATGGACCTGTCCTGAACCTATACTGGTCTCTTCAACTCAGCATTTCAAACTGAAGGGCAGCCTGAAAAAACATTTTTTTTACGCCCTCATTACTCTCAGTTCAGGTCATAGGAGATCAGTATTTGCCATGAGAGCAAGACTCTGAAAAGATTTGTTTTTCTAATTTTTCCTTAAATCAACTCCTATTTTCAGTGGACATAGCATATTGGTAAAAAAAACAGCCATTCTTAGGTGAGGCCTGTTTAGTATGTACTTAATACTGCAAGAGCAGTTTTGGATAGCTATTAATTCAGGACGCTCAATCATAAAGTTAACGTCAGGAGGTAGAAGAGCATGTACGGACCATTCTTGAAAAATCAAAGCTCTATTTACAGTTGCGCCAGTTTGTCAAGCCATGGCTTAGGTTGATGCCTCGCACTCTTTTTATAATGCCTATATATTTTGATATCATAATGTATCTCTTTTGGCTCCCTAATTTTGCCACCATGTACGGTGTGTCCTTTTTCTTCCGCGTGAGACACTCAAGCTTTTTGCTTCAACTGGTTTTAATATATTGCCACCAGAAACTTCAAGCAAGTATTGAGTTTATGTGTTTTGGCCGGTAACCACAGAGTAAACATCTTCATCCTCTCCTCTATGGGCTCCTGGCAGCCTGTGCTCTTACCAGCCAGGTCAGTGCATGCCACGTGCAATCCAGGTTTGAAATGCCAAAATGCCTCTTCATCCTCCAATGGCAGCAAGGGGATGGGGCAGCTCCATCCAGTTCTCATGCACAGAAGCAAGCGGCTTCAAACACAGTAGACCTGCTGGTTGAAATACTTACTCCAAGAGGTGTTCCCTGCTGAAATGTCTCTCCTCCCCAAACTGCTGAACGGGGAAGTAGATCCCCTCTCCCTTCTTCCCACATTGAGTCCTGTTACCTGCCGAGATTTGGTCCGGCAGGTAAGGCTTTGTGTGTGTGCCCTCTCATACCCTTCCCCAACATAGCAGATATTCTAGAAAGATTTTTAGAGTGGCATAAACGTAAATGATAGCTTTTAGCTTTTCTTCAAAATATCCTGTTGGAGACGTCCATGTCATGGCATCCAACGCGACGTACTGTTCTCAAATTAGCAGCTTCTTGTTGTATTTGTGGTGCAACTGGAGATGGGTTTTTTTCTTTAAGATGAGATTTCTCTGCAGCAAAAGCATTAATAGCTGTGTGAAAAGATTCCTAATTACAAACTTCAGCTCAATTACTAATTAAGTCTATTGTCAGACTGAACAACTTTTTAAAAACAAATTATGGACCAAAATATCTCTTTTGTGCGTAGGTTTTTCTTACTTAGTAATTTTATTGCTTTTGTGTAAGTTTTTTGTGCGTGAAACAGCTGAGTTTGAACCAAAATAGACATGTTGCTGCATTTCAATCCAAGCAAAAGCTCTTACGTTAGACTAAAACCCAGTTGTCCTGCTCCTCATGGGCCATGCAGCGTTATGGGCCTTAGGACTGCAACACTTCCTGCTGGCACGTAGCCAGGTGGGAGCAGGCCCTTGCTGTGCACCCTAAGTGTGTCCTGAGGAAACAAGACTTTGTCTTGCTGCCTGTGTGCGAGCTTCCCTCTAAAGCTGAGGGCACACTGAGGACATGTGTGAGACAGGAGCTAGTTCGTGTTTTGCTCTCTATGGAAAAACACCGTCGAGGCCGTTTTCTTTGCCGCTTGTGGGTATGATCTTGCTGTCGCAGATGATACCAGTTCCCAGATGGATAAAGCGACTACGCTGCCCTTGCGCTGGTGCAAGCCACGGGCTGGTTGGTACCAACGGGCCATGCGTCTTGCAGCACAGATAGCATCACCTGCTTGCTTGGTACCTCCACCACCGTGACTTGTCTGCCTGCTTGAGTTTTCATTTTAATAACAAAGGAAGCAGACACTTTTTTAATGACAATTTATTTCTAGTGCAGTAGCATCCCTCCAGCCACGGTCCAGTGCCAGCTGTGTCAGGGTAACGCACGAAGCTTGCTGTCCTAGAGGGCAAAATTCCCCATGACCCAGCTGGTGGTCGGCGTTTTCCCCCAAAGCACGCGAATTGTAACCTGCCTCCCTCGCTGTGGTCTGTTGCTCGTCTAAATCCTGGCGCAGGGCTCGCGTGTGTTTTGCCTAGCTAAACCGAGCGCTGAAAGCATGCAGAGATGGTAACCCTGCCCTTCCTACGAAAGGGTTAAACTGAGTTTTCAGACACCGCTGTAGGCAGGACACGAGACTGCAGCTTCGCGCTCCCTGACGAGCCCTGTGCGTGCGGGCGTTTGGGAGGCAGCATAACGCTTTGACAGCAGCTTGACATTGCCTTGAAAGGTGCTGGAGGGGGTGGGGGAGAGGAAAGCGTGTCAGGCAACGCTGCAGCCGCAGCCTCTTCTTGCGCTCAGCCCCGCTGCTGCAACTTGGAGGCTTCGGGGCGGCTCAGCTGCCGGCCAACTTGTGCGGCTGGCTGGGTGCAGCCCGCGGCTCGGGGGCAGGAGGCAGCCTCTGCCGCAGCACCAGCTGCCTGCCGTTTTTTTCCTCCCCTTTCTGTCTTCCCCCCCCCCCCCCGCCTGAAATCCCCGTGAAAGCCACTACAGGGTTCACGTGGAAAAGAGCAAGCGCATCTCAATGGGATGATGTCCGCTCCTGGCCGGCGCGGTCCGAGTGGGAATACCACTGGGAATGAAGTGCCCGCTTTACGTTTGCGGCATCTGCTGGGCAGTCAGGGTCCGCTTGCCGCCGCCCCTTCAACCAGCGGTTCGTTTTAATCAGCGCATCTCCAACTTTTGCTTTGCGATGCCTGATGGCCGGTCGAGCTGAGAGAACTAGCACTGGCTTTTTAGAAGCAGCTTAAAAAAGCCCGTACCCTTCGCTCTTCAATTTCCACGTAGGACTAGAGAGTCGCGCTTTCCAAATAGCCATGTAAAGACATTTGGCTTGTAGGCGTTGCAACGTTTTTGAGTCCTTGCGAACCGGAGTGCCCAGGACGGTGGTTTTTTTTCCGCTGTGAAGTGGAGGAGCAGCGTGTGCGCTGCAGCCCTGCTCGGCTGTGGGAGGCAGACTGCAAGTGAGCTGCTGTAAAGTGTCTCCAGCACAGTCAGGGAGAAAGGAGCTGCTATTGCAATTTAGTTGAATGCTTTGATAGATAATAGCAGACATGCTTTGTGGACTGAAAAAGGATTTGCAATCAGACTTTGGTAAGTGAGCCTATAATATTCCCCCCCCCGCCTTCCTCCAGTAGTTTACTTTTATTTACTCCCATTTCCTTTAACCACCTTAAATAATTGCTAACGGTTTCATGTGCTGCTTTCCAGGGGGTCTTGCAAATCCAAACCTAAGCATACAAACTGTGACTTAATGGCTTTGATTTATGAAATGTATCTCTGCTTCTCAGGGAGGAATTTCTCCCTGTAACCCCTGGAGTACCCTTCAGGCTGCTTCCTCTCTCTTGCCTTCTTGGATTGCAAAATTGGGTGACAGAGGGACTGTTCTTAAGTCACCCAAAAAATTACGAAGCCCTTGCAGCTGTTTGTTTGTCTGTCTGTCTGTATTTTTTTTTTTTTTTAACAAAAGCTAAATGTAACTCTTCTAAAATTATTTTTCAAGATCAGCATGCAAATAGGCTGGTCATTCAGTGATGGTGAAAATGGGGCTCTGCTTGTGACTCTGGAAAAAAGAGAGGGGTAGGGGGCTCTGCTGACCACAGTGGGATCACTGCCATCGCTCCCCACCGCGAGCGTCGTCTGCTGCTACGTTGTCTAACTTAAATATTTCAGCTCATGCTAGAAATCTGCCATTTCAATGAGATGCTAACCCCTGTTTGGAAACCTGGGGTGCTGTTAACACAGAGTATAAGAAATCTGTTTTGTCTCTGCACAAGAGTAGGTAGATCGGTGTAGAAGGGCACCTTTCCGAAGGGCACAGCCACGAAATCCTGGCACCAGCCTCTCCAGGGTGGACAGGCTCTGATATTTCCTACCAGGGTGCAACGTTCAGGTACTTTGCTGCATGCTGTAACTCTGCTTGTTGCAGCTAAATCTACTGCATAGAGCTTGATTTTTCTCTTCTCTGATAGAAGCTTTTTGCTTCTGAAAGCAAAGTCATTGGACTTGGAAGTAGAGAGGTAATTTATGGTTTCTGAAACATTTCGCATTGCTTGAGGGGATTTAGTGAGACACACTCTGTCCTGTCTCTGGCCCCAGGTTGCCCTAAAGCATGAACCTTATGCCAGTGAACTTCAGAAAACTGTCTTCCCTTCGTAAATGTGAGGGATAAAATAAACTGGGTGTAAACCAGTTTAGCTTGGCTGCGTTGCCTAATCACGTGAATGGTGACTGAACGCAATGTCCACTTACGGTATCAGCACAGCAAGGAGTGGTTTGGGGGCTGGGGCTTATTTCAAAGCTGACTGAGCAGCGAAGAGGAGTCCCAGTAGGCAGAGAGAGCCTGGGCGCATGATTTAACGGGGCAGGAATGCAGCCGTTCCACGAAAAGATCAAACGACAACTTGGCAGGAGCTCCCATCACTCTCAGAGCTGAGCCGTAAACTAGGCCCCCGGCTCGGGGCTGGCTGATGCCAACTGCGGTAGAGGAGTCTCCTGGATGCCACCAGCCGCAGGGGGATGTCGTTCAGCCGGTTGCTCAACTGCGTCGCCAGAGTCCTCTGATGCTTCACTCATGCAAGTCCTGGCGATAGCTCTGTTGCTGCAAATCTGTGATATTGCCTGAGCGTTAAGTGGTTGAATGAGAAATTTTCCTGGCCTAAAACCCCAGACCTCTCTTGGAGGACGTTGGGTCAACCCTGTGTGTAGCTCTGCCACGTACAGGGAAATGGTGCGTTCACTGACCTGGTGAGGAAACCTTCTTCACTCAGGCATCGGACCCTTATAGCTTATACTGGTAGTGCTCCTGTGGACCACCCCCATACCTCCCTCACCCAGCAGGTACTGGATGCTGTAACATCCAACAGATGAGGCCCACTTTTGCCTCAACCTTAGCGCAAAGATGGGGAGAGAGGCAGGTGGCCTCAGCTCTCTTCTGCAGACAGAGCACAGAGAAAAGCTTTGAGCGCGATTGTTTACAAAGTAATGGGTTTGATTTTGCTGTGGCTTAATGCAGTTCTTTGATCACTCAGATGTGTTCTCAGTGGGGTTTTTTTCCTGATAGTCTGACTTTTTCATGTGACTCCACGAAATTTCCTCATTTAGAAATCATCTGAGATGGAAGCAATAAAGTGAGTTGTGTTCACATTACTGATTTTAGCATTTTAAGTGTGATGGGCAAAAATGGAACCCAAATGGATTTTTTTTTTTTTTGAAGAGGCATCCAAATGTTCAGAAGTGTTTACAGACTTCCTGGGCTGACCACCACCAGGGTCCTGGTGATTTCTTTCCTTCGTATTGGCCTCTATTTAAAAAAAAAAAAAGTCTTACCCCCCCCCCCCCTTTTTTTTTTTTTTTTTTTAAATACAGAGCTCTCATCTGTCCTTTGTAACTGAAGGGTCATGAAGTGCAAACTGGGAGTGATGTGATGTGGAAAAGTGGGGGGAACTTTTATCTTCTGCTTAGCGTAAGCTTGTGTGTGGCTTGGAATACCAATGCGACATGGGGTTTCCACAAGAGACTTTGCAATCAAATCCTTCTTGCAGTGGGAGGACTTCCTTGGCTTTCTTGAAATCTGGGAAGACCTGTATGTTTTTCTCTAGCAAACTCCATGTTCAGTTAGTCCTTATGGCAGGATTGCTGCTTGAATCCGCTTCTTGCTGGTCAAAAGTGATCAGCTGAGATCTGATCACAGACAACCCCAAGTTAAAAGGCGAGCTGATTGTGACATAGGTATTTTCAGAAAACCCTTCATATCTTAAAGGTACGAGTTTGGGTGACTCCATTATTTTTCATTTTTAAAACATGGTTTGTGTAGAAGGTAAGGGGAAGAAAACAAATGTGGTAGATCAGGATGTTCTTCAGTACATTTCCTGTTTACTTGCTTTTGCCATTAGAAGCCATGCTCTTAGCATAACCGAGATGTGTTCTGTGCCCACAAGGGACAGTAGTACAAATTTCTGGTGCCTTAATCCTCACCAGCAAGCTCCATCCTTTACTTGTAGGATGATGATGGTCAGCAAAAGTGACTTGTTAATAGATCTTTGCCTCTTCCTGCTTGCAGTTTTTGAGGGGATTAGTTCCCCTGTGGTCCTGGTCTGTGCTGTGCTGTGCCTATGTACGGCCAGATCTTCCCACCTTCCCAAATAGGCAGGAAAAGAAATAGAGAAAAAAGCCTGAAAGAGGGGGAGAGCTGTTGTGAGGAAGGAAGGAAACGTTAATAGATAAATCTTCTAGGAAGAAAGATTTTATCTTTCTTATTAAAGAATTTATCACAATAGTATTATTTAATATAACTTGTCCTCATCCAGCTGCTTAACGTCATTTGTCAGTGAAAGATTAAGAGAATGAGAAAGTGGGATGCACTTAGCAAGTGAGACATCTCTGGATCTGGGACACAATCACTGTTTTATTGGTTTGGTTTTTGCCAAAACTGGGCGCAGAGAATAAAAGGTCACCTTGTTTGGGCCATTCCTCTGCCCCAAACTAGTATCAACCCTACCAATGTTATTGCTAGTCCACCTTCCATTTGAAGACAGCCATGATGGAGACTCCACGTTAAATCCAGTTCTAGCACTGAACTTAAATATTAAGAAAAGCTTTCTGCACCTGAAATTTTAATGCCATTGCTTCCTGTCCTAACTGGGAGAACAGATTACTCATTGCCTCTGTGCATCACTCTTTCAAATGTCTGAAGACAGTAATAACCCTTTCTTTCTTTCCCACCTCTCTTCTCTTTCGGGTAGACAACTCATATTACTTCAACCTAGTCTGATAACTTGTCTTCTAGATGTCTGACCAGACTGCATTGACCTAATCTGAACAAAGTCCAGCTGGACCACGTCTTTCTTGGACTGTGGTATCCAAATCTGGACACTGTGGTGAGTAGAATGAAAAAATGATTTCACAGCTCTTGCAGGCTATAGGCATCATCACATGTACCACTAAGGTATTTGCTTTTCTTGCATATGCCATGTCACTGTTGACTTGTGTTTGATTTGTGATCCACAGCATCTAAAGAGTCCCTTCCACTACACTATTACTTAAATAGCTTTTCCCATCCTTGATTTGCTCAATGGATTGCTCCTGCCCAGGTGTAGTAACTTGCATGCATCTCTACGGAATTGCGTATTTGTTTTCTCAGATCGATGTCAAACAGGTATGAATCATTCTGGATTCAAATTTGTCTTTCCAGCCTCCTTCCAGGCCCTCATAGCTGATGGTTGTCAGTAAACGTAATAAGCGCAATCTCTCTGCAATCACCGAGGTCATTAATGAAAACTGGACTGTTACCAGGCTCAAGATGGGCCCCACAGAACTCCATTTAATACAACCTTCCCTTCTGATTGTGAACAGCTGATGACTTTTCTCAGTGTGTGGTTTTCCAATCAGTTTTGCATACACTTCATAATCATCTGTATCCTGCTTCCCAAACATACTTATAAAAATAGCATGTGAAATCATGTCAGAAGCATTTCTAAAACTGAGATACAACATCTTGCATTTTCTGTCCACCCAGAAATATTGCTCTATCAGAGGAAGAAATTAGGTGGGCATGAGTTATTCGTAGTAGATCCAGATTTGAGATTAGTCTTCCTAGTTTTCTTTTAGCAGCTCACAAATAGATTATCAGTTCCAGGAACTGAAGATAAGGTGATAGATTTGTAATTTTTTTCACTTGCTCTCCAATAATGCATCTCTTTTTTTAAAGCTAAATGCTGCATTTTGCTCTTCTGCCGTCTTGTGATACCTCATCCATCCTCCCCAAGGTCTTAACAGTACCTGCTGATGGCTTTGTTACTTCAGTGGCCATGTTGCTAAAGTCTTGTTGACTGTCAGTCATAGTTTTATGCTAAGTACGAATGAGCTGGTCTACACAGTAGAAATGAATTCTTGATCTTTTCTAGAGATGACCCCTTCCATTAAAATTGCTTTTTGCAGCAGAAAACAGACAACGTAATTCAATTCCCCGAAGGATGAGAACTGGCTGTCTGGATGGGTGGAAAAGAGCAAACTTTTCTTACTCTTGTCGTTGGCCTGGAGAATGGGTTGTCTTTTTAGGCAGTTTTCCCACCCTTGTACAGAGAGGAGCAGTTGGTCATAAAAGACTGTGCTAATGCACACCTCATTAGTATGCATGTTTGTTGGTAGAAAGGTGTTTTTCAGTGCAAAAGGCAGACATAACAATAACGACAGTCCTTAGTGCCAGCGGCGGGACGGCTGTTGAGGTTGGCTGTGCAGCACTTAGGCGGCAGTCTGGTTTACCCCCCTGCCAACCGGCTGAGGTACAGGTTGTGGTTACAGCTGGAAGAGCTGCACTCTGGTTTTGAATGACCCATCGTAGGAGACCAAATTTCAGGCGGTACAGTGTGTTAAATGTTGCTTTTGGCTTCGTGTCCAGGTTTGCTATCTTTACCATGTGTGTTCGGTTTTGTTAATCCGTAGAAGCTAGCGATAAAGGCACTGCCAAAGTGTGTGTGTATGTTAGGACATGTAGAGTCTGTTTTCTTTTGAAAATGGAATATTAAAAATGATATTTGCCTGTGGATGCCTATGTTTATTGCTTGTGATTCTATCTAGTTAATTCAAGGATGGAAATCATGAAATTCAGAAAGTCAGAAAAAGCTACAGAGGAGCTCAGAGGAGGAAGGGTGCCTGTGCCTTTGGGTTTAGGCATGGGTAGGTGTTACGAATAAAAGGAACAATTAAAGCTAACAAGTAATAATAATCAGGAAGGAGGCGGTGTTGCAGATCTGGAGGAGAGGAAGTAGAGCAAAAATAAATATTTATCAAGGTTCGCCAATTGACAACTGAATGCTACCAGGCATAATAACATTTAAGGCTCTTTTCAGCTGTCAGTTCAGCTACGGCATAATTTTTAGCATGTGAGTAATCCCATCAGGGTATGTACATGGTCTTAAGCCTTGCTAGGATGGGACCCCCGGGTCATTGTATGGCTGTCTAGTCAAGGCGGCAGAATACTTTCCCAAGACAAGCGTGCTTACGTGGGAGTTATGGAAATTTGGGTTCTGTGACAGTCTGACTGCCAGTCTGGGTCTGATTATTCTTTTTGGTATTATTCCCTTCATAACAAGAAAAATTACTAACCAAGCTGAATGTTCTCAGCTGCCTGATTTATTAATCTGTGGATTTTCAAGTCAGCCTGGTAACTTTAGACTGGACGTGCAAAATTACATAGGAGGTTACGTGAATTTTTCTCCTTCCATTCCCAACAATCGCCATCCCCATTTTTTTTTATTTTAATGATGTGTTTTTTTTTTTTTTGCCTTTGGCCGTGTGTTTTTGTTCAAGGATCTGATAATTACATGCTTGGAGACGATGGCTTTTCAAAAGCATCTTTCCCAGCAATTTTCAACTGGAGATGTGGATAAAAATATCTCCCCAGTTTTTTATCAGAAATGTTTTCAGTAATGTGCAATTATGAGCTCTGCCTTCATTCAATTCATCCTGGAAGAATTTGCTTCACAGGGAAATTTGTTTCCTAGCTGCTGTAGATGCCAGCAGAGTTGGCAGCTGCAGGATTTTGTGGGTAGGAGGGGGAAAAAAAAAGGACCAGAAATGAAAATTGCTGTGAAGTAAATTGGTCCTAACACCTGGAAACCATGAAAGGATGGAATATCATATTTTTTTGTTAATTCATTGTTAATTTACTTTGCATATCAATCCCAAAGTGGCCTCGTAAAAGCTACGTAGCGAAGCTGAGACGTGAAGAGATGATCCCACTTAATCTTGCCTCACAACTGATCTGTTTCTTATTGTGCAAGTTTGTGAAATTATGTTAGAAAGGTGAAAGGAGTTGTGTTTTTTTTGCCAGCAGTACTCTAGCTTCCAATCTTAGTGTATAATTACCACTCTGTGTGTATATCCTAATGAAGCTATAAGTTAAGAGCTGACTCAGGTCTGGGGAGAGCAATATTGGCATTAAGGCGAGAAGCATCGCGGAGCAGTTATAAGAAGAGTAAATACGCTCTGGTCCTGGGAGGCAGGACCTTGCGCTGTTAAGAGTAAGATCTGACTCCCAGCTCCTGTGGCGTATGGATGAAAATGGGATTTGTTGCCTCCCCATCCTTCGTCGCATCCCCCTCCTCTCAAAGGGACCAAAGGGGGTCCCTGATCCTCCTCTGCTGAACTCTAGGCGGGCTGGAGGCAGAGGGTGGGAGGAGGGACCTACCTGAGGGACGTAGCCCGTTCCTGCCCCTGTGATTTATCGAGGGTAATTTTTTTTAATGAAATGCGACGCCATTTGGGTAGGATTAAATTCTTGGCCCGAGATGAACGTGCATGTTTTGCTAAAGTTTTTTCAGTAACGTACTGCGCTTCTCATATAACGTAGACAGGACGCAGCGGGGCGAGTCTCTCTTGTGCCCCCAGAACTGGCTCTCCTGGGCACGTCCGCACTCTGCGTTCGCTTTGGAGGAGCGCGGCTGCCGAGCAGGGCTTGGCATGCACGTGGCAGCCGTGGTTTTACGCCTGCTGTTGCTTGCTCCGGGACACTGGTGTGCACGCCATCCCACGGGATCGCTGTTTCTGCAAAGCTGCGGCGGTAACCTCTGTTCCTCAAAGTTCCTCAAGGACGTTTTTCCTTCCTGTCGCACCCGTTGCGTGCCACGCCGTTCGTGCACCAAGTCATCCGCAGCTATTGCATGATCTGACTCGCTCGAATTGCTGAACCACTCGTCCCTCCCAGCCTCTGGTCTCTGCCTCGTTCTTGCCAGCCGCGCGGTGAGCCGCCCCTTCCTCCGCGGGAACTTTGCCCTGGCAGACCCAGGGCGGGTGGGAAGGTGCAGCTCCAGCGGTTGCTTTCCCCAGCCAAATAACCAGCCTAAGGCAGGGGCCTGCTCTTCTGTCTTTCAGCATCCACATGTGTTACAAATGCAGAAGGTCTCAGTGCTCCTGCCGCTCCTGTGCTGTAACTGGTCCCGGCTGTAGTGTCCCCAACCTTGGCAATAAATCTGCCCCTGCACTGTGCTGGCAGTGTAGGCCCCCTCCTGCCCTGCTGTTGGGGACGGTTGCTCCTTGCTGGGCCATTATAGAGGTGGCTATTTCAGCCCGTAGCCTATTCCCGCCCCCGTGATTGGTCAAGGGTAATTTTTTTTTTTAATGGAATGCGATGCCATTTGAGTAGGATTAAACTCTTGGCATAAGATGAATGTACATATCTCGCTAAAGTTTTTTTTTTCCCCAATAATTTAATGCATTCCCCGCATAACCTACCGTGAAAAAGACCACGTTCCTTCCTGCCATGTAATGCTATGGTCTGTTACCCGTAATGCAAGAATACCTCAAAACCATGGCCCAGTGGCTTATTGTCCTCTCCTTCCCCTAGTGCAAGGATGTGTTTGGAGAGGGGGATCTCCAGGAAGATTCCTGCAGCTCCGTCCTCTGCTGGCTCCTCCACAGAATGTTACGGAGCTGAGCGTGGAGGCCGAGCGTGGGTGCGCGTCGGGTAGGAGCGGACTAGCTGCGAATCCAGGCACGGCATCGTAGGAGGTGCCTGACCTCCGGAGAGATCAGTGGGAAGATGCGCAGGTACTTTTTGTAGATCTGGACCAAACTTCCCAGGTGACTTCTCTCTCTGGTCAACCTGTAGAGCCAAAATCAGGAGGAGGTTGGAAGGTGCCAGAGCTAGAGGATGTTCTCCCGCTTGCTTCTCGTTTCGCACCAAAGCCAGGTTTCGTCCCACAATCCGTTGTTTCCTCACCTGCCCTTGCCGTGCGCAGCTCTCCGCTTGTGCTGAAGTCTTCCTTCCCTCTTGCTGCTGTTGCCGTTAGGGCAGTGGCTGAGCATTGTCCAGCCCTAGAGAGGCCCCAGGGAGGTGGTGGTGGTCAGACAGCTGCAGTGATGTTGCGAGGCTGAGGAAGAGGCATGTAGCAAGAAAGAGACGTTTGTTGTTAATAATAATAAAGAAAAAACAAAGGACCCTCCCCCTTTGTTTCACTTTATGCCCTACCTTTGCATTCAGGTGAGCTCAGCAGATGGATCCCGTCAATTAGCCAGAGGGATAATAAGCGTTCATCTGGCCGAAATTGGAAAACAAAACCTTTTGGAGTCTGTGGCTCAGGCTAACAAGCAAAGCGCTGCTAGCTTTCTCTCCTTTTTAGAAATCCCTTTATCATTCAGCAGCTGACTCGAGCAGCACCATGAGCTATAATAGGCAATTAGCTCCTAGCAGATTTATGTGACACTGCATTTTATAAGCAAACAATCATATGCATTTAATCATTAAATGGATCTGCTGTAGCTAACGTTCACAAGGCCGATCTTTCTCTCTCCTCCTCGTGCGTGTGCTCGGCTCTCTTGCTCTCTGTTTACACCAGTGTAGACCCACAGATGTTCACACTTGTGTAAAACTGATGCGAACGTGTTACTTGGCAGCTGCCTTTGGTGCTGGGTAGGCAGTGGCAAGAGGTAAATACTTGGCAAAGCTGCTCCCAGAGACATCCAGACTCTATCTAGAGGTTAGCGTGGTGGGAACAGGAAAAGCCTGATGCCAAGGATTTTCCTTTTCCTCGCACTGCAGACACGGTGTGGTTGAGGGGTTGTACGAGTACTGCACAGCCTCGTGTGCCTCAGCAGAGTGCACGTGTCGAGTGAGAGACAGTGATTTATGCAGCATCCCTAGACTTCGCTGGAGCTGGAAAACAGTCAGACAGTTTCAGTATTTGTGGTTAATTTTAGAAATACCTGCATGCATTACTCTTCCACACATCTATTACACACTTGACGGAATCTGCTGGTTTTAATTTTTATTAACATAAGTGCCTTGTTGAATCACAAGTAAGTGCATATTTGGGAACCATAACGTGAAGCGTTACGCTTAATGGTGTATGTTCTCAACGGGTGAAAGGCTATCACATGAGTCTTCTCTTTCCTCAATACATTACAGTATTTTGTTACATCTGAATTTTCCCCCGATTTCATTGCCACTTTCTGTGTAAGCTGTTAAACTCCCAGCTGTGTTTTCTCAGATGTACATTCCTCTCTAAATACCCTAGGCCTTGGCTTGTGCTGTGTGGGGAGAAGGTAGGGGTCTGAGTTCTGCAAGGAGCAGGGTTTCAGCTTGAAAAGTCCCAGGCTGTCCTTGCGTGCTCAGAAAGGTGCTCACAAGAGTGAGTATCTCACGAGCCTTTCAGTGGATGGCAGAGCCCAGCTTGCAGCAATGTGGTCTGATTTTTCTCACCGGGATTTTCCATGCCTCTTGAGAATTATTGTGCTGGCGCTGCAGTTGAGACTGGATTCTCCACCTGCTTTGCATTGCTCATACAATGTAAAGCACCGGCACAAGCGTTTGCACGAAAGGAGCTACATAAAACAGCTGGAGTGCATTAATAACTCTGCTGGAGCATGGCCTTATCCATCTTTCATACTGAACGGATGTTTGTGTTCGTTGTGGTGGTGCTGTGCTGATCTTTGAGCATCAGCCTGTTTGGAGGTTGGGGAGTCAGCAGAGTCGGCCCACTCCCCGCTGGTGCCGGGGGATGGCTGTTCATGCTGGGGCTCGGAGAGAAGGCAGTAACAGGAGCAGGGCTTGTGGGAAGCAGGATGTAATGGGCAATTCAGGGACGAGCTGATTTTTAACAGCTGGTTTGATGGAGGTCAGACCAAACCACTTCCAGCGTCAAAGAACTTCAAGCTTTGAAACTTTCTTATTTCATCTTGTTGTCCTTATTAATCTGATATTCCCCGGCTCTTTGATTTCTCGCCTTCTCCCTCCTCCTCTCATTTTAAGCAAGCCTCTTGCTTAAACTTTCCTCAGTCATTTAACTATAAGCTTATTCCATCTCTCACACAGCTCCTGTGAATCCTCCTGACACTGTCTAGGATAAAAGCAGCCCAGACGCGTACACGGGCCGTTGCATAATGGATGGTTTGTGTGTCAGAGTCTAAAATCTACATATGTTTAGATCAGTTGTGAAGTGGGAACATCTGTATATATTCATGTATAATGGCTTTTACCACATGAATGAATAATCCAACACCCACGATTTGCTATTTACTTTTTTGAAACATTGCTACTTAGCTAAACACTGGGGGGGAGAAGCACACTTATGGGAATTAAGTCTTACTAAGATTTAGTGAGAGCTTTGTGGATAAGCTGGAAACAAGTCTAAATGGGTGCCGGAAATCTTTCTTTATTTTTAAGTTAATGTTTTCTGGAACTTCTTCCCTGTTTCTCGGCTCCCACTGGTTTTTAAGCACTTTGCATCAGAATGCAGCGCAAATCCAGGTTAAAGCACCTGATTTGCAAGCTACTGCATTGAACGTCATCCCATGTGATGCCGTCTCTCAATAGTAGTAGCTGTCTTTGCAGCCCTCCTAAAAGGGTTCCCAAATCTCAGAGGCCTCAACACAAATTGGGGGTGCAGCTGGGGGTTGCCCCGTTGCAGTGTCGCTAGCAGACCTACTTGTGAGGAATTGTAGCGGCCTGGCCCATGGTGGGCTGGAAAAAGCTGTTGAAGATATGTGTCACCCCCTTTTAAAAGAAGGCTGGTGACTTGCTACCTCTTGTCACCGCTGGGTCAATCTATTTTATTCTCTTTCCACAGCCAGAGACCCCTCTCAGAGCTGGTGTGAGCCTGCCCTCGCAGGAGAAGCTCCCCCAAGCAGATTGCTGTGGCCACGGCTGAGCGCGTGCCTGACTTCAGGCTTGTCTTAACCATGATGGTCCTTCTTCACAAACTGTGATTTTCCTTTATCCCTTTTGAAGCCGTAGTCTAGCCAAGATGATAAGATCAGCACAGTAACAAATAGTGTCACAGACAGCTTTGATATCTGCTTCTCATAGTTCATTTGTCTCTTGTTTTTCATGCTAGTGTTGATGGCATCATTTAAGTGTTTTAGATATATCTGTTTTTTCACTCCACCCCTTGGCCCCTGGCTCATGCCTTTATTAAATGGTATTGCCCTGAAGCCCATCTCTTCCGTTGCCTCGTTTGCCTGGGGATTTTTGTTTTCTTGCGTTTTGTGTGGGTTTGCTTGTTGCTGTTGGCACTGTGATTGATCCTGCATCAATCTCAGCCGCCTCTTGACCTAGCGCAGCAAATCTCCCAGATTTGAATCTTCATTACTTTTCTTGGTCCTGGTCCCAGAGCTGGCGCAGCCTTGTAATTAGGAGCAGAGAGATGGTACTAACCTAGGCTGGGGCAGGGTGACCCCCCGCGCAGCTGCCCAGCCAGGCTCCCGGTGCCGGCCCCTTGTTAAGCCTTGCTGGAGCAGGGGCAGCCGATGTCAAGCTGGGGCTGCTCTAAGAGATCAGCAGAGAAATGGAGCATGATTCACCGTAAGAAGGTTTTTCCCCATCCCATCGTTATCGAAGGGCTTACCTTTCCTAGCAGGTTTCCCTGAGATCGGTTTACCACTCTTAGTTGAGCCCCACATAGCATGCTGTAAATTTAGTACAGGCACTAAAATTTTATGTGTACTCTTGGGAGCGCTTATCTTACATGGGTAACATGGACTGTCTTGGAAGTACTATAGGAGTAAAACAAAAAAAAAAAAGTTGTGTTACAGCGGTAACGGTCCCCTCGTCAAAAAAAGATTATCAGGCTGAACGCTGGCATGATGTCTTGCTGCTGCTTTACCTTCCCTCGCTCCCGAGTCCCGTGGATTTTTCTCTCTGCCCTGGCTACTGCCTGCTCTAAGAGAAGATTTGCCCTGCTGAAGTGGGTGAAGTTACACAGGCAGAGCAAAGCACAGAAGAAAAGCTGTGTTCTCAACCCGCTGATTTACAAACTCTAGGATATCTGGTGGTACAGTTTACTACAGTTTATTATTTCAAAACTCCCGCTCCCTTTCTTTGCTTCCCATCGGTGTGTTGGGGAGAGGGTGTTGCGGTTTTCCTGTCTGTTTGAAGTTGAGCCTCTTTTGGAGGAGCGAGGCAGAGCAGAGAACCTGGGCGCTCGTTGTTTTTTGGCTCTGCTGGAGAAATCCAGATGTATCCTCGTGCTTCTGGTGGGGATGGGATCTCAAGCTCTGAGCTGGTCAGAATCACAGAAAAGACTTGTTATGGAGGAAAATGGCCTTTTCACTGAACGGCACTTTTTCTTTTCAGCCAGCTTTAGCCCAAATGGCATATTTACCCATTTTTCAGACTGGTTCATTTTCAGCCGGAATGAGCCATTTATAACCATGTTTCAGCCCCTGCATAACATATATCAAAGAACTCAGCCCAAATACTGTGAATCATTCCCTAAATATCCTGACTGAGGGATGCCAGATGATTTTTGGAGCGGTGCCCACCCTTCATGAAAAGCCACCAGGTAGCCCAGTGTTGCGGAGGCCGATTCCCCTCATGGGGCAGGGAGGGGAGGACACGCACGCATTCCCACATCTGCGCTCAATCGCTGCGGTTTCCTTGTCCAACCTCTGGCTTTCCGACCTCTTATTAAAGAGCTGCAGAATCTCCTCCCGTGTAGGCGCTTGTGCACTGGGAGCAAGCTGCCTTCTCCCCATCTCTTCAGCGCGTGAACTAGACTGTACTTGTGAGGCTCCCTACCCGGGAGGACTTCTCGGCCCACTTCTATCACGGAAATCGGGACGAGGCTTTTCCCACAAACCAGAGGCAGTTTTCTCTCCATCAGGAAGTTAACAACCTCTTGATCCGACGGTGTTTCGATTGAGACCTTGGAGGACGGGAGGCAACAGGTAACCGTTTTTAACGTGAAGATCATAAGGACCAAAAGGGAGTTTGTAAAAGACAAAATAGGTCAAAGAATTTATTATTGCTCTCACTGCAGCAAATTGATCTCCATTTCAAAAGGCGGAAGTGCTGGCGTCTCCCGCCTGTTCTGCCGTTTCCAAGCTGTTGACTTATGCCGCGGATTCACGCCCAGGCTGTGACATGAATGCGTTCAGTGCTCAGCACTGCAAATGGTGGCCAAATCTGGTCTCCCCTTCTCTTCCCTGGAGCTTTGTGACTCCAAGCCCAATGTTAGGTGAGACAGATCTGGCTTAATCAGGCTTTGGAGTTTGTTGCTTTTCTTTTTTCGTAAAGAAGAGGCTTTCACTACTCAGAAAAAAACATTTTTTATTGCGAACCTTGACTCACTTGTTGGCTTTAACTACTGATATATCAAAAAATAAAAACTTTCCCTTTTGTCATACCTTTTGAAAAACTGTCCCAGTTGGGAGGGAACTTAGTGCAAACCCTGTGTGATGAAAGCAGGCACGATGTTTTTCATTAAAACAAAATTTGTTTTCACTTTTTTGACTGACTCTGAGGTTTTCAAACAAGCAGGTAATAGGTTTAGATGGCACTAGTTTTTCTCTGGTGAAAAGCTGCAATAGAGCTGTCTTTTTATTTGATTTTGCTTCACAGATAGTGGAGTATGGCATTTGTTGCTTGAAAAAAAGAGAAGGCCACAGGATTTGAATTTAGGAGGTTGCATTTCTTATCCATCTCCTTATTGAGGAAGAAGTTTGGAAGCTTGCTTGGAGTTAATAGGGAGAACCCTATTCCCTTGCTAGCTAGGATTTACCGCTGGCTATTGCACAGGTGAATAGACCTAGTTGTATCTAGAGAGGCATTTTTCCTCGGAAATGGTTTTAGACTTTACTGGTCATTTCTCACCATATTACAATTGCTCACTTGGATAACTTTCGTGAAAGATCAATCTGAAAAAGTATCTTATTTCTCTTTAATTTTTACTTTTGAAAGGTAGTTTCTTCAGATAACGCAATCAGTATATCAGCAATATTTCATCTTCCTAACTTATTTGCTGGATTCTCCCCCATACAGTGTACGCTGCTTAATAAGAGAAATTGCCAGATTGACTGGAAAATGTAACTTTAATGACATCATTTCAAGCACTAGAACCAGTGAGAAATAATAATCTCAATGAATTGGTTTCTGCACTGTTCTTATCCCTCATGTGCAAAACTACTATGCATGATGTGTGCGTGCGTGCGTGTGCAAATGTGACCAGCAAGGGGCTGAGAATCTGCGTAGGTTCCCCTGCCATTGGGTCACTCATAAATATAAACTGATGAAGCTGTCTGAAAATGCTATCTGCAATTGGTGGGAGGGACTGTGGGAAGGGAGCTTCTCCCCCCTTTTCTCATTATTTTTCTTCTTTAACACTGGAAATTCAGATCTTGCTGAGGAGTGCTTGAAAAAAAATTGAACCTGGGAAGGGATCATGGGTGCAAAAGGGACCTTTTTGGTCTTTGGACTTTTAGGAAGGTGCTTTAGAAGGGATGGATAAAAGGATAAAATGTCTGTTTTTCATTTGGGAAACGCTATCTGTGCTAAAGATCCAGCCTATTCCCTCCTTCGAGAAGGTCTTAATAAACCTGACTTAACACACAAAGCACATCCTCACTAGAACGAGGAAAGAGTTGTTCCTGATATTTTTAAATTAGAGAAAGAAAAGAAACCCCACGTTACTTTAGAAGAACAACATCAGCTGCTCTGTGAGCAGAAGAGCAAATGAAGCCTTATTTCCTACAGTTTTTGCATCCAATATGCCTTATACCTATCCCGACCACAGAAAAGAAAGCGGGGGCTGTGGCTAGTCTGGAGCTGTTTGCACAGCAGGCTTCTTTGCTCTGCTGAGAGCACTAATTTGGGTCTCTCCTGTTCAAAACACAATTTTAATGAAAGCTATGGGACTATAATCTTTTAGGCCGCTACCCCTCCTCCAAAGTTGACTGATGTTGGTCAATCGGTTCCAGAGGACAGCAGATGGATGGACATACAGGCAGCATGTGGAGTTAATTTTCCTAGAAAACCAAACTAAAACACAGAGCTCGGTTTAATAATAAATTCTAGCCACTTTTAAAAGTGTTTTTTCCTCTGTCTCTTCGTACAGCTTGAGTGAAATGAACAACTGCTTCCAGGTACTGTTTCACACATCCCATCAGATACGCTGATTAGTTAAATAAAGTTACTCTGTGGCTGGCTTCCACAGCAGTAACTGATGACAGACAGTGCGTTGTAGCAGTGTCTGATATATAAAAGACACAATTGTAATAGTAGGTTGACTTCAGACTCTTAAAAGATGTCTTTTTCATTTCTTCCCCTTTTGTGTTTTTTGGATTTTTTTTTTTTTAAGTGGAATGCTGTATATTTAAAGAAAGTATGAGGAATACCAGGTCTTGACGTTTCAAGTCTGGATGACACCACCTGCTTGAGAACCCTGGCGTGTTCTGGCCCATATCTGGGTCTCATAAAGGCTACTGCTATGCAAATAATTATCTACATCATTTTTGGTTGAAAGTGGTTGCTTGAAACAAATTGTTCTGTTAAAAGTAATTTTGGTTTCTTATTAGAAAGAAAAAAATAGAGGAACAAAGCATGGAGTTTTCTGTTGAACAATAGGCTATTGTATCTTTTATAGATCTGTCTCCTGTGAATAAAGCAGCAGGTGGTTATGAAATTATACATGCCTTAGAAGGGTCGGTAGATAACTGAATAAAGGCTTTAGAAGAAAAGAAGGGAAGGAGTGGGGGTTCAGGGGAGATGAAACGTGCACTGTGCGTATGGGGAATTGAGAAGTGCAACGTCCTCCTGGAATAACCTCAAAGTCTGGACAACTTCTCTCTGACTTGGATGCCAAGAGACTGTACAAATAGATGGAGAAGATGCCATGAAAATCTCTGTTTCATGCCAGAAGAAACTACGGTTGATGGGGCATGTCCCCATCCCTGGGGAAGGGAGTGTGGTGTCATTGCAGTGTGGCTGCCAGAGGTACTGTTAGTGCTTTGATGATGCTCTTGGGGCCTTTCTCCTACCAGATGTACCTAGGACTTTGTAATTGTCCTTTGAAAAAACAGGTCTTCAGAGGGGAGCTAAGGCAGCTGGAGCTGGTGCTGTGACTGAGCAGCTGTAGGGAGCCACATGGAAGAGAAGAGTAAGGGCAGCAAGGTTAGGCGCAAAGCAGAAAGGGGTATGGCTTGCCCGTCTGGCAGACATGGGTGCTCTTTGGGGTGGGGAGGACGATGTTGCTCTGTGGTTCGTTGCAGGGACATGCAAAGGGGCCCTGCTTCAAGTTTCATTACCATGTTGAGGACTTGCCTTGACCTGCTTTGCGTTTTTTCTGGAAACTAATGGATCACTTCAAAGGAGCAGGAATGGGGTTGTCTTAACATCTCTGTAGGTTGTTGGTGCTCTCAGTTCTGATATCTGCTGAAAAACACTGTTGGGGAGAAAGTTCAGCTCTCTTCTTAGAGGCAAGGACCTTGTTCCAGCAAGCACAGTTACCTAGAAATATTAGAAATTGTATTTTAATGTAAGAAAAATTTTTTATTATGGTAAGGGTGGTTGAACACTGGAACAGGTTGCCTGGAGATGTTGTAGAGTCTCCGTCCTTGGAGATATACAACATCTGACTGGACACGGTCCTGGGCAGTCTACTCTTGGTGATTCTGGTTGAGCAGGGGAGTTGGACCAGATGATCTCCCGAGGTCCCTGACAATCCCAGCCGTTCTGTGATTTTGCAGTCCAGCCTTCCTCTTTGGCTGTGCTCTTAGAAAATTTGTAGTCGAGAAAGAGAAATCGAATAGAAAGCATTCTCTGAAGCCCTCATCTGTCGTCTTTGTAACTCATGAATATCTGCTGTAATGGAGTTTAGTGCCAGTGAAAGGAAAAATATTAGGCTTTTTTTAGCAATAGGTGGCCTCTGTCTTATGTACCACAACTTCATTGGTACATGTATTTATGAAGTTGTGAGGAGAAGGGGGTGGTGCTCCCAAAATAACTCAGTCCACTTCTGACTGAACACGCTGATAAGGGGAAAACTTTTTTCAAAATATTCCTGGTGCAGCGGAGTGGGAGAAGAGTTTCCAAGCCCCGTTTAGGTCTGAGCAGCTCCCGTGGGAGGATTGCAGTGCTTGGTGCCTGTGGAGGCTTTGGAAGCACCTGCATGGGACTGGTGGAGTTGGAGATGAGGTCCAGGATGTGCACCGGTTTGTCAACCCAGCCTATTTCCAAATGCACCAACCAATCTTCCGGAGAGTAAAATGGAAGAAAACACTGTTGGGTTTTTCTTTTTTTTTTTTCTCCTTCTCTCTCTTTCTTTCTCTCTCTTTTCTTTTTTTTTTTTTTGATTCAGTGAGCCAAATAGTCAGTGTCATAAAAATGAAATTGTGCTGCAGAATCTCAAAGCAAATTTATTTTTTTTCCTTTTAAGCGCTCCACAGGAGCCTGGGCTGTCTCACCTAAGAATTCAGCATACTTATTGCTCTATGCTTGGGCTGGTTTTGCACAGGACAGACTCATGAACCCTAGCTTAACTTTTGCAGTATTCTGGGAAAAAACAGTCTGGAGATCGCAGGCAAAATTTTTCATCTATTTGCTTGGGTTTTATTTTTTAATTTTACTGTTATCTAATAAGCCGGAGCGGTGGATTTCTGGAGATGGGAAAAGAGCTAAACATCTGCATTGGGCTTGATGAACTCATGTGCAAATTTTCCAAGGGGCTCAGGAGCTTTGGATTTAATTGATCAGAAGGAGTCTCAAGCCGGCTTACGAGGAAGGCTTGAGGTGAGTGGAAGCCTGTGGCTGTGGAAATGGAGGCTCCTGCATGTGGTCACCTGAAGCAGAGGCACCGCGGGAACTCTTGGAGGCTGCAATCAAGTAGATTAGCAACTCATGCAATCTATTTATAGCGCTATTCAAGATGAGCTTCTTGTTTTCCTGTCCTAGTCTCTATAGATCTGCTCATGTCTTGCTTTGAGGGCTAAATGCTCGGACGATGGGAGGTCACCTCTTTTCTGCGCTTGTACTGTCCAGCACAGTCGCAGCTTTGGCCGGCAAGCACCAGTGCTGTAATAACCCAAAATACAACCCCAAAGCAGTTGCTGGTAGGTGAAGTGCTGCAAGGTGCGATGCTGTGTGGAGAAGCAGCGCTGGGAGAGGTGCAAAGTGCTACTCTCCTGTCTTTGGTGATAGTATGAGCCCATTGTAGTAGAAGCTGTGTAATTTGGGAGCTAAATACCAATTTGAGAGTCAGAATGAAGGGTATATGTCTTTTTTTCCCCCCCTTTCTAGTAATACGACAACTTGCAAATCCTACCAAACCTGTTAGAGATAGGTCTTTTTAAAGGTAGTTAGGTACCTGAAGAATCAGAGACATGACTGTAATCCATTTTTCAAGTGCATCTGCATCTTTGGGCACTCAGATGTCTTTAAAATCCTGGGCCTTGGAGACTTAATTCCCAGGAGGCTGCAGTCTGAATTATCACTAGCTGCCTGACCCGCTCCCGTGCACCCCTGACTGCTCTTTATCTGACTACAGATAAACGCTTCCTCCGACTTAAAGGGATAACTCTTTTTGAAATGGATCAAATCGCGCTCGGTTTTAGTCATTTGAGGTCCTGCTACTAACCTCATGCTTTTATTCTAGCAAAAAATACCAGCTTGCGTTAGCCTGAGCAGCTCTTCGTTCTTAACGCTGTTTTAGTATTCATTGCTCTAAACAAGGAATGCAATTACCCTATGGCAAAATAACTGTCTCCAACTGTCTTTTTTCCATTAAACAAATGGGAGGTTTTACCTCTTGGTCTTCCCACAGGATTAATGCACTTTCTCTGCAGGAACGATCTTAAACCGACCCGGGAATCCGAACAACTTGCAGACAGCAAGCCTAATTGTCACAGAACTTATTTAGCCAATGCCAGTTTTCATTAACAGGTGATCTCTGTTAATAACATAGACTTATAACTCTTCTAAATGAAAAAAACCCTCTTACCTTTCCCCCCCACAGGCAGGGATAATGAACTCCTAAATCAGTGCTCTTTCCGAGGAAGCTTTTTTTCTTTTGACAGAGGTTAGTTTGAAACCTCAGTGATGTCAGAAGACCCTGATGCCTGCACACACATCCCATTGGGAATATAACGTTTAAAAAAAAAAAAAAAAAAAAGCAACATCCTGGCATTACTGAAACCAGCTTTACTGCTGGTTGCTACAAAACTAGAATTTGAGCCAGGACTTGCCCATTTATTCCCTACGGAAAAAGCCAGGGCCTGACAGGGCATCTCAGACAGGCTGCAAGGTTGATGATCCTGGGCAACAAATGGGTTAAGCCATTCTGTAAGCTTGAAGATCCCTAATTTAGGGAAGCTGTGGTCTTCCTATCAGCTAGGATGTGATTCAAATGTGTGTAGTTGGCTCCTGTGAATCAACAAGCCAGCAACAGTTTGAGATATTTTGGGGGATTAGTGCCACATGTCTTTAGGAATAACTTTATTTAAATTTTTAGGGGAGGGGAAAAACAGTTTCTGGATAAAAATGATATTTGTTCAAAAAGAGAGTGGTTTCATTTGGATTTTTTTCTCCTATTAAAAACTATTTTCTTTAACCTTCCCCCTTCTTCCTATCCTTCCCCCAAACTAGGTGTTAATGCAAAGCCAAAGCATCTGATTTTGTTCTCCTCTTACAATAAACTTTTAACTTCCTTGATGATTTCTTTAATTCTTTCCAATGCAACAATCCTAGTTCCGTTTGGACCAGGGGCATTTTATTGAAGGAAGTTTTGGAAGTGCCGTTATTTAGGATGTGACTGAAATCTAGGCAAGCTGGAGTAGGGCAAAATGTACTGCCTTCAATGCTCTGCTAGCAAAGTGATTGGATTTGAGGCCTCAGGTACCTTGAATGTCTGCAAGATTAGGTACGAGGACGCTTAGGGATGATTAGAGCTGTTGTCCTTTTTTTTTTTTTTTTTAATTTGAATTTATCTTTACTAATTTGAATCCCATTTACCAAAAATGGGCAAACAGGAGCTTGGGTAGAGGAGAGGCTCCCGTTTGCACCCTTGGTCAACAGGCAAAGGTGAAGAGGTAAGCTCAACCTTACTATTAGACCTAAGAGAATCCACGTCAGAGCCAGCTGCGGGAAATTAGGAGACTGAGTTCTGCTGCTCATGGAGTATCTTGTTCTTTCTATAAATACCCCAATTCTTAATCGTAAAAGAAATGAAAAAAAAACCACCACAGGTTGGGTCAGCTTCTGTCAAAAAGCAGATTGTTGTAGAAAATCCCCCCTGAACAGGAAACGCTGAAAAAGCGGGGAGAAGTGGTCCCGCTGGTGACAGAGCAGCTGACAATAAATGCTGGAGGAGCGGGCCTCCTCTGGCAGCAAGAGTGACTGTTGGGACTTTCCCTGACCTTCCCTTCTTTCTACCTCTGGTACTTCAGCTGAAGCAAGGGGATGTTCTTCCCGCTCCTCCTCCTTCGTCTGTCAAGTTTGTTTTTGTGGGGACGTGGTGGGATTATCTCGTGTTTATTCCTGCGTGGGCTACGTAATCCTACTATAAAAACTCTGTTGCTGCAGGAGAAGAAAGCCTAGGGCTGCGTGCCTACAGGCAGGGACGTGGGAGCTCTTCTCTCCCCTGGGTTTGTAAGACACCGAAACAGCAAAAAAGTTATCAAAGAGTTTACAGAAACTTTTCTATATTGTCACAGATGCCCATGGGATTAATGCATGGAAAGCGTTGCGCCCTCGGTTTTACTGAGAGTCTTATGTACTCGGGAGCTTTTCTTAAAGATCTAGAGCCTGCGTTAACACAACTGCCGGGAAATCGCCGCTTACTGACGTTTTTCTTTTGAAGATTTTTGGCCCTGCTTGGTGCGAGGGGAAGAAGCTCACAAAAATACACCTTTAATGGCGCCAGCGGTGAGCGCCTGCAAAAAGAACCTGCCCAGGCTTAAAAAAAATAAACGTTATTTTCTCAGTTTTAGGGAGCGGAGAGATTTATGAATTTTCAACGCTCGGGTTGGCGCTGCTCTTTGGGCCGACTGAGCAGTCAGGCTGGTTACCAGCGATTCCTCTGAATAGCTGCTGCGCTAGGCGGGAGGAATGACTAATAGAGAGCACAAAGCGCTAAAATTCCTTTTTTAAAAGGAAAAAGGACCTTTCTCCCCCTCCTCTCCCCCCCCAAACAACAACAACAAGTGACTCCATTAATAACCAGCTTGAGTGGCAGAGCAGGAAATCGGCTGCAAATGAACAAAGAGCCGCCCGGCGGGGATGCTCCTGCGAGCAAACGCCAATTCGCGCTTCGGCAGGCGGCGGGTGGCAGCTCCCTTTCCTGTTCAAACATTTTAGCCGGATAACGAGCGAAAAAAAAACAAACTTTTTTTTTTTTTTGCATAATCAACTGCGTTTGGAATGGAGAAGCCCGAGAGGAAGGGGAGCGGCGGTGCTATTCGTTTGCCGGCGGCGACGCAGCGCGGGACTCTGCTTTAGGCTCGGCGCAGGCGGTGGCTGTTATTAAATGCGAGGGCGACCTGGTTACTTGCTAAAACGGTGGCTGGGGCGCGTTGGCCAACAGCTATTGAAGTTCTCCGGACAGGGAGAATAACTTACCGAAATGAGGTTTCATGTCGATATGGAGTGGGGCTGCGAGGGGAGGGGGGTTCGGCTCAGGGGGGCTCCGGTAGCTGTCTAGCGCGGGGTGGCGTGTTTACGCGAAGCAGATGGTTCCCTGTTTTACTTGGCCAACAGATTAGCGAGTTGGCTTCGAATCATCTTCTGTGGTTTCCCGGGAAGGCCGGGTTCCCGTTTGCGGCAGAGCAGTATCGCCTCGGGTGCGTTACCTTGTGTCGGAGCAGGGAGAAATACCTGGGCGTAGAAAGCGGCCGCTTTGTCTCGAGACGCCGTTGGGGTAGCTCCACCGGGAAACGTCGCCTTCCTTATGCTCCCCTTGGCCGGCCCCGTTTTTCGGCTCTGCAAGGTGCCGGGGGGGTGGACGGGGAAGAGGATGTGGCATTGGGAATAACTTGCCAGAGAGAGAAATTAAGATGAATATGGCCAGGGCTGGCAGAGAGCAAAAGCTCTGAATATTTATCCCTATCGAACCTTTCCTGAAGAAGAGAAGGCAGGTGGCTTTGCTTTGGTTTTAAAAAAGCTGGATGCTGGAGCAAAACCGTCAAAGTGAAGTAAAGCTGTGTCCGGAGTCATTAAGTCCAGATTAACCTTGTCCCTGGTCTCCACATCACCCAAAGGGCTGTTGTCATTAAAAATGCAAATTTAATTTCCAAACCTTCTGCTCTTGAGTAGAGGCCAGGTGGCACCAGCACCGATCTGAAATCAATGACTCGACTTGGTGCTTGCTGCGACTCTGCAGCCAAGTGTAGCTGGTTTTGCGTCAGCATTGAAGGATGCTGCTGGATCTCTACAGGGAGGACAGCGTTGATTTATCCTACCTGTTTTTCCCCTTCCTGTCGCAGAGATCCCGGTTGCTTGCGTACCAAAGTCATTGTGCTTTGGCAGCAATAATTTGGCATAGCTTGATGGTGGGGCGTTGTGAGTGCCGGTTCTTGTTTTATTGGACATCTTCAGTTTCACGGTGATGGAAGAGCCCTCGAACTGACAAAGGAGAAGAGTCCAGGGACTGACTTCCGTCAGCTTGTGAAAATCACTTCAGCTGGGGAAACAAGAATTAAAACTAAATTAAAAAAAAAAAAAAGCATTGTGCCTTTTTGAAAGCCATGTTAGGTGGAAACTTATTTTCATTTGACTTTTAAAAAAATGCTCAAGTGCTCGAGTTGAATTGCAGCTCCTGGTGGTTAAATGCAACACGTCATCCAATTAATACCATCATTTTCCTGTTACTGGGGAGAGAGGGCTGCCAGTAAACTGGAAATCGATTTTGATTGCTCTTTGTACAAACTCACGGTCTTGAAAGAGCCTGAACAAAATAGTTGTTCCCTTTGTACACAGCAAGACAAAAAACTTCTCTGTAACTTATATTTAAGTTACTGAAGGGCTGGGGAATAAGTGGATGGGTTTTCCAGTAACCAGTATTTAAACTAACACATACAACTCCTGCACCTTCACAGCTGCTGAAGAGTTGGGAAGGGCAATTCAGGAATACAGTCACTGAGAATGAGAATTATTCAATATTACATGTTTACTGGAAATTATTGATCAGTGATGCTCAGCTTCTTATGAAATGCCACAGAGAAAAGGCATTTCAGATGTGCGGCAATGAAGTCTGTAGCAGCATGATCACTTCTCTGCAAATTAGCTCTCTGCAATGTAGGAATCTTCCAACAGGAGAATGCGAAGATATTTAAATACATTATATTTACATTTCAAATTATGTTGGCCAATGCTGCTACTGATATTATTTCTTCTTTTTTCTGTCTTATTATTATTTTTTAAGTCCTTAAAGAGAAGGTGTTCTCTGTACTGTGCAGAGGCTGGAACAGCAGCAGGAGAATGCGACTTTGAAATAATAGGATCTGTAAGAATAGGCAATTTAATTCAAGTGTAGTGATTTAGTGCCCTGTTAGTGTCCTGATGTATTACTCCATTTCCAAAGACCGTAAGTTTCTTCACAAGCATAATGACAGGCTTAAAACTTGTGAGACTAATGCCACAGCTTTCTCTCTCCTCAGCTGTTCCCCATAATTACAGGAGTAAGGGAATTTTGTTCTCTCCTAACGGATTAGCTCCAAGAGAAATAAATCAGATAATGCTATTGCACCGCTGGTTTCTTGTTTCTTTCCCTCTCTCCCTCAAAAGCAGGCGAGCCCTACAGGGCAGTGCAAAGGGGTTGGAAATGTTTTTTCTCATCTGCAGTCCACGACAGAGTTGTGATCCCAGCTACGGTGTCATCATGGACGCGCTTTTCGAAATGCTTTGGTTTTGTTGCTGTTTGGTTGCTTTTGGTGCTAACGTTAGCTTCTGTATCTGCTCTGCTCCCAGATGATGGCCCTTACTCGAAGGGGAGCAAAGACTCCGGTGGGATGGACGCAGCCCTGGTCTCCAGAAGGCAAAGCATCCCAGGTAAAGACGAGGGTTGCATCTTGCTCCTGTGCCGCCACACCTGTAAATCCCTTGGGCTGTCCCGGACTACCCCCGTTTTGGTGTATTGGTGAGCGGGGCTTTTGCTGGAGGGCAGAAACGGGTGGTAATAAGCAGCGTCAGTGTGAGCAACCGCAGTCTGGTTTGGAGTGGTTAAAATGAGCTGGGAAATACCTGGTTCCTGCCCTGAGATTGCACCCGCGCAGGAGGAAAATCACAGCAAAGAGAGAGGGAAGAAGTACAGCCACACCCAGGCTTGTGGAGTAGGGAGGGAGGTTGGCAGTGGCTGGTTAGCTTTGTATTTCCCTGCAGGTGGGACTGCGTGTGTTTTGATATTTAGTCAGTGGTAGCACATTGCTGTGCGATAAAATCCTTCCCATGCAGAAGAGCTCTCAGAGGCCCAAAGAGGTAATAGAGAAACGTTGATTCCAGGTCTTGTCTGCCAGTGGCCTGTAAGCAGATTTGGATGGGTTGCTCTGGACAATTCATCTGCTTCGTAGTAAAGACCGAGGCTTGGGTTTGACTTCTGACCGTTAACGACACAGTTGCCGGTTTGGTTTTGTGTGCTGGAGTGGCCCTGGAGGGAGTAGAGCCCTTTTGCTGTCCCTTCATCATTGCAGCGATGAAGGTGAGATGTGGCTGTTCCTCAAGGGCCTCTGTGAGGTCTCTGGGAAGGGTAAAGGGTTCAGCAAGCTCCTGGAGTTTTCCTGCCTGACTGGAGCTACTTGCTGCTCTCCTGGAGCCTGTGTGGAGAGAGGATGACTCCTCACTTGCAAGACCAAGTCTATGCACTTGCCCCAGCCCAAGGCAACCTTATAGGGAGGGCAAAATTCAGGTGTGCCCTCCCTGCCCCGGGGTGCTTTGAACAGCAAAGAGCAGCTTGGCACCTGTGACTGAGCAGATCCTGGGGGGCAGTGGAGAAAATGAGGATGGCAAGAGTCTGGAGGGCTTGGGGTGTCTCTAGGTCATGGAGCAGGGGTTAGATTTAGGGTTATGAAGAGAGGACTGGGGAGGTCTATGCTCCTCTGTTGGCAGGGGTGCTCCCCACCTGTGGATCCTGTCCCAAGGCTTCCCCCAGTCCTTTGGTAGGAGCATTGTGAGCAGAAAGGTGTGAAGACAGGGTTACAGAAGCTGGCAGAATCAGCCCCTGTCTGTCCCGGGCAAAATGGGCTGTCACCTTGGCTATCGTCAACATGGGATTGCAGCCCCAAGCTGGCCTTGGTGTGGCTGTGGGCCAGTGAGAGCAGTCTTGGGCTTCTGCTATTTGCACTTAAAGACAACGTCTTGAAGGACCAGACACTGCTTAACGAGCACTCTTACACATTTATGTGCGTCTGTGATACCAGCAGCAGGTTTATAGCGGCACTGGTTGACCGACGTCCACTGTTGTTTACCTTGATGGATTCTTCTTGGGGATTTACCTTTTTTTCAGGGTGGTAATTTCTCCTTGAATCCACAAGATGGATAATTGCACTCTGGGACTTCTCATTTTAAACACTTATCAAGGATCAAAATGAAACCCCACTGAAGAGCTAATAATCCCCCCTTGTGGCACCATCTGTGTTGATCAGTCATGTCTGTACTTGAGAGGAAATTTGCAGGGTAGTGCCGGATGGCTTTCCATCTAGCACAGCGGGGAGCCCCCACAAAGTTTCTGGCAGCCCCTGAGATCCTGGACTGGGGAATTGAAAACTAAGTTACTGTAGTTGGCAAGGGATCAAAACTGTGGGAGCTTAAAGAGTAGGAGCATTATGGACCTGACGTTTTACAAGGAGCTGCCATTGCCGTGTTAAACAGGGGCACAGCAGTGCCTGAATGCCTTCCAAACTGGCGCTAGATTGCAAAGAGGTTTCCCGCTCGCGTTCATCAAGTGCAGAGATTGTTCTTGGAGTCGTGCTTTAAAAAACAGGTAGTGCGTGGCGGGACTTTAAGTGAGGTGCAGTTTCTGGTGGCACGGTGGCGTTGCACAAGGAGCAAAGTGCTAGCTGGGCCTTGCAGACTGATGAGGCGCTGCGGTGCCAAATGACACCGTGTTTTCTCCCGATAAAAGGGGCTGCGGGGGTAATCCTACACCAGCATAGAGCTGCTGTGTCAATATGTTGTGTAAGAGAGCCTGCTTCGTTGCTCTGGAAATTCACAGTGTGTAAAAGGTTTCAAACGTTCCATCTCCAAGTAGAGTATCTCATTAAAGCCTGGTGGGCTTTGCTGTGCAAATGATCTCCTTCTTGGCCTTTTGTAGTATAGTTTTTAGTCTACAGCCTTGAGTGTTGTTTGCCATGCACTGCCAATGCCCGTCACTACCTTCTCATGCGTGGTCTTGGCCAAAGATGCCCTGCGTGAAGGAGGCCATGTTGCTCCTGTAAGCTTGCAGGGGGACTTCAGTACCCAGGGACAGTGGAGGTGAATGAATCGTGTTGTAGGCAAGTTCTGCAAAAGCTTCTTCAAGGAGGCTCTGGCAAGGCATGAAAGTCATCTGATTTGTCCCGTGGCTAGTCCTCCGAGCAAAGAGTATGAGTGCCGTCATGTGGATTAACGCGGAGCTGCGTTTGCCAAGTCAGCGGTGCTCTTGGTCTTTCCTTGGGCCAGTGCTGGCCCTCCCACATACTTATGCCCTTCCTCCATGTCAAATCCCAAAGTTAAGATAATTTAGGAACATTGCTTTTATAAAGCCCAGAGATGAGCTGTGGTGGGATCAAAACTGGCATCAGGTCTGGTTTGATTCATAGATGGTGAATAAACATAAATGTTTTCTTGAACTAAAGGGACGGTAGAGTATCCTTCTGCAGCAAATGGAGGAGAGGTACTGGTGCAGCAAGCGTGGGGCCTGTGTCCCATAACGTGGACCCTACCCTCTGTATTATGGCTTGCAGCACATATGTAACTGGTTGTTTTATGAGTGACTAATGTCTTCAGTTCCAGCTGCAGATGAGGTCTGCAATACGGAATAAGTTTGTCTTAGACCAGGTGCAGGTGGGTGGGGAAACTGCAGCGAATGATCGAAGCTCATGCTCCCCCCTCCTCTGACATGGCTGTGATCCTGCTAATGCAGGATCCCACCCTCCCCACCTTATGTCCCAACTGGGTCGAAGGCTCAGTATATTTTTTTAACCACAGTATTTTAAGATCCACCCTGTTCTGTCTGTTCAGGCAGCTTCTCCAGGTCCGTAGCATCCTCCTACCTGGTAACTGTGACTGCTTGTTATCCAGCCTTCCTAACACCCATCCCAGTCCATATAGAACATAGTTACTGAGGTAATCTCCCTGGACCACGGTTCTGCTCGCATCCCCCTGGTTTTGAATGCCTCCACTGACTCCATCTCTAGCACCTTGGAAACACCAAGTTTTTATCCTCTCACGAGTCCTCACTCATCTGCCTTGCCCTGGTTGGTCTTGCCCTCCAGACCTGCATGAAATGCTTTCCCCCCGACTTCTGTGGGTCCATCAGGATCCCCTTCGGTTTCACAACCCAGTAAAACTGTTGTTTGTTGCACTGTTGTCTAAGTGTACCAATGTCTTGGAGGAGGGACTTGCTTAAACGGATGTGTTTTGGGCCCTTGGCCCTGGCACAGGGCAGGCGACGATACAATATTTTCATTCGTGCTGCAGCTCGGGTGTCTCCCAGACATCAGCCATGTGAAGAGCTGCCGCTTAGCTGTCGTAACACTAGTGTCAGTGGCAATTGGAGAAAAAACAGCTTGTCTGGCTGAGTTCCCCCGAGAACTCTCAGACTGACTCAGAAATGAAAAAAAAGAAACATCCAGGGAGGAAAATTTCCTCCTTCCTTTCGCTTTCCTAAACTTTTAAAAAATCTCTTTCTTCCTTCTTTCTCCTCTAAACTTCCCTTTCATAATAAGTCCTCCACGGTTGTCTCGTCAGTTTAAAAAAGATTTTTCTTTCTGCTGATTGTACAAATCATCCCAGATCTGCTCTCCCACCATCTGTAGGAGCAGGGCATCCTTGGGATTGAAAGGAATGTGGCTGCTGCTGAGGTGTTTACCTTTATGCCTGATATTTCAGAGGAGTTCAGAGGGGTCACCATCGTAGAGCTGATTAAGAAGGAAGGAAGCACCCTTGGATTAACTATTTCGGGCGGCACAGACAAAGATGGAAAGCCCAGAGTCTCCAACCTGAGGCCAGGAGGACTGGCAGCAAGGTGAGAAATGGAAATGGGACCCAGAGAGAGCTGGAAAGGAACAGCTGCACGTTCCAGTTACTGAATGAACGTGGTTATACTTAAAATAGTTGGCGCCAGACTTTTTTTTCAGGTGCCTCAAAGTGCAAAGTTGTTGCTTCAACTTTTTAGGTAGACCCTCTTCTACTTTGAGCTATTTCCCATGGCCTGTGCAATCACATCCTGAAACTTTGTTTTAGGGTATTTGGGATTCTGTGAAACTAGGCAGCCTTGTCAGGAGAGTGCATAACATACAAGCATATGTCTTGATCAAGCTAAGTGGCCTCATATTGTATCTTTTCTGAATACTGAGTGTATGAGTAACATTAGCAGATCAGTGAAGGAATGGGAGAAGAAAGGCTTCAGGAAGCAGAGAAAGGAAAGGAATAATTGAACAACTTTGCAGAAAACAAGCAAAAGGAAAGATATTTTCTTTTTTCCGATTGTTCTTTTTTTCAGACAGTTCTTGGTGTGTTTCTCACCGTCTGATTGCTCTACACGAATGAGAAGTGAGCAACAAAATGCGAGGTTGTGAACGTGTATACTGTGATTGTTACTGTAGGTACAGATCTGAAAACTTGCTACCAGGAAAGAGAGATGCCTCTGATTTTCGTATTTCTTTCTGTAATAGCAGGCACATGTAATTAGACAGCTAAGGTCAGCCCATCTTTGGTGGCTTGTTCAGAAAACCTTGCAGTCACGAAAGGTTCTCCATGCATGTCCAGGCTGAAAGAAGCAGAGACTTTCTGCTACCACTTCTTTTCTTTTTTTCTTTACAGAAGTGACCAGCTGAACGTTGGGGATTACATCAAGTCGGTGAATGGCATTAACCTAACCAAGCTGCGGCATGACGAGATCATAAGCCTGCTGAAAAACGTGGGCGAAAGGGTAGTACTAGAAGTAGAGTATGAACTTCCGCCAGCCGGTGGGTGCCTCTAAGATAATGCTATTCACTTTTCTTGGCTGCTTTCTGTCCTGGGATACAGATGGGTCCGTTTGTGCTCTAGCTGTTGTGGCCAAGGCTGTTTCCTGGGGCGTTTTTACGTTCTGTCTTCGTCTGCTCGCAGAGCCGCGGTGGATGTTGCAGAGCTGTGTGCCGTCGGAGCAGAGCGGAGCGCTGTATTTTCCAGCACAGTGGGTGCCTGTTCATGCACACCGGCGGGAGATGGCTGATTAGATTTGTCTTGCCTCACAGTGGCTTGGTAGCACAGGCCAATCTGCCTCCTGATGCTACTTCAGCTTGTTTTCTCTCTTTTTTTTTTTTTTCTTCCTTTTTTGGAGCATGGCTCCAGGAGGTTTTATTCAGTCTTAAGCATACAGTGCCAGAGCCTCTTCTCTGAACTGCATCAAGTGCTGCTATTCCTCAAGATACTTTGAAATGTTATGTGTTTTCAGAAGGGAAATTGGAGTAATCTGCTTTCTAGCTAAGGGGCCCGTGGCAGAGGCTGCCAAGCCTGGATCTGATAAACTGAGGCTAACGCGAGAGACTGCATTTGCATGGACCTGTTTGTTCTGATTAAAAAAAAAAAAAAAATAGATTCCTTGGAACAGTTTCTCGTCACGGTCTTTCCATTGTAGAAATGATCTGCACTGTTACTACTCCTTCAGCTTCTCGGAAATTCAGAGAATGATTGGGTAGAAGAAATAAAATACAAAAAGATAGGAAAAACAAAGCTAATGAAATTCAAACCTTTTATCCCAGATAAGACCTTATCCTGTGCTTCGTAAGCTTTGCTGTTGCTGCTGGCTTTCTATGAAAAGTACTGAAATACAATAAATGGCTGTATAAAACCATAAGAAGAAAAAAATGAATTAGTTGAACCTTTGTTCATCATCCCTTTCTGTTCTCCTGCTGTAAATCGTAGCTAGCTTTTGCACACAACCTTGATTTGGAAAAAAAAAAAAAAAACACCCTCCCCCCCCCCCACACACAGTTCAAGTTTTCCATGTTCTCATGCCCACTAAAGATGACAACTCTTAACCTTTCTCCTTAGCTGTGAGCCTTACTATTAGCAATCGGATAAGCTGTACTTAGGAGCTAAGGAACAGAGCCAATACTGCATGACTCAAATCGATAGCAGCGATGCAAAATGTCTCCACTTCTGAATGAGCAGTAAGAGCACTACCGAAACAATGACTTCGCTCAAATGAGATTATTGATGCTCTTTGTGACTAATCCAAACAAAGAGGCACTGCAAGAAGTGAATGGAGAGAATTGTCAATTACTGCCTTGCTCCAGTGAAATGTTGATTCCTCGTGTGCTTTTATCTGCGGTGAGGGTTTGCTGCTGTTATGTGCACCCCTCTTTCCCTCCCTGGGCAAAAAGCAGAAATATAGTACAATTCAGTAACTTGTACTTGCGGGTTTGAATTTTTCTTCCCACTTTGTAATTTCCTGCTTGGAAGGGAGCTCGCAAGTCCAAGTCTAGTTTTCAGGCCACAGTGCCCTATCATCTCTTGCATCGATAAGCCAAGCCCCATGTTAAGACTAGTTTAGGTTTCCCTGCTTCCTACTGCGGTTGTGAAAGGCTGTTGCAGAACATCATGTTTGGCTGCTTAGGACAGAAATTGGACAGTTTCCTATCCCATCTGTGGATGCTTTATACTCCTTTCTTGGTACATGGGTATCAGCCGTTAGCTTAGAGCCTCTCTGTCCCCTCGGGGTTTTACTCTGAAGCATTTCGAGGCCATGTCCACATTAGCCGGCAGCACCCAGCAGCAGGGGCAGGGCAGCTGCTCTGAGGACACTTTTGTACCAAAATATCACGTGCAGGTCTGGACAGAGGAGACAGGGAAATTGTCCTATATTCACAGTAGTACTTCGATAAATCATTAAGTAGCAGGGGACAGCAAGAGACAGAAATGGTTTCCTTCCTTTTTTCTCTTTACTTTTGTACATTAAATACTACCCTGTATTTAACATAAAATTACTGCACTGCCCCTAGGATCAGTTTAAAGGATTCACTTAATCTTTTTTTAAAGTCAAAATGTTGGAGGGAAGGGAAAAAACCCTCAACCTTTCGCACTGAGGATTTGGGATTTTCATTTTCTTTAAGGTCAGCCGGTGACTTGATTCCTTGTGTGGCTGCTGGTGTGTGTGTGGTTTTTCTTAATAAGTTTCCATCTATGGCAGAAGCTGCTGGCTTTTGAGTAATACTGAACCCTTTAAAGCCGGTTGATAAACGAGAGGGTTTTACTTGAATGTCAGAGTATTAACCAAGACAAATTTGAGGGGAGATGCAGAGAGCTGAGCTGGTGAAATCATACTAGAACATGATGGTTTGCTCTAACGAAGGTTCACGCGCCTGGCTCGGGGCCTTTGTGCCTCCCGGGGGGATGAAGAGCCCCGCGATGGGGACTGCGCTTTCATTTCAATGCTGTCCAGCCGAGTTTTGGTCTGGTTTCGCAGGGTGAGGCGGGATGGGGGTAATAGCATCTCTCTTTCTCTCTCTCTCTCCCTTAGTGCCAGAGAGCAGCGCTGGCATTATTCCCAAGACCATCGAAGTGTCCCTGTACAAGGAAGGCAACAGCTTTGGCTTTGTGCTGCGAGGTTAGTGGCTTCTCCGGTGAGAAATGTACTGGTAGGGGCGATTCAGGGAGTGAGAAGAGAAAAGGAAGAGGACAAATGTCATAAGCTTCTGATGAAGAGCAAAAGCATGCCCGGAGAGCGTGCTGCGCAGCCTTCAAGGACTGCTGGCCGCCTAGTCCGGGGCAGTCTTTTTGCTTTCGAGCTGTGTCAGCCGTTACGTGATAAACATTTCTAGTTTCTCAGCGCTCTCATTCCAACTTCCAAAAGTGCGGTCGCTTACAGCATTCCCGTTTTCGTTACAGGAGGAGCCCACGAAGACTGGCACAAGTCCCGCCCGCTGGTTCTCACCTACGTGAGGCCAGGTGGCCCAGCAGACAGGTAACGCTCACGTTCTGCCTCCCAGAGTGGTGGACTTTAACGAAAAAAGACCAGCAGCCCCCATCGTGTTTTTGGACCTGTGCTCTTGTCCTTCTTGCTGGTGTCTCTCCTACATATGCCCCCAAAGCTTTGCGTGCAGGCGGTGTGCAGAACGACACATCTGTGAAGTTTGGGGCCCTTGGAGTGGGAGGAGGACGTGTGCCATGCTTCTATGCTGGCCTGTGCACGGATGCTGCTGGAGCACCTAGAAACACCTCTTCCAAAGATAGCTGCTTAATTAACTTAGTGCACCTGAAGAGCTGGTGCTATATTAAAAAACAGGAGGTGGGCTAGCTGTTCACATGCTACTAATTTAATGTGATGGGCCTGACACTCTAAATACCCCAAATGATTGTCCTGAGGAGGGTTTACTTCCTGCTGGATCAAGGTAATTGGCCTATGCATGCATACATGCATACATATATAATGTGTATATATATGTATGCGCGCACACACACACACACACACTTTTTTTTTTTTTTAAGTGAGTTTTGCTTGTGGCTTCCTACAGGGAAGGGTCCTTGAAAATCGGGGACAGACTGCTGAGCGTTGATGGGATTCCCCTGCACAGTGTGACTCATGCCGACGCCCTCAACATCCTGCGTCAGTGCAGTCAGGAGGCCCTCTTCCAGATCGAGTACGATGTGACCATCATGGGTAAGGCCAAGGTGGATGGAGTGGCATTTTCGCTGACTGTCTGGAAAGTATGCGTGAATAGAGGCAGCAACTGGGATACTTGGTTTCAAGGGAAGATTTGCTGAGCAATGTGCTGCCGGCATGGATGGAGAGTTCAAAGCTGGTTTAGTTAAAGGCATTTGAAATGTCTGCATGTGATGATGTCTCTCGAGGTGAATGACGACTGATTTTAGGAAGGCTGGAAGGGAATCTCTAGTGTAGGCGAAGAGAGGACATAGGAGAAGTCAGTTAAAGGCACCTGGAATGTAGGCACGCTGCCAACATTGCAGATACTGCTATTAAATCTGTGCAAGGGAGGGACTTGCAAGCAGGCATCAGCTTGATGTGGCCGTAGTTTGGGTTGTGAATTTTGATGCTGCTTAATTCTAGAGCTATTCCTTTTGTTAGAAATTTTAGTCCAGCTCTACTTCTGAAATAAATGAGGCGTGTTCAACTGATTGTCCCCAAAGAAGACAACTTACTAGAGGGCAGAGGATGGGTGTATCAAAGAAATGTTCTGCACGGGAGATGGTAAATTACAGCGTTTGGAGGGGTTGATTGGTTTGGGTGGTTTTTTGTATTTGTTGTTATTGGTTTTTTTCTTTTTTTGATTTTTCAGTTTCAAGCTCTGGGAAAAGGTTTATTATTAGTTACTGTAAAGTCATTTTGAGCTGGCTTTGTGACACGCAGCTGTTACTGCGGGGAGCGTAGTTAATGAGTTTAAGGTTACCACAGAGTCCAAAGCTGTGTTGGCTCTGGAAGTTCACTGAGCTGTGTGTTAGATTTGGAAGTTGTATATATGTCTCCAGAGGGATTTCTGCCCCTACTGGAGCCCCAAGCTGTATTATTTTGGAGTCTTCTGTGTATCTCGAAAACCAGTCTGGCATGTCTGAGCCTAAGATCCAGTGAAGAATAGAAATCAATGAGATCAGGTTGTTTTTTGGTTTGCCATTAAGGAGGGAAATCAAAAGGATCTGCAGTAGAGAGAGTCTAATGGCTCTGCCCCCTTCTCACCCCCCAAAAAGAGGAGCTGAGAACTCTAGAACTCGCTCCATGCCACGTGCGAGAAGATTGCTCGAAAGTAAAGGAGCTCCTGCACAGGCTCTGGGGGCTTTCTCCTTCCTTTTTAGTCTCTTTCCAGAAAACTATTTCCCTTCCTTTCAGCACAGATTGCACAAGCATCCACTTAGTCTGTTGCCTCCCTGAGGGAGGAGGCTGCCAGGGCCTGGGCAGCAGCGTGTGACACAGACACATGCTCCACTGGGGGAGCTGAAAGGAACAGTTGAGACCTCTACAATTACCTGCTTGCTAGCTGGCTTCTGCCCTGCAACAAGAGGAGTTTCTGTTTAGAAATTGGATGGTATACAAGAAAAAGAAGAAACTCTCAATTATGAAAATTGCAGAAAACAGAAACTACTCAAACCCTATTTTCTACCCTTTTATATGATGCTGATTGCAGTACCTTTGCAAAGGTCAATAAGGGATGTCCGTTCTTTTTCTCAGCAGCTTTCTGTGCTGGCAGCCCTCTGTCCTGGGAGCGGGGCCAGCAGGGCTAGGGAGGAATTTTGCACAGAGCTCTCGAGCCTGAGCAGAGGCAAACAGTTAATGGTGTGTGGGAAATGCGCTTTTGGGGGTTTTGTTGTTTGTACAGTTCCCTGGTGCCTATGCTGCTTTGATTTGATTGACTGTTTTAAAACCAGACTTGGAGCAAAAATAGCCATGAAGCTGTCTTGATATTTCTTCTTGAGTAACTCTCCCACCTAAAAATGGTGGGGTTGAGTGAACAGAGAGCAGTGTCAGGTTTTATGTGGCTCTTCTCCAACCTGTGTCACTGTACGGTGCCCACAGCCAGATGCCTGCAAAAAAGATACAAAAACAACCCTTTCCTCAGATAATTCCTTTGTAGAGGGTGCTTCTCCCCAACCCCATTTTGGGATATACTTGCCTTGCTTTCACTTTTTGTAGGCACTTGAGAGTACTTCTTTTAAAAAACAAGAAGATGGCAGAACATGTAGCTTAAAACAATCTCTGCAGACAGTTTTGCCAGGCAACAGCTCATACCTGCAACAGGGCACGAGTGTTACCACCTCCGAACCATCACTGTTACAGAAAGTCTCTTTGCTAACCAAAGGAAGATGATAAGGGAAAAACGGAAACTGGAAGCCGCGGGGGTACGTTATTAGCTTGAAGGGAGCGTTGTGCTTAGCCCAACAAAAGAGGCCGTAGCCCCGGTGGGTGCAGGGTAACGATGCTGCGCTGTACGTGGTACCTGAGCCGAGCGGGGAGCTGTGAAAACCCTTGGTCTGCGCATGGGAGGGCAAAAGGATTTGGGGGCATTGGGGTTTGAAACCTTCTGCTTCGCTTTCAGAAGTTGCTTTGCCCCACTGATACTTTTATTAAAGGCTCACCGTGGCTATAAGGTGCTGCTGGGAGCGCTCTTCCGTCGCCGCCTCTGAGCGCGGCAGGTAAGCGGGGCTCAGGGGCCGGGAGGGAACCGTCGCCGCTCTCCGGGGAGCAACGAACAGCTACTCGCTGCGGGGAGACGCATCGAAATGAGCTCCTCGTGCGCAAAGAGCCTGGGGCCGCGGAGCTTTTCGCCTAATGCCGCTGCCCTGGCCGGTGCTCGCACCCAGCACACCCTGTTCCTGAGCTCGCTCTTGGTTTTCGGGAGAAACATAAAGGCTCTTCCAGCAGCCCCTGTTGCCGCAGGGTGTTGCGAACACTGTGTGAACCGGGGGATACAGGATACAGGTAAGTCACCTGTGGGAGGTGACTTGCAAACAGCCCGAAAACATGCACATGGGGCTGGAGCCCTCAATTTCCCGTCCTAATTGGAAGGACACTTAGCCACACAGTTCATTTGATTCATTACAAGAACTGGGGATACCCACTAAAGTGAAGCAGCGCTCGTTCGTTGCCGAGGAAAACGCAGCTTTTAGCGAGGGAGACACGGCGAAAGGACGTTATCTGCAGCAGCCGTAGGCGCCGCAGCGGCGTGGGCTGACCCTCGAGGAGGGAAAGTTGTTTTTCTGCAGCTGGCCGCGGTGAGAGACCGAGGTTACGGAGGGGGCGTGCTGAATCTTGGCATCCCCAGCTGGCAGCATGGTTTCCCAGCCAAAACTGCGCACCGAGGATGAGCTGAAGAGAGCCAGCCCGGCTCTGCAAGTGAGCGCCGCGGCGGCTGCTGAGCGCCGCTGCGGAGCATCCCTGGCCGGCAGGGCTTTCGCCGGGGAGGCCGGCGTAGGATGAGGCCGCGACGTGCTTTTAGTCGAATTAGCTGAGATTTCTCAAGGCCACCTATGGGATTAAATTAATCTCCCATTTCCATTTAAAAGGAAGGCGGCTTGGGCATGCGGTATCCCTCGGGCGTTCGGAAAGTCACTGCCCTTTGCTGATGCCTTATAAACATTGCAATAAACAGGTGCTTTCCTGTGGCAACACTCTGTCTTATGGGCCTTTTGAAAAAGGGAAAAAATCACCCCGACCCGGCAAATAAACCGACCGGCTGCAAACCGGTGGCATTTGCAAATTTGAATAGTTACATGGCCGTGCCCGCCATGACTTGAGGCGTAGGGCTGTGAGCCTTCAGGGAGGCCTCCCCGCTGGGGGAAGCTCTCTGCTGGGGATGATGAATGAGCAGAGAGGTTGGCTGTGTCCTCGTCATCTTCCTCCTCCTCTTCCTCTCCCTTCCCCGGCTGCCTGCAGCCCGCTGATTTGGAGGCTGAAGACAGAGGGTCTGCGAGGCTCTCCTGCGGAGGAAGCTGAAGGCCACTGGTGGCCCGTGGCAAGCGGTGAACCAGCAGGGTAGAGCATGGGGAGGCTGTGAAATCAGAAACCTCCGTGTGCTCGCGACGCCGGAGGAACCAGGAGCTGCTGCGCCCTATTTGAGAAGCTCTGTTGTCTCGTTCTTTTGGGGTTTTGTGCTTGATTTGGTTTGCGTTTTTGTTTTGTTTTTTCCCCAGAGTGTGGTACAGCAGGGAAGAAATCTTCCCTGCCGGCGTACCTCCCCTGGGCAAGTGCTCGTAATGCTTTCCAGCGTGGTTGCCAGAGCATCCCTCCTTGGGGAGGTTAGTGAAGGCAGGTAGGGCTCAAGGAAACCTAGTGCAAGGCAAGAACAACTGTGTTTCCTCCAAAATAAGCTGCTGACAGAAGGATCTTAAAGCACCTGCCAACCCTCAGCATTTGAGTGGTGGGGCAACCAGCTAATCCGTTACTCCCCGAGGCTGGTATGGAGAAAATTCTGGTTCCCTAGTGTCCATCTGTGGGTGAGTAGCCCTTGGGCGTATGGATGTGAGTGGGTTTTCACAGCCCTTTGTGTCCTCCCTGGGACTTGGGGTCAGCCAGCTAGACAGGAGGACGGGATTCGCTGTACTTCAGCAAGTTGTGATAGATTTTCCTCTTTCTGTTTTGGTGGAGAAGATTAGAGTTGGTTAGATCTGTAGCGAGTAACCTATTGGCTGCTGAATTTCCACCTGAACGTTTTGAAGTGGAGTGAGTTTGGGTTCAGAAGGAAAAGCGGAGGCAGGATTTGGCGGTGGAGGTTAACTGGGCTTCTGGGATTGATTTCAGGTCAGAGCTGCTGATACTGAATTTTAACAGGATCCTATCCAATTTGTTTGTCCTATTCATTTCGTCAATACAACCTAATAAGAGCAGACATCTTCAAAAAGGTGGACGGCTTAAGAGTTTATTTCTTTACTAAAAATACTGTTTTTGAAGATGGATGAAGATAGAATTTTCCCAGCAATGTCAGGAGATGTAACATCTTTTGCCCAGTGAAGGGGAATGGGAGTGGGTTCCTTTTCTGGGCCCTTTCTGGCTAACTGCTGAACAACCATGTGGTTTTAGACAACTTGTGTGACAGCTGTGCCTCAGTTTCCCAAACTGTAAAATGGTACCTTTCTCCTCTGGGAAGCACAGTTCTTTGTTGCTCACAAAATGCCTTCAAATCCTTATGTGAAAATCAGCACAACCATGCAAGGCAGCATAAGCATACATGGTTTTCCTGTTCCTTGGTAACAAAACCCTACCGAAATGATGAAGGCTGTTGCAGTATATAAACTGCGTGCCACTGGCCTCTGCGATGCTCGTTCTGCAGTAGTGTGATTTTGGCCCTCAGTAGATGCTGAGCAGTGAGCTGAATATCTCCCTTGAATGCTGGGCCTCCAGAACAACTGGTTAAACTGTCTTGACTTGTGAGAAAGGATCTTGCTTTAAGTGAGGTGACATTTGCTCCAAAATGCAGGAGGACATGGATGCCTTTCCCTGCCCTTGCTTCCTTCCTGGGCTAGGTGAGGTTGCTGATGCGCCTGATGGCACAGAAACACCTCTGTGGTGCCAAAGCGGCGATGCAGATTGACTCCCTAAAGTAAGATTATCGCATGGCCTGCCGCGTCCTCTCAATGTTTCTTTTTCAATTAGCTTGGGTGTAATTGCCCCGTGCTAATCATGCCTAACAAATATTGCTAAACTGCAGACTCCTGACCTTTGATGTGAGCCATATCTTTCCCTAGAATAATTAATAGAGGCTTGGCTGATATTTCCAGAACAAATTTCTTTATAAAACGGATTTAGAGCGATCTTCATCAATGCAACAGGATATCAGAGTTAAAGGGACAGCAGAGTGGCCCTTGCTTTGAGCAGCAGGAGGAAAGCCTGTGGAGGAAGAACTATAATTTCCTACCATCTTATTGATACCTAGCTCCTGGCAGGGGGGCAGGTGCCCAGAGCCCTTTCCCCCTACCTTCACGCAGAGACCAACCCCTGGGAAACATTTGGTAAAGCACAAGGGTTTGCACTGTGGCGGCACACCACATGTGAACGAGCGCAAGTGGATGAACTAGCCAGATGCCTAGCCTCTGGGCTGCAAGACTGATTTAGAAGATGCAAACCACCCTGAGGGAGTTGGGATTAATCTCGGTCGCTGCTCTGATCCAAGCAGTCAGGGAGCGTTAGTGGCTTTACGCAGTTGTTGCCACTGGGAAGAGAGATGAGAGGGGCACCGAGAGGATCAGGTATTTTCCTTGCAAAGAAACACCCAGGCCTACCACTGCGGTAAGCTGTGTTTCCACAAGTTTTTTTTTCCTACCTGCTTTCCTTTGCCTGGAGGAATATATGCGTGTGACCCTTGTGGGCATATGCGTGCTGGACACACGCACAAACCGCAAAATCAGCGTTGTGCAGCTGGTGTTTGCTGTTGGAAGAGATGCCTCAGTCTCTTGGCGTTTCCATTGGTATCGAAGGCTTAAGTGCACCTTGTGCAGGCTTTACCGGGGTGCTTTGTGTGTCTCTTGTTTGAACTAGTGCTGTGCTTTTTGCCAAGGCCTGTGCTTTTTGCCAGGGCCTGCCAGTCTCGCCACTGGCTCTTTTCAATAGAGAATAAACATCGTTTTACTTGGAGTCAGTCTTTCGTAGTCTTTAACTTGGCCCTTTCCTCTTCCTTTCTCCCCTGAGGAAAAGGGCACAGTGAGCAGAGCCAGAGCCTGAACGCCCCTTGGCTGATCTCCATGCCAGGGATATTTCTGTCTCCGGAGAATCAACATCTTAAAGGAATCTCAGGAAAGACCATGCTGCAGCTCAGCCTCTGAGATCTGCACCAACACTCCCTTTTATCAGAGAGCACAAGTGAGCCATGTGTCAAGTTTTGGAGCCAAATAGCATCAGTGTTTTTAGTGGAGCGTAGCTTTGGAAGAGAATAGCCTTCTCTGAATAATTAAGAGCTAAGGAGGCATCATGCTCTCGGAGAGGGCTCTACAGGAGCTGGTGGCTGGGTTTCTGTGAAGTGCTTTCAGGGGAACAGGGGATCAAACTGTGCTCACAGGTGCTGGCTGTGCCTTGGTGGGATTGGCAATGCACCATGAATCCAGCATCTTCATAATGGCTTTAGGTAATCTGGAAGCAAATGTGTGTAATGGAGGTGGAGGGAATTTCTGTCTAATCAGTCAGAGACCCAGATTTCGTTTCCTCCTTCCTTCTCAGAGTAGATGAATAGGTATGATGCAAGCTTCTGCTAACCGGTGCAATTTTGTAGGAGTTTCATAGTCTCATTTACAGCATCTATTAAGCTTATTGCAAAAATACATCTTTTAAACATGAGCTACCTCTGTATTGTCTGACGGGAGAGAGGAGGCTTTTGTAAGCTTGCGGGTAGGAAGATTGGTCTCTGCTCCTACTATCATGCTGCAGGAGCTGAAACGAACAGTTGAAAGGATGTTTCAGAGCTGGTGCTGGAGCGCCCAAGAGTTGTTGGCTCCCAGGCTGGTCATCTGTACACAAGATTGAGTATCACTGAAAGTGGGATCCCTTTTTTTTTTTTTCTTTTTGTTTGTTTTGAAAGAAGCCTAAAACAGTGACATCCTCCTGATCTTCCTTTTTGTGCTTTTCTTATAATACTGTTGATGTGCTTTGAGCAACCACTTCCTTGATCTTGCTATTTAACTCCAAAAAGGTGGTGTCAAGGGGTTGGACCTATGAGTGAATTGTTGTTATAGCTCTTCACTTTATTATCATATGTGTTTTGTGCAGGAGCAATGTTGCTTCTTGAATATATTTTCTTCTTACTGCATGAGGCAGAGTGGTGAGCATGTAGGAGGTCCAAACTACAGGTTTGCTGATATATACGTAAAGCCAGCACTATTGGCCAACCCACTGTCTGCCTCTGTATTTAGAAATGGGAAACACTGCATGAGAAGTGTCTTCAGATGTTCTCTTGTTTTTCAGATACTGTAGCAAATGCTTCAGGTCCTTTGCTAGTGGAGATAGCCAAGACTCCAGGCTCTACGCTGGGAATCACGCTGACAACAACCACGCACCGGAACAAGCAGGTCATTGTCATTGACAAGATCAAACCGGCCAGCGTGGTGGACAGGTACAGAGCTCAGCAGGCTGGACCTGTGCTGCTCTTCCCTTCTCTGCTGCTTTTTTATCCCCTTATTTGTTATAAACTGTTCTTCCCCTCCTTCTTTGAAATGGCCACGTCAATGTTCTGAGTAAACCAACCGTGCTAAAAATATCTGACGTAATGCCAGCGGACACCCCTCACCAGGGAATGAATGTAATTCAGTGCATGTGAAAGCAGAGTTCCTTTTTTTAAAGGAAAAAAAAAAAAAAAAAACCTGATCTGGCTGCCCTGGAGCTTTGGAATGACGAAAGCCTATTTTGGGAACTTGTCACTGGAGCCTTTTCCTGATGTGCAAGGCAGCTAGTCACCCTTTACACTGGGATGCAGAAAGACAAACCTCTCTGCAGTCCTAGCCACGATTAGTCTTGTTGCTGAACTGAATTGCTGGCTCTTAGGACTTATTCCTAAAAATTCTGAAATTCTGCCTAGGAGCTCAGAGAAGCAGTCTGGGTGTGCACCCAGCCATCCCGAATAGCTACGGCTGGGCACTATTAGAAACTTGCTTCTTTCCCAAGTCACCAGCAGCGCTAACTCAAAGCTGATCATTTTAGTTCGTGCTTTCAGCAGCACTTGAACCTAAGCTTCAAATTGGAAGTCAAAGAGAGGAGTATGAAAATAGATAAAAATAAATTCACGTGAACCAAAGCAGCTGGATTTTGTACATTTCTACTCCTAACCATATGGACATGGATTTCAGCCATGCGTATAATTATCCCTCTTGTTGTTTCCTTTGCAGATGTGGCGCATTGCATGTTGGTGACCATATTCTCTCCATTGATGGCACGAGCACAGAGCACTGCTCCTTGTTAGAGGCAACTCAGCTTTTAGCTTCCACTTCAGAAAATGTCAAGCTGGAGATATTACCTGTTCACCAAAGCAGGCTGCCTTTGAAGCCTCCAGAAACAGGTGCGTCCCCCATGCAAGCATCGTTGGTTGCCCTCAAAACTCACTTCAGGCCCCTACTTGCTGCTTTTGAATGCTGGCAACAGACTCCAAAGAGAGACATCTGTGGAGGAAAAAAAACAAAACAAAACAAAAAAGATGTTTTGATGAAATGCATATGATTAGATGATGTTCTTCAAGGATGTGAATGGGAAAAAAGGTGACATCTGTGCTTGAATGGGAAAATTGTTGCTGGGAATCCCAGGGTTTTGCAGTGCTGAGTGCTGTGCAAGCCACTTTCTTGGTACCCTAGAAAAGAGACTTTAATGGACAGTGAAGAAATCAGCTTCAGTGCTGGCAAATGTATTTCCAAGCTCAGCTTTCATTTGCTGATATTTGGTAAGTCTCCACAAAGGACGTGTCAGTGACTAGGCAGGGTCACTCTAGACTTGCACAGGAAACAGAACTGTAACAGGAGGGTTCATCATCTGGACGAGCCTGTTTGAATGGCAGCTGTATCTGGCCAGTCAGCAGTAGAGCACAGAAGTGGCTTCTGTGAAATCAAAACCCAAATCCCTGTAAATTCCAAACTTCATTAGGAATTTACCCTGGTGAACATCTTTTTTGCCCACCTTTAGTGTCTCCTTCCATGCGAGAGACTGAGTTGGACCCTCATCTAAAGCTGGTGGCAACATAATCTCAGTACTGCTTGGTCTATTGCAGGTCTTGCCTGTACTTTTGATGTAGTGCATGTTGGTGGTCTTTCAATTCATGTGTTTCAGGCATTGACTGTTCAGTCCAGCCCCTTTTGCTACCACTTTCAATCACCTGGATGATGAATGTCCCTCAGGAACACGCATTTTAATTATGTCTGTGTGCAGTAGCCTCAGGCACAGCTCTTTTTTCCTGTTTCTTCTAGAGCAGTTTGGGAACAGGAAGTAAATATTTGTGTCATCTTCTTTTGCATGATGCAGTGAAACATAAAATCTAATAACATTTCCATGTCTAGAAATAAATCTCATACATGTCTAGTCCAATTTGTGCAGAATTAAAGCAGTTTAACAAAGGGGAAGAATGACTTGATCTTTGTGCCCAGGAAAAAATGGAAAGCTATAATCCTTTTTCAATGGCTGATAAATGAACTATTCTCTTTCCTCCATTAATGCCCTGCTCCTAATCTCCTTTCAGAGTATAAGCACTGAGCAGCAGTTTTGGAGAAGGAAGGTGTGTGGAGGGACGGCTCTGTGTTCAGAGCCTCTTTCCCCTTATTCCCGTATATCGGACCAGTCTGCTGTGGCAGAAATTCAGAGCACAAACTTGTAATAGTAATTGCAAAACATGAAAATATAAAGGATGACAGTTGTTCCCACTTGTAGTTAAACCCTTTAGCAAGTAAAGGATCCCAAGGAAGGATGCTATTCATCTGCACTGCTGTTAGGAGGCAGAGGTGTGTAGTTCGAGACCAACGCTTGGGCTTAAACCTTCACCGATGCTAATGGGGATGGGAAAGGAAGGTGGTGAGGTCAGGAGAAAAGGGAGCAGCGTTGTTTGGACAATAGGAGCAGATCACCGAATGGTGCTTCAGGGTGACGTAACCAGCCACTGCGCTGCACAGCCCATGCTGGGGAGCGGAGGAGCCACGCCAAAGGCAATGAACCTGCTTTGGATCTGGGAGAGGCTCTGCCATCCACTCTGGAGGCCGTGTGCCAATTCCACAGGCTGCTTTTGCAGGGTTATGGGAAGCAAACATGGGCAGTAAGGAAAAACAGGTCATGCAAAGGCCAACCGTCATGGTTGGCAGGAGACTGAAGCCTATGACACAAACTACAGGAAAGCAGTTGAGCAGAGGAGACTACGTGCACACATCTCTTTGGCACTTGCATTAATAAGTCCATCCAAAGCGTGCCAGCATGTGGCTCGTTGTCGTGTTTTTTAAATGTGGCTGCTAGTGCGATCAAAGTCCAGTTATTGAGTAGGTGGAGAGAGATCTGAAGCTGCAGTTGTTCAGCACTATTGCCTGTCATGAAAAAATAGGGTCCTTTTGGTCTAATGTCGAAGCACAGGATTTATCAAACTGAGTTTGCTTTCTGTTTGGCTCTTGGGATGTTTGGAGAGCTTGTGGGGAAGCTTGTGTCCTGCTCGCAAGATCAGAGGGAGCGGATGGCACTCAGGAGGGATGCTAGGGTAGATAGGTTTCCTTAGGCAGGGATGATGGGCAGGAAGCTTGAGGAAGGCTACTCTAGGCTTTATCACAGAAATGTCCAAAATCCATTTTCTTCCCCCTATGCACCAGCATCTGAATTTCATAGCCCTTTTATCTGTTGTGTCAGATATGAGCTAAGAATTTGTAGGCAAATAGGAGAGTTTTAATTGCTACAAATGAGTTAAATGATCTTGTTTATATGCCCATAAGCTGTTGCCCCGGTGTTCAAAGTATTTAATTTTTCTAAGCACAGTTAACATTATCCTTTTTGTCTAGACGTAGCTACATAAATTTATTTGATTTTTGTTTTTAAAAGCCCTCTGGATGTGAATTTGCTTTTGAATTCACAACATAGAAGCCTCAGAGCTGGAAATGAATTTTTGAAGAGCTTGATAGAATAAGCACTAAATTCACTGGAAGTGTAGCAAGGACATAGAAATAATCACGGTTATTGGTCAGGAAAGCTGACCTCAATGACTTGATGCCTGTGATGCACATTCACAAAATGGATTTCTACTGTTATAGTCATGGCTATGCTGTGTAATAGTCACAGATGACCTTTAGATCAGATCTCTGGGTGGACTCACTGGTCAAGCTGTGTTGCTGTCTGAGATCTGCACCCTCAGAAGGAGCTAGTGCTGCCTGCAATTACACCCACTTGGAGAGTGCAGACCTGAGCAGGCCTTATCCAGGAAGGGTGGTTGCCAGTCAGTGCAAGATTAAGAGCTGTAGAATAAAACGTGTCTACAGTGATGCTGCTGTAGGATGCCATTTATGCTTAGCTGAAAAAAAGAGACTGTTGCAGTCCTTCTTGTTAGCTAGTAATTTCTCTTCAAAGAAAATAGATGCAGACAGCATGGTGCAGGGATTTGGGAGCGAGAAAGCCAATGCTGCTGGGTATAGAAAACAGAATCAATCCCGTGCTGCTGAGGAGCAAAATGAGAACAGAAGGAGAACAGAAAAGGTACCTGTGCCTGGGGATGTATTTGTAGATGTATTTCAGAGATTTGTGTCATTGTGACCTGATATTGCAAGGCCATGGTTTCTGGCATGAGGGATTTCCGGGTGAAGGATGTCACGCTGCAGACAGATCTCTGCCAACACACACTGGGCTGGGGGTTAGGGTTGAAGTTAAAGCAGTTGAGTGGCCCTGAATAGGGAGCTTGCTGTGCTGGTGCCCTGTTTTCATTTACTGTTGGCCACAGCATTGGCTTCTCTTCCTGGGTAGGTGGGCCTGTGTAATTGCCTTTAAGCAGCAGTGTGAAAAATCCCTTTTGTTTTGGTGAGCTGGTGTCTGCCCTCCCCTACTCCTCTTTTTCCATATGTGCACCCTGCAGTGGATTCCTGGCCACAAGAAGCCGCAAAACAGTCAAATGCTGGAGCCGAGCAAAGTACTCGAAACTCGCCTTGGCATATCTGGAAGGCATTCAGCCTTGTCCCAGGGAGGGTAGCTCACACAGTAAGGTGGGAAGCTGTAGAAGGAGGATTCCTTGATAGTGTTGATGGCCTCTGTGGGAAAATTGTGGTTAGAGGGAGTTTCTGCACATCGCACAGCAGACTGCAAATGGTAATGACATCTGTGTGCTGCCAGCATGCCTTAGTCAAGCCGTTGGCTTAGGATGCAGAATTTTTCATGGGGAAGGGGTAGATTTCTGCCACCTTGCATCAAGTGTCGTGAAGTTACATGGGGATGTGGATGCCATTCTCACTGTTTGGTACTTGACATGTTGTGGTTGCATCTTGACTTGTCCTGAGTTAGTACAAGGATGTCTCTTCTACTGAAGAGGGTGTGATCAGTATCCCCTAGATCCTGGCTTGTGCTTCTTACCATTTCTTTCTCTATCTTCTCCTCTCTGTCTGTGGTGATTTCTGTTCCCTTGGGTGCCATCAGTCAAAGTGCAGAAGAGCGACCATCACCACTGCTGGGACCCCTGTGTCAACTACTGTCACACCCACCACCCTGGCCACTGCAAGACACCCACTTGGAACCAGACGTCCAGCCAGGATTACTGCAAATGTAACGCCCGCACGTGGCATCGCCCCGTCCCTGCATGTTCGTTTCTGTCGTGCCCCTCCGTCCCTCAGTAACCTGACCTGTAGCGCCAGCTCTGTAGCCAGGAGTGTCCCTCATTTCTTCTCCCATGACCTGAGTCTGTTTCCAAAGACCCAGTGCTGAGGTAATTTATACAAAATCAGTAGATGCAGCTCAGCCCACGTGGAGCTAGTAACTGCAGTTATAGCGGTGTGCTGAGCGACCCCCTGCCCATCCCCAACCCCACAGCCGTATGCCCAGTTAACGTGGGCAAGGGCAAAAATGAGTTGCTGTATGACAAAGAGGGCAGCTCTGTTAAACTGGTGATTTGTCAGGGAACAGGGACGTGGTACACCAATGCAGCCAGCACAGCACTGGTGCCATACGACATGTTAGGAGCAGGACTTTGCTCCAACAGGGTCTGCTTCCCCCTCGGGCCATTTCTGTAGCACCCCAGGAACCCTGCCCCTCTCCCAGTTCTGCATGGTGCAGAAGTTTTCCTGAGACCACTGCTGCCTACTTCAAAATCTGTTTGTAAACCCACCTCTTCCAGGAACCAGACTCTATTCAACCTCATCCAGCTGAATTTAATCTTCCTTTGGGCACTCAGGTTTCTTATCTTAGGGCAGTAACGTAGGAAGCAAACATAAGATTGCATATTGGTAAGCAGACAGAGGAGTGCAGTTGCCCAGTGGTTCAAGTCCAAGCTGTGGTTTCCCTATATTTAATCTTCATTAGTGCCATCATGTTAATCTTCTGTTGGCTGCTCTGCGCTTCTGATACGTTTCTCACCTGCATGCTTCTGTTGTAGACAGAACTCCAGAACTGGAGACAGACTCCAATAATTGGAGTCACTGTTGTTTCTTTAGTCTGTACACCCCACAGAGCAAGGTCCACCTTGGATCCAAGCCCCCACCTTCACAGCCGCTCTTACCACTCATCTCTTTTATAGACCTTCAAGCCCAGGACAAGGGTTCACCTCAACTTGAGCCCTAGAGTTAGGAAGGAAGGGCTAGTCTGAACCCATTAGATGCCCAGACATCTTAGTGTGAGCCTGAGCAGATAGGTTGGACACAGAGAGGGCTGGGGACGTGCAGCATCATCCACCAGTTGTGCTTGGCTCTTCCTGAGAACAGTACAGGTGCTTTGAACCCTGTTTCACCACCTGCCAGGCAGATGGAAAGCCTGCAAGTTGTGCAGCTTGGCATGCTTGAAACTTCTCTTTCTATGGCCATGCAGACATAGCCAGTGTCTGGCTAGGCAAGGGCAGTTCCCATCAGGAAGCCACGTCCCAATTCTAATTGTCTGAGTCCAATTCCGTCTGGCAAATTGATTTTTTTCGATAACTGTTTCTCTGATGTAGAGTCTGTTTCCCTGTGGCACTGCTGTGTTTTTCTTTGTATGTCCTGTAACGTGCTCTCCGTTTTCCCAGCTCTGGTTGCTGCCAACTTCTCCTCTCCCACCATGAACACGCAAGGCTTCCCCTGCCAGAACTCGAACACGCTACCTCGCAGCTCCCATCCCATGAGCCCCCGCACCACCATGATGAGGAGGAGACAGAAGAAGAAGGAGCACAAGAGTTCATGTAAGAGTGGCAACGGGCTGAGGCCTGGTTGGAAGGGGTGCAAGTGCTTGCCTCGCTGTCCTTATTGCCCTTGCTAACAGGGTGCCCAGAGTGCCAGGATAGGACTGTTCATCCCAGTACTATCGGTGCCTCCCTCTTCTTTCACTGCCCCACTGCAGCCAGGCCACAGTCTGTGACCAAACACATTATGTTGACTCAGTGCCTTGATGCCAATACAGTCTCTTCCCTATGCATGTGCTCTCCAAGACAAAGGAACGTGCGACAGGTTTAGCTTTTCTCCCTTTCATTTTTCTTTCTTTGCTGCCTTCCTCCTTGACCTTCTTTCCGCAGCAGTATCAGTCTTCCCCATCCCTCCTCTCTGCATGTGTGGGCCTCGTTCTTCCTGAGCCCTGCAAGTCCATCTCTACCTCCCTCTTCTGCACAGCAAGTGCTGGCACTGCCACCTTGCCTCCTGCTCATGTCCCCTCCAAGGAGCCTTGGCCACCCCTAGAAACGCATGTGGCCACCCCATGAGGCCCATGGCGACCCTGACCTTCTGCCTCTTTCCTCCTTTCAGTGTCACTGGCCTCTAGCACAGTGGGTCCTGGCGGGCAGATTGTCCACACGGAAACGACAGAGGTGGTTCTCAGGGGAGACCCTTTGAATGGCTTTGGACTTCAGCTCCAGGGAGGCATCTTTGCTACTGAAACCCTGTCTTCCCCACCTCTCATCCGTTTTATTGAGCCCGACAGCCCGGCAGAGAGGTTAGAGACCTTGCCCTTGGATGCTGATGGTGCTGCTGATGAACATTTCATGGTTTGGTTTGTTTTCTCTCCTCAGAGGCTCATTTAGATATTTACTATCATCCTTGTAATATCTCCCATTCTTCACTGGGCATGGTTTACTGTCACTGCCATTTCTGCACTCGTCGGCTGACCACGGCCTCCCTCGTATCCCAGGTGAACGTCTTGGCGCCAGGCTATGGCTGTTCTGGGAGGAGGAGGAAGGGAGCATGTGTCTGTGTGAGAGAGAGAGAGAGAGAGAGCGAGCCATTCCCATTGTTTTTTCTTTGAAAGATAAAGCTTTTGTCTGGATGCAGAATGGGGAAAAACCTAAACGTGTTGGCCCAGGAAAGTGTCTTCTGCCCATTGTCGTTGCAGTAGAGCCAGCTATATAAGTGGGCCTGAAAGCCAGAGTCTCAAAACCCAGAAGATGATGCTGGTGGTTCAGAGCAGGGAGGTGTTGCATTTAAGCACTCCTGCGTTCAGCTCGGCAACCCCTGGGCAAAAAGCAAACGGAGGAGCAGTACTAACGGCTGCAGCGGTCTGCATTGACCGTCCGGGGGAGAGAGCCAGCATGCAATGTGCTGGCTTCTTGGTTCACAAGTGCTGAACACTCCTCTCGGCTCTTTGTGCCTCTTGTCTTCTTACCTGTTTAAAAAGACACCTTAACCGTTAGCCGAGTTGGATGTGTCTGGTAACCCCTGGATGTAATGTAATCAGGGTAATGTAGCGTAGCGTTATCTCAGCTAGCTGCAAAGCTAATTTGGGTTCTGGGAGCAAGCACTTCTCTGCCAGCTGCCCAGCCTCAGCTCAGGAGCTCCGGCTGCTGTGGCTAAGCTCCTTCCTACACCTTTGCTAGCTGCATTTGATGTCTGCTTGAGTGTCTCTGTGCTACAGTGCAGATGCCCTCTAACAGATTTAGTACTGAGCAGAGGAGAACCCAGTACAGCTTTAGCTCTTGTTAGGTAAAAAGGAGAGCTGGTTTCTTTAGGCAGATGAAATAGTGAGGGGTAAGAGAGCCCTTTTCATGCTGAGTTCCTGCTGAATGAGCCACAGCAGCTCCAAAGCCTGCTGCTGGCGCTAATGCCCCCAGGCAGGTTTCCTTTTCCACCTGTGATTTACCCTGATGATCTGTCTTACGTCATGGTGTCTGAGGTGCAACGAAGTGACCGTGCGCGGCAGCTGCTCAGACCTTCCTTGGAAGGAGACATCTCTGTGGGCCTTGTCAGCCTGCTCATGGTCTGGCATCTCCAAGCTGGACCAGGAAAATAAAACATGGACCAAACCCGCCAGGGAATCAGGGCAGTGTTTTCATATGACAGGGAAAGCACCTGCAAAGGAAAACGCCAGTCTTTGCTGCACGGTCTCTCTGTGCGGTAGCGTCTCTGGGTGGCAGATGCTGCAGCAGGGAGAGTGCGAGTGTGAGGCAGGCAGGGAGGACAGGCGCAAGGGACTGGCACAGCAAAAAATGTTGTCCTGTGATGCAGGTTAAGAGGGATTTCAAAAAGCTTTTGAGCCTTTTTTTCTGTTTCCATACAGGGCTGAAAATTGGAAGTGATGTTTTTTGTTTTTTTGTTTTTTTTTTAATCCCCTATTACCAGGGTGAATTTGGCTCACATTGCAAAGCACCAAACCCCTTTTATAAATCAGGCAGCAACAAAGCCTGCTGTCCCAGGGGAGAGGGGAGATGTGCTGCAATCCACCTGGCTTTTCTTTATCCTCTTGCCAAGCCTGGAGCAGAAGCAAAGCCCCACGCTGCGGTGTTGCTTGGCTCCAACCTGTCACACGCTGCGCTCCCTCTTGGCTGCTCACCCAGCAGGATTCATGCTCTCCTTGCTGCCTTATTCTGCTTTCTGGTGGCAGGGAACGTTTGCAGCGTGGATTTGATTTGAGGATTAAAAGCTCTGCAGTGTGTTTCTCCCTTTCCTAGACCGCGCTCCTCTTCCTAGCTGGCAGTAAAACACTCGCTTTGCTCCCAGTCTTGAAGTGACAAATGCAGTGGGTTTGGAATGAGGTGGAAAAGGCAGTTTTAAGTTTTCATTTTGCTTTTTATTTCTTGCTGTCATGCAGAGCTTGTTTGCTCTGTCCTTGCTAGGTACCTTATTCCCTATCCTTGGCAGGTTTTGCTGTAACTGCAGCTCAAGACATCAGAGCCATTTTTTTCAGGTGCTCAGCTGAGGCTGGGCTACGCTCTTTCTTGCGCTGCAGACATTGCCCTTCGCAAAAGCGGATGAGCAGCGGGGTAGAGGGATTGGGCTCACCAGCCTGCATCTGTCCTGCACGTTCCTGCACTCTTATGCGAGGCCTGAGAATCTAAATTTGCAGTTGCACAGGGCGCAGTCCACAATTGCTTTGTCGGTCTGTCTTGCCCTGGAGGAGCTGTCTCTTGCGTGTCTAACAATTGAAGAGGTACCAGGTCCCAATGAATTTGAAGAGTGGTTCTCTCAGTAAAGAACAGGTACTAACAGGAGGCAATAGAGTGAAAATAATGTCAATTCCCCCATGCAGTGTCATAGCAATCTCCAATTGCCAAGTGTCGTGTGGGATGGGGCTGCTCCAGGCCTTGCTGCATCTCTTGCAAAGCAGTCTCCTCTCCACCCCTGGCTCAGGGCTGCCGCACAAGAGGCGATCTCTGGCTGGGGAAGTGCCCAGTGCACCACGTGCCTGCTGTGTCTTGAGCGGCCAAAGCCCAAGAGGAGGGGAGGGGGCAGATGCCTACCTGCTCTGAGCACTTGTGCTACAGGTCAGTGCTTCATGCTCCACGGCAGCATCACTGATTCCTGGAGCTGCACTAATTTCCAGTTATTGCAGGGAGGAGATTGGCATCACCTTCTTTTTGAGGAAGCTGCATTGTCTCACATTTAGTATCTGCTACAGGTTAGCTTGCGACAGGCAGTCTTGGACGAAAGCTCTCACTTACCTGACTTGTGATTTGTTTTACAGCCAGTAGCTTCTAATAGACCTCCCTCCCCATCCTGTACTTTGTTCACTGAGCGCAAGCCTTTGGGCTCAAAATGAGACAGTGATTCAGCCCCTGTTATCAGCAGGGAGGGTGAAACGAGATGCCTGATGTCCCCTCTTAGCTGCCTTGCAACATGCAGCTTTTCCATAATTTTGTGTCTGTGCTCCCTGAGCTGTCATTGACAGTAGTGGGAGAGTATCTTGCTTCTCTGTCCAGGTATCTACAGTTGATGCTTTCTGCTGCGTTACATGGTTTTTAGCTCTGCTCAGAAAGAGTTGTTTGATCATTGTGTTTCTGGCTTTTTGGTATGAAGAGTTTGCAAGAGAAAGGTTGGGCAGCTGGATAAAGATGTCAGCAAAGCTCTGAGCTTTTTAGGATGTGACCTACCCACAGAAGTACACATGCAGATGTGCTCACACACACAGATGTGCAAACATCTGACCTGTGCATGCTAACTTGGGGGCATGCCAGGGCACAATGCATCAGTTTCTACAGCCAGTGGTGTGGTCACAGTCACAGCTGCTGCCCCGCATCTGGAGTGACCAGGCAGATGTTTTATGACACCTAAGTGAGATCTTCAGCACGTATGTAGCCCAAGGTTTGTACTTGCACCTCTCCATGTCTAGCAAGACACCTTAGCTGCTCCACTGCCTTCTTTGAGCCCAAGGAATGTATGACAACAAAACGCAGATCTCTGAATCCCGGGGAGACCTCCCAGTCCTGAACTCCAACACATCTATAGGGCTAGCTTTCACTCCAGGAGATGCTTGTGTTCTTGTTCTTTCTGATTTTAAAGCACTTGTCCTCCAGTAGTTTGAGTGCTTTATGAGCTCTGATGTTAGACTGCACATCTGAGCTGCATGTCCCATGCTGTCTCTTTGGGGAAGTCACCTGAAAGGTTTGTGTAGGATCCTATAGCAGAGCCAAAGAAATGACACCAGGAACCCTGGCTCTCAGGACACTGCTCTCAACACAAGGGCACGATGTCCATGAAATTATTCTGAGGAGTGAACAAGGTGCGTCAGGTTTCCTGACCCTCACTGAGGGAGCCAGGCAGATGTGGCTTCGCTCCACAGACTTTTGTAACCCTGCAAGACCAAGGTTTAAGCAACCATGATTGACTGAGGCTAATTCAAAAAGAAATAAAATACTTTTGACCTAACAGAACTATTAGCTGTAAAATACCCTGAAAAATCTACCTTAAGTGAAGGAACACAAGGAACTGTTGTTCTGTGAGAAAGCAGCTCTGGAGGGGAAGGTGGCAGCGGTTTGCTTTGATGCTGTGTAAAAGTAACCTGTGATCTCCCAGCCCCTGAGGCCAAAACAATGGTGTCAAAATAGGTCGAGTCCTTGTGTGACCTTGAAATGATAAAGTAATGTTTGTGCCTTGCAGACATTGGTCCCTCCTTTCTGAAAGGGGTGTCATGGCTGGAGCAAGAGAGGTCTGGTGCTGGAAGAGACATCTCTGTTATACTCCTCAAGGTCTTCGTGTTTATAAGCTGGAACTTCCAAACGTATATATGTGGCTGTATATCCACAAGTCCAGTAAAGGACTGTAATTAAACTTCATGTAATTGACCACATTTATTCGCAAGAGCGACTTCAGTTATACTTCATGGAGTTGTCTGTCCTAATCTAAGTCTCCTTGAACAAACAATTCTGAATTTACATCTCGTGAAATAGCCAGCAGTTTTCCATGGATGGCATGAACTCAGGCAGCAACATAAATATATTGCAAGTTTAATTCCTCCCTACCAGTAAAATAACCTCTGTGGGCTGTCTCCAAACTGGCTCATATCTCGGTGTTTGATGGGCCACAGACAAAAACTGTTGTACTTGTGCATTTTTCTTGAATTTGGTTGTGTGTTTTCTCTTGATAACCTGGCCTTTCATTTATATCCTGTTACTTGGAGGTGAATAATGCACCCGCTATCCATTGCCTTTGATGTTATCTTTATGTGGCCAGAAGCCATGGTACCATGTTTTCTTACAATTGAATCCTGTGTGAGTGATGAAGAGTGGCTGGAATGATTGCTTAAAAAACAAAACAAAACAAAACAAAACCTTGTCTTCCATGAAATGTCAGTGGAAGCTGACTTCTAAAAGAGGGCACGCAAAGGAAGCGCTTGATCATTACATAGAAGCAAAATAAAGGTTCTTCAGAAAAGGCTCAATGCCTTCTAGGAAACCTTTGCAGTAAAATGACTCCAAATGTAGAGCTGGACCTTATGCTTCTTCCCCTATCTCTGCACCTATTTTGGAGACCAGTGTGTAGCTTACATTAATGGTTGATGAGTAAAGGTTTTGCAAACTGTACTCAAATGAATGGCCTTATCGACAGGTGATGAGTGGAAAATTCAAAAGACAATTATAGCTAACAACTGATGGAGAGTGTGGCAGAGAAGGAAGAAGATGAGCAACCCATTGCCCCGTGGCCAGTCATCAGCCCGCTCAGATTAGCTGTGGAAAGTAATGTGGAGGATTGTCTTGCTAGTTTTAAGTTTTACAGTAGGTTTAAAAAAAAAAAAAAAAAAGGAGAGGCTGGTTAGTGAAAATAGCGGCTCATGTGTGAAAAAAATCTGCTTATAAATGCAGAGGAGTCTCAAGACACAAACTGTGCTGTAGCTGTTCGTTTCCAACGTTGCCTTGCAATCAGTGTTTTTCTTCCAAAGTGAAAAAAATTGCTGATTAGTGCTCTTGGAGAGCAAGGGTCTAAACCAAAAAGCCCGAAGTGCCAGTTGCAGTTATATTGGCTGGCTATCGCATCAGAATAATATTGGCCTTTCAAGGCAGTTAAACAGTATCAATGTACATTTGGCTTCCAGAAATGCAATTACAAGGGATAAATGATTATCCAATTTGCTGAAACATTTCAGTCAGTTCATTGGATTGCAGCTTCAGTATTAGCCATGCATTAAGCAGAAGACCCTGTGCAATTTTCAGTGCCATTAGTTTGGGTTCCAGCGGGCTCAGGCACACAGGAGGAGCTGTGTACCATTAGATAGGTTAGCAGGGCACAGGCCCTTGCGTTTATCACTTTCATTTCATGGCCATGGGGTTGACTTTTAGAAGAAGGGAGAGTTTGTTTTATTTTCCTGGAAGTTGCATGGGATATGACAGAAAATGATTGTTTAGGTGCCGAGTACATCTGAACTTGAAGCAAAGCACATGGCTTTACTGTCTTGCAGACTTTCACAGGCTCTTTGCACTGGGACAGACATTGCAGAATTGTCTCTTTGGGGCCACTTCGGTCAGGATTTGTCACCACTCTGTGCGTCTTGTAATGGATTTGCCTGACAAAAGTTACTCATGGTTGGCTGTGGGATTGTTTCTTTCCTCCTTTCCTCTCTTTCTTCCTTATCCCCTTTCCCTCTTTTTCCAATCTGGACTGCAGATGTGGGCTGCTACAAGTAGGAGACAGAGTCCTTTCTATCAGCGGCATTGCAACTGAAGACGGGACCATGGAGGAAGCCAACCAGCTTTTGCGTGATGCTGCACTCACTAACAAAGTGGTGCTTGAAATTGAATTTGATGTTGCAGGTAAGTTGCCAAAGGATTTGCTACTCCTCACTACTGGCAGACAGTCTCAGTGCTTTTCTTCACCCATAGGAGGGCATGTGTGCACGCAAGTACCTGAGGTCTTTGATAGATCTTGAAGGAGGGATGGGAAGACCATTTCCATTCCTTCTTGTTCTCCGATGTGCACCGAGATGGCAGTTCCTTCCTTTAGTGCTTTTATAAATCCCTTGTTACCTATCACCACATGCCTGAAGTAAGCCTATTGAGTAGGTGAAGAAGCCACCTGCTCTTCAAATATTTTTTCATTAATAAAAATAATACTTGTATTAATTTATGACCTTGAAACAAGGACGGGGCTAAAGCTACTGGCAGATGCTAAAGTGCAGCTTTGTAAAAATTTTCCTTCTATGTTGATAGTGCTACCTCGAAATACACTATGAGGTGAGCACTTCGCTTGAAGTTCAGAGCACGCGTTTTTAATAAGAATTCAAGTTTTAACCTGAAGTCCACAGGGCCTCAGATAACAACCTTGTTTGAACCAATAAGGCAAAGTTTTATGGGCTTGTTTTTCTTGGTTCCAAAGAAACTATCCATGCAACTGAAAACTCTCTCTTTTCTCATATTTTCTTTTTGCCTATTTTTGTTTTTACAGAGTCTGTCATACCCAGCAGTGGTACTTTCCATGTTAAGTTGCCCAAGAAAAGAGGTGTGGAACTTGGAATTACAATCAGCTGTAAGTATTGCTTAGACTTTTGCTATTGGTTGCAAGAGCTACTGGCGTCAACCCTAGCTCGTCAGAAGGGCCCAGTGGAGAGAGAAAAGATGATGTGGGGTTTCCCAGTAGCGCTCACAATGCTTTGATTTATTCCAACCTAAATTAGATGATTGGTTCCTGCCTCTAAGAGCTGGCAGCTGAAGAGAAAGCAGCCACCAGAAGGGTAGGGGAAAAGCATGCATCTCCAACTTAACAGCTGGCGTGTTCCACAGATAGTTTTATTAGTAATACTGTTTTTATTTCCTTCCTCACACTATACTGTATTCCTTTAAAAAGGAATTGTTTGGCTCAGGTGGGACTCATGCAGGTGAAGAAGGCAGCCAGGAAGAGAAGGTGGAGGGAGGAGAGCAAGCGAAATGTGGCGTCCAGCTGGGAACCTGCCGCTCACGCCAAGAGAGGGGAAAATGCCGAGAGCAGGAAGAGGCAGATGGTCCTCTGAGGGATGGGGAGAATTTAGGAACAAGGGGAGGCTGGGTAGGGTTTTCCACAACTGAGAAAGCCATTGCATTGACTAAACGGAGGGGAAGACCCCTTTCTAGCCGTGGAGGGGAAGACCTGCCTGCCAGGACTTGGTGGGCACCCAGAGAATGAGGCATAAACCTTTCCCTTTCTGTTCTGTCTTCCTCACGTCCCTCTTGTTTAATTATCTTGGTTTCTATTTTGATGCATATTTTTCATGTAAAGACCTTTTGGCCTTTTTGTAGAGGGCACTGTATCGAGATGGTATAGGCATATCCATCCCTAAGATCTGGCCAGTTTTGGGTCTTGCTACACCTTGCATCTGTGAACCTTTCCTTTATGGCAAATGCAATCTGGTCTCACATCACTCATCCCTCTTTCACTGCTGAATAAACCAAGTTGCATTATCTCTGATTTGCCATGCTCAAAGGCAGCTACCGCATCTCAGCTGAAACAAAGTGACCTGTGAAACTACAGTAATGGGATCTTACGTCTGAGCCCTTAGGGGAATGGACTCAGCTTTGTCTGGGGAATAGAGTCACTAAGGACACTTTAAAACTGCGTTTCATTAACATAGATAAGGTATTTGTAATTACCTCTTGGTTTTTACAGCATTAGTCAGTGAGTTAAGTGGAGATATTTTTGTCCTAGTAGGGTCATTCTCAGGAATGATACTGATGTTGATAGGGAGGTGACACTGCACCTTGTATTCTTTCTTCTCCCTCTCTTCCCAGCTTCCCATATTTGTGCTACAAGAGTACTCCTAAGAAATAGCAACACAATATTTAACATTTGGCTTAGTAGCAATTACTGTTTGAAGATATCAAAGTGCTTTCTGAAAGTGATAGAGTATTAGTAAAGGCATTTCACTAGCAGGCAAGCAGGGGCATAGAGAAAGAGCCAGGCAGAGCTCACCTTGGGTCCCCCAGCCTAGTGCCCTGCTCCCAGTGTTAGCATTAAAATCTCAGAGAGAAACCTAGGGTGCCGAATTTGATAGCAAACTCCTGCTGGCTTAAGCGTGGCTGGGATTTCACTGCATTTAAGCTTCAAAGCTTAGCCTTGGTCTGGGGCTGGGGAGGAAAATGAACGTGAAAGTTACCAGCAAGAGTGCCAGATTTCATTTTTGGAGTCGCTCTTAAATGGGATCTGCTTCGGAGGTGCATTTACACTTCAAATGTATTTTTGTGCTGAAAATGTTTTCATTTGAATTTTGTTTAAAAAATTAATTTCACACACTTTTTTGAAATCACTGCTGAGTAAAAAGTGAATGAACTGACCACTAGTTTTAAAGTGGTTAGATAACCATTATCGACTGCAAAGCAATATTTTAACAGTACGCTAGATTTGGTCTTTTTGATTGCTGAACATATTTGCAGGACATTGTTTAAGCAATGCATCTGCATGAACTTAAAATATACTTCAGTCCTTTGCTGAATCAAGGCCAAAATTGCAACAAAAGACTAGATTTTTGGCTACTTATTGAACAGCCATCCAGAAAACATGATGGCAAGTATGAAATGCTAATTGAATCCTGATTCTGTCTTCATATATTAGTCCATATAAGCTATTTGCACGTGACTCCCAGTCAGTCACGTTCTGTCACTCTGCATCTGACCAAGCAGATAAATACACCAGTCTCAAACATTAACACCAAAACAAGCAGCCTTACAGTAAGTCCCCCCTGCAGAGACGTGATGTGCATGCAGGAGTGTGATGCAAGCAGCACGAAAAAAGAGATAAAAATAACTCTTCTCTGTCCTGTTCAGTTCCTCCCAGTTCTGCTGATCTAGATCTTGAAATAACCTGTAGAGCCTTCCTCCTGGCAAGGAAAGGAATATAAGTCGAGTTTAGGATAGAGGACTTGGCTAATTGGCCTAATTGGCTTTAGATTCCTGTTTTCCCCACTGTATCACGGGGACGTGTTGAATAGACGACAACCCGGCAGGATCGGTACAAGCGTCCCTGCGCTGCAGCTGCCACAGAATTGGGTTTGTTTTAGAACTTTGTGGTACGGCTACACTGGAGACAAATTGCTTCCTTTGAGTTTCACCTCTTGGCTTCAACGGGCTCAACTGTAGTTGATTCCTCTGTCTAGGAAGGTTTATGCTGCCTTCTTACACAGGCAAAAAGCGTTGCGACCTCATCTGAGAAGCGTTATGGAAATAAAGGCGATTGAGCTTGCCTTGTGCTGCGGCTCTTAGAGCTGATCGGGAGGGATGTACTGAAAGATGCATGTCATGGAGCTGTCTGCAGAAGGGACCATAAATCTGCTGGACACCCTCATGAAAGGACTGAAAATCTGAGTGATTTTTGTGCGAGGAAGGCAGGCACTGCTGGTTGTGGTGTAACATACAGCGTGGGTCTGCGCTTGCTTCTGGTTGTAGGTGGGTGTTTGTGGTCGGCGTGCACAGTCTATGTGCCCAGAGATGTGTTTCTTCCCCGTACCCAAAGAGAGCGTAGCAAAGGGATGCAGCAAGTTAGAAAGCGTGCTGCAGACGTTTGCTGAGAGCACTATTTCCCCTTTCATCCTCCAAAGGATAAATAGGAAATCCAAGGATTCAGTCTCCCATTGATTTTGCTTTGTATTTCTACGGCGCCTCAGGCCTTTCAGACTCCTGCTTTTGCTGAATGAAGATTAGCAAAGCAAAGTGACAGGGCCACCTTGTGCGCACCGGTTTCTTGCGCTTTGTCCAGGGCAGAAGGGACAAGAAGCCAGTAAAACCGATCTCCTCTCCTCAGTACTCGAGTGCCTTGGTTCTGCCACAGGGAGACGGCTGCGTTTGCTTTGAGAGCAACTGCTCGTGTTGAAAACGGTGGTGCGCGCTCGCTTCTGTCGCTGCCGGCTGTGCGGAGGTGAGAGGGCTGGGGAGCGCCCTGGTTTGCAGAGGCCTCTGAGATGCTCTGACTCGCGTGCGTGCAAGGTGCAAGGTGAGGTTTTTGGCACAGTAACATGAAGATTTGGCTCCTGTTAGCCTGCGCTGTTCGTCTCCATTAGGAGAACGCATGCCACAAGTCTTGTCTTTGTGGTTACATTCAGTTCGAATGCTATACTTACGCCTTTGTAGACTTTCTGTAAATCTCCAGCAGCAAGAAGCTAATGGTCATATTTTCTTAGATGTTCAATACTTGACCTCTTAAAGCAAGATATGGATTTGTTATTAGCCTCTGGAGAATGAGAGTTGATTACATGAAAGATTCTTCTTCTATTTTCCTTTTCTTGTCTATCTCAAATACCCTCTCCAAGGGCTGTTTGGGAGATTCACTCCAGAGTACAAGTATGTTGTTGTTGCTGTTTAAGCAGCTATTCATATTATCTCTCATTTGAGCTGTGCATTAATTCTTTATATAGCAAGTTTGTAGAATTACCCTTACATGTCTTAAAAATCAATTCCTGTGCCCTTGGTGTGAAGTATGGCAGATAAGGAGTAGCTATTATAACCACCTGTGGGCGATAAAAACAGAATTCGGATACATAGATAACTTTGATTAAGTCGCTTAAGGAGTGAAATCATTGTCCTAGCAAGAAGATGGATCTGTGAGCCAACCGAATCTAGCTTGTGGGCGCTACGTTAACCTGGGAGCTGCTGCCGGCTGGCAGGGCTAGCCTGCAGGCTGCAGTGTGCCCGGCTCCGCTCCTCTTTTACCCTCTCACCGACTTGCAGCTTCAGGTGAGATTTGCAACTATTTTCCTAGGATGCTTTTACAGAAGTGAGATACTCTCTCCTGCTTTTGCTACCTGGAGATTTGGAAAGGAAATAGATCTACAGTGGTGTAAATATCCTGCTTGCTGCAAACACTGATAATTTATGCACCTGCTGCTAAAACTAATGAATGACACAGGGAAAAGTTGAGTAGAGGGGATTTGATTTTCATTGCTGCTTTATTGTAATTGAGTCAGATTGGTTTTTATTCCTTTCCCATTGCTTAGCTATCCTGAAATTATTGAGTTTCTAATTTTGTTTTTTCCCCCCCTTTATAAATCTTTGCTTTCATAAATGTATTCTTATGGCGTTATTACAATTTGTTTAATTATACATTGGCAGAACGCTGCTTTGGTTTGATCAATAATGGAGGACATTTATAACTGGTAGAAGCGTTGAGGCCTTGAGTTATGGGCTGGTGCTCCTTGGAGGGGAATAATTTACCAATACGAGTCATTATGCATTCTATTAAAAACACAGAATGGACATGTGTTTTCTGGCCTTGTGATCCATCATAGAGTAAATGCCAAGCGAGCCAGAATCCCAGCAGAGGTGGCGAGAGACTGAAAGCAATTTATAAAAAGTAAATAACAGTATTGATCAATTTGCCTTTTTATCGCTGCCTTGTCACCACAGCGAAACAGTGTTTTCATTTGGAGTTTCTCCCCCACCCCGTGCTTCTAGCTTCACCAACTGTTGATTTATGAAGCTTTCTCCTAGTCCCTGGAGCAGATTTGAACTATCTTCTGTGCTGCTAAACCTGCTAGAAATAGGAATCCGTGTGAAAAAGGAACCACTTCTACTAAAAGTGATTTGCCCTGGCAGACGTAGGGCAAACCCGAGGGCTGGCAGAGGGGACCAGCGTGGGTTTCTGCGTGCCAGCTTCTGCCCGCGTGCTTCGATTCCTCTCTTGCCCGGACTGCCTTTGCTGCTGTCTCCAGTTTACAGATGGGAAGGCAAGTGCTGGCGGCGAGGCTGGGAGCTGGTACCGTGTCTTCCCAGAGTAAATGGAATTACCAGGCTCAATGTCCTTTGAACAGAAATAACCACATCGGTAGCAGAGATGAATGGATAAAGATGCTTTACTCATTTAAACAAGTGTCTTAACTCCAAAGATAAAATAATAGCATTGTTCAAAGGGTTTTTTGTTTGTTTGTTTGTTTTTAATTGTGGATAAGTTGGAAATGATTTGTCCAAAATGCCACCAGGGATCTATGTATCGAACTCCTCTGCTACTAGACTGAGTCACTAGTTTGGGGAAACTGGTGCAGCTTTCTCGCGTGTGGACAAGGCAGCTGTTGCACACAGGCACGCTGCCACCCGGCTTGAACCAGCTGGGATAGTTCAAAAGGCAAATCTCGATGCTGCCGGAGCAGGAGAAGGCAGCCTGGTCACAGCTAAAGATGAGCCAAGTCCTTGCTGAGGGACAGAAAACATAGTGATCCCGGCTAGATGCTCACTTGAGAGACTAGGAAGGGCTTTGGGATGCCAAAGGCAAATTAGAGGCGTTAATAACTACTGTTTTTTAAACTGAATAGCAAGTCGCTATTCAGTGCTTTGAGATTTCATTATCTTAACTTTGAATCTTATGCCTCTTGAGACAGAATGATTATTCCTTAATTCTAACTTACCTTTCAGCTTTGTAGGTACTGACTAATACGGATGTTTTTATAAAGCCTTTCAATTTTATACTAAGTGATTATTTAAAAATGGAGGGCTGCCAGTTTATTAAAGGGCAGTTTGGATACCCTTTTACTGATAGGGAAAGCAGTATGCTGTTATACGTTGCTGTATTACATTTAACTAAAATATCATGAAGTCTGTTTGGAAAGTATGGTTTTAAGGAAAAAAAATTTTTTTTTTAATTTGCTTTGTTCTTAAGGGATAAAGCACTGTGTTTTTCACGTTCCCTTCTGCTATGGGCAGAGTGGTGGCACGTTCAATGCTGTGCCCTGTTGCTGAGTTGCAGAAGGATGGGGTCTAGCCCTCCGCTCCGAGACTGACCGTGGCCGTGCTCCCAAGTGTCGCAGCGTTCGTGAGGCAGATGTCGTGTAAAACACCATTTCTGCAGAGCTCAAGGCACGTTGTTGCCTTTGCTCCTTTTTTCCCTCCTCTTTGCTCCTTTGCATATTTGCAGTCTCTGGACCCGTTTTGCCCGCCACGGCTGGGCCTGGTTTGGAGGTTGCCATCTCTGACCCACTGTCTGGGCTGCAGAGTTGCTCTCTAACCCACTTTGTCACACCAGCTCTAGTTTGAAATGAATAAACACAGTGTGCAGCGAAAAGCAGTTGAGCTAACCTGGATGGTTTTGACAGAACGAGGCTAGGGAGCGACTGTACACACAGCTACGCTGGGCTGGGCCCCATGGGGAGAAGGTGGAGGAGGTCTGCTAGCAGGATCTCCACCACAGCCACTCGGCCGCAGCTCCGCACGCCTCTCTTGTCAGGGAAGACACGTCTCATGTTCAAGGAGACATGGGAAAAACTGGGCTGAGTTGGACTGTCAGACAGCAGCCCGTGCTTGATGTGGAGTGAAGCTGTGTAGCAGTGGTAGATACAGAGCAGCACGACTCCGTTTCCCTGTGCCAGCATCCAGCAGCCTGTAGCTAGCTTGTGGTGTTCTGGTTCTCCTGGTGATCTGAGGGATCTGAGACACCTGCTGATGTTTTTGCATTGGTTTTAGCACGTAAGCCTCTGTCCGTAGTCAGTCATTCCCTCCTGCTGCTCAGCTCTCCTCGGCTCACGTTGGTGTATCTGCTGACTGGTCTGTGCCATGGATAGGTTTAGCATAGGCACAAGCCCTTAGTAAAGCTGCACAACCCCTCCACTTCTCTTTGACCCATAGCCACAAGGTGGACATGAGTTTCCAGACAAAAACTGCGTGGCACCAGTGGGGCTTCAGAGAGACAGGGGCAAAATAATTCTTCCAGGCTCTGTATTGTTCAATAGTTGCATTGCCATGACTGTCATAAAATCAGTCACGGTCTGCTGTTTGCTGTCTGACCTGACTTTTATACTCAACCCTATTACAACTGAGATTGGCTATCTTTTTGCACTGTTCAGTACAGAAGGTTTAGTTATAGCAGGCAGAGAGTAGGTGACTGGCAAAGCACGTATGGTTTTAAAATCTCATAAGTGCATGTAACCAACAGAAAAAGCCAGAACAGAGATGTTAGTAAGAGGAAGTGTTTATTCCTTCGTTGTCTGACTTTTTGGGGCATTCTCTGACTCCTTTTCAGGCGGGTGGATTTCTGTGTGATTGATGCCGTGTACCTCCCAGATATTAATATCTGACCTGCACCGGATGTGTTCAGACACTTGCGAGTTTGTTCCTTCCCACGTGGTTTTTGCTGAGAAGCACCGTCAGCTTTAAGCCAGACAATGCAACTCCCGTAGCGAGGCAGGGAGGACTGACGTGGGGCAACAGGGATGCTCTCGGCGCATGTTTGGCATGTGGATGGCAGAGAGGACAGGAAGGGGTCGAGACATAAATCTCTCTTGGGCTTCTCAAGAGAGCAGCAGGTCTTACAGACAAATTTTAAAATGCAAATACTCCCGGAGATGCATGCTCAGATCTCTCATGGGCTGAAAAGATTATCAGGCTGGGAGAGATGAGGAGAGCAGGGCTGGAAACCATTCCTCCGACCTCCTGCCCTGAGAGCAGGCCCGATGCTGTGATTTATGTGGTTGCATGGCAGTGGCCTGGGGAGCTGAACCAACAGGGAAAAGCCCTTTTGAAATTTTTGGGGGGGTTATTTTCTACCTGGAAATTTTCTGAAGCTGCTTTACACCAAGACCATGGAGATGCTTATGTTAGCCCAGCACTGAGAGCAGGTGTTCCCTCAGCAGCAGTACCGTGGGATGGCTGAGTATTACCGTCTATGGTAATAGTCTACTCACTCTCTGCCTCTAGTTAGAGATGTGAGAAGAAGGCTTTTTAGCAGTGCTGGGATCAGGGAATCTTGCCTCTTGTTGTTGGGCTCCATGTGGCCTCTCCTTGCTCAGGAGGAAACCAAAGGAAACCAATACCTATCTACTGGGATTTGTTTTTTCCCTCCCTGGTGTGGCTTCCAGGGAAGCCACATTTCAAGTGTGAAGCATTGTTTTGCCAAAGGAACATAAATTTCCTTTCCTTTAATTCTTTCTCCCCATTGACTGTCCCCCTTCTAGATTACAGACCCAACACTGAGTTTCTTATCAATCTGTCTCTTTTGCAGCAGCAAGCAGAAAGCCAGGGGAGCCTTTGATTATCTCTGACATCAAGAAGGGGAGCGTCGCACATAGGTGAGTGCATTGGGTTTCTGTCTGCCAAACCCAATGCAAAATACCCAACCCAGTAATAAGGGTAGAAAGAAGTCCAAGCAGCAGCGCTTGGGTCTGAATTTTGCCAGTAGCTAAGGAAATGTTGGCCCTAGAGGTTTGTCTTCAAGCACAGTAGGGTTTGCGATAAAAGCTGTCCTCATTGAGGTAAGCGAAGCTGAGCGAAGCGAAGCTGAATGGAGAGCGTGGCCGGGGCACTGATTCAGAGGTGCTGCTCCTATAGGAAAGGGGTGTTTATCCCACTCATCAGTTTATTTAAGAGCATGGCGAAGGCCTTCCCACCTACATGCTATAGGGTGCTGCAGCCCATCAGGTAGTTTGCTGCGTCTCAGCTCCTCGCTGGGTGAACCGCGTGAACTGTGGGCACTGGTAGAGAACTGTGCAAATAACTTGGCTGTTATTGACTGTTCCTCTGACCCCAATGCCCTGGAAGCAAGGCTTTTGGAACAGTTTAGTGCTGCTGGAGGGCTGCTTGTGCAGGAGCTTGCAGAAAAGGTAGAATATCTGTCAGGGGCCCTTCTTGAGCATTATAGGTTACCCAGCCTGTATATCCAAATAGGTAATCTTTCTGCCTCATTCTGGCTCGGCGCATGCTCTACACAAACATCCTTCCTTTAAGTTATAATTGCCCCAGACTTAGTGATTGTTTCCCAGAAAAGATCCAAGAGAGTGAAAAGCTAATATTGTCATCTCCCCTGCAGGACTGAATGCATCACAAGATCTGAAAGGCAAATACAAATGTACTTTTAGTTTTCTTTTCCTCTCCTCACAGAACTGGCACCTTGGAGCCGGGAGACAAGCTGTTAGCCATTGATAACATCCGACTCGACAATTGCTCCATGGAGGATGCTGTGCAGATTTTAAGGCAGTGTGAAGACCTGGTCAAATTGAAGATTAGGAAGGATGAAGATAACTCTGGTATAGAAGTCCTGATGCAAACTGGTGCCTGTCCACTTTAATGACATTTCCCAATAGGTAGTGCAAACCAACAAAGATAAGGGCTGCAGCCTGTCTGGTCAACACTTTCCAATTGATTGTAGTCTATTTTTGTTATTCTGTGCTTAAATGGAGCCTGGAAGGTTAAAATCCTATTCTGTCTGAGCACAGCCAAAGACTGCAGGCTTTTACTTCTAAATGCTACAAGTCTTTCCTATGACCTATTTCATATGTCAATTTAAAAAAATTCAGCATTCCTGTTTTCTCTTGCAGATGAGCAGGAGACAACCGGTGCCATTATCTACACAGTGGAGCTGAAGCGGTATGGTGGTCCCTTAGGAATAACCATCTCCGGGACAGAGGAACCTTTTGATCCTATCGTCATTTCGGGCTTGACTAAGCGTGGGCTGGCAGAAAGGTGAGGTTTGGGAGGGCAGAAGAATATATTGGTGTGGGAAAGGATCTTGAAGTTTGCAAAGCTTCCTGTGCTTTCATGGGCTCTTCGTAGGCATTTTAGCCAGTTAGTCTGTTAAAAAGAGAAGGTGCTGTAAAGGTACAAGCGTTGTTGCAAAGAGGCAGCCCTGCAGGTGAGGGATGTGCAGACCCACACGTAGGACGTGTCGGGTGGCTGGGGCTATATGTCATTAGGGTAAGGCCCAATGGTGAGAGCGACTCAAAGCAGGGTGCTTCTGGAAGGGTCAGATCCAGGTTGAATGCAACATCCAGGAAAATGTGTTCATCCGCCCCCTCTTGCACTGAGATACTTCCTAGTCCCTAATTTCCCCCACCGCATCTCTGGTGGGGTGAGTGCCCAGCCTGCCCACAAAACCCCTGCCAGCTTCCTGGCTGGGGCTGCTGTATTGATGGACTACGGCTCATGGCCATGACAGCAGTGGGTCCTGCTTGAACCACACATCCCAGGGGACTGCCATCCTGTCCTTGCTCGTTGCTCAGTCTGTTGCATTTGGAAATATCTTGGTGCAGGGCTGGCATGCACCAGAGCAGCAGGCATTTATATTGCATAAAGGTAGGTGCAGGTTTACCTTCAGCAGCTAGGGAGGTTGAGTCTGTGCGTGTTCACGTGTCTGATTATATGTGCATGTGTGGGATTTAAAGGAGCAGGACAGTGCTGAGAATGTAAGGTGGAACAGAGCCATGTGCTGTATCTTAATTTGTCCATATCATAGCTGTGACTTGTAAATAGATCTTTTCAGCAGCCCTGAGTCATTCTTCTCATAGGGGTGAATTACTCTCTGATGCTTGATGGGCAGAACGGCAGAAAAAACCTCTGAGCAAATAGTTATAAAGTGCTAGGCCTTGGGTAGGTTTAACTTCAGGTCCGGCCCTTGGGTTCTTCCTGGTTCTAGGCCAGCCTCCCTCTGAGCTGAGCTGTAAAACAAACCAGTGCAGCGTTCTGCATTCGGTTCCTTGGCTCTTAGCGCCTGCAGTGCTGCACGTTTCCATTACTTTCTTTTGGTACTGAAAGCAGAACGTCAGTGTATCCTGAGAAGTAAGGAAGAGGGATGGACTCGGTCATGAGTGGTTCTTCTCTCTGGGGATTTTGTATCACTGCCCACTCCTATAGATTCAGTCATTGTTCCTGGAAAATAACAGCTAGGTCCATAAAATATCCCAGACTGTTCTGTATAGCAGTTCTGCACTGTGCCTGCAGCCCAGCATGGGAGAGGTTAAAGACAGGAAGCCCAAATGCTGTGAGGCATCAGAAGACAGTCTCGTTCCCTTGTTGCTCTCTGGTCCCTTTGCAACGCTGCTGGCTGTGCTTCCTTTGAACTCGGATGCACGTCAGTGCCTGTTCCTTGGAGAAACGTAGTGCAGGCAAGTGCTGCGGTACTCTTGAATTTTGATCAGTAACGGGCATGCAGTAAGAAATAAAAAGCCTTTTGAGAAGAGCAACGGGATCGTTTAGCATGTTCACCGTAACAGTCTAACAAATAAGTGGTGCCTGTCCAGCGGAGCAGCGTGAGGACGGAGCGTCATGGGGAGGTCTCTGGGTAACCTTGACTCCCTGCAGGGAGAAGGAGAGCTGCGGTGAAGCCTGCCTGTGGGAAAGGTTGCATATCTTTCTACTGAGATGATGCATATTTTTCTCCTTGGGAGTAGCAGTAAGCAGTGGCTTCCCTTGACCTTGTGAAAGCAAGAGATGTCCTTTTCCTGCCATCGCATACCCTTTCCTATGCCACAGGCACCCTTAGCCAGGCTCTGAGGGTGTCACCAGTTTCTCCAGGCTGGAGTTTAAATCTGAACCTGTGCTTGGCTTTTGCTGGAGCAAAGTGCGTGTTTGGGCAGCCGTGGCGTGGGGCAGACCGGGTCCAGGCATCTGCTGGTGGGGGCACTCTGCCTGCGCTCATGCAGGGGTGGGTGAAGGTCTGCACTGTGGCTCATGCTGCTCTCCCGGTAACAGGGAAGTCAGGGTGTCTTCCAGGACCTGTCCCATGTCTGTCACAGCGGATGACAGACTGTTGACGTCGAAAAGGCTCCAGATTCAAATGACTTGGGTTTTATCTTGACCTTGAGCGTTTTTCTTCCTGTACGTGTCTGATCCTACAGAAAGCTCCAGAGGTGGCTCAGGACAATGGGGTTACTGTCAATTGATGGTTCTCTCCCACTGTTAGCCACTCTGTCACCCCTTCTGCGGTGCCTAGGGCTGACCTTAGCCTGGGCCCTGGGACTTGTTTTTCTTCTTCCCTAAACACATATGCTCAGGATAGGGACCAATACAGTTTCATTCTGGTCGAGGTTTAATTGTTCTCAAAGAGCAATTTTGGGCTATCGCTGATGTGTTGAACTGTCTTTAAGGGTTTGACCAGCCTCATCTAATAGCCCCGGTGGTCCCAGGACGGGTTTGTAGCTGTAATCCACTTGTGCCCACCTGCATTAGCAAGGGGAGCTGGGATGCTCCCAGCACCCATGCAGTGAGCAAGCCTGTGCTGCGTGGGGGGCCACCTCTCCTCCAACCTGTCTGCAGAGTGGCTGGCGCGGTGGCCTATGTGCGCCTCACAGCTTACCCCATGCTCGATTCTGCTATTGCACAAAGGTCCTTAGACTGGTTGGTGAATTAAGGATTACCTGTGGTGAACAGAGAGGTGCAAGGGTTGATACAGAAGAAGCACCTATTTCTGGCTAACTCCAGCTCGGCTTCTGTCTGTTTGTCTGCAGAGGGGTGCCTGGGAGACCGAGAGGGAGGCATCCCTTGATGGGATTGGATTTTGATTTTCTCCCTTGAAGAAAAAACCTGGCTGGATGTGACCTTTCTTTTTCATTGTTTTAGTATTTTCTCCTGTCGAGGGAGCTTCACAGTTTCTGCACAATGGTTGTGTCATTCAGATGGAGATGGTCAGGCTGGTGTTGAGGATAAGGGAGATGCCTTCCAATGAAAGGTCAGTTACTGGTTTCATTGCCATCAGAGAAGGCCCTTAAATGCTAAACCACAGCAGTGAGCAAAGGATCACCTTTAGTATTCCGGCAGTTAAGATTAATTTTTTTCAATTGTGTAGATGAAACTTCTAAGACAAATACTCTGGTTCTGACTCGATCTATAATTTATTTGAACTACGCAGATTTTCCCCAAGGGCTTTTTCAGTGTGGTTTGGGTGGGACAAGATGGACATCTAGCGGCCGGTTGGAGACCGTCATGACATGCTGTCTAGACATCTCAAACAGCTCTGCCTGCTGTTTGGCGACATTTCCTAATTTGATTTACTTATGGTGGATGTTTCACAGCGGCACGTTTGTAATCTTTCTTTTGTCCTTCCTGAAATAGTTCCATAATTTGGGGAAAGATAAGTAGCTGTTTTGCCTGCAAGAGCATATGAAATCCCCTTCCTGCAGGAGCAGCGATCCAGTTTTCTTTCCTAATGGACTAAATATAACCTTGGAGAGAGGCACGCTGCCATGGACAAAAAGAGATGACATTCCAGTTTTATGGCTCCTCCTGACTCAATCATCTGAGGTTCCTGTTAACTAAATGTTGTAGCACTGCTGGAGAAAGGGAGAACCGTTGCCCTCGCTTGTTATCGTTAGGGAGCTGTAGCGTCAGTGCGGTGAGCACAGTTCGGCAAACAGCAAGTGCTAAGTCCTTTGGAGCTGCCGGGGCTGGTGATGGATATGTTCTGCACTACCCTCTGTTACGGGAGCTGCTAGCCAGCACAGCAAAGCCTTGGCAGAGGTAAAGTGAGTCTGCGCCGGTGGGTAGACCCAGAAGGGAAGGATGGAGGAGTAGAGTGAGAATTGGTATGATTTGTTAATTCATTCCTAGCTATTCCTGAAGCCTGAGGATTTATTTATCAGAGAGCAGAGGTTAGCACTGGAAAACAGCTGTGCAGCAAAATGCAGTAACCTCTTCGAGTGCTGTCGTCCTGACTGAGAAAATCACAGTGGTTTAGCTGCATAGGGGTAGACTTTAAACATATCATGAACTGATTTGCAACTGGCTCAGCTTGCAGCTTGCACATGCAATCTCTGTGTCAGACTGGATTTGTTTATGGATTTCTAGGTTTATCCCTCATTTCTTTCCATTAATATGAAACATGCCCTTCAGCTCCCTGTGTGAAGAGACCTGTAGACATCACACACTGGGAATGCTTGTCCTTTTAGCATATAAGCCCCTTTGGCGTTGAAGAGTTCTGAATTTAACTGAATGTAAATTGATCTAAAGTCCGAGTTCCCAAGGGGCCTGGGAACCGAGATGTGCCTATGTTCATGCACATGTGTGTAGGTATATATACTGGTGAAAGACTGGAGGAAAACCACATTCCTGGTAGTGGTGATGAATAAGGGAATCACTGGTAGACAGTCTACCGAGAGGAAAGCGAGACAAGCTCTCAACTCTGTTTTAAAGTACCAAGAGTTAATTCTGGTACTGCTTGAAGCAACAACTTAATGGCCTGTCTTGCTAAGGCAGATTGCCTCCCAACATTTCTAACAGCATCTTTCCTCTCTAGAACTGGAGCCATCCATGTCGGTGACCGGATATTAGCTATTAATAACGTGAGCCTCAAGGGCAAGCCGCTGAGTGAAGCCATTCACCTACTCCAAATGGCGGGAGAGACGGTAACGCTGAAGATCAAGAAACAGACTGAAAGTGAGTTCAGGAGCCTGGCTGGGGTGGGAGGACACAAGTGTACCCCAACCGGGACCCCAGGCGATGAAGTAGGTAGTGCTGTGGGTTTCCCCATGTGCATCGGTATGCGGGGACCTGGCTGGCTATTGGTGGCAGGGGAGACAAGACAGTGTGGTCAGGGCAGGGAGGAGAGGCTGAGGACAGAGGGGAAAGAAGGGCATTTTTTGGCTAACCCATAGACTCTGTGGTACTGGGAAGAGATTAGGCAGCAGGTTATTGACTATAACACTTTGTTTTCAGAATGGCACCTTGTGCTGTTGGCTTCCCAGTTCTTCCTCTCTATGTGAGTGTTTGACGCTGAAGGGAAGCAGAAGATGCTTTTAAAAGTAGAAGAGTCGGATTTTTTTAAATACAAGCCCTCTAAATGAGCAAGGGGACTCTGAGCGGATGGAATCCATGGGAAAAAACGACCTTAACTTTTGAAAGCAATTGGCAATAGATCTTTAATGCCCCCTTTCTAGCTCGTGATCCTGAGATCATCTTTCAAAGCAACCCACTTTCATTCTAGAATCCCCCTTCCCCTTTCCCCATCAGGCTCCCTGCGGCTTTGAAATCGTCCCACTTGACACAGTACCAAAGGAGCAGGAGCAGATCTAGAACTGCGGACCATTTCTTTTGGAACAGAGGGAGGATGGGAGACACCAGGGAAAGCGCAAACATTTTTCCCCAGACTGCCTCTGCAAAGTCACAGCCAAACATGCTTTTTCATCCATTTCAGAAAATAACTAGTGAGTTCTGGCTTCATTTCTGTCTCTCCCCACACCTAGCATTTTCTGTCTTTTTTGTGCCATGCTTCAGCAGCCTCTAGATCTAGCTTGACCTACCCAAGCAGTGGGTACAGCAGTACCCACAATGCTGCAGGAACTGGAAGGCATCAAGTGATAAAGCTCTTCCAAACTCACTTGGCCTATGGGACTTCTGTCCTGCATCTGGAGAAATGGCATTGCTCTCTTGTGTTGCAATTCTTATTTGTAAATCTCAAAGCACTTTACAAATCTGTGGCATTGCAGCTATTTTAGAAATGGAGGAAAGCTAGCCAGGGCACAGTGACTTAGCAAAGTGGAGGTAGAACTGGGGGAATTGATCCCTCTTCAAGAAATCCCAGTCTTATTCCTGGAAGCCAAGCTTCTTGATCCTTGGTCTGAAATAATCATTTTTCCCTGCTGATGCTTAGCATTGTCTGAGCCACTCACTGAAATAATGGACGTGCAAGTGCCAGTTGGAGTCTTGTTAATCATTCTAAGAGTGAATCAGGTGTAATTGAAATTTCAAGGTAATATTGTGTTAATTGTTCTCGATTCAATTCAAAGGTAAGCAGTCCTTTGAATGCTTGGAAAATGGAGACATTCAGGACACTGGCCTTTGTTTCGTAAAATAATCTGTCCTCATTGACAAATGCAGACTTTCAGAAGGCTCTTTATTCCAGCTAACGCTCCACAAAGGCCCGGGATGGGAGATCCAGGGTGTGAGTGGCTAACGGGGTATTTTATCAATGAAGACTTTAAAATATTCAGTACAACGACATGCTTGTGTTGAGAAACCTTCTTTGTATAGCTTTGCTTGAAAGAGAATTTGATACAATGGTTATAGGAGCCTATTATTAGTAAAATAATGGAAGGGAAGGACTGAGCTTCAGCATCCACATTCAGCTTTCCATTTTCCAATCACTAATTGGGGGAAATTCAGTCTCAAAATACCAGGCTTAGGAATACTACCGTTGTCTTGAGGCCGCATAGCAGATTCTTGGAGAGGTGGTGATTTGCCCTGAATTGATATGAGGTTGTACAGTCTTGGAAGAGGGATGTAAATTCGGCCATGGTAGTTTGGGACTAGTTTGCATTGTCACGGGAATGTCACTGAAACCTTTTCTAGTATAAAGCTCATAGCCAGCACCCTGACTAGGTGCTGCTAACACCGTTCGGGTTCTGACCCCAAAGGCAAATCATGCCAGAAGCTCCTTGGCTGGAAGCACTTCTGATATGAGGCACAAAGGAGGCTCTCCGAGATCAGAAGAGCCTACAGTGCTTCTCACCTCAGTGGCTCTCGTTTTTCCAGACAGACGTGTTCTGTCGAAAGCTTACAAAGGCACAAGAAGATGGACTTGTGAGTCTAGATTAGCTCTCATATTCAGGGATACCCAAATCCCAGCAGTTGCTTCTTATATCCCATGTGTGCTAAAAACTCTGAAAGGTAGTTTTTCAGTCCGTGATGAGGTAAGAGTACTGTATGAAATCCATTTAACTGTAATGCACAGACCTTTCTCAGTTACATTTGCTAAAGCTCTTCTTCAGAAGACTTGTATTACCTGGGCTTGCTCCCATGTGAACCTTTCCTCGAGGCTTGCTCTTTGTGCCTGGTAAAGCGGTGTGTTCTGGTTTCAGAACCCTATCCCAGGAAATCCGGGAGTATGAATGAAGTGAGTGACCCAGAAGATGAACTGACAGACTCCCAGAAAACTAGCAAGCTGTCTGAGATTTACTCTACCACAATTCCTAGTGTGGACAGTGCTATGGAGTCCTGGGATGGCTCAGGCGTTGATGCCGGGTATGGAAGCCAAGGTAAGCCAGTGTCCCCCTTCGTTATGGGTCTCTGAGCCCATGTGAAGACAGGTGGAGCTTCCTGGCCTATCTGGAGGTTGAGCTTGAGCCGTAGATTGTGATCTGCTTGCACTTGAATGGCTCCTTGGCTCAAGCAGGGAGATGGCCTTCTGAAATACATTCATGAGGTGCTCTGAGTTGATGTGTCTGCTTTGTATTTTTGTTAGTGTGTTCCTCCTTGCTTATGTGGCACTGTGCTGTTCACAGCATTTTCAAAACTGCTACAGCACTTCATAATTCATGTAATCAGGAGAGATACTTGCCCTCTTACAAAGTATTTGGCCCATAGCTCACTTTTAATTCTCCAGAGAGGCCACGTGGGATGTATTAATCCTCTTCAGGATGTTTTAAAATGTACAAGAACTTCTTTGGACTAGAAGCACTCATTTAATTAAATAATTAAGGTAATAGTACAAGAAAGGCTCTCTAACTCTCCAGTGACTGATCAGATATATCGTGTGTCTACGAGGCCAGGCTTGTTCAGCTGTGGCTCCCAAAAGGCATATGGAATTGGGATAGAGGATGCTCTAGTCCTAGGAATAGATTTTCATTTGATGGAAAGCACTGGGAAAGTAGATATTTTAGTTCAGATTTAATGACAGGAGCTGGTGTTTGCCTGTTTTGAAACGATGCCCTTTTGAAACACCACCAAAAAAGGAAATTAGTGAAAAGACTTCTGTCCGGAAAAGAATATGAAAATAGAGGGAGATGCTCCAGAAGCGGTGTTGTGTACCGCCTTCAATGAGCTGAGCAAAGTGTGTGCCTCTATGTTTGGTGTGTTCTGACTTGGAAAGAAAAGCTCAAAGGACAGCACCGTGCTGGCGTGTTGTTTCGCAGCGCTCGTGTCTTACTACATTCTCTGCTGAAGTCTTAATTCAGTAGTGCAAATGGGACTAGAGACTTCATTAAGGAGGGATCCCCTGGCCTTCAAAATAATGCAGTCTTTCTCCATCTAATTAAATGTTAACACAAGTCGGACATTGGATTTAGCAGAGTGATTACTTTTACCAGTAAATTGAGAGTGAGTAATTGAACACAGAGCTCCTCAGAGGAGGGCTGATGCCGAGTTGCCTGATACCCAGAGAAGGCAACTTTGCTTCAGGGGCTTTCTCATCTTTCCTGGTAATTGCATTTTACTGCACAATATTGTGCTGTGTCTGGCTGGAAAGAGGAATACTAGAGGCAGCAGGATGCTGAGAAGGAAAGGTGGGCGAGATCACGGGGCCAGCAGGAGTGCAGAGAAGGCAGGATGCAGGGAGCGCTCGCGGGAAGCGTAGAGCACAGAGGTTGAGGTTTGCTCCCCAAATAGAGAGCGATGGATCAGGCACCTCACCCTTGTGCTTTTTAGTTTCATTCACAGCTTTAGGCTGAAGGAAGCAGCTCTGGGAAGGGCTTGGGCGAGGGTGCTGGGAGGCTGTGGTGGGAACGTGCCACCAGGTGGCTCTGAATCCCAAGGATTCAGTAGCAGTTCTCCCAGGGAGATGCTGGTAGAGGCAGGACTGGAAGGAGAAGGTTAAATCAATGGCACCCAGATGACAGCTGTATATACATACTCGTGGGTTCCCGAAGGTGCAGCCAGGGCAAATCTGCTTCCTACTCACTGCAGAGGCTTACGTGGAGGAACCTTGTTGCCCTAGTCCAGCAAACAGCTAATGCTGTTGTAGAGTGTTGGCAAGCATTTTTCTGGGGCTCTCTCCAGAGCAGTCTAACCTTTAAAAGCACAGAGAGGAAACACTCAGCTAATAGAAATAACAGGCCTTGGCATTTTCAGAGAAAATGCTGGCACTGTCTTGGGTATTTCCAGTGCTCTTAGCTGTTTGGGAGGTCAAGTCTTCTTTAATGATGTGTTTCTTCACTACCTCTTCCTGTTTGCTTGGCACAGCGTGTAATGGAAGCGCAGGATGTTTCTTGGAAAGGCTACGAGGATTTCTCTGAAATGTTGAATGGGCAGGAGGATGAGGGTAGGGAACTCCGAGGATTTATTGCCACTGCAGATGATACTTGCATTACTGATGAATGCTCTGTGTTGGAAGGTTTCTGTCCAGGCAGCTCCTTATGAGACCTGGAGATTTTGTGACCTGTAGTAGTGTTGGCTTTGTGTCTTGGGACTAATACCTCCTGCAGTGCGTGAAGGTCCTTGGGGGCGTATTGAAACTTGTCTGATTTCATCCTAGTGATTCATACCAATCTTCTATAGAATGCAATACAGATGAGTCTCCCGTTCTCTCAAGCAAGCAGAGTTTTTCCCTCTACTCCTTGCCTTGTGCAGCAATGTCACTGAAGCCATTTTCCACACCTTCACCAGAGGATCCTGAAGGCACTGGGCTGCAGGAAGGTCTTTGCCAGCTGCAGGAACCTGGCAGGCAGCTCTTGGGATCAGGACTGGCTCTTTCCCATGACAGTCCCTATTGCTGCCACTGATCACACTGAAGTAGGTGGCTACCTCTAGATACCCTCCGCATCATTACGCTATTTGAAGAGAGGCCATTGCATCTGGCCGCTCTGGATATGATTTCTGTGCTGTTGTCCTCTTACATCCTACAGTTTTTCCCCTGTCTCTGTTAAGTCCCAAGGACAGTTGGGAATCTAAATTAAGATTTTTTTCTAGTAGAAATTAGGCTTCCACACCCTTTAAAATTAATGGGATTGGGCATGCTCTGAGGGAGGTTTGGCAGCATCTTCCTTTTACTCTATGAAGATTCACTGCATTTTAAGGTGGCCGCTTCAATAGCACAATTTCTGTTAGGTTCTGGGTGGAAACAGGAGCAACTAATTAAGGTCAGAGTTGGCTGATGGGATAAGATGTAAGACCTGTGTCCATGGATGCAGGTAGTCCCAGGTTCACAGATCGTGGATCCATATCACAAAACTACTCAGAAAAGGGAGCAAGGGAGGAGTGGGATACTGTATGACAAGATCCTGAAACACTGGTGTGGTTAAAACAAGCAGAGGTGGGTTCCTTTTTTTTGGTTCCCTTTTGAAAGACTAAAACAGAGGCAATGTGTGATTCAGATGGCCTTGGATTTGGGATTTGGGGAAGGAGTCCCTCCTGGCTCAGTGTGATTTATTGTGTCTAGGTTTTCTAACCAGGTGGTATTCTTCTCTCTTCCCCGCTGTTCACCTTCCCTAGGTACATACATACCTCAGGCTGCTGGCATAGCCCTTCATCCGCACGAATGGAGACACAGCAGGCAGAAGAATAGCACCCCTCCGGGGGATCCCAGGAAAAATTACCCCTTCATGGATGGCAGTTTCAGTGAGGATGACTGGGACAAGCCTACCAGGTATGGAGGGGCTAGGGGAACAGAGAGATGGGTGGGCATGTTTGTGAATGAATATGTTGCTGGTGATGTTACGGGGATGGAAAGGCACCTGAATATATAATGGAGCAGATTGGTCAGCGGTGGGCAGGGCAGTGGCTTCCTGGGCTTGGCATCTTGCAGGGATGAGGAAGGGTCCTGGGGTGGGACCAGCTCCTCTGTGCCAGGTTGCCCAGACATAACTGTGGCTTCTCTGCTATTCCCAGGCCCACCTTCATGTTTGGATCTGGAACGGTCTCAGCAGCGGGGAGCACAGGCTCTTACCGCATCTCGTACTCCTGCCATGTAAAGGCCTGCAGTATATGGATAGTTTAGGTGTAATACGCAGGTACAGCCAGGACTGTGTCCCCCCTTGTTTTAGCCAGATGCTTTTGAGGGAGGATGCAGCTTCACAACAACTCTATGCCCAGAAGCCAAAAATGCCAGCCAAAGCTCTTGGTGGACCAATATGAGGTTGTATGTCTGATTTAAAATTGTGGCTGAGTCAACCCCCTGCTCTGCCAGCATGCTAGGAATCCCCGGGACGCATGCCGTGCGTGCAGAGGGGGCTGCAGCTGCCCTTGGCTTTGGGTGAAAATCCTGCTGGCTCGTTCTTCCGCTGCCCAAGCCAGACAGGTCCCTCACTGAGCCGTGCACGAGGAAAAGGCATCCTTGCTTTGTAACTAACCCTGTCCTCAACTTTCTCCAGAGTCCCCATAGTTTTGTGTGTCGTGTTGTTACTGTCAGTTTTTTTTTTTTTTTAATTTTTGTTTGTCCAAACAAAACCCTTAGAACATCTCATGGCCATTTCCACCTATTTAAAGATGATCAAACTGGCAGGAAGGCTGGCAGCGGCTGATACTTTGTTCTTGTTTTGCCTCTCAGCAAGGGCTGGCTTCACAAAGGTCGTGGATCTCTAATGGCCCTCTCAGGGAGGCTGCCGACCGCTGAAGTTAGCAAATTTGAGCTCTTGAGGCCCCAGTGTGTCCCTAATGAGAGCTCTGAACCCTGATGTCAAAGTGCAAGCGAAACGGTTCATGCCACTGAGCCCTCTTATTAGAGAGAAAAACAAAATGCATCTAGTGCCAGCTGCCTTTAGCCTGGAAAACCTGCTGACCTAGTGGTGTGAGAGCCTGTGCTGATTCATCTGAGTCCTCGACGTGTTTGTTTTATTACTGATCGGAGAGGCAAGAAGCCCTTAACTGGAAGGAAGGTTTGCCTTTTTGGAAACCTGAGAGCTGGGGAAGGAAATGAGTAAGGGGAGAGAATCTGAAGTTTCTTTTGGGGGGATTTTGGTTCGTTTCTGTAAAGTCTTGCTGAGTATTTGTTTGGCCTTTCTGCCTAAGGTAAAGGCTGGTCTTCCTCTGAAAGCTGATTCTGATGAAAGCTAGGGGGTGAATTTAAAAACAATAAGCCATGCCAAATACCTGTCTTACCAGGCAGGCTGTGAGGCCATGATCCGAAAAAGGGTGAAAGTGTGTGTGTTTGAATTTAGGCCCACCAAGAAGTCCCATTCAAACCAGCAGATGAAAAGCAAAGCGTTTGCTGAAAACTGCCCCGAATCAGGGCCAGCATTAAGAGTGATCTGGAAAAAGAAGCTATATAAATAGCCTGAGGGGTCATTATCTATTTAATTGAAGTCAAGCTTTTTTAGACTTTTACTCAAGTAAAACGTTTCAGCTTAGTTAAGTGGCTTGGGTGGATGCATCCCCCTGCCCCGTCTGCAGCGTTAATGACCTGCCATAAGCCACGCGAGGTGGTGCCAGATGTTGCACAGGTGGAGCCTTGTACGTGCAGCTACTAGTAAGACAAGTAGGCGATGCATTAGGGCCGCTCTAATGTGACTGTGCCCCTGGGCTCTCTCCCCACGACACATTAAATGGGTTTATCATGACCTCGGTTTAATGCTGCAAAGAACTTCCTTCAAGAGCTCCTGGTAGACCAAGCGCTGTAGGTCAGAGTTCTGCACAGAGCCTGGTGTGCAGTAAGCACTGTCCGAACAACGCTGTCACGTACTCCTCTAGTCTCTTTGAAGGACTTCAGCATATTTAGTTGCCATTTGCTTTAGAAGTCCAAGAAACGAGCCTGGCTTTGTGTTCAGAGACAGAGGAACTGGAACTGCTGGGGTGGGAAATTGCTGACTCCCCGGCGAGATGCACGCAGTGTTCACGTTAACGGGTGTTTATACAAGTTCGAGAGAGGTTATCTCTGTCCTTATTCTCTGTTGTAGACAGGCCTGGTGACAATCTTTACACGGCTGTAAGTGCAATGACTGTTATGTAGCAAAAAAGAGACCTACTGAATGTAACATCTCACTTCCCTGGCCATCACAGCCCAAAGAAAATGAAACTCGGTTTGTATGGGTTATACACTGACACTGTCAATATTGCTGGCTGTAGTGTGCGTTTACTTGTCCAGCCTAGGGAATCATTTTTATATACATCTTTGCATTATTTACTCTCATAGAGACCTGATGTATTTATCATTTTCTCACCATGTCTGTTACCCTCTGTGTTTTTCTCTCTCTTCTCAGGTGTTCTGTGTCTCAGATCTGAGCTCTATCCCATCAGCCTTTGTACTAACAGTCTCTGAGGCTCCTGGTTTACCCATAACGCATCCTTTTTTCTTTCACTTCTCTATTTCACCAAAGCGTCTTCCTAAACCTACAATCTTCCTACAGGCACTTTTTAATTTACCCTTTGAACTTTGACATTACTACACCAACTTAATTCTTCCTTTGAAGGACTCTTGCCCCATTAGTGAATGCATGGAGGTCTCGTATTCGGACTCTTGTCTGAAAAGTTCATATTGTTTGCTTTTGTATATGAAGACTCTTCAAGTCTCTGCTTTTACTGGTGAGACGCTTGCTGTAGCCTCGCGGCTTTCATCCCGCTGCAGAAGAGTGCTGACAATGTTTGGTTCCTACGTTACAACAGATACCCCAACCGCCAAAATGGCCTTGAGACCACTCACGAGGATAGTTTTTGGCGTGTTTTTGGAGAAGCTTTGGAGGATTTGGAAACATGCGGCCAGTCTGAACTTTTGAGGGAGATTGAGGTAAATCACTTTCCAAATTTGCTGCTGTTCTGACTGTTTTGCTCTTGCCATAAATGCTCAACTGTTTCTCCAGATCTGTTAATTGACCGTAGCATCCCTGTGCTGCCAGTGATGTGAAGAAGGGGTTGAGTTACGCTGGGGTTTAATCCATTTAAGTGTTTGTGCTAATGTCTTATTAGGCAATTGCCTACATGCACTTTTTCCATCAGCTGGTGAAGTACCCACCAGTAACTCCATGCTCCTTTTCACAATCTCTGTTGCTGGCCAGCAATCTTCATGTGGCTATTGGCAATCCTCCCCTATCCAACGGTAAACCCTCTGCTTGCAAAGAGATATTGCCTGTCAGAAGCACAGCATCCCATGGGGCCAAGCAAAACAGGCCCCAAAAAACCATAGAGACCGAAGCTTTGGCTTACTTCAAATACAGATGGGCTCAACATGTATCTTGCATTCAGCTGGCACTCTGCCGGATACCATTTCAGTAAAATGGGTAATTGGAAGCTTTACAGCCAGCCTTCCCCATGGAAAAATCTAAGAAAGTAATTGCTTCCTACAGAAATAAAGGTGTTTCCTCTCTTCACAAACCACTTTCTCTTTTCTTTATCCAAAATGCTCTGGAGGTCATGTTATTGTGTCCGGTTATAGGATGGGGAGCCTGGAATTTTAAGCTGTGAGATGCAAATAAAGGCCTCCCTCGAGACCGCCGAGCAGTGAGAACAAACCTGCACGGTTAGCCGGGATCTCTGCGCCTCCCTGCTGCAATTCGGCAAGCCAGCCTGGCTGGCGGCATGGGGCCTAGCTCACAGACCTACTCAGCCCATGGTTTGCAGCACGGGAGGAGGAACAGGGTCCAGGGAGCTCCTCTCTTTCCCTTCCTCCTGGGAGGATCGGGGAAGGCTCCATGGGTCGTGCTATCCATCACCCCAAAAATGTGGCCAGCAGCCAAGGTAGTTCCCCTGACCTCCACTGAGGTCAAGATGCAAGATGTGGGCTTGAGATGGTAGTGCTGGGCATCTCAGGCTCACGCACTCGTTAATCCTAAGTGCCACCACGTGGGGAGATCTCCGTCATCTCCCCCGTTCTGCTCACCCTTCTCCCACGCTGCTTTTGTGAACAATTACATATTGCTTAAATTTCAGAAAGAAAGGCCCTTTCAGAATGATTGGAGACAGAAAAGGAAAGTCCTGCTTTAGTCTGTCTGTGAAAGTGTTGGTGACGAGGGACTTAAGAATTCTTCTTTTCTCCTTGATCCTTAGCAATTTTAAGTGGGGGAGGAAGTTGCAATGAAATTTATTGTGCTGAAACATGAAACACAGTGTATTTATTATCTTAACTATTTAAAGAAAAGGCTGACTTAAAAAGAAAGAAAGAAAGAAAGAAAGAAATATTACAATTTCTTCCCTCGATCAGTTATCGATATCCTGAAACCAGTATGTATTTTTAGAAATAAGATAGGCAGCTGTATAAACCTTTCTGAACCTAATTTTACTAAGATGTATATACACACACACACACACTTTCTGAACTTAATATTACTTAAGAAAAAATATCACTCTGAAATTATGCATAGTAGTTTCTCTTGTGTGTAATGGCTGACAACTTAGTGTAAAAGGGTGGACTTGTTCGGCTACTGAGAAATGCCGAGATAGAGGAAAATATCTTTCTGCTAATTCTTTTTTTCCTTTGCAAGGATTTGTGGTGCAGGAATACATGGGCTTTTGAATCGTGCTGTTTTAAGGCTTTGGAGCTTTGACAGCTGTAGGAAGGTTTTAAAAAATGGAAGGAAATTTTGGAAAAAGCTGAACACCACCTAGTATTTGGTGAATTTGGCACGTTTCTAGAATGTTTGGGAAAGTTCTGGGCACAAAAGGGAAGTTGCTATGTTTTTAGCAGAATTTTAATGGGTTTCAACTCCCCTTTTATCAAACCCAAGTACCGCTAGTCTGTCTATTTAATCGTCCTGTACGAGGTGGGATGTGTGAAAAGTGATGTTCATTAGGGCTCTTCGCTGTAGCAGAGGTTTCTGAGCCCCAGCCCCTCGACTCCTGTGATTTTATAACAGTCTCAGATTGTTTGCTTGTTTGAAAATTGAACACTTCAGGCTTGACATTTGAAAAAGAATGAAAGACACCCAAAGCAACCCAATATGGCTAAATATCAGGAGCCCTGTACTTGTGAGATGCCTGACTTGTGCCCCAGGAACACTGGGGCCCAACAACCTGGATGCCCAAGGGTTAGGGAAAGCAGCTTAGGGCAAGTCCCGCCTCTGGCAAGCCAAGTGCTGAAGCTGTCTCCTGTGCTGCGTCGGCATGAGGCGCTTACCACAATGTGCCAGCAACAATTTTCCACCAGTGAAGGTGGCAGTGAGACCAGGATCATGTAGCTGAATCACTAGAGACATCCCTTGCCGGTTTGGAACCGTGAAGGTCTTGGGGAAAGCAAATTCTGACGAAAGTCAGTGACGAGCACGGGAAATGAGGCCTGGGTGAGGTTTGGATCTGACTTTGGCGTGGTGCAGCAGTCAAGTGGAGGTGTACAAATAATTGCCAACTTGAGAAAGCATTAAAAGTCCTAAAATTCACCCAGGATGCCAGGAAATTTAGTTGAGGTCCCCGAAGTAACCTAGGCACTCAAATTTACTTTCAATGGGAGCAAGGCTCCAAAAAATCTTCTTTGGGATCTTGGCCTGCAGTGGAAGTGGTTTTCATATGCATCCATAACCCAGAGGGTTACCAAAAATCCAATCACTGCAAGCTTGCTCAGTACAGTGCATTCATCTATCCTGGACTGGACATAGTCAATCCAGATGGTTTATTGTGACAGGGCTGGAAATGCTGCTTGTAACTCACTGTGTGTAGGATCACATCCCACTCTGCTGGCACTCGCCATTCATCCTATCACCCATCCTTGTCTCACAGCACAGCAAGTATGGACTCTTTAAGTTTGTCTAGCTGCCCCAAAAACTTGATTTTACCCACTAGCTAACTTATGGAAACATGCGCACATACCTCTGGCAATCCACCCCCAGCCCATGGAGTCCGGATTAGAGACAGACTCTAGTTTCTTAGTTTTAGGAAAACCAAGACATGGGGCAAAATAGCACAGGGCGGCCACAGGCTGGAGGAGCCTGGAAATAGCCCTTTCTGAGGTGCTGCTTGCACTGAACTCAAAGCACCTAGCAAACTGCTTGTAGTCCTGCAAGGACTGCATATATTAAAGACAGTGAAGGAGGCGAATGCTGTAGTAATGGCAAGCCATTTGCGGCGTGTGAGGTAGGATGGTAGCATGACCAACACAGACCTTTCCGTTCTCCTCCCCTGCTCCACAGTGCTTGTGTTTGTACGGCATGGCGTCCTGGGGGATTTCAAGGCTGTCTGAGGTCAGTGAACAAATATGCCTTGATTGGCTGTACCTTTCTGTTTGTTAATCTGCTCTTGAAGTATTTGGTAACTCGACGTCCTTCCAACGTGTGGCAGGTGTTTGAGTTCTGTCCAGACTCAAGCTGATTAAGTGGTTTTTGTGTGAAGCCCTGAAAAGTGGTAGGAAATGCACAAAGCTAAGAGTTTCCATATATTTTCCGTTCCTGTTCAGATAACATGGGTAGTGCTGACATTTTCGTACTGCCAAGAGAATTTGCTTTATTTTCCTCTGTTTCAGCTGGAAGCAAAAAGCTTGAGGGCCTTGATTAGAGATTTAATCAGTTAATATTTCCCCTGTGCACATGAACAATTGCTCTTTGGCTTGCCACATTTAGCACTGCTAAATTTCGCTATTTGCTCCCTACCTTTCCTTTTCTTTCTCCTACCTTTGGACAATTAATGGGCCTCCAGACTTTCAGAGTCTCAACTTTGAAATGATGGTTTTTGTTATGCTGTTTAAGTGGACTCTGTGACCTGGAGGCAGTTGAGGTTCCACAGGCTGGATTTCTGACTCCTTCATTAGCTTTGATCAATGTAATCTCATTAATGAAAAGCATTGCCAAATAGAGTGGAATCTACTTAGGGGCATCTTTTAATGGCTGCTATCAAGGATGACCAGGCTTAAATACTACTTAATTTCATATTTTTAACTCTGTTTTGCTCAGTGAAGGCTCCCATTTACGGACAGATAAAATTCTAATTTCTCTGCTGAATTGGCCTCAGCAGAGTCCAAGGATGGACTTCTCTGGGCTGTTACCGGCACAGTGCAACACTGAGTGAGTGGCAGCCTGGAGAAGTAGGCTGGGTAGCTGGACAGACACCATTTCTTCTGGGGAGCACCGTGGCTTGCCCATTCCCGTCTGTGCTTTTTTTTTTTTTTGTTGCCACAAGGTCCATCTCTTCTTGCTCTCTGAGCTCTCACACAGCTCAGCAGAGTGACTTTTTGCCCTTGTCCCACAGGCATCCATCATGACGGGGAGCGTGCACAACCTGGGCCTGGAGGGCAGCAAGCTGCTCATGGACTCTGTCAGCCAGTCAGGACTGAGCCCACTGAGGAAAGCAAACTCCGGCTGTGACGAAGGACAGAACGAGGGCAGCAGCTCCCCTGCCAAGAAGAACGAGAGGAATCTGGACATGAAGAAGATTGAAAAGGAGATGCAGGAAATCATGGCCCCTACCCCCCTCGAGTTTCACAAGGTCTGTGTTGCGGAGGGTTGATATGGCTGTGGCACAGCGGCACCTCGGTGGGAAAAGGTGTTGGGTTTTTTGCAATCCTGTGGAATACCCTCTTCATTCAGAGGGACCATTGGTTCCTTGCCAAAGTATTACTTGGCCCCAACCAAGATCTGCAGGAAAGGTTTCCAGAGGGTCAGGTTAACATGGAGAGACCTCTCTTTAGAGCACAGAAGAGGTATTCCTCACTGCCATGCTTAAAATAGTTCAAACCTGTATTTTACTCAATTGACTTTTTTAGATGAGATTTCCAGGGCCTGTGTTGTGTAGTTCATTAATTGGTACTGCAGAAACAGGTGAGAGAGCTGGGCGTATGTCTTCATGGAGACCCATGGACCCTTTTCCGGTAGCGTGCACCATTTAGTGGACCATTTATCCTGAGAAAAAAGTTGTGTTCCCTCCCCTTCCGCTTCATCCCCAGATGACTTTAGCGATGTGGTACTTTTTTGAATTCAGAGCCCAGTTTGCTATAGCCAGTTTAAGAGTGATGCAGGGCAATGGTAATTAGAAGGTGTAATTAACTGTAGAAGCTGCTGATGCTGAATGCAAGTAGGGAAGGGAGCTGGACAGGTTTCAGAGAATTCGATTGCCTTTTTCTTTCCTAGTGTGACTTTAGAACGAAACCTGCAGTTACGGTAGCTGGGAAAACAACTTTTTCATCTTTTATCTGCTCTTGTCCTTCAGGACATGGCAAATGGGTCTTTAAATAAAACTTCATACCTGAAGGAGGAGAACTGTGTCATTAGGCATGTTATAGGGTGACTGCTCTTTCTGATGGCGCATCTGGCACTGGATGTGTTTGGAGATGAGACTCAGGCCAGGCAGGCTGCTCTGTTGCTGCTGTGTGTCACCCTGGGCACTGCCCTACTGAAGGACTGCACATCTGTGAGACTTTCTCAGCCAAGAGCACAGTGCAGTGGTGAAATTGAAGCCTCAACAGTAGAGATGCACTCCCAGTCCTTGGAAGGCAAAGGGGGGAATATGGTGGTGACTGGGAATCAGTTGCCCTTGCCTCCCCATGGCAAGATATACTTCCAGCAGTGCATCTTTCCTTGAGGTGAGGCCAAAGATGTGTTGTCTGTGTCTGCTAGGCTTTCAAGGGAAGAGGGGTAAGGTTACCGAGTTTTTGTCCTCCGTTAATCGACACATTGATAAGAAGTTTCAGAAGAGAGCTATTGAATAAAATAGAGAAATTTAGATGTTCTGACTGAGTGGCATGTTGTCTCCACATTCAACACACTACACTGAAAATTTCCCATGAACATGTTGATTTTTCATGTGCCAATCTGGTATGCGCATGGGATACACAGTGGAAGTTGTACGTGGGAAGATGATGATGCTCATTTAGTAACGCTTGCATTGTTTGACCAGGACTGCCCGCTCCTTGGGTGAAATATAACAGCCCGGTCTGTATTGCATTATTTGCATTTCCTCCCTCAACCAAGGGAAAAGGACCTGTTGTGTGGTAGGTTATTGCCGAAGAACTTGTCCGTGTGGTCTACCTCAGCTGTTGGCAACTGGTAAATAAGGCTGAATCTATATTAGCTGCCCAGGCTGAGCCAGGTTTCCTCAGGAGACTCAAGAGCGGGACTGCTGTAGTACCACACACATCACCTGTGGTCACCAACCCTGTACATCTCCTCCTGCCTCTCCTGCATTAAAACTTGTATTCTCTGATTCTGTCCCTCTAGATGACGCTGCACAAAGACCCGGAGAGTGAAGACTTTGGATTCAGTGTGTCAGACGGCCTGTTAGAAAAAGGTGTCTATGTAAATATGGTCCGTCCGGATGGGCCAGCAGATCAGTGTGGCCTCAAGCCATATGACAGAGTCCTTCAGGTAATAAATGCAAAATGCAGTTCTGGAGGCTGGGACGGAGTGAATGAGTGGCTGAGAGGAAGAGAGAAGTGAGAACCATCCATGGCAACACTAACTTTAATGAAAGGTAATAGTTAGCCAACTAGGTGAGCACCTAACCACCAAGCTGTCAATGAGACCTGTGTTTTATGATAAGAAATCACTAGATAGCAAAGGTGGTTTGAACTGTAGACTACACCTATTCCAGGGAACGTTTCCATGCAGAGCCTGTCCCAGTCCTGCTCTTTTTGAGCTGTGGCACCTCGAAAAATAGACAAACAAAAAGCCTTGTTGCTTTCCCCCTCGCCCCAAGTCCATTTTCTTGTCATTTAAGACGGTAATTTTTTGGATGAACCAGACTGTGTTGACCAATATTTGTTCTTGTGTAGCCCCTGTGGAGTTAAGTGGTGTTCATGAAGTTCTGTGCATGCCTTTGACAACTCAGAGTTTTCTAGGAAACATCCTTCAAGCAAAGTGTTTTTCGTGGATATTTTTCTTCGAAAGATACTTGATCTGAAAATGACTGATGCAGAAACTGAATAAAAATTCTGGTCAAAAGCACAGTCTGTAGTAAATATAACTCGGGCATATCTAACTACCAGATGGAGAGTAAGAGCAGGGTGAGTTTTGGAGATTGGAGAGGAACTTTATACGGATGAAAAACGAGTATTTGATCTTTGTGGCAACTCAAGCAGCAACTGAGAAAGTGCAATCCAATGGAAAATTGCCACCATTTGGAAATGCAGATATTGTGACCATATTTGGAAACACTCAGAAAGATGTTTAGTTTTACTAATTTCTAGGCGGGGGTTGTTAGCACTAGGATTAGAGCCAATATATTATGTACATCAGGTAACTGGAGAACTGGCAGCACTGTGGGAAACCTTGTCTAAGCTTGTTATGGTCTCCAGCCAGTTGGCTGCTATACAATTATTTCTTCTCGGCTTCAAATAAAAGATGGTGCAAGAATGAACAAGAAGCTAATTAGGCTCTGGGCTGCCTTTCTGTTGAATGTTGGATGTGTCGCTCTTTGTGAGTGCCAAGTGCTCTGGGAGGTGTGCCCGAAATCCTAAATGGAGTGGAGCGGAGACTTTTGAGAGCCCCCTCTTCCACGTGCTGCACTGCACGACTTACACCTACAAGAAGACACGGCCATTGCCATCACTTTGACGTGCGCAGCTATGCTGAATGAGGACTTTGCAGACCTGGCGCAGGCATCTCCAAGCAAGAAGCACAGCTATGCATTGCTGAGGACGCTTCGCTGTGCTGCTGATTATGGGCGCACCGATCTGCCCGCAAGCAAGCTCCAGCACTGAAGGCTGGCGAAACCCCACGTCCCTGCTAACAGGCCCTGTGCCCGTCCGCTAGATGGATTAGCCAGAGCACGACATTGCGCTAACGTGACTTCTGCACTGGAACTGCCTGCCTGGTTGTAGAGCAAGCTTGTGTCTTGTCTCTCCTTGGTGGTGTGTGATCTGAAAGTTGTCATTAGTCACTTCTCTGTAAGGAGCCGGTACTGGGACCAGGGCAGCTGAACTGTGTGGGTGCTGACTGGGGCAGGGGCACACTGCCACTGTCACAGAGCCCAGCTAAGGCACTAAGCCTGGGGAAGGGTTTTGGGTGTGCGGGTTGCATGGACTCATCCAGCCCTTATCCAGTGAAGGAAGCAAAGCCTGGCCCCAGGGATTATGTTTGCCCCAAAGATGGGTGGGAAATTCCTTTCTCTCTTCCCAGCTTCCCCTCCCCCATGCAGTTTGCCAGTCCCCTCCGTCCTGGGGCAGAGCCGGAGCGGTTCTCGCAGGTGACCTAGCCTTGAAATGTGCATGAAGTTCTGCGAGGGACAGCGGGAAAAGCTCTTTCACTGCTGGAACCTGCAGAGAGGGTTGGCACTCTGAAATGTTCGTGTGGACGCGCATCCAGACTCCTCTGAAGCAAAGGCTGTAAATGGGGAGAGAACCTGTTCAATGTAATCTTGATTTACTGCCTGTAGCCTGCATAGATGCACGCCTCTTAAAGGCTGATGCTGGCCAAGCTGGCAAACAGTGGGCTAAAGACCGAGGGTCTGAACTGTGTGTGTTTGCTAGGTGCTGAGTACCCCGTATTACAGATGTAAGGCCAACAAAAACCACAAGGGCAAAAAAACCCATGGAAAATGGCAACCTTTCTCTTGTAGGCTTGAACTGGTTTTGAGCCCTGCAGAGCTTAATAGCTTTAATGCTGCCCTAGACACCCAGAGTCAAGATTTATGCCTGATCCAGACCTTTTTTCCCCTTCCCCTCCCAGTTGTTGTGGTGTTTCTTGCTAAGAAAAGGACATGCCCAGGTTGGAGGGGTCCCCACTCTCTGATCTCTTGCAAGCCTGAATCAGGGCACCCCCGCAGTGTAGTGTGTTTTCACAGATGTGGGTTTAGTGCTCGCCTTAGGTTTTCTGACTAACAAACATGGTGTTTCTGTTGTTCCTCCCCATGGCACCTCCTAAATCCGTCCCGGCAGGTAAATCACGTCCGCACAAGAGACTTTGACTGCTGCCTGGCCGTTCCGCTGATTTCTGAGGCTGGAGATAAGCTGGACCTGGTGATTAGCCGCAACCCCTTGGCACTGGCTGCCAGTGCTCCCCGGGAGGGGACCGGAGAGCTGCTGGTGCAGCCAGCCACCGGCACCGAGCCCAAACCCAGCGTGCAGACCCTCTGAGGAGTGAGCGAGCGGATGGTGCCCTTGGGCCCTGCCGTGGCTTCTGCCTAGCCGTTGTGGTATTTGGGGTGTTTTTTCCTGTTTTGCGCTGGTATTTGTACGTGCTGTGTGTACCCTAACCTGCAGGGGGGAGGTGTGTCTGCACTGAGCTTGTAGACCACCAAACGTTGCTTTGAAGGTCTGAACGGAGCTGGATGAGCATCCTGGGCTGTGGTGAACGCTGATGGTGGAACGAGCCACCGACAGCGGGTGAGAGCCCCCGCAGCCACCCCCAGCACCGGGCGTCCTCCAGTCCGGGCCTTGGCTTCCAGGGGGTGTGAGGTCAGGAGGCAGCTCCTGGCCTTGGACACCATCCCTGCCCTTACGTCTGGGCCATCCTGTAAACACACATGGTGCTATTCTTTTTCTTGTTTACTTGGTTTATCACATACAGCAAGATTGAAACGACTTTCTTTTCCTGTTGCACCCAGCTCTGCCCCAGAGCATCCCTTAAAACACTCCTGATAAATTGATTTCCGCAGCCCCTTTCGCTCCTGGTGCAGGGCTGTGGAGAGCCCTATTGAAAAGGCACTTCACAACTTGCTTGATAGTGCCTAGATGCAGTTCTTTGTCAAAAATGGATGTTTGCAGCTGCCTCCTGCCAGCCCCCACCCCGCCGCACCCACCACCCGTCGGCGGGAAGAGGCGCCTTGTCTGGCCATCGATTCCAGTGAGCAACGCAGTTTATCTGTGCTGACATGTTTCTTACGGAGCAGAAAACCATACGCAGGAGTAAAGGCCCTGAAGGTGGCCCAAATCCCTGGCCACCTTGCTCGTTTGGGCCTTATTGCCTGCAGATCTGGACTGCGTCGGCAAGTAAATAGCGGAATAGCGTCCTTAACCCGCCTACGGAGGGGCTTTCCCCGATGTTTTGGATCAATAAAACTGTGTTGTCTCCTGCCAGGCAGCAGCACAAGCAGCCCTTGGTTAGCTGGAGGTTGTCTCTTCTGTGCGCCCTGGACGGGGTCACCCGAGCGGCAGCGCCAGCGCGAGTTCCCGCGCAGCCAGTGGGATTTGGTGCTCGCCCGCAGCCTGCCCTCCTTGGCCCGTTGTCGGCCTCTCTGTGGCTATCAGCATGACGCCTTCCCGAGTCCCTGCCCTCGCCTCCGAGCTCCCGTCCTTGTGTTGACGATACGGGCGTGAGATTTGCATCGGTTTCGTGACCTGCCTGCAGCGACCTGATCAAAACGCAACCGTGGCTGCTCTCTCTTCCTCCTCGTCTCCCTCTGTAGGCAAAGTCTCCCTTCCCCGTGAGGTCCTCCTCCCCATGGCCGGCACGGCCACCCGCTCCATGTTTTACGTATTAGCACTTTATTCTGATTTTAATGCCCTAGCAGACCTTGCATGGGCCTGACCCAGGCATCTCAGCAAGGCTTGGGCACAGGAGACTCCGAGAGCTCTGGTGGCCCCTCAGCCCCCCAGGAGCTGGCGGCCACCTCCGTTGTTCCTCGCCGATCCTTTCGGTTTATCCATCGTCTCCGTGCTCGTGGTGCGTTTAGGCTATAGCGGTGTACGCGACGCGCTGTGCCGCGGCTGAGCCAGGACTAACTTCCCCAGCCGTCCTCGAGCTGGTTTCCAACTCTGCCCCTCCTCAGTAGCTCCAAGTGTCGGGGTGTTTCTTCGCAACGCGCGTCCAGCCCCCCATCCAGCTATTTGTCGTCGTAGCCATTTTCTCTTCGAGTATGCAATATCCCATACCATTGCTGCCACTACTAGATAACGTGCCATAATTGATACTGTGGAGCATTGACAGTGCGGCCGAAAGTGTTTTTATATGCAATATTCTGAGCAGCGGAAGCTCACGGGGGCTTCTCATAGGTTTTTAATGAAGACTTTTATTAAAGGCTTTAAAAAAAAAAAAGGAAGAAAAACTTGGTCCTTGTATCCCTTCCTATGCATTTTGAATGATATTAAGATGAAATGCATTACTTAAATGTGTATTTTTATCCATATATTAGAGTGTATTCCTTGTAAAGTATTTTTATATGCTAATTTTCTTATGTATCTATGAAAGCACAATATTTAAAAGTACAGCATTTCAAAGAATATTTTAGTCCTGTTTTGGACCTATTTGTAAATCTCTGTATTTAAATGGGATTGCAATGACTTTGCCTTTTTTTTTTTTTAATTAAATAAAAGCAAATGAAATGCCTTTCTCTCTGTTCCCACGTCCCTTTCTGCTAGAGGACGAAAAGTGAGGCAACGCTCTGCTTCCAGCCCTATTTTAACGTGCTTTGAGGTCAAATTTGCCCTAGAGGGATGCTGGTTATGAAGGACCTCGAGGGACCCGAGGCAGCGGGCGCGCGGGCAGCTTTGCTGGGGAGGGGGGACGGCGCCGCCGTCTGCAACCCTTCGTCCGCCGGTGGTTAACGCGGGTGTTTGCAGAGGTTGCGCCCCGCAGGGAACCGCTCGTTGCCGTAAACAGGCCTTATCGGTCATCGCTGGCCGCTGCCGACCGAGGCCGCTGGCGCCGGGCGCTCACCGAAGCCGCTCGGAGCCGGCCGCGGCGCTGGGTGCTCACGCGAGGTGGTGGGCGCGGGGGGCCGGGCGCGTGCGCCCCCGCTGCCTCCCCCGTGCAGCAGGCAAAGGTTAGCACGGTGCTGCCTGCCTGCTGTGCGCTGCCAGGCGCCTCCGCGTGCAACGCGTCCCCCCCTGCCCCGCGAAAGTCACCCCGCTGCAGCCGCCGACCGGGGCCGGCAGCCCGATGGAGCCCTTTTGCACCACCTTGCTGCTGCGCTTACATTTTTTGATTTATTTAACCGTCTGGCACGCTTCTGCAATCGCTGCCTACGCGTCAGGGAAAGCTGGCTGCAGAAACAGCCTAACGTGGGGTCCGAGGGTGAAGGCGTGCCTGTCGCCTTGCTTTCCGGCTGTGCGCGTGGTTTTGGTGTGCGCAAGCACTGGGGAGAGGCGCTGCAGCGCGTGCCAAGCGGGTGCAGGTGCTGCGGCGGCAGTGTCCACAAAGGACAAATCCAGGAATTTGGGGGGCCCGGGAAGGGGCGATGGCCGGGTCGGGGCCCTCCGCCCACGACCGCTGCGCCCGACAGCCCCCAGCGCAGCAGGCAGTGGGGCTAAGCCTCGGCGCCAGGGCGTTTCAAAAATAACAGCCACCTAAGCGTGCTCGTCTTCCTTCAATTAGAGAAATTGGAGGCCCCAGCATGGCCTCGCTGGCTTAATTTGCATCCGCCTAACCGAAAAAGCCATCGGCTAGCCTCAAATGCTCATGGCCATAAACGGCTAGCTTCCCCCCCCACCCCGTTGGGCTGTTGCGATGCATTTGGACCCACGGAGCACGCGGGGCAGTGCAGTGCCCTGGGACGGTCGAGGGGGGACCGCTAACGCCCGCCTTTTCCCTACCTTCTTGCTGCCTTTTAAGAAGGGGGACGTGGCCAAAGGGTGCTGCTAAAGGGGGGAAAAAAGCAGCACCAGCGAAGGAGTAAGGACCACCATGGGCTGGGTGAGCCCGAAATGAAGCCTTGGTCCCTCCTCCTCTGCTCCCAAATTCGTGGTTAAATCTGACTAAATATCCAGGGAACGTATTGAAGCCTGCCGACGAACCTGAAAAGTGCAGGGCCTTGAGCATTAGGTTTAAAAAATACCTGTTGTAACTATGGGGGGGCAAGTGTAAACCTAAGAGGCTTGATAAGGTCATTCAGGAATGTGCTCCAAAGTGTGTGTGTGGGGGGGAGCGTGTGTGTGTGTGTGTGTGTGTGTGTGTGTGTGTGTGTGTGTGTAAATGCACGCATATATATAGAAATAAACCACACACAGAAATGCACGTGTGCGTGTATGTGTGTATGTGTGGCAAATTTTGTGGGGGGGAAAAAAAGAAAAACCGCACTACGTAAGTCTAAAGTTCAAGTCGAGTGACTCAATCTGACAGAAGCATCTGTGAGCCTGTCTGGTTTATAAAGGAAAGTTTTATTTTCTGTTATAAGGTGATTACAAACTCATCTAAAAAAGCAAAGATGACTTAAAAATATCCATATACATTTTATTTATCTAAAAAGCAAAACAGAAACTGCAAAATACTAACATTTACCATATCCACAAAGGCTAGGGTTTTAGGATTAAATTACACTCCAGGATCTTTTTCAAATACAAATAGTCCTTCTTGGAACACACACACACACACAAAGAGTTTTAAAATGTTTTAAAAAAATTTGTAAGTTTTTTTTTTTTTAAAAAAGTTCAGCTGACGGTTTTAAGGAGACCGTCACTGGAGGACTCTCCTTGTTTCATGTGGTACTCATCACATTACTGTCGTCACAGTTGCTAGGAATTTAAATTAAAAAAAAAAAAAACCACCACTGTTTTTTTAGGCAAATACATCAAACAAGATGGACCACCTCTTATAATGTGAAGTCCCTGGAAACCGATCAGGTAAAAAATCACAACAGCACACTGGAGAAAAACAACATCCTATCGAACACGGAGCGTTTCAGAACAGTCCTGGGATGCTGCAATGCCGAGAGACCGTTGCGGGCTTCCAGCCCAGGAGCGGATGGCAAATGCACTCTACTTGCCCCCCCCTCGGGGGTTTTTGTTTTTTTTTAAGCCTCTCAACACAATTTTGCCACTGTTCTCATTTTTTTCCTTTATATAGTGAATTAAAAAAAAAAATATTTTCAACATCTCAACTGCAGAAGCAGATGCAAGAGCTTTAGAAACAATATGTATCATGCTAACATGTACTATGCTACAGGCGTGAAGCCTTCTCCCACATACACACATGCTGCCCTTTAGCTTTATTGCATTTTTTTTTTCTTTTCTTCTTCTTTTTTTTTTTTTTTTTTTTTTGGCATTTTTCCCCCACTTTTCCTTCTGCTTTCTCAAGTCCAGCACCAGCTTTGCCTGGGCTGCGTAGGGCAAAGCCGGCGGCACTGCCCAGCACCGCAGTGCCTGCGGAGCCAGGCCAGCCTGGGGAAGCACTGCACACTCGCTTTTTTTTTTGAAAACTGCCTCCAATCCGCTTCACTTTTAATCCTTGGGGCTTTGTAAAGCTTGTGGCAACTACTTTACTTCGGACAGGTTTTTCTGATTATTTCAAATGATGACAGAGGAGCAGTGCCAAGAGCACATGGCTGTATTGCGAGGCAATAGCCTAGTGATACCAGGAAGGTCAGCAGCTTTTCCAAATGCAAAACCTGTCACAAAATTTTTCACTTTTTTTTTTTTTTGGGGGGGGGAGGGTGTTTTCTTCATGTTTTTCAATCTGCAAAATTTTGACTTTTCCTTTTTTTTTCTTATTCAAATATATTTTGACTTTTTTTTTTTTTTTGGCTTATTCAGAGCATGCCTGGAGCTTTTTCAGCTCTTGTTTTAGGACTTAATTTAAATAGCCAATTTGTAGTGACAATTGCAAAAAACACAAAAAGTTGACTTCCCCCCCACCCCGTTCATTTTTTAATAGGAAAAAAACACGTTCAGAAAGTAAGTGTTTTGTTTTGCCTTTTTTTTTTTTTTTTAAAGCAGGGAACCATTGCCTGTGAATAGTTTTATTTTGGGAATGGATGGCAAGAGTAATGACCCGGTGGTGGGGCAGGAGTGAACATAGCAATGCCTAGCTAGACCTAGCATTGGTTATGTTGGGCGTCTTCCTTGAGCAAATTTTCCAGTCAACTTATATTGACCATTGATATCAATTTTTTTTTGTTGGTTTTTTTTTTTTTGGTGATCAAAGCATGCAGATTAGGAGGCCTCTTTTGCAACAGTTAGTGCCATTCTTAGGCATCCCTATTTCTTGAGTAAGGCTTGTTTGGCGCTAGCTACGGTAGGGACTCAACCCAATGAGTTTAGTTCTTCTTCAGCTTGTCTTGAGTAAAAGAAAAAAAATTGCTATTAGGCTCTGACAATTCCCAACCTTTGCTCATGCAAATACACAACTACACATGAAATCTAACCACAGGGCTTTGGATGGTGATCCTGAAGGAAGCAAGGCCAGGGCAGCCACTGGAGACCACACCAAGCTCTCCAGGAGCCCAGCGCATCCTCCAGTCCAGCCTCGAGCCTGTCCCTCTCAGTGCAGCCCTAGTCTCGGCCGGTGTCATCACAGCCCCCCGCTCCCCCCCCCCCCATTACAGCCCCCCCCCCACCCAGCATGGCCAATTTAGAATAGGCAGTTTGGGCTCCCCAGCAGGTAGGCTCGCTCTTTCTTTGCAGATGAGAAGTGCCTGAACTTTCTCAATCCTCATCCCAGCTAGGTCTGCAAAACCTATAGGCGTAATTTGCAGCCTAGAAATAGAAGCAATGATGTCCCCAATGATGACCCACTTTTGTGGCTGGGTGGGTGAGTGGGTGGGTGGAAGACTTCACATAATATTCTACTTAAGCACAGATTTATTTTTTTTTAACTGAACGTGAGCAACTTGCATTGAATCTCCTGGATATGATGTCAGGGTCATCTTTCTTCCAAGTGTACTTGAACTGCTTAGCTAACTTGTCCACTCCATTCAATACACAGCTTATTTAACACTTTATATACACTATGCCTCTGCCTGTGATCCTGCAGTGACCACAAGACGCAGAAGCTAAGAATCGGTTATTCAAAATGTTAAAGTCCTCTGGTGGAGCTTTGCCGTTGGTAGCAGCAGGTAGGCGCTTTGAACCCAAACGTGACAAGCACGACCTCACCAAAACTGTAAGGCTCCTTAGCAAAGAAAAGCAGACTTGAGCGGAGACCGGTAAAGGGCCTAGCGAATGGAAATGTCCATCTGTCTGCAGATCTACTTGAGTTGTCTAACAGCGCAACAGAAATGAGGAACTGGGAGTATCTGCAATTGAGAGAGGAGGCTGCACGCCAGACTGAACATGAGCTGGTGCTCCAGCTAGCTGCCGCAGGTGCTATCTGGATGGTGGCAAAAAGGCTCTGCTGATGGGTTTTTGTGTTACAATGAGCAGAAGGTTGCGAGTTTCTTTCTCTTTTCCTCCACTCCCCAAGAGCAGTGGGAAAAATCAGTTTTCCTGCTCCACCTCCTCTTCCAGCAGACCCTTCCTAGCTGCTAACTCCGCGCCACGAACTGCTTTGCTACTGCAGGTCCAACACCGGCATTGCTTTGGATGGAAAAAACAAAAAACAAAAAAAAAAACCCAGCCGTTTGGCTTTTATGTTTTCATTTCTAACACAAGAACAAATCCATTGTGGACCTAGTAACTCACACTTTTGAGAGAGGACTTTTCTAAGTGTGGGGATCTGTTTTTGGACCAGATGAAAAGGAAAACTACAGATAAAAAAGGAAAACGAGAACAATAACAACAACAACAATAATAAAAAACAGTTCTATTTATGAAATCATACTGTTTAAATACCGAAATACAGACTACTGGTAAAGTCCCTTACAATAGATGCCCATTCAGTGATATCATAACTAGTGATAGGTGAACTGAAAACAAACTGAAGTTTGGAAAGTTGAGAACGATAAGGAACAGGTCTGAGAAGCTTGTGGGATAAATGTTCCCCTTTACATTTCTAGTATCTCCCAATTTCAGTTCAGCTGAAAATAAATACTGCTGAAAACCTGCCATTTCCAGTCTCAGAAGAACCTGTGAACACAAAGATGCATGAACTATGAAAAAGTGTGGCTTTTTGTTTTGTTTTATTCTGGTTTTAAACTCAGTGAGATTTGGTTCTAAAGATTTCATGCCAAAAGCCAGACTAATTTCTCCCTGGATCCAAACCAGTTCATCTATGACTAGTCATGATATTTTAATATAGAGTTCCTCATTTACATAAAACAGGTAAAATAGGTCACAAAAGTTTAAACAAGTTAGGAAAAAAAAATCAGTTGTATTTGCAATCATAAATAGGTAGAAAATACAGACCTTTTTTTAAAAAAATTATTTTTAATGAATTTGGCAGCAGATCATGTTGAAATGCAAATTTATCACCAAGAAAAAAGTTCAGAAAAAAGTGTTAGAAAAAACCAAAACTGTTAAAAAAAAAAAAAAGTGAACGTGCTCATTGGGAACTCAAAACCCAGAGATTAAAAAAAACCCTTATTTTTTATTTTTTTTCTGGAGGGGAAGGAATTGGGGAGAGGGACTATTTTCCCAAAACAATGATTTAGTCACGCTTCATGAATCCCGGCCCTTCTTTGCAGCCATGCTAAAGAGCACAGCGGGGCCAGAGAAGTTACATAGCGAACGTTTCAGTGAGGTTGTTGCATATGTGCAAGACTTTTTTTTTTTTCCTTTCACTTGGTACATGGAAGCGACTGATTTGAATGGCACAGTTTATATCGAAATGGGGCTGGGTTCTGGTTCTCTATTAGTTGTACTTTTAAAGGTGCAGTATTAGCCCTCTGGTTCTTAACGCAAAGATGCTCTCCACGAGGCGGGAGATGGCTCAATATCCACCTGACTTACCAGAGACATTTTTCATGTAGCCAAACCATTTTTCCTTTTTCCCGAACTAAAGTTTGTCTCAGCTATGCAGCATGAAACTAATGTGCAAACAAATCTCAAATGCAGATGTATGACAGTGTATCAAAAACAACCAAACAAAAAATCAAGCGTCAGTGTTTCCCCTGCACTCCCTAAACCATTAATTTAGACTCCTTACCTGCTACTCCCATCTTAACCAGGGAAGCGTGCCTGCTTACTGCAGGCACGAACTGCAACGCCAGAATGAGAGTCCGAGTCAAAGCCCACTACGAGAGTTACCTTTCATTCCACTTTTGTGCCTTTGACAGCTAAAGGTTTTATTAAAAGAAAAAAAAAAAAAAAGCAAAATTTCTCCAGTGAGATTCTCAAGGCCTTGGGATGGCTCTTGCCACTGGCCCAGAGGTAAAATATGATAATTGTCATCGCCAGCTGTGAAAAAGTTTAATCGATAACAATAACCAGAAAAGAAAACAAAAGCAACACTGCAGTGGCTAATTTCTTTCTGCAAGTCAGTTATCTGATTTAAAATATGCACAAATTCAAATTAGAAAAAAAAATGGAAAAAAATGTATAGATGCAGCCACTTTTGGGGTTTTCTTTTCTTTGCTTTTGGTCCATCTCTTAGATTTAAATCACTCCTCCTCTTTTACAGTAATACCAAGTTAATCAACAAGTATTTGTGCTGATGTGGCCAGTTAGTCCATGGCATATTAAAGAAAAATAAAACTACTGCATAGGAATGTTAAGAACTGGATATGTTCCTGTTTGAATGACAAAACCCACCCTGACAGCCTAAGCTGACAGTAGAATAAGCAGATACAAACTCTTGTTTTTATCAAGCACGTCCTCTAGATACCTTTGGATGGCCTAATTGTGGTATCATAAGAAGAAAAAAAAAATTCTCCCTCAAATACAATGCCCACTAGAAAAGGCAGACTTTCTCCAGAAAAACCTGTTCCCAGCACAACTTGCTCAAGTTTAAAGAAAACAGAAGGAAAAACAAATACAAAGGGGAGAGGAGGGGACTGTCCATCTTTTGGACAGCCTTCAGGGAGCAATTCCCCATGGCATTATCTGCCCACTTCAACTGCTGCACTTCCATTTCTACAGTCCTTGTAGTGGTTTCTCTTTATTCCTTAGTTTAACCTGCAACGGTACGCAATTCTGTGTGACCGCATACAAAAAAAAAAAAAATCTTTCAAGATCTTATGTGTTTCCTTTGCTTTAACTTAAAAGCCCTTAAGCTCAATTTCTTCAGGAGTTAGCTTCACAGGCCTCATAAAAATATGTTAGCCCTCCCTCACCCCAGAATAATTACAGTCTAACCCAAGACAGGCTAGGAGACTGGGCAATCTGTGTCTAGGTCCACTGCTACTTTTTAGCAACATGGGACGAGGTACTTGGCCATTATAGCTGTTTCCCCACCCAACTCCCCTAAATAAATAAATAAAGCAAATCTTGGTTACCACACTTGGTAAAGCATTTTTTTTAGCTACATGGATGAAAAGCACCTGTTTGCTGAGTCATATTATTATCTTCATTACTATTATTATTAACCATGTGTCTGTTATAAATACAGGTTACGGTGGGCGTAGGTGAGGGGCTTTGCTCTTACGGTCGGGAATGATCTAGTTCATGTTCACCTTTGGACAGTCAGAGTCCAAAAGGGTTTTGTTTTGTTTTGTTTTTTTTGCCCTAAAACAAAGTCCGATAGTTACCAAGCAAACCAATGACCAAGGAAACATTTGAAGCACCAAGAACACAGGTGCTGCTTTTCACCAGCACTTGCCCCCACTGTCTCAGGGACAGCCTGCTAGCCTCGTTTTGCAGAATTCAAGTTTACACCAGCGATACTTCAGCTAAAGTATGCTGCATGGGGAAACTAAGGAGCAGCACCTCAGTTCCCCTTACTCATGCACAAACAGCCAAGCATTTCATCTAAGTTAAAAAAAAAAAAAAAAAAAAAAAAAGCATGAACCATGCCAAATCTGGCAAATGCCTTCCTAAAAATCCTTCTCTTGTTTGGGTGACAGGGTCCCAACATCATGCTCGGACAGGGCAGCTATGAGCCTTTCCACACCAAACTTCTCTGCCTCCTTCTCAATCTTTCTGCTCCAGCTGATTGGCTGTATCTTTTTCCAGGGACTATGAGAAACATAACTGTACCCTTTTTCCTGATGGGACGCTGAAGCCTGTCGTTTACCACAACTGAACCAGAGGGTGGAAATACTACACCTTTGAAAAGTCTTTTGAAACAGTGTCTTTTTCTCTTAGTCTCTCAACAGAGCTCGTTCTGTGTGTTCTGTAGGTTACCCTGCTCCCAACCATACCAGCACCTAAAATTGCTTTTTGAGACTTGAATATATTGCTGGCAAGACAATCAATTCAAGTGGTAAGGTGTATAAGATTTAGAGATAAAGATATATATATATTTAAAAAAAACCCAATAATAGTAAATTCCTGTAATATGTCTAGTCTGATATGAAAGCTCTCCCTCTACAGAGAGACATCTGCTGTGATTACCTTACAAAATATTAAAAAAAAAAACACACACAAAAAATAACTTTCTCTGTGAGAAATAAAAATAAATCCTAGTGCAAATATAAAGCTCTGTAAACCTGGTCCTATGAGAATCTATGGTTAGTAAACGGCAGTTAAAGCAGGTTTATCCTCTCACAGAGAGAGCTCACATCATGGTTTCCACAATGATATGAGTTGGCTTGATCAATCCGCCATTTGATGTTCCATTGGAGCAGAAGGGGGTGCTGCTCTCCGTTTCTTTGGACCACCGATTCACTTCCTTAGGGGCAGCCACCGCTTTTATCCTCTGAAAGGGAAAGAAAGCAAAGGTGAGAAGGCAAAAGACAACTGTCTCCTCTCCGCGCGCAGGGTGGAGGACATAGCAACCCCAGGAAGGCAGCAAGTGGCATCCGAGGTGTGCATATGCTGTGTGACTGCAAGCACGATGGGGACAATGCTACAGCCCTGATGGTGAGTGGGGTACCACGTCCATATGCTCCTTTTGGACTTCCACTCAGCTGCAGAGCTTGACTTCAGGCTGGGAAGGTGGACAGACCAGAGGACATGAAGAGGGTTAGCCAGCCTCCTGGATGCTGGATTTTCTGTGCTGCAGCTGCTCCTCGAATTGCACTTCCTCATTCAGAAACAACTCTGCCTTTCAGTCCAACAGTTCTTGGCCAAGTGGCAACTTCTCTCCTACATCGCCGTTCACAAAGGACGAACTAAATGGCATCTGACCAGTGTTTACTCTCTTCTCTTTCCTAACATGGTTTTTGAGGAGTGTTTTGGCTTCTTTTAGACTTTTCTCTCAATAGATGGTGACAATGTAGGCAGGAAAATAAACACTCAAGAGAATGTTCTGGCCGCAGCTGAAAAAGACTATTAACACTTGGAGGAAAACATTCGAGTGTCTCTGCTCCAGGAAATGTTCCTTTTTCATTTTATTCCCTCTTCTTTTTCTAACCCAAAGTATCCCACTTTCTCCTCCAATATCCTGCTCTGCATATCAGACGGTCTCACTAGGGAAAAACAAAACTAAACCGAAACCTCAGAAGAGAAGTGCTAAGCTTAATGCTTGCACAATCTCTAAAAACTTTCTCCTGGAAGAAAAACAAGCCAGGAGAACCAGTGCTGAAATGTGAAGGGCAGGAGATTGCATTAAGATCTGAACTTGAGCGACTCCACACTGTCAAGTCTGAATCTGAATCCAAGATTTCCAAAGCTCAAGGGAATCTGCATCCAGTGTTTTGATTTTGACTAATTGGAAAATGAAAACGGCTAAAAAGTGAAGCACGTTGGCACCGGGGTTTGATTTCTGTTCAGCCCCCTCAGAGTGAAGGCAATGCCTGAGAGCCACAGAATCTACAGGTGTATCTGAATTTCCCTGACATTCAATGAGCTCTTAGACAGCAGGGTTTGATCCGGGTCTAGCTCTATCCAGCTTCCCAATGATCTTTAGGACGGTGCTTCCTTTTCCCAGCTGGCTCGAGAGCAGCAAAGAAAGGCTTTGCGTGCTTGTCTGCACACGAAGGCAACAATTTGCCAAGCTGAAAACTGCAGAAGTGGAAGGCAAGTAAAATCATCTGGTGTTTGTTTGAGGCCAGAAGGCTTTGTGTTTGTTCTGCTTCTACTGTTTGCCAAAAGGACAGGTGATCTTTAACAGTCTTATTTGCATTTGCTGCAGGAGAGGTAGCCAACTTTGCCCTACCTGGACAAGGTGCCAGTTTTGCAACCGTTCCGCTTATTTTGTGTAAAACAGAGCAAGTTAAAGCTCCCTTTCTCCTCTACACAGACAACTGTACACATAGGCTACACACCTGGTCACGTTACGGTCTAACTTATCGAGCTGATGAGGAAAGGCAGCATGTTGCGGCCCATATGCCCTATAAGCAGCCCGGTCTCTTAAAGTAAGGAGAGGTGAGGGCTACTTCCCCCGACCATGGGATCTCTCTTTTCCCAGTTTCTGTTAAAGCAAATCACCTGGAGTTGTCGTCAAATGCAAAGAGAACCTCCTCCCGCCCAACTCAGACCTGAATTCACCCTCCCACATCTGAGCCAGTCTCTGCCCCATAAGGAGGGTCCTTAAGGTGGTCCTTACCTCAATGAGTGACCCATCTGACTGTATGATGCGGATGACCATCACCATAGGGATGCAGATCATGGAGGAAAGGGCAAGAACCCAGCCCAGGCCAATTGCCCAGTCTGGGTATGTGTAGACCTTGTTGTAGGTCAGTGGTTTGTACTTGGCCAAAGAAAAGATAAAGCACCCCTGTGTGGAAGAGAAAGGAAAACAAAGTGAGGCTCAAAAAGTGCTGAAAGCAGCAAGGCTCTGGTGTTACCACTGGCGCTAAGGAAGACAGGCAGCGAAAGGCAGAGCTGACGGACACACAACGTATTTTAAGCCAGTGAAGCAATCATTCAGCCACTTAAATTACTGAAAGAGCCCTCTGCATCTGCTTATAGGCAGTGTTGCTTGACAACAGGGCGCCGACAGATGGTGCTGAGCAGCCGCAGCACGCTTCCTGGGGCTTTTCAGGGCTAAACAACTTGCTGTACATTGCAAAGAGCTTACTGGGATGTTCTTCGCAGCAAATGAAATATTCCAAACTAGGTGTCTGCCTCACACTGCTGAGATCTTTTCATTAAAATGGCCTCGTAGTCCTATTACTTAGAGCAGGGAGTGCTTTTTGGAGAGTGAGTTGTCTATGTCATGAAGCTAACATTTGCCAAGCCGAAGAAAAATCCACCTAGATTTAGCCGGCTACATTTTGCACAGGCACAGCAGAGAGATGTCACGTTGACAGGTAACATCGACAAAGGTCATGTCTTGGAGGAGTATGTTCAAGCCTCAGAATGCAGCAGTTCAGTTAAAGAGAAACAACAAGATGGAGGCTTGGTCCTGCAACATGGAAGACGTGAAACAGCAGGGTCAGTACTCACCACACAGAGAACTGGTGTGATCACGATCCAGCTCCATTTCATCCAAGGACCAGGTCTGTATCCAATCATATCCTCAATGGCATCATAAATATTATCAGCGCCTGTAATGGACAGTGAGCACATTTATCAGCTGTGTAAGGTAGTGGATTACGCTAAGGATTAAGCAGGATTACAGCTGCCTTCCTAGGTCCTGAGGGCTGCCTGAAGGGAAGAATAACCCCCTGTCTCATGAGAGCCTGAAGATGAGGGTGTCAAACATATTCCCTCAAAAGGATGAGCAGCTGAAACCCTCAAAAATGGCCCTCCACCCTCCATCACACACGCTCCACCCTCCAATCTCTGAACATGCTGGAGGGATCATCACGGGAAGGACACAACAGCAAATGGTACACCCAGGCTCTATGGAAATTTGATCCAAAATGCAGGCTTTTTTTGGTTTTGCCTTTTTAAGGAGACAGAACGAGTGAAGAATTAGGGAAATGACCAATCTCAAATTGCAAACATTTTCTGATCCCTCCAAAGCTACTGTCTCAGGAAGCAATTGAGGCTACTGCCAGGCTTTGGCAATCAGCACCGCTTGGAAATAACAGGACAGAATGCACTTTCCATTGGCTTTCTTCTCATATTTTCTATTTGGTTGGCTTGACCCCTGCAGACAGCTTTGAAAGGAAATTTTTTGAGAGACAAACAGAAGTTTTCACGGCTGGCCAAACTTTTAACGCTCATCTCTAAACTTAACACATGTAAATGCTTAATTGTGCCTTTCTTAATCAGCAATGGAAAAGCACTCATTTTTTTTTAACGAAAAACACTCGGGACTGGCTTGATCTCAGATTGCCTCCAAGAGGTCAGTGCAAATTTATATTTATGGCAAGAGTCTGCTGCTGGGAAGACGACTGTGGAATGGCTAACTGTTAAATGTTTGGCTAGCAAAATTGTCACTGACTCATCAAAAGGTATTAGATGAAAGGATTCTCACTTACCATAAACCCAGGCTACAGCAATACATTCAAAGAATGCAACCCACAAAAGGCATACACCACTAGCTGCATAGTAGTCAAAGAGTTGAAAAACATACATGCCACCCTGTAAAAGAGATGCATCATGGATTAGGATCCAGCAGGAAAAAAACCCTGAGCAGTCCAGGCCCAGCTCCAAATAAAATATGTTTGTGAACAGCAACTGCTTGCGAGGCACTTCTTTATGTCAAGTAACATCTACTAACCTATCTTTATGACTGCTCGCTAACAAGCAGCAATGATGTCAAACAGCTAGGTAAGGCAAACACCTGGCATTTTCTTCCCCAGAGAATACGCTTGTTTACTATAGAAAGCACTCTAAAGAAGAAGACGATTAACCAAAACTAAGCCACTTAGTATAATCGACTGAGACGCGTAAGTCTTTCCTTCTTAAAAGTATTTTAGGGTGGGCATTTATAGAAACAAATGACGTAAAGAAATAACAGATCTTTTAGATAAATGCCCCCAAAATACTAAAAAAATGCAAGTTAGCTCATCAGGAGGGTCCTCATTTATGAACTGAGTGGAAGGACTGCCTTTCATCACAAGAGCGCGTCTTGCCAACTCTTTTTTTCAGCTTAATACTGAACTGCTAGACCCATTGCTCTCACTACATGGAACTGTATATACCCTGCACCTCTGCTTGAAAAACTGAGTTTGCTAGGCACCGCTGTTACAGGTAGTATTTTAACTCCCACAACGGTCCTCTTCTAGTCATTTTTAAAATCTGTCTTGAATTTTATTTTGGAGATAAATATCAGTGCAGCCACTGGAACATATTCCAGTCTTGTTTATACTAGAATAAATCCAAGGGTATACAATTGATTCAAATCTGTGTAACTAAGATTAAAATCTGTTTCCCTGCATGCACTGGATGGAATCTTAATCTGCTTTACTGAAGGTGCCCATTGCGTTTCATCATTTGGAGCCAGATGTTAATATTCATACTCATGTTGATTAGTACCTTAGATCAGATTGGAATTAATGAGATTTCAGTTCTCGACTCCTCACACTGAAAAGGGGGGAGTATTTAGCTCTCTTTCAAAACGCTTTCAGGTCGAGAGATGAAAGAGGTTCTGGGGGTCTCAAGAACCCTGTTTTTCGGATTGCCTAATTCTGTGCAGTTTGATTTGTAGTGTAAATTGGTCTATGCAGTGACCGAAAATGAAGACTATTTCAGCATCTGTGTAACTTACCTCAGTCACCATAGTTAGTCCCAGAAGATAGCTAAGGAAACATACTATAGCGATGAAGATTTCCCGTCGGTAACCCTTCCTTAGGAAGGATGGGTGCAGATCAACTAATGACGTGATCTGTCCTTCAACTTCAACAAACTAAAGGAGAAAAGGACAACAAAGAAATGTGACTCGAAAAACACCCACCAGGCATTTTATCCTAGCTCATAATTAAACAAACACTCCACGGCAACACTGGAACTGTACTCTGTGGCAAAACACTACTCTGAACCAGTAACGCAGGATCCACCCCTTACAACCCAAAGGTTGAAGTGTGGGGGTAGTTTTCAGTTTGGAACAAGGTTTCAGAATTGCCGTTCATTTCCTAGCATCCTTATGAACTTCTAAAGGGACTCTGTAAATGCAAACCACAGGGATAAAGGAACTTAATTCGATGACAGGAAGGCACTTATGTGGCTTTCACGCCATAGCTGCTCCAGATGAATATGAGATGTGCGCTAGCAAAGAGGCAGAGTGAAAAACTCTCAAAAAAGCCTAAGCCTCCGGAGCGAGGACAGTACCTCTCAGTATCTTTTCTTCGATGTGCCCCAGCACCTCACAGATACTATTTTACCTCATTCCACAATTAGATATAATGCCACTCTTGGTTTTGCTAGTGAAAATCCAGCCAGTGGAAAGCAGGCTTTGATAGGCAGCCCTTCTTGACTGAAGTTGTCTTTCCTAAACCTGCGCGCAGAGTACTTATGACTCAGGCTATGGGATGCTTGTTTAACAATAACAGATCTGTTGATACATTTCCCGTACAAAAATTTGGTAAGCTACTTGCACGTGTATAACAAAAGCGCGGCCCTGAACAGGTTAGCTAAAATCTTAATTTATGCAAGACAAAGTATCTTCTTCCTACCCAGTGTCTATATGACTCTTAGAGTGCCCAGAAGTGCCCTGTAAATGGGACTTCAGCTCCTGGTCAAAAAGAGCAAGTTATTACAGGGCACTTCTGCAAATACACCACCAGATTTTGTTGCTCTCTGTCTTGTTGCTGTAGACTTCTGTAAAACTGGTTTTCTTTATAAATGCAACCATTTCCTTTGGTCTGATTTGATCTTAAATTGCTCTGGCATTCCAGAAACCTGCTTGACTGCACTCCAAAAAAAAGGAGGGCTGGAGGAGAGAAATTAAGCGCTCCAATTAGTTTTAATCATTCTACGCAGCCAGGAGCTTTTTAAAATTACTAGACAGCTTCCAATTTGCATAAGTACAGGCTTGCTGAACCACAGGACTGGGCACTTTCAAATTCATTTTGGAGTGATTGAAAGTTGCTCACTGGAGTTCAAAGATTAAGCCATAAAGAGCAATTTAGGACAAATGGAAAATCAAAATTATAATAGACAAGTGCACAACAACTGAGTAAAAATCCATTTATAGAGCTTTCTTCATATGGGGGAGGATTTAGGCTAAACAAACATTTCACCCTTGTCAGTGAGGTTTTTGTAATCTTAGTTACTTTCCATTTGAGTGCAGAAAGCTGCCTGTTGCCCTGAAACTTTAGCAATTTCAAATGTGTAGTCACTGCATAAACCGTAGTCACATTTGTTTCCTTGTAAGTGGACTATCTAGAAATGATTTACTGGTTCTTTTGTGGTATTCAGTCCAACATTCTTATAAGCAACCACTGGGAAAAAGAGCCTAAAAATCCTTGGACTGAACTTTCTGATTTTTTCATCCTCACTAATTAATAGCAGCATGTGCTATGCAAGTAGGAGAGCAGGAACCGTTCTGAGATGCTCCCTGGCCCGCTCGGAGGTGCTGAGGGCAGGCTGACACCGGAGAAGCTGCAGGATCCCAAGCTGTTCAGTATCTCTGAGAACGAGGCCAATGACAAGAGGATGGTTTTCTGCCCTCTAACAGTTTGCGAGGTTGCCTTGGATATACCGTCCAAAAACCATTGTGCTTTTTGCGCCTCATAAATGACTTTGCATTTCTTTGGCAGGTGGCAACCGTGGGAGCCTGTATTCCTTGTAGCTATTAATTCCTACAAAGTGTTTTAACGAAGGTGCTCACATAGTGCACCTCCAACTGAGTGCAATGGCACAAAGTACCCTGCAACAGATTTCTATAGGCTATCATCCATTGGCTATCACATACACAGTCGATCACATTTTTGCACCGATAAGCCACATCTCTCTTACCGAACATACTCACCTGGCTATCCAGTCCAAGCAACAGAAGCATAATAAAAAAAAGGATTGCCCAAAAGGTGGGCAGCGGCATCATGGACACGGCTTTTGGGTAGGCAATGAAGGCCAGGCCTGGACCTAGAGGAGAAAGAGAAAATAGGAAAGGGGGAAGGGAAGGGAAGAGAAATAGTAAGTACCAGCTCTTTGGCAGAGGTAGGCACACTCAAATGCAGGAATGCCTGGTTCCGTTCAGATAAATCCAAACGCGGCTGGAAATACCAGAAGTGAAACAGTTTGGCTCTTTTATCTGAAAACGAAGCACGCATGACTACAGCAGAAACCACAGGCAACCCCCCGAGGCCGTTGCTAACAGACCACCAGTTTTAACATCTGTCTCAAACATGCCCGTAATGGATCTGTTCCTACACCTGCCCCGCGCGGCTGCAGCGCCGGAGCGGGGAGGGGGGTGGGGGCCGAGGGGGGGGGGGGTCGCAGGGGAATGGCAAAATCCCGTCGCTAGCCCCCATGAGCACGATGAAGATGATGATGATGAAACTCTTTTGCATGCAGGGAAGGGACTCTGCTCCAAAGGCTCCCCGGGATCGGCACTACAGCACCCGCCACCTCCCACCGTGGGCCAACTCCAAACCCTGCATGATTTTCCGGAAGGAGGGTTGGGGAGGGGGGGAGTTGCGCTCCAGGAGACGGGCAGCTCCTCTGCAAACCCTGCACTGAAGCGAGCAGGCTAGTCCTGGCTAGAGCACCTGTGCCTGGCTCCCTGGAAAAGTGCCTCCCGCTCCTAGGAATGACTGGTGTCAAGGAAAAAAAAAAAAAATCACTCCCCCCGCTCGGATGCTATCGTGCCCCACTACGCAGCCGGCCTGCCGCCGGGACCCTGGGTAGCACCACCGTCAGGAGCAACCGCGAGATGGCCCAGTCTGGGATCACCATCGGGGCTGGCACTAAAGCTCCTGGCACGGGAAACAAAAGCCTAGCCGTTAGGCTGGGTCCGGCCTGCTCCGGGGCAGCAGGATGGGAGAGGCCGGCAGCCGCAGGCGGACCCGCCGCGCGCCGGGCTGCAGGGGCAGCGCCCGCGGCACTCGGGTGCTGCCCGGCCACCGCTCCCGACAGCGTTTTGCACCGAGAGAGGAAGAGCCCGCTCCAAGCGGGAGACAGGAGCGCTGCGGAGCCGGCATTTACCGCCGGCGCCGGCAGGGGCCGTCACGTTAAACCTGGGAATGCCTCTTGCTTTTTTTTTTGTTTTGAAGGAGCCTTAAAAACCAGTATTTCCCATGCTTTTTAAGCAGATGTAAGTAAAACTTTGTTTGCAACGAGGGAAGGATTTCTCTTTTTTTCCCCCCCACTGCTGCAGTGCGGGGACTGAATTCTCTTCTCTAATCTGTACCGGAAAAAAAATCTCTAGAGCTGCTCTTCCTACCTCCCACTTTTCCTTTGCCACAAGAAAGATGGAAAAAGAAGCGAGGGGAAGAAGTTAAAAAAAAGAAAAAAAAAGAAAAAAGACTTTTTCCCCCCCAAAAACTAAAGAAAACTTTAAGTCACTGAAAAATACCTGAACAGAAATAAATACAAATTAGCCAACAATCGAGCAACTAATTTTATTTAAAATGAAACACAGCTAGGATTTTATACGACAGAAGATACCAAAAAAAAAAAAAATTGGTGGCTGTCTAAAATTTGTGTGTGTGTGTGTGTGTGTGTGTGTGTTGGGGGGGGGGTGGCTTTCCCCCTCCCCGACCCCGCTCCAGCCCGTCCCGATTTGTGGATGCAGTACACCCTCCCCCAGGAGGAACTGCTCCAGGATGGCATTTGCAGTTTGTCTGTGCCGAGGGGGTGAGACAAATGCAAAAAAAACCAAAAACAACAACAAAAAAAGCCAGCTGCCCTCACTCAAACTGCCTGAACTGCCGCCGCATGCTTCGCCCAGGGGAAGGGGCCTCGCGCGGTGGTACGGCCTAGGGGCCCGAAGCGCTGCGCTAGCTCTTACTCTCCTGTGAAACTAATAGAATAGAAATAGGGGAAAAAAAAAAAAAGCCCATAGGGAACCCCGTTAAGGAGTTTTAAAGCTGTTTTTGATGTGGAACGCGGGTGCTGGCAGGGATGGGGTTTTTGGCGGGCCGTTTGCGGCCGGGGGACGAGGCCCCGCTGGGAACGCGGCCCGCGGGCCGAGGAGCGGTGGCCGCAGGCGCTGCGGAGGGGCGCGTGCGAGCCGAGGCGCCGCAGCCCGGCCTGCTTAACCGGACTCGGCTGGCAAATGGGATTAAGCCAAGGCTGGTCTTGGGACCGTTTTAACGCTGGTCCCGTAGCAGCGGGCGCTGCCCGGGCTCCCGCCTCTCACGAGCGGGTGTCCCAGGAGGGCTGCGCAAGGGTCTGCTGAGAGCACGTTCATTGGCGTTTCTCCCCCCTCCGCCGTCAGCTCACAGGAGCCTAACGGGGAAATAAGGGGTGTCGAGCACCGGGCAGGAGGGACCGAACCCGCCGGGAGGCGGCGGACGAGCCGCCGGCCCGCGCTGCCGCAGGGGAGCGGCTGGGACGTCGCGTGACGCGAGCTCCGCTGAGGGAGGCAGCGAGTGACCCCCACCCCTGGGGACCGTTTCGGCCGCGGCAAAGCCTCCCTGGGGATGTCGCCAGAGCAGCCGGCGGCGACGGGCAGCAGCCCCCCTTCCCCGACCGGCTGAGACGGTGGCGACGTCTGGCTGCGGCCAGCTAGGGCTGAACTTAACTACTCAAACTAGAAAACCCGAAGGGGCCAACGACAAAATCTGCAACGAGCCCAAAGTCGCGTTCTGAAACGACACAGCGCCACTGCTGTCCCAGGTATGAAACCGGGATCACGCCAGTCCCCTTTGAAAAACGCTTTTTGAGCTCTTGATGGGGGGGGGGGGGGGAAAAGCTCTGTAAGCCCCAGATCCATCAGTTAATTTGCATTTAAACATTGCTTAATAGTGCAGTGCTGCTATTAAATTATTTGATTTCCAAAAAATAATGCAGTGCTACTGTGAAATTATTGGACTTACAAAATGCCAAGCAACAGGAATATAGCTGCCTGTTTATCCGTGGATTTAATTAATCAAAATTAGAATAAATATTGACCAGAAAAAAAAAAAATCAATGTGTAAATACTTAAAGACACTACTCTTGGAATTGATCCACCTACGTATTTAAAAAGTGGGGCTATTTACAATTTATTCAGTAGGAATTTTCCCTTGCTTCCTGTACTCAAATAAAGCAATCAACCTCTGATAAAAATAATCATTATGGCCAAGAGACTTAACTAATTGCAATCGCAAGAGCTATGCCAATTTTAGCCACCCAAGAATCCAGCGGTGCCACCAGCCTCATTAGTTTTTCATTAGCCCTTGTAATGTGAGGTATTTTTCATAAAGACTTAACTCCTGGAGTCATATGATTAGAAGACAGATGATAATCTGGGTTTTTTTTTTTTTTAAATGGTATGTGTGCAGAGAAAAGCTTTCAAATACTATACAGGTGAATTATAATTGCTCAAAAAAATCAGAAAGAAATGGTAAAAGCACACTGAGGTGACACTGTATGAATCTGATTAGCTTTAAGCCTGCCTTGTGCCTGTTGAGGCCTGACTTGTTATTTTTGAATTCCTGGGGCTGGTAATGCCCATCTACCCTGTCTGTTCACCATCTACTTGAAAACGCGTTGCTACAGCTGCCTGTACGGATAAGACATGCACAGAAGAAAAATGTCATCTATATTGTCCGAGATATATTCACATGCTGTGAGGATTTAGCCTCCTCTAGCCGCATGCGCGTGGCTGAATATCAACGGCAAGAACACGTTCCGAATCAGGGACGACTCTAAGGGTACAGACCGTTTCAAAATGGACTTCTCACAATTGTATCAACCTCATCCTGAAGCTACATGTGCTAAAGGCAGGACTGCAACAACTAGAGTTACTGCGGACGAAATGGTCCACCGAACCCAAGAGAATTAGTTCTCCAACGTCTCTTGCCTTTCAACGAGACTTGGGAACGCGTGTCCCTTCAAAAGGCCAAGATAATATTCCCACTGTGAGCAAGCAAAACTTAAGCTATGAAAATACATAAATACTGGCTATTTGCACTTGAGTGGAAATAAAGGTAGCCTGATAAGAAGGATGGAATAAATTTTCGAATCAGTGACGTTTCTGGACCCTAGATAATGGTGTGGTTATCTTAGCGCTAATCTCAACTGAAATGGATTAACACCCTCTACGAAATGTGCTTACTGCCCTGTTAATCAAGACAGAGTAAACGACATAACCCACTGCTAACCGTCACTGCTCTAGATGCAAGCCCAAATCAACCGGTGTGAATGTGCTTATTTTTCTGGAGATTATGGGAAATCTTGTTCTGTTTTTAATTGCTTAGGTGTTAGCTGATTGAGTCTGCAGAACTTTGCTCACACGCTAGGCGGCAGTGCCCACCACCACTGCCACCAATACCATCGTACCTGACTCTGCCACATCAGCAATGTTCACCCCTTGCTCTTGTGCCATGAAGCCCAGGACGGAAAAAATTGCGAAGCCAGACACAAAACTGGTACCACTGTTCAGGCATCCCAGCAGCAAACAGTCCCTAAGTCACACATATGTCATGGAGCAAGTTAATTAAAAAAAAATTAACCCATTGTCCCTACTTTATTTACATCATTTAGCTAAAACACTAAACCCCCTTGGATGGAAACTTGCCTATAGCAGTTGTATTTGTACTTGTTGTAGCTCCCCAGGGAAGTCATTGCTCCTAAGCAGATTGCATATGAGAAGAAGATTTGTGTCCCTGCATCTATCCAGACCTAAAGGGAAAGATGGAAAGATTGTTACTACAGGCGTCATTGCATTGCAACACTCAACGCAAATACACAGTTCAAACTATGCAATACCAACAAAATACTTGCTTCCACTGAAGAGAATAGCTATCAGGTCAGGGAGAAAGGGAAAGAGAACATCACATTTGCAAATTCGACTTTTGTTGGGAAAAGAAAATAGTTAGCATCAGAGCCCACAAGCACATCATCTCTTCAACAGTCCCAGTGTCCCCTCCCCAGAAATGCTCAGTATTTCTAGTCTCTTAGTCATTCAACCGATCCTTCCTGTTGATGCAAAAATAAATGCATTCCAGTGCACTATGAAATGCAGTAAAATTGCTCACCTCTGTTTTAACTCATTTCAGTTAGAATCAGCCTACAGAGTCACTACACTGAGAACGTGAAAAGCTGGAGAAACAGGGTTTTTGGTTTTTTTTTTCTTTGGGTTTTTTTTTTCACTTTCTGGCTGTTTTTCTAACAGTTCAAACGCAAGATAAAAAGCCATAGGAATGGGGAAAAAATCAAATGAAATATCATGCACTTTAAACTACAGGAAGTGTATCTCATCTCAGTCTCATGATTCCTTCTGATACTAAAAAAAGCCCACACAGAATGATATAACATTACACTGTGAACTGTGTTAGTAAATACATAGTAAGCCATCAAATTCATCCACTGAGTCTATTTATTCACAACTTCTTTCTGTTAATGCAAGTTTGCTAATGCCACTGGAAACCACCCAGGACAGCTGAATAAGTGAGAATTAAGACTGCAGACCATCATTTCTTCCCTCCCACCATTACTTTTCAGCACCCTGCTGACTAGTATCTCCTTGGAGATGATGCTTTTGCCGGACAGTCTGAGATAACCTAAACAACTCACTGTGGGAGAGGAGCCTGCCAGCTCATGTGAATCTCTTCTACATTCGTCAGCTGTCACTCTGGGCTTAGGGGTTAATAGTACATCATAAAAATGATAGAGATCCATAAAAGAAGAAGATGCATTCATAAAACACAACATCTGCTATAAAGAGGGTGTTTTGTATAAAGAGAGAGAGACTAGAGAATGAACCAAATTTCCACAATGTTTCTTTCAATTACACTTCTGCTGCAGTTATTTAGCTACCAGTGCAGTTTTTGTTTTAATCAAATACTCATTAGAAAGACATATCAAAAAAATACATTATTCTCAGGGTGACCAACATTTCGTTATTTTAAAAGATGTGTTCTTGTCCTTCCTTTTTTGTATTGCGTCGCATTGTTTTGCGTTTCTCATGTGATCACTGTTGGCTGAAGTGACGCTGATCTGTTGAGGTGCCATTTATTTGCACTATGTGAGCCCAGACAGGAATCTTTATCTACTCGTAGCCTACACAGAAAAAGGAAGCCTAGCTCCCACTAGCCGGTATGAAGCAAATTATCTTCCCTGCTGCGCTTCAGAAAGCATTTGTCTCCACCTTTGCATGGGTTTTCATTTTATTATTTCATCCACTTTTTTCCCAATCTCCTCCTTCTGAGCAGTGGGAACTATGTGACACCGGTACTCACAGTTGTTGCTTGTTGTTCCACCTGTGAAGCTCACGTTTCTCTCCTTTGAAACTAAAGACTATCCTCATTAAAAAAAATGTATCCCCCTTACCTTACCAACAAGAAAGCTGAGATTCTATAACGGGACAGAGTCTACAGCCTCAGAGTCCTTTGACACAAAAAAAATACACACACACGCATACACACACATACATACACATGGAAAGATGCATTAACACATATAGCAGTGATCTTTTCAAGCAGATACTCTGGAAAATATAACCGAGCGTTAAAGTTCATGCTATATTTGGACCCCTAAAGACCATGGAAAATATCTAGTGCTGTGACATCACCACCATCACCCTCCACCGACTGTCCCCGTTGTTTCAGGGAAAAAGTCATTCAAGAAATCATCCCACTCCCCACTCCTGGTTCTGTACCTGTGGATCAGCTAACCGTGAGATATCAGGATAAAGATAAAACTTGATGCCTTCTGCAGCTCCAGGCAGGGTCACCCCACGGATCAGCAGAACAAGGAGCATGATGAATGGGAACGTGGCAGTGATGTACACAACCTGGCAATACAAAGAAACACTATGTTTAGTCTGTGCTGGTTGACGCTGCAACTCCAGAATCAGAAGAGATCTAATGACTGGAATTCAAAGTCCTCTCATACCTAAAAAGGACCTGACCTGAGATTCTGTTTGTTGGGGGCTATTTTTAGCTTAACGCTCTCTCCCACTTGCAATTGTTCTCCTGGTTCCTCTGCGCAGCTGATGCAGTATGTCGCTTTAGGCCTTGAGAAAATGCAGGTTCAAACGTAGGTTTTCCCCTACCCCGCCTCGAGGAAGCGGTTACGTCATTCAGGCACACAGTACAGAGGATTTTATACAATTCACGACTTTAGTTAGAAAATTCTGCCTTGACCCTATTTGTCCTCCTCACATTACAAGCACACCTTTGCCAAGGAAGCTGGAGAGACTCCCTTGCTGAGGATGCCGGAAGCATTACCTCATTCTTATCTGAACCTAAAACCTGCAAGGTGTTTTGCAAGCTACCTGCAAGCCACAGCGGCCCTTCCCCAGCAAGCACGGCGAGACAGCCAGAAAGTCTGTTCCACAGGGGATTTCTTAAATAGAGGGATGCCACTTGTTTTTCTTCAGCTGCACAGCTCTGCTGCTAACTCTGCATTTGCAGTGAAGCCTCACAACCATAATATCAGCATTTTCATGCGACAGTTCTGTTAGAGATGAAGATAATCTGCTCTGTGCTCCTTCGTCTCCCTTCTCATTGACTTGAATGCATTAAGCTCTTCAGGTTGGCATCGGCCTCAGCAGCAGTAATTTCCACTCCCATAATTCTTTTCTTGCCTTTGCTGCCTATTCAGCAACATCATTATTGAAAACTAAGGATCTATTCATCTAGTTTTGAGACTATGTCTTCATTATCTTTAACCTCTATTCCCACTGTCTGTGAATAACAGCCTCCTTCTTTTCTTCCTGCTTTTTTTCCATTCATTTGATGAAAGGACCCTTTGCTTTAATCTCGAGCGTGAGGGTTAATTTAGCTTGGCTTTGGACAGTTCTATCTTTAGACCCATACTTTTTGACCTCTAACACTTTGTTGTCCTTGCTCATCAGAGCTTTTTCTTATTTTTTATATAATCGCTGTGTTACAGTCAGGAATCACTACTGTCCAAGAAAGGACTTTTTTCATGGAGTCAGATGATGCCCCCAGGCAATTACAGTTTGCTGCCTTGAGTTAAAATGTATTTTTGTTTTTCAGAATTTGTTTAACTATAGTAAAGCTCCTGGGATGCATCATTTTTCTTTTTAAGTGTGTCCTCTGAGAATAACCAGGAGAACTCAAAGCCTGTATTGCCATAATAACTCATGGAGCCAAACTGATTTCATAAAACAAAAGGAAACCTTTTCATACAGATCCTTTTCAGTTCTCTTCCTGCAGTTTCTGTATATTTGCCACTGACAAATTATATATATTACACATTAGCCCAGTTTCACAAAAACTGAAGAATAAAAGGGGAGTTTCTGTGCTTTTTAGTCCTTTTCTTTTTAAGTATGCAATCCTGGCCAATAAGAAATCAAAGTTTTCTTACAAGAAAGATATGCTTGCATGTGTTCTCAGGAACTGGGTGTTTTCCACCCACAAAACGGACTTTGTCCTGCAGGTTAAGAATTCTCTTGTAGCTCTGGAGGAATTTTTAAGATCAAGCACATTATTCAGAAAATAAGCACAACCATTATTTTTTTTCCTCATGATCTGGTGTTTATTTATTTCCTCAATATGCTACTACAAGACTTAAAAACTATGTCTCCCTTTTTTTTTCTGCTCTCCAAAGAGCTATTAACACTGGAAAGCAGGGAAGTGCTATAAACAACGATCCACTAAAGTAAACTAGACTTCTCAAATAATTCAAGTCCTCCATTAGAGTTTACAGTTTACTTTTGTATGACCCTAAAGTTAATGGAGTCGACCAGAGACTGTCCAATGGTTTCACTGGGCTTTGGCTCGATCCTCTAATGATCTCAGATACCATGGAAAGGAGGTCATGAATTCTGACTACCTACTACCTACCTTGTCTAAGAACAATTTTGCCAGGTTTCTAGAAGATAAAAATTGTTAGATAACTGATTTCAACTGATTTTGTCGCATTCACAGGGGCCTGACATAACGTACCATATGGATCTTGGAGAATCTCTTGGATCTACTTTAACCTTTATCAAGCAGTCCCCACGCTCACAATACATACGGCAGAAATGGGCATTTTCAGTCAGCTGTGTGGGAGATTTATTGTGTTCACCTTCGCTTTAAAACTTACACAATCATCTCAACAGGTCACATCAATCAGTGGGAATGGTGAATGCAAACATTTTTGTCAATGTACACTTAAAGGTGTGGAAACTGTTCTCTGGGGCCAGAATAAGGCACCAGCCTGATTTTAATGAGGCTCCATGGTAAAACCACAGAAAGTAAGACAGAAATGACAATAAAGGTATTAGCTTAGTGAACAGTGGAACTAATGAGGTGTGGTTTCCTATGGAGTTGTGTCTCCTAGTTGATTCTCCGGGATCTCACAGGGTATGACTGCAAAATGATGCTTTTCCAGCAGCTGAGGCATTCACAATTTCTCTTCCCCCTTGAGTTCTCTAGGATCTAATAAGGGTTCATCCTGTGGCCTTTTTTCAGCTGGGACACTAATAGAGTCGCTCCCCTCTACCTAGTTGACAATAAATTTGTGGGAGCTTAATATCCTGAGAGCTCTCCGGCTCTATTAGATTTATCTGAAACATTGACTCAAACAACAGGTTTGAAAGTTAAGAGATACACAAATGCAATTGCTTCAAAGGCCTTGTTTTCTCAAGAAACTAGGGTTAAAAACATTAATATTTCCAAGGGGCAGTAATATGACGCTTCATACTGCTAAGCGATTGGCCAAGATTTTCTATAATTTGTTCCTTGCAGTGGAGTAGAGTGAGTTTCAGGCACGATTTATCTATCATCCTTTAGAGAAAAAGGCAACTCTAAAGGGTGCACTGATAAGAATACGATGGAGAAAGAAGTAAAGCTACAGAGGCATGCAGAAGGGAAGCCTCTGGTCTACTACCACGGCTTTTGTGTGGATGCTAAAGAGAAAGGAATTCATTATCCTTCTCATTTCACTCAGCCCTAAATTGCATCTCAGATTTCTAGCAGAGAAAATAGCAAGCCAGAGCCCTGATAAGCAGATTGCAACTGAATTCAATATTTGGAAAATACACCTGAATGTCAGAGCAGTTTTAGATCAGGATCTATGCTAAGGAGAGTACTTCTAAATCAGTACACAAGTTTAGTCTTCTGGGTCTACACAGAGCTCTTCTGCAAGTGAGCAGTCTTTCAAAAATGCTATGCAGCCAAAAGTTTCCACTGCCTTGAAACATCCCCCCCATAGCTGTGTTAACATCCACTCCACTGCACTGAGGGAGAATTTGGCTGGTATGAGACCATGGGTAGGACACGCAGACCACCGCAACTATCACAAGATTTTCCAAGATGGTTACAAGCATCACTGGGATGCTCTTCCTCAGAGAGGCAAAGTGGTATTCAGAAAGCTGCCTGGGCCGCTCATGATGCCACCCCAATAATGGCTACTTGACTCAAAGGTATTTTCTACTCTGTGCACCCTCAATGACTTTCCAAAGCCACTCAAATCCCTCTTTTATTCAATGCAAAAATATGTATTTTTGCAATGGCATTGCCTAGTATTCATTACATCTGCAAACTTTTTACCGCAATGACTACAAAAAGGGTAAAAGAGCACTTACTTTCCCAGTGGATTTGACTCCTTTCCAAATGCAGAAGAAACATATCACCCAGACAAGGAGGAGACACAGTGCTAGATCCCACTTGATAATACCGATATCTTCAATTCCCGAGGACAAGCTCAGTACATTGCGCCTAAATATTTGCAAGGAAACAAGCAAGAGAGCGATGCAAGAGCTCAGTTAGTTCAGAGTCTAGTTATGATGTCTGAGAGTATAAAATTGTATTTATGACAGCAGATGCACTGGTAGATCCCAGCCCTTTGAATGCTGTTTGCCTAAGTTAGTGCTGCTTATTTGAGTAAAGCTAAGCTTTGCAGGACTGAGTTCTGGTTCTCCCCTCTTCTTCCTGCCAGGATACTCCACAATATTTCATTCAAAGTGCTTTTTAGAAGCCCATGATCACCTGGGTATGAGATAAGCAAGCACGCTCAAAGCACTGTGGCTATCGTGCTTGCTCCCCTTGGCGAGGCAAAACCGACTTGCCCTTGCATCTCTCCGGCCCCGGCTCTGAAGCCATGCGGTAGCGCTGCACACGATGTCTCCACCACGGATGTTGGTAACTAGCTTGTGTCTGTGCATTTCTCCTCCTTTTCCGCTCGTTATCATGACTACCGCAATGAGGAAAGAGAAAAAGCAGTGTACACAATCACGCTGGGCAGCTTTGCAGCGCAAAGTCCGCATTAGATACAAGCTCTGTTGTCCTGCTGCCTTCTGGCTGCCTGCACATGACCTTGTCCAGGGCACGCTGTCAACAGCTGTCAACGGCACCCACCAAGACCACGAGGAGGGTCTTGTTAGCTAACTCCAGATATTTGGTAAACTTCTTTGTGTCACTTCACTAATGCATAAAAAGAGATTCCTATTGTAAGATAGGTCCTAAGGAGGCAAGACCCGACCATGAGAATGCTCTGTTCCTAAGGGGGAAAAAATTCATTAAGGTTTTCTCTTCGGTAATTGCAATGGCTCATCATTAATACTGATTTAAAACTATTGCTTTTTTCACTTTGCGTAACACACACTGTCCTCATACACTGAACCGGTCTCATCATACCTGATGCTTATTTTATTCACAGTCTACAGATGAACGAACAATTTTTTTCTAATTATTATTTACTGAAGTAAAACTCCTCTGGAAATAAACACGCTAAGCTCAAGGCTTAGCAAGTCTTTTCAGTCAGGGAGAATTTTGCACCGAATCAAAGCAGAAATGTGTTGCCCCAAACTAGGTAAGTTAACTTGCTACCTAATAGTCAGGCAATTTTCTTTTCTGTCAAATACAAAAATCAGCAGCTCTCTTTCACCTAAGGAGTGGAGCACAAAGCACTCATCAGGAAATAATAGCTAACGAAGTCACTGATGGAAAATGTACAATTAGTTTTTGTGAAAGAAATCCTGAAACTAACCAATTTAATAGGACTCAAACCTTCATCCCTCTGTTTTTGTGTCTCTCATTGCCAGATTCACTCAGATTACCCGAGTAATTACACCAAATGCTTTATTTTGTTTGAACGTGTATTTTGTTATGGAGAAGAACTAATGGCACCAGTGAGAGCAGGTCTGCTCTAACCAGCACCACTAGTCAACAGTTAGGAGAAAGCCCCCAGTAATGAATATTCAGCATAAAGTTGCAGTCCTGGCTCACCCGAGCCTAAAGAAATCCGGCAAAACTTCATATACAAAAGAAGAAAATACATTTATAAGACAAACTTCAGCTGTAGCCTTCTGTGGCTTTTTAAAAAATAAATGGCAACTTTCCAACCTAAGGGGCAGTTCATATTAAAATGTGAAAGGTAATCTATAGAGCTTGCTCTCAGGAAGCAATGAATAATTCACTAGAAATGCGTTTTGGAACAGGGAAATCCACTAATGCATTTAGCTGAGACTTCTTTGCTTTTTATTAGAGAACTAAAAGCAAATGGTCATCGCACCAAGAGCATGACCCAGCAACCCCGTCTAGCTTTCTCAGAGGGCACCACAGTGGGTTATCGAGAGCTAGATATGCTACTTTTCGAGGCAGCGAGCACATTAAGCGGTGTGTGCGATTTCTCTGTTCTGCGTCACCGTGACTCACGAAAGCAGAATACCTTAAGGGATCTGCTCTGAATTTCCTCAGTGTTAAATTCTGTTGTAAGATCTAAAGAAACGTGTTTTTGCAGCAGAACTACTTAAACTGGTTTGCAATACCCAGAAAATTCAAGTCCAGGGGGAGCAGGAGCTGGGCTATACTGATAGCTCGTTTTTGTTACAAAACCCACCGCTACTTAGATTCAGCCAAGCTCACTCAGCTACCTTCACATCTTTTCTGCACTAAGTTGTTATTAATTATAATTTATAGTAAACGTGCTGTCACTAACTGTCACTTATATGGAATGAATAGGACAACAGGCTGAGTCCGTGGTAAACAAGAATTTGTGAACCTTGTTAATACACTAACGTGTTCTAGTAATGTGGAATATGGAAATGTAATCGGAGTCATAACTGGCCCTAGAACATAAACAAAAATAAAATGAGGAGAGTTACACAATCCTTGAAGGATATTCCAGCTCATTAATCAAGTGAATGCAGACAGGACCTTTCGTACCAGGAGAGGCGAAGCACCCTTTAACATTGCACGAACAAGAATAACTAACGCTGAAGCAGTATGCACCAGGGGCTACGACAGGGGGACTGTGAAACGATTCTTCTAACTCTCAAGTTTGCCCCCAAAGGCAGAGGCAGCTGCCCTGGATTGTGTTTAGTTTTTGTGTTGCTCCCTTCAGGATTACATGCCATTAGCATGTGATGGTCTTTCTTGGGATTTGGACTAATAAAGTCTGCTGATTACCAAATATTTATAAACACTCGGCCAGCATCAGACAATCAGAGGTTTTGTTTAATCATAATTACCCCGTAACACTTATCCCTTATGCATTAATATGTGTGCAAGCCTTTAAGGTTTTGAACTTTAAATAAAATCTTAAGAAATAAGACCTGAAGCATGTGATGCCAAGAGGTAAGTCTCCTGATACAAAGCCAGATTTGCTTAACCCCCTTTTATTGCTGCTCAAGCAAGCATGTGATTTGCACAGAACATTAGTTCAAACGAACTGAAATATCAGGCAGTACTATATGTCCAGGCAGGCTAGGAAGGACACGTGTTATTCAACATGAAGAGGTTAATGCCTCAGTGTGGTCACTTATCTCCGCGCAGAGCTAGTTTTACAAAGCAACACCAATGAGGATACTACATAAATCACCCATAATGAAAACGGCATTGGGTTTCAGAAACCAAATACTCCCAAACCTCTGAATTAAATGGAATTAATTGTGCCACAGGGCAGATGGATATCTTCAGTTTGAGACTATTTATTGACCTGTCCTTTCAATGTGGTAGCTGGCATTTTTCTATGATGGCAAAGTAGCTGAAAATGGGTATGTTCTTGAGACTGTTTTCCATGTCGGAGCCATTGAGAATAGTAGCACGGCTGGGGAAAAACTGGGGATACTGAAAGCTTCTGCCACGTGAAATCTTTACTTGGCCTTAATTCCCACAGTGCTGCATGATCTCTGTTCTTGCTTTAAGACACCAGTAGTTGTTTATGTAGAGAGAACAGCTATTTTTAATACTTCTGTAAGTGCCATGAATTCTGAAGGCAGTTTTTGCTTTGTTAAGGACAAGTTAACTCATGACAAAACAGTGATCTAAGGACAGTATGTCTGTGTTAGTAGTAGTATGGAGCCAAACTTCTCCCTGGCATAACTCCAGGGAAGAGTTTAGTTCATGATGTTTAAAACTGCTCTTTGAGGACAAAAGTTAAAGAAGCTGCAAAGTGCAAGGAGAGCTGTCTCCACCAGCACTAATCACCGAGTGATCTTTGCTCCGACTGTACCAAAGAAACAGTGAGCGGACGTACAACTGCTTGCATGGGGAAGATGGAGTGAAAGGGAAGGTGCTCTCGGGACCAAGGATTTCTTCTCCAGTCTCAGACACCTGACTCCACATGTTAGACCGTGTCTAAAGGAGGATTTGGTTCAATTAGCAGAGTAGTTCTGAGGACAGAAACTGGATTTCTTTCAGAAGAAATTAAAATAAAAGTTCCATGTCGCAAGTGCTCCCATGGGGATATCATGCCCCCAACCCATGGAAGGGCTGCCCCACTACAAGAGCCTCCACCATGTACCCACCACGCCCTTACCCAGAGATAGCTCTGGCGTCCCCCCACGATCCCAGAGCCCCCTTTTGTGGGCTTCATGGGATACAGTGGGCTGCGTACTGTGAAGCCACCTGCTGCCTCTGCTACCAGCCCTCTGCTCATTCTTGCTCCCTGCTGCTCTCCTGTCTCTCAGTGAGATTCTTCATGGTTCACTTCCACCTCTGCCTGCCCTACCTTCTGATACCATCCCGCCTTGCTGAAGCCCTCGTTTCTTTAATCTTCCACCACGCATTTGCTGTAACTGTCACATTTGCTGTAACAGAGCAACTGTACTGCAGCACTGCAGACCTGTGCTTCTTGTGGAGGGCTTGAGGAGACCCCTGAACATCCTACCAAGCCAAACACTGACTTGGATTCAAAGACCTCGGTCCCTGGGTCACTGTGGGAGAATCCAAAGGAGTGAAGAGTGGTAAACTTGCCTTCAAGTTCCCACAGAGTATCCAAAGATACACAAAGCTTTTCCAATTCCCTCCATATTTACAAGGGAGGAAATCACCTGGGAAAGCATCTGTCACTCCAGTGCTCATGACTCAGAGAAAATAATTGCTTGAACAGCCTGCACTCTGTCAGTCACACCAGTTGTCAGCGCACTTCGAAAAACTGGCCATCTAAGATCTTTTCTGCATTTTGTATTTTGGCTCTTGTGTTACAAGTTTTCGCACAGTTCATAAGATTATTTTTTCTAAACCTAATGCATGCCAAATATCTTCAGCACGAACATCGTTCCTGCTGGGACTATTGGTGACATTTATTTTTAAAAATAGAGAAGTAGGTTCAAGTTGATCAGGGAACCAAGTTGGATTTTAATCATGCTGAAAAAGCCAAGCTGAGTCAGAACCAAATTCTACTCTTAACTGACCATCTCAGCAAGCCAGGAAAAAAAATATTTTCTTCCTAACCTATTTGTAGGTCCTTTGGATCTAAGTTTCCCTACAGGTGTCCTCCTCTGCTCCCACGTTTTGACACCTATATTAAAACCCAGAGATTTGAGGTTATGTCCGTTCAGAAATCAAGTTATGCAATACAATTTAAAACTGTAGCAGAGAAATGGGAATAAGAAGTGTAGGTCTGATGAAATCCAGGCATCTGGCAAAACAGCGTCTTCTCAGAGACTGCAGGGAAAAATGATGTAACAAAAATGACCTGAGAAACCTACAATACAGGACAATGTTCAACACCTCTGCCAGTTTTCACTGCCAAGTCAATGCCTGGCATCTTTGTCAGACTGATAAGAGATGTGTTATAGCTTCACAAAGTATATTTAAAATGATAACAGCTGGGGAAAAAGAGGTAGAGGTGACCTCAGGGGTGGTGATTTGTCACTATTTCCACTATAAATCCCTACTACCAGGGCATTTGTAATGGACTTGTTCCCGCTCTAACGCTTGGTTTAGAGAATGCCAAGCCAGCAACGAACAAGTTTTCTTCAAAAAAGAAAATGAAATCGCAAAGGGTTCTTATGGCTCCCTCCACTCTCTTAAACGAATGCAGTTATACATCTAACGCTTTCCTCCACTACTTCCAGGCTTATCAATCTCTTTCAATAAGGGCGAGAACCAGGAGAAAAAATTGGTCAAACAATTGGCATTCAGACCAAATTTTTCCTATCTAAAATTCCCCATGGCTCTTCAGGAAAATCTCAGTCACGCGACAGAAGCATCCCAAAAGTGCAACAAAACCAGATGTACTTACTCCCAAAACTCTGTGACAGGAGAAGTGAAGTTAGTGGCATTCAGTGATATCCAAAGTGTTTTGTTCTTCCTGAGAGTGTCTTCCACGCAGGTCGGCGTGTTCCACTTCTGGTGACAGTGCGCCCAGGGCAGGACGCTCTGGAAGGACTGGAACAGATAGTAGAGTCCCCAAGCCAGGATGACGATGTAGTACACGTTCAGAAGGGACACAATCACTATGGAAGCATAACCAATTCCTGGCGAGAGGGGGAAAAAAAAAAAAAGAAATATGCACCTACGTAACAGCCACTTGGTAGGACGCCTTGTGATCTCAAGTAGTTGGTGCTTTTCCCAACGTTTCATGGACTTGTGTCCTGCTCTACCACACCGTTGCTTGAAACTGAACCCAATTCATTAAGCCATTCACCTGAAGCACAGACCTGCCACCATCTCTGACTAGTACTGGCACTCTGGGCTGAATTTCCAAGCTACAGTTGACTGGGATTTGAGGGTAGGTTTGCAGGAGGTATAACCAATTGAACCCAATTCTGCTATTTCCATTTTTAGTGGAAGGAAGTCAAGGCATCATGCTTTGCTATTTGTGAGCTCTCCATCTCACATCTTGGGTGCCTCTATGGAAAATGCCAGCCTCGCAGCACTGTGCCCCAGGGCAGTTTCCTTCGAGGCAGCTCAGCTGCGCAGCCCATGTGCCGCTCAGACTTATTGACCGGCTCGGTCAGCGTACATACAGAAGAGGCCAACTCTTGAACGAGTTCAAAAGGAAAATTCCAGAGCTATCAACGTGAAAGCTACAGTTTCTGCCCCAATTTCACTTGTGCAAAGGAAGCATAATATTTGTAAGCTGTTATGGTTAATTAGATCAATGTTTAACTCTGCTATCAATATTTGACGATAAAAAATGTTCCCTGTTTGTTTTTAAAAGCAGGGTCATGGGCAGATAAGGCCAAGTCCTATACAATTTAGGGAGCTGGTGGAATGTTGCTGTGGAGAAGGCTTTAATTGAATGCCAAAACTATTCTTCTGAGACCACCATGAGTCTTTACCACCGGGGATTATTTTTATGCTAGGTTAAAACTGCCAGAGTGAGTACTACTCTACACAGCTGCATTTCATTCAGGATATATAGCCAGTCACATTATTAGAACAACAATTTCTCTTTTCATGGATGCCTGGAAGATTGTTATTTAAACAAAGAACATTCTTTCTTCCTGCTCCTCAAAAAAAAAAAAAAGCTTCATAAAAGCGGGAGGAGAAAGAAAATTGAGCTAAAGCACAATGACATCAACCTCAGTAATATCCTGAGTATTAGGTGGGAGTGTGGGCCACTGAGAAACCCTCGCTTCTGCCTGGAGGGACATCAGGAAGGAAAGGTGTTCCCACTGGTAACAGGGGCAGAGCTGGAGACATGTTAGTGCAAAGCGCTGCTTCGTTCCAAACGGGATTTTGGAAAGAAGAGCGCCCCTCTATTTAGTGCAATTATTCCAAATAATTCTGCCTAGGCTGTCAGCCTGCAGAGGCTAATCTACATACAAGATAGGCATCCTCAGTAATTTTGGTAACCTAGCTTTGATTTTTCATTCTAGTTAACTTCCGAAGCAACGTTCATATAATTCCTGTGAGTAATGAGTGAGTCTTCATTTGCTGGCAAAGGCCCTTTAATAATAGGAAACAACCACGACCGTTTGCCAGGACTTATTCAGTTGTGATGGAAGTCACAACTTGCTGCCCAGGTTTTGGCTGTATCAGCAACAGATGGATTATGCCAATGATAAGCTTTTACAGGGTAGGAGTTTCATTTCCAGACCAGAATAATATTTTGAAGACTTTTCCACAGAAGGCTATGTAAAAGGCTCTGCTCAGCCGGCCTTCCAAAACCACCTTGACTTTGCCGGCACCTGCGAACACAATGCACGATTGCCTTTTTAAGGCATAATATGCAATTTCGTTCCTGCTTATCGGACCTTCTGCCAGTTAACAAGATGATAGCATCAAAATCAATACCTTACTTTGTCCTTCAGACTCTCAGACTTCCATCTTTCCAGGAACCAATATCATACTCTCAATGACTACAGCAAATAGCTGAATTAATGGACATGAGGAGAACAGCGTTGCTGCATCTGGTTTACAGAGGTGTCTTTAAGCAATAAGGCACAACAGGAAGTACTAACCAGTGAAGATAGGGCAGATCTTTTCCCAGCATGTAATTCCACCTTCGGAGGTATACTGTCCTAGCACCACCTCCAGGAAAAACACGGGAAGACCTCCCCCAAACAGGAAAATGAAATAAGGTATAAGAAATGCACCTGTTGAGAAAATACGGTGGTACAAAATTGAGATGAAGCAATCGAATCTGCTCAAGATATTCTAGAACACATTAACAGATATAGATAGACAAGGAAACATATTTTTATATCCGCATGCAATAATCTTTCGGGGGGGTATTTTCACTCATATTCAAACACTGCAACGGGAGCAGGTAGGTAACACTGGAAAGGGATGTCAGAAACGGGAAAGGATGTTCATACCTTTTCAAAGTAAAAACCTGCAATAACAATGGGGTTAGACATACAACAATTTCACCTAACTCAGAATGTGCTCATTCTGAAATCTAACAGAAACAATGGTTTGATATTTTGTCTTATTAATATTCAGTAGCTCCCTTTACTTGAGTGACTCTGGATTTGCAGTGCGTAACTCAGACTACTGGTCTATATTAATAGCATATCTTACAGTTAAAACTCAGACCCAGTTGGAGCAGAAGTAAAAGAGAATAAAAGGATCAGTAATATACAAATTTTAAATTCCTGTTGTTTTTCCATAACCGAGTTTTAACATAAACTATTAAGTAATAAAACGATGTCTCCTAAATACTGGTGAAGAAGGCAGAAAACAGCTGTGTGATTATTGTTTTTTCTAACTGGACAAAGGCATTCAAAAATAACAAGTATGAGACTGATTTGTGAGAAGGAAATAAAGAAATACTTACCTCCGCCATTTTTGTAGCAGAGATACGGGAACCGCCAGACGTTGCCTAAACCAATAAATCCACCAGCCACGGACAGCAGAAAGTCAATCTTGCTCGCCCACTTCTCCCGCTGGGGCGGCTTTCCTTCTGCCTCGTCCTCCGGCCGAGTCCCCGGGCTCTTGCCAGGGGAAGGTTTGAGGATGTCCTTGTGGAAATCTTTCAAGCACTGCAGCTTTTCCTTTGTTGCCATATTTCTGCTTTCTATATAGGAGAAAAAAAAAATTCCCTGGGTTTATTAAACAGCCTTTACTGGTACAGCTCCCTACCGCTGCAAGAACTGTTTAACCAAACTCAGTTCCATAAAAGTCATTGTCATTTAGCAAGCCAAGATATGAAAATAATACACTGTCTTTACTGATCAGGAGAGACAAAGCTTGCCTGGACTCTAAGGTCACCTCACTGCTTCCACGACTGGAGTGGCCAGTGCAGTGTAGGGGAGAGCAAAGATTTGGCACCGCTGCCTGTCCGCTGTGGCTACAGACAAAAGGTACGTAAAGACTGCGTGCCGCACCAGTGACTGGTGTCACGGAGCCTCCACTCCATCACAGAGTCTCTCTGCTACACAGGCAAACGTCTCAGGCTGTTTCCATGCCCACAATAAGGTGCAAATCACTGCATCTGACTCCTTCGCCAAAGTTTAGGTGAAACACAGCAGAGCAGTAAATCTCACCTTTTTCAGATAAAATCCATTCTGCTGCTTCCCAGTACCCTGAGCCGCCCTGTATCATTTATTGCCTGCAATTTCCTTTCCCTGAAGTGTTATAAAGCTTTCCGAAAACCATACATTCATTAAAAACTGGATTGGAAAGTCATTTGTCCTAATCAACCTGCAGGAACTGAAGGAATCTTTTCAATTTATTCAATTTTCATAACTACACTGCTTTCCCTTGACATCAATAAAGGGACAAAAATAAACCCTCATATTCAATTATTGTCTTATATGCATCTATGCAACTGCACAGTTTGCAAGAATGATGGTTCCTTAGTTAATTAAAAATCCAGTGGCATGAGTCACCTGATGCAAAACCAAAAGCAAATTAAACCACACCTCTCTAGGTAAATTTATAATGCACAAAAAACATCATAGACTGTGTAAAAATAACATCAAATAGAGTTACTCTATCTAACAAGTGTACTTTTATCCAGGATTTCCTAATGAAAACAAATAAGGAACAACTTGTATTTTTTACCACAAACCAAAACTCAGGCATATAAGGCAAATTCATTCTCCACATAACTCAAGTGACTGTAGCTAGATCTGACCAGTTATTTTCGCACAGTGTTTTGATGCTGAAAAGCATGCAGAATTTTCACCAGAACCAGGCAAACCAGCAAGTTTATTCCAGATCACAACCGTTCCCTATTTGTACATGTTACTATGTGTGCGCACTCATAAAATATCATGCTTCAGATGATCCCATTTGATAGCTGCAAGCCTAGTACCTGCTTGCTGCTTTTTGATCTCTAACCCGATTTAGCTGTGGCAGTGACCTGAAACCTGAGTTGACATTAGCTCTGCAGGAAGTTTTTAATCTGAGCACGATTCTGAGATAGATATGCATCGTTGTACCCGTAAATCTTTCCATTGACCATGGAAAGATTCAGAAGGCTAAAATTTCGGCAAACCACAGCAGTGCCACACTTGCCCCAGTGACATGCTGCTGCCTTTGCAAAGCAGCTATTGCAACAGCAGTTGCCTGCTGGGCTATGATCTAAAAAGGAACTTTAATCTGCCCGGTGCTAATCATTATGTTTTTCTGCTGTTTTTTTTTAAAAAAAAATGCCACTGCTGATTGCATGGAGGTGATATGAGCTGCTGCAATACCTATGAGTCAACAGCAGAGAGAGCTCACAGAAGGAGAAAGCTGAAGACAGGGCAGTGGATAATCACCATCCGCTATAGGGGCATGGGGGTAGGACCCCTATACTCCTCTAAAATGTCTCCTACTGGCTGCTGTTAGAGACGGGGTATGAGATAAACTGGTGCAGTGACTGAATAACGCTGGTAAGGCCAGCTCTCTAACAGTCTTTAGTCTTTTCAGGGAATTAATTCACAATAACCAAATCAGTACTCGGAGATAGAGGCGGGTGGCTCAGGAGGGATTTGCAATAGCCTTACTCTGCTGGGGTCATTAACATCTCACTCCAGGTCCCAAACAGGTAGCAGCCTCCATTGTCCCCTGGAGTCATTTCGTGAAGAAAGGCAATAAATAAATAATCCATATTTTCCAAAACGATACCTACAAGGTGACCAATGTCCGACCTTCATTGTATCAGCCACGTGGGATGTAGAAAGCTTAATTTCAATTTCTTTGGCTATTTGTGCTACTTGAGTCCATATCTTTTATCTTGCAGGAGCGTGTCACAATGGTCAGGCAACAGGCTATTCTGGGATAAGGCATGGAGGGCATTCACCCTGTCTCTTTTGGAAGCTGCTCTTCACAAAGGTTACTGAAATACTTATCAGAAGATGGAGAAAGAGCGTGCAAAGGAGAGCATAACTCATGCCTGAGAGCGCTCTTCCGTTTTTCAGACCATTTTTTGGGGAACTGCTGGGACTGCTGCAAACCTGCTTAGTAGGGCACAGAGCTATACAAATGTATAGATCCCTATAGGATTAAGGTCTGAAATAGGAGCTTAACTACTCCCTGTGATGACTGATACCGGAAATACCCAGAAACAGAACACTGGGCACCCAGGGAAACTCTCTGTCAAAAACTGAGGGGACCTACAGACATCAGCCACCTCCAAGGTGAAAAAGTGTTCCAGGATCGCCATTTTTAGCCATTTACTTCTATTCTGCAAGAGAGGTTTGGGGTTTTTTTTGTTTTGTTTTGTTTTGTTTTTTTGCCCGCTCACATCTCACTCTAACCTTCTTGACTGCAGATTTACTTTGAGCTAGGTGTTACTCAGTTCTACCCAGAATCTGCAAGCCCAACCAGTTTATTGCATTCTGTAAATCCTCCCACTCCCAGGGACAAGCTGATCACCCTGCGGTTTGTCCTAATTACATGCACACACAGCGCTAAATGGTGCCTTTTCAGATCTCAGCTTTGCAGCTGCGTGGGACTGCATTTTAAAAAGGGAATTCTAATTCGGTCGAAGCCCCCAAAATCAATTAATTACCCTGTGTAAATTTTGCTTCAACCTCAGCTGGAGTGTGAAGAAGGATCTTGATCGTCCCCTTAGCCTGCAAATGACAAACCCTCAAGGCCACGCTTACTTCTGAGGTACCAGGAGATGGACTACCGTGATTTCGTGGCAAGCCACTAGCTCTAGCTTGCAGGGCAAAGTACAGTACCTACCTGACGCCTGTGCAAAACATATAGCAGTCCAGTTTCACTGTGCATCTTCTATCTAGTCTTGCTCAACCCTTGATCATGTTTCGAGGGCCGGTTGCTGTGGCTGGCAGGCACGTACGGATGGCCAAAACCATAGGAATTGATGCTAAGTGGCCACCTGGGACTGCAGTGCTAGCTGATGTCACGTTCAAGGGATGTAGGATTTATCCCCCTCTGCTGCCAACCATTGGTGTCCACCCAGCCATTACCAATTACAGGAACTGTCTACAAAGGCGGTAAGGGTGGGGGGTACAGGCGATTCTCCTGGGCGAAGAAAAGCCAAGAAAATCAAGTTTGTTTAGTAAAAGGCATTGTCTTTTTCCTTAATGGGGTTGGAGTTTCATTTCCTTTAGTTCTGTCCCACTGGGTGAGGTTAAAATGGCTCTTAAGGGAAATAGTCTGACAGAGATGCTGAAACAATATGTTGTCACCGCCCAGGTCAGAACCAGAGAAGAATAGGTTATTTTTACTGTATCACTTAGTGGGGATGGTATCCGAGATCTAAGTCCATCCAATTCCCCCAAGGAAAAGTATTGTAAGAAAATGCTTACAACCACATAGTCCAAAGCGAGCGATCCAAGTCTGCCTCCCCGAGACGCATGTCTGCTTTCCAGCAGACACGTCTGCCTACGAGAATACCCCCTTCAGGGAGCTTCGGGCGGCCCCAGGAAGCTTTGGCTCGATCTGATGAACTTAATATGGATAAATAAAAAGCAGCACTCAAGCCTGCCATTTACAGTACGCGACTAGCCTGAGCGCAGCCGGCCGGCGAGACCCTGACCCGAAAACAAGGGGAGAAAGGATCCGGCCTGAGCCGGGCCCGGAGTCAGCTCTCACGTATGCTGGTACAAACCCTAATTAACTGAGGCCAAAGTTAATCGATTGCCAAATCAATGCTAGTAAAATGTGGAAAAATGTAACATGGGAGCAAACGCGGTCCCTTTGCACTTCCCAAGCATCTGCTCCCCCTTCCCCCTTCAGTCAATAGCTCCTTTATTCCCGCAGAAGAATCACCCGTCTGTCCCGCTGCCACCTGTCAGTCAGGTGCCCGAAATCCCTCAGGCGAAATATCCCCCCGCGATGACCCCAACTCCCTTGCGGCCCCCACCCCCTGACTGATTAGTCGTCGGTGCTTGGCTGAAAATACCAAAAAAGATTAGCCATAAGCAGAGAGCTTTTGCAGCTAACCCCGGGCAGCCCTCCACGGACTCTCTCCTGTGCTACAACTGTCGGATCTTTGCACGTCCCGCCTGCACCTCAGATAACCCATGCCCTTTGGAAAATACTGGCATTGAAAAGTAAGCTGTCATAACGTGCAAAAAATGAGGGGTTGGGGAAGGGGGAGGCACTGGGCAGAGGGATCACATGAGGAGAGATGTAGGTGGGGGAAGGCCACTAGCGCAGCCAGGACCTGCCAGTTGTCCAGATACACGTACAACTCACGGTACTGCTGAACCACAGAGTTTTTTGATAGACAACCCATGGATTATGCATCTGAAAATGTACTGTTGGACTTCTGCTCTGGGATTACAGTAAAGATCCACTCCATGCTTCTTATAGCCTGGCGAGAAGGGCACAATGCAGGGCAACACCTTCCAGTCGGAGTCCCAAAGGCACATTTCTCATGGACGTTACCTCCCTTAATAATCTTTAAAAATCAATTCCTCCAAACAGTGGGGTACAAAACCCTGATGGATATACAGAAATCAACGGCTACCTATGCACACAGATATGCATTTGTAAATATTTGTAAATATTTGTGCATGCTAAAATACATGTCCAAGCTTGCATCTGAAGATCATGAGCCACAGCAAAGGAGTAACTTCTTTTTCGGTCAACACGTGGCCACAAAACATTGAATAGGGATTCAACGTTCTGAATTTGTGACTAGAATAGTAACTGGAAAATTATTTTATAGCCTCTTTTTCCACTAGGAAACTAAAAGCAAAGTACATACTCAGAGAGTCTACAGCTTTAGCGGAATTTCTGCCTGAGGAATGACTGCATATTTGGGCTACTGATTTTATGGACAGTTTCTGTAGCGTGATGTGTACCACCACTACGTTTGCCCTTGAGGACCCTCGTCTACTAACTCTGGTTTGTGCTGGCTGTGTGTCTTGAGCTTCTCAGTGCGCTCTCCTTCGTTACAGTCTCAATGGCTTTTGAAAGACGGTGTGTTTATCACATTATAATTAACTTTTATGACCCTATTTAAGCTCATTGCCTCTTTAGACACTGCCATCTGTCCTATTTTTCTACCATTTTTCATTGCATACCTTAGAAATCAAAGTCATCCTCCTATATAAAAATCAAGCTTTTCTAGATCTGCCAGTGTATCTGTGGTTTGGTTTTGGGCTTTTTGGGGTGTCTTATATTTATGAATATTTCAAAATTAGAAGCACTGATTGCTGGATTAGAGTTGCTCTTTCAAACAACCAGCTTCAGTTCTCATTGAGGGCAATGGAAAAACTGGTATTGATTTCAACAATAGTAGGATCAAGTCTCAACTAAAACTGCATTTATCATGTTTGGCTCATTTCCTAGGATTACTTGGAACTTCGAAACCTGTAATTCTGATGTTGACAGCTTTCCCTCCCTCATGGAGCAGTGTGGTTAAGCCAGTCAATACACGATTAAAATAAACAGCCTGATCAAACTTACGGCTTTAGTGCAAGTCTTTCCAATCTGCAGAAGAAAAAAAATAAATCTCTTTTTGTTTGGCTGCCCTGGAGGCCATGCTAGGATCCATAGAGCACCTTCCTTCATTTATTGTCCTTAACTCATATCCAAGTTCTTTCTGCTTCATCAAACAAAATACCTACTGTACTTTCTGATAAATAGTATCCCTCTTTCTATTGCACATATTGCCTCTCAATCTTATTCTTAAAAATGCCTCAAATAAAGTCCCTGCATTAATTCTTACTCATTCTCTTTAATGGATGCTTCAGATCTTTTTTCCTATTTCTTTTTCCTGAGTATGTGCATTTATTAAAACATCTATCCCTTTGTCCTTTCTTCTTTCTCAATTTTCCCTCCACTTCTGCCATCTCCCATCTGGCATCTTCATCTTTTCCTCTTCTTTCACTACTACACTTCTTTTCTCTCTTAAGCCTGACTGGGAAATCTGCTACTGAAAATTTTCTGGGAGCAAAAGGCATTCCTTTATATAGCTGAAGTACATTATGAAAGGAAAGCCCGAGGCTTAATGCAATTTCTTTTTAATCTGTTGTGGTCTGGACAAAAGGTGTCTTTACCCCCACATACTTTCTCCTCTGTGGCATTTCCATTCATGTTCTTCAAATAGGTATCGTGTCACAGCTCATAGCTGGTATAAAATGCTGAATCTTTGGTCAGGTTTCAGCAGAAAATCTGCAGGCCAGTAATACTCTAGATGCCCATTTTGCTATACCGATTTTTTTTAAAGAACAAACCAGTCGCAACTAAACCCAGCAGCCCAGCAAAGGACTGGCGCTCTCCATCACACCAGTTATGACCGTCCTCCCGAAATCCCGCAGCAGGCATCCCCTCTGTCTCCTGTCTCTAGGGTAGGACTCAAGCTGCTGACCTGATTCAATGCCTCTGGGGGTGTTAGCTAAGGGCCCCTGATTAGCAATAGGGAGGAAAGAAGCACCCGTTCCCCGCAGCTTTCCCCACGTATCCCTGCTGCTCTACCAGCTCTCCCATTGCAATAGTGAAAAAAACATTAAATCTCAGCACACCACTGCTCCAGGCCTTCATCTTTAAGAGGGGGGTCGTTAACAAAATGCAGGAGTGTATCCAAGCGGCATGGCAAAACGAAGGCTTTCTGAGTGAGATGGACGTCAAAGATGACTCAGAAAGATGTGCACAGCCTCTTCTTTTCAACCAGCTTGCATCCTGCAGTTATCTGACTTTCTATTAGGTGAAACACTATTTATTTACTTTTTTTTTTATTCTAAAGGTCTGCTGTTCAGTGGAGTTACAATTCTCTAGTAAAGTCTCAGGGTCCATTAAACCAATTCTACTGCCACTAAGAAATCACACCAAAAATTACGGAATATGAAGGGATGTTCCTGATACTGCCTTAAAAAAAAGCAAAAAAACCAACCAACCAAACAAAAAACTTAAAGCCTACAAAGCTTATGAACTTGAATAGTCAGTGCTGTGTGCTGTACTGTTGATTTTTTTGCACGAGATTAATAATCTATTGATTCCATCTGACCCATCTACAAGGCACTTACAATGCAGGTAACTGTCCGGCAGCAATTTCAGTGCTATAACAGGGTAGAGCCTGGGAGCACGGAAGAGAAACAATAAAGTAGCCATTTGATGATGCAAATGCACAATAAAATATGTAAATTCATTGTTTCAAAGTTATTTTTTCTATCCTTACCCGTTTTTTCAAGTAATCTAAAAGTCAGCCCTAAATTCACCAATGTCCACTAATGCTAGTGTTCAGGGATTTTTCTGTATTGAAGATTGATGCATTTTTTTCAGTATGTTTCCCAAGCAGGAAATAATCGCATAGTTGCATAAGAGTATATGTTTTGGGAAAAACAAGCTCAGGTTTCCATACACACTACAGACTTGGATCAGCTTTGTACCCAGGCTGTTGCCATATCTAGCTGCGGTACCTCAATTACATTGACGGAGTTGTGTTTTTAATCTCTCTATCCATCCATCTCAATTTTAGACAATATCTGAGGACAGATTTCTATCCCACCTGTGACAGCTGTTTAAACATGTCATGCAGTAATTAGGTTTTCAGGTTTTAATACAGCTAGAGACAGTGATAGGCCTGGTGGAGCTCTCCATCGTCTCCAAGTAGCTGGGGGAGACAATCCTTCTACATTTGCAATGGGAAGACGTCCTGAACTAATGTCCCTTATTCTCACAAATCTAAAACCCAACCAAACCATCGGCCGAGGGGAATACTCCTTTCTTTTTTTTTTTTGCTCCTCTATCCTGTTTGCACAATACCTGAAAGGCCAGGTTTTTCCAGAACGCATCATTAATGGAAAGAATGGTTTTGCAACACAGCAAGGTGGATGGAAAACAGCCACCAAGTCGTACCAGGAAAACGGCCAAAGCGTGCACGCAGCCAGCGGTGCGAGTTCTATTACAGGACTACAAAGTTAGGGTTGCAAAGCCTTGAGGATACAGCCATGAGCTCTAAAACTTCATAATAAGAATGAGTTACTTTTGATTTCAGTCTTGACTTCTCCTCCATGCTGGCAGCAACTATCACTGAAAATACGAATCCGTGAAAGAAATTAGCCATATATTTTTCAGAAGCCTGGGCAAACATGGCATGACAACCTCCTGCTCCACCAGCGCGGTGCTTGCATGACTGAAATGCTCTATCAGACACCACTGCTCCCAGGCCTTGAACCATAAGAGATTTTCTAAGCGCTCTGAGGTTTAATTTACTGTTGTTGTTTTCTTTCAAGAAAAAAAAAAAAAGGAATAGAAACTTTAAACATTGTCAAATTTTGCACAGGAAATGAATCAGAAACTACTGCTAGGCAGAGCAAAACAGAGCGTAGGGGATTTCTACAGGGGACGTGCTAAAAGAAGAAGTGACAGAGTTGATGAATAAGCTCACAGAGACAGCACAACTTTGCAAAACTCGTCCCTGAACTGCAAACATCCCCCCCCCCAAAAAAAAGCAAAGCTGTGAAGACACTATGGTATTTATTTGTTTTCATGCAACTGGCGCCAGGTGCTTGCTTGTAAGGCTAGACACTGGCATTTTTTGTTTAGTCCAGGGCGGCCTTGGCTCTGTGTCCCAGCTGCAGGCAGCTCCATCCTCTGGATGCGGCCACCTGTCCCATGCCACGGCTCACCTGAGCCCCTGTTCAAGGTGGTCCTTTCAGGAGGAACACCACTGTTTCCTCCAAGCCGTTGACTGGGCGTTATTTGATCAAAAATCACAAAGTTTTAATTGCTCCCCATCTGTTTTGAAGGCCAGAGTTGGAAGTGAAACCTTTTGTCTTGACCACTAAACCTATAAGCTTCTAAACATCACGTGATTCAGGCTAGTATCTCATCAGAGGGGTATTTTCAGTTCTACTTAGCTGCAAACCTTTGACATCAGCTCTCAGACGCCGAGGACTGCACTCGTTTGTATGTCAGGAGATATGGAAAGCAGATAGTGCTAGAACAACTACTTTACTTCTCTAAGGAAAGTAACATATAAACCACTTCTGCACGCCACAGTCTGCAAGGTGGTGAGCACGCACTGCACCCAGGGACCCGATCCCACACACTGCTTGGACAAACGCCCCACTAAATTCACGCTGGAATTGCTGACTCCTAAGGGATATCGTAAGAGCCAGGAGTCCAGGCTGACCCCAATATAAGCAAAGGATATCTGCAGTCCTACCTTTACACCAGGGTCGCTCCCTCCCGTGGCCTACTTGCTTTTCTATTGATTTTTGCAGGTAAGCATCGCTGGGTATAGCAGGACAAAATATGAAGGGCTGGAGTATTTTCCCTCCATCTCCTATCTTTCCAAATAAACATCAGCTGGCGGTTTTCATTGCAGGTTGCTTTTATAGCCCTAACTTGACTACTGTAAACTGAATCTACTCCTCTTTACCAGTTCAGAGGCAAAGTTCACAAAACTGAGCAGTTGAGGACAAATTCTTTCTTAGCGTAATCTCATCTAAGCAAGCACGCTTACACTAGATACAAGTGTGGCATGTTAGCCTTTAACACTGAAAGGTGCTTTCATCACGACTACAATTGTTGTTAGGGGTTTTTTTTTTTGTTTTTTTTGTGGGCAAAAGAGCTAATTACAGACAGGTGGGAAACTGTTTGCAGTTCCATCATAAATGATGGGTACGTGACTAAGAGCTGAGCTGGCCGTAAAAACACTCCATATGTAAACTAACAGCAGAAAGCGAGATAACTTATTTTGGTTTACATTTAATAGATCTTTTTAATGGCTGACAGGCATACAAAGACTCTGTGAACTTCTGATAATTTTCTAGACCCGGAAACCCAGGTGATTCAAAGTTAGATGTTTTGCTTTATATTCCTCGTTTGAATATTATCCTGTCTGTCTATTGAATTTGACTTGCAATCACTAGTTTGTGCACTGCAAAAAAAGTGGAGCAGAAGGGACCCTGAACCCTAGTGAATAAGTAACAGTATCTGCTGCCACTATATTGCTTCCCCATAGCACAAGACCCTTCTTAGATTTGGAGGAGCAACCTACTACCTCATTTAAGGAGGGTCTGTACGAGGGGAGAGAATTGAAACGGCTGCAGAAGAGGGAAGGCAGCAATCACTGGGAAAAGTATATGAAAGCAAGTCTTGGTTTGCGAGTCCTGCCTTGCAGAACAAGGGACAAGAATGGCTTTTGTTTGCTCATACTCAGCCTTTTTCTTTAAAACTGAGACGAGATCACAATCCATTCTGGTGGCGGCATTTCTAAGCTTGACTTTTGACAAAGCCTGATGGGAAATAAGATGGTTGCATAAGCAACTTATTTCTTGCTGATAAAGGAGAGACATGGAGAAAAATCATATTATCCTGGTAGACTTTTCTGGAAAAAGCAACCCCATCCAATTATTTCACATTTTTATTTTTGCTAGCAATTGGGGGTTTCTTTATGTTTTTTGGTAATAGCTAGGTCATCACTGAAAACTCCCTCGGCTGACACGGTGAATCTGAGTGCGGTTTTGCTTTCTTTAGGTGCGCTTAAAATAAAATATGCTGAAAAAGGGAATTTTTTGCTAGCACATGGACCATCCCATGAAAATTTCCTACCCTACAGAGGTCACATAAGCCCCTGTCCATGTCCAAAGCTCTTTGGCACATGGTTGCAGCACTGTGAAGGTGTTCAGCTGCGAAGCAGATGCTCTGGGCAGCATTAAATCCTTCACGTGGTTGTAACGGCTGGAGGAAACCAGCACAGAACTGCACTGTGAAGGCAGCTGGTGATAAGCTAAACCCTAAAAACTCCAAAAGCTCACTTCAAGACTATTTGAGGCTGAGCTGCTATAAAGTGGGATTTGGAATTGAAAAGGAAACAGGTGATCTCTAGTTTTTAAATATTTGTCCTACTAGTGTAATTATGCATAAAACTTGGCACTTAATGAAGATTTTTAAAGAGATCTCAAGTGAAATCCTGGTATTCCTGAAGCTGGTGGTCAAAATTCCAAGTAATTTTTGAGATACACAAATTTCACCTACTAATTCCATCTGAGGTTACCGTTTGCATTTTGATTTTGATCCCACACAAGTAAAACCTCTACAACTTCATCAGCCTTAACGAAGTCACTCCTGTTTTATGCTGATATGAATGAGGTTAGACGCCAAGGAGGAAATAAGAGCTAACAATATGCACATCACCAGAGTCGTATCAGAACAGGAACAGGGTATTAAACAGAATCGTAGAGTAATTTAGGTCAGAAGGGACCTCTAGAGGTCATGTAGTCCATCCTCCTGCTCAAAGCAGGCACAACGTTAGGTCAGGTTGCTCAGGGCCTTGCCTGGTCAAGATCTGAAAACCTCCAAGAGCGGAGGTTGCACGGCCTCTCTGAGCAACCCGTCCCAGTGCTCCACCACTTTCTTATATCCAATCTGAATTTCCCCGTCGGACCAAGAAAGAACATGAGGAGGAAAGGGGAGAAGAGGATTAAAACAAAACAAAAAGATGATACCAAATGGAAAGCTCAGTCCTGATATCCTGCTATTGCACACAAACAATACAAGTAGTTGCAAAGAAAAAGATATGGAGGGTGGGTGTGGTGAGAGACAAACGAGTTAAGCTCCAGGTTAAGTACAAACTAAGCAATGGCCCTTGGTGGTGGCATATCAGACAGCGTTCTTGTTATTGTCAGAGTAAAGAATATATTCCTTAAAGAAAACAAACAAAAAATCCTAACGAATGTTACAATGCATGCCAAGCAATTACTGCTTTTCACAGTGTGTCCTGTGACTCACTGTGCCACAATAAATTGGCATATGGTGCTCATTCGGGATATACAACTCACACACTTGCAATGGCTCCAAAGAGCTAACAGTTACTTGGACTGCAGTTAATTTTTTTTGGTTTTTAATTTCCCTGTGGCAATGCAATAAAAGTCATGCTTATTACTGTATTATTTTCAAAAAATAAAATTATGTTTTTAGTGGCAGGCAAGTGTCATTAATGCCTGAAGTCTCTTGTATTGTAGGGAAATCAATTCAGACAACCTCTGGCATGCAAAAGCACATAAATAATTGGTAAATACTACCTGTGGTCTTCCGGCTCCAGATTTGCCTGATGCCAAGAGCAATCAACTCCTTTTTGGCTGCAAAGGATAGGAGGGCACTCAATACTTTGCAGAAGGCACTCAGCACCTGGCAAAAATCAAGCTTTCTGAGTGCCAACACCCCCGTGAAAGAGCAACTCCTGAAGTGCAGAGGACAGAAATGGTTTTCTTCTCTTAAGAGAGAAGGCAGCCTCCTCGAGAGACACAGAGCTGGGTTCTCCATAAGGTCCGAAACGCTCCTCCTTGACTGGAAAGGTACGCTCCCTGTGCGTACTCTGCTTATGAAACAGCTCTGTCATATCAAGGGAGAAAAAAATAACAAAGCACCTGCTTTTCAGTGAGTCTGCCCAAGAGCAGGAATAGACTGGAAATCCAGGAAAGTTTTTATCATTAACGAGACGTTAGAGACACTTAAAAGCAGGGATCAAGCAGTGGCAGAAGAAACTGTGCGTGATTACAAGAAAACTCTTCTCCTTTAATCAAGACTACTCAAATGAGCCTGGGCTACACCATGACCAGCTAATAGCACCAAGAGGATACAGCTTCAGAGGCATAGTGGAGCCTTCTATCCTACTGAGATGACACAATTCAAGGGTCTACATACCACCAGTATACATTTAAAATAAGCCCACCGAAGGCAGTGCTATTCATCAGCAAAAATGGACCAGTAAGATTAGAAATGGGCAAACGGGATATTGCCCAAGTATGGACTCAGAGCTCCTGCAGAAGTGCCACGGATCTGAAGGTCAACAGGACTGATCCTGAATAAGGGCTTGCAAGACGCGCTCTTGTGCCTATAATGTAAACGGGAGTCTGATTTTGATCCCACTTACACAATGATAAAGCAATAGCAATGCTACTGGAATCAACAATGCTATGCTGGTATAAATCCGCTGAGAATTACATCCTGAATTTGTACTTCTTTGCAGCTAATTTGACAGGCGGTATTAAACAACATTAACATCTCAAAATGCGACTTGGAAAGAATAACATAAACAAATATCTGAACCTACAGCTCTATTGCTCCTTGATCCCTAAGGAGGCAATTATTCCCTCTGTCATGTTCTGTATGGCCCAAATAAAAAGACTGCCAGTGAAAATATTTTGTTCCTGGGTTTTTGCTTTATACAATGTGAATTTGGACCGTGTGGCCTCAGGTGTTTTCTTCAGTGCTTAACACAACAGGTTCCAAATGGTGATTGGGGAATACGGCCGTGACTTTAGCATAAATGACAACAGTGAATAATGACCCGTTCTGCTTATTTTCTCACCTTGAATCTCCTGAACTGCTTAATTGTGTGGAAGTTGCTTGAAATTGTGTCTGAACAAAGACTGCCACAGTCTGACCTATGCTCTTTCATTGTTCTTCTGTAGAGTCTTTGCTACTGCTCACAAAATCTTTTTTCCTACTTTCCACCTTTTCATAAATATCCTTGTTTTATTGACATTGTTTGCTTTTAGCTTACCTACCTTCCTCTTGCAATGTACTCTAGAAAGGGCAAAATTACATAAAAAGTGAGTAGAGCCCAAACCTTTTTCCAGTCAAAAGTCTTATTCATCTGTGCAGAAATGCTAATGTCTTCATTTCACCAAAGGAGATAAAAAGAGTATTTAGGAAATAATCACCTTCTCAACTCAGAGACCCTCCCTCCGTGGGAGGGAACGCTCCCTTTGTCCAGGTCATACATCCTAGTTCTTTTTTTGGTTAATTCAAGACAGCGCTAGCTAGATTTTCATTATAGCACATTATTTGCAGCTGCTGTCTGCATGAAGCAGCTGTAATAAACAAGCTAGATTTATCTTCCTTTTTAAATTGCTTGAAATAATTAAGGTCATTAAATTTAGATTGTGAAAGAACCCACTGATTCCTCTCTTTCTTTTTTCTTTTTTTTCCAATACAGAAGCTACGAAGCGATCTACCATCATCAGTCAGGCTTGGGACAGAACAGCATGCGCTCCATATACTATCCAAAATGTATTTCAGATGAGGAATTAATCTAAGTGTCCTCCAGACAATCTTTTATAAGTGAATGTTGACTGTGCTGAATTATTTGAACAACTGCACTATGCGTTATTCTTCTCCAGTCTGCTCTCAGGAAAGGACATCTTTCCATTCCTCTTCTCTACGGGTACAAATGGAAACCCTGGATCTGGATCACTCTGCTAGGCTGAATGGAAAGAAGGAGCAAAACTGAGACCCAGATACAGATCACATTTTTGAATTCCTAGCTTGACGATTTATACTGCGTTCAACTATTATAAAACCCCAGACCCATGCCTTTGGGCATTCAAATACCAAACTTAAAATCTGCGGTTTGCTCTCATCTCTGCATCATTTACTTTTTCCACTCCTTCTCCCTCAACTACAGCCTGCTGCATTGACAGTCCAAATACTTATTTAAAATAAACAAACATAATTGCTACTGCATTTCACAGCTACTGCATTTCAGTGCCTGATCCAAGAAACCTGCTTCATGACAGCACCAAACAGACATCATCTAACAAGCTTTTCACTCACAATCTTTTTGTTTAGTTGGTTTTGTGATTCGTCACCCTTACAGTTTTATTCTTGGTGCAGATACCACCATCCCCAGCGGTCCAGGTTTCCCCAACGCAATGGAAAAGACAGGAAGAAAATACAAGGTTCCACGAGAGAACTTAGATGAAATGGCTCTGTAAGAGGGGACTGGCGTCATTCAGTTGTTCGGCTGACCAAAACCCCAAAAGAGTTGAGGAAAAGAGTATCTGTGCTTTGAGAAAGATGACATCGTTCTATGCATATCAGGAATACAGTGACAATACACTAACTACATAACAAGAAAAGGCACAAAATGAAGAAAAGGAGAAGGCTAAACTTGTCAGATTTTGCATTATGAACGTTTATAACCAGAGTGCGGCAAGCGAAGGGAAGGTATGCAAACAAGAATGATGGAGCTGGGAAAGGGGTCTGGAGTAACATGCAGAAGACAGCTGCAATAGGTATCAAAATATAAAATGGTAAGTAAGTACCTTGCTCTACATATGATAAAACAGTAAAAGCTTCTACGTAAATGACAGGGTAAAATCCGCGGCATTAAAACAAATATGTAGGCATACTGTTTTAAACCATTCCTAAGTGTAATAAGCAAGCAGCATGCAATGGGATAGGATTCAGCGCTAGGAAGTACAAAGCCCTCCATCTAGGGAGAGCACTGACGCCTCTTGAGGAGCAGCTAGCTGCAAAGCCGTGAATCCAAGAAAGACCTAAAGGTGATTGCAAGTAGCCAAGTAATACAGTTTCTCTGTGTGATGCTAATGAGTGATGTGGGAGAAGGGTCAAAAGCTCAGCTATTTTTGGATGGGTATATATGAGGGGATCATATGGAAAGCTGAGGCATAATGCTATGTTCAAACAGGTACAGTGGAAATAGCATAAGGTGTTCAAGCAGCCACAGATTAGACAGGGGATAGAAAAATTAAAGGAAATACAAATAAGGGCAATAAAAAAGATCTAAGGAGAGAGTAAGGGAGCTAAATTAATATGGTCTAGAAATGAGAAGACTCCTGGGCTGAGATCCAGCTATAAATACCTTCAAGGTACTATGTGTAGAGGCAGATAATTAATCTAGCTCAAAAGATGATAGGACAAGGAGCAGCTGCTTAAATTTAAGGATGGAAAAATCCAGGATGTAGAATAAGAAAAAGTTATTTGAAGAGACACATCTGCTCAACAGCGCAGACCCCAAATGTGGTAGCCAAGGCACACTTACGGCATGCATCCAAGAATGGGTTGAATAAGGGGCTCTGGGAAATGATGTGGTCACAGCCTTCTAAAATCCAAAGAGATCACCACAGACAAACTTATTGATCTTTTAGTCTCTTTCTTTATGGGCTATCTGACAGATTGCTCCTCTTAAAAAAAAAAAAAAAAAAAGGAAAAGAAAGAAAGAGAAAAAAAAGAGCTATATATCCATGTAGCAGTAATATACCAGCACCAGAGTTCAGAAATGGGGGCGTACAGCACTCTGATGTGCAACCCAGCTAACGGCAACCCCTCTAACTCTCTTCTGGTTGTTCAGTGGTGTATGCAACATGAGTGTGCAGGGTGCCAGGTAGGGCAGTGTCAGCATGACGAAAACTGCAGACCCACCTGGCAGATTATTCTGAGTCTCAACACTAGGTCAAAGGGTGAAGGGGAACTAGCTCTTTTCCCATTTTACTGATACTCATGGTCTTCTCCAGCCTTGTGTTAAGAGAGTCTGCATGCAAGCTTTCAAAATTACTGCATAAATTACATATTTTGTCTATGATTAGCTGAAAACCAACCAAATAGTAGTATTTAACCATCTTCAGGAGCACTAAAATATGCTAGTATTAAAAAAAAAAAAAAAAAAGCAAAGCATTTGTAACAAGTCTTAGAATTTTCAAAGATAAATGGGTATAAACAAACGTGAGGAATATAAACCCATGTACCGTAATAACCCTCCCCTTCGAAATATCCCATCCCAACTGCACTCACCAATCGGGACTTCTGTCCCCTCCTCAATGTGGATGGGCAGTGGTGATTCCTCCATAGGATGAGGCACTGATGGAAAGTAATGAATTGTGGTAGTATTTGTCGCAAAGTGACAATAATAAGATGGTCCTTTTCTTATCATTACAACTACCTATGGCTGGTTATTGTCACAGAGAGTCCTTTTTCAAAGTGGTCACCTTCCGTCATGGTGGCCTGTCCAATTCACACTCCAAGGGGTTAATCCCCACTGAGCATTCACCACCACAGGAGTAAACCCCCCTCCTGAAAGTTCACACGGCCCAGGAGAGGTCCCTGTCCTGGACGCTTCACGATCCTGGCATTTAGCAATAGCCTCGCTATTCACGTCCCCACAGTTTAACTGTCTTTTGGAAACCTCTACATTTGGAGAAGCCAAGGGGAGCCAATGCACAGACAGGCACAAAGTGGGTTATCAAGTCTTAAGTCATAGTATTTCATGCACAGAACCAGAAGAGAGAGGCTCTGATGCTTAAAGCTTGCCTTGAGCTGCTGAAAAGCCACAGCAGGTGATGGAAGGATGTATCGCAAATGGCCTACGGACCAGAAACTTTTTATTACTCTTTCACTTTAGAGTGTATGTATTGGACTTCTGAGGCTCCTGATAAATTGTTTATGAAATCAAGATCACTAGAGAAAGCTCTTCAAAACTGTATCGCACTAGGCTTCACGCTTTAGTCTACAATTTTGGGACACCATACAGTCACATCTTTAGGATTTCTCTGCTGGGTTCTTCTCTATTTGGAGTTTCTTCCTTTAAAGATGGTTTTGTTATATTGTTTCCCATTTAACATCTCTGGGAAGCATGTGCCTCACATGCTTTTTCAAGACATTTGAATTTCCTATATTAGAACGGAATAATAATGAAATCCTGAAGTTGAAGACTGTAATAATGAAAAGACTTCTGGAATTTTTCCTCCTCAGCTACCTTTTAAAAATGATGATGTACCTTCTCAAAGATACAAACTCTTAAGCTAGTCTCAGCTGGGATTCCAGCTACAAGAAAGGACAATTCTTCAATCATTGGGGGGGGGAGGGGTTTCCACTTACTACAGACTTTTCTTTGGAAAGATTGTGCTATGATAGCCATAAAACTAGCCAAAGAACACTTGCTGTGTAAAGCTATAAAATAAAGTGTCTTACAACGTTTCTGCTAGAAACGATCAGAATCAGGAGTGTTTTCAACAGATGTTTAACTAGCAGTGGGCCTCATGTAAACCCACGCTTGTGTTTTGCTGGATTCAAAGGGCCTCCAGTTCTCCGCCTCTACCTAACCCCACCTCTAACTGAAAATGGAAAATGAAGGGAAGCACAGGGGAAAAGGAACAGAAGAACATGGTTGACTACAAAACTACCATACAAGCCACAGAAATCATGGACTACAAGGGCGCCTTGCACAAGCCGCTTTTATCTAGAAGCTGAACTAACATTCCAGCCCAACAATAGCAAAAAAACATTTGTTACCACACAGCATTTTGCTACATATTAACCAGCAGTTGCTATGCAAGCATAATGGAGTGCTGAAATTCAGATATCCGTGTTATTTTTCCAACAAAATGTTGATTTATGGGAAATAAGCCTGATGTGAGCGCTCGTGGGCTTGCCATGCCACTTGACACAGTGCATGCTTCGAAGTTATGCAAAGCAGGCCCTGCATTGCGAACAATGCAGTCATTTTCCTTGCTAAGCTAATTTTGCATTAAGGCAATGACAGTCTTCGTCTATGCAGCCCCTTAAAGCATTTAATCAAATTTACTTACTAGGAAGAAATACCAGAGCCAAACTTGCTCTACTACTCAAGAGTTTTCAAATCAGACATCGGCAAGCAAACCAAGTCACTAGGTGGTGTGGAAAAACTCCTGTACTTTTATGACATGCAGCTCTCTTTGTCCCATGAAGAATACTGTACCTGGCTCACCTAGACTGAGCATTTAGTCTGGAGCCAAATGCTTTCAAAAAACATTTGCAACAGTATTCACCAATGGATGGTTGCATTTACTCCTGTTTTAATGGGTATCATCAGAGGTTATAGAAAAAACCTGGAAAACCTATGTGCTATTTGAGGCCAAATATGCATATGCCCACTCTCTCTCAGACACACATATACATGCACACACAGGTATACATGCATGCAAACAAACGACTCTATAGCCAGAACTTGGATTATGTAGAATCCAAGACGGAGAAGCTTATTCTTGTGATAGGATTTGGGAATTAGGGACTCTGGAGTTCTGAAATGAACGCTAACTCATATATCTTCTTTGTCTTGGGCAAATCACTTCAGTATTATCTCTCCACAGAATTCACATACCTACTGTAAGGGCATGCTGCTTAAATAGCTGTAAAGTGCTTTACAATGGTTCCTAAATACTAGATTGACGTGCACAGAAGAACTGCACAGATAGATAGATTTAAGGTAACAGTTGCCGAGTATTACTATTGTACAACTACAGCCTATTTTTACATGCTCCATACTTGCTTTCTATGAACAGATGGTAAGTGTTCAGTATTTGAAAGTTCTAATCATCTTTATAACCCTTTTGTAATTTCATAAACAAGCATAAATAACACTTACATGAAGAAGAGTCTCTTCTGAATGTTTTTTCTCTTCCTGTTTGAAAAAAGAGAAAAGGAAAAAGCAAAAAAAAATTTTAAGAAAAAAAATGGGTCTAGCAAGATAAATTAGGCATGTTTTAACATTATCATGCATAGTATTTTCTGAATTTCATCTGGGTGAACTGAAGTTTTTGAAGAACATGAGGATGCTGAACGTAGTAACAATGCAATAATAAGACACTGTGTAAAACATCACAGAAGTGTTGACTCTACCTGTCTCACGAGCAAGGAAATTACACTGTAGCAGTGAAATAAAATGCAAATGCTACATGATCTGAAGCATAAAAGGAAGAACTTCTAGTTACCTTCCAACTCAATTATAGCCCTGTGGCTCTACTGCTCCTCTACCTACCTACCTGGCCTCTTCTACCTGGCCAGCCTACCTACATCACCACCCTGAAGTGGGGCGTTCCTTCTGCATTTTGGCACAGTGTAACCTTTTTTTCTAACCCAGTACTGAAACAGCGATGGCCTTTAAACCCAAGTCCTGCAACCATGGCAAATGATGGTGTTCTTCAAGGCTGCGACAATTCTGGGCAACGGAGAACCCACAACAGGAAATCCAGTAACTGCTAAAATGAACAAGCCTCCCTAAGAGCAAATGCTTTTAACAGCCACCCTCCTGCCACCTCCTGCCACCCACCTACCTCCCATGTAAAGCTCGGGGCTCACGTGCAAAGCATGGGTTTGAACTGTGCTCCCCTTCCACAGACATAGCCGGTCTGTGAATGCCCTTGGAGCAGTTTTGGGTTAGTACTGATCTCCCTTTCGCTTGTATAAATCTAGACAAGCTAAACCACAGAGAAAAAGAGACTGATATAAACACAGCAGATGCTGTAGAGCAGCAGCCATGGTTAATCTGCCGTTTGCAGAATCACAGATTGGTAGCATGGCAGCCCTTCCCATGGCAACCAGCTTGGGAAAAGAAGGATGATGGACAAATGCATTTTCACTTTTTAACTTCTCAACTAGATTTTCTTTTATCAGTGTTAGCTCCTCAATTAGCAATTTAAAGAGTACTGCTTAGAGTTTATAAGCCTTGGGATGATACTCAGCTAGCACGAATCAATTAAATCCATGGCACTACAACAGCTGAGGATTCAAGTAAATATGCATTTATGGGGAAGTTCAACACATGTTAAATCACTGGAGTTTCATTCGCAAGCTTTTTCCCCAAATGCCAAGGACTCAATCCTACAAGCAGTCCATCCAAAGAAGTGGCGTTAGAATAAACTTCAATTCTGTGTCCAGAGAGGACCAGAGCCAGGATCACTTTAAAAAGCATAACACCGATCCTCTCCTTGTCACATATGTGAGGATGATGATGATAAGTCAGAAACACCAATCCGAGTAGGTACCCTATTCAAAGTTGCCCTTCTTAAATGATCTACAAATTATTAGTATGATTGATCAAATAAGCATTACTTGTACAAGGCTTTAACTACCACAGCTTGCACATTTGTTTTTATGTGCTGTAATGTAGTTAAGCTTAAAAGAAACAAGGCACCGTAATCTTTTTTTGAGTCATTTGCCAACATGATTAAATGCCCAAACGGGGCACTGTACAATTGTAGAGAGACTCCCCTTACTGGTGCAACCGGGGTTTCGTATCAAAACTGAGGGGCGCTGACAGAGTTAGAAGGGGAAAATTAAAATAATTGCTTCTGAGCCTTGAGGTGCATTGACGATAATCCTGGGAGCATCACTATCCACGGAAACCCGCGGAAAGACTCGTGCCTGTGAGTCCTTGGAAACATCCAGCCGACTGGACTTGGCTAGAAGCCACTCAGATGTAGCTCAGTCTTGGTTATGTGCAGTATTGATTTAAGAGAAAACTCACTGAAATATTTGCAACATTCAGCTGTGAGATAAGTTCCTCCTAGGGCTTTCCAAACATAACTGCACTCAGGCACGGGAGGTTGCACAAGCGCCGTGCAGAAGGAGTAAGCCAATCTAAAAGCGTCTTTACGTTTTTCCACGGCAATGTTGCACTTCTCATACATGATTTCAAACACACTGAAGACTCTTGCCACAGCCCAAACATTTCACCTCTGCCATTTAAGGAACCTCAAGGCAACCTCCCCCAGTAAGCTATAAATTAGTGACTACCAGCAGAGTAATACACCAAGTTTTGCTCCTATTTACACCAGAGTAAAATAAAAGAAAAATGGGTAGCATTTGAAGTACTCCAGACTTGCACTGCAGTCTAGACCAAGGTCCCTAAAACCAAGAAACCCAGGTTATTTGACCCAGCACCTCCAAGTACGCAACCATCTTCTTCCTGCCTCCAAACACCCCGGTGCCATCTGCCCTCTCCTGCTTTTTACACAGCATCACAGAAAATTACCCAGCACTTGCAAAAGAGAAGGGGCTTTCAAGCGCCCTAAGAGCGCACGTTACAAGATGCAGGTTAATAAATGACAGCGAGAAGCAGTCTTTGGTCTCTTGGCCCGTAGGCGCCCGCTCGCGGGTGGTGCTTTCGTGCCCTTTCCCACAGGCGAGCTGGCAGCGGGACCCACGGGAGAGGGAAAGGTGTCTGTCGCCCCCAAGTGGGGGCAGCCTCAAAGCAGCCCGACCCATGAGAAAGGTGGGTAGGGGAAGGAAAAGAGAAGGTGAGACGTAGGCAAATAAAGAGAAGAAGAAAATGCAAAGCAGGGAGAAGGGAGCGAGAGTCAAAGGGGAAATACAAAAGACGCTCTCTCTGGAAGCATCAAAAATACCATCTGAAGTTTCCAGTGTCAGTCTAAGCACGAAGATGGGCTCCTGCCAGACTCATACTTCAACCTGCTAACTCCCCCTTCTTATGGGCCAGTGACATTGTTACAGGGTTAGCGAGCTAGTTTTCTTACAAACTTGGAAAAAAAAAAATCGCCCTGTGCCCAATCACAACACTGTACTCCTGGGGACAACCTTCAGGGAAGTCTTCCCGTACTACTCGGGCAGGGGCAGGCAATGCCAAAGAGCAGCCGGTTCGCTCGACTCCGAATCTAGAGGTAAGCACCCATCTGTCAAAACCAGCAAGGTTTTGACCAACGCTTCGTCCCTCACGACGCCCCACAACAGCGCGGTCGTCCTAACGGCCTGAGTTACTCACAAAGCCCAAAGCCATGAAACCTAAACTGGTAGTAACTGTCACCCGAGCACCAGAGTACACAGACAGTTACACGTCTCGTGAACCCAGCTGTCTCACTTTTTTTGCTAGTCCAAAACTTGAAACATTTTGACATGCAAGCAAAAAAATACTGCAGTTGCCAAAATAGCACTATAAACATAACCAGCTCCTCTCAGAACATTTTCTTAATACCTTTCCCAATACGGTTAAAAAAGACGGGAGCTAACCAAAACCTCCGCCTTTACACCTTGGCACAAAGTGTGCTGAAATATGTGTGAGGTTGTATTTCATAGCTTTTATCTGGATCTTCTCTCGCCACTTTTTTTTTTTTGTTTAATCAGTGATTTCTTTTAAACGCAGCTCTCGCTAAACAGTGGAAATCAGCTTTTACAGTTTATAAATACAAAGCGCTGCCAGTCTTAGAGCTGTCTAAAGAAAACGGGGCTTGCCTTCCGCTTCATAAAATAACGCGCGCTCCGCACATTGCTTCATCTATGTGAAACTCAAATAAATTCTCACACGGTCTTATACGGCAACCTCGCACGTCCTCCTGCACGCCGCCCGTTACGCTACCAGACCGAGACGGGCATTCATTACCGTAAAGCCATTGGGCAAAATTTTAATCCAAGTTACCCCGAGACGACCAGCGAATGACTGCTCTCCGGCACCCAGCTGAGACCAGTAAGCTGCCCTGTGCAGCCCGGGCATTTTCCTCCAAGTCCTGTCCCGACTTTGGCTGCATCTTGCCAAGGAACAACAACCAAAAGGAAAGCAAGACAAAAAAGAAAGGAGCAGGAGCGGCAGCACACACCAGGTAGGCCCACTAGCATCCGATGCAGCGCTGCCCGCACCAGCCTCTTAACTTGAGGTTAGCGCACGGCAGCCAGAAAAAAATACAGCGGGGAGGCGGGGGGGGGGGGGGGGGGGGAGGAAGAGGCGAGAGAAAATGGCAAAAATAGACGGGGGGGTGCGGGGAGGGGGGGGAAGCGGCCGCGATGCGCTGGAGGGCTGCCAGCAAGTGGTTCACCGCACGCTGCAAACTGTTATCTCCAAAACAAAATAAAAAAAAAGTTAACGCAAGGTAGTGGTGGGGAGGGGGGGTGTGTGAAAATACCCGCTGGGGGAGAAGGAGCGGTGCGGGGAATGAAAGCCGAGAGCGGGGAGGGAAGGGCATAGGGATAAATAAATAAATGGGGGGGGGGGGGCCGCTCGGAGGGGGAGCCCCAGCGGCGGGGCGCGGACAAAGCGAGGGTGCCGCCGCCGCTCCTGGCCCGGCTCGGCTCGGCCCGGCCCGGCCCGGCCCGGCCCGGCCCGGCCGCCCTTTGTTCGCCGCTCGCCCGCCGCCGCCGGTACCTGCGTCCGCTGCCCGCGGTGCCTGCGCGCCCTGCGCCCGTGCCGCGCGTCCGGCGGAGCGGTGCGGCGCGACTAGCAGCGCCGAGCGAGAGGAAACGGTAATTTATAAGCGCTTTCTTCCTGACCTCTCGTGTCTGTTGTCTAATGAGGGAGCTTTGAGCATCACCCATCCTGCTGAGTGGAAAAACACCGGCACGGCCTCTTCTTTGCTGGGGAGGGGGGGAGCCTAAAGGAAGGGGTGTGGGGGAAGGAGGGGCCTGGCCGCAGACGCGCCGGCGGAGCCCGGGCGGGAGGGCGGGCAGGCGGCGGCCCCGGTCCCCCCCCCCCCGGCGCGGGGCTGCCCCCGAGGCGGCGCGGGGGTCGGCGGGGCCGGCGCGCCGGGCTGGCCAGGGCGGGCGGGCAGGGCAGGGCAGGGGCGGGGGAGCGGGCGGGCGGGTTGCCGTTGTGCTTTTAATTACGGTTATTTTGGAATTACTCTTATTTCTGAAACAAAGAGCGGCCGCCTTTTAAACAAAGCATCCGGCGGTGGCGGAGCGGTCCCCGTGGCCCGGCGGCCGCCCGCCCCCGAGCCCCGTGGGTTTGTCCTTCCGTGGGCGCTGGCTCCCGTGGGAAGGTGGCGAGGGCTCCAACTGCGGAGCCGGCCGGCCGGCGCCGGGTCGCCCAGAAGGGTTTTGGGGGGCGTTTGGTCTTGTTGGCAGGCAGCTTCTGCTGCAGGAAGCGCAAGGAAGCGTGGCCTGGCAGGTGTTCTCTCCGCTCTTCCCACCTCCCAAAAGAGCAGTCCCCCGCACCAGCCACCCTGGCGCAGAGCTGCTGAACAAAGTACAAGCTCGGGCGACCAGCAGCAGAAGCGAGGCAGGGCGCCGTTCTGCGGCGCGTGCGGTTTGAGCGCGCCGAGAGCTGGTGCTTTTCTCTCGCAGGCGAAGGGGTCTGCGACTCAAAACGTCTCCGCTCTTCCCCTCCCCTCGTCTGCAGTATTTTTGTTAACAAAAGGATACGCTGGCTTATAGAATCGCTGGGCATTTTCATGCAACCTCTGCGGGAGAGCTAGTAAAATACCGTGTATTGTAGCTGAGAAAAGGAGTTTCTGGGCCGCCAGCGTTTTGCAGAAGTCCCTCCGTGCTAGCCTTGTGCACTAGGAACAGCAGAGATTGACCAAAGAAGAGCAAATAGTGCATGCAGCCCTGCTGTCCCGGAAACCCCTACCTTCCCACACCGTACGCAAGGACAGCGGTCGCCGGGAGACACCCCTATGATGCCTGTCACCTGCAGCGATGGGATCAAATTCTATCACAGCAACCTCCAGGGAGGCTCTAGGAAAGGCTCCTTTCCTTGGCTGCTTCACGCAAGCGTGCAAGAGAGCTGCACCCCTTCCAAAAACTCGCCCTTTGCGATACAGTGTGCCGGGGTAGCACAAGCACTCTGACTGACTCCAACACGCTCTACCATTTACCGCTATCCGAGTTGATTTGCAAAGTGAACAGGTCTCTTAAGTGCAAAACAGATACAGGTAGATGATACAGGCAGCTAATTGAAGAGCTATCTCCTCTAAACAGACTGGTGTAAACTAATTACATGATGTAGCACATGCTGCCACCTACGTGTTGTGATTCAGATTTCTTGTGCACTGCAGCTTCGCAGTTGTAGGCATCCTCCCTCCGCTGAAGGCAGCGACAGCGTTTTGTGAGACGCAGCTGCCTGCTACGCGAGGGGACCACAAACACAAGCGGCGGTGGCTGCGCTAGGGAACAAGGCAAAACATTTCGCGCCGGTGCAGCCACTTGTCCGGTTGCAGCGAGGATGCCTCAGCGTAGACCAGCACCCAGCAGTCACATCGGCGAAACGTAAGTAGCCGCTGGAGCCTCGTCTGCGCTCAGGATCCTGCCAGCACAGCTGTACCACTGACAGCAGTGGAATATTTTGCTCAAGTTCTCTAGAGGAATCAAAAGGAATCAAAGCCTGTATTTTCTCTCTCTGGCTCTCTCTTGTTCTGCTGTTTCTCACCACTTAAAAAAAAGAAAAAAAAAAAGCAGTCAGTCACAGAAAGCACATGGTTGCTCTTTGTGTTTGAAAAAAGCCCAAAGCTGTTTTGGAGTCAGGGGCATGTAAACAGTACCTGGAACTAATAGGGATAATAATAATAATTAGTCCTTTTGTGTCATAAATATGTGCCTCGCTGTCTGTTGTTTCACTGTGAGACAGCACAACTTCTGAGAACGTGCCTGCCTCGTGAATAGGTGGTGGGGGGCATTCTGCCCTCGGTTGCAGCAGCATAAGGCGGCCGTAATTCCTCTGGCTTCCCCAGCTCGGTTACGTAACTGAAGTCAGAAGCTAGAGCCCAAATCACAAGGCATATGCGTGCGTATAGCATTAAGTATACAAATGGTGCCTGAAATTACTATCTGTTCCCCTAGGTCTGGTTTTCATCTCCTCTCAGTATTTTTAGTTCTGCAGTTCCATTGGTTTCAATGGGTTCAGTCCTTATGTGCACTGGTGCCATTAACAGCAGAATCGAGCCTAGCCCCCTAGAAAGCCTACCAAGAAAGCATTAACCAACACTTAAATACGATAGGCCAAAACCATACTGGTTATAGGTAGGTGTAATTCCAATAACTTGGCTACCATGTCTAAAATTTATCCATGCTATGGATAAATGCTATGCAAAACCAGAATATAATCTTGTGCCTGCCTTGCAAATCAGCTGCAGCAGCATGTTTTGGCACATTTGCGCAAGGCCGTTTAGTGATCACCTTCCTCTGCATTTTGCCTCTTTAGGATCCTAGAGACTATTTTCCCCATGAACAGGCTGATCTGCTTTATGGAAAGGTGTTGGGTGCAGATACGGTGTGCACCTGCACCTCTTGTATCTCTTTAATCCAATAACATAACTCTTTTCTAATCTCCATGTCTGGGTCACAGGGTTTAAAAAAGACACTGGGCCAAATCCCAGGCTTGGCTACAACATGTGTAAATCTACTAAGAAGGCACTAAAGTCAAATGAGATTCTCTGTATTTGCACCCTGTAAAAGACGTCTGAAAGGGCAGTGAGGCGACTGCCTAATATTGCAGACGGGTGCACATAAACACAGATGTACGGCAGAGTTAGGTCAGATTTTTATCGGGAGAAGTGGATGGGTGGAGGGATAGAACATCCCGGTTTAGGGTACCCTCAGCAAATTCTCGTTTGCTTTAAATTGAAATGGATTCAATATTTCTTGCTTTTTTTCAGGAGAAGAACTTGTTTCTTTTCAATATCTGGCTGCCAAAGGGAACATGCTGTTTACTGGACTCAGGACCAAGGCAGGGCAAGAACAAAGAGCAGGTCTTGCAGGGACTGAGAAGATTTTACATACAGACATTAAAATAAAAAAGCAAAATGTAACCAGGCACAAAGTCCAGCAGGAATCTAGCAACGAGTGGACAGCACAACGTGTAAAAAAGGGTATCTAGGCAAGGATGGCAAAAGGATCCTCTGAATAAGCTCATCATGTGAACGATTCTCCGAATGCAAACTTTGTGTACAGCGCTATATGGGGCCAGCCTTTGGGGTTCCCCCATATGGCAAAGGACCCTGAACTCAAAAAAGGATGCCAGATTTTGCGAGGGATTTGCACATCATGCAGTGACTCTGGACTGCAGATTTTACGCACTACTAAATCGGGGAAAAGAATTGTTGCTATTTCTATTACAGAGCAGGATATTTCACTAATCCATGCAATCCACTAAGTTGCTGTAGTTCTAGTCCGTGTTTATTTTGGATGAAATTATGGTCTGGACAGTTAATTTTTCCTAGTTATCCAATCAAATCCTATATAAATAACAATCAAACAAAAATCAAAACATGACCTGTGGTTTTTGTACACTCCTCCCATCATGTGAACCTGCACGTGATGGAGTAGTGCACCAGTCGAGCAAACAAACAAACAAAAACAATGAAAAGCTACAGGTCTTCCTGAAATTTAGTCCCACTGGCTTTAAATTATATTAACAACGTAATTCTAGTACTACTGGTGGCCTGTTTTGCTTATATTTGAAACTGCCTAGCCATTATGGGATTGCTTCCACTGGTCCTTTTCTTAGGTCAAGCAAATGACATGTTAACTCGAGGTACTTTGCAAGGCTGAAAGGCTGGAGCGGACCCTTTCTGAACACCAGGCAAGCTTAGAAATGTCTGTTCTTTAATATGGGCTGATCCCTACAGTGAGGGGCAAAACTGGAACCAGATAGCCTGCAACCAAAGTGGTCACGCTGGCCTTTGGAAGAAGGCAAGTAGCTCAAGTTCAATGGCAGGCAGCTACCTGGAAATAAAAATCTCTCATGTTTCCAGAGGTTTACATTGTGATTTTTCAAGCGCTCTTGAGCAATTTAAAGTCCATGCAAGGAATGCACTATAGAATGAAAAATACAGGTATTATTAAAGAATGTCTCCAAACCGAAAGCTAGCCAGATTCATAAAAACGAGTTAAAAAACAATAACAGGTACTCCGTCTCCTGCTGGATGCTGCATGTACCATATGTTTTGCATTTTTCAAGTCACTTTTAAAACCATGTTTTTCTGTTCGCTGTTGCTATTGTGAAAAAAACAGTAAAAACAACTATGCATAAAATGAGGTTAAAGTAATTAATTAAAAAAATAAACAATGTGTTTTCATCTTTAATTCATATCCAGTCATTTGGAGTCTAACTTGTAAAAAAGAGATAAGCATTCAGAAAAGATTTTGAAGGACGACTGTTTCCCTTTAAGATTAACGATAAACATACTTGTGTATTCAAGAGAGAATAGATCCAGTGTTATGTAACAGGATAAAGCAACAAAATCCCTTTTCCTTAAATTAAAATAACCAGTATGTGTGCAGATTTTAGTCAATCACTGACAAATCAAGAAATTCATTTGCTTTCACAACTGCATTCTACATGCTGAAAATCAAGCTCTTGTTTTAAACAGAACCACAACAATTAAAGATGAAAAAGGCTTGGCTGTTCTTCTTGATAATTCCTTCGCCAACACAGGATTGTTCCCTGAAGGAAACTCTAGAGCCCTTGTTCTCTGCAAAAATCCAAATTTGTACTCATCTTCTTATTTGATGTGGCATTAATAAATCCAGTTCTTGAACTTCCCAGAAAATTCTGTTTTTTAAATCAGCTTACCTAGTACTAGAGGTATTATAACTTACCTCTTTTAATCATTTTTCACCCAAACTAACTACTAAATAACAGCCCTTATTGAATCTTGCGATGCCTGCCTAAATTTGCCACTGAATTTAATGACAAGATCAACAGATAATGGTTTTTTTAATGATGTCATTGTTCTTTGCTGGCTTAGTCTTATAAAATTTGCAAAAAAAAAAAAAAAACCCACACAAAACAAAATAATTTTCTACAACAGAACCTGTTTTTTCCACTTCTGTATTTTACCACAGCACTCATACCAGAAGTTCTGCATCAGAATTTGATATGTAAAGTTCCTCTTTATCACATGAATTCAATTTTCCAAAAGATGCCAAAGAATGCTATTAATAACCAAGATGCGAGCCCTGAAAAGGCTAAGTCGCTGAATGTACTTGCTGCAAAAAAATGTCATCTTGTTGGATCTAATTCTGGAGTCATTACTTTACACAATGAAGAGCAGTTAGGCAGAGATTTGCATAGAAAGGGAGCGCTGAGTTCAAGCGCTCTTCACTCTCGCATGAAAGAAGCATGCATGTGCTTCTCTGAGCTGCTTACAGCTTTGTCTGCAGATGAAGTAAATCATGCTTATATTGGCATGGCCTTGCACATGTCCACGCTCCAAGTTTCGAGTCCTGACAGTAAAGCCTTGAATCCGGGCAGCTGAAGTGAAACCAGCTCCCCCAGTGGAGTAAGTCCTCTATTAGCACAGTAGCACAAGGTTTGCTTGAAGATGGTGCTGTTTGGCTTATAATAGAAACGAGAGGGCTGCAGCATCCCTGTCCTCCCAAGCGTGATTGAGCTGGTCAATCTACTTCCCCCTGCCTTGCCCAGCAGTGCTGCAGCCGTGTGCCCAGCTGCCTTGTCCCCCCTTGAAAGTCCCACAATAGTCAGAAAATGCCTCTCTCCCTGCTTTGCCCGTTAAGCTCCTGCTAAATATTATGCTGCTGCGTGGCCGGCCTGGAGTACCCCACTTGCTCTGGAGCTGAGATGGTTGTACAGGTGCTGCCAAGGCGGTATGAGAGCTGGGAAACGGCAGGAAGAAGTAAGAGTGGTAGGTGACGGGGAAGGAGTTGTGGCAGACCACCTGGACGCAGTAAAAGCTCAGCACAGCGCGAGGCTGCCTTGCTCAGCTGCTTCCAATGCAGTATGGAGCGGGTCACCAAGCTGGGCACGGTGGGCCTGGCCACATCCCAGGTGACAGTAGACATCTCAGTGGAAGACAGTCCAGAAATTTATGGTGGTGAGCTCACTAATGCAGACACCGCTGGAGTCCTCTCGCCTTATGTGACTGGTCCGGGTAAGCCGATGGATTAAACCCTCCGAGGAGGAAGAAGAGTGATCACTCGAGAGTATTCATACATGCTCATATTTCTTTGTACTTGTTTATGGGTCCCTCTGCTCCCTCCCCTCTCAAAGTGATGGTGAAACACTTATGAACAGTGTATAAAAAATGATTTTAAAGTACCTAGTTTATTCTGACAAATTACACTGGCAGTTGCAGGCAAACACTAAGAGAAAGTACTGCAAGAAACAAAACCATTCCCAAATGCATGCTTTACCAGTTCAGACAGATAGGATTTCTAGCTAGGTGAATTAATGCACTGCAAGCAGAGAAAGACAACATCAAACGCTTGAGAAGCCAGAGAAAAATAGAGAGAACATTTAAAATAAACCCTGCAAGCTATCCAGTAACTGCTCATTCAGTTACATGATTTTAATTAACAAAACTGGAAAGCCAGCATGTAATAGAAACTTAAAAAACACAGCACTTTGGTTTTCCAGACTATCAGTCCAAATGCAAAACAAATTGCTTGCATCTGGTAGAAGGAGCAGAGGAGAGCGAGCCAGCTTAGGGAGCTTCTCTTTTAACTGGCCTGCAGCCTGATGTAGCAGCATCCCCGTATGGTGTTTCAGAGAGCTCCCGTGTGTCCGCTCCCACTGTCCTTTGGCACCGCCTGGGCACACACGCTCTCAGCATTGCCGACATGCTCCAAGGAGGATGCCTCCGCTTTCACCTCTGCAGGAGCGCGTTGCTCCCTCCGGGCAGCTATGTCACTGCGGAGAGGCCAGCAGCTTACAGGCTTGGGTGACCTTGAGCCTTCCTAAGCAGTTACCTTTTCTGGGCCTTTGGCATGCTCTCAAGTGATCATTCAGCCAAAATCTCCACTGCCTAAAATAAATTCAGCAATATTCGCTGCGGTATCCTTGCACTTCTCTTTCAGGATACCTGACTCCATCTCCCAACCTGGGCAGACAGAGGCTTTGAAAAGTTTACCCATGTCCTTCCCACGCAGAGAGCTCCTGAACTGGCCCAAAGCCAGTGCGACTCACTGTGTTGTTACTAGGAAGGACAACATTTTAGGGAGTTTTCTTGCGTGTTCCTATATGCTTGTGGTGTGTGTGCATCTGCCTTGTTTAGAAGCCGCCTTGACAACAGTATTTTTATGAGATGCTTCCTCCCTGCCGACTGAAAGATCGACCCATTTAGGAAGAAGAGGAGCTAGAGCATGGATGACTTGTTCTGTGACCTTTTTCGAGCTTTCAGTGGGGGACCTGCAGAAGCAGGGACCGGGGGTGAGGACAGACCGGGAGGCAGGCACCCTGGGGAGTCACACGAGCTAGCAAACGCAAACGCTAAGGAGAAATGCCCAAAGACCCATAGAGTAGCAGCCTCACCCTGCCTGCCCGGTGCAGGATGCTTTCAGTCACCCTTGGGCTCAGGTTTTTGGAATGCACCTCGGCCCCCCCCAGCCCTCTTAGCCCCACAGCTCTTATGTCAAACGCAACGCAGAACGGCAACAACAGGAGTATTTGCCTCCCTGAGACCCAGCCTACACCTGAGAACACACTGGGATCCTTTCACTCCGGCTAACGCACATTCAGCTTGCGCTGCACAGCTAACCTGTTTTTTCCCTGCCAGGTACCTACTTACTTGTCCCATGAACCAGGAAAGCAAAGTGTCCGGCTGAGCCGAGGGCAAGACCAGGTCCCAGCGCCGCAGAGCTGGGACTGCAACCGCGGCGGCGGCAGCGGCGTGCGTCACTCAGAGCTGAACGTACCCACGCGCAGTTCGGCAGAGTTTCTTAAATGAGTACTCAGGAAACATGAGTATCTTTCTCACCCCGCTTGCCGCCTGTGCCAGCCACCCACCCACGCTCCCGCAAGCGTGGGAAAGCACCCGTTGCTCTCGCAGAGCGCCGAGGCCGGGGAAGGCAGTGTCCAGACAGGCTTGCCGCTCGTCACCCCATCTTGGTTCGGGGAGCGCTAACTCCGGCACACGCACGCAAATGCCTACAGTATATCCTGCATGCTGCTTGGAGTCACAGTACGCACAATATACCTGTCACGCAGCCACGTAGCGAAGGGACCTCCCGGAGACCTGTCTGCAGGGACTGCCGACCAGCTGGGGCTGCAAGCTTGGGCTGCTACCTGGCTCTCCCAGCCAGAGCAATCCTACTCTCTTGTTTCTACACGGGAGGACGTGGAGAAGGGAGGGGGGGAAATGATCTCAGCATGAAGCTCTAGAAATACAGACTTCCACCTCTGAAACTCTTTGGCCAATGCTGGTCTGCTCAGATTTGTATCAGAGACTAATCCTACCACTTGACGATGGTTAAATGGGCAACAAAGTGTTAATATTTTGTGTGCAGTTGGTCACTGGATGCCTGTGGCACCGGGCAATTTTTTCTTGCTCTCTGGGTCAGCCAAAGACCTAGAGTTTTATTTTTATGCCTGCCTGTTTGCCTGTCAGGCTAGTTAAATTCACAGAGGAAAGTGTGAAAACTTGACCCCAAGCTCTCACGTTTCCTTAGGAAGGGCCAGTTGCATCCCAGCGACCTGCTGAGCGGCTGAGGTGGATTTGAGAATACTTCAAGGATGCCCTTGGCCCGTATGGCTCCCCAGAGCGAGTGCTGTTGGGAGGAACCTCCTCACCGTGACCCGAGCCCCGGAGCACCTCAGCGCTGCTGGGGGAGCTGGCAGAAGAGCTGTGTGTCCCGCGGTGGGTTGTGACAGCGGCCAGGCGTCATCTGGAGCAGCGAGGCCCCGGCATTGCCTGCTGACAGAGCCACATAAATCACGGGGCAGACCCACACAGCGCAGGGTGTGGTGGAGCCCCGGGAGGTTTTCCACCCCGATTCCCCTGGAGGTCCTGCAAAGCCATGGGGAGGGGGGCACGGCTTTTATGGAGACCCATCCGCTGGCGAGTTGTCAGGGGTACAACTACCACAGGCTGCAGTGGACACTGCCGCACGCCCGCTCCACCTGGCTGAAACTCAGTTTACCCTCCAGGTGAATTCATGCCACCCCTGGAGCTCCTGGCAACTGTGCTGCCTGAATTTCTGTTCGCTTACAGGAGACAGAGCTCCTAGTTCTCCCAGAAAGGTGTACATTTGAATCCAGGTCATATTTCTGCTGTTCTCCACCAGCATCACAGCTGTTTGCTCCAAACATGACAATATTTTTAAAAGAGCAAAAGCACGAATTATTTCAAACTTGCCTCAGGATGAAATTGCAAGGGTACTGTGGAGAATGTGTTTCCACAACAAAACAGGAGCTCTTCTCCCACTGAATTGTTCTTTTTACTTTCATGAATGCTAGAAAGGTGGCTGGCATTCTTAAAATGTCAGCACGTACCTGGAATGGGAATTTGCTTCCATTAAATCCTTTGGAAGCTATTGTTGTTGATGTTGTTTAATCCGACTGAAAGTTCAGTTTGGCAATTTTTATTAGACCTTGCTTTTAGGTATAGGCAATTAGCTTAACAAAATACCAGATAGGATCTTTGCTGTGCTTGCAATGCCTGTTGCTCAGATCCTTACCTGGTGGGAAATGGCTTCGGAGGAGCACGGCCACATCTTTGTAGCTGTTTACATCACATTTCTGGTGGAGCTCCACCCTGCTTTCCCCATTTGTACTTTGTTTTCCATGAATAAAGGTCATGGCATTGGCATCACAAAAAATATTGTTGCTGTAGAAGGAATTCAGCTGTCCCCTCTGGGTTATAAAACGAATCATATGACAGGACACAGTAATGCAGGGCAGGGAAGAATCAGAGCTTAAACTTGGGCAGGGAAGAAATCAGAGCTGTAAGAGAAGCTAAAAGCCCAGCGCAGCTCTCCCCAGACCTCTAGCAACTCACGGGTCACCTGTCTCCCTCCCTGTGCTGGACTGCTGCATACTGCGTAATCATCTCCAACGTGTTGCACAGTCTAGGTTCAAAGGTGCTCCAGCTGTTCACAAGGCTCCGTTCTGGGTGCTGGTAGGAGGCTGTTTCCCAGCCCAGTGGATCGCACTGCAGGAAATTCTTTTCTGAGAGTCAAAGGGCATTTTCTCTTCACCGATGTCATCCCGTTAGCCCAACACCTTGCTACCACAGTTGTTGGGTCAGGGGACATGGTTACAAGATAGCTGTCCCTGCTTTAGTGCGCTATACAAAAACGTGCTATGTAGAGGGAACCTCCGTGCCAGGAACTAGTCTAAGTCCCTGGTTTGTGCGGGACTCTAGCCTGCTTATACCTCAGCTACATAACACAGCTCTTGGCCATGTTGTATCTGGATCAGGGGATAAATGTTTTGTAATTACAGCCCTCAGCTCAGCTATAGCTTTAAGGTAAATGAAACCCTTCCCATGCTTCTGTATAAAAGCCTACACTGACCTTAGTGTTTGTGCTGAGGTCAGAAATAACACTTGTTACCCTTTTGGCTCAAAAGCCGTTTTTACGGCTTCTAATCTGTCATTATGGGTGAGCCCCTCAAGGTCTCTGTTGTTTTCTACTCCTTTCAGTTTGCCGATGCTTTCTAGTAAGGTGATACTTTAACTAGCTGCAATATTCCAGGAGTAACTTCATTACCACTACTTGCAGAAGCATGGCCACGTTTTTATGAGTCTCTCGCCATATACCAAACTCTGAACATTTCTGAGAATATGAAGGGAAACCAAAAGATGTTGCTGTACTATTGTTACGGCCAAGGACACAAAACAGCCAGTAGAGGAAAAGCTGTACCTCAAAAGCACTGGGAATACTTTTTATTAGGAACATTGCTCAAGAAATCCCCTGTTCACAGAATTCAGAAGGAAGTGTATTGGAAAAGAAACTCCACGTTAAGCAAAACTTGAACTTTCCTTCCCAGTACTCCACCAGCACAATTGAGGACCAAATCAAATTCTACAGAAATGGCCGGGGATTTTATTAGTAAACAGCCCGGATGTTAATTCTCTGTCCAATTTTTTTCCCATTAAAGTCTCATTAACACCAGAGGAAGACATGCCTGAAACTGATAATGCCCTGAATAATAAGGGATACTAGTCTTTATACACTATTTAGCTTAACCCCTAGGAATAGTAACTTAAGGTGTGTAGATCTTCCTTGCTGCAAAGCCCTCAGCATTCATGTGACAATAACCAGCAGACAGATAAAATAGAAGCAACTAGTAAAATATTTCATCATTCTAAAAATTTCCAACGCTAGAAGATTTTGCAAATCACCCAGCAGGTTTTGTAAGTCCTCCAGCGTTTGAGTATTTGTCAGGGACAGCTTAATGAAAGCTAAATAAACTGTGAAGACAAGTATAAGGTTTAAAACAATGTCACACAGGCATTTTTAAGTGTCCACAGAAATGGCACTGTTAACAGCATTGCTCAAATTTAAATAAAACTGTTTCTTTTCCTTACAAACTAAGTCTCCTTTTCCAGCAGTGAGTATCAATAGAACAAAAGTTGTCTCAAAAATTAAGAAATTGTTAAATTTAAGACCATCACACTCTTCTTTTCCCTTAGCATTGACCAAGTAGTTGAAGTTACATCCCCATTTAAGGTTTCCACACCTCTTAGTACTTTGCATTGTATTTCCTCCATGAAGTTTCATAACTTCAACTAACTTTGTTGGTCTGGGAGGCCTACAAACACATCTACCCTCTATAGGAAGTGGTTTTAATGTTGCTCAGCAACCTTAAATCAGTACTGATTAAGCAGAGGTGCTGCTCAGCAGAGAATTAACATCAAACTGTTGTCTGTATGTCCTCATAATGGTTACGAATGAAGACAACAGTTAGGGTGATCCAGCGAAATACCCTTCAGGCAAATTGCAGTTCTATCCATCTCTTTTATTCGTCCCCTAAGTTTTAATTCGATAAAATTTCTAGTCCCAGTGCTGCTTGTTGCAGTGCGCTCTCAGTGTCAGGGGAACCTTTCTTTCCTTTGCTTGTAGTGTTCCCAGAAGTGAACCAAAGGTGGATATCACATCCTCTGCGAATCTGCAGTAATGTAAGGAGAGAAGAATCTTGCTCAGTGAAGAGTCAAGGGCCTCCTTTACTGTACTCCAGAGGTGGCTGCATTTTGGGAGGAAGAAATTAATCTTACTTTTTTTTTTTAAGTTTTAACGGGATGCCCCCTTAATTCACTTTTGTAAAGCATTTGGGGATTATCTGATGAAAAGTTCTAAAGAAATACAAAGTATCACTGCTGCTGGGGATGCAAAAATAAGGCTCCAGCTCAGAGAAGAGCAGTATGCTTAGAACAAAGAGAATTTGGACACAAATGCAAATCATGGCAATGCATACTGATAAACACTTCATCTGCCTGCTGGTGTTTAAATTTTTCAAATACACATAGACTGTTACTGAGGACCTTGGGTACTATTGTTTGTCAATGAGCCAAGTCTATTTAATCTCTCTTCATAACTAGTCCCTACTGCGTCTCAGCTATTTTGCTGTTGTTGTTGTTGTCATTCATCTTTGAATCGTTTCCAGTCCGCAAGCATCTTTCTAGTACCAGAACTGAACAGAGAATTTCGGGCAGTCAGCTAAGGGCTAGTCTAAAACTCCCTTCTTCATCACTTTCATATAATCTCTCCCAAATCCTTTTGATTTCAGACCTTGCTTTGGGTCTACACAAGAAAGGCCTTGCCATCTTTGCCTAGGTTTGGGGATTTTTTTTTTCCCTTGGCTTTGATTTTTTCCAGTTTTCTGGATGGATTTTACACAGCTTGCCACCACAGCTCTAGTGGACAATAAAAAAATGTATGGGAACTCCTCCAAAGTACGTGTTTGCAAGTAGTGCTATGCCAGGAACATCATTACTGGAGTCCCAGTAACTAATCCAGAACTGATGCCATAACTTTTATATGTACCAGGGGCACTGAAACCCATGCTGAAATAACTTGGCAAGACTGCCCTTAAATTAGGATATATTCTATTGATATTGGCTTCGATCGACCACAACATTCTTTGGTTTTGAGGTAGTATTTCTGAAGGGGGAGGGTTTGAGATGCCAGTTCTTGTCATGTGTTTTCCTGTCTCACCCTATCTCCAAGCCCAGCTAATCTGATGATATCCAACTGTCCTAATGAGCTGCATCTACTTGTAAACTGAAGTGTTGACAGCTGCCTGTCCTATGGCCAATAAAAACTTCTGAGACAACTATATATCTCATTCCTGCAACTACGCAAATTGCTTAGTTTCCAGCCCAAATATGAGATACAATGATACTTCTTTTCATTGATCCAGGTCTAAAAAAAGGTGTGTCAAGAATGTACTCAATCATTTCCTCACATGGAGCTTAATCCCTCAGCTGGAAATGAGGTTTCTGTCTACTGGCTACAGAGGAGAAAACAAGTGCTTATGGAATCCCTTGCAGGATAGGTACAACCATGTAGGCTAAGGTCAGTGAGAAGGACATGTTTCTCCAATGTTGGCATATGTTTATTATATTTTTATGCACTGGTACTCCTCCCATTTGCTGCTCTTGGATTCAAAGCGTGTGGCAAGAGCTTCCTCTTATTTTTATTCAGATAGTATTTATAATCATCAAATCTGCACCACAGACCTTCTAGCCCCTCATCTGCACACAAACTGTGCTTTTTGCCCTACAGATCGGTACACCGAGATGACCATGAAGGCCCCGTAGCCATTCCTGCCCCTGGGCTGCCTGGCCAGCACACCAAAATGAGGCAATAGGTGAGCAGATAAGCCTAGGCTCCAGCCAATCTTTAAAAGCTAGTCACAGCCTTCTAGAGGGAAAACTATTGATAAAAGAGACTGAATTTGCAGGGTATATTTCATCGTGCACCCACCATAGCAGTATACGACAATCCCCAGACAAACACAGAGAAGAGAGACATAAACTCCGATCCTGGTCTGAGAGTGGTCAGAATAAATACAAACACCTCCATTCAGAGCTGCTCAGCGCAACTCTTCTTCAAGCAGAAATAAGAGCTTCTCCCGTCAAAAGAAAAACCTATGCCTACCTTCTGCCCCTCATAACTTTCACAATTTCCCAAATTCCAGGAATCATGGAAAACACTACCAAACCTGGAGCCAAGGAGTAGAAAAGATTAGGGGAAGCACATCTAGTATGCGCAGACTACTGTAACAGCCCAGGTCACCAGTGTGGTCTCTCCCATGACAGCCTTTCCCACTCTGTTTTCACAGCTGAAGGTAGAACCCATTTCTTCAATTTAGCTTTTCCTCAGTAAGTTCCTCACACACATACAAGCATGAAAACTCAAGACTCTATTAAAACCAGGCTGGGAAGGAAGGAAGAGAGAGTTTATTATTGCTCTAGGGTTTTTCTTTTTCTTTTTTTTTTTCTAATTCTTGGGATGTGCTCAAACACTACAATGGTGGAGACCATATAAGTAGCTAGATTAGAGCAACAGACATAACAGTGGTATTGGATACAGAAATAGCAGCTATTGCCAGTTCCACGGAAAGAGAGGACAAATGAATAAACAGTGATCATAATGTCTGAAACCACCAGGCTTGGAAAAGCCTCTTTATTTTAGGAATAATCTACTAAAAGATGGCAAGACTAGATCTTACCAATTCTGACTTTTTCTCAGGAGTATCACTGTCACTGAGGAAGAAAGGGATGTCTGAGGATGGATAAACCCAGGAAGCTTCTATGCCATCATCTTTTAGTCACTAAGCTCTAGGGACAAATTCAGGGTTTTGTTTGTTGAGTACGGCTTTTTTTTTGTTTTTAGTTTAAATCTGTAGCTTTTCCTAAGCATTTTTACCAGATGTTTTTCAGGCTGAAAAACTGCATACAGTTCCAGGACGATGTACGAATTAAATGCAAAGGCAAGCAAGAAATTCAAATAGATCTGTCCCTCGGTATCTCTTGAGGACAAGACGGTCTCACCTCTACAGGACCTTCTCCCCTGTTAGCAGATCTACGACACCACCAAGAATAAAGCAAGCAGAAATTTGTAGAGAAAGGGTCTCTGAATGTCAGTGCACTGTCTGAATGTCTGTGCAACTATACTTTTGAGTCTACCCCAGCCTACAGGGCTGCAAAGGTATTTTCAATGCTTGGTGTTTAGGAGGGTGTTTCTGAAGACACACAGCGTGTGCCATTCCAGGGTGTGTGTTTGTGTGTATGTGGAATTTGCTTCCTTAGGATTATTGAAAACTTACTAAATAAGAACATTGCTGCGTTTCCTCACAGTTGGACGCTAGTCACTACAACTCAGTTAGAAAAGCTGAAGGTTGAAAGAAGAAAAATTCTCCAATTTGGCAGGCAGTGCCTTACATTGTAGCCGCTGTATGCAAAATACTTCTGGGTTCTGTGAAGTGCAAGATATTGAACATCTATGACTACCTCAGCACTATTTTGTGCTTTACTTTGAGCTGAGTTCTCAGATCCTGGAAGGTGGCATTGGAAGGCCAGTCCCTTAGGACATCCTTAGTGTCAATTTCTTTGAGGATACTCGAGTAGACTATGGGAAGGGATCACATAAAGCATCACAGGGAGGTGACATTTACTTTCTATAGGGCACCAAGAAGACCATACCTTATAACCCTGTGCCCAGTTTTGATCTCCACAGCAAAAGAAAAGTACTAAAAAATAAAACCCAGCAATGCAGTTTTAAGAGGCTCGACACACTGATTCAGAAGGGGATGCCTAAAAGACACATCAAGGGTGAAATACCAGCACCATGCAAATCAGCAAGAAAATCTCCTAGTGAATGCATTGGGACTGTATCCATACAGTTTGTCCAGACAAAGACAGTATAAACATGAGAGGCTCAATTGTCCCAGAGCTAACTGTGCACAGTTGTTTAAGAGCAGGAAATGACCCACCCTTTTCCCACCTTTGTACACCCACACAGGGGTCAGACACAGTGTAGCTGCCACAAGGGCAAAGCTGATTCAAGCTAATGTCTGGCAGAGGGTGACAGAGGCAGGGAGATGGTAGAGCCGCTGCACTGAGCCTCTCTGAATGGTTGCAGAGGCAGCCACACATGGGGTAAACGTACAGCCCATCTGTACACCAGTTGTCTTGGAGAAACTGGCTTAAACCACCGCTCAACCCAAAGTTTTCCTTCCAATGTCTAAGAGTATAAAGTCAATACTTGAGTGAAAGAAATGTTTCAACAGCTGCCCTTATAAGGGAAAGAGGTCCAAGGAAGTAGAAGTACCACTGCATTGACACGACAAAACCCAAGTCCTTCTAGTGTCTTTTGCTACCACAGCAGGATCCCAAAGTGGTTGTTTTTAATTCAGAATTGAGGTGACTTCATCCTTCGTGTTCATTATCTGAGTAAGCAAGTACGTGCTTCTCCCATTCTTCATATTTGTCTTGATTATTCACCTTTGGTAATGGAATATATAACAGGAGAAGGAAGGCAATGAGTTCATTGCCATGGAATGCCTCCACAGGGAAAATGAAATGCAGATACAAAAATGAAAAACCATGATGGAAGAGAAAACTCATCTTTTCATTTTTTTCTTAGCTTAAAAATCCAAGGCAAAATTGTTCCTCAGCTCTCAAAAGTGATGCCTCTTCTACTGAGGAGCTTTCTACAGACAGAACTTCGTGAAGCCCTGGTCTTGGGAGTTGCAGGAGGAGGCATGGAGAGCCAAATTTCCATGCCACATAGACATGCACACATTTAAATCAGGTTATGGTTTTCTTAATATGCAAAGATCCTGAAGTCAGCTCCAATTCAGCTCATCAGTTCAAGCTAATTTTCAAGCTCAGGGCTCTTACGAGCAGACTTGGGAGCATCAGGGCAAATTTAGCTGCAACTAATTTGCCTCTAGAACATCCTTTGAATACATTTGCATGGCCTGTGTTCACAAAGCTACATAAAACATGTCTGGCCAGCTGCTGCCTGTGCCTCTCAGCCTGGCACGCTGATATAGCTGCTGAATGTCTGCTAAAGCCTCGACAGAGTGCTTCAGTCATTTGCCTTTCCGTTAGTTGGTACTAACTGTACATCCATATAATGAGGGTGGGTGTGCAGCAAACGTCTGGAACAACCATAATTTAGCCACAGAACAGGTCCAGTGCAGGCAGAAGGCTCATTGCTTCACATCACTGTGCCCCAACCTTGACCTAATGATAGCATATCTGAGAGTAAGAACGTAGAGCAATCGCTACCACCCGGACTTGGCTTTCTCACTGCAGCACAGTGCCAAATTTGATAGTCTCTTTGGTGATCCAGGCACATGCCCATTAAGACAAGTTTATTTTAAAGAGGTCAGGTAACAGCTGATGGATGGTGGGAATCTTTTAGCATTCCCAAAACAGGCAGGGTTTGAATGAGCAATCTACAGTTGCAAACGTCAGCAGATGTATTTCAACAACCTCTGCTAGAGTCTTTGGGAACTTTGAGTGCTTTGCTATTTGCTGCCTAATTATATTAACTATGACAGTTCATTACCTACAGCACATCAGGATCTGGGGATCCTGGTCCAATTCAGAGCCCCTCTGTGCTAGGTGCCATACAAACACAGATGATATTTCTGGTAGAACAGACAAGTGACGCCCCTATAAACTCTTGCTCATGAGCTGAATTTTATGTACAGAAGTAACTTCACTTGGTTCGGTCTGATCTGTGCAGATATGCAGTTCTATTGTGTTCTAGTTCATTATCTATATAACACCTATTGAACTCTCTGCAACTGCTTAAAAGCATAAAGTAAATCATGCGCATAAATGTTTGTAGAATGGGGGCTTAATAAAGACCGGCAGCAATACACTCAGAGGATAGCTTGAGAGCGAGGGAAGATAAAAGTAACCATAAAGGAACTTGTGATTACATAGAATAGCTACATCCATAATTTGTGGGCTTTGCGGTTTGGGAATTCTGTTTGTTTGCTTAATGTAAATGAGCGAGAGAATTTAAAGAATCTCTGCCACCTACTGAAGCTGAGAACTGAAATGTTGTAGGCCTCACCCAGTGCATTCATAAGTCCTTCCTTGTTCAGCAAAACACTTAGGCACATTTTGCACTCTAAGAGGAGAATACCAAAAACCATGTTTTCTGTAAGAACAGGGGGGCTGAGCATAATTTGTGCTAATGCCTCTGAAAGTTTTGCCACGCGCCCACAGCCTCCCATATAAGCATGCTGTCCCCCAAACACTCCTGCAGAATGAACATAAGCAGGGAGGACTCCTGTGAGGTTTGAGGGTGTTTTTTCTTTTAATATTTGTGAATTCCTTTTTGTATTGCTTGACTAGCTCTAACCAAGAGCCACCGTTGGGAATGTTCTGTATTCAGAGTCTAATTTAGATGTACCCAATTTAGATGCAAGTTCTCACCATGCATCACTTTTAGAACAAGTTTCTTTGTAAGCTGTTGACAGAACATGTTTATAGTCCTATTATACTCCAGTAAAAAATGTGAACTGAGTAATGGGTGTAATATCTTTTCTTTTGATTTACTTGAGTTTATTTCCCTGTTGTGCAAAGTTCTGTCCAGATTTTTAAGCAAATTCACTTTGTCTTTACTCATGTTTTTTTAATTCTCCATGAACAGTTTAACAAGTTAAAGCTTGGAGAGTTTGCAGAATGCATCTGTTTTGGAGTGATGTGGACAGTATTTCCAGAGAACAAGTACTGTGTTCCTAAAACTGATTATGGTAAACAGAAATGTGTTGTAACTCCTTGGGTTTGGGAACACAGAAATAACAGATTACCTTAAGCTTACTGATACCCTTTGAATTTTGCCCGCTGAATACTTGCAACCATTTGTACATTGAGCATCAGCCATTTGTAGCACTCGGCAAACAGAATAAAAAAGCGAAACTCTTTGTATGATTTCTTTTCATCAGTTCTTTGCAGGTCTAAATATTTAACAAAGAGTTCCTATACTTGCTTAAAGTTAAGCATACGCTGAAGATAAGCACAAGCCTAAGTGCTTTGCTGGATTCATATTCTGTGGGTACGTTTTTACAGACTTTGCTTAATTTGGGCCACAGTTAACACTGACTGTGATACTGACTGTACCAAGCAGGACTCCGGAGAGGGTGTGGATGCTATTTTTGACCCACTTACATTGATTGCTATTCAAGTTTTATGTCAGTTACAACATGTTACAATGATACAGAGACTTTACAAACAGGCCCAAGTTATCTCCACGATTCAACGACACCTCACTTTCGTATAGGTCTCCAGAGCCCTTTAGCTTATTACCTCGCCTGGTGGCTTTCTTTTCACTCCTGTGTGCCAGGTCTGCTGATCTCATTGAATATTGATATATGAAACGAACAAGCCTTCCCTTTCTTTAACATAGGTCTTGTTTGCTCTTCCTGGCATTGGATCATTATTACGTCTGCAGGGAGGGTTAGCTTTTAATCTGCGTGTTATTGTAGCGTGTCTCCATCAAGACAGAGGCATGCCCCTGCAGGATAAGGTGCTATGAAAGTTCAGGTTGCTGCTATTAACTTCCAGGAAAGGAAATTATTTTTCAGCCACCCATGCTGAATTGCCAGTGGCCAACAGAGACATCTTTTGTCAAACAAAAGCTATCGGACCACTGATATTCACAATGCCTAAGTTGTAGCCCAACCAAAGCTGGAAATCAAAGGCTGAATCTTTACTTTCTTCAAGGCTTGATCTTGTTACCTTTTACTCGCATGAGAAATCTTCCTTCATGGTATTAGTCCTATGTGATGTGAACATGAACCCAATCCTTTTCCTACTGAAATTGCCATTGAATTGAATTAGGAGAAGCCAAAACTTGTGGCTTACACCAGTGAAAGAACATGCTATGAGTGGGCATTACAGGTTTTGGAAGGAATAGAAGAGAATACAGTACATGATTATTAATCGCAGGATCCTGCTCTCAAATCACGCACTGGGTCCTTACAAAGTTCCCTTTGAAATGAGTGAAGGGAGGCTGTCAAGACTAAGTCAGCGCTGTACTGCCACACATCCCTGCCATAACTTCTGGCGACAGTTCTCCCAGCATACCTGCCTGGGGACAAACCACACTTTCCGAAGGCTTTTATGACCTTCACATACATGCCTTGTTCTTTCCAACACAAGCAAATGAAGCTCCCAGCTCACGAGGAAAGACACTTAGATTATGACAACCTGCTGACACACACGATAAAAGTGTTTTTACAACTCAAAATAGTCAGAATACCCCTATGAAATATTCTTTCTCACACAACATGCTGTTTTCTCATTATGTGTGTTGACATTTTTCAGACTGACCTCAGCTAGATATTTTGTTCCGGAGTCCCCATTTAGTGGAACATTTAAACAATAACACTTTGAAGCATGCTCAGTTTCTCTTTTGAAGTCCATTCAGGCTCTGCCCTCGGGTCAGCAGGCGCATTCCAGCAATGATGCATGGACCATCTGCTGTACAAGTTTAAATCCCACTGGTCCTATACCTAGAGGTACTAACATGTTGCATAACTCACACTGAAAAACAGCCTGCCAGTTCAGACGGGGTTTGGATTTATTCCTATAGTTCTCCTGTCCTCCCGCTGGAGGGCCTGTGCACAGAAACCTTTGAGTGTTGTTTTTGGGGACTACAGATTAACGAGATAAATAACAAGAAGTGGCATTACGTTCTTTTACTCTGCGCTCTATGGCTTTATGAATCCCAGAGCTCAGTGTCTGGCATCTCATTCAGGGATTCTTCCTATTCCAGACTTCTCACTTAGGTAGACTCTGGCTAAGTTACCCTTAATAGCTGTCCCTGGCTGTTTAGTGTCAACTGATGAACAAAGGAAAATCAGGGTGTTGCAACATCGAGAGTGAGATTTTTCAAGACAATGTCTAGGATTCAGATGACCAGTGACCATTCACTCGGGTAGGAATTTGGCATCAAAAACTTGACAAAATGTCTGCCAGAATGTGGCTTTGTCTATATATTTTAGCCATTGTCCTTTAATGTTAACTAGTCATTATTAAACCTAACAATGTATTGGCTAAGGTAACGTATTTCAGACCCAAGCACTGTTGGTCTTATTGATGCTATGTAAACATAGAAGAAGGAGTGGTTCCTGCCCCTGGGAGTTTAAAATCTAAACTTGGACAATACAGTTCAAACATATGGTATATCCTGCAGGCTGAATTACCGAACTTCAATCAGCATTGGCCTTAACAATTATTTTATGTTGCACATATGTTCTGCATTTGGGGGGGTTAGCCCTGAAAGGCCCCTTAGAGGAAATGTGAGTGTACGTACATGCTGACCTTTGAATGATGACAGAAGAACGCAGCAACAAGCAGGAGGAGGCCAGTCCAAACCTCTGTGATGGAAGATGGCATGAAGGCAAGCATGGAAGGAGGATATAAATAGGGTGCAAAGGAGGGAGATTTGGAAGTTGTGTAGGGTAAGGGAGAGAGAAGAGCCGTAAGTTTTGAAAACAGCAAGTTTTTCAAAGCAGCTCTAGCACCAGTTAAGCACCAAAATAAGTGGGCACACTTCCACTTTGGAGTATCTGTCACTTATTTAGATGCCTCCTTGGAAACTGAGCTCTCCGGAAAATCTGGCCTCAACGGTGGGTGCTGAGCACTAGACAATCTGGCCCGTTCATTTTCTCGCTATGTGGTTCATCTGTTCTAAGGAATAAGTCCTTCTGGAAATGTAAAAAAAGGAAGAAAGAAGTGTTGGATACAGAAAAGCATGCAAGCTGCCTCATGGGCTAATGATCAAGAAAGGCAGAACGAGCAAAATTTCAAATATCAAAGGAAGTCAAATGTCTAGCCACCAGTACCCCTTACAAACATTGCACTAGTTCAGGAGAGAGGGTAGACAATTGTTAAAGCACTGGGTTGGAGAAGACATGAATTAATTTGTTTCATCTTTCCACTCATAATCTTCTTATCTGTCCAAAAATAAAAAGTGGAGTAGGAATATCTGCCCCGCTATCCTTCAGGAAAAAACTGTAAACATTAGTTACAGGATCACAGTATGGCCTCAGAAGGAAGAAGCAGCCCATGGGGAGAAGGGGGATCCTCTGAGGCTCTCTGCCTCCACACAGCAGAATTGAGAACAACAAAACGGATCATGAAGGGACACAAAGCTGAAGAGCATAACGCGAGACACATTCCTGCTGTATACCCTCCTGCCTGCCCTTGGTGTCTACAGGGCTGGAGAAATCCAACACACGGTTGTGGAGGGAAACGCATCTCCTGTTTCTTAGCCATGCCTCACAGTGGAGCATGAAGCATCGCTGTTGGCCAGTCAACCTTTCCTGTAGACCCGCTCACACCAAAGTAGTTGCCTTTGGTGTAACGCACCTCTCTCTTTGTGTCACCTCCACAATCGTCCTTGCGACTCCCTGATGGGACCCTGTAAGAGGATTGGTGGGCCAGGAGGGAGCAACTCCATTGTTTGAGCACAAATAGCTACGTTCATTAGCAGGCAGGCATACTATAATAAAGCAAGCAAAAAGTGAGTGGATTTGCCATTAAAGCCGATATTCTTGGAGGTTTTTCTCAGCACAATTCCCTCTTTGAGCTAACAGATGCAATTTAATGACCTGTCCAGTAATTCCTGAGCTCCAATCCCAGCTATGACATTAACTCTGAAGCCAGCATAATCCTCTTGTTCCCTACGATAAGGCCTCAACCCTCCACTGCCAGAAATCAGCACAGCTCCTCTAAGGTAAATTAGTGTTACCTAATTTGAGGACTTGACTCAGAAATCAGAGCACCCCGGGTCTGGGTCCTGCAGAAATACCCACGAAAACCTGGTCCCGGCCTCCAAGGAGTTTATGCTTCAAAACAGTAAGACTTGCACCAGTGAGCTGTTCCCATGACATTTTAGGCCCACAGAGCAATTACCTCCTGACAGGACATGTTCTTCTGAGATCGAGGCTTACAAGTGATGGATATCTTTTGGGATAATTAATAGGGTTCAGTTGCTCCTGCCAGAAAAGGGAGGAAGCTCTGCAGGGCCCACTGCATATCCATAGATTAAGTCTGTGGAGGAGCTGCCAGAGACTTGTTTGGTTCTCGATCCAGCTCAAAGGGGCCAGGTCAACAGCTGGTGATTACCCAAAATTTAAACAAGGTTCTTAGTTCACATCCATTTCTATTTTCTAGTTACATTTGCCCTCCTCTTGGTAAACAGCAAACATTTTCTTGGAAACAGTCTCATCTCTTATGCCAGTGGCAAAATAAACCCCAGCTCATCATGAATGTGTCCTTTCCAAAGAATTACCACAAAAATGTCTGAAACTCTATAAAGGCTGTTAATGACTCTAAATCTCCGTAAGGCTTTTTCCCCCCTTCCTTTTCCCTCTTTTCTCCTCGCTCTGACAAGCTGGTGAGTTGGGAATGGTTTAAAATACCGCAATAGCCATGGCAGGACATCAAGAAAGAAAAAGGAACAGGGTTTTGAAATACTTTGTGTACGGCTCCAAGCACTTGAGTTGATGCTTAACTGACTGGACTTTGCCACACAGCAGTCAGATGATCTCTGTAGCTTTGGGAAGTAGGAGAAACTCTGGAGAAGGGTGGGGGGGAAACGGTCTCTGCCACATTGGTCTTTATTGTCTTATGGATTTTATCACAGTATTGTTCTTTATTTCCTGCTATTTATAGGCTCTCATGTTTTGTGCTGCTTTCATGTTTGTGTTATCTGCCTTCCCACGACATGTTTCACCCCAGCCCTTGCCTACAGCTGGATCCATAAAGGCCAGACCAAGGTTTTGAATGGCACATCAGGGCTCATCTTCTTTCTGAGGGCAGTGTGTAAATGGCCCTTTTCTGAAGCATTAAGCAATCCAAGGTGGTTGATTTAAACCATCGTGGTTGCTCTGCCCACTCTTATGTAAAAGAGCCAAGGAGTTTGCCACTGGGCTTTTGGGTATCAAATGATTACATCCTTTAAGATCCCTAGCCAGTAATGCTGGGGCCGTTTCCTCTAAAGTCGATATTTTTAAAAAGGAATTAAACAAGCAGCCCTTCAGTGCATGGCTTGATCATAACCATGCAGGAAAAGTTTATCTGAATTATTTTATAGCTCTCATCTTTGTGCAAGGTGCTGCCAAGAGAGCATGCGACAGGGGCTATTCTCTTCCTAATTCCCCTTGGTTCATGTTGATGTAACTCCGCCGACTTCAATGAGCAAAAGTGGAGTTAGCTCTGGTTTAAACCAGCCAGTGAGGGTTGTAGAAGTGAAGTCCCTGCCCAAGTAAACTTACCTTTGCCTAAAAGATGGCTTCAACAGGCAAGTGGGGATAGAAGTAAAAATGGAGGGGTAGCAAAATAATGCTGAAATCACTGAAGTCAGTGATTTACATCAACAGGGTGGGGTCATTCTGTCCCCTCTGGCAGGCCTTTGTGACTCCTGTCAGTGTCCTTGTATCAGTGTCAGTGTATCAGTGTCACTGTCCCCGCAGTGGTTGCTAGGTAGCTAAAAAAAAAACCCAAGAACAGGCTCATTGCACACACCAGGCTGTTGGCTAGGTGAGCTGGAACCAAGGGATTTCCTTCAACAACTGCCCCTTTCCTCCACTTAGTGGGTGACAACAAGCCTCACCCATGAATCTATGGCTTGCATCACTTTCCCTCATGTGCGGAGCAGCCTGCCTTGGAAGCAACAAAGCAGCTCAATGCCAATAACAACAGGGAAAAGCCCTTACCCTAAGCAGAGCAAGAGAGTCCTGCTTTGGGACCCCTTCACACTAAGCCTTCAGCAGGAGCGCCTGCTATGGGCTGCTGGAGAACTACAATGAAAACGAGACACTTGCTTAGAGACGGAGCCAGGGCTGACCAGCTTTTGCTTACTAGACTTTTGAGCCAGTTGCTCCCCACTTCTTTACATGTAAAAGGGCCTCAAAATATTGGCCTTTAGTGCCACAGAGCAGCATTAAGGCACCCGAGTGTAAAGGAGAATCGTTCCTTCTAACCTCAAATTGTGCCTAAAATCCCTTGGAAAAAGATACTGCTTACAAAAAAATTCTGCCTCAAGTGAAGATTTCTTATCCAGGCAGTTTGCTAGAGGTTCCTGCAGTTATCCTTGACTCTCCATAGCAGCTAGACTGAAAGAGGAGACAGCTGGAAATAGAAAGCATGTATGATGCACTAGTACAGACCGAGACCTCGTACAGATAACGCATGGTGCAACGCGAGCTTCGGAGCGGGCGAGTGCATGCTGCCGTCAGTGCAGTCCTGGAATTCGTTTTGCAGTGACGCCAAGAAGCAAATTTATGTCAAGCCATGAAAAATCACTAATGCGAACACCTTGTCCTCCCAGGCCCCAGTAAGTCCTGAAATCTGCCATTTAAAAGTTTTACTGGCCATCGTGGTGAAATCACCCATTTTGTCACATGCAAACAACGTGAGGAAAACAATGTGGCAATCGTTTTTCAGAGAGGGAGAAAACAATTCGCTGCTGCAAACTCCACAATGCTGGAAACCAAAGGCCGGACCAACTGTCATCCCATCGGAGAAACAATTAAAGTGAGAAACCCAAGGTTTCCCATAGAAACTGCTGCAGAAGCTTAGCAGATACCGTGGCTCTAGACTGACTGCTGTAAAAACCAAGCAGCCCTTGACCTGGCAGGCACAGCGAGTCTCCCAAAAGGTGCCGAGTGCCTCGGTATCTGCACGGATCAGTGCGGATGGGGGTTGTCACCTCTCACAAGCCCAGCATTTACATTCTTTTTCTACCCTTTGTTTCTGTTGCTGAAAAATCGACTGTTTTCCTTTCAGCGACTGGTACGAGCCAACTCCTGTTTATCTTCTAAGAGTGCTTTTTAGTGTGTCGTCAAATCCTCTCTCGCCACCATCTAAGGCGCATTGACAGGTTGTGGTAATTTTCCAGTCAGACTCTGAAATGGTTATTCACACTTTTACCGTGGCAAGATTAGATTATTGTAATAATTTATTGGCCGGCTTCCCAAACAGGGCTCTGCACAAACTCCAGATGGTGTGAAATGTGGCCGGCAGGATTTGAGTTAAGAAGGGACAGTATCATCCGTTCTGTTAAAACCCCTACCTTGGCAATGGGTTAGACATCAAATTGATTTCAAAACTGTCCTTCTTCTCTATGTGCAAGGCTGTGGTTGGGTCTCTGTCAGCAGTTTTTTGATTCGTTATGGTCCTGAGTATGCTCCCTGGGCTCACAATATCTGGTAAATAATTCTCTGAAGAGTGACTTCAAGGAGGTGAGGGTAGTTTAAACCTGATTTCCATCTGCTTGTTCTCCTCCGCAGCCGCTGCAAAAGCTGGGTGGGATACAGCAATTACTCCCTTTGCAAACATTAGACGAGAGTGTCATAGAGCGACGGGCCCTTCTGCTCTCACTGCACCCAAAGCTGCTGCCTGAAGAAACTGCTGGCACACGAACAGTTGCCTCCTGGAGTAAGGCGGCAAAGTACAACCCTTTTCTGGGCACGGCTGGTGAAGAACGGTGATGCCACGAAGGAAGGTGCTGTGGTCCCCATCTGCCAGACTGTGCCCACACAGGCAGCCATCTAAATGCAGCACATCCCCGAAGCTTTTCTAAACTGCGGGTGGCTGGTCTCACCCCTTCTAACCTCAGACTAAGCTGCCAAGGGGACGCTTAGACACTCCCCAGTCCTGCTTTTAGTACAGCGTGGCCTCACCAGAAAGCACAGACCGCTGATATGTGTTCTTATGTACCATCTTTTACTTGTGTAAATAGTAGCTACACAAACAATCGATATGATAATAACTGGCATAATAGAGAACAGCACAAATAAAACCTTCCCGTGTTTGGTACTTATGTCCCCTTAGAACTTTCCTTTTCTGGATCCTAAAGGTGTATCCCTTTGCATTCGACTTGTTTTGATCAGGAACCATACTGAGGCTGAGAGTCAAACCTTTCCCAGATTTACTTCAGGGTGGGTAAATTGCTATAGGCCTTTTGTGCAAGGGGAGAGTTTTGGGCTGGCTGTAATTAAAGTCGAGAAAAGAACGATCCTTTGCTTTGTATGTGATTTGCCGCATAAGAGTGAGAAAGGCTGGGGACAGCTTTTGCTGTGCTATGGAATGGCACGGCAAATACAGTGTGCTCTCAGTTGTTTACCTACCCTGTCACTTCTGCAGGGAACCTGTGACCTGCCACTCATGGAAGTGGATATAAAAGCTCATGCTGTTTTTTTTTTTTTTTCTTAGTGTGAGACAGCTGACACGGACTGTTTGCTTTGGAAAAACAACCAAACCCTTTTGTTTTGTGTGAAGGGGGTGAAAAAAACCCCGTATGTAGAGAATTGTACTGACTCTGCAAACAGCTGGTGCATAAGGAAGAGAGAGCGGCAGTCAGCTCTGGGGTCATGGCGACTGTTGTTTTAAACCTAACGTGCCATCTTCATCTTAGAAGACCAGGGGCCTTGGGGGGGCAGGTGTTGAAGAGAGAAAGTGTTTCCCTTTGTATTAAAGGGGAATGAATAAAACAGTAGTGTAAGAGAATAGGCAAAGTCCAGATGGTTTACTGGAAACAACAAGAATTTGCAGTTCAAACAGAATGAGATGTAGGTTGGTCTCTGATCCTGGAGCTTAGCTGATCTGCACTTGTCATGGGACCAAGAAGCGTACAGGGACCTTTCATATCACCGTTCTACACCCACCATGTCATGTTGGACCCCATTTAACATGTCTGGCCAATTTAACACAAGAAGACTAGTGGGCACTGCTTCAGGATTGCTGCGGCTTGTACTACCCTGAGAACAGCATCCAGAGCAGGAGTTACCAGCATATGAAAATAGCACTTTAATACACACCTGCCTCAGTGTTGCCAAGAGCATGATATGGCTTACAAGAGGGGCTGATGTACAGCCGTCAGTCACAAGTACCCATCCTATACCGAGGCTTCCCCAAAACCAGGAGGCCGCTCAGCAGCTGAGTGAAGGTGCCATCCCATCTACTGCCAGTGCTGAAGGTACAGCCCTAGCTTTTATCTGGAGTGAAAATGCTACTAATTTTACCACGGATCTTTTAATGTCCCAGCATCTCATTTCCAGTACAGATTTCACCAGTATCTGTTCAGCTGAATTACTTCACCAGTAGGTGGGCTTCAGCTGCCTAAACATGGGCATCTAGAGCTATTTTAAATGCTTGCAGTCACCCACGACACCTGCATGGGGCTGGCAAGTAAAATGCAGGACCCTCAGGAGGCCCACATCCTTCTTTAGGGACAGATAGAGGTCAGGTGGGACACAGAGGAATACAGTAGCAAAACACAGTATCTCACATCATGTCAGATACATGTGTAGGCAGCTCCACCCCCTCCTATGTGAATCAATGTGATGTTCCTAGGGAATCAACGCCCAACTTCTGCTGCTGCTGAGAGCTGAGCCATGAGTACATTTGGTGCATTCCACAAAACTATCCAACAGGAGCACCAGGAAAGGCAATGTGTGGCTAATTTAGGAAGCAAATAGAGCCTTCTTGTATCTCTCCATGTGGGCCTAAGTTTCAGGGAGGTCATGTACATAAGAAAGTTTGTCATGATTCCAGCCCTTCTACATGGCCTTGAACAGCTGAGCTACCTGAGCCGTGACCTACCCAAGTCTCCATGCACCCAAAACATCAATCCATCCAGCACATGCATGTTATGGTGATGACCATTTGATGGGCCACATGATAGGCTGGAGAATCAGGCAGCAAACCTCACCCTCCCATGTGTGTCACCTAGCCAGCCAGCCCAAACACATGCCATTTCAACCCAAGTTCTCTACCAGATGGAAGGAAGGCTCTCTTGGCAAGACAAACAGTACATTAAGTGCTGCAGCCCTCAGCTGTGAACATTAATGCTTGCATATGTCAGGTGGCTTAGTTGCAAGCATGTAATCTGTTACTGCATAGTTTTCAGGTGCCCTCTCATGTTCTTAATTCTCCTGATAAACTTGGAGAGGTTTTTTTCCAAAAGAACACATTTTTCAGCAGTTCATAACATAAAACACAATGTATTATGAACTCTAGCTACCCAACTGAATACAAGAGTGAAAGAGAGCTCAGATACCCCTATAGATAATTTTTTTGAACAACTGGGGAAAAGCACATACAAAAGAGGTATGCTGTATTCTCTACATACCACCACTGTGACTGCAGGTGCGACTGTAGGTGTAAATGAGTACTTGAACCTCAGGTTATTTGCAAACCTAGCTGAAGACTGAGTAGAAAAGTAAATAGATCATAAAATTACATATAGAACCTTTAATTAAAAAGAAGGACATCTATCTATGTATAAAGGCCATATCTTCACACGGTGCCAATCAGTGCAACTCCATTATGGAATTATATCAGTTTCTGCCAAGGAGGATTTGGCCCAGGTGTGCATTGAGGATGTCTGCTTTTACCATGGAAACACAACACCTAAGCGAGGGACCACACGAGCAGCTTAACAGCAACTGTATTAATACTTGACAGGGCAGGAAAGAAAAATGAAAACAATTGCTCTAATTGAAACTACGGGGGGTGTGTAAGTAGGGCAGAATGCACAGTAATTACCTGAGTTGGAGTTTAGCCAGTACACCAACACGAATGCTCCTGCTCTATGGGACTGTGAAAGAGCCTAAGTAAACAGGATTTTGGTTTTCCATCTTTGGCTAAAATGGTTGTTTACACAGAAACAGAGAACTGTGTAAAAAGAAATGGTGCACGTTCAAATCTGAGGAATAACCTGGGGCTGCAAGCCGAGGAGCTGAATTTCCACCTCTCACTTGCACCAAACTGCAAAGAGATGGGGTGCTACCTGGGAGAAATGCTTCCTGCCCAAACGGTGGATCTGTGTGCAGGCACAGCGTTGTCTCATTATGGAAAGGAAATGCCAATGTCACTGCAAATGTAGGCTGTTTACTAGGTTGTCGACATGGACCTTCTGGACAACCCCAGGCCAGAGGTGCTACCACATCTGCAATTAAGCTCTCAGCTCACTCGCCTGTCCAGCTGGCTCCTGCAACTCCACTGAAAACCTGGTCCTGAGGCGTTTCCTCCTCACCCACCTCCCTGCAGTCCACCCGGCATGGCCCCTGCATGCAGCTTCCTCATGGTCATCCCCAGCAGCCCCCACATCTCTGCTCCTACCTCCCAAGCGCTGCCTCTCTGGATTGCCTGCAAGTAGAGGTGAGCCTGGACAGAAACACACGTTGTCCATGCTTCACTGATAGTATGGCAGGGGGTGACATGGCCTGGTGTGACCTGGAGGTCAGCCTGAAGTACCGGAACAGAAGCTGCTCTAGTATCTTTGGGAAATATGAGATGAAGTCCTGGAGGAGCAAAGCGCCTTTTCGAAAATGCCCATCCTTTGTCCAACAAATATATCTTAATCATGCAACAGAGGAACAACTTCGAACATCTGCCCCATCATCATTCAAGGCTTCCTGAGTGTGCTGATCCTGCCAGCAAGTTACAGCCGCAGTCAGCTACCAAGCAATCGTTACAGCGCTGCAAGTCTCATGCGATACCAACACATACCCCCAAACCTGTGACCCACAGGTTCCGCAGACCATCACAAATCCCCTGAGCCATGGCCTTGCAGGTTGCTTTTAGTTAGACAAACTCAAATGGCTGCCACAAAAGCTTAATCTCTTTCCAGCCACACTCACGCTGAGTGTCAATAGGAAAAAGTCCCATGAATACGCTTGATAATTACAGAGCTGTGGCTGTAGAAAAGAACAAAGTATAATGCAGGCTTGAATACTCAGGAAATTGACTGCTGATATGTTTCCATTCATTGTTTTGTTCTCTGTTCTCAGTGTTATATTAAAATCTCCTACTAAGAATGAGCTTTCTTGTTTAATGGAACTTGTCAGTTAGAGGAAATCTGCTAGAGCTGTTTGATCTATTCTTTAAAATAATATTAATTGCAAATTTAGCACACAGCCCTTTTTTAGCTAGCAAATCATTTGAAAATGAAAGCTGATATTTCTCAAACATATTTGTTCTCCACAAATAATCATGGCCCATCACTTTCGAACGCTAAGGCATTCACCAACCCTTTGCTCCAACTATTCAGTACTGGCTATTCATTAGATATGTTGATCGATCATGCCTGTCACCTGATATTGTTTTCCTGACTTTATGAGTGAAAAGTGATAGTAGTGAATAGCAAACAGTAAACACAGCGTGGCACAAATCTCTGGTCATGAGAAAACTCATGCAACTTTGCACTTTGTGAGCATTTTTATAAAATCCTGACAACCACATCAACTAATTCAAGTGTGACCTCACATCTATAGGAAACCACACCGATTGCTTCTCTCTGCCTGTCCATGAATGTAACCCCCTATCCATTTTGATTTCATGTGACTCCTAATTAAATATAGAATTTGCATGTTTACTATTCATCCCGATTCCCAACATGTGCACTCACGATAAGAAATCTTAACTTCAGGCTCCAAAGCCCTAATCCACAGCTGAATCTGGATTTCCAAAGTCCTACAGCTCAATGACATTTAAATCTGGAGGTTTCATTTGGTTCCTTGGAGACATAAAGGAACCATTTAGAAAAATCAGATGCAGTGGCCAATTTAGACTTTGTGTAAACAAGCCAAAGTCTGTGGGATTATTTCAATTATTTCAATTTAGTTGTTCTGAACCCTCAGCAAAAATCTGCAAAAATGGGTTGGATTGGATGGCTCACGGAAACAATATTTCTTTTGTGAGTGTCTTCCTGTCTCCAGTTATATCAGAATGACAGAAGAAAGGGGAAATAGCCAATTCCAGGGTTCATATAATTAGATTTAATAAACTTTATCATCATCAGTACTTGACGTTTTTCTTCAGGCAATCTCAAAGACTTTTGGAAATGGTCAGAAATCACGCTTCCCATCACTGTGACAGCAGGCATGGTCACTTTTAGGAGTTCCACTTTACAGACTGAGGAACAGTAACGCGAGCCCCCTCCCAGAGAGGCAGTTAGCATCGGCGCCGAAAGCAGACCCCGAGCATCCTTCCTTGCCCTCCACCTTAGCAAGTCTGACAGGCACCAGAAGATGCCTCCCTTCGCTGGTGAGAAGAGATTAAACTACACTTGTGCTCATTTGCTCATTCGTGTAACTTGCCTCACCTTCCTCCTTGCTAAAAACACTGCCTTAGTGCCGCACGCCTCCATCAATCCTGCTGTCACAGAACAGCTCTCTGCTGAGTAGGGGCAGCGAGATGCCCCTACAGAGGTACGCTCGTGATGTGATGTGTCTGGGCCGTAACCGCCCGTAACTGCTGGTGTCTGGCGAGCCTGATGTCCGTGCCTATGTCTCGTTCCTGGGCATGTAGTTCCCTCTGCTCTGTCCCTCCTGCCCCTGACTCATTCAGGCAGCCCAAGTCATGGGGAATTCCTCAGAAGTAAAGCAGACCCTCCCACTGCCTTGATCCTTTGTTAAAATAAGGGCAGAATTGTTCCAAACAAGGAAAGGAGTAGGAGGTGACCTCCTTCCAACCCTCGGTGGGGCTGAGGTGTGGCTGCAGCCAGCACCGGGCGGGAGGGTCATGCCAGCACCTTTGCTTCATTCCCCGCTCCCCACCACCCTCCGCCCGCCTCCTCCCACGCTGGTGCGTGTTTTCCTGCAGGCCCATGAAGAGCCCTCTGTTCCTCCCGGCCTGGCGGCAGCCCCGCATGAGTCAGCCCGCCGGACTCGGGGCGGGTGACATCAGCCCTCGCGCAGCCCTCCGCGGGGCTGCAGCGTGCACGCGGCCCGGCAGGCTCTCTTTGGAGCTTTGTGCCGACTATAACAGCCGTGACTGTTCACCGGGACAGCAGAGGACTGAAAGTACAGCTCGGTCACATGCTGATGGCTCCTCGCCTCCTGCCCGTGACGGAAAGCGATCTGTTGTCGGGAAAGCCTGCCCAGCTCGCCGGAGCGGCAGGCGCAGCAGCCCCGTCTCTCACACCTGCTAGCAGCCAGCCCACTTCCCCGGCGGCCCCAGAGCGGGGGACGCTGGCAGGGTCGCACGCGAGACCCTTCCCGGCCATCGGGAAGCCAGTCAGGCGATGCTACCCTGAGATGGCTGCAAACACCTCTTTATTTGACGGCGTTGGCACATCATCTGAGAAGGGGACGGAGAGGGTGGGGCTGCATTTCAGGACTACTTTAAGGCTATAATAAGAGCTCTTTATGGCCACAAAATTACCATTCTGCAATAGTGGCAAACTGTTCCCTTTTCCAGGAAAGCTGCGCTTTGCAGTACTACAATAAAATGATCCCTCCAGGATTGCAAACTGCACCAACAGCGGTGCAGCCCCAGAGCTCTAGCCGGAGGCTATTACAGGTATCTCAGTCAGGGAACCGAATGACTTTATGACCTTGACAGAGGCATGGAGTCAGCTCAAGAGCCCTCAGCTGTACAAATAAAATGTTGCCACCTCAGTGATAAGAGGGGAGGGGTGCCCATGCCAGGGCAGAGGAGGGGAGAAGGAAGGATGCAGCAGATAATGATGAGTCGGGGAGACAGTTCCAGCTCTGGTCTTGCCGTTTCGGGGAGATATGTACTCCACGGACTTCAAACTTGTCACCTCCCCTTGGTGGCAGGAGCAGCCAGTCTAGTTTCCCAGGGCTTTGCTATAGGCCGAGTTTGTAATAAAGCATTTTTCCACCCTCTTTATGCTGTTAGCATTGCTTGAAATTAGAGCTGTCCCAGAGTGGTTCATCCACTCTCGGACTTGGTTTAAGCAATACCAGCAAAGTTCTCTCCATGCCTCGTAGGGAAGGGTGCTGGGAGAGCTCCCTCAGCATTGCATTACTTTAAAAACGTAAATAAGGCAATAAGGCAATTATACAGAGACAGGCACAAAACAAACTTCTCAGTTTCAGGGCAAGCAGAGTTCTGCTTTTGCTCTGAATCATTAATTTGAGCTCACTATTTTGGTCTCGTTTGGGGGTTAGAATATGCCTCTGACTTGCAGTTCTGCTTTGGATTTGACTGAACCCCCCACTAAAAGGTCGAGCGCTTTCATGAGATTCCAGGAGGAGCCACCAGGTATTTCCCACCTCTTGCACTGAAGGGGGCTATCTGAGGCCCTTTTCATCTGGAAGACTTCAGTACCACAAAACCCGAATCCTTCCCCCAGTTTTGTCATCGAACCCTGGCAAAGACCCACTCTGCTGCCAGACAACATCCTCTTTTCTTTTCTTTCTGGAGGCACAGCAGCTGTTCTGTTTTGCTGCTGAATGAAGTAACGTTTCACAGGCTATGGTTTACTGAGCTGCAGACTTTGGAGGCAACACTGTCACAGAGAGTTCCCGCCACTAGCCCCGGTCTGCGTTTTCCCTTCTGCCACACAACACTTGGGCCTTTCAGCTGGGCCAGGACAGTTGTTCCTAGGGGCCATACTGCAAACTCAATCGGGGAACTGATCCAATTGAAATAAATTACAACAAAAAAACCCCCCAAATCTTCCTATTTTACAGGATGTTTTGTTGGTGGGTTTTAACCCAGATCTGTTCCCGATATGGTTTGCTACAGAGCCACATAAAGAGCCATTTGGACACAACTGGGAGGGGGCCGTGCTGGAGTAAAATGGTGGGAAGGATATCTAGGATGGGAACACCTCACAGTAGTATTACTACCCAAGCTTCCTTGTCCTCAAACCACGGCCAGGGTTTCTTATCTTGGACTGACATTATCCACGAGATCACCGTAACTTTCCAGTAAACAGCCAATTCATTTCACAATTTATACATCATTACACATCCCCCACATACCAGACGATTCGCTCTACAGAGTCCTTTAGAGCCTTAAAAGGATCCTTAGGCTTCAGTTTTCATTTTTAAATGAACACACGCATTCAACTGAGCTGTAAACTATTAAAGTGGGACACCACGTCGGTGATAAACAAAATATTTTCCTAATAATTCACTTAATTGTCCCATTCATGGACCTGTGCCTTTGGAATGGGGCATGCTTCGGGATTCCGAATAATACAAATAACAACAACAATAACAACAGCACATTCCATTTTACTGAACTAACCAGTGATACACCAAAAGGCTCGTGATACATTATCACCGTCTGTGCAGGAGTGTGGGTGGGAAGGCTGCAAGAAGAGACAGATAGAACCTCTCCTACATGCGACTTTTTCTCGGTGCCGTTGTTTGTCTTTTACTTAAGAAGTGCAGCAAATATATTAATACCCGAACGAAAAATGAGCCGAGGTAATTCCATCTATGAGCATGTGATCAGTCCTGCTGCTACAAATGTTTTCTCTCTAGGTCCATATCTGAATCTCGTACTGCCTGACTCACACTGCAGCCATGGACGTCACTACTACCTGGCAGCGTCAGACTGTCATTTGTTTCCTTCTAGAACGGGATGTTCTATAATAGTTTAAACTCCCACTCGATAGTTCTTTCACATACTACCTTTGTTCCTGAGCAGCAAGGATTTTTCAGTAATTTGTTCATAGGGTGTTAAAAAGGGAGCAGAGAGTGGCCTGAGCTCAGGGACTCCTCATCTGAAATTGGAATGGGATGTGGCTCTTAACAGGATGGAGGCGAGACGCTTCTCAGTACCCTATAGAGTTAGTACCTCATGGAGACAAATGAGGGCAAGGACAGAACTGTTGCTTCCAGTGCTGCTGCTTCAAGTACAGCCCCACATCTCATTTATAAGGCTCCTTCCCCCACAGTCAGTGAGAGAAACTGAAAGGAAAGCTGAAGCTCTGGAAATGCTGGTGGAGCCATCAAAGCAGAACATGGTCTGCTTCAGAGCCATCAGCTCCTCACCATGGTGGTCAAATGTACAACACCATCTCTTCTCAATAGTGTGTAATTTGAGCCTCTGCTCCTAAAACGCTAACCTACATTTAAGTTTTAGTTTGGATTAGGAGCGTGCTTTAGAAGTGAATCCCTGAGTTACTGTGCTTTGGTTCATATTGTGGCATGATTTCAAACTTTCCTTAAAGAAGAAATTAAACTAAGAACACTCTGTAGCTGCTAATGGGAGTTCAGTCTATAGGACTAAGCTAGTGCCAGTCTCAAGTTAAAACCCCCAAACATCAATAATGTAGTCATGGGGTCCTCAGCACTGACTGGTTTGCTCTGTGGGTTTGGTGCTCCTGCTATATCACACTACTTGCTACTACAGCTTGCTAGTTGCCTTTAGAGCCAAAAGTCCAGGAGCTGCTGGATCCCAGCTTGCAAATACAAAAGGAGGAATGTGATATGGGTCCAGGGTGTAGCAGAAGAGAGGAGCTTACAGTCCCATAGGCCTCCCTGCCCCCACAAAGACTAACACCTGCCTAGGTTCAGCAGGATACACCCGAAACGCTGCCAAGTTTTCTGCTGGGAACATCCTGACATGTAGCTGATGGGCAAGGAGAGAATGAGGGGAGCGGAGCGCCGAGGAATGAAAGAGCGTCAAAAGATGATGCCGTTTCTCCTGCTTACCTCTGTGATGCTGCTGTGACTCAAAGGAGGCTAAAATGGATTTGTCTTCACACTGGAAGCACAGTGAAATGGATGCATTGCTATGCAGAAGCCAGTGTCCCCAGCTCCAATTGCTGCTCCTGTGTTTACTGAATGGCTTTAACAGACCGGAGATCTGAGATTATGGAGGCATACTGCTGGTGCAGCCATTCCTACTGGGGAAGTCAATGCTAACTGCAAGTGTGGTAAACAAAAGTATTCTTAGCATTCTTCAGAGAATAATTATCACTTGTTATCCGCCACTGAGAACAAAATGGGAAGCTTAAAGACGATCTGCAGAGAATTTGGAAAAGCGAGGCTTATATTTGCAAACTGTGCACAACATTTCTCTTAGAAATAGAAAAGTTCCTGAGGCCAGGCTTTGCAAGAGGATACCCTATGAGCCTTTGAAGATGTTTATTCTGAATTCTTGGACCTTTGTCCAATTTACATTCATTGAAGTTAAATAAATAAGCATTAACAAACCCAAAGTCCCAGACCTTCCACTGTCCTGCATCGAGCCAAGACCTTAAATAAAGAGGCTTAAGTCACATTTATATTTCCCTTGACCTAAAGACCAAGTGCAGCTCAGTCCAGTCCCAATTATTAAGCGAAAAGAGCTTTACGACTGCACTAACTTGCATGCAGTTCTCCAAGTAACCTTTAGAAACCACTGCAACAGCAGGTCAGCCCAGCCTAGCGTTCACTGCAAACACCTTCGCACACACACACAAGCTGAGGAGAGCAGGTAGTGCCCCAGCCCAGACTTAATGTTCACAGTAATCCTCAGGAATCCTCCCGGTACTGTTCGGACAGCTGTAGATAACACCACGCTGCAGGAACGACATTGATCAGGGTCTCCAGCTTCGGCAGCCGTTAGGACAAAAGACAATCTATAAATGCAAGTTATTATAAACTCACAGGCATCACCTCGAACTTCACCTGGACTTACCTGGGTTGACCTGGAGGGCAGCGTTCCTCTTGGCATGCAAAATGAACGCGTGCACTAAAGAATACGAGGCTTCTCTTACACAGGGTATTGTTCTGGATTTCGTACTTCTTCGGGGTTGTCTTGGCAACGAAGAGGGTTGCCGCTAGAGGTGTGTGAAACACTGGCCAACAAAAAGCAAAACGACTCCCACTTATTTCATTCCATCACCCAGTTAAACCAGACTCCTTTTCAACCTGCTGGGACATTATTAGTGTGCTGCGTGTAGGGAGATGCAGGGCTAATGAAAACTGACACCTTTTTCTCCCCAAACATAGCGGGTTTGAACACAGCAAAAATGACATTTTTGAGGGTGGTGGTGGAGGGGGGAAATGAGGTCAGACCAAACATTCTGACTGGCTTTATTCACTTACTCCCTTGAAAATGAGTAGTCGTCTCCTGGAAGGCAGTGGAACAGATTGGTTAATCCAATCTGTTGGATAAAACGGATGGTTTTAATTGAAATTAATTTTTTTTTTTTTTTAGTTTCAGTTATGGACATTTTAAGTGACTTCAGTGAAGTCAGTGGGGTTATTTTGGACTGATTCAGTTTTGACTGAGTTTACCAGTTTGCCCCAATCCAGGGAATCTTTGCTCTGTAAAGGGAAGAGGTATTGGAGAGTTAATGGTCATAACAGCTCATAATTTAACTGGACAGCAATCGAATGGAAAAGTCCTCTTCCCCTTATGGTTTGGGCCCTTCTACTAACAATAGAACTGTATTCACTGTGGACAATATCCAGGAATTATTCTGGAAAGTTTTTAAAGCATCTTTGGAGGCAATTTCACATTGCTTATTCATGTCACTTGCCTTTATTTTTACTTACTGAAGGCATTAAAAGAAATTAACCCAAACAGCTGTTTGGATTCCTCTGTTTTTTATGTAGCAAAGGAAAAAAAAAGTCCAAACAGCTGTGTCAGTAAAACACAAGCCAGGTGGCTTCCCTAAGGCAAAGCTTGTATGAAATCTGTAAGATAATGTTTTTATTATCTGACTTATTGTATTTCTTTTTTATTGCTTTGCTGTTGTGGATTCTTAAAGAGGTATTTGCTATTTTCATCCTCTACCTTCAGTGTTTGAGCAGTATCGTAACTCAACAGAGATGCTCAGCCACCACATGATTCCTTCTGGATCTGGCCACCCAGCAAGAAAGCCACTCTTTCAGCACAACACCCCTGAATCGATTTTGAGGAAACACAACCTCTGGTTGGGCTACCTGTAGATAACTGCCCCAAATGGCTCATCCCAGCTCCTGCTTAACTTACTGCCTGACCTACTCCAGTGGCTGGCATGCTGGTGTGGCTGACCCACCTCCACTTGAGCCCAAACGAGCCAGTGAGCCTCAGCGGTTCATCTAGTTACATCTTTGATTATCTTGAGCTGCTAATGAGCAGCGTGGCTGGGGAGGGTTTGGGGCCGTGGTTTCCCTGGGGGAGGCCTCCAGCCCGGCTGCAGCCCGAAGTCACAACGTGCCTGTGGCTCGACGATGGCATGGACGCCAGGTGAGGAGCAGTTTTACAGATTTAGCCTTTTGAGGGTGAGAAAAATCCAGCCTGGGATTTCACCACGGGCGTACGACAGGCTGCCCCCGAGACGCTGACAGAGGGTATTTGTTTTCGGTGTTGTGTAATGAAGTCACCTGAGCGGCACAGTTCAGCGTTGGTTCCTTGACAAGGTAGCTGGATCATCCCCAAGCAGAGGGTAATGACTCACAGTTACACAACAATCTGAAAGAACAGTTGTTTTGTACTCAGATGTGTGAAGCTTGGAGGATTTGTAAGCAGCGAGCCAAATCCTCAGCCGGGCGGCGCTGAGATCCGTGCAGCCGGACGGATTTACACCGGTGGGGAAGGAGGCCGCCGCTTCGCTACCGCTTGTGGCTCAGAGTGTTTCTCTGCTGCCAAGGGCTCACAAAGAGCTTCACCTACGGGGAGTTTGAACCCTTCTCCTGGCCTCCCATCCTGCGTGGAGAAAGCTTGACTTTACAGCGCTGCCACCAATGCTCGGGAGCTGCCCCACGGTCTCGCTGTCACCGTCTGACCACAAGAGGTGTTGAGCCGCTGGTGCTCAGCTGGGCCTTTCACCAGTGCCGGCAGCTGACTCCGCCACGTGCTGGTCCCTCGTGTCACGCACCAGACCCTAAACCCATTCCACCACGCCGAGTTCATCGCGACAGCCCTTCCACAGAAAGCCCTCCCCAGCGCGTGCTCCTATTGCTCTCGGGGATCTGGCTGATTCACGGATACATGTATAAATTGCTTTTTATATTTTCTTCCCTGACCTCTGTCCTTGGATTATGAACTCCATGGAGCAAAGGGAAAGCACTGAAGCGTCCAAAAATTGCTGGCCATACAGCAAAAGATATTCATAATAATGACAGCAATAATAACTGCAGTAATAATTACACCATTTGTTGCTGTTGTTGTTATCCCTCCTCCTCTTACTATACTATTTGACAAACATAGGCTCCAAGTAGTTCTGGAGCCTGAAGAAAGATTTTCAGGTCACACACAGTGTGAAGAAAAGCGAGAACAATTTTTATATTATTATACACATATATAGCTAATATTGTTATATTATACACATATATAGCTAATATTGTTATATATTATTGGTAATTTAATATTGAATTATTTTGCTGATCATCCTAAGTTTTAAAGTCACTTTCCAGCTCATAGAACAATGATGGTATATGGTTAAATGTCTGAAATTTGTTTATATATCAGTAGAATTCTTTTCCTTATTTCTTTTGCTCAAGAAAGAAAATACATAAAAATGTCTGCTTATGAGATGGACCATCTTCCAGTGGGAAACACAGCAGAATCATCACCAAGTCTAAAGGAGAATTTCATTCTCTTCTAAATCATTCCCTTTTGGTATGTTTTCTCCACATTTAGTAGCTGGATGCAATTCTCTCTATATGTACCAAGCCTGTGTTATTACCATTTCAGCATGATGAATGTTTATTTGGCATCTAACAAGATCATGAATCAGGAAATAGCATTGCACTTTACATTATGTATTTATTTATTGTGTTAGGATGAAATTTATCTGGGTCCAGAGAACAAAATCAGGCTGTTAAAGCCCTTGGTTTCATATAAGTTATTTTCCTCTCAATGCCTATGCCCTACGGACAGAAATTTATTTCATTTGTACTGAATGAGGTAGCCCTCAGAGATGGTTTTCATGCCTTTTCTCATGCTTCCAATTTTGTGCCTATTATTCAAATGCCTGAAAATATGAAATATAATACCAAAATCAGAGAGAGGTAAAGTCTATACTTTTTGCTCGTGAGAAATTTCTCTCTAGATCTTTTTGGTTCCTATTCAACCCTTTTCTAATTAAAAAAAAAATTCTACTCCTTGATTTGATGTCATTGGTGACACGGTCATACTTCCGAACTTAACCCTTCAGGTGACTGTTAAGGGCTGGATGGCCATTAGAAAGAACTATTTTGCAAACAGTTCGTGGGATTAACATTTGGAAGACCTCAATTCTTCGCTGCAGTATGTCACACACAAACCGAGCAATGAAAGATGACTTTTAACTGGAATGTGTAGTAATAAATGTACCAATAAACTGGGGAAATAAGCAAGTGGAAAATTACATTACAAAATATATGACAGCTCAATGTCTTTAATAATACAATCAATAGTAATTATCTCTGATAACACTATAAATATCACACAAACACATTAGGAGAACTTCATTAGGTGTCCAAACGCATTCTGGTTGTTGCATTTGATAACGCTGCAAGAACTTAAGTCTCAAAGACTTGGAATCTCTAAAATTGGACAGTATTTTTCCAGAAAATGCAGGAAATGCAGAAATAGCAAGTTTATCTCACATAGAAGAGTTATAAAATCATCAAGCAAGTAAAAGGTTATTCAGTTAACTGGCTAATGGCCAGCAAGGATTTCACAACACTATCAACGGGGTGTTGAAATATTTAAAAAAAAACAGCAACCAAATACTCAGTTTCGAAGAAGCGCTCTTATTTAAGAAATGCTGTCTTAAGTATTGCTTAGATAAGGAGCTGCTTATCAGCACGTGTCTATACTTTTCCCGGAATCAAGGTCCATGCAAGTTTTTTCACATACTAACACTCCCTTGGCGTTTTGTGATTTCTCCTTACTGAAGCACCAGGGATGCAGGACAAGTGAAGGTAACAAGCATATACAGCTGGGAAGGGGTATTAATATATGTATTATTTATATACATTTAGTGATTTGAACTAAGACAGTGAGCATCAGAGTGTGATGAGTGAACCAGCAGTGACTTAGGTCACTTTTTCTTGCAAACAGGGAAAAACATCCTAAGAACATAGATGGATACTAACGTGTCAAAGCAGGAGCACAGGGAAAGGTAATCTATCATCTATTTAAAGAGAATGAAAGATGTGTCATGCAGGCCCAGTAAAACCCTAGTATAATTGTATAGATCAGGTAGTGTCATTTGAAACAGAAGGTGTTGTTTCTGAATTACTGCTCCACGATGTGTCCTTTCTTAGGAATAGTCTGGCCATCTAGGAAATATTTCACCCTACCTTGCAGCACACATAGGAGTTCGAAAGCAACGTAAATACTGCTGATGCTGAACAATTCATTTCCTGATGAATTTGGTATCAGGATTACATTATACAGAAAGGGAATAGGATTGTCTCTGGCAACTCTTTAACAAAAATATCTCCTTTGATGAAACACAATGTCTAACTCATAGGTTTTGTATATTCAGGGAAATGCTCTCTAAGCAGCTGACTTACAAATATCCATATAAAACAAGCTGTACTGTGACTTGCTTTAAAATCTAACGGCCAGACACTGCAGAGGTAATATCATCTTTGGAGATGGCCCCAGATTTTTGAAGAAGGAGCTACCAGGTCATAAAGATCTTACAGGAAACTTTTTTTTTTTGTTTTTAAACAAAACCAGTGAATGAATATGGCCTCAACTTCTCTTAGGAGAATGGTAACCTCTCACTATCGTAATGTCAAGGCAACCTTCACCCAGTAAGAACTCAGACCAAGTCTCAGGTGGCACATCATAGCATGAATTATATTATAAAGTAGCTTGTTGCAACCATACAGATTGACTGATCACAAAGAACGCCTCCAACTTTTCTGTCCAGATCTGGTCTCTTGCTTAGTATGAAAAAACAACCCCCCTAAATAAGCTACCACTTTATACACCTCTATATGTATATATAAATCCATCAATATTCAAACCCATTTACTGTGCACTCAAACATCATTTCTGAGAACAAAACAAAAGAAACTTAAAAAAAAGAGAATAAATAAAAGGGAATAGAAGCAAAGAAGGGAATGACGAATGGCTGGCGAATGGTGAAGAAATAATGAGAAAATATTTGGGAATATGTTGGACCATCATCAGATAGATCTTCCCTTCAGTCCAATCTTAGTTACTTTTGAGAATAACCATGTGACTGAAAACTTGCTAATGGATGTTATCCTCAAAAAAGATACTTGATAAGCAAGAGTCAGAGACATACAGCAGGCTAGCATGAGGACCATGTACCACTTGAATCTTCTGGAATCCTACTATGACAAAACTTTTTGTTCAGAAGCAAATTTCACTGGCTTTGAGCAATAAGAGGCAGAAGCTACTTCTAATGAACAAATGACACTTCTTGGAGTCAAAAGGAGTTTATAGGGCATAAGTCATTAAGCATGACTGAGCTGACCAATCACGCCACGCAAACGTGGACTCATCACCACTAAGTTATGTCCAAAAAAATAACCACATCAAGAAAACCAGAAGCTTAAAATTTGGAACAATACAGAGACTGAAAATCTTTAGTTTCTACACAAGCAATTTGTCAAAAGAAAAAAACACTAAACTTGACATGGAGTTTCTTTTGCTGAAAGTTACTTGCTCAGCTATATGGGTTACATTGCTGGCGTTCCCCTGCTCCTCTTCTTCCTCCCGCGTTTCTATCTAGGAAATATTTCTCAGAACTTGCTGGTTCAGTTACCTCTTTCAAAGTCTTGGCATTCAAAGGTTCCAGCAACAAAGCCTTATTATTGTAAGTACTTCAGCTATAAAATTTCTAAGGAAATTAGACTGAGTATCATCTTCTCCTACTGATTCTCACCTAGGAATTTCAAATCCACGAGTGTGAGAGAAGGCTCTGAAGTCAAAGCTAATTTTGTTATTTCATAAAAGCAAAAGTGGAAAATTAGGATCAAAATTCCAGAGTCTTGGAAGGGAATTCAGGAAACAGCAAGGCACGAAAGGATGAACACCAGCACCAAATTGATAACTGGGTGATCCCATTGTTTGTTCAAGTCAAAGTACATTACAAATTTTGTTTTGGTACAACAAGATGATAAACAGTACGCTTGGGTTGCACAGACTCTTTATTAGGTTTTTAACCTTTCTCATTCATCCTTGTAACTGAATAACAGAAAAAGCCCAATCCTGAGCTCACAGTCATGCAAATCCTCCTAACTCATGGAAAAAGTTGCATTGGCTTCCAGCGGATTACTTTTCTGAGCGCAGACATCACCCTTGAACATTACCTTCTGGATCTGCCTTTCAACCTCGTCATGAAATATCTAGCATTTAGATGTGAGCTACTATCTAGAAATTAGCACAGTTTTGACGCGACTGAGGTATTTCATTACCTCACAGGAAGTACATGCAACACTGGAATGAATCAGCTGCAGCACATGTAAGAGATGCTCTGTTGCTTCTCCTTGCACTCAGCGTAGCCATACAGAATGACATTGCACCAAAGATAACACTCAACCTCTGGAACAAGCAGAACAGATTACAGACTAACTAACACAAAACATTAAAATCCAAAGTAGTTTTCTTTTCCCCAGAGGACAGTAACCAACGCTACAGAAAAGGCTGAATGAAATCTTGCTGTGTCCTGCCTGGAGCTCAGTTTTAGACCAGAAGTGATAAGAGCTGTGCCTGAAGTTCAAACTGAAACTTCTGCATTGTTCTAAGAGTCCACCATTGAAAGAACAATAAGTCTTATCAATAAAGTCCAAGTGAATGAACATCTGAGAGCCGAGGCTAAAGATCTGCATGGGGTCTTAAACATATAGAGTAAACATCCTCACTGATGGATTCTCTAGAGAACAATCCTACATTACCTACAGAGCACAAGTTTTACAAACTGCTTCTTTCTGTCTTTTTATAAAGAAGTGAAGCAGAGCACTTAACATGTGACTTGTAAAATCCAAAGAAAACAACCAAGATTAGAGCTAATCAGCAAAATCATATCTCCCTTCCCTTAGCTCTTTTTATTCTTATAATTCGCTGACAAAGCAGCATGAGACTCTTAACTGTCAGTACTGGGGGTTAGATACTATGGATTTGGGTGCACAAAGATAAATTGAACAGTATGGGCTCTAATCACATCAATGCTACAGGCAACTGCTGTGGGTTTGGCCACCCAATGTGCTGGTAAGGGATTAGGGTGTTTGCTGACAATTTGTGCTTCATGGTCCTAAGCTTTGAAAAATGCAGTAGGTCCTAGCAATTTTTGTTGGCTCAAGTCCCTCATACCTAAGCCGTGCGTGACCAACAGTAGCGTCTCATGAAGAACACAGCAGAAAGTCAAGTGCGCTCTGCCCACAAACCCCCTGGAAGCAGGGTTTGTCAGCACATCCCTACCTTAAAGCAAGCAGCCAGCGGGGGTGCATCCTTAGGGCCATTCATATCCAGGCACAAATGGAATATGTCTCTTCTGAGGCAGCCTCTGAAAGCAAAATTACAGAGGATATGACTTGTAAATACAAAAATGGAAGACAGGATAGAAGTGTACCAAACAATAGTCTCAGACAGAACAGGAATTTCACTCTGTTACCAATAGCATTCATAGAGATAACGCTAGAATCTGCTCTCCCCTCAGTACTGAGCCTGAAAGTTGAAATGGCTGGATGCTCTAGGCTGGATTGGTCCATCCCTTTTCCACTGGATCAGACACCAGCTGACAGACTCCCTTAAGCACCACATAGCTGCAGCAACAAGGACTTGCAAGTCTAGGTGCCTGCCCACACAGAGGCTCTCGAGGAGGTCTTCAGCTGCTGAAATTCCTACTGTCCTCATATCTACTCCTCATCCTCTCCTAGGCCGCAGCAGGAAAGGAGGTGGGCAAAACCCAACTAGCCATGGAGTACCTGTTGAGGACCGTCATGTTCAAGACCCTGTATCCTAGAGCTGAAGTGAGATAGTATTTGAGAAAATGAAAAGAAAACATTTACTTAAGAGAAAAAAATCAGGCATAAAGCACATACAGCAGCAATAGAAGAAGAAGCAACAACAAACAAGGTCTGCAGTCAAGGAAAGGGTAAAATCTTGGCCCTACTGAAGTCAGTGGGATCCTTGCCAGAAAGCTGTAGACAGCTTGTTTTATCCAGGATTTTTAATTAGTGATTAAATGATTCAATGGCAAGTTGGCTGTTTTAAGAAGGAAAATATCATAGAATAGCTCCAGCATGCCTCTCCCTGCCCCGCCTACCCCTTGGGAGGTACAGATCATACACAGCTTTTTTATGGGAAGCTTGACAGGTATTTCATTGAACCCTAGCTGAAATCTGTAGTTTCCCAGGCCCTGCCTCCTTCCCCAGTTTGGGGATGAAGATAGGAAACACCTGCTAAAGACACCAGAGACATAGCAAACAGCAAAAGTCATGTGTCAGCAGAAAGTACACCGAAGCCTTGGCCCCTCTAATACAAATATAGTATATCTTCTGATGAATAGTACATATGAAGAACTAGGATGCTGCATTTATTTAATTGGCATGAATTTGCAGGGATCTGAATTATTCTGGAGTGGCATAACGACAAATAAATAAGGTGTCTCCCTAGTGAAGAGGTAGGTTCACTTGGTTAAAAGCATGACTACCCAAATCATCTGTTCCCACCACACACTTCTCCTATTCTACTTGATTTTTCTGTTTTTTTCAGTCTCCTTCTGCTTTTCCCCCTCCAAAGTACATTGGTTACCATGGAAACAAAACACGTCATTGGAATGGACAGAACTTAGTGACATCCACAAATGCAGAGAGAAAATGCAATTTAAATAGCATTTTACAATTCATAACATGAGCCGAGAAAGACGACGGGTGATTATCCTGTGCACGTGTGTGTACATGTGTTTGTGTGGGTGCCTGCAACCACGCGCTCTCTCGCCGCACGATTTACACACGTGCAATGCCACTGGCTTCACAGGACAGCACCCAGCAGAAGGCTCTGCAGAATCCTTCCCGCCGTACTCTGTTTTAATATAGCTGAAAATTGCTTTGACAGCTGAATAGCTTCTTTGTTTATAACTGGTTCTTAGCTGACTCTGCTGCATTATGTAGCTTTGTAAAGAGATTACTTTGTCAAGAACTGAACATATATGGTCTGAGCATGAACAATTCAGCCTGATGAACTGCATTCATTTTATATGACGTACGGGGCTGCAATCTTGCTGCCTTTAATGTGTCTGCTTTTCTCTCTGGGTTTCATTTTCTGATCTTCAGTGATTTTTTTATTTTCCCTGAGTCTTTGGGATTATCCTCTTTACCCTTTCCTGGACAGATCCAGAGGATTTTCAATATAGTGAACTTCAATACGATATGTCTTGCCCTAAATAGTGTGCCATAACAAGTTCTTCAGTGTGCATAATAAGAGATCATCATTATCTAGCTAGTTAGTTATCCTTCTGCAAGTGTCCTACTTCTGCTCTAAAACATTACACTTTTGTTAGTATTTGAATTAATACAGCAGTGCCCCAACAAGGGCTCAGAAAAGGGACCCTTCTGTAGAGGACTCCACATGGACCACATGCAGCTTCTTATGTTGTTCCCTCATCCCCTGGCCTAAAAGCAGTCGTAAGCAGGTAGATCTCCTGGCCTGCATGACTTTGGTACAGCTGCATTTGAGCTAGGCCCTTGTCTTCATAAAGCCTTATCAATAAGAACAAAGCAAAAGCAGCTTGCACAGCATTCCTGGCAGTGTCAGGGCCTTGCATCGTCCACTGAATGAGCTTTGCAAGCTCTGTTGGCTACTGTCTTTAATGGTATTTGAGTTGACTGCACTGGTGGTCTCTTAACACTTTTGAAGTTTCTACTTCTAGCCATGGCTTGCTTAGAAATTACGTTAGTTCAGATTCACTTTGTGCTCTACCTAGAGGCGTAATACAAACTCAGGGCATTTTTTCTGTGTTTAACTCTCCTGGCTTTCTCCTCCCCCCTGGTATTTTTTTAAACAAACACTATTAATTCTGATCCATAGATGATATGGTCCAGTATAAAGATGACTAAGAACATATTAGCTGTACTAACGGCAAAATTCCTATTGACTTAGAAATAGGCATTACATTGACTTACTATAGGCTAGAGACTGAAAGCTTTATTTAGAGACATCACTTGGGGGCTCCTCTTGTGCAGGACACAGAGCTGGGCCTTCAAGCATCTTGCATTTCAACAGTTCCTGCTCAGCCCATAACCTGGCAGAGCTCCAATTTACAATACGCCCTGCATTTTGCACTGAGCGGTATTTTACCACTTCTGAAAATACTAGCCTTCTCTAAAAACAGAAGGGAAGTTTGTCAGACAGACAAATCCCTCCTTATCTCTTAGTCATAACCATGATCCACTTCAGATGATTTAAAGAGCTTTGTACATATTTACCTTAAAAAAGAGACAAGAAAAGGATTTCTTAGCAAATCAGTGTTTGAAAACAGAAGCTGCAGAAAGATTCCTCACAACCTTATTTGCTCCCACACATATTCCTAATGTGCACATATTTCACAAAGTTGGCACACTGTGTGCTAATTTGTTGAACATACATATTCTTTAAATCCGCCATCTGTTTAGAAGTTCTTTGTACTTGAAACTAGTGTCTTGACTAACGAATTCCTCATTGTCCACCTTTCAGGAAAGGAAAGTTGTCTCTTAATGACAAAAAAAAATGCCGCTGGCCATGCAATATTCAGGCAAATGATGAAAGGTTGCACAGCAGTTTAGAAACAACTTTATTTTTGCTCTGGTGGCATTTTTCAGATTTAGCAAGAAGTCATGAGATCTTTAGAGTCAGTAAATTTCCACACTTGGTTTCTGTTCTTCACCCCCCCTTGTGGCAAACCTGGCTGAACCACCAAACATGTCTCAATTGGTCTGCGACCTGCTCTGCCGCAGGAGCCTTCGGAAAATCCCAGGACGGCAGACAACAGCTGTATCGTATGAGTGCAGGTGGCCATAAAGGCAGCCAGGATCTGCACCATCACCAGTTTTGCGTGTTTGGGGGAGGGGGTTGAAGGCAACAGGAGGAAACGCATCAAAAGCACTGTGCAAAAAAGAGCAAGGGGAGAAAAGGACAGTCATGATTTGCAGAAGAGATGTAAATAATTTCCAAGATCAGAGGGCCTAGATATAGAAAGAAAATGAGAAACAGAGAGGGGAAGAAGGGTGCGTCATCAGCTAGCAGCGTGATCTTGTTGTTGTAAATAAAACAACTTCGTGTACGCTAAGAGGGTTCCTCACTTTCCTTCAGGGAGAGAAAGAGCTCAGTGTTGTTGATCTCCCAGATGTTTGATTTCCATATTCAAATACCTTTTTCATGTCAGTCCTCCTGGTGACTAGGAATCTGATTCTAATACTTCAAAAACATCCAAAGTTTCTGCTTCTGACTCTAGTCTTAATTGCTCCCTGGCCAGTATACAAACATGAGCATCCTTCTATCGGGTAATAACTAATGAGAAGCTAAATAAATCTTGCCTAGAAGGGCTTCCACAGGCCACTGAGGTTCAGACTACAATTATGTGAGAAAACACAGGAGTTTACTAAAGGCTACGTTTCCAACAAACATCTTAAATTTTGGGCTCTGATGATAGGTCAGCACATAACTCCTTTTTTGACTAAAGGCATGAAACTCAGACCAGGTGCCTCAGTTTGGAGAAACATGAACATTTTGAACAGGTTATCAGTCAAGAAGTGACAAATACAATTTAGAGAAACATACTGAAGCAATCCATTGGAGGCAAGTAACAATACTTGCCTCCAGAACCGGACAAATCCAGCCATCAGCGGAACAATGAATTTACTCCGTTGGCTTTATGGCCTTTTTGTGTTCTCTCTCCAGGACTGCCCCAGGGAACATGTTGGACAGTGGACTCTACCCCATGCCCCTTCCATTTCTGGCTTACTGAGGCTCAGATGATTGACTTGCACCTAACTCCTCAGAGACATGAGAACATGCTTACTCAAAAAGATAGACCTTGCATTTTATGGTTTATTTAAAGGAAGAAGACTAAAAATGCAAGAGCAGATATTATTAGCAGATTGATATGTTCCTTTTTTCAGAGAGCGCTTTCAACCTTTCATACTTCCTGAAAAAGTGGGCATGGTGGAAAAAAACCGCAGGCCCAGTTCTCAAAGCCCATACACTGGAAACAGCAACAGTGTTGGGCTTGAGAAGGTAATCAGGGTTAACAGGACAGACTGCGGATCAAAGCATTTAAGACTGCATCTGCAGAACTGAATAACTCAAGGAAGCCAGAGGTTACTGCAAATGGGTCTTCACTGTCAATGACAAATTTTTCATAACGTTTGGCAAACTTTCTGTTGATCTTGGCCACACAGTTTCTGAAAGAAACTTTGGAAATCCCAAGACTTAAAGAATCATCCCAAAGAGGCTCTGATCTGGTTTCCAAATGACCTTTGATGAGATTGGCATCCTGGGAAAACAGAGGAGATGGCATGTGGTGGAGAGCAGGGGTAGGTGCAAGAATTTCCTCATTCTCTTGTCTCAAAGACCAGCAGTGTGACTTCACAGAACAAACTGCAACAGCCTGGACCAGCCATTCACAGGACATGTCAAGTTCTCCTTCAGCAGGGCAAAAGTCCACCTGAAAAAGAAGTGATGGGGAAGGAATTTCCATGGACTGACTGCTGCTGCACCAGCTTAAATACTACGAGGCTCTTTTAGTGCTCCAGACAGTAGGTCTGTAAACAGGAATTGCCTCTGGACCCTTAAAAAAGATGCACTATATCATTCTGGAATGGTGTTAATCTCTCTTTTGCGGAGGTCAAAGTAAGCTTTCTATTATAAGCCTGGTGGAACACACCTACTTCCCAGCCACTCACTTGCTGGGAACAAAATCCATCCAGCCAAAATGCTCTGCGTGTAACAGGACGCCAGAGCAGAAGCTTGAGGCAAAGCAGATGATACATTTTGGAGCTGTGAGAGACCTCTGAGCTGGAGGCTAAGCCCTGAACGAGGCAAAACCAGCTCCGCACCCCGCAGTAGACAGAAGTTTTCTCTTTGCTTCCTTGCAAAGACAACAGTCCCTTCACGGATGATACCAGCTGGAGAGGCCACTGCCTTGCCTCCCACCTAAAATACAACATGGCCTTGCCACAGTGCTGCCCATCTGCACCTGCTCTCTTTACCTGCCCCTGCCACACTTTCATCTTCCCTAGCACCTTTGAAACAGTTGCTTTTAATACATCTCTATAACACTTAAGACAGCTAGATCCCATGTAAGATTGGACCCTTGTGGTCACAAATGACAGTATCCCAACCTCAAGAGTCATGTCAGCTGGAGCAATGATTGACACGGCTCAAAGCACAGATGCTGATACGCAGGGTGCGGCAAGCTAGAGGTTAGCTGAGGACCCTCCACTTCTCTAATACATTTTCTGTGTATTTTCCTAGGGGTCCAGAGTACGCATTGGCTTTGCTGATAAACTTATCAGTAGCAGAGTAAAACATCCGTTCCATTTTTACTGTTTACACAGAGCCTGTCTCTCCAGTTGGTTAGTCAGGATGGAGTGAACGGGGCGACCCCCTCTCCCTCCCTTTTTCTTCCTTCCCCCCGTGAACGCTACTCCCTGGATGTGCACTGCCCGTTAGGAGCTGGGGGAGAGATGCTGCATCCCGGGCCAGCCCTTCCCCCGCCCACCCTGGAGTTATTCACCTCCCGCTGTCCCCTATATGCCATACGTGGTCCCAACCCAACCCCTGGAGATGAGGTAAGGCTGTGGCACAGTATGCAGACTCCGATTACATCTCCAAACAGGAGGAACACACAATCGGTGGGATCCGCCTGCTTTCTGGCCCCTTTGTGCTCAGGGGCACGAATACAAATAAGCCTCAATGTCTTTTTCCTGCTTATATGAACTGAGATCCGTTTTTCAATAGCAGGCCCTGGCAGATAACTACTCCCTTTGCTTGGTATTTATTTCTGGGGAGGGAAAGCCTTTCAGCGGCTCCCGTAACACCCCCCGTCAGCACTAGGAAGGTGCAATCCCACAGCAGGTAGAGCTGTTATTCAGGGATGTTTCTACACCCCCTGTGAATGCGGCTGATGGTGTTGCCATGCCAACCGTGTGTAGCCTGGTGTAAAGGCAGCACAGGGCACAGCATGCTGCTGCAACGCCTGTGCATTTGCAGACAGATTAGTCCCCAGACCCTCTGGTAGGGGAGGGTGGTTGAGGCTTCATGCCATGCCCGCAGGAGGGGTGACGATGCCCCGGTGTGCTCTCAGCTCACCTGCTCTCCTCTCCTGTATGGCCCCATTACTCACGTTGTCTCAGAGTGAACGGGATCATTAACATTATGAGCGTGTTTTCTTCCTAAATGAATTACATAACACAACCATTGCTAATAGCTCACGTTGTTTCAGAAAGACCACAGAAAGAGAAGCAGGTAGGAATGGTAAGAATCCTCCCGGCAAGCCCCGGCACAGCCCAGGCACCCCCTGGCAACAGCCGCACCCACCCCTTCACCCGCTCAGCGTGTAACTTCATGTGCGATGGGAGGCAGCAGCCGGGAACCCATCTACAGCAAAACATGTGGGATGGGAGCAACTAGCTTTCCTCTACTTAAGCTCACCAAAAGAGCTACTGTTAAAGGTGCTCTTTCCAAAAAGCACTAAGCGACAAATCCAGCTCTGTGGACAGCCAGCAAGGGCAGATGGTTCAGCAGGCAGCTCATAGGATGAAGACTCAGATTTGAACTTTATTGTCTTACAGTACCTGGAGAAATCCCTGGGTTATTTCCTGGGTATTTTCTAGGTTACTTCCTTATTGCTCTCTGACTAAACTAGGTCAAAATGCTTGCCTTGTCTAAACCTCAGTTTGCCAACATGTAAAATGAAGGCAATGGCTTAGGTTTCTCCCTGCTGTTTCTCCACTGCATTCAACTACTGCCTTGATGAAGTGCTCACATGACGCCTCTTCCCCTAATTAAAGCCACGAAGGCCTTTGAAATCCCCAAATGCATAGCAGCTGAGAAGTGCCACGTGTTGTTATAGGCAGCTCAACAGGAGCATGTGTTAAATGTGGACAGCAACTAGAGTGAATAAATAAGATGTGCCGGGGTTAGTTAATTATTTGTCTCTGATTAAGGGGGAAAAAAAGATACATCATGTATAATTGCTTTTTCTGATCACTCTGCCAGCTAAAGGCTAGGAATATCTTCGCAAACTGCAATACCCCAAAGTCTCAAGAAGCGCTATAGGAACAAAGGGATTCTGCTGCCCGCTGTGCTATATCACAGATTTGGCCGTGTCCCCTCCTGAGTTACTGCAGTATATCCTAGCCTTGCTGGCTGCCAGTCTACATACACAGTTCATTCAAATGTGCCAGTCTTTAAATGCTCAAAAGCTGAGCATTTAAAAACATTGCACCTTTTGGGGGTCACTTATATCATTTATATTTGGGATCTGATACAAGGAAAGCTACTGTGAACAGACAATGTGGATAGCTGTAAAGACTGTAAAGTGCCTCAAACCTGAATTGATACACATGGCTATCAGGTTTCTTTTGGTAAAAACGGGCAGTCTACAAGGACATAGATATAAAAGATGAAAATTCTTTGAAGGCAGGTATTTTCTGAATCAGATGTCTGCCAGTAACAATGTTTTACTGCATAGTTAACATGCAATGTAAACAGTATCAACTAACAATACCCAAGATACGAGGCTATTCTTCACAGAGGTTCTGTATTTCAGTGTCTGCTCTAAATATGGCAATAAAGCTGGACCAATTTCTATGCAGCTACATCACCCTGAATTTCAGTGTATTTTACACTGCAGCCAGCGCTCAGATACTATCTATATCTTCCCATCCTCCCTCATATAATAATATCCAGCAATCTGGATGGATATTTGGCTAGAGTGACTCCTCACTCCTTTACTATTGCAGAATTCAGGGTTAATTTTGTTATCAGGTCTTTAAAAATGCATCCACAGTCTTTCCAAGGGCAGACATACTCATATTAAAAATTCTAACTTAGCAAAACCACTACAGGGAGGTGAAGGAGGAAAGCTGATGTCTCAGTAGCATCACTGTGATGGTTGTTTCCTATAGCAACCTTGTGACTGCTTTCCACTGTCTAAGTGTCCTTTTCCTGGCTCCCTTTTCTCAGCTGTCCCACCTAGAAGCTAGATATCTTCTGTTTCACGGCCCTGCACCATTTTAGAGTGAATATCTTCAGAAGTCCTTACTATGCCTTACATAGTCAGGATTAGGAGACAGGTTCAAGAGTGCAAATACTTTGAACTGCCTTCCTCAAGCCCACTGTTTACCCTATTATCAGATTGGTAAAGGCCAAGTGGAAATGCAAAAATCCCACTAATAGAAATACACTATTCTTGCAGCCGACTTTCAACTTGATGACTATGTTTAGAAAAGAGTTGGTATGAGACTGCACCATATACTGGACCATGTGCATTGCTTACATTTATTCTACTTAAAATGGTTTCTGGTATCTCAAGCTCAAATTTTCACTTTTCCTAAGTAAACATTAATGACATATCATTAGCCAGAATCAGAACTAGTTCTGCTTAGGCAGTTACCTTGGACAGAAAAAAAAAAAAGTTCAACCAATGACTTTTTGATACATGAATTGGCTCCAGGCTTTACAATGAAGAACATTTGCTATGTTGCCAAACTATAGCAACTCAACAGCTGAGGTTGGGGATTTAAGACAACAAAGCTCTTCGAGGATGTTAGCAACTTTCCCACTGCCTGTTTAGAAGAAAAGAAGCTATTTTCTATTTTTTCAGTTTTAAAGCTTCTTTGCTCACTACAGTAGAGTGAAAAGAAAGTATGATAGCAATGGGCGCAGTGATCTCGTGATAATGACCTTGGGACACGCCAGGTCTGCTAATACACATCCTTATCTCATGCTGAACTGAGCAGAGGCTATAGATGCATGTATCCAGGAGCACCCTGCACATAACGCTATCCAGCAGGGTTTTGCAAGCTGCTCGTAAGAACAGTTGCATTAAATTACTTTTAGCTTGAGTGAACAGCGGCTCATTGGTTGACCTCTGGCTCTAATTCTCAACACCTAGAAGCATCTGACATGAAGAAAGCCCCTAGAGTAGGCATGGGGAAGGAAATAACTGTGCTAATTAAGCTCACCCAGTGCCTTGGAGAAGAGCGCTCCACTTCAAGGATACCCTGACATTTCTGACCCATTACAAGTTAAAGCAGCAGAGAAATTTCAGGGATTTAATGTGGAGTGTTTCACTGAGACACAGAGGAAAAGTCATTAGAATTTAAAACTGATTTCTCCCTTACAGCTAAAATATGTCAGCTTGGAAGACTTAGCAAAATATTCTTAGCCACTAATGTGTCTTTATTTTGATTGCACAGGAGGTAAATCATCCTCATAAACATGGTGGAAAACCAGGCTGGCCTGGCGTGTTTATGATGAATTCTTTGCTCGCAGTGCAAATGTAAATTCAATAGTCCTACTGCCATACCCTGCTTGGCACTTAAAACACCATTTCTCTAATTTATTTCCCTCCTTTGAACCTAAGGGCACAGCAGAACGTTTTGAATTTTACACATGATAAATACTTCTTTCTGAGAATGAACCTTTAAACATGCAGCCCATTTCATAATACACTAAGCATCTTTCATCCAAAAAACTAATTAACTTCTACAATATCCTCATAGGAAACATGGAGCGTTTTATCCATTTTCAAAACATGGTTAAACTGAGGCCTGAGAAAAACTAAGCGACTTACTCAGCTCAAAATGCAAGTTAGGTATACAGCTGGGAAAAGAAATCCTGAATCAGATTCCAGTTTGTCTTCTCTACCAATTTGCTCGTATCCCTTTTCTTGCACGTGTTCAGACATGGTTTATCTGGATGTACCATTCATATAAGAAGTGATGAATGGGAGATAATTCTTCTTCCTAGGTGGCGTCCCCAGGAAGAATTTCTAGTTGTTCTTCAAATGAAGACGTGTGCATTGTAATGTAATTTGGATAATAATTTTACTAGTAGACAAAATCCAAGACTCCTATATTGCAAATAACTTTCACTTTTAATTTGCCCTTTAAACTGCTACATGGGGTCTGTGTCTTACTGGGACAGACTTTCCATAGTTCTCTGGGTTGCTGAAGATAAAATGAATTGGTTGCGATCAATACCGGAGAGCTGCAACTAAGAAGTCTTTTCCATTCAGGGGGTTTTATGCTGTACCTGGAATAAGGCACTAACAATTGGATCAAGCCTCTCTCGACATATTCCTCGGTTTTTCCTGTTAGTGGGAACACAAAGGACTGGAAATGCAATCTGCGACCCTCTGGTTTGTGCCCTGAGCTACACATAATCTATATACAGGGACAACAGCTTGCTCCTGCTATTAGCTGAAAGTCTTGCTCCTTCTGTGGAAGTGACTGATGAGCCAGAGAGGAATCTGATGAAGGAGAGCCTACTGTTAACAGCATTTTCTCCCTCTGACCTCCTAGTCACCCGAGTACTCTCCTGCAGACAGAGTAATCTAGATCCCAGTAAATGGGAGAGAGTTGACTAGGAAAGGCAGTGCAATCTCTGTTGATAGAGCTAAGGAAGAAAACTATCTAATATCCGGTGCTGCAAAGTGCACTGGACCAAAAGCAAAACAAGCATTCATTTGGTTACGTTTGAGACTGGGCCTCCTATTCTTTCTCCAGCTATGGACTCGGCATGCTGTACCTCGTGCCTTCACTCCAACTCCTGCTGTCCTGCAGCCCAGCTGAGGAAAATCTGTGCTCTCTAACTTGCACGTGCTCTGCATTTCCTAATGGTCTCATGTGCTAGTCTAAGCTGCCTTATAGGGTAGTAAGCTATTCGCAGGTTTAATACTGTAAGGCACACAAAAGAATTTATTTTTGTTGTTTTATTTACATAAAGAATAATAACTGGCTCTCCCTGTCTCAGTCTTGTGCTATTAATAAAGTCCATGTGAGGAACATACAAATTTATATCACGTGTGGAGCCTGTCAACATAACTAGTCTCTAGTTAGAATACTTTCCATGCTGTGTGTCTCCATATAGTCCATTTTCAGGGACATGTGACCCAGAAATGTGTCATCAAGACACATGTAGTCCACCGGACTGATGAAAGGAATTCAAGGGGAACAGAAGCAACAATGCTGCTTCTTTCAACCTCCACTCAGCTTGTTGCTACTGCTTTCTGCAAAAGTTAGTGAGACATGAAAGAGATTTGTTGTCCTAAATTTGGCCCTGGTTTTACCTTTCATATAACGCTTTTATACAATGCCATATCTTTCCAGAGTCTACTAAAAATGGGAATTAAACATCCACAGATGACAATTTTTAAAAGCAAATAATCACTCCCATGCAATGGCTGAAAGGCAAATTTTTACCTAGAGACTCTGCAACTGGCATCACTGACATTTTTCATTGTCCAATTGAAATGTTCAAAATAAAAATAAACAGAGCTCACACAGAGGAAAATACACTAGATTTTAACATTCTTTCACAATTCATAACCAAAGCTGCGGTCAGCAACATAGAGCGAGAAAGACGTTTGGTTATAAGACATGACTTTAATCAGACAGTCTTATGGTGTCTCATGGAATCCTTCCAAATTAAATGGATGTTCAAATTAGAGACATTCAGACTACAGAAGAAACATCACAAATAAGCTCTTTTGTCTAGAATAAATAGAACCAAAACAGTCAAACGCTCAGGAAGATAACTGATACAACATTGTTCCCTTGGGCATCTTTGTTAGTGATTAACCCAGTCTGTTTGAAATGCTTAAAACAATGAAACTGGTGGACAAGCTATTCTAGTCCACTGGGCATGAACCTTCCTCCTAATCTCTGCTCACCAGGTCTCCCCACAGCCACATCCTTCTAACGCCCCACTTCTTCCTCCCAGCCTACAGCTGGTGAGTCACTCTATTTAATCAGCACCGCCATCAGGATATGCACCTACCAAATCAGGGCAACCCTTGATCTTGCTGCTGTGACCTCTGCCATGCCTATTCCCACTTTTGTTTATTACTTTCACTCATTGCACTGAATCTAAACTTAGACTGTCAGCACTTTGGGGCAAAGATCGCATCCTGTGTGGCATGAAGCCCCCACGCGCAGCCTCTGTGCTGTACACACCTTATGTAACCATAATCATATTAACTGCACAAAGGGATGAAAGAAAGAAAGGACCGCAGTCCTAAGGCCTGATTAGAAGCCTTTTGAAATCAGGGACAAAACTCCAGTGGCTTCAACAGTGCTGGATTGGGCAGGAAGGGTCTGATCCTGAAGGTCTTGCTGAGTGCCTCTTGAAGATCTGCATCTTCTCCATGGTAAGTGATTTCAACAGCAACTTTTCACAACAAAGTCTTAAAGCCTAAAACCGTCAAATAGATGAGAGAGACCCATAAACTCCTCCAGCAACATTTCTTAGACAGTCACCTGTCATGAAAGACTCGTAGCATTAAGGACTCCTGAGATCTAGGGGTCACCAGAGGATATTTTATCTTTCTCTCTCTAGTTTCTTTGGAAAGAATAAAGCAGACAGAAGATAAAAAGTGAAATTATGTCACAGCAGAGGAACGTCTCTGCTTATAGGAAGCTAAGCCTTTTCCACCAAAGTCAAGAAATCTTCAGAAGATGACTATGAAACATCATGTACCACAGTTTCATATACAGTACAGAATTTCGCTCAGCCCCTCCACTTTCTAGTCAGTGTTATCCTTTTATTTACTAAACTACATTATATATTACATGATATAGCATAACTGATCATAGGATCATCTCCAAATCCAGCTACTAATTAGAATACAGGGGAACATCAATGTAAGCGGCAGGACTCTTGATTATGTCAGATTGCCAATGGACACTTTAAAGAAGAAAACAGTAAAATCACGTCTTGGACATGGTCAGCGCTTGATTATCCATAGATGGATTATCTGGGTTGTGGATTAACCAGCTTTGTCTTCCCCATACTCCCTTGGCTGCATCACAGTGCTGCAGAAAGCGTGACGGAGACTCTCACGCCTGCTGAGAGTCTCCTGGTGCCTAAGGTTATCCCTGCGCTCTAAAGAAATGCGTTTACCACATTTTCAAAGATGAGCACACTAAATAGTCACAGTCTAACTAACATATGTTTTGTATTAACTGTGGGTAATCTTCCCCCTCCCTCTCCCTGCCCTTCTTCATTATCTGGATAACAGGCTGCAGACCTTCTCTAAAGGACTGGTTTTGGAAGTCATCACAGGGGTGAATTAGGCAAGAAGGAGCTCAACTGTGCTAATATCTTAATTATAACAACAGAAAGGTCTCATCATACCAAGTTTCTGCCTTTCAGACCCCTGTGTTTCAGACCTTATTCTGCATCCTAGAGCGAGCTCTGACACTTTCACACAGACCAGGGTCCCTCCTCTGCAGAGGTCACCAGGGCAAGTTTGTCTGGAGAAAACCTGCACTTTAAACACGGATTTTGGTGAAATTTGATATGTAGAAGTATACTGAAGAATCAGCCTGTCAAACAGCAGAGTAGGGATACAGGCAGCAGAGAGCTCCAGTTCTCCTTGCAAATACGCTGCTGTTTCAGGGGCCCTATTTGTATCTACGGCGATAAGTGGCAGAGGGCCTTCCCAGTGCTCAGGCACTTTTGGGCTCTGGAGCAGCAGGAACTCCTTGCTCATCTGGGTGGAGCTGAGAGCTCCAGGCTAAAAAACTGACTGGTCACTATCCAGACCGCAAGGATTTCAAAACATATGGTACCCATGGGTCTACCCACATGCAACACATTGCTTTCTCCCTGTGCTATCTTCTCTCTTCCAAAAATCCCACAATTGCCTTTATTGCAACTCTGCTCAGCTTCCTTCTCTGAAGGGAAAAAACATACTGCACTTTTGGACCATATCTGATGTAACAAGCCTGTTCCCACTTCCTGAACTCTCCTTTAACCATAGGCCAGGGAGTCAGTGAAGGGATAAATTACACTGAGCTGCACAGACACCATCTCCACACTGCATTCATGGGTATCCAGAGAGAAAGTGATCTCACCTCTCCGGAAGCAGCTGGGGGGAGAAAGAGATCTGACTTAGAGCTACCTAGGAAGAGTCAGCTGAGGCTTCAGGAGCGTCTCAGACCAGGGAATTAAGCAGTTCCTTTTGGAGCTGAACAAGGTTCTCAACTCATGCAGGCTGGATTAACAAAAAGAAAGCATATTTTTGCATTATTTACCCAGTGACATAATTGTATTTCACATTATTTCAAGATATCTCTTCTTAACCGTACTGTAGGTGGAAGTGAGGAAACAGGGTTTGTAGTCATTTGGGATTAACAGGGGGTGAAGAGCTGGTTGAAAATGCACATCTGTGAATTATTAATTAACCACAGACCCTTCCTTTCCTACCTTCTCTTTATTCTGATCCTGATAAAGCTCCTCCCTCTTGTTACACTGTTATTTGCCTGGGATTTATTTGCTTAGTTATTAACAGTCAGGTATATAAGGGACTGTACTTTTCCTTCTATTGGATTACGCTGCTGTTTCCAAAGGAAAGTCCCCCCTATATCAGCCACAACACGTTCAGTTTGGGACTGTGACTTCTCTGAAATATGTAGTAATATAAATTCTTGGAACAAAGGGGGAAGGAGCCTTATGGCATACATATGGGAGCATGGCTAAACACAGATAATACATGTCAGCTTCAAAAGACTGCAACAGCAAGTTTTTTTCTTGCTTTCATCATGCAAATGTCTATATATGGAGAGTGGCTTGAAATCATGTGATTTCCTGAAGTTCAGCTTCCCCTATTTGTAAACATGCGTAAGAATTTCACTTTCTGATTCCTGGAGACCTCAAGCAAGGTGCTTCTCAAATCTTTTCGCTACAAAAATTTGTCCTCATTTCTCTTAACTTTTGCTACACTTTCAAAACTGTGATATTTAGCCATAGTCTTCCTTTATAAAGCCTGGGTACACTGGAACAAAGGTATGAAATTTGATAAATTTCATTATTTATAATGACATTGTCATCAACAGAAAAAAAAGATAATTAGCTGCGCTCAGCTGTATTTTCTCTGAGAATTTCAGCATGTTAAAAATGTGGGAAAACTGACTCACTCCTGAGACGAACACAGTATAAATCCTGCTGATTATTTGTGTTGAGAGTGGTACTTGCCACTCATTTATTATATGAGAGTACCTGGCTCTGGTCCTTTATTAGCCAAGTGCCATTAAAACAGCAGCTGGCTATGCTGCAGATACTCTGCAAGATCTTGAGAAACTATGTTTCTGATAGGGTGGAAATACTTTAAATATAGTTTTTCTCACTGTATTTTAGTATTTCTTCTATGAATATACTACCCTATCTGATGAAACAATCTCACTGACTCCAGCAGGACCACAATGACAGTCTTAACTGCAGCTGGAATTCAGAAATAGATATTATGCAGCATTGACAAATATTGTAAATCATTAAAGGACTGTTTTAAAGAATATGGGTCTGGAAATGACTGCCCTACCGTTGTTTAATCCCCTGTTATTGAAGGCCACGTTCTCGAATCACTTCCAGAAACAGGTTGCAGGCTATTAATTAGCTTTCACTATTATATAAAATTAGAGGGACAGGAGTAACAATTCAACAGAAAATAAAACACGTTAGACCCCACCCCAGGTGTAAAACTCCCATTTCATAAACAGTCTCTGTGTTAGTTTACTGACCATGCCTGATCTGCCATGACTCTAGCCAGTTCCACCGCTGGACCAATTGCAGCAGAAAAATCTCTTAACTGGCAGCCTGCGTAAACTAAGAGGAGATGACAATACACAGGGAAAGGGAAGGGAGATGAGGACACCAAAAAGGAAGATGATGCAAACTAGATGAAATTTGAAAGAACATGTTGAGACCTTATCCTGCTACAGATCGATTGCTCCAGTTAGCTGAACTTTGCAGCTGCTCCACCTTTCTGATAAACTGAAATGAATCCCGCTTCATTTCAATGCTGTTTGTATCCAGACTTACGTGCACATCTGGCTGTCTCTAGGATATACATTAGGAAACTAATGGAAAGCACCTGATAGCATCAACCAGATAAGATGGCTGATGTTCCCAAAATGTTGTAAAAATACAAAATAGTATTTTGGGCTGGGATGACTCAGAAATTAGTGTCAGCTTGCCAATTTGGAAGGCCCTAGGATGTTTGCTTCAAATAGTATCTTGGTAACAAATTCATATGTCACATTCACATACATAAATCCATACATAATGAAATTAAAGGTCACAGCTCCTTAGAAGAAGCCCTGTTAATACTAGAGTATAAAAAACTGTCTGCTGACTACAAATAGAAAACTTTACACTCCGAAGGCGTTTCATTAACTGAATTGATCTGTTTCTGCAGCTATATTCTGTAATAGCCTGTAGCAAGAAGTGCCCTTGTTTTTTTGTTTTTTTTTTCATGTCTTTTATTTGGCATTTTTGTCATGCCTGGCTTTCAGCTGGAAGCATTACATTTTCTGTAAAGGACTTAACTCTGAAGACTTACAGATCTTGCATAGGCTGAAAACACATTTTTTTAACAGGGAAATTTCCCTTTTGGTATCTAGAAGCTCCATTAGGAGGGTAGAAATGGGCCCTTACGTGATGTATAGACAGCTGACATGAGAACCAGATAACAATTTATTTTAGGGATGGCATCACCCCAGAGATGGGCTCTATAATTAGTAGCAATAGGAGGAATTAAGAATGGGAAAATTTATACTGCATATGTGAAATAAAAATTCCTCACAGTCCAACAGAAAAATTCCCCTGTGAAGGGGATGTCATATGCCTTGAGATGTTTATGGATAGTGCCTAGAAAACAAACAAAGCAACCAAGTAATAGGAGTACACTGGAGATTAAGCATACATAGAGAGTTAGACTAGGACAACTACAGGACTAGATTATTACTGTACTAAGGCCACAATCATTTCAGTCACAGCACAGGCTGCCAATGAGTATCCTGTAAAATGCACCTAGATGCATTCCTTTGGATGGTCACTAGTTGCATGTGAAAACCGACAATTTTAAACATCATGATGAGATCTGCACTTTTTTCCTCCCGAGTTATTTTGCAGCCTGGAAAAATGTACTGGGGGAAATTTTTGGGAAATTACTCCACTTCAGTACCTGCTAAAGTCACGTGCCTTGAGGTGAAAAATTGGTCTAGGTGAAATGATATATTCTGAACTTAGCAGTAAACAAGTTATCAGTTTCTTAAATTAAAACACAAAATGCTTTGGAAGTCAAAACAAATGTCCGCATGACTGGAGCAGAAACCTAATATTTGATTTCTGGGCATTTGACAGGAATTATAGAAACCTCTGATTTAAAGTTCTGCATGTTTCACTGAATTCAAAATAGCCTTAAGGGCAGTTCCCCAAACTACAGGTGATTATGAAAATAAAACCCCACATTTCTCAAACAAACCAAAGGCTTGGTTTAAACCCTGAAGAGAAACTTGTGGAGACTGGCCCAGACTGGATCACCAAAAAAAGAGATAAGGGCTGGTTCTGCACCAATCTGGTCATGTCTGAAGCACGCCTGTAATTTTACACGTGAGTGCTCTCTATGGCTTCAGTATAATTATTCCTGCACTTAGAGATATGCACATAAGAGTTTCAATTGAGTCTTACTTACACATTCAGTCTGGAGCATCTTGCAAAATTAGGTGCCTTCAAGAGCAAAGCTTCCAGGGCCCAAGACACAGAGGCCTGAAGATTAGGCTTCATTCGCTTGACCAATTAGTTGCTATTTGGAGCTGTACAGGATTGCCAGTATGACACAGCTACAGGTAGGCATGGCCTAAGTTCCTTTAGTCCCCAAAAGGCTCACAAAGTCCTTAACTTACTAGAAACAAACAGCAGCAGAAAGTTTTCTTACTCAGAAGTCCAAATCTGCCCCGCCAGTGGGTTTGAAGGCTGAGGACAACCTCTCAGTCTCACTCACGACACCTTCTCCTGGTTTCCTCTCTATCTAGTACCTATGACTCCAGGTTGATATTTTAATCCCTGTAATAGTAATTGGGGCAACCTGGCTCCGCCTTCCCCTGCGGCCTAGTACCTCCGGCACTGGCTCCCGGCACCTTTCTCAGCACTGGAATGGGACCACTTGCTCTATGTCTGAGCCTGAAACCTACCAGCCTGGAGCTGCGAGGCTACAGTTGGATGCAAAGACCTCCCTGTCCATTAATGCCTTTCAGTATAACACTATTGAATAAATACCACACAATCCTATTGACTTCACTTCTCCATTGTAGCTAGCACGTAGCCACAACTAGGTATTGCATCACACAGACCTAATGTTTGCTTTTTGACGATGGCCTATGATGGGTATTAACCTCTGGGCCCATTTCCTGTCCCTGACTCGAGCCTGTTCTATTGCTATACTCCCTCCTAATTGCCCCGAATCACTGATTGCCTCCTCCACGCCCTGGGATGGCAAATAGGGTTTGGTGCACATTGCTCAAAATCTCCATTTCACGGTACTGACACTCCTCTTGTACAGAAGCTAATTTGGTATTTTAAAAGCCCACATAACTTACAAGCACTCTGTTTGTTTTCTGAGATTTCCAGAGGAGAGTTCAGCAGGTTTCCACAAGTCTCGGAGGCTTGGCTACAAGGAGACTCACACTGCTGAGACCCCAGCAAGGGAGGTCCCACAGCAACCTGACCCTCACGAGGTGGTTCTTCAGGACTCGCTGAGAAATAGGCCCTTTTAGCAGCAGTAACTGAGGCACTGCAAATCCCTGGGCGAGGCTGAACATTTACACCACTAAGAACTGCTTATTACTGCTTAGAGTCTGACTTGAAATATCTCCAATATTCAACATTTAGCGACTTTTAACAAACTTACCAAAACTTAAAAATATTTTCCTTAAGAATGACAGGACACAATAGTAATAATGTAAGCTGCACAAATTTTCAGCTCTGCTTGTATGTTCCTCATTCTTTCACAGCATGAATATTATAAAGAAACCACGGAAGTTTCAAACAGCAGTGGTTTTCTTTAGACATATATAAATTCATGGTCTAGCCTGGGTGGTTTCTGAAACACAGGGACAGTAAAAGAGGCCATTAGGACATACTCATTCAAAGACATGCCACCTTATGTCTGCCAACACATTAATTTTATGCTCATTAATCTGGCAACACTTTAATTCTACCAAAATTTATATTAGCTTCCACATTAAGGGATATGGCTCAGCACCAGGGGCTCCTTACAGAAGAGGAGCTCAGCTATGCCCCTCAAACCTCATGGGGAACCTGACCTTCCACATTCGACTCTAAAGCTTCACTACAACCTTAGAAAAGCTCCGTCTCTTTATCGACACTGTTGAATCTTATTTTGGCTTGGCAGATCTCTTTTCCCACAGACCTGCTTCTCCTCCTATTCTCCTCGTCCCACATCCTTCCCTCCAGAGTCTCCTTCCCTTGCTCCCATCTCCCTAATTATTTTGGGCCCATTTCCACAGATCTACTTTTAAGAATACAGCAGCATCCTATAAACAGGCTAGTCTTGCTAGCTACAAAATTCACTCGAGTTACTGCTTGTAAGGCAGCACAGAGGAAAAAGGATATTCCAAGGGGACCCTCTTGACATGACCATTCATCTGTCTAGATCAGCAGTTCCCAAGCTTTTCGGCTTACGACCTCATTTCCGTGCTCGTGACCTCTCTTCCATCAGTGCTCCTTGGGGTCGCGACCCTAACTTTGAAAACTTCTGGGCTGGATCAGTCAAAAATGATGCCCCAAGAATAATTTTCTAATCAGTGCCATGTTTGTTTATGCTGCTGAGTGGCGTGATTACCCTGAAGTTCAGGTTTGAACTTGTCTCTTTGCTTGTTTGTAAGTCTGGAAAGAATTTCTGGGTGTCACTCAGCCAGCAGATAGTGAACTCTATAACTTTTGACTGTTCTGGTTAGAGACAATTATATCCCAACTGACCTGGTATGGCATTAAACACTCAGCTCTAACGTTCAGCTATGCCTGGATGAAGCAGGGATCTCGCTTCTCTGCAGTCTGAAAAGATCACTTTTTTCTATACTGGCATGCAGTGATCATTCGGATATAGTTGCCATACCCAAATCATTCCTTATACAGTAACATGGTTTCATCTACTGTGCATCTGTACTGCCTCACATTTGCATACTATTGGATGAACTCTAATAACCTCTTCACATCAGTTTGTCTTTCTCTTTATGGTCACTGAGAATTTGTGGTTAGTGCAGTCTCTGAAATTAAGATTATTGGGAAATTTTAAACTATCCGTTTCTCATATTTTCATGTCATATGTCTACTCAGTCTGTTTGTCTCTCCTTAGAGTTGGTTCCAGCACTACTGCATTAAAGGCTGGCTCCTTTAGCTTCCCTGTCCACAGGATTTCTCTCACCTGGTATTCTCTTTCTCTAAGCCTAAAGCAGTTGTTTGACTTTCTATTTGACCTCAGCGTATATGAATGTGACTATTTTTCAATTCAAACAACCAAGAGATATCTGCCTAGACACACCAGGCTGGAATTTGGGGAATGCAAAGTGGAAGCTAAGCAGTACCGACAGCACCTGGGAGCAGCCAGCCTTCATATCTGCCTTGGGAAAAAAAAGAATATAAATCTTGAGTCCAAGGGGGACCAATTAATATGAGCATATGAAAGGACCTACCATCATCCGTGCAGTTGAGGAGAATCAAGTTACTGAAGACCAGCAGAAGAGATAGAGAGGAGAAAGATATTTGGGGCTTGTGGCTTTGGGCCACTTGGGCATCTGTGAGTATGTGAGGTAGGTGAGTATAATCCGTTTCTGCAGGTATTCAGTCTGCATATGAGGGTTAAGCATCTGACTGTGGTTGCCGCCAATAAAAGAGATTAGGCTGAAAATGTTTCAGTGTGAAAGACAGTCCACTGAAGCCAACATCAGGGCTTCTTTCTCTTAGATTTGATGGGCAAAGCACCATAGCCTAGCATTGCAGGTCAGCAAATTAGGAAAACCAAGTCTTGCTTTGTTAGGCTGAAACTTCGTAAAACCCAGAGCACAACAGCAGGAAGAAGCAGCGCCCCTTTGAGCCTGTAGCGATGTGCATGAGATCATCACTCTTCTGGTAATATACGGCACTTTCAGGAGGGCTGCTGATCCCTGCTGAATTGCAAGTGGTCTTCTCTCTCTCTTGCAGCGTTTTGTTGCTTGTATTGCTGCTTGTAAGAGCGCACCAAGGTCAGGTTTGCCTTCCCCTGTGCCTTTAGGAAATGGAGAGCTGGTGGAGACATCAAAGGGATCAGACTCAAGAAGCTGGTGTGGTTAGGCCACAGACCTGAGTATACTCTGAAAAGTCTCTGCTGCAGACTTGTCCAGTTTCATCCATGGGGTTTCAGATGGCCAGGAAATTTCAGGTTTATGGATTTTTTCTGGTTGTTGTTGATGGATATTTTGTTTGGATTTGCTCCAGATAGGATGGAAATGGAGTGTTCTGCATTTCCTCTGAAGAATAAGTTCTGGAAAAAAGAATTGGAAATATCAAAAGCTGCCAGTCTTCCTCTGTTATGGATTCTGGATGCAGAGCAGCTTTGCCACTGGTTTGCTCCATCACCTGGCATATTGTCACTGCAGAGTGCCCCGGCTTTTTCCAGAGAGGATGGAGCACTGGACATATCCTGAGCCTGAAGATTCTAATCCAACCTCATGGTTAGAAAATGGGCATCTACATGAATAACCCTCTATATAAAGGAAAAACTAGAGGGTTAAATAGAGAACAGAAATCAAAATCAAAATCATCTTATTCATCCTGGTAATAGATGACAAAGAAGGGTGACTGCTCCACAACTCTGCATAGACTAGATGGAATTTAGCAGAAAAAGCAGGTGGACAGCTGAAAACACTGTGACTAGTATAGAAGATAAACCCTCCTTTTGAAGAAAAGGCCCATTATCAAAGGTTCATGGCTGAAAAACTGATTGCATCACTGCCCTTGCAGCTACGTGGCATCTGCGTAATCAGTTAGACTTCTATTCGATTTTGCAAACGCACAGGCTCTTGTTTCAGTGATCTATGAAAGCATGCATATTTCAGATCTGGATAATGGTCTTGTGTACAGGCGCAACATTCGTAAAACATACAAGAAAATACAAAGAGAGAGAAACTGCCTTGGAATAGAAGCTCTTCTCTTGAAGACTGTAAGACAATCTAGCTGATGACTGGGTTGTTCCTGCTGTTCCAGAGAAACCAACAAACAGCATGTGGAAATGTTGGAAGATGGTAGACTTCACCTTGTCAGACACACTCTGATTTTCCTCTAGTAGCAAAGTCACATGCCTTATTGACCCTTTTCCTGGAATCTGACACTGGCAAAAATGTATTAGAAAAAGTGGATGCCAAAAGATAAGGTGTAGAATTCAGACAGGTCTCCATCATGGCTTTAGAAGAGACATATAACCATAGTGGTTCACATCATTAACTGTCCACAGGCCTCTCCCACCGCTACCAGGTCAGACAAGACTCCAGCGGATATCTTCAAGTGTACGTGTTTAAGACTTTGGGGTACCAAAAGACCTATCCTGACCAAGAATAATTTGGGGAAGAAAAGGCATGCAAAAGATTAAAGTACTTTTGAAAAAACTAAACCTTGCATACAGTCACATAGCAGCCACAAAGCAAGGGATAAAGAGGAATTCTAAAGTGAACTCTGCTGGCTACTCCGAGAATCCCGCCAGAGGAATATTAGTTGAACTGGCATTTCTTGGTAAGGCTCCCACTGCCAGTGACTGTACACAAAATGATGCTAAGGGACTCATCACAGAAAAGGTAATAATGTTTACCAATTTTGCTTATATATTAGCTCTGAGTCTGTGCCCATTAACCATACAAATCATATAGAGGAAAAAAAAAACAGCTTGTGAGAGAGTCTTGCAAAGTGGCATAGGAATACAATAAAAATCTGTAATTCTGGGTAAGAATGACTATTGGAAAGTTCAGGGGGCCTCCTGTGTGATCCTGCACTTATCAAAGGGAAAGGATCTGGACAAAAAAAGATCCTATTGGTGAAACTAAAAAAACCATGTAGTCCTTGAAAGGAGGGGATGAACTTTTGTAATAAAAACAAGGATGGAAAAGGAATAATTCACCACAGTTTGTTACCTCTTGCCCTTAGGTAGTACATCACTCCCTAAACCAACCCAGCAGAAAACAGAGAGACGTGGAAAATGAGTGCAATCAGGCAGCAAAATGAGAACAGTGAGTCTTATGCCACCAATTCTCAGAGTAAGAAGCTTAACTATATTACGTGATGGTAACAGATCGCATCTGAGGCACTGAAACTTCAGCCCAAAAGACAGAAACATTTTATTCCCATCTGGGAAATAATGATCCTGCAAACTTGGAGCCTGATGACTGAATTAAAGACAACTTTCACTGAAGGTACTGAAAAGCATGAATGCCAAAACAAGACCAGGGCACCTGACACTAGTAACGCACAAGACGATGAATCAACAAAACAGCCCAGTGACTCTGGAGTCAAGCAGGCAGAAGAGAGTTGCCAGGACACAAGTATTTGAACGTGTATTTGAACATGTTTACATCCAGCACAGCATTATCCACACTTGTCACATGCAAAACCAGAGCCTATTTCCGTACAGTACCCTTCAGGAACGCTGCAGTATTGCCTTATGACATGATATTGACTCATGAGACGGGCATTTCTCTAAATGGAGTGCTTCCTAATGCCAGATAGTTTCAGACTGTTTCTTTAGCGGATTCTTTTTTAAATAGCTTGCTGGCCAGTGATTTGGAGTCACATGCTTAGGCTATTGATCATTCAGAGACTATTTCACAAATTCTTTGGGAAAATACTCAGACTTAGCTAGATAAATAGTAGAGCTACGCTTGTCACAGAATCTCCCTTCTCTGCTTGGAACAAACTGAAGACAGGGGGAGATGTTTCCACAGTCAGTACCAGAGCTGCAACTAAGGAGTGAGAGAAAGACGCTTACCTGTCTGTTCGAACTCGGGGACTACTGTTAACAAGCCAAATGGCCAGAGTAAGTGGTCCGTGAATTAACACAAGGGTTAAGACAAAGATATTTAGAGGGTGAGGGTGCAGAAGTGGAAGAGAGTGCTGGGATTGCATTAGGCCAGCTCCTCTTGTTTCAGGAAATGGATGTCTGCAGAAGAGGTAACAGAGACAAGTCAGGGAGACAGATGTGCCAGGATGGGCAGGGACAGAGACAGCCACAGCTAAACCCAAGAGGATGGTAAAGACAGCTGGGTGGGCTCAGTCACCTCATGTGAAGAGCAGCGGGCACTCCCATTGCCACTGGCCAGTTCCTGGCTATAGCTGGTGGGGTGCAAAAGAGCTCAAGGTAATGGGGTCTCTGCTCATGTTCCCATGATCTCATGTTTTATTACCTTCCAGATTTACAATGCGTCACTGGTCTGGGAGCATTAGTATATCTGTGCAAAAGCAGTTCCCTGTTCCCAGCTATTCTATTTGCATACGTGTGGCAAGGACAGGAAGGGAGACACAGCAGCTTTAGAGGGATAAAGTGACTTCTAGATCCTTGCAGGTGCTTACCTTTTGTCTGGTGTGAACAAGAGCACCCTGAAGCTGTGAACTGTGCTTTGTTTCCCAGTGCCTATGACGGGCCCTACTGCAGTGCTTTTATTTATGGCCCATTTGTAGCATCCCTATGCCATTATACAGTGTTCCACTTAGCTGCAAAGGTCCCCTGGACATGAATTATTCAAAATGGGTTTTTTTTCCCTCTCCTGCCCCCTTTCTACAGTCCCTGGAAACCATCAGGGCAGCATAATAGGGGCTAAGTAGGAGTAGGAGTCAAGCCCTGCCCCAAGAGTGACTGAGAAGAGGTTTGTTAAATAAGGCTGTAAAGGTGACTGGGAAGTCATATGTGTTCCCTTTAAAAGCAGGGTAAATCTTACAGGACAGATCATTCTTGGAAGGAGACCACAAGTCTTCAGTTACGTCAGAGATCGCCACGGACTTACAGCAAATGCTCTGGAAGGCAACAGGAATTCATCAATAGGAATGATATCTACTCTACCAAAATCCTGAAATCGACTGCACTGCAATTTCCCACGCAACTAAACCACAGAACGCCTCAGCTTTTGAAAATCTGGAGCAGGACTGACTACGTGGCCTTCTGCTGATCGCCATGCGCCTAAGGCTGGGAGCAGTCACCTCGTCCACCACAGGCATCTCTGCGTAGGTGGTCTGATGCGTTCTCTTCGGCGTACCTACTCTCTTGATGGACTTTAAAGAGGACTTAGGCATCCAGAATTAGATGAACTGAACTGAAGTTAAAGGGCTAAAGCAAATGGTGCAAATATCCCTCCCCTTCACTGTCAAAACACGTGGGGCAGAGAGGATACAAAGGAGTGCAGGGAATTCTAATACATGACCAGAAGCTGCTGTAAAATTCCTTATGGAAACAAGAGACCTATTATGTTTATCAAGAATTTGCTAAGTAAGGTTAATACCCTGGGCATTGACCCTGCCTCATATGTCCCTAGTAAAGCTACCGCGCTTTTCCCCACTAAGATTTTACAGCAGGAGAGATAACACACAGTCGATAACCCATTACAAACAGGTGCTTTTCTTCTTCTCCCCGTCCCCGTGGCCCCCACCTCTTTGTAGCAGGGAAGATAAGGCTCCAGCCAGAGAGCTTGTTTCCAATGTCAGCCTGTAACTAGCTTATGCCCAAAGAAAAAGAGTCTGATCAGCCATTGTGGTCTTTATCCTGGCAGTTGAATAGCCTGTGTGAATATCAACATTATCATAAATCATTCAATTGCTAGAAGTCATTTTACCCTCAGAAGGATCTGAATAGCAACCATTTCTAAATCCTTATGTACATCCATTTACAGCAGCTGAGCTGGGGGAATAGATAGACCTATTTTTTCAGTTAGCATGATAATCAAGCCTTTCCTCATTTAAGAGTGAATTCATTTGCCTTGGTATTAGCCCCAAATAACAGTTCTAGAAATTGATATGTAATCTCCAGCTGAAACTAAGATCAAGCTGAGGCTTGCCAAACTCCTTCATCCCTCACAACACATGAAAGCCCCTAGCCAGATTCTGATCTTGGTGTGAATCTGAAAATACTGTATTAAACTGAAAAGCCACCATTTTTAACAGTGTTTCTCGGTAGCCCCAGCGTAGCCACACAGATCAGAATCTGTCCTTAATATCTCCATGCACGAGTACTGTGCCGAAACTAGCTCCAAACTATTAATAGCTCACACTATATATACACACACATTGCAGCTTCCAAAAGAATATTTTATCTTTCAGGAGGACAATGCACTCAGAAATGTAATAAAAGGCACAGTTCTGTAAAAAAATCTGTTCAAACCCTTAACCTGGAAGAGTGGCCCCACATTGCCAATCAGATAATAAGCTTAATTCTTACATCACACTTTATTTGTAGCTCGCTGCGTGGTTAATGGTTACAGCTTATCTAACAGGAGAAATGTGAACCCTGAGTTTTAGAACAATAGAAACATGCCTGTCACCAGCGCTCTGCCAATGAATCATGTCCCTGCAGGCAAGTTCTCCCAGAAGGTCATTTGTAACAGAAATCCATCTATGCCTCTAGCTGGCAAAATGCTGAAAAGTGTTTCTCGATTTTGCCCTAATAAAACGTCAAGCAGATCAACTACCAGAACAATTTCATCGTGTAGTATTTTTAAGTTCTGTTGATTGCAAGACTCAATAGCAAAGGTCACCAAGTGAGCCGGCCTGCTTGTTCCTGCATCTGGGATTCCAGAGTTTTTTAGTTTTGTCCTAAATTCCAAGTATCTAAAAAATAAGCTTTCACAAACGTCAGGACAAAAGCGATTTACTGTTATCTTTTGCGTTTCCAAAAAAGAAAGAGGCATTTTTAAACGCAAAGTATTTTGCTCCCAGAGCATTAAGAACTGAAACCCTGCAGGAAGACAGTAAAGCGTCTAAAAAGAAACCCGCAAGAAACAGAAAGCGATACTGACACTTTCCTTTTCTTGCCCGGACAGGGAGAAACGCAGAACAAGGACAGGTTAAGTACAAAAAAGTCAGGTATTAACTGAGTCACAAAAACAGAAACTCTTTTTGCTAGTATATAATTATTTTAAAGTAACATTTTCACTGCTCTGTTTGCAGCTTAGAGAGAAAAATCTCTTCTGCTGCACTTGCAAAAAAGCTCCAGATTTTCTGAAAGAGAGAAAAGAGCAGATGATGCGGGGGGGGAAGCTATTCTTTTAAGAAGAATGTCATTGGCACAAACAGCTGGCACTTGGTGGCGTATTATTTATATGTGCAGTTGCTCATGTTTTTTAACTGATAAGAAAGTGATATCTCATTTGCAATTCAGGTGAGGAACACGAGAGGCTCTGCAGCACCGCTGGCCCCTGGGCCACGCTTCTTATCGTATCAGAAACATCTGTTACAGTGTTGGTGAATTCATTATAAAAGCACATCAAATATGCAGTTTCAGGATGAGACAGCAGTCTGCAAAGAAACCAAAAAAACAGCCTCCCCCTACAAAAGCGGGGATGGTCTGTCCCACTTTCCCCAGCTGGGAGGAGGGCAAGCCCGGGGAGGGGGAGGGGGAAGAGGAAAAGAGAGAAACCTTGGAAATGTCATGATTATAAATTAGCCTTTTTCTATTAACTGACTGTGCCCAAGAACGGGCTTCCTCGGGAGGGTCTGCTGTGTCACACGCAGAGCATGCAGGCGCCCTGCAAAACGATTATCACATCGCTCCCCACCGCCTTCTCTGCTCCCGCAGGCTGCGAGCAGACCCAACCGTAATCCTGTCCTTTGTGGCCCGGATGACTTTAGTCGAGAAAATACCGACGGGCTGGGGAAGAGGGGATGCGCGTGGGGGTGAGGGATACCACCAGAAGCGCACTCGTGGGGGCTCTGCACAGAGAGATGGAGGTGAATCCATTTTAAGGAGGGCTGGAGATGAGTTAGTAGTAGCTTCCGCTTCCGGGGAAGGCAAGGTGCATCTTTAATCCGTGCTGAGGAGAAAAACAGCTCACGCACCCACGTTCAACCGTGCTGTAACTCTGCCCGCAGCATAAATTTAGAACTCAACAATTTGTAATATGGGCCAGATCTGTGTCTGGTCTTGTTCTTCAGGGCTGCGTCTAACACCTCTGTGATTACGAGGACATTTCTGTGCTCTTCTTTAGCAGGGATGAGAACAGCTCAAGGTGACTTCAAAACCTCTTCTGCTGACAAAGGCCTAGAAATGCTTCTGTAGCTGTGGAAGCGGACGGCTGGATGGAGACCATAATCTCTGTCACCCTGAATGACCACTTCCCTCTATGCATTTGGGCTTTTATTGGAATACAAAAGAAAAATGACTGTGTCTTTCCTCCTTGCAGAGAAACCCCTCTGAACTTCAACTGATGCAGAGGGGGAAACTACAGACAGAGACTCTGGACCACATGGAGTGCCTTTCTCTGCTCCACTTGAGCCAACCTGGCTGTTGCTGGGATTGTGGATGCAGTGTGGACTCCACCATTTTCCACCTAGAAGTGCTCAAATGAGGCATGCAGCTTAAGAAAAATAGGGGAAGATACCTTTTTTAGCTGTGTTTCTAATGATGATGCATATATTCTCAAATATGCATGCATCAGCACAAACATCGGGTAAGGGCTCCCCTTCTAAAACAAACAGAAACGTGCACTTTGAGCCCTCATGTGAAATTGCAGTAAAAGCCCAACCCAATAATTATTTTCCTTGATTTTCAGCCAGACGAGGCACAAGACAAACAAGTCATCAAGGACAAATAAAAGGAGGTTCATTCATCGCATTCAGGGCTGGAATCTTTAATGGTCACCAAATGAACTAAGATAACTAAGTAACCATTGTAAATATTAATCTTTAAAGGAAAACAATACTCCCAACAACAGGAAGCCTGATAAGACATTGGATGTTGCCATCAGTGTTATGGAGTCTCTCTAATTTCCTTAGTTTTTTCTTATGCCTGTAGAGGGATCAGGAAGGGGAACATATGGTATCTTTCAAAGGAAGTAAATTAACATTATTAATAGCTAATGTGGGAGAGGTGAAACAGTGATTGTTCGTGGTAGTTGTTATTGTGTTTTTCGGGGGGGGAGGGAGGGAGGGAAGGCTTGTCTGCTAGCAAGTTTAAGCACTGAAGCCAAATTCAAAATCTTGTATTTATAAACAGAGATCTGATAACAGTTGCCTAAGCATCCATGATACCTTGCCAGCGCACGCACATCAAGCTGATGCAAAGGGACTGCGCCTGGGGGTTTGTCCCATGAGTTACCTAATGCAGACCAAGGGACCACAACGGCCTAGCCGCCATTCCCAAGTAACTCTTCATGGGGAGCCTCACATTTCTGGTTGCATTCATTTAGTCCGAAGCAGAAGGACATGTAGACGAGCCCTCCTGAGGAGGGAAAGCTGTGCCCCGGGACCCACTGAGGGGCCCCTTGAGGAAGTGGACTTTTGCAGGCGGTGGTCCCTGATGCAGGACGTTTACTCTCAAGCCTGCTGTGACGGGCACCAAGGAGTTTCCAAGCTCTGTGCAGCAGCGTGGAATAGTAAGTGGCAGGATTTTTTTGTAGGAAGTGATGACTAAGTGCTGTGTTAGGATGGATTTGAACTGATGACCTGGGAGGGTATCTCAGATTCTCGGGAGCCCTTGTGATTTCCCTGGTAGTGTATTAAGAGAAGAACAACTTACCTCTCCTAGGCCTTTCACTTTCATCTCCCTCAAATATTTATAAGACGGTATTTATTTACTCTAACGAGCGTTAATCACTAGAACATATGCCGTAAGCCAGGGCAACTCAAAACGGTGGGACTCCAATCTCTGTTTTCCCCAGGGCACCTCAAAGCATAATAGTGCATTCCTCATTTCTGCAAGAGATCCTACAGTTCCTACTCTCCTCCCAGTCACAAAAGCCATGGGCGTGCTAAGGCAGTCTGTAAAATTATTTGGCAGACCTTAGTAAAAGCGAGAGCACTCGATTAAAATTACCTAGTGAGCTTAGTAGACACATGCCAATTTTGGTGAAATTACTCGGTAAACTCTTTAAACAGAAATCTGTGGATTTTGATATAATTACTCACTGGATCTCAGTAAAAACTGAATAGCCCAGTAAGGAAGCTTCATACTTCAGGGCACATGGTGGTTGCTTGGTGAAGACAGAAAGGAATTCCCTCTGCCTGTGAAAGCTCACACTTCAACTGCAAGTTGACAGCGGGACTTTCGTTTTTAGGCCTGAAGAGGACAGCTTAGAATAAAAACCTTAAGATGTCAGAGACCTTAAACTTAGGTGCAACTGCACTTTAAGGGAACCATTTCCCTACCGTACAGCTCCACTTGAAAAGATATTCAACAAACTATGACTAAGTTTGTGTATTAAAACTGGTCCAAAATACCTCTTCCTGGGTGATGATGGGATATTTTATTTCTTAAGTAACTCATCACGTTGACCAAAAAGATAATGAAAAGCTGACAGAGCTGTGCATTGTTTGCTGGCCCTGTGGAGTCATAAGACAAGGATAAATTGTTCTCTCTGCTGAAGCCTGGGTGGTTTGTAATGTTGAAGTTTTCCACGCTGCCAATTTTAGGGCCCTTTAATACTTCAAGTTATGTAAACTTACAATAAAACTGTCCCTCCGCGGCTCTGCAGAATGGGACTCTCTACTTGATTAGGACAAGGCTAAATTCCAGATATGAAAGGCAAGATGGTTGAATGATAGCTTAGCAGGGGGCATTTCCAAAATACCTGTGACAATATGAGATGTCAGATGTTTAGGCAGGGCAGTTCTAGGTGGGACTCTAACTCAAAGCACTTAAATGTGTCACGCCAGACTCTTTAGTGACTGCAATATCTTCTGGGAAGAGGTAACAAATCTGCATAGCTTCATAACCTGAACTGCCAATATGATGACGTCACCCTGACGATTACAACTCATTACGCTGAGGTCACGCAGTCGCTCCTGACTGCCTGCCCCTACCTTCCATCCACTTCAGGCACCCAGTGGGTGTTTGGCAGTGCCAGAGGAAAACAATCTTACTCTAAAACCACCACAACCTAAAAGAGAAAGGTAAGTTTGGGTGTGCTTATAAAGAATTACAGCACTAAGCCCAAAGTTTTAGATCTCAAGAGACAGCTGGGTCTTATCTCACCGTGATATCAGGAGAGATCGTGGAGGATGCGAGTCTGCAGCAGTTAGTGAGGGCAAGCACCACTGTGCCATACAAAGGACATACACGCACGGTTAACCCCTGTACAAAGCCATTGCTCAGTTTTGACCTTCTTTCTATCCTTACCATGTACTTAATCACACTTCATGTGAGCTTCATGGAAGAAGTGAGTTGTTTGGGGGTGGCTGCCATTACTCAGTTGTAACTTGGACTCTCCACCCAGGCAGGGGAGTATGAGGAAATAATGGCACTCCCTCCCCTCACCCTCCTTGGACCTTGGGCCTGGGTGCAGGAACCGGCCCTCTTCCCCCGGGGCACTCAAGAGTGAAAGGTAGACTTCATCTCTTTCACTTCTCTTGGCCAAAGCAGCAGCACCGGGAGCTAGGCATTAGATAACGTTAACAGGTTATTTGTAGTACAGCTCAGCACTTGATTACTAATCTCTGGAAACAAAGGGAAAGCAGAGGGAAAGCAAAGAGGGATTTTGACCCCGCAGTATGCTGAGATGGACACACACTGCCTCCCAGGGCTACTCCTGGGAAGCGTGGCTCCAGAGCACTGCTCCCCACACCCCACTCCATCACCACGGCCAAGGGCAGGCTTGTAACTTCCACAGGACAATTTTTAGGACAAATACTGAGGATAATTAAGGATAATCTCCACTTCAGGTGTTTTATAAAGAAGGTCAGGTACTGTCTTTCCTTGTCAGGTATGAATTTAGGCAGCTCCCATTAACAGCAAGTACTTGCTTCTCAGAACAAATAATAATAATAAACTATCCAGTTCCTAAAGGTTCCCTAGATTTAATCTTCTGAAATCTCAGACAAGATCATTATTGTGCACTCTGCCTCAAAGAGACATAACAGGGAATTACACACCCTGCACCACTCTCCTGTCAGTATATGACTTCCTTACCGCACCCATGCTAGCAGACACGGAGAGGTACTATAACATTACCTCTCCACTTAAGACAACAACATCCTTTCAAAAAATTTAGCAGGTCAAGCTACATTAGATACAGTCACATGAAAGCAAAGGAGGAATCTGCCCCAGCAACTTCTGCTATTTTTCTTGTGGTCTGCTGATTTCATAATATTTGGTCATAAGATGTTGTTTTTGATATTTGCTTAATATTATAATGATGGGCTTCTTCCTAAATAGCCTTTGGGTAGCAGGCATTTGTGCAGAGAAGCTAGGACTAACCAATTCCTGCTCCTGAAAGATCCCAGTACTCCCCACCCAAGGGAGTTTGGGAGGGCATGTGTTGCATGACCCCTTTTGCCTGTGGGGGTGATAGCTGACATCAGAGGTGGTTCAGTAAACCACTAGGCTCTGTTTCATTATCCTGGTGCACCTAAAAGCCCAGCTTCCAAAAGATCAGAGCAATGTGTCCCTGTGGCGAAGCAGCAATTCCCAGCACTGCTAACAGCAGCTCTGGAGGAGCAGCAGCAGTGAACACCTGCTCTCCGTGGGAACTCCCACCTTGCGCAGGTGGAGGCCAGATGCTGAAGGTGAAGGATCAGCAGCCTTAGGAGGCTGGCTGGTCTGTGGTCAAGCCAAGACTGTGCTCAGGGTCAAAAGCAAGAGGTGAGTTCAGTGGTTTCTATAGAAAGGCTGATGTCAAAAAAGGATGAAAAACATGCGCTGCAACACGTTTAACATCCACTGACAGAGCACAAGAACAGTCAAGCCATTTGCAGCACTTCTGGACCAACTGTCTCCTTCATCATGCCTTCATGTCTCTATCTCTCCTTTTCCATCTAGGCACGCTGCTGCAGTACCAGAGCAGCTTTAGCAACATTCTTAACATATTAGTCTGACTATATTTTAATTACAGCTCAAGAGATTGAGATCCAGCAGTTGATGCTCAAGGCTGCATGCAGCAATCCAGCTTTACAAATAACCATGCACACATAATTATGAAAATAGGAACTGAGTGAGAGAGGCCTTTCCATGCAGTTCAGGTAACTCCACAATTCCACATACTCCATAATGTTAAACAAATACAGGTTATTTTATTTCTGTACTGCTCTGTGCTTTCATGATCCTTTGAAAGCTCAAAGATAAGCAAGAGTCCCTTCAAATGACCTCTCTGTACTATAGCAAAGAATGGGTAAAGGGGAAACTCCTCGCAGTTTTAGGCAGTCAAACTGTCCAAAGCTAGAAAGAAACTTCTCCCTAAAGCAGGCTATCCCCCACTTATCCACTCCATAGGACATTTTATCTCCAACCGACTGGCCCTAGCCCCATTATTTTATGCTTTCTTTAAACCCCAGACAGCTTTATAAATGAATGTCCCAATACAAGCACCAAGGTCTGGCCACTGTCAGGTTAACAGACTAAATGGGCTATTGGCCTGATCTGACCTGGCATCTACCATGTTCCCCAATGAACTTACAGTCTAGTACAGACAGACATAACATAGGGCAGAAATGGCATCCAGCGCCAAACTGCTCCTGATCTGGCAGAAGGGAGGAGGGAAGGAGTCTGGATCTCAGGTTTAGGCCTCTCTAGCAGAGTCAGGATTACCGATACACAGACTAGAACAGGCAGAGCGAGCCAAGATGCAGGGTAAGCTAAACGTTGTTCTAGATACAAGAGCAAGGCCATCGTGTACAAAACGAGACAGTACAGTGATGCATGTTCGTTCTTTTTTATATGAGCCAGCCTGTGTTCCTCAGCTTCAGCTCGGATTATCTTGTCACCTGTGACTACGAGTTCTGCAGAAAGGTGGGCACTGAGTTCACTAGCATGATCCTAGTAACGAACAGCATCTGACAAGCAAATGCCTAGGGAGCAAAGCTGACTCTCTGCATGCCAGTCTTCATGTCTGTGGTCTTGGTTTTGGTGGATGGTGGGGCTCCCCAGAACTGGAGGTGACCTCAGAGTGATCCACTAAATAATACTAGTCAACCGCTCCAACTGTAAAGTCTTATCAGAATTGCATTAAAGGCCTCTACAACTCATCTCATGTTTTGTTGGCTCCCAAGAGATTGCAAAGAAGGGGCAGCAGGCTGGCACTAATTTTAAAACTCCAGTAGGACACTGTGGTCTGAAGCTTGCCAGATTTACACTCCAGCTTTTTAATTCAACTTGATGTGTACCCAGTCTTCATGCCAAGTGTGCCTCATTGAATAGATGCTTGTATTCCACAGGCTGCTGTGCGAGACTCACCTCTGTCCTGTACCTCCAGTGTACCACCTACCTGACCATGACTGAGACCTGCAAGCAAAAAAGGCAGAGAGAAGCAAGTTGTGACACCTGCCCTCTTCTTGGCAGCTTGATTCAGCTCTATATAGAATGAGTTCTACATTCAGGCTATAAAAGGTACCTGAGCTGGAGAACAAGAGCAGGGCTAATTTACTTCTATACCACAGTATTACTCAGCGGCCTCCGACTTGCAGTTAGCCCTATTGTTTGGCCAGTAATAAATAGTTATAAATAAAGTCCAGTTATATATACAAACCTTTCACCCTTAGACTTTACAATAATTACTTATAAAGGGACAAAAATTATCATCATATTGCTTTACAGATTGGAGAATACAGGCTTGACAAGAATATCAAATAACTTGTCCAAAATCCCATGATAGTAGAGCCCAGAGTCATATCTAGATCTCTCTGTTCTCTAGCAAATGCCCAACTGTCTCGGTAATTTGCAGTCTGACTTTGCTGAAATCTTTTAATGGGACAAGAATCTAAATGTTTTATATCACTTTCGACTTGTACACTATGACATGACATTGGTAAGCTGTTAAATTATAAGCAATGCAACCAAAATTAAAGTTATGTCAAAGCAAAATGGAAATGTTGTAGTGTGAAACTGTGAAGATGGGCTGCGCTTACATGGTCAGAAAAAAAAAGAAAAAAAGCATTTTATATTTAACATACGCGTGCATTCAGCTTGACAATGGATCTGTCAAGTCTAGCTTTTGCTCCTCACCTCACATCCATGATGAACCAGATTAAGTATTTTGTGTTACACCTCTTCCTTAAAAGGCTCTAGAAATAGCTAATAGCCCAAATCCAGCAAAAAACCCACATGCTTGCACAGGTGAGTCAAGTGGCCAAGCCTGCAAAAAATCACACGCACCTGTTCGGAAGCACTGCTGGAAAGTTTGCCTTCTAACATATTCCACAACTGTGATTTTAAAAATGGGATTAGGAGCTGAATGCCCAGTGACCATCAATGCACAGTGGCTGCTGACTGCATTCCCTTAACTCCTTAGAAAATTCCAGCCTACAGTACGAATTAATTTAAAATACCAGCCAGGAAGAACAGTTAAATCTTAATACAATCCCGTAGCTATATTAAGTAATGATAAATTGACACCGTTAATCCTAGACTAACGGGGATAGTGCAACATATACAATAGCCTAGACATGCACTGGGTGCAACATGCCCAGAAGACAGAAGTGCATTATTACCACAGATGTCTTATGCAGAGCTGGATCAGGCTTGGTGCTCTTTGAATACTCCCTCAGCACCATCACACTGGAAATTTGGGGTTGGAGCCCTGCTTATTCGTCTCTAATGAGAAAGTCAGACTCTGATCTCTGTTATTTCATTGTGAACCCAGTTTAACTTCATTAACTATAAGAACAAGGTCGTACTCTGTTCAATTTGTACTTTCACATCCTTTAATATCATCTTAGCTATCAATGCACAGACATTTTTGGTCTTCTACTATGACTATTTTGTTTACGTTCAAAGTGTATTCATTACCTTCTTGCATTAGGGCTCTGTAACATGTTCACTGCCCTAGTGTTTCCTGCCACTTTCTTCTTGCTTGAACCATCAGAAGTTTTTATATCTGTCACCAAAGAAGTCATTTCCATAGCAACTCTGAAGAACAGGCTAAGTTAATGAGCCATATAATGAAGACATCCGTGTCCTCAAGCTCACCCATTTTGAAAAATCTAGGTCAACAACGTTTGCTTAAAACATTCCACTCTCTTCTAACCACGTTCACTTGCACGTTAAAGATGTAATAAAAAGAGGGGCTGCGAAGGTGCCCCAAACTCAGTAGGTTTAATATAGTGCCATATCTCCATGTGAATAAGCCGTTCTTACCATTTCTTCCAGCCCATTTTCCCTGTTGTTTCCTTGGATAGCCAATAGGCGTTAGTTTTATCATCCAGCTACTTATCTTCACCATTTACTCTGGCCATCACACCCTAACTTCTGGGTAGTGTTTGAGTCACCTGTTATGACATCATTGAGAGTAGGAGGTATTCGCAGTGTCATCCATTATAATCTCATTTAGAAGATCTACAGGAACGAAAAGACTGTGCACATGAAAGTCAAAGTCAGTCTCAACTTGAACAACGCACAGACAGAAGCCAAGGAATGAAACCAGTGCTGAAATTCTAGTTGGGTTTGCTTACAGTTGATGCTGACTGATCTCAGCCACCCATGATGAGTAGCAAACGTTGATCTGTTGAAGCATAATGGATTGTGCTACAGTAAAGGAATTAATTGTATTCAGTAGGTTTCCTTTGTGAGAATCACAGCTCCTCTCAGGAGAAAAACATAGCCATACCAAGTGTTAGTGCTAAAATATGCTGTCAAGTACATAAGGCTATGGAAAGTTGTCTCAAAAAAACTGCTGTGGAGGGAAATAACACTGATTTGCTAGCTATTTCCTCTGCTAATTGAAAGCAAAAGTAATTAGTTGCAGTCAAATAGCTTCTGAGATGCAACTCTTTCACTACCAAAGAAAGGTACTCAAATGTTCAGTCTTGTCTCAATCTGATCTCCACTATTTATCCCTATAATTTATGCTGAGTGAGAGCTTCAGCAGTTCTGATAGCTGATCAATGACCTGTACCTGTTAAAAGGGCAAGTCTCTCATAAAGGAGACCTTTGCTTTATCTATCCAGTTGATGGTGACTGGATTTCAGCTATTGATGACAAGCAAGAAACAAAGGTTAAGAAAATATTTATAACATTATGACTCTCTGAGAAAGCAAAGTGCACGTGATGACAACTTAGCAAAACTATCTGTTGTCCTAGTAAAAACCTATTGCAATCCATACTACGTTTGGTGTGTAATTAAATACCAAATCTGCAGTGTCAGGTAAATCAAGCACTTTTCTGACCAATCTCCTTTCCCTGCCTAAACCCCTCTAGAATATGTTGATTTAGGAGTGACATGTAGCCACCATCACTTGAACAATTTATCTGAAGCAGAACAGCAGTACCCAGAAATACTTTAGCATAATCCAATTACACTAATTAAAATAATTATTTCCACTTAGCTTGTTGCTGAACTGCTTGCTTGGCACATCTAGAGTCAGTGCATACAAAGGCCAGGTGTAGCCTCTCCAAAATCTAGGGAGGACAAAAAGAAGTATTGGAGGATACAAATCTCTAGATGCTGGTAGCGGCTGGGTTTTGCTCAAGTGTGTGAGTTGACAACAGGCAGGTGGAGAGCCTCAGACTTGTTGGATCTTGTCTACATATGTCACACTTTCCCCCTCAGCTCTTAGTCCACTCCACAGTTGTGCTGTAAACTCAATTCCCAGCCTGGGAAGTTTCCTCCAATGACACTTTGCAGTTAGGAAACTAGATGTGCTGAAACCTTGTAATCTAACTGTAATCCAAGCAAACGGGTACTTTGTAGTGCTTATTCTGGAATAAGAACCATAAAATAGAGAACTTGCCCTCTTAAATTTGTAATTGAAATGTCTGCTACTTATGTCTAAATCTGATACAGAGTCTCTGAACAGAAAAGCAATCCATTTTAGAGGGAAAAAACAAAACAAAAAAAAAAAACAAGTAAGGACACAACTGTCAAACTTGCTTTCCATTTTTTCAGTATGAGCGAGCCTACAGTAAAGTTTCCTTCAGCTCACCCCATGTTGCCAATATGGCTTTGTGTCCATCACACTGCAATTTTCTAGCAAGTGCTCGTCTGCTGCCAAATCCTTCCCTAGACACAACCACAGAATAAAAAAAACCCTTGCTTCCCTCACTTGAGCCTCCAACAAGCCACAGTGGCTTTCTTAACTACAGCCTTCTACAAAGAAGTACAGAAAGCAGTCCTCAGTCATTCCCACTGGACAATCATAACGTTTAATTTAATTTAATGTTTTTTTTCTTGAATGAGCACTGTAGGCCTCTGATAATGCCTTGAATTATGCCTCTAACTTGCCACCTCATCAAGACCCTAAGGTCTTCAGCACGCCTGGAGCATTCTTCTTACCCATAACATCTGTTGACAGTGAGTTGCAAAAAAGCAATCCCTTCTCCCCTCTTTGCTACCCCCAGGAACATGGGATTGCTCCCTCACCACCTGCTTTCAGCCAAAGCAGGTGGAAATAACAGCAGGAGTTCCCAAAGCACCAGCAATTTTGGTATAGGGGATGCTGCTGCGCAGGAACCTGGTGGCTACCAGAACTGGGGCATTGGGATTTTTTCTGCATGACCTCACGTCCTCTCACTCACTGCTCTCGGCTATATCAAAAGGACAAGGCCACAACGTCCAAACTATTATTATTTCCCTGTGCTCTGGATTCTTATGTTCCACTGACAACTGAAGTGCAATACTGCACTTGTGAGATAACCTTACATGGCTTCTGATGACAAGAGGAAATGTTATCTGTTAGGGTATGTGTCTTCATTCACAAAATATTGGCTGAAAACTTCCAGATAAAATACAGATGAGCCAGGATTAGCTACTGTTTTAACTCTTGGGTGAATCTGCAGAAGTTCAAAGCATAGCACAGTGAAATAAAGTAATGTAGTCAGTCAGTTCTCTGATTATGATGATGGGGGAGAAAAAATTAGCCTATTCAGTAGATCAATAGATCTATTGATCCATTTGGGGAGAACATAAATAATGGAATACACACCAGGCACATGTGCACAGAAGGCACAGAATAATCCATCTCAAATGGCATCTGCTGCTTGCTGAACATGTACAATCTGCCCTAGCAATCTATTGATTGTCATGGAATTGGAGCAAAAACACTGATCTCTTAGTACTGACAGTGATCTGGCCGGTGCCCAAGACCAAAATATACAGCAAATCCAAGCTAAGAATCTTTCAGGCTCCATCTCTTCTTTCATTCTCATTCAGAGGGTTTTCAGTGCATCCATTTATGTTGGTCCAGAACCTTGGAGTTAGCTTTAATCCAGGATTATGCTTTGATGACAAACTGCATTCTGTCATTCAGATGTCCTACTTCTATCCCAGGAATGCAGCTAGATTATAGTTTGTGCTATCCCAGGGAGATTGTGAGATGTTAATCCACTCTTGTGTTACTTCTTGGCTGGACTCCTCACACTCTTTGCTAACAGCTTTAACAGGCAGAGCCATGAATTTATTGCAGCTTAATCCAAATTTATCTACAAAAGATGTCACCTGAGACTAAACATTCACGTCTCATTTTGCCTCAACGCTCCCCCCAGGATAGTAGTGTATTGATATTAACAATTTCTCTGTTAATGCTTATTGCCATTCATTTGTCTGATCAAAAGCGTACGTTGCTCTAGGCTCATCCTTTCACTTTGCTCCTGGTGGACTGATTTAATGATCAGACTAGGAGAGCACGCTAATTAAATTCAGAGATGATGATTCCAAATCAGGAGGTGCCGGGAAGGTAGGTAGAGAGAAGGGAAGAGAAAGGGAACAGTTCAGAAGTAGTTCATAAACCTAGGGAGTAAATGAAAAAAACTAAACCTGGGAGAATGCAGACAGAAGTTTCTGGGAAAGGGAGAATAACATGAAAGATATTTTAACAGAAGAATCACTGTAGAGCGTTACTGCTAAGTGGACAGTAGAAAGTAAATTAGATCAAAGCTTGGACTAGAATATGGCATTAATTAAAAAAACACATGGCTAAAGAAACTGGAAATTTTGTTAGTCAGAGGCAGGACACACCTCTATGTTCAATTTATTCCCGGGATGCTGTGGGCCAGAAATCTAGCCAAAAACCCCAAAGCGCAAAAAGAATGCCAATAAAGAGATGGATTTATAAGTAAAGAAAGATATAAAGGCCTGAATGTGAGTAGCACAGTCAGATGGACAGGGGGAGGAGTAGAAAGGCTGGCAAAGGCTGGCTAAGCAAAACTACTGTGGAAGAGGGGAATTAGTGGAAACTCAGGAGCTCCAATTGGGAAAAATGAAGTCAAGCCTTGAAGAAGAAGAAGGAGAAAAAAAAAGTAGCATTACCCTCCAGAAAACACTGTAGTATAGAAATCTGTTGGTCTGAAATACATTCCCCAGGCAAGTAATGCTGATGACTAATATGGGCCAAGAATGGGCTAAAAGGCAATGAAAAACATTATTGTATCTTTAGTGCATAAAATTGCTAACTTTTTAAAGATCAAGGGGCCAGCTCCTCAGCTGCACTAGATCAGTGTAGCTCCACCAAAGCCTGTGCCAGTTTACAGCAGCTGAGGTCTGGCATACCTATCGTTACTCTTGGGCTATGAGTTATGAGCCGTAATTTACCCTGCCTCCACCCAGCGAGTTCCCTTGCCCTTTATATTCGTTACTCAATATGTGTTTTAGGAATTCAGCGCTGGAACGGCCTCCTGGACTATCTGAGCCTGTCTTTTGCTGTTACAGTGACCAACACCCACTCCAGCTGACAAACTCAGCAAACTTCACTGCAAAATGACTTGGGTTGTTGGCTCCCGTTGCTCTTTGTCAAAGAGACTCCTTTGTACGTCATGTCAGAGGGCTGGAAACCTTCTAACTTCAGCCTAAAATGACTAAACCTGGTTTAAACTCCTCTTTCCCTGTGCTAATGGGGTCCACCTGGCATTTAGCCCATGAGGCATTTAGAGACCAATAATATCCCCTTCTCAGCTGACAGATTTTTACACTGTTTATTTAAAACAAACAGGTTTTACTTAAATACTCATGGAAGACAATGTTCTTGTCTCAGCAATTCCATTAGAAAGTACTAATCAAAGCTCCTTTTGAGATGTAGAGGATGCGCTGTTGAGGATGAGCACTACTGGCAAAAACAGTGGCTGAAGAGAGCTCTTCCTTCTCTAATTAAAACTGATAAATTGGAAGCAAGATGAATTTTGCTAGAGAACTAAAGCTATAACTGCAGGGCTTCTTCATTATCATTTCCATAAGTGATGCTTTGAACTAGAATATCATGACACTCATATATTGTAATACTCATACAGCCCCAGAACGTCCATGACTGCCAGGACTGGTCATGACAGCAGTGCTTTTGTTTTATTCAGAAAGCCAACAGCACTGGAGGTATTGGGTGGAGGTACCAGACTGAAATCCCGATCCAGCTGAATGCAGCTTCACTTCTGCCACTGGCAACGATTTTGCTGCAGAGGCATGCCTTGCATACTTGTATCCTTTGCCATTGCTCCTCTGCACCAGAAATCCCTCCCCTATCTGAAATTCCTACCGTTAGAGCGCTGTCCCTCCCCGCTACACTCCTCCCAAGTCATTTCTGAAGGCAAGATGAATGACCTTTTGCCAGGCTAGAAAACCACCCTCTGTGTATTCAGCCGTGCCAGGCCTAGCTCTAATTTACTCGTCCCAGTTCATCCTCAATAGGTTTTCCACAGAGTTAATGATTTTGGGAAGCTCTGAAAAGCACCAGTGCAGAGAGAGTGTTACAGAACTATTTGAATATTATGAATTATTACGTTCATGTTGATGGGAGTCAGAAGCCTTATGAGACTGGCCCAGGCACGTATGCTTATCTTCAACGAAGACAAAATATCACTGCAGCTGTCCTGGGAAAAGGGCATTCTGCCCATCCTGGAGAAGCAAAAAATCAGACCCCTAACTTATGAAAGGTAACAGAGCCTTAACTAGGGGAAGCATTTATCTTTATATGTAAAGGATTGCAAGGACTGGTATAAATCTTTGTGTGTCAGAGCACAAGCTCATTGTTGTTGAAACCAGGGAGCAAATCCACCCTTTGACACAGCATCATATAATGTATGAGGGGGTGAAAGGCTTACTGCGAACCACTTTCCCTGGCGGGTCTCTTCAATGACCCAGGTTCAAAGACAGATTATCAAAATAGGCATTTCACAAGATACTAGAAATCCAACAGACTTACAGGAGGGGATAGTAACTAACAGATCAATTGATACAAGTGGAAAAATAAGCAAGCTTTCAGATACTTCTTCAGTGCTGAAGCAGAAGCAGCTAACTTAGCACAAAGTAGGGGCTAGGAAAATTGTTCCGAGTTTACATTTATGCTCAGAAATGCACCTTTTTAAAAAGCCCGTATTCATTCTCTTTTGCATGGCATCTGTCCGCCTGTTTCAAGCCCTAAGCAGCATCACACGCTTTCCTCTGGGCAGGCTTCCCCTCCTCCTCCTTTTTTGTAAAAAGGGCAAATCATCCCAGAGAACAGAGTTCAGGCTTCGCTGTTCCTGTCCAACAGCTGAAGATATGGGAAGCCAAACAGGAGAAGGTTGCTGTATTATGATATGTAGATTAGAGAGGAAAAACAGAATCCTTTATCAGGTCATGCAAGTTAAGCAGGAAGGAACTGGCTCACAATACTTAATATGCTCCATGTCCACGAATTTCTTGCAAATATTAACTAATCCTCACAAAATCCGTGTGAGATAGGTTAATATAAACCATTCATACACATGCAAGCAAACAGCGAGAGTGTCCACAGCCTCCCTGTCAGCTTTGTTAATGATTCAGGAACTGAAGCAGTTCAGTTAAATACATCTTCTAAAGCTTTCCAGGCCTTGTCGCTTCAGGGCCAGCAGAAACATGATCAGTAGCATGCCGAAGGTTCAAACATAGCCCAGTCCTGTCAGACAAGCCGGGATCTAGAATTTTGTGGGAATCTGTGCTGGGATTAGGGGAGGAGCGCAGTTTTACAGGATTGGGACGAGAAGCTAAAGAAAGGCTGGCCATTTCAGCTCTGCTTTGCAAGTTCTGGGGTTGGTCCAGGTGTGTGACTCAATAAAATCTGGGTGCGTGCATGTGTGTGTGCGCGTGGTGTTCACATTCACACAGACACCAAAGAAATTCTCCTTTTGGAGAATGCTCAGCACCAGGACTGATAGGCTGAAAGGCATTTTCCCATGAAAGGCAAGTCCTTCTTGTACACCTAATCCAGGAATTTAATACAGGACTTTTTTTCCTAATAACTAAATTTAGACTCTTATGTTCTGTCTTCTCAGCTTTATTTAACTTCCCTGATTACTAAGGAATGAATTCCACTCCTTATTTAAGCTGATGAGCACAGAGAAATGGCTTTTTATTCCTTTCTGAAAGAAAAGGCTTTCATGGGCAGGAGGAACCTGGCCACATCTGTCCCATTTTCCTGCCTGAGCTAGGACACAGAGATGAAGTGGCAAAAGACAAGCTTAGCCTCCTGATCTATGAAATCTGGTCTCTTGTGGCTAAGGGTGAAGTGGGGAAGCTCTGACAGTGGGGACTGTCCAGTGCCAGCAGAACTAAGGAAGCCCTCAGCCAGCTGAGATAAAAGCAAAACTGCCAATTTATCTATATTCGAGTTGTACCTGTTTCCTAAAAACAGAGTTCAAATAGTTTAAAGGAAATTGTACCTCACCAAGGGAAATGATTGCTCAGAGTAGGGAGGCACATCCAGCAATTAGACCTGGGGACAGGATCCAGGATTCCTGGGTTCCACTCCCAGCCTTGCCACCGCCTTCCTCCGTAACCGTAGGCTAGCAATCGTTCCACATCTTTGTGCCTCAGTTTATTCTTTTTTAGAGGGGGTTATAACACTTAAATGCAGGACTTCACAGAGGATGCGTTTTTACAATTCATTATGAGGGGTACAACGAACCAGTTTGTTGCTTTTTGACATCATAGGCTGAATAGTGACTGAATTGCTGCATGCCTTGGTTTTCCGTTGACAAAAAGAGAATATTCAGGCTTCCTTCTCACATGCTTTGAGATCTTGGATAGAAAAGAGATGCAAGCACAAAAGTGTTACACTTCTATTGAGAGGAAGAGACAGGTTAAATTCTGCCCTTTGGTTCCCCACTCTGTTGGGATTGGCATGAAAACATAAAGATGACAGGCTGGGCCCCATTCCATTAAGATTTAAATCTAGCAAGAAACTGGAAAATTACTGGGACCCTTACGTCTAACCTCCGCTTCAGCTAGAAGCAAATATGCATAATTCTTAGCTAAAGAATGCACAATTCCCATAGCTAAATTCAAATTAATTGTCAAATGCCAGGCCAATAAAAGAACTGTCCAACGCAAGTCTTATCTGCCCCAGATGCATGTATCTGCTTACAATATCCTTTGTTAGTTAAACAAAACAGAATCATTGTTGCTAAGAAGTTAATATTGTTTAAGATTCACTGGCTAACACACTGAACACTTTTTCCTGAGTTCCCCCAAATGCATTCCTTTTATATTCTCTATCTTGGTTTCTTTCCCCTCTTTTTTCTCTCCTTCTGACTTGGCTAAAGCTGAAGTTTTTTTGGGGTGAATTTGCTTGCAGCGTGATATGAACTTTGAGGGAGGCAAACATTTCAGATGATACAGTAAAGGGTAAATATCTGTTCAGATCAAAGCAGAAGAAAAAGCAGAGAAAAGCTTAATTTGACTTGAATTCCCAAAGCATTAAACAGGAGTCTTTATTTGATCTGTCTCCCACCAGTTCACTGTTTTCTTCTGAATTAATCCCTAACCTGCTTGTAGCTTTTTGAGCACGTGTTGCATGTGCCCAATTTTCCTTTGTCCAAACAGCCCGAGTTGCAGTGGAACAAAAACTAACTTTAATGTTCCATAGTCCTTAAAAATAAACACACTGTAATGCTTTCTGTGATGTATTTTTTCATTTGAGCATCTAGTACTATTTGAGCATTTTCTAGTACTGAGACACTGCATGGCACAAATATCTGCATAGGAATGAAAATAAAAAGAAACACTTCATTACCAGTGCAATATTAGTCAAGGCATCAGATGTAAAACATGTCCCTGGCACAAGGATATCACTGGGCTGCAGCAGCAGAATGCTGCTAGTGGGCATGTGGTGATACCAAAGCTGCACTTCGTATTGATCTCTTGAAAGCTATCCCATCCTCTACCATCATTTCCATGCCCTGCGGCATTACAAGGTCTACCACGGAAAATATGATTTTATCAGGATAATTTCACCTGCCCTGTAGGTGCCTGCCAGCAGAACTTTGCCCACCAGAGACATGACCACCTTACACCTCTGCCCGATGGAGCACACCCGCACAAGTCCAGAGAGTCCACTTGAACAAGTAAGCTATTACAACCCTCCGGGATCCGCAGGCTGCTATGCAGGGTAACCGAGGGCACAGGGAACTTTGTGCCACTGTAACTAGACATCCTGAGCATCTCTGTGCTAGGCTGCGGTCTGCGGGGTAGGCAGATGCCTGTGCTAAAGGAATGGAGGCGAGACATCCTTACAAGAACTGAGGACACCTTCCTGCTTTGGCTGCGACATTTGGCATTGATAAGATTCATTTTTTTTACAGCATGTGTTTCCTTATCAGAGGTAAATATCACAAATACTTGGCTCTTCACAGAATATCAATTTTTCTAGCCTGGGAACTGATGAAAAACATTTTTGGTCAGGCTGAAAAATGAAGTCTTTCACTCTGCACACAGAGCACAGAACAGGCCTCGTGCTCCAGGAATCAACGTGCAAGTCCCTGACAAATCTTTAAAGGGTTCGATTCCAACAGGCTGACAGTGAGAAGTGGCTCACTCCACGAGCGGTCCTCATCACCATACAAACAGCAAACTCCTCTTCAGTGACTGCAAGAGGACTGAGCTCTGACTATAGAAACTTGTGCCCTATGCACAAATCCACTCTGAATTTCTCCTGGCAATGGGCAGGCCTTGTCATGAGAATAATGTTCAGACCTAAATGTATAACATGGACCGATGGTGACAGGTAAAGCGGGCTCTATCTCTCTACACAGAATACATTTGACACCATTTGCAGTTCTTCAAGGCATACAGGCATGAGACATGCTCCAGCACAGCAGAAGCGATTGTCAAAAGTAAAATATGATTGTCAAATGTTTTGACTGAGTTTCAGTTTTGCAAAGGAACTTTAAGAGCTTGGCTGTCTGGGGGCTTCTGAAATAGCATTTCCCAGAGATTTATAAGACTGTAATCAAGTAGTCAGTGCACATGCATCATCGCACCATATGAATCTTTTCACGGCATGTCAGAGACCACTACAGGCAAAAAGCTAATGGTTTTCACGCTGGCTAAGGCGGTAGGGATCTGCAGCTTCGGAATTCGTCTGCTGCCTGGTTCTGTCTGCTGTGAAACTACACATAACTGTGATAAATAGCACAGAACCAATCGTGAAGTTCCCACATGACCCTGAAATTCTTGTATCAAAGGATGAAACACCACCTGCCCCCAATTCAAAGTGTGAATTTAAGAGCTAGTTGGAAGAACCTGTTCCTTTCCAGACCAAGGAAGATCAGTGAACAAAATCAGATTAAATGAAACATTAAGTGGAACTGTTCCAAGCCCAAGAAAAACGATGCCAAGATCAAAGAGAGTATCTCACATCTTAGAAATACTTCCCTCCCCCTCCACAATTAGATACAATCATGTAAAGGAGAACATAACTGAAAAGATTCGAAGTATCTGTGAAAAAGAGAATAGCACCCCCCGACCCAATCTGGGAAAGGACTATTCCCTCCGCCCTTCAAAACATTTCATAATCTGCTTTCCTGATCAATTGGGAGATCCTTTTTCTCAGATGCAGAGCGCTCGCTCTCTGGAACCAGAGATTGAAATAAACCTCCCAGAAGCTGAGGACTGTCACAAACTTCCCATTTGCTGGGAAATCATAAATCATAATTTTTCCAGCAGCTTTCCCAACCATAAGCACAAAGCATTATAGAAATACAGACCACATGCACACACCCATAAACCCTTGCCATAGCAATGCCAACGCATTGCGGTGGCACGGACAGCGCATCCCTGCAGGGAGGACAAAGTGAGGACAGAGGACACATGACAGACATTATGCACGTCCCATCATGCAGAGGTACAACGGTGCTTAAGGTGAAGGGGACAGCCAAACAGGGTCGAGTACGAAGTTTCCCGACTCCCAGTCCAGCATGTTACATGCCTCGATCAACTCATCACAAAACCAGCTTGGGACCTTCCTTTACAAATCCTTGTCTGCATTACTTTATCATTTTGCTGCGTTTGTCCATCTTCACTTCACATGCAGGTTCCTCTTCCGTGGACCTTTCTGTGCACATCTATTCTAAATTTACATTAGTTGCTATAAATCTCCCCTTCTTCCACCTCAGTTTATATAAGCTGCTACCTACCTACTATTTTAGATTATACATAGCAACATGACTGAGAAAACAGAAACAAGAGTTTGGGGGATGATTTCCCTCCCTCCCCTCTTTGTTTGGTTTTCTGGAACTGCTTCATCCCAAACATTTGTAAATAGTGCCTAGAGTTACATTCCAGCTTCCAACAGTAAACACTAAACTAGCTAATATATATAGAAGGATCCCTGTTCTTCCAGTGTATCCAGGCAACCTTGCAATACAAAGTTAAAGCACAGCTATTTGTTCAAAAAGTGTTTTCACAGCTATTTCCTCTTCCCCCCCCCCTTGACTTTTTCCACGAGACTCTACTTGTATTTATCATCTGGAGATTCTGTTCCCTTTTTTCCTTTTAAAAAATCTTTACAACGGCTCACTTTAAGAGCAGCAAAGCCCAGACATTTAGCTTATAAGGTTTGACGTGGTTTATGAAAAAAATGAAGGAATAAGAACAAAAGTTTCATGAACGCATACACAACATAACTCCTCTGTAACATGCTGTGATAACTCTTGGAGACAAGATTATTTCCAAATGCTAAAGAAACCTGAATTCTACAGAAAGACAAAAACGTTTACTTAGTCACCAAACCAAGCTGAAAAGGTGGTTTGCCATATCCTACCAAATATTAGTTGAAGTTTTCATTAAGAAAAAAAAAAGTTCCCTCAGAGAAATTGAGTTAGGCTGAACTGAACTTTTTCCAAAAGGAAAATATCATTTTTTATTAAATTTTCCAAGTGGGAGAACTCTGGAGTAAAGCCAACATCTCAAAATGTTTTTTATTTCAAGGAGTCAATTCAAAATGAAAACTGTTACTCTGACATATTAGGCAACTTTATTATGGTAGGCAGTGTTGACATATTTCATGTTGACATTCCTGATTTGAAAACCTCTTCAGAATATTTCGTTCTATTATATGCCTCAGGATTTCAACTTTGGCTCCCTGTTCTGATTAGAAACCAATTTTTCTAATACTGTAGGTTTCTGTAGGACTGAAGAAGTCTATTTACTGAACATTTCCAGTTCTAAGTGCTGTTCTTTTCTCATCAAGTACTCTACAGTACATAGTTCAAATTTTTCATCTGAATAATAGTCAATTAAATAGTGCTCATTTTAAAGCTTTTTTTCCCCATGGAAATATTTATTATCTTCAGCCCTTTTGGGGGAGAAGAAGGGGAAATAAGGAAAACTCCTAAGTTTCAATCACTGATTTTGGCAACAATATTTCCTTGCCATATTTTGCAAAGTTGCCTTAGTGTTTTCCAACTATCTTTTTGTGTGCCCAGCAAACTGAACAGTGGAGGAGGACAGTGAAGTTATGAAATCAGCTCTTACTTTCTTTACAGAAGCAAAAACCACTTCCCAAATGAGTTTTTCCTCTACAAAATCCACAGACTAGGAGTCACGTAGATGAACTAGAAAAACCAGGCTGACATTAGAAAGAGCTGGAAATTAATTTGCCGTGTTCATTAAGTATGCAGTAGCTAACACACGTCACATGAAGTCTCCAGAATGAACTCATGTTGCCTTGTTAGGCCACCAAGCTTCCAGCAAAGTGTCATTTTCAGAGTGCTTGGTTCCTCAATTTACCAAAAAGGAAGCAATGGGTGCAAGGGCAGATGCAGATTGAGTAAATGCACTGGCTTCTATTGGGCAAGTTGCTTTTCCTGAAGTTGTTTCATGCTGAGAGCTGAGCTTGAGCAGCTGAAGTCAGCAAGGGAATACAGTTTATGGTTTGGCCTCAGAGCTGCTGACTAATTAGTCTTCTGAGTTGTGGTCTTCAGAGGAAACTTCATCTTCACAGTTGCAGTGTTTTTATTCATCTCAGTACTAAACCTGGGCTTGTTCCTGAAGAGGTGAAGATCTTAGGTGATAACTTACTGCTTGCTCCCATAGGGTGATATCAAAGAACGAAGGTGGCAGCTAAGGCCCGCAAGGAGTTTCTTCTCACTTTGTACAACTCCTTGATTCTTTAGTGAAACCGTTACAGGATATGGTGGATTCTGCTAAAGTTGATGGGATGGGGGAAACAGACCTCCGTTACATCAACAATTTCCATTTATCACTGGCTACTTCATAAAAATTAAGCCGTAGGCCTCTGATGCTATATTATGACTATATAGTGCCAAGGGTAACACAATGAGAATATCACTGTAATTTCTTAGGCCAGTTTTGAACTACATTGCAAATAAAACAGTAGTACAGCTAATGATACAAGAAAGGATACTGTTACAACACATGTCAGTTTTCAGGGCACTTGTTACAACAGTGGTAAAATGCTAACAGAACAATACCAAAATCCTGTATAGATTGCATCTTCCTATTATTTACTAAGAAAAAAAGAATATATCCCAAATAAAGTAAACCACGTTTCTAACCAGTAAGTTTTCGAAGGTCCCTGCCAAATGTCAATAGCTGTTCAATCACTGCAACATATTTCCAATTTCATTGCTCCCATGCATCAAGGGAAATAGCGGTTCAAAGGAACAATGTTCTTGTAGTCACAAAACACAGGACAGAGAAAATTAACAGCCCTGCTCATGCTTCTGGTGTGACTTCTTCATAGGACTTTTCCAGTTGTGATTTCTCTTAAAAAAAAAAAAAAAAAAAAAGCCAGAATGGAAGGGAGACTGCAAGGTTCAGAGTTCAAAAGGTGTTTTTAAACTTGCTTTACCATCTCAGCTGGACAGCACGGCAGAAAGTCCAACTATCACTTGCAGCAACAGGGCTGGGGGAGCACAGGCTGCCTTGTGTGCTCCCAAGCATGTCAAGATGGCAAGAAACATTGTTCTTGCTGGTGAGGAACTCTTCTCTTGATGGGACTGGGACTGAAATATTTGCCACCTTCCTTCTCACATAAGGTGATTGCTTAAGCTTTGGGCACATATAACAAACAAACTCCCTTAAGCTTTGGGTAAACAAGTGTCTTGGCAGGAGCTTGCATTTCTGGGCTACCTCTGCACATAGAGGTAACTTAATTTCCTTAACGGTAAAAAGCAGCAGAGTTGGGGCTGGAGTTTGCTTGGTGACCAACTCTGATTTTCTCCCTCTCGTCCCCAAAAAGGTGGATATAAATTTAACAAGAAGAACAGTTCAGACATTCACATAGCCAAAATAATGGCTTGGAGGGACAAGCTTTTCCAGAAGGAAGCGGAGATTCATCACCATAAGGTGGTGTGGCTCTGCTGTGGGACACAACATCATGTCTGGTGCTCTTCTGGTTATCTGGACTCAGCAAGTGTTACCATCCTATGCCCTGGGAGTTATACTGCATCCACCTGAGGGGCCAGAGGGCAGATCTACTCCTGCAGGCTCTGGGATTGTCCTCCTTTCCCCACTGGCAGGCAGGAACCTGGGAACTTCAAAGCCTTTCCCAGCCTTGGCACAGGGTACCCCTCTGGAGCTAAGTGCCTCCCCAGGCTCCAACATCCCTTTCCACAAACAGTCTGCCCTGGTCTCTGAGAATAGGATGCAATCCTCAAGCAAAGGCTTGTTCCAAAACCCAGTGAAGTAATGGATGTCCTTCCAATTATTTTGGGCCATACCTACTACAGGAGGCCAATTAGGAATAAAATCCTGAAGGCACAGAAAACTCTGCATCTAGCAAAAGAGAAAGCATGGGAAAACAACATCAAATAGGTGAACCAGAGTTTTGGCAGAGGTACTGCTTCCTTCCTAATCCTGATTTTTACCATTCCAACTGGTAGACACTCCTGGGAGGGTGGAAGGTTGGTAGGTTCGCAGAATGACAGCAGCAAGATCTCCCAGTCATGGAAAGACAACTGCTGCTAATGTATAAAGATGGTTAAATCAAACCCCCCCTGACTCCTGAAAGTCTGGCTTAAATTCACAGACCACTTGTAAGTCTCAAGCAGATGAACCCAAGGGGCAACCACTTAAAACAGATGGACCAGATACACAGTGTGACTTGGATACCACCATGTCAATTTATACTATTTGAGGGAGCTGTCCTGCATATTTTAAAGCAACGAACTGACTAGATTAGGCTGGCCTCAATCATGAGAACACTCTCTTGGAGAACGGCTGTCATCCAAAAGAGAATTAACAGAGCACAGTCACTGTCAGCAGGAGAATGGAGACCACATGCTCTTCTGGCTGGCCCCTGTGGAAAGAAGTCTTCTTGCTAGCTCTACCAGGACTCCAGCAGGATTCCAACAGGTTGAAGAGCTACATTTCCTCCTGATGGGACTGCATATGCACCTTCAAAACATGTATTTGGCAGAAGGAAAAAAAACCTGGAGAGGAAGCAAGAGAGATTCAGAGAATTGAAACTTGGGCTAGGCGCTGTCTTTGCACTCTCAGCTAGCAATCTGGCACTAACTTACATGGTAGGAAAAATGTAATTGCTGTCATCAGCAATACTTATTATCCACTTCAGCTGCCCCAAACTATCACATAATTGCATATTCCTTCCTTTCTCTCACATACCGAGCAGCCAGCAGGTGTGAACCCACTCAGCTTTCCCCCAGTGGAGTAAGGGTGTGATGTGACAACAAACAGTCACTCCCTTTCCACAAAATCTTGTCTCCAAGATTCTCAGGTGTACCTAAGATACACTGGTGACACAAGCCTTTTCCATCCTCCTCCATCAAAAAGCATGTGGCATCCAGGGAGGTGGCACAGAGAGAAACAAGGCAAACACTCAAGACACATAGAGTCCTCTCGCCAGCTACAGAGCAATCTGGATCCAGACAGATTCATCCAAGGCACAACCTTGTCATCTTCATTTGAGTTATGCAAAGACTAGATTTGGCCTGGAGACCAAATTGATCTATCTGGATATAAGCCAATAGCAGTAATTAGAGTTGGTATGAACTGTCGCAACTGTTGGAATTTCTCTCCTCTTGGTTCTTTTTTTTCCAGCAATCTAGTCCAATTCATCACAGTATTAAATAAAAACTTCAGTTGTTATCAACAGTTTTTCCACCTGCAATATCATGTCCCTACCCCACAGCAAAGCTGGAAAGAGTCTAGAAATGTGCAATGAAAATGTAAGAAAGATTCCTGCACGTGGAGAAATGAAGGAGAACAACCTACACAGTTCAAGGCAAAGAAAAATCACAGAGGACATGATAGAGCTATACAGACTATATAATAGCATAGAGAAAGCTGGCACTGTCTTGTATCCATTGCAGAAAGCCAGAGTGGTCAAATTTTGTATACGAGCCACATGCATTTAGCCACAGTCAGAAAAATAAATTCCCTTCCACTTCTCCCAAAACAGGAGTTAGACACATAGATGATAATTTAGAAATAAGCAACAGATGCTGGAAAAAGTTAGAAATGGTTTTAAGTTTGGGTGCTTCAGATGATAACCCCTATCAATAAGAATCTGACTTAAAAAATTCAAGTTGAAGTTGGAACAAATTTCCTCTGGAGCATCTACCTTTAGGAGGGCAAGCTATCATGTGCTCAGCCCCCAAAACGACGCTGCCTCTCTAGAGCAGTTGGCATGCTGAGGCCTGGCATGTTCCTCACCGACGTGGAAGTGGTGGCACGCATCAGAAGTGAAGGTGGAAGCATACCAGTGCAACAGCCTGGTGAGAACGGCTGTCCAGGACTGCGAGGGAAACCTTGCCTCAAGGCCCCCTTCACTTTTGCCTTCCTCAGCCTAAGCAGCCAGCAGTTACTGTCAGACCAAGGCCTTCACACATGGAGACCATCAACTGCTGTTAGGCCAAGCAAGAGCCCTGTGGGTTCTGCTTTCTGTAAGCCATTTAGTGAATGCCAGCAGCTCCGTAAAGGGCAGCATGGCCATGCATTTATGGCCTCCCCATGGGACCGGCCAGCTAGGCAGAACCTCCGATCACCACCATCTCTGAACAAAGGCCAAGTTACCTGCTTGCTCAAACTGTGTTTTACTGAGGAACAGGGTCCTTTGCCCTCTCATCACTGCATTTTCAAGAGCCATTTTTCTGGTAGCCCCCAATGCCTGCCCAAGGCCTCCCTAGGCTGTGGGGAAACTGGCTGACCCAAATGAGCAGTTCTCCAAGTCAGTAGCTTGTAGCAGCAGTCAGGGACACTGGCATCAAGCTGTCCTTCAACATTATGCCCACAGGATATTTATATAGCACTGATGTGAAGTGACTAATGGCAGGTTTCAAATGAACAAGAGGATGTTTCTGGATGCTTCAACTTTTGTTTCCAAAACATTTCTGGCTCAAGTGGTGAAGCTCACTGGAAAATACTGTTTATATTGGTGCTGTATAAATACATCATGATGCTACTCAGGATCCTTCTGTCATCGGGAAGTTAAACCTACTCAGGATTTTATTAATATTCATCAAGTGCATATCAAGGTCTGCAAAAGTTGTTTAATAATTTGGGATCTGAGTTCCTGAGGGACCTGTCATCTCCTTATGACTAAGTAATTTAGTTAGAAGAGATGTCCCTTCATAGCAGGACTCAACAGTTCTCTGTACTTGTCACCCTGGATTCTTTTCTCTACCTAACAAACAAGAGCATGCAGAAGACAGCTAGCCAACTAACATCCCCCCCACACTGCAAAAGTAACCGGTAAGGGTTTGAAAAGCTTACCTTCTGCTCTAATGGAGCCACGTCACCAGATGTGGTTAACTGGATTTACAATTTATTTTTTGGAGGGTGCCTGGAGGTCCCAGGGACTCATACTTTTAGTATTGCACATAAAGCTTAAATTCAGATTGCCTTGCACCTTTCATCACACATAATCCACCAAACCCATCTTTTTTCACTTCCTGCTGACCACTGTAAAACATGGAAGTCCATGCCTAGTCTCCCCATGCATGGGTGCACGTGTGTGAATGTACACAACCGTGTGTGCATGTGTGCGTGACCAATGCCCTCTAGAGAGTATCAATGCTGTAGCAACACAGCTGCTCTGAACCCAAGGGTGCCAGAAGTGGGTGCTGCTGGCCAAAGCTGATGACACCATTCTCACTGCTAGTACTTTCAGCTAAAAGCCAGTTGAGAAAGGTATTCCCTGATCTAGGGTTTTTAAAAAAAAAAAAAAAAAAAAAGTGCCCTTCCATGGCAATCACTAAGGGTCCCCTTAGGGAACATGTGTCAGTCAGAGCTCACTGCATGGCATGCAAGTTTCCTCCCAACACTCTTCTGAATACTGGGGTCAGAGAAGCAGAAGACAATCCTCATTTGATGAGGCCTTTGCATGCCAACAACTACCTAGTTAAAGGAGCCAACTGCTTTCTTACCAGTAGATCATCTTTAAAGAAGCTGGTCTGCCATTCAGGATGAGTCTGCATTTGTGGGAACCTGTATCAGCTGGCCAGATGAAACTGAAAATACTAGGTGAACCTTAGTGAACTAAGTCCCCTCTACCAGTGGACCCCCTCAGCTAAGTCCGAGCAGGGATATTTGTAGCAAGAGATAGGTGCTTTTAGTATCACTACCATTCTCTGACAATTCAATGCATGCACACATGCAATACCTCCCCAGGTATTGCTGAACATTAGTCAAAGAAAGTAAGTCTTGATCTGATTTAGCCTTCCTGAATGTGTCTGAGCAAGGAACTCTCTCTACAAATGCAACCTTGACCTAACCTTTCTGTATATGACTTTGATCTATAGACCCTGCCGTGAACACAGCTTTCATCAGGGAGCTGTCATCTGGGAAGGAAGGACCTAATGGAATGAATATATTTATATCTGAAATGCTTTGTAAAGCTGTTACATACAGTACAGTCTATTCTCTTTCATTGCATATGTATAAATAGTCTCCTCCTCATCTAGGGGTCAGTTGAGCTTGTAACTCACCGCCTGCTCCAAGCTCAGAGGCCCACTCAGTCTCAGTTGCTGCCTAAAATCATGTGTCTGCTTATGCCTACAAACTGTTCTGGTGCCCAAGTTTCTGCTGACCATCACATATGCTTTAAATCTTGACGCCACAGACCTACCAAGAAGCCCTAGAGGATCTTGTAAAACATAAAAAGCAGGGGTTTGCCCGAGAACCTCACCTGTAAAACTTCATCTGCCAGATATTGTGAAAACCGTCCTGAACTGGGCCTGCCACAAAAGCCCCAGCCAGAGGGACAAGAGTCAGAACACTGCCTGGCTTCTGCTCTCATTTCAACCAATAATTTTGTGGGTGAGAGCATACTGCAGGATGTGGGAAAGCAGGGTCAGGGCTCAATTCCAGCTTTCCAGCATCTGTGGAATATGCTTAGCACTGCAGTGCCTAGGTCCCACGGCAAATCCAGCCCTTCTGGTATCAACTAAAAGAAAAAACACTGAAGCATCTTCCCTGACTTTCTAGCCTATTCTTTATTATATTTTTGGCAGCCAGCACAGGAACCTTTATTTAGTGCATACTTTTCTAATCCCTGAAGATTAGCATCCCTGTTGAGGTAGGACCTGTAGTTGAGAGGAATGAAGCGTCTAATGCCCTCAAAAATTTATCAGGTAAGACAAAAGCTCTCCTGGCTGGTGAGCACCGCTGTCACCTCAACCTTTTGTTGTGATTGACAAAAGCTATACCAGAAAGCCAGCCCAAGGATGAAGCTAATCTAGAAATAGAAAAATCTATCTTGCCTCCTGTAGTGTTTATCCTCCCTCTGAACTCAGTGCAGTATTTGCCTGTTCCCCAAAGCTTTGGCAATATGGCTTTAAATGCCTCAAGCACTGAAGCCCAGAGTTACAGACCAGCAGTTAGGAAATATCTTGCCAAAAGCCAACTTACATATTGCTTTTGCCTCATTTTATCATCTTACTGCTGTTGTTCAAATTGTTCATCCCTCAAGGTTCACTTTAGACTCTCTCTTCTCCTCACAGAGTGGGACTGAGTGTCCCAATAACTACTGGACCTTATCTTAAGGTTTGGGAAACTCAAGGAGGAAAAAAAAAAATCACTCCATAGTGTTTTAGTTATTAAACATTAGAAGTTTTATTGATTTTAAAGTTATTCTTCAAAAAGTGCTTGGAACAATCTTTCCAAACCTCTGGCCAGGTCTGCTGGCCAGATCTATTTATACATGATCCCAAAATCCTGAAATCATAATAGTTCCAGGAAAAGAGAAAAGAGTGAAAGAAATGTGCTCTATGGGCTCTTGGGTGGGTAAGCCCACATCTATTTCTGCTTGAGATCCAAAGTCTGTTTGAGCTCCCTGACCACAGTCATTCACTGTTTATTTGACTTGTTTATGCAGTCTATGTAATTGCTAAAAATAGAGAGGAACTATATTTTTGTTGCATTAGAACTTAAGTTTTACTTAAAGACTTGGACATTAAGGAAAGAAGCCACTGGGGGAAAAGGCAGGAAAGAGCTAAGAACATTTCCTTCAGCCAGCTTCTCAAACACACTGCATTTCCTCTCCGCATGAGTTGGAGAGTAGCTTTGGAAAGCCCTTGTTTCTCACACACTTTCGTCTCATGGACTGGTTTCAGAGACCAGTATCCACAGCTGCATGAAACAACAGAGAATTTGCTATTTGCAATTGTTATTCTTCTCCTGATCTATAAGCTTTGGAGTGCTTACATATGGCTTCTTTTGTTCCTTCAGTCCCATTCATGTCACCAGCCAGCTGGCTTTGTGCTGGTCTGCCCATGTCTCACTCATAGGACTTCCCACCACATACAAACCTGGCAGGCTACCACATCCCTACCACTGCAATTCTTGCAGAAGGGTCTACACAACTTTGTGGTTGTGGCCAAATCATCATGCTCTCTCCAGCTCTCAGTCAGTTACGTGGATGCTATTAGCAGCTCAGAGTCTACAGCACTAAAATTTGTTGGTACCAGAATCATTTCCCTTTTCTGCTCGTCTGTATTTGCTGAATACAACAGACTACCTGTAATTACACTTGCTTTACATCTAAGCAGACCAAACATTTCACACGCATGCTCTCCTGCCAAGGTACTCCGTGCATAGGAATGTACGCGGCTCTTTCCCTCCTGGGGATTTCTAAGAGCTTTGAAAACATATAATTAAGCTTCCTCATTCCTGAAGCTGGTAAATGTTAGAACATCTTCCTCCAAGGTGCACAAGCGGAGGTTTATAGATGGGCTCAGCATCATACATATCCATGGCACAGGTGAGAATAACACCCAGGCTGAGAAAAGACCCACACTTTTGCTGCCTATGTGGGTCATAAGGCATTTATGGACATCCTCGTCCTTCTCCCCTGCTTCTCTCCCAGCATGGCTCAGCTACTCAGACACCAGTTGCCAAAATCTGACCCTTTGCTCATGCAGATCACTCCTTTGCCGTTACAGGGACACCTGGGTATGCAAGGTGGTAAACAGTGTTCAGAAGAGTATCCAAATTTGGCCCTGAATGAACACTGAACTCCAGCTGGCTCAATATGAATGGACTAACCTCAAGAAAAAACACATATTGGTTAAACCCAGTTATGTTTCCCTTAACAAACATGAACTTACAGATTCTTCAGCAGCTCAGATGAAGTGTCCACATCATGGTGGCAGGTGGCACTATGATGAATTACCTGGTTCCTGAAATACACGACTCTCAGTAAGGAGCTATGCCATTTTATACAACACTGAGAACATAATTAAGAGCCCTTCAGCCTACTCCTGCGTCCACGCTGAAAGCTGTAACATTGTCACAGGAGATGACAGGGCCTATACTAGAGAGGAGAGGCAGCTCTTTTGCTCCGTAGGACCATATATGATACCCGCAGCATTAGCCACTCTGCATACAGCGCAGCTCCAGGCCTTGCATTTCAATAGACACAGAGGCAGAAGGACAACATGACCCCATTCCCATCAGCAGGGAAGTCAATCTACTCTGAAAGGAGCACTCGCAGACAGGAGGGGTGGAAATCTGCTTCTAGCACTGACCAAAATTCCCATCCCTCATTTGCCTTGCAGATCACTTTTCTGTATGACACCAGCCTTCACATTCTTCACACTATTCCTATCTACTCAGGAGTACCAAGAGCTGTGTCATGGGTGCACAGATCTAGACTGGGTGAAACAGCCCGACTCACTTCACTGTACAATAGCCTTTCTTCTCCTCATCTGGTTAACGTATCCCATCTTCCATCTGACTAAATGACCTCCAGAACCCTGCAAGGGCATGTGAGAGAGAAAATGAAGGCACCTGTGATGAAATCTGCAGGCAGAGCATGCATGAGGTGAGATGAGAACAATTGCCAGACAACAATAGAGACCTTTATTTGTTTTCTGGAGAAATACCTTCCTACTGCCAGCAGAAGAGCACGTAGTTGATCAGAGTTTGCCAGGTCAGCTTTTAGCGCAAGCTGCTGCCATTTGCCTTCTCCTCCCCCATTCAGCCCATCTTCCCTCCCTGGCATGCAGAAGCTTAAGAGAGGAAAGTTACTGTGCCCAGGAAGGGCTTGGCACTGCACTAACATACATTGACAGCGTGTTTTCTTCCCTGGCGCCTGGCCACAATATAAATCCCCTTTACTGAGTCACTCCCAGTGAGAAAACCAACACCGTCGTTCTGCTCTGTTGCAACAGTAAGCCTGAGAGAGCAAGCATAAAGGGAGCTGCCTCTCAGAAGGGGCCAGGGATGAGCCGATGTCTGGAAGCACTGGAGACAAGGGGAGGGAGTTCCTATAAATATAGTGTAACAGTGATAAGGAGGGAATAAAAAGGTAGTAAAGGATGCTGGAAAAACATCGCTTGCAGAGCAGACAATGCAGTCTTCCACCAGTGACCAACATAGAAGGCTAAGCCTCACAGTCCTGATTCCCACTTTCCTCTTATTATTTCTATCGCTATAGCACTCCTCACCAACATCGGCGCCAGTTTTGCTCGGCTCTGTACAAATGTGACAGATGCCATCTTGGCAAATAACAGAGTTGAAACAGGGACCAGCAGAGCAATAAAAGCAGGATTCTCTGCAGCTTGAGGTGGAAAGCCAGGCCAGGCAGCTGGGAGCTATAAGAGACCAATATCCTCTGCAGATGAGGCACAGATGTGGACATGTAACCACAGGCCAGTGTGTTACACAAACACATCATGTGGACAATTCGTGCCTCGAATGCTTACAGCTTAAACAGAGGCAGAGGGAGGGAGGGAGGGAGAATGGGACAAGTAAAAGATTGCTAGCTAAAGCAGGAAAAGAGTCTCTAGTTTTCTCAAGAGACTAATATCAGAGCCTAGAAATTAACCTAGATCTCCTGGTTACTAGAGAAGAGCCTTATGCACAAAACTGCACTTCTTCCAAGAGAAAGTCTTTACACTTGTGTATGCAGTCCACAGTGCTGACTCAGGCAAATTTTATCTTTTGTCTCCAGAAAAGAAGAGAAAGCTGAGGTCATATATACTTCCAGTAACTTAGTTCCCCCACTGGCTGGTTCTTCCAGAGTTATTAAGGTTACTAGTCACTTTCTGCTCAAACAGAGCAGGTGGAGTGGAATGAGTTATAGGCTTGCCTGGCTAAAGGTAAGCCATCTTCTGCCTTGGCAAAAGCGTAACAGATGTCAGTGGGACTGCATTCAAGCACTCCAACAACAAAGTCCTCTCGGAAACCTTTAGACATAGCCTCTAGTATGCGTCTCTGACAGCAGAAACATGGCAGCGCACACAAGCCATGGGTCACTGCAAAGCCACCTCCCTGCCAGCCAGATACTAATAACAAGAGCTTCTCAGCAGTGTTTGGTGCCATTTGCAGAATCACTAGCTGGCAGTTCCTTCCTGACCTTTCCTCACAGCAAAGACACAAAAAGCAAATATATATCTACATATCCGATTACGCTTGCTACATACTTGAAAGCAATCCTGAGCTTTGGGCTGCTAAGACCTAGGTCAAGGAGCAGATTTCTATTTCCAAAGCTGTCTCTGACCAAGCAACAATTAGCTCCTACGAACAGAGGAGCCACATCTGTAAATTATTCCTTCCCTCTTTTCCCCTCTTCCCTGGTTGCTTCTAGCAGCCCCAGTTGATCATCTTTCCATAGAAAACATGGCTTGATCCCCCCCACCCCATCTTATTCCCACATTTCCCAAGTCTCCTTTCCTCCACATCACCAATATTTGGCCAGCATTGGATGCATCAGCATTACCACATTAACACTCATCTGAGAGGACAGACAGGGGCGTTAATGCTATGGAGGTATTAAGGGCTGCTGTAGCAGAGGGCAGGAGCAGCAGTTCCCCAAGGAAACATTGTGGCTTCCCAAGTTGCTTCCTAAACAAATTGCTGAGGTGCTTAAAATTGTGACTAAACTCGACAGAGATTGCATGCGTTCCTTTTTCTCTCCTTTCAGATTCTCCAAATCAAGAGGCATCTTACATTTAACACCTAAAATACACTCTTGACATTTTGGATTTGTACAGATGTAGCTATCCAAAGTTATTGCATTAGAGATGGAAGAAAGCTAGCATAAGTACTACAGGCAGATGAACTAACCTATTTCTGTAACTGCACAGTGTTGCATACTACACACCAAACAATCGACAGCCCACATGGTCTCCCATGTGACAGACCACGATGCCCAGGGGACTAAGTACAACTCAGTTTTAGGCAGCCACGTCAGGCCACACAATTCTGAGCAGTTCTGCAAAGCAGTAACTAATGTAATAACTAAAATACGACAGCAGACATTGAGTGACTTCAAACATCCAGCAACAGCACACAAGACTATGCCTTTATTATCTGGCTGCCACTGTGAAATGAGATGTATTAATAAAGCTAAAGGGAAAAAGGGCTTGCATGCATTAAAGGCCAAAACTCAGCAGAACTTAGCATCGCCCAGGATGAGGTCTCATGATGGTTATAGGTGATATGTCTGCACTAGCAGCCAGCCACAAATAAGCCAGCCTTATCTTGTCTTTGACACTATTTCATGATGAGAGCATCTCCCCTTGTGCACATTCATGCTTCTGTATAGCATGGGTGCACAGCACCCATCCACACAGGCCCTGCCAAACAGTTTCGTTACACCTGCAGAATTTCTTTTAGCAGGGGCACAAAGCCAAGGGAGAGCCAACACTCACCAAATCAGGATAAACCAAAGCTGCTCAGTCCACATAAAAAGGATGAGAGGAAAGCGTACTGCTGATACGTGGCACGAGACTGTGCAGCACTTCAAATTACAGTAAGAGCCTCCTATAGCTACTCCACGTAAGTGAAGAGTCAGTTGCTTCTAGAAGCAGAGCCTGGGTACAGGAAGATAAAGTTGGATTTATCTCTAGATATTATGGCTAAGTATCCTCCCTTGATCGCTATACTGCATGGATATTTTCTTGGCTTGCCTTTCTTTCCCCAGCACACATAGAACAATTTGAACTACCTGGAATGACTGCTCCAGGACAAAGCCTTTGGTTTTATCCAAAGCCTGGCTACAAACCTAAGAAGATATGTATGTGCATGCATGTGTATAAGTGTACATAAACATGTATATGTGTGTGCACGTGCACACAGACAGCATGCTCTGCACTGGCCCACCTAAGTGGGGGCAGAAGCACCACTAGAATTAGGCCAGCACTGTTGCAAAGCCCAAATCACACACTGAGGGAACATCTGTAGTGAGATTAAATCATTAGAGACATGAGTTTTCACCACTGGAGCATCTAACACTAAAGTGCCTCCCTTCTGCTTGTTTAAAACAAACTGAAAGTATAAGTTACAGCTTCTGTGAAAGAAAGCACATGCTTGCTAAGACATAGCAATCAGCTCCTCACACTAGCAGTGGTACCAGGTGCTGATATGGTATCTCTACCCTTGAACTTATCCATGCATGAGTCATCTCTGAGATTGTTGAAGCCGGCAGGTTGCTTAAAATCACTGCCCACAGATTACATTCAAAAGGGAACGTTAAAATATCTTCTAATTATTTTTCCTTCCACTCCATTGAACATTGTTAATTAAGAGTTATTTCCAAAATACGTTGTACTGTAGCAGTGCTGTACTCCACAGGAGATGCACCAATTGGGCTGGACACCCTCCAGCTCAAACTGTCAGATGACAAAGTTGTTCTTGTCCATAGAATAAGTGGCCTTTACATGCAGGGAACTTACATTTTCTCTTTATTTAGGCAAAAGCCAAAGCAGAGTGCACGGCTACGGAGAAATCAAACCGCCTAGCTTATTTTTGCTTTTTGATGCCCGTTCACCAAAAGAGATATTGATAAGACTTATTTTTCTTCATTTGTTCCTTATTTCATCCCCATTGTGGTGTTATTCCTTCAGACTACACACAATACCTGCTCATACCCGTTTCTTTTGGGCACAGGGACTTAAATCTCTCAGTTCCTTGCTGTGTGTTAACAACCAGAAACAATTTTACAAATCCAAAACCTTGGGATCCAGTTCTGTAAGTCTCACATCAGTTCTAGGGGGTGACTAACATTGTGGAGTACTTAGCACTTTCTGGCTGCCAAGACTAATTCACGCTGCTCCTGGTTTTCCTGTGCTTTGCATTCCCTGTCTCTTACATCCAAAGCTCAGTGTGTGCGTGCGTGCATGAATAAAACACAAAACAAGTCTCAGTATCTCAAATATAGAATTATTTGAAAATATCACAGCAATTGCAAAAGCCAGAATAGGTTCTACAGAAAAAAAAAAAATTCAAGTTTGTTTAAAAAGTGACCCTTTTCCTCCGAGCTTCAGAACCCTTTCCATAACATCCCTCATCTAGGCTTAGTAAAATATATGCAGTTGTCTGTGTTTCATAGTTCTCAAGTTTCACTCTACAAACGCTAGGAAATTTTTTGAAAAAAGCTTTACCATACATCTTTAGTTTACGTTAGAATTGTTATGTATGTGCAGTGACTACAAATAAATCGATCAAAAATATTCATTAAAATATATCTTCAGTAAAAAAAAAAATGCCAAAAGATAAATTTTTAGTAAAATGTATCTTGGAGAAAATTAATCAGATGCAGCTTATTTTCTAAACCTTCAAACTGCTTTTACTTAAAAAAAGAAAAAAACAAACCACCTTTAAAATCAATTGATATTTAGAAGCCTTGAAAAATTACGTTAAGAATAAAAACACCACCACCAACACCCAAAGTTTCCTGAAAAAAAGTAATTAATACTTTTGTTAGTTAACTAATCCACCAAGCAGCAGCTCTGATTCTAATGAAAGCAGGTCCATGATACTGAGTGTGGTCTTAGATCTGGATTCTTCCAGACTTTCGTCTTCCCTACATACCCACGCACATTTTCCTGATCACCAAAATAAGTGAACAGATCCACAGCTAGCCAAAAAATTCATATCTTGATCCTGAAGATGGTGGACTGCTCCGATCTGGAGTGTTTGTTCAATCTTACGACTATTTTTATCGATTTAAAGAGTGTTTTCACATTGCCTCTCCTCCTAGGCGTGTTTAAACAAGAAGCAGTGTGCAGTGCCAGAAATGAACAGAAACATGTTCTATAGACAAGTAAACAAAATACCCAATGGCTTTAGCTACCCACACCAAGCTGGGATTTTGAACAAGTCGCTTCAAATTATGCTCCAGTCTTTGGACGCAAAGCAGAGTCAGTTTAGAGCTCTTAGCCCATGTTTTGTTTTTCTTTATTGTTTTGTTTCTTAAGCCATTGGCTGGCCCACACTCCCCAAAGATGTGGTCTATTCATTCTGTTCCAACTTACTGAAACCAAGTCAAGTTTGAGTGTTTAAGAGCTATGTGGCATGTAATGTGGTTATAATTTAGCCTGAAAACATACAGAGTCATCCCTACCACACACGGCTTGCGGGCCTCATGTCTGCAGGCTAGACTACCCAGCCTTTAGATCAACCTATTTAAATTGGATTTGATGGGCCTTAATTAAACACGCGCTTGGTCGGACAGCCGTGTTGCAGCAGATGAATTGGGAATCGCAGCCCTAGATCGGTCTGGACACACTGCAGTCAGGTTAAAAAAAGAAAACTAAGGAAGAAAAGCAGCAGCCAAGGTTATACTTCTCCATAACTCTGTTGGCAGCAGCATGGAGCGACATACCACCTCCTCCCTCGCGGAGCTAGGGCCAGTCTGCAGGAAGCGGCCGCCCCGGCGGCAGGAGCGGGTAGTTGGCTCCCGCTGCCATGTTTATGCATCTCAGTGACATTCCAGCAGTAAATTTCCTGTCGTGTGACAGTGCAGGCAGGAGGGAGCAGAGCAGCCCACACATGGCTCCAGCAGAGATCATGGCTCTGTCAGGGAGACCTGAAAATAACAGCTAGTCAGCACCGCTTCTGAGGTATGGCATTGCCTCCCTTCCCTTCAGGCACTTCACAATATTAACTATGAACTCTTCCAGGAGAAGTAGCACGTCGTGACCTGGGGTCAGCTGTTTTCCATCACAGGCATTTTTTTCCTCCCTTTTCATTGGCTTTAAAATGGTCTTTTCCCTCTTGAAATCTGTTTTCCTAGGAATGGATTCTCAGGGCATCTGAAACCGCTCCAGAGTCTGTCATCTTCTGCATCACCAGCCCTTCAGAGAACGTGAAGGGCACATGGACCATAGGGTGATACCCAAAGGGAGCATCACCCTAGGCTTGTCAGCAGCAGCGTGCTAGCTATCTGTAGCAGTTCGGCATGAGAGCTGATGGGAGACTTCATTTTTCACTACTAGTCAGCCCAGTCTGCCCTGACCACTCTGATCATGAGGTCCCCAAGGCTGAAGGTGTCTCAACATTGCAGCTGAATCCACGCTAGAGCTGCGGTTACAACGCTCAGCTCCACGGAGGAATGTGCTGGCATGGAAGGAGGTGAAACTACGCTGACCTATAACCAATTCTCTAACACAAATATTGGCAACGCTGTGATAGGCTACTGTAGACACCTCCTTACTACTTCTGTCAAGATTATTGCTAGCAGATACTAGGGCTAGCCTGTATTTCATACTGAAGAGCAAAAAAACCAAGCCTGCTCCAAATCGATAGGCACTTTCTCCCCCCTCTTTCCTTTCATTCTTTTCTCTATGTTCCCTTCTCCCTCCAGCCGGAATATTTAGTCTGTTTTGACACCAGCTTGCATCAAGTGCCAGGAGGCATTTGACAGCATTTTGTCAGTGACAGACAGCACATCCTTCTCAGCCCGTCCCACTTTTGTGGAGCGCAACTCTTTTCGCTTGAAACCGACCACAGGTTCAGCATTTAGGCTAAATGCTGTGTTAGATCTTAGCATCTTCTGCTATGTCTGATTTTGGCATCTCCTCACTTTTAAGGATTCAACACTGCTGACATCATAAAATGAAACCTAAAGGTGAGGTTTGAGATATTGTTTACACCGAGGATAGGAACTGCATAGTATGGGAACTTTCCACCACAAATAATTATGACCCTCATTTTGAAATCAGGGCCATACTTTGTGTTCCGTGTTGCAGTCTGGGCTTGGATAGATTTAGTTACATGACAGCAGATGGGTATCAAGACCCATTACACTGTGTACTCACCCCGCTGTAGCCAGGACATGATTTGGAGATGACTCTCTACCGGACTCAGACATCTAGAGCAAGCACATGAGTCGCACTGGAGCTAAAACCACAGTCACTGTACTCACAGCAGAATGCTTGAGAAGCCCTGGGAATCTTTAAAGGAAGACAGAGATGACTGGAAAATGAAAAGTCACCGAGAAACAGTATTTCAGTGACCTTCCCCATTCCCCCCCCCAAGCTTTTTTGACATTTTTCAAGCAGCACCAAAACATATTATATTACTTTTAAAGGTGTTAGTTTCTAACTGTTTCTTTATGGTCAAAACCAGCAACCTATTTGCTTCCTTCCTGAAATGTTTTTACTCCTTCACCGCACTGACAGTTTTCAAATGAACTGGCTTATTATTATGGAGCTTGTCTAGGGCACACAGCACTTTGTTGACTAGCAGTTACCGCATACAGAGGTTTATTATTGTAGGGTTGCTTGTAAGTACTTGGCTTTAAAAAAAGCAAGTAGATTTTATTTTTGAAAAATAGGGCACAAAAGAGCTCAAAGGTGCAAAGTCAGCCACATTAAGAGTGGTTTGAATAGGGGCACCAGGCATTTATTTTGTTAGGGCTGACAGCTGTTTCAATACAGCACTTATATTCCAACCAGCAGATTGGGGGGGCGAAGAAGTAGTATTTGGAACCCAACTAACTTCGACCAAGTCTCTAATAAAAAGTGATACAGCAAAGTGAAATGCCAGATTTGGGGCCTTTTGTAAACAACAATCACATTTTAGCCCTTCTTCCTAACCTACAAACCTTCCCCCATCGGGCTAAAAGCTCAACACTTACTCAGGTTAAATGGGGCTACACACAACAGTAGTCCTGCACGGTATTTAAGTCTTGCAAAGACTTACTGACTGTTTCACTTCCACCTGAAAGTGATCACAGCTGGGCAAATAGCTGAACTTTCAATCCAATGGCAGAACTGAAAAAAATCTAGGAAATTCAGTTTGTCTTTATCCAGGAGAAACTACAAAAATTGTTTAATGACTTTTTAAAAACTGAAATTTGACTCCTCCAGAAGTTCTTTTTGCAGGCTGTTATGCCATATTGAAAACCTATTGGATTGCAGGAGGGGGAAGTAGAGGGAAGGAATGGCTATTTGTTCTCAGTTCTAAATTTAGATCAACATCACCAAATTTCAAAAATGTCAAGATGTTTCTGCATTTCCGTAATATTTTGTTCTGAAAACACTGAAGCAGAACATTCAGACATTTTCTGGAGTAGCTGGTCTTTTCAGCTGAAACAATGTTGTAAACAACAAACTAAACACTTGACGTTTTAGAGACAGGTAACGGAAAAGAGGTGAACAGAGATCTTACTATTCACTGGAAGACTGTCCCCCTCCCTTCCAGCCCAGATATTAGTGCTCAGCATATAAGCATGTATTATACCTTTACAGGTTTGGAGCTTAAGGACTTGCAATAATAATTAATCTACAAATTGGATTCCCATATGGCTTAATTCTGCCAGAGAATCCAAGCATCTCACAATACAGGCATTTCCAGATAATTAACTGTTATTGCATCCCTGGCGCCATTTGAGATGTCAGTGAAAAAATAAATCCCATCTTGATGAAAGACAAAGCAGTGTGGTTTCTCCTCATGAGTTTCATGCAAATAAAAGCAGAAAATAAATTTTTCACACATCAACTATTTGAAAGCATCTGTTCTCACTGTGAAAACGGTGCCATTCCGTAGGCAACAAACGCCCCAAGGTTTTCTGCCATCCATCATTTTTCCCCTTGTAATGATATTACAGTTAACGACCAAATCAGCAACTTTCTAACATCACAACTTTGCAGTTCTCCATGGCAGAAACCTCCAGATCAAAGGTCCAAACAGACCATACACACCATCTGCTACATACAGTTGACAGAACATTTTTAATTCATTTAATTAGTGATGCATGCTACTTTATCCAACTTGTGCACAAGCCCTGGTAACTTCATGTGAAAATTAAATGCGTGATTGCACCAAATCCACATCATGCTCTTTGCAAAGAAAGGAGTATTTCAGAAAGGTTGCATGGACACGGGTAGAAGTGGATGAGTTGTGGAGCCTACTGCAAGTCTCCCTCTCCCACCTTTACCACTATCTGTCTACTACAAACTGACCTGAACCTGCCCACTTTTTTTTTTTTTTTTTTTTTAAATCTGCAGCCACAATTCACTGCTACCTTGCTTCCCAAAACAAGATAAAGCGTCCTCCACTTGTGTTTCGGGATTGGCGTATTATATTTATTTAGCTCCAGGATGTTTTACTTATTTCACTCCCCAGGAAGTAGACATGGAACAAGTCAACCAAGCCACATGCCTCCTCATAGTCCAGGCAACGCTGCACACTCAAGAGTCATAAAAATAGCAACACAGGAGCCCGATTACTTCTTTCTACAGAAATAACTGCAGCAAGGGAAGCAACTCTAACCTTCTGCCATGCCACCCTGCCAGCACACCTGCACTTTAGCCCTCAAGGTTTCCCTCATCCCCAGCCGTTCTGCTGAGGCTGCCAATGCAGACAAGCAGTGTCAGTTGCAATGGGAGGATCTGCGATGCTGACATATGACCCCATGGAAACTGCACAGTGCCCAACATTTTTATTTCTACAGGCAACTAAGCAGCTGTCAAAGACTGCTGACCTCTAACTCCTCCTGCCCCATGCTAATTCCAAGTCAGCAGCAAGATGTGAAAGGCTCTAGGCACCCATAATCACCCAGGCCTGTAGAACGAGGAACCGTCTAATCCACAGTACTGTTTGTTCAATGGCCAAAAGCATTTTACGGCCAAAGATAAGCACACCTCTCCAATTTCCAGTGATCTACAACCTCAAGGGCAGGCAGTCTTCAATCCCATTTTATACTGTGAAAAAGGAACTAGTTGTACTTCGGAAAAGATGCCAGAGAGGTCCAGCAACTGCTGCCCCTCCCAAAAAACCTAACTGCTCACCACTGTTTCTGGCAGAAGTACCCCTTATCAAGGGGGCGTTCAGATGGCTTTCCATCCTTTGAATATCTGCCTGCCCCTGACAATTTCTTTCAGGCTGGATGGTACCATCATTTTGGTGTTTGCATTCATAACTGAAGAGGAAAACTGCTGCAGTCATTTTGCATGGATAAAATGCCTATTGGAACATTGGTTTTAGTAACATTTTTTTCCCCAGCAAAGTTCAAGCAGGCACTGTAGGATTCAGGCTACAGCATTGTAAGTAATGATCTCCCACTGTTCTCTTTGCACCTAGCCCTCTCCTCATTTCCTGTGTCCCTTCTCTCCTCCACCCCGTCCATTCCCACCCTTTAATATATACCTATCACATGTATGTATGGTATGGAGGATCACAAACGTGTTCTGTCCACCACACAGGTGAAGTAAGACCAGCTCTCACAGCACACTCATAAGACCGGGATTTGCGTAACCCCTACCTTTACACTACTACCTAATCCTGCTATGTTCCCTTTACTTCTCTCTCTGCCTTGGCTACCCTTATCAGGTGTTCCTCGTGCAGGCGGATACGGCAACGGCTGGGACACAGCTCCTACCCGCCTGCAGAGATGAGAGCCTGCTATGCACTTCTGATTTACATCCTGTAAAATGCAGTGCATGAAGTTGCATACAAGAGACCCTGTAAACAAGCAGAGGGCCAGTTGCTTTATACAGCATGGAAAGTTTCTATTTCTTGGAACAGACAGGTCAGCTTGGAAGGAAATCAATCGTCAAGGTCTTTCTCCCTCTTTGGGGCTCATCTGAAACGCAGGCTAGCTCAGACAGTGCTGCCCAGGAGTTAGAAAAGCCAAACAAACAAACAGATCAGTGTAAGGCAGCCTCAGCTGCAGCAATGTTTCCATTTCTTGACTGGCCAGGCACTCAGAGGTGGGGTCATGTCGTCAGACCACTAGTATTTCCTCATCCGAGGGAGTCAGCAGTTTAGAGATTTCTGCTAACGAGCAGCACAGCTGGGACTGGCAAGCAGCAGTTGTCCCAGTGTTAATACATGCCTGTGTGCCTCGCCTGAGAAACTTGGGAACCCGGGGAGAGAAAACCTGAGGACTGTTGCAGAATTAGATCAGACAGCCCCAAGCCAGCTCTGGGTGCCAGAGGACAGGAGAGGCTCAGATACAAGTTTCACACTCATGAGCCAGGTCCAACACCAGGCAGGATGAAATGAAATGTTCATTCACCTCTCCCCCTCCCTTTTCCAGCTTGCCTCTTCCACCAGCAGAGCCTACTTTCTGCTTTGTTTCCCCTCCTCCACACAGCAGTGCTCTGACTTTCCTCCCCCCACAGCTCCCCATGCCTAACTGAGCTCCAAGCTGTCGCTCGAGAGGATGACACTTCTGAAGAACATCCAGATGCTTCAGCTATTTCTACTTTGTCTGGCATAAGGTGAATATCTGAGTCAGCTGGCTGTGCTCTATCAGGTCTTCTACAGCCAGAGTCCTGTCCCTCAAAAACACCCACCTAATTTTGGAAACACCACTCCTAACTTCGGTGCTCCTGATGAGAAGCAGAAAAACACACTCAGCTTAATCCCAGCTGCAGAAAAGGATCCAGGGAAAGAAGATGCCCGAATAGGAAAAAAATACTAGCTCCTGCTCGCTTACAAACATTTCACGTAGTTGTTATGGGAGGAAGACAGAAGTCGCTTGCCAAACACATTGTCTTGGCATAATTATTCCTCTCTCTGCCTCCCCCCGCCAAGCTAGCCTCCCTCTGAATCAGGCCATAAGGAAGGAACGGAGCCAGACAGGACTTCTACGCATCTTGGCTCAACATACTGCAAATGTAAGCTGTCAGGCAGTACTGTAGCAGCAGAAACACGTTTCTGAATTGTATAGGAATATTAATGAGCAAGATATGAACATGAACATCTGTCACAGAGGATCTTTCAGAACTACAGAAAGAACAGGAAAGGGCTAACAAGAAAATAATCTGCTCTTCAGGGCTGTACCCCCTTACTCCAGAGAGAACAAAGTTACCCCACGCCAAAAGCTTCCTCATCAGAGTGCTCGTTTGATGTGACCAGTCAGGTTGAGATTTGCAGAACTGGCTTAACTCTGCTCCCACTGACATCAACAGTAAGATATAGACAGATTCCAGTGGCAACAGAGATAAACCAAGGAGGAGTACTTTTCAAATGCTCACCTTCTTCCCCCAGCTTAGAAGCAACCTCAAAACAAAACCAACCCCCTCAAAAGCTCTCACCCTATTTCCACGCTACAGGATTAGCTCTGCCTTTGTCACACCTTACCAACGCTTCTCCGCCCATCCTTGGAGCTTTGCAATGCTAGAGGCACTGCGCACTCCCAGGCACTTCACTGCCTTAAAATCTCATCAAAATCTCTCTTCCAGCAACATAATTAATCCCGTTCCTTCTTGCCCAGTCTACCACAAACAGAAAACAGTTTGTTCCCTTTCTTTTTGCAGGGAACTTTGCACTATCTGACGGCTGCAAACACTGTTATCAGTTGTCACTGTCACATTAACTCCAGTAATGCTGCAGTCTCACATTAAAATGGTCCAGAAAGCAAGGCGATACAAACACAAACCTAAACTTGGCACCACAGCACCTTTGACTCTCAAGGAGAGGGCTGCTGTGTGGGTTGCAATAGTAAGAGACAGTTTTTAGAAGCCTGGCCCTGACCATTGACAGCTACCCGCTTCCTAGGCGGTTAGTTCCTTTTACATACTAGCCACACAAACACAGTCAGCTATCAGGCCCTGGTTAATCTCTGAGGTATTTTTCCCTTTTAAGACATAGCTTGTAGTTGCCTTTTTGTTTAAAAAAAGAAAAAAACACTGCAAGTTCCTAATATCACTCACCCTTCACAACACAGCCACCTCTCATTCTTTACTGGTACTTCCACCTTCAAGCCAAATCCACAAATGAAAACTTCACAGCCTTGACTGGAGAAACTGAGGCTTCTCTGGGCATGGCCTTTCAGAGCTGCACCTCATCAGGTTAACGAGGCTGCCAAGGTGCCTGTCTCCTGGGCTGATTAGCTGTGCTCTGACCTTTCCCTAGAGCTTCGATGGGGACTACAGAAGTGTAGTTCAGTATAGCTCTTCAGCCCCAAGTGGGGCTTTGCAGTTTAAAGTTAGAGTTGAAACCAGAAGGAGCCTGTATGCTATTTCCAGTTTGACTGTGGACCTTCTGATGGAAAAGCACTGTGTATTTCTAACCCTTGAAGTAAGGGCTAGGAGGATTTAAGTCTGAATCAGCTGTGAACCTTAATTCAAATCTGAATTTTGGCTCTTTGGCCTTTTTCTAATTAGTATTCTCTGTTATTGGCACAACTAAAAGGAAATGTGTTCTGCCACTGAAAGTAACTACTCGTTTGTAGTTTGACCTGCAAAGTCAAGAGAGGCAGCCCTGTATTAGCTAGGGAAAAATCAGGAGGAAACTCAGAGGTAGCGGGCAAAGCATAGTGCTGGGAATATGGTATTGCTGTGCTCTTATTTGTGTTATGGTAAGGCATCATTTTGATGTCACTGGGAAGATCAGTTAATGTCTCTGCACTTTCTTCTCTTGAAGATCTTCATCTTCTCCACGCTGAAGATAAGGTCACTACATGCAGCTTTTCATCCCTGCAGGGGATGGAGGAGGAATTGCTTTTTGCACAGAGCTTTGTAAACCTGCATTTTTAAGAACTATCTGCTGGCACCAAAGTAAGGAGCCGTAACACCCTACATCTAGGAAATTAGATTCTATTGACATCCCTGAGAATGTTCTGTCTGGCTTGAAGCTGTTCTTATTTACGTATCACCGCAAGCGTGTCTTGTAGCCAGCATTGTATTGTGGCCAATACTATTGCTATAGCTCTATAAATCTGCAGACACTCTGCAGTAGGAGTACAGCGCCAAAAAAATGCAGAGTTCCCTGCTAGCTTTCCAGTTTGGGAACACGTGTTAGAGTAATCCAGCTAGACAGATGTGGCATACTGAACACCTGACAAAGCCACTTGGTAACCACAAAGGCACTTCTGCATGTCTCAGAACCTAAAGGATTTTTCCTGCTCAAGTGTTACTGCAAATGACTGAAAAATAAACAGGAGACACAGCACGTTAGTATTGTTAGGGCCTACACTCAGAAGAGGTGTAGCTGGCAGTCACTGGGGCTGTCTGTGTGTTCTCAGTCTCTCTTTCCTTCCCTACCAAGATCAGCTACCAGTCTTACTTTCCTTTGTAGCATGAATTGGGTACCAGCATGCTGGAAGACTGCTTACTGCAGGAAAAGCAGTGCCTCTAAAGAAAGGAACAGGAGTCAATCCAAGCTGATGGGGCCAAAGGGGGTTTAGCAGTGCTGCAAGAGCCACCATCCCATCTTTGCAACAACTGCAGAAGAGAGCTGGGAACTCCAGGGATGCTCTTTCTTGGCACCCTCCCACGTTCTCAGCTGGCTGCTCCATTCCCGCTTGGTATGAACGAAAGAAACTCTGGCTTCAGATGCTATCCTGACTCTTTGCAAAACCCTGCAGTCTGGCAGGAAGGGAGGTGTTTTAGCAAGAGGAACTCAAATTTATTCAGTGCAATTCAGCCTGCTGGGGAGGGGAGCTCTTACAGAGCAGGTGGGAGCTTTACAAGGGTAGGAATACCTACAGTAGCTCTGCAGTGATAATTAGCAAGATGCCCAAAATCACAATCTGCTACCTCATAGGCAAGGCTACTTTGCCAGCCAGCACTGCCACCCACAGCAGCAACTGCAGCCATTCTACCACCTGCGACAGTCCAGCACCAGTATTGCTACCAGGTGAGCAAGTTTGTGCTTGCCATAATGTGTGACCGTCCTGCCTTGTTTGCCACACCATCTGCCAGGTGCTCCTCCTCCAGGTCACGTATTAATTGACTGCTGGATACTGCAGTCTGGTCCTTAGAGCTGCTGCCTGCTTGAGAAGATGGAAAGGGAAGAGAATGAAGAGTTACCAGAGCTGTACTGACACCAACTCTCCACATCATGTGCTGCAGCCATGGGATTTTGCCCTTAGGTTGGCTCTTAAATGACTGCTCAGCTGGAGTGGGCTACTGTCTGGCCTTGCAGCTCACAGTGCAGGAGGAAATCTGAAGAAAGCGGCTGTTCCACTGCTATGAGATGGGGACTGTGGGTTGTTATTATTTATATTGTGGTGCTGCCTAATATGTGCTGGGCACTTTCCAAAGACAGGGAGAAACACAGGCCGTGCCCTGGAGTGCCGTGTATAATTGAAAGAGCAGTCAGTGCATTATCCAAGCAGCAGCCTCTACGAACAAGCCATTCCTTCCATTCAGAGAATTGTTTGAGGCTGAAGGGAGTGCCGGGGATCATGCAGACCACCCCAGCTACTGCCATCGAGTGGGATTTATTTAATCTTTCCAGAGCGACAGCTAGAAGCTTAAAAGTGATTCCACAACGTCCCCTGACAGTTCATTCCAGTTGCTGTAACTCTTCTTGGAATTATAAAGTTTTTTCCTAATATTTATACTAAATGTTCCCTGGTGCAGCCTTAAGCCATAACAGCATTTTCTGTCATTTTACTAATGAGAGCATTTGATGTGTGCTCTCCCTCAGAACATCCCTTAAAGTATTTGGGCACAGCCAGCCTGTCTCCTCTGCAGTACGAACCAGCCCAGGGCTCCCAGCATTTCCTCACAGGCCACAGCACTTTTGTGGGTCAGTGCCCAGCTCCAGTCAGTTTGCCTGTCTTCATCTCAGCTTGTACCAATGAACAATTAAACACAGGAAACTCTTTCTCTGCCTTTCTTAATATGCACCGCATGGCCAGTGCTCTCAATGCCTCCAGCATTTGGGTGCTCTGAGCTCTTTGCAGACCATCATTTATGAAGCTTCACAGCCACTGACTCAATGTAGGACTCTCTAGTTATAATCGAACTCTTCTGTTACAGAAGCAGAGAGATTAAGTGGAGTTTCATAAGGTGTTTCAGCAACATAGTGGCAGAACTAAGCCTACAATCCAGAAATGCTGCAAATGGACCTCTAGGCAACATCCCACCATTCTGTTCTCACACATGTATCTACATGGGGCTGGAGGAACAGGCTGAGGTGATGTCCTGCTCACATATTCCTGGCAAATTAAATTCTTAGGCAAAGCTACATATTCCCTGAAGCAGATTCATGTGGTTATTCATGAACTGGGGAAAGGTATTTTGTTTTAAACTCTCCTCCTCTCTCATAGATAAGTAAAAGCTTATATGTTGTGGTCTCAGCTGTGAAAAGCAAATGAATTATTTATTGCAAATCTCCCTGGACAAAACTTTTCAAAACCATGTTCTAATCTTTGGTGCCACAGCTGAAGTTCCTGGAAAAGGAATTTGATTTCTGTGAACATTAGGTAGCTGTGCAAGGCCTTTTATTAGCATCTGGGCACCCACAATCATAACCCCCTCTGAAAATGCTGGCCATCATTAGCAAACTGGTTGAAGTGCACAGCAGGGGCCTGAATCCTCTGTTCTGGATACACCCACGTAATTGTCATTTCACCAAGAGGAGCCATGAAGGGCATAGATTACGTGGGTGAAACCAGGACTGCACTTACTGATGATTTCAGTAACATAGGAAGTTCCATCTGAACATGACGAAAAACTTCTTTACTGTGAGGGTGACTGAGCACTGGAACAGGTTGCCCAGAGAGCTTGTGGAGTCTCCTTCCTTGGAGATATTCAAAAGCCGTCTGGATGCGATCCTGGCTAATGTGCTCTAGGTGACCCTGCTTGAGCAGGGGGGTTGGTCCAGATGATCTCCAGAGGTCCCCCTTCCAACCTCAACCATTCTGTGATTCTGTGATTTATCTCAATAGAGACAAATCGGAGAGGAAAGAAAAAAAGAGAGGAAAAAAAGAAAAAAATAAGAGAGAAAGCAGGATACAAAGGCAAGATCTTTAAATAAGGATGTTTTGCAGGGTTTGCTCTGAGGCATTGGGTAGCCTTCCTTAACCCTGACTCAGAGAGCGCATGAATCTTCCTGACTTTAGTAGGAGAGAACTGTATTGCATAATGTTATTCTCTCTACATTGCTCTCTGAAATGCATGCATGGGCTTCATCGATGTTTATAGACCCTTGCTAGATTCTTCAGTAGCTCCATCCTTTCTCTGCAGATATCGTGTGAACAGGACAAAACTCCAGGAGGAGGGAATATCAGCTGGTTCAAAGTAGCATAGCTCTACGCACTTTACATCTTTACAGGTGATGATGGTCTCAGCAAATGGATGTGTATTCCTTCCAAAAGGACAGTAAATATGCTGTGGAAAAGTCTACAGCAGTGATCCTGGGTTCTGCAGGCTAACAGTGCACGTACAGAAAAGTATTCGCTTTTGTCAGTTTTACTTGTGTCTCTTTAGGTCCTGAATCACATACTAGGCAAACTTCTAGGGACTCAAGCAGGAAAAATCAGTGCCAGGGTAACTGGTATCACAAAACCTGATATTTCTTCTCAGCTTAGTACCAATGTGTCCCTGTAAACATTTTATACTGCATTTGGCCAAGCACCCGAGATGAATCCCAGTCTGGTCTTGCTGTCCTCCACCTACAGAAGCAGATCTAGGCATTTCCAAATCTAGGTGTCTATACAATGCAATTGCAAATCTACGTGTTTATACAGTGCAACTTTTCAGAATGAAATATACATCTCAGCACATAATGCCAAATATCTGAGCTGACCAAAAGAGATTGTGAGCCTTTAGAGAGGGGCAGCAAGCTGTTGTGACCAGCCACATCATGATAGCCATGACCACCATGACACTGATCAAAGGACAAATGGAAGATGCAACTATTGGTGTTCACTGAATACCCACTCTGAGGATGGGGAGAAAAGGAACCGTGCTGCCCATGGAGCCTTAGGGGTGCTGCACACGGTACAGCATGGCAGGACTCTCAGCATGGCAAGACAAAACAAACTGGTCATGCGGTCAGCATAACCAGCAGAGCTAACGTGAGTCTTCCAGTTTGGAAGAGGAAAGGATGCTGGGGTTTGGGCAGTCCCTGGACTAAGCGGTTCCAGCTGCCTTGCCATCATTTGCTTGGGGTTAAAGCTGACGGCTGCAAAAACATTTCATGAACTTGCTGTTCATTGCAGGATTTGTCATTCAAACTCCTGGGTTTGGCTGGACTTAGAGGAAATCACAGACTATGTTTCCAGCACGGGGAGTGAAATGAAAAGCCATAGCTAGAACAGCTGCTTCCTTCAGCCTCCCTGACCCCTCGGGTGGAGACCAAAGCAAGTCGCTTCCCCTGTTATGCTCACCAGCTTGAAGGGCAGCCCTCACACATGCTATTCATTCTTAATGGGGAGGAGGACCTCAGGTAAAGCTGGTGGAAATCCAAAAAATTTTTTAAAAGTGAGGTTTCAGCAGCTGTTTTCATTCTGCACAAGAATGAAATTGAGATGTGCATATCCTCCCCAGAAAATGAGTTTATCCTTCGCTTATCCTATTCCTATCTGAGCTGAGCGACTTCCCAGTTGGGCAGAGACGCAAGCTGTTGGAGCTCTTCCAGATCAGGCTACTGAGTTATTCTTTCAGTTTCTTGCAAGGGAGATGACCCAGTAGTTCAGAGCAGGGAGTGCCCACCCAGCTGTAGTATCTGATGCTGGGGGCTCTTCCCTTCTTCCCACCCCTCCAGCTTGCAAATAAGAAACTTTCCCAATGAAACATTGGCTGAAATTCACTTGGGAGAGCTGGTGGAGGAATGCTGACAAACGCTTAATGTGTGACTGGGCAGAGCTGGGAAATGGGCACTGAGATGTTCTGATGGGAGCATGTTTAGAAATAGCTTTAGGTATCTAGGGTACTTTAAGAGCAAATGGGAAAGCATGTAATGAAGTTTAACTGCTTCCTTAGTGGGTTATTGGAGAGCACGCAACCAAGCTGGAATAGGATGGGAATGAAACCCACATTCCCAATGTCCCAGGGCTCTATTTTCCAGATTGTCATTTCTCTCTCAAATAAATTGCATGTGACTCATATCTACAACATCTGAAGTGAACCACCATGCCCCAGTAAATGGAAGAATGTTTCCAGCCCCTCCGTGACCTAAAGTTCCTCAGAATTTCAGTCTCCCTAGAAGGAGAGGCAAAGGCAGACCATAAAGGCAACTGGACAGAAAGAGTACTCATATATCGCTGAATCCAGTCTCCTGCTATGCAGGCAGCCATGAGAGAAAATCTTTTCATACAATGATCAAATATCATCTCCAGGCTAAACATATTTCAGTAGAATATAAATATATTCTTGGTCAGTTCATACTCTTTTTTCTGTGCCAAAGCTGTTCTTCAACTTAAATACATTGAATGCAGAACTCTGGTTCTGCATTTTCAGAATAATCGAATCCCCACTTGGCCTCATCTTCTTAGGCATAATAAGAAAAGGTTCCTTCAACTTTTTCTTTAATTATAGCTTTTCTATTGGGATCAGCCTAGTAGACCATGTCATTCCCATTTGATTTCCTGCTTCTCCTCTTCATTGACAATTCCTACCATTCATGAAACTATTAAGATAGGTATCAAGCCTTTCTTTGAAGAATTGTACTGGTAACATCTCTACAGCCTTTTTCAACATTACCCTCTATCCTCTCCCCTTTAGCTTGCTCCTTTTCCATTTTTTCATTCTTGTAGTAATCTCCAACTTCTCCAGTTCAGCTAGTAATTCCCCATCATGGCCTTGTATCTTTATAGTTTCACTGAAGTCCAGACAGATCAGATATGCCACATCTCCTTTGTTTAGATCAGTTATCTTATCAAAGAAAACTGCGAGGTTAGTCAGGCCCGATTTACCCTTGATAAACACTTGTATTTTACCTCATTTGCCATTACTTCCTTGTCTTTAATTATTGTTTCCTTCAAAAAGTCTTGTCTGCTATTGAAGACTGACTCAGAGTTTTACAGTTTTCCAGATTGCTTCTTCCTTCCATCTTAAGTTTAGATAGTATATTTTCTGTTCTTTAATCACATCGTACCACCTTTGACTTGATGGTTCAATTAAAACTACTTTCTAATAAACTTGCAATTTCATGTGCCAGGTCTTTTCAGTATTTGAGGGTAGGGATTATTTGGTCCCCCAGCACAAGTCAATTAAGCAGCCTACGTTTTCCTTCTGTCTGTCTCAACTGTGGTCATTCCCATCAGCCATCCTGCATTTTTTGCCACATTCAGTATCTTCAGAAGGAATCTGTTTCATCTTTTTATCATCTCTGGATTTTAAGTTCTATTGACTTTATGCATAAGTAGATTGTGTGATGCATCCACTCAAAAAACATGTACGTTCACAATTTTCTGCATCAAATCATTGTCATTAGGCCTGCAGTTCTGATTCCCCTGCACTGCTACCTCAACTGCCATTCTTACATTTTCTTCCTTCTCCCTACCTTTAAAGTAAGATGGGAGAAAAGATACTCTATGTCCCCAACAAACTCCCTTTGCTGTTCGCTGGCTCATATGTGTTTAGCTCACCCCCAAAAACGTATATCAAGGAGAGAATGGAGTAATTCCTAGATCAAAAAGGGGAACCTGAATTCTGTTATCCATTCGGATGTTAGAAAGCAAAGAAAGATATTGGCTGCAGGCAGTGCCTTCCCAGAACACTTCTGGACTGTCCATAGGCAGTTCATTTTTAGCTCTATAAGTTGAGACCAATGTTATATTAGACGACTATCTGGTTTCAGCTATAGCTCTAAAGACGTCCATAAAGGGTCCTAAAGTGAGACATGTAAATCATACAGATTAGCTCAATCTCCTTGTTTTAATTCCAGCTACACGATCTTTGAGAACGCCCTGTCCTTTTCCCTGCTTACAAACCTTATTAGTAAGTGGCCTCCACTCAGTTCAGATGGGTTTGTTGCCAGATGTCTCTGCAGACAAGACTGCTTCTTAACCTCATTCTAATAATAAATACGAACACTGCTTTCACAATACCTTTCAGCATGGGAATTCAAAGTGTTTTAGATATGTTGAACATTTTAACAGGAGTTAAGAGTAAATTTTGCAGTTTGTTTCAACCTTGTAATAGCAGATGAAAATTAACCCTTGGAAGTGTATAAATATAACAGGATGGCTTTGTCTTTTCAACAGGTGACCATCTACAACCTCTAATGTGACAAAACCAATCTTTAATAAAGTTTTTCAAGTGAATCGTAATGCTGCTGAGACCTCCTTCAGCCAGCAAGGATGGCTTCCAGATAACAGATAACAGCAATCATTGAAAGCATGTCCAAGGGAAAGCATCCCCTTGGACTCTATGTATAGTAGGTTTATTGCTTTCCTGCTAGGTTTTACTTAATCTACAGTGAACCCATTAAATTGGTGTTTGCTCCCCAGGTATATCCAAGAGCTTCAGGGAAGAACAAGAACAGGATATCATACCACATAACAGGCTCACTGCTCTCTGCCAGGTGTTTCTACAGGTAACGGTCCTGTCAGCAGTGCAGCCCTGCCCCTGTAGCGATCAGGCTCTGAGTTCAACTGCCCTTAACACCACTGAGTCATGTAGTGAAGGCTTTGCTTCTTCAACATCATCCTTATCCTAAAGACTACATGAATTAGCTTAGGAAAAAAAAGTGTGATGGGAATGCCTCAGGAACCTCATGGCCCTCTTAAGCACTTGTGCTACTTGTGACTATAGGAGGTTATTGAGGTGCTGCCCATAGGAGAATGATTCTGTCTCCAAAGGAGATGTTCTGCAATGCTAGTGCCTGGAGTAGAGCCATCTGCAGGATTAAGTCCATCTTCACATAGCAGCTGTGCTTCACACTACATCCTGGTGAAGGAAAGACATTTTTCCAGGCAGAGTACGATGGTTCAAATCAACCAGCCAACTTCTCGCTGCTGGAGGACAACAATGCCTGAACAAGGGGGATTCAACACCCCTGACAGAAGCTTTTTGCACTGATCCAACATTCTGGAGACACTTCTAGTAATCTTTTGTGTGCCACAGAGTTTGAGATCAGGAAACTGCCTTTGTTTCAGAAGGCAAGAACATGGGAGCTCTAACCCATGATGTCAGCTGCAGAACGCCCAAGTCTTCCAGGGCTACTGGACATGTGGATGGGAGCTTGGAGGCCTTGTGAGCCCCAATTCAGCATGCTAGAACTACTTGGGAGCTGCAGACCCTTGTTGCCTTCTTGGCCTCCTGCCAATCATGCTAGAAACCAGGCAGAGATCCAGGGGAATTTTGCCTGTATTTCAGTGGGAACTTAATCATTTCGATGAAATAGGGTTTGTTTTCAATTAATCAAAACTTTTTGATGAAGAGACTGTTTTGTCAGAGAATTCCCAGAAAATTCTATCCATGATTCACTTTCTAGATCTCAGCAGTGAAACTCAAAAATCAGCTTGGATTCCCTCTTCCACCTCTGCACACAAAGCTCTTTAATAACCTTTGCCTCTGCGAAGGCCCCCCCCAGGGCACCTTGACCTTGCTGCAGATCAGTGGGACTGCAGAACATAGCAACCGTGGAGAGGAGGCTTGCTCTTTAAAATATAGCTGTGGTTTTGCTTCTCTGACTATCTCATTCCCTCCCTTTTGCTGCTTCATCACGTATAAGAAAGCCCTGAAACATTGTCTTCTCTTCCCTCTTCCCCCAATTTGTTTTTCAGTCCCAGAAATACACTGGAATGGCTGCTCTACTCTTCTTGGAGTTAGAGAATTGGCTGGAGAGCTCAGAAGTTCACAAGTGTTGGCAGCTGCCACTGTTTTGTCACAAGATCCTAATATTTACTGTTTGTCATACAGCTCCAGCACCCAGACCCATTTGATAAATACAAATTTTCATTTTTGCTTACATTTATTGTGTCATAGTAGCGGAGAAAGATGGAATAACTGAACAGTAAGATTGCGAGAAAAGAAAACAGAAAAAACTCCAGGGCTTATTCTCCTATTCTAATGAAGTAAGGTTTCAAAAGGTCTCAAAAACAGTAACTTTTTGTGCAACATGTGCAAATAAACAGATGGTGAGGGATAGAGACCCTGTTGGTTCGCTCTGAGAGGAAGGCTGTGGCAGGGTTCAAATGGTATTAGACATCAGAGAATTCAAAAAGGCACTCACCTGCAAATGTGACTCCACTAGGCTCTATTAGTTCTTCTCCTTTTCCATTTCATTATTTTGAACTCAGTCCTCCCATGTTAAGGAAGGCAGAGTCTCAATGTTTTAAATAGAGTCAGTAGTAGAGAAGGTGAGTGCTCAATTTCTTTTTACAATGGCAGATTGTTGAATTCTTTAATAAGCAAAGCTTTATGCTCAACTATTTATAAGACATTTAACAAAAGTTAACAAAACAAAAGACACTTAAAAACCTCTTAAAAATCGAAACCTGTATAGTTTGCACTTCTTTTCACTCCATAAAGGAGAGAAGGAAAAAGAGGCCAGAACCATTTTTTTCTTTAACATCATCCTATGGAAATACACAGCCAGCTCCATGGCACTAGTCAGCACAGACCCAATGCTTCACACTAGGCAAAGATTTGGTGCTGTGTGTTTTGCCTCTTGACTGTGGGAAAACACTACAGGATAAAAAGTGCTGGTGCTTTCCATTTCTTGCATTAATCCTTTCAGTCTGTAGAGTTATCATTGTCATTCATATAAAATGATAACAAACCCAGCCATCTGCTAAAAAAAACCCAGGCTGCTCATAAATCCACTGGTTCTCTTAGATTTAAGAGAGGGGGCAATGTTCAAAGCGAACAGGCTCTTATGCAATCTCAGTCTCCTCCCTGGGAATGCTGAAACCTTTAATCACCTAAGGAGGGGGGAGATGCACCCAGGCTGGGGAGCCCCTGGTGTCCATATTATTCCTCTTATGTAACATTCTGCTTTATTTGCTGATTGAGTGGGTTTTCTTTTTTTAAACTGAACTTGTCTCTCAGATGCCAAAAGAGCTTAGCAGTAAATTGTAACCCTCCCCAAAAGAAAAGCAAACCTCACCGGCAAGCAAAAACAAAACACCATCACAGACTGAGATTTGCCATCTAAAAATAAACAATCATTAACAAGAAACAACCCAGGAAAGAAGGTACAGCAAGCAATGGGCACCTGGCTGACACAAAAAATTAGGGCTAGCAAGGATGGACAGAAAGACAGAACTCCCTCTCTCTCCCACAGAAAGTGTGCAGCGACAACCCTGCTTGAATCACCTGCTAAGTATTTTCTTTGCCTCCTGCAGGGAAGATGTTTTATTGATAAGGCCTCTCCTAGCCTTCTGATTATCCCCATAGGGCAGTGCGAGATTTGAGGCTGGTCAGCTTGACCTCGTGTCTAGACAGTCTCTTTCATTGGCAAACACTCAGCACACCTGGGAACAGACCGGTGAGTCCGATAATGTGCAAAAAGGGGCAGGAGGAAACTTTAAGGGGCATTTGGTCCCAGTGTGGAAAACATGCATACACTGAGATGCTCACTTATGCTGCGCATACCACAAAAAGTCATTTTTTATAGGTGTACACACCTCGTATAGGTGCCCACTCCTGTCCACGCACCCAGGTTTGCACAGTCATTTTGACGTAATTTAAGCACCATCCATGCTTCTGGCAAGGACACAGGCAAGTGCAGCCACACATGCAGCAACAAAGATGCCTTTGAGGCATACGTACATCTGTAGTGACAGCGGGGCAGTTACCCCTCCCCATCTCTCAGTACCCGCCGCCCCGGCACTGACTTGGCAGGGCTGATTTACGCTGCGCGAGTGTGTGCAGGGCAGTGACACCACCCAGCACCTCCAGCCTTCTGCTGTGGGCCTGTTGCATAGATAGCTGAATTACTTGGGATATCCCTCTGCAGTTCACAATCTGAAGCTTAAAGACAAACAAAATTAGAGCGAGTTAACCTTAAAACAGAGCAGCTGAGGAACAGCTTTACCAAGCTGGAAGGGGAAGGAACCATATCTGCCCTCCAGTGAAAACTATAGTTCTTCTTACAGCACAGCCCCTGGCTTTATGATACACATATGTGTACATGCCCACTAATTTGCATGCTTGCATGCTAACGATCACTTATTTGCACACGAGAAGAGCTACATCTCATACTCTCCCCTCTTCCAGGGTAAAGGCACCCACATGCATCAGTGCTTGGACAGTCAGCTCTGCACACAGGGTCCCTATTCACCGGATTCATGTGCAAAAAGGAAAGGGTGGAGATCTTGCGATTCCCACAGGATAGCTAGGCCCTAGATTGCCCTTGTCATCTAAGGCTCACATGATAAAGCTGCTGTCAGCAGACCAGGACCATGCCAACTAATTTGTTGTCTTGGCCAATCAACACCCACAGGGCCCAATCCCTTTTGTGCTCTCCCTCTTTGAACTGGGCAGAAATCATCTCAGTGAAAACTTCTGGTATTTTTAGGCCAAGGCAGAGCTGCTTGAATGGCTCATGTCTGCTTCCCTTCTTGCCCTGTGGGAATGGAGCATGAAGAAGGCAGGGAGGAAAAGGCACGCTCACAGCACACTGTTTTGCAGCGGTCCTCAGCTGCCTGGGTACCACAGAGAGTCTGAGGGCACTTTATTCCCAGAAGTAATACAGACCTGAAGAAGCTCTACGTACAGGAGGAAAGGTCAGAGCCACCTTTGCTAAGAAGTGGCACCAAACGGCTGTGAACGGCTTCCCTCTGGTACGGGTTAGCAGCTGGCTGACTCAGCCAAACATCCATCACACAGTGAAACGCGATAATTGTCTTGATCTGTGCTCCCCAAACCTGCCAATTGTGGCCGTTGCCCACTGTTAGCAAATCCGACCCGACCCTCATTAGCTGCTCCCCACCCTTGGCTTTCCAAGGCACCTAGCACTGCAGTGTGCAATTAAGCACCCGCCATCAAGTTGCTTCTAGGCCTATTTGTCATCAGCAGCATTTGTTTGGGAATGTTTGTTAGGAAGCACATGGTGGCAAGGTCAGTGGATGTTGTTGGGGTTTTTTCTCTTGTGCCTGCGGGCCGGAGAGCTTTGTGCGTTTCTCAGTATGTTAAACTCAATTAGAAAAAAATAAAACAACATCAGGATAACTTAAAGCAGATGTGAACACAACAAGCCTGAGACCCTTCTGAGCACAAACACAGCCATTTCATTGCAATTCCAAAAGACTTGCTGGCAAGCCTCCCCTCCATGTCCTACATTCTTTCATTCCAAGGAAGACAAACAATTCAGATTGGAGCAGCAAGGCACGTTTTTCAAATAAACAGGTTCCCTCAAACAATTTTTGCCTTTGTGTCACCCCAAAACACACATTCCTCTCTTAAAGGATCTTTTGGTATGATCTGAAAGAGAATTCAGCTACTTTCTGGCATTTGTGTCACACCTTTCATGTAAGGAGCTCAAAACACTGTACTCACTCCGTGTGATGCTCTCACAAAACACTTCTATGCCTCAGCACTGTATCTACATGACCTGAAGCTACAGAGACAATCTGCAGCATTTGTGGTTGTTAAAGCCCGAAATCCTATGCAGGCCTTTGCAGCCTTTCATGGTTGGAAGGTGAAGGGGGACTAACTGTTGGTGAGTGAGGACGCATCCTATGAAAAGCAGGTTGCTTGATTGTTTCTGTTCCTCACTACATCCATGTTTTCAAAAGAAAAGGTAAATCCTGTTTTATCATACTGTTCTTCAGGGGCTCAAATGCAGGGCCTTTTTTGGACAGAAGTACAGTTTATAATGCACTGACTGATTCACTTGTTAGCTTGTCTTCATCTCTGTTATGTCTCTCCTGTACCCTTCAGTCTGGCTACTGCCTTGAGGGAAGTTGCTTGTTGCTGCCTTCTGGCTTCTACGTTTCATGCTTACTCTGCCAACTACTTTTTATTCTGGCTTTGGCTTCTGTGACTGCTTCATGGGTGCTGCTCCTGCCCTGCTCATGAGCTCACTAAAGCCTCCTTTTAATGGCTCCTTGCTTCACTTTGCTCCACCTGTCTCTTGATGGGGAAATACAATGCTTTGTTTTGGAGGACCTTACTATTTCAAAGTTTTGTTTCATGATACATTTTCCACATTCTTCTTCATGAAAAAGAACAGGGATCACCTCTGGAGAACATCAGGAGCAGGGGTGGAGACAATTCTAAAAACTACCTGGGATTTAAGACTGTTTCTCCTGGGTCCCCCACATAAGAGCAAACAAAAGCTAGACAGACTCAGCTTACAGCTGTAGCCTTCTACCCAGAGAAAGCTGAGCGTCACTACTCACAAGTGACTTCCATTTCAAATCAAGATTGCTCGGAAATATACTGAGCGGCCCTGTGTAGGCAACTTGAAGGGTTTCTTATGCTTTCCAGTCAGAGGCCATCTCGCTGCACCAGGTCAGCACTGGGCCTATCAAACAGGAGAGCAAGAAATGCCCCCTGCACAGGGAAAGGCTGAAAATCTCCCTCAGAACAAGCAGTGGAGAATTACCTTCTGTATACAAGAAAAACAAGAAGGTCTCTAATCTGTTAAGCAGCTGCATCTATTACCACTGAATCCAGGACAGCACTGTTGGAGACCCTGAAGAGTGAAACAAGGTATCACTGGCCGTGTTTAATTAAAATGGGGACCTGGAAAGCTACAAAAAGTTAAAGAATCTGTGCCCCAACCACAGACCAGTTCCTATTCATTACAGCCTGAGTCCTGCCTGTTTCTTCAGAAAGAGGATATCAGTGCTGATTTCCAAGGGGGAAGAAGTTTGACTGTGGGCAGATCACCTCGACACTAAATCTTTCAAGACAGGAGTCATCTCACCTAACTGCAGACGTCTATGAGATGTGTTAACAATACTTCCTCTGTGGCCAGTTGAGAAAGATACCAGCTCTGGAGAACAGTTAGTCTTAGGCAACTATGGTTGGATATAGGAAAAACTGCCATTTGAGAATGCATATCTCACACCACTGATGGCAGAAGCATAATCAGTTTAGGCTTAGACAGAATACTGCTAATTTTTAGATGTCTTAAGTTAGATGAGATAAACTCTATACTTGTAGACCGGACTTGGGGGCTACGGAAAGCCTTGAGAAAATAAATGTCCTTCTCTCAGCCATAGGCATGAACAGAACATCTCCTGAGTGATGCAATCCAGACAGAGGCCACTTTTTGGTGTTAGCTAAATGAAATCATCACATTTGAGTCTTTAATTCCCCCTTTCTGAACACAGGAAAAATCCAGATGTATGTGCCCGTCCTTCCCGCCTTGGCACTGTGCTCCCTGTGGCAGTGTCTAAACAATTCCCAAGCCCCTTGGCACTTGAAGAACACTAGGCAATGTTACTGAGTAACCTGCTGCTTTCCATTCTCTGATTCAAGGAAGGGGAGCAGACTGTTCTACAGAAAATAAATAAAGAGGGAATAAAATAAATTAAAGATGCAATGCCTTTTGCAATGTGGGCACAGAGCAATGGCTGGAGGACAAACAGCAGGTTAGTCCACAGCTGAACACTTTCCATTTGCACTGCTTTCTCCTCAGCTCCAACAGCTTCATCACAGGTTTCTAAGCTGGAGTAAGCAGTGTTGTTCTTAGTGGGACATGAGTCCACATGTGATGGTTGATGTAGTTGGAGCCTGGTGACTCCAGTGGAAGGGGGAACACAAGAGGAATGAGAAGGCCTTCACAGCCCACCTCTTACAGGAGGTGCGTTGTTACATCCTGTAAGAACAGGAATATCTACTTCAGCCTCCTGATAGGATTTGCATGTTCTTCATGAGCGTAATATGGGAAAATATGTATGTACAAAAAATAAATTGATCATTCCAAATTATGATCTTTTAAGAAATCTTTAAACCTCTGAAATCTTTCTAAATCTCTTTACAGGATTCTGTACTTCTCACAGTAAGTTCCTTTGGTTAATTCTGCCACTGAGTTAAGGTACCCAGAGGAGAAATAAAAAAAGCTCTAGTTGAAAAACATTTTTGAGTGCTGGACTTCACAGGACCTGAAAAATCAAGGGACAAGCATCCCACATCAAGGACAGCTGCATAAACTTCCTGAGCACAAGAAATTAATCATAATAAAAGGCCTTTTTTTTTTTTTTAATACAGTTAGGTACCAAAGATAAAATGGTTATTTCCCAGAATTGTTCCTGTTTGGCACGGCTCCTGATTGCTTAGACGAAGAAATTTTATTATTTAGCTTTTCATAACCTCTACCCTCAAAATCTGGGGAATGTCTTACATGGAAAATACAGAATGCACTAAAATTGCAAGCATGCCAGGCTTTTGCATTCCCTGACACCAATATTCTTTCCTCCCCTTCAGCAACTCACCCTAGGGCCAGGCAAGCAGCAGTGGGGTGAATGCTGCTTCCAAGATGCCTTTTGGCTAGAAGGACTGAAAGTTGGATGAGCAAAGCAGAGCAAAGCAAATTGCTACCTAAGTCTATCTGTATCTGTTTCTACTTGCACAGGATGGTAAATTGTGATTAAGAGATTCAGGTTTTTCCTAAATTGATTTATGTTTCAGATCCCCCTACCTATAGTGCTTGAAAGCTACTTGCTGTCAATATACACTATGTGATGGTCTCTAGAGGGTTCTACTACACAAAACCATGGCTCCGCTGTGCTGTACAAACAGATAAGAAATGGGAGCTCATTGCTTATTGTCTGGAGATAGCTCCACAGAATGACTTGGGAATGTCGGCATAAACCTGAGTAGCAAATGTCCACCCACAAACCAGGCTCTATTGAAACTGGTGGACAGGAAGTGGGAAGGAGCAGAGGAGAGATGCCCTGCTGCTGCCTAAATACAGTAGAAATACAAAGACTGCAGTTCTTTTACCAGGCCTTTGCTCACTCTGGATCTTCAAGCAATGGGGGAACGAAAATAAAATGAGAACCAGGCAGAGGTGAGTTCAACCCCGATCAGGCTGGGCTGTGGGAACACAGGCTGGGCAGCACAGCTTGGGCCTCACCGATGACATGGGAGCACACATCACACCAGCTGGTCCTAAGGAGGGAAGGAAGCGGGGAAGCTCTCTCCATCTCCTCATCTGCCACAGATCTATGTCTAGCCTCATGCTGTAACTGTTGTATTATTTCACCACTTGCAAACTTTAATCCTACTTACTAGCCTGTCCTGTAAGCTGTCTGCACAGAAAATAAATGTTAGTGACACACTTGATCTGCAATGGCCTTTAACATCAAAAATGAACATAAAACTATTAAGTGCAAGAGGAGAAACAGGTATGTGGAGAAGGAGGAGGAATTGTGGCTCAATTCTATAGGGTATTCATTCAGAGGAATAGTCCCTTTGAAATTATCATGCAAATCTGGAGGCTTTTCAGCAATTCTAGCTAAATCCTTTGAGTTTGTGTACATGAAGAGGTTAACCTGGATTACAGGCATATGGATTAAAAGCAGAACAGTTATTCCTGATTAATTCACTCTGTGGTTGCTCCTATTTTGGAATAAAAATGCAATCCATCCCCAATCTGGATTCAGTTTATTAAGGGTAAGCCAGCTTTTTCCAGTTAACAGTGTTCATAGAGAAAATTAATTGGGAATAGCCAGAAAACACTTAACATGCAGCTGAACCTTTACTAATTCAGAAAAAACACATAAAATGTGGTATATTTACTAGGTCAGATTCAGGTATCAATTATACCATTAAAAAGTTGAGGTTAATTCTGTTTTCTTCCATGAGCCAACTTTTGAGCTAATCCAGTGTAACCAAGATAAGAATCTAACCACTGACTGTAGAGGATGTTTTTCCAAGAATTGAAAAAAAAGTATAAGCAAGCGTTTGGAAACTGATTTGGGGAGAGTCATTCAGAAAGCAAAGGGGGATAGGACTGACCTTTTATTTCCATGTAACTAGACAATAATTTGTGATTTGAAAGGAAAGATTCAAGGGAGGAAAAGCATCGAAGATCTTGAGTTGGTTGTAACTTTTTCAGCTGGAATTTGCATTTGCTCTGTTATAACAGACGATGAAATGTTTTATGAACTTTTTCTAATGGTGATGGAAACTGTAGAAAATCTGAACAATGCACCAGCCAGGAGACTGAAAGTGCAGAGACAGCCTCGTGCTGGCTGGCTTGAAGAGCCTGCTGAAGGGAACATTAGAGCAAACCTAAAGACAGCCAAAATCTGAAGCTAAGATACCAGCAAACTACCTGTGAGTTCAGGAATGCTCTGGGGCCTAAATGTGCAACTACACAGCAATGCCTTGCTGCGCTGCAGAGCTCTTGGAGGAAGCACTGCCTCAGCACGTGCCTTCTGCTCAGGAGTAAAGCCTGTCCAGACTACATGCTGATTTGGGTTTCTATAAAACATTAGTTTCCCTCTGCTGCAAAATTTAGCCTCCTCCAAAGGGGAGCATAGCAACTTTTTGAATGCATATGGCTACATGCCAAGGCAGGCAAAGACAAAACCTAACGCAACATTATCTAGAATGGAATAACTGGTCCTGTAGCAACTCATTCAGGCAAACTCCAGCAAAACATCTTCCCACTCCTGCCCCATAGGCAAAACTTTCACCTATCAAATTCACATCCCCTTTACACCACAAACTGTTTCAGTCACCAGGCCAAAAACATGCCTCGTGCAACCAAGCTCAGAGGGGCTAATCCTAAAAAACACATTTACAAATCTCTGTGCAGTGGATGAAGAAAGCAGGAATTACCTGACTAAAAAAGTGAGCAGCAACAAGGGAATCTTAAAACGCTGGGAGTTTTGACTCAAAGCACCTCTAAAATTTCTGCTGTCACTCTCAGGCTGCCTTACCGTCATGTCCTACAAGACTTTGGAATTGGTAAAAATATACTTCAATTTACAGATTGCCCAGGTAGGTGGCAGGCAGATTAGACCAATAGGTAGAGTGACTGATTTGAAAAAAAATTAGGTTCTTTGGGTGACAGACACCATATAACCATCAGTCACTGTTAGTTACTACAGGTGAAGCACAGCAGGGTACACAGAATAGGGCAGGAGGGGGCCCGTCACCAGGCTGCGAGTGCACAGAGATGCCAAGCTATAAATATGCTGATATATTTTTACATTTGTTATGGCAAAGTCAGGGTGGTTGTTGTGATGCTGGGATGTTGCTGGGGCTGTTTCCTAATTATAATTAGATTCTGTTACTTTTCCAGTGACATTATCAGAGACCCAGTCATGTGTGCTTGCTTTTAAATGCTACTAATTATTCTGGGCACAAGGGAACTCCTCAGGCAGGGGGGATACAATTCCAGTCCCAGGAGCACCTCCTTCCACTGTCTGATGGTGGGTACCGTTCTCTGTCCAGTGCCCTCACCTGTTCGCCGCGTGTCCGCTGGGACATGCTGAAAGATGCTGTGACTGATTTTCTGAGCCAAGCAACTATCCAAAAGCACACTTTAGGGGGTGCCGGCAGTCTCTCTGCAGGTGCTCTTGCCTTGCCCTTGCTCCCTGCCCTTACATGCTGGTGCCCTCATGTCTGTTGGGTTTTTTGCACCTGTGGATTCAGGGGCAGGATTTGAAAGCAAATGTACTGGAGCATTTTCAGAATCCAAAAATAAATGACACCTGTCATTATAAATGACTAGCTGAAGCAGCCACGCTTGAATGTCCATGCCTTGTCAGAGCGCCTGATGCTGAAAGGGTTTTTTGCTGTTGCTTGCGGTACCCTTGCTCTGCATTCCACAGATGCCAGTACGGGAACCTTCCCAAACAAACTGCTAGGAGCCGTGCCCAAGAAAACCAGGATGCTGGGCTCTGCTAGTGAAGTTGATGTGCAGAAAGATTCCAGTGGAAAAAACTGGAGGACTTTCCGGAGCAGTTTCTCACCTACAAATCCACGGGAAAGTGGAATTAAATGATTGGAATTGACAGCTAGGGAGAACTACGCTTGCTCTGTTTAATCTTGCTTGTAGGATAACACAACCAAGGCAAGGGCAGGAAATAGCCCCTCACATTGATACAACTCTCTGGGACTTTTTGTTGGAATGATACACTACCAAGGACATTTTTGACACTAAACAAATAGTACGAAGAAACTTGAGACAGTTCTGTAGAAATGTACAAATGCTCCCAGAAGCCTTGGCCATGCAGCGTCTGATCAGGTTGGGTGGATGCTCAGGTGTCTCCATGTGTACTTCACCTCTTTGACCCCACAGCTAGGAGATTCTGGTCACTGCACATGAGCCATTCCCAGGATGCCTCCTGCGTTGTGCAAGGCCTCCTGCAACTGAAACGTAAAGACTCTTGGTCCATCAAACCTTGCTAACCTCACTGTATTCACAGAGATGTATCCTTAGGGTTGAGGCATTCCTTTATACTTGGATCTGAATGAACTGTTGGAGCAATAGAGGAAAAAGACCTTCAAGGTCATCCATAGTATAACTTTTATCAGCTGCAGGCTGTTCCTTACACTGTCTCCGTGTGTGTGAGAGGAAGAACAAACCGACCTGACTCTTTCATCCAACTTTCTGTAAAAGTATTTATAGTTTTCCCTAGCTGCACTGGCTTTACGTCCATAAAATAATGGTATTAGTGCCCAGCCTGTGTCTCCCTTTGATTCAGCATCAGTCCCTGAGTTCTGCTTTCCCTTCTACAAACAGTTCTTTCCTCTCCTGATGGCGATGCCCTTCTAACATTCGTAGGTTGTTTTTAAGTCACCTTTTAATCATCTTGTAGAGCTAGGCTGCGTATACTTAGCTCCATTAACCTTACTTTATTTAGCTTCTATGCTGCAAGACAAGATGCTTCCATCAAATAACCCTTTAGCTTACCCAGTCTGTCTGAACAGCAAATTACCCTCAATCTGAGGGACCAGTCACCTCTGGAGACCCTTCTTGGCAACCCAGTAAGTGCTCCACAGGCAAGTGTGGGCCTGCATGATGGAAGATAGTATTTCATCCTACTTTACAGCTTTGAAATGTAGGAGACAATCCAAAAGAATCATTTTTGCTTTTAAGAACATTATATTCATCCTCCAGATCAGGAAACCTAATTGGCCTGGCGGCTCTGACAGCATTTTCTCTTGGGAAAAAAAGTTCTGTTGCACTCCTTCAATGTCCTGAACTTCTTAATCCTGATGCCAAACGCATTTCTCTGAATTAATAATATTGGTAGAATGAAAAGACTTTCTTCTGTGCTTCAGACTTCTCTCCCAGGATAAATCTTTTTGGAATTTGCTTTATATATTGTGCTTTTGAATGTTCTTTTCAATGTTGAAAAATGACTGTGTGAGAATGTCGCCTTCTCATTAGCAAAATTTACTACATATTTTCCCCCATTGTTACCAGTACAGCTCCAGCAGTGTTAACAATGGGAACCCTAGAGCAAATGGTCTGGCACCAGCACTTGTCATCTATGACTGGTCAAAAATGTGTTTGAAAAGTGGTTTTGTGTTTTTTAAATGTGCTTGTTTTCAGTAAACATTTGCAAATGAAATTTTAAATTTAAAAATACAATTTTTAGTTATATCTTAATCAGGAAAATATTGTTTTTCTTGTTTTTTTGGGGAAAATCTATGGTGATGAGTAAAAGAAAGTAGGTTTTCTACTCCCTTGCCTTTTTCTTGACTAGACAGAAGAAATTAACCAAAAAAGACCAGGAGTGTATGATTTTCCTCATCAGAATGAAATTAGGTTTTTTTTTAAATAAAAAATTTCTAACAAAATGCAAAAAACAAATCATAAAACTTTCTGGTGTCTTTAAAAAAGTTATTTGGGAGCATATTTCTTTTCTTTGTAACTCAGACCAGGGTCAGTATAATATACCCCATCATGACAAGAGTTTGCAAGCAAGTTTTCAAGTCTCCACGAAGCTCTCACCACTGTAAGTAAAAAGAGCTTAGCTAGATTCAGCAGTGGTAGGAAATGTTTAGAAGATGGTTCTAGCACTGGTGGAACAAATGTAACGTTTGTTACATAATTCTCTGGCAGAGGCTCTGCAGGAAGCCAGAATGGTCTCCTTTAATATTAAAACCTAGGAACTTGTGAAAGCTGCTTCGACTCATTGGAAACTACTGCCTCTGTTTTGCCATTTGGGATTACCTAGATCTCCTTTGTTACCACAAGTCTTTGCTGTAACCAAAACACAGCAAAAGCACATGCTCAGAAATCCTTCAGCTGTGCCTTCCTACAGCCATGGAAACAGTTTTGCACGCCCAGGACAAGGCAAGGTGGATAGGTTTTTTTCTGTGATCTGTCACAAAGTCTATTTGTTTCGCTCGTGAATATACAAATCAGGATCTTGGATGGTGGCACTGCTGTTTTAATTCAAAGCAAAGGTCACACCTGGGCATGACCTGAACTTCACCAGCTTCCCTCAGTGAACTGCTTTTTTTTATACTGTTCTCATAATGAATTTAAGTCATCAGCTGTTAATACTTCTGCAACCCTCCTGCTTCCTTCCTGGTGTTAGACTAGGATTCAGAGGACCCAGTTAATACAGCTCTATCCAATTTAAGAAGGGGATTTGGAAGCTGAACTGGGTCGCTTATTGGCTGGTTCTGAATCTGAGCCTGGACTAAACCGTGTCCGAACCTTCCATTGGGTCAGACTGAAATAACCTGAGACGCGTCAGGACACCTGAACAAAAGCCCCTCTCTACTTTCCATTCCCTGGGCGGCTTTGCATTCCCTGGGCGGCTCTGAAATGCCTGCGTTTGTATAGGAACCGCTCCACTGACAATGCAGCCTCTTTCATTTGGTGCTGGCATAAAGTGATATTATTAATAGTCTGTGATCTACTGTGCCTTTCATCTGAGGATCTCTCCCAGCATATTTCAGGAGGCTGAATCAATTTTCAAAACACTCCTGTGTAATACTATCCCCGTTTTACTGGAAGGAAAACTAAGGCAGTGGGAGGCAATTTTCCCAAGGGTTCATTGGTAGAGTCAGAAATAGAGCCCTGGACTCGTGCTGCAAATATAGCCTAAACTCTCACCCCATGGCTGAAAACTGAATGCAGGAGTCCCCCCCTTTAAATGCTAAACATACACCTTCTGCCTAGGGGTTTATGCTTCTGACACGCTGCCTGTTGCCATGGGAACTGCAGTTCAGCTCTCTGGACCAGGCTTCAGTTACATCAATGCAAATCATGGGCAAATTCATTTAAGTTAATGGAGCTACTCCAGATTTCCATGTGGGAGGGGGGGATGCAGGCAGGATCCGTCCCTCTGGATTTGATATGAGATAGAAAAGATGGCAATCTATGAGTGTGGGGGAAAAAATCTTTGTTCGTTGAGGGGGGCTAGGGAGGAAGGATGAAGGAAGCTGCAACAAAGGTATAAAAGGTAAATCTGAGACCTTGACTTTACCTGGGGTGAAAGGACGTTCTTGGACCTACTTCTGACCATTATCAGTAGATGCTCTTAAAGATCCCAACAAACATACTGCTGGTACTGCACTGAGCAAACACCAGGTTCATACGTTTGCTGAAAGAATAAGGGATGGTGAATAATGGAGACCGAGGCAAAGGGTCTACAAATAGAAAGTGGAAAGAACCAGTTTTCGGGGATCTGCTTGCTGCAGGGCCTTGCAGGGGGGCAATAGGCTGCAGTGAGTCCCCAGGATGCGTTGCTGTGGCCTTTTTCTGGAGGAGAAGGGAGTGCCTGATGGAACAGGGCAGCCACCTGAACAGACAAATGCTTTCTTCTGCGTCTGCCACACCATGAGGACTGCTGCTGCCCAGGAGATGGAAGAAATGTGGAAGGTGAGAGCTGAAGCAGACACCCCTACTAGCAATAGTAACCATTGCCCATAGCTTCCTCATGACCTTGCAGCCGCTTGGCTCTCTAGATCAGACCGCAAAAAGCAGGCTGACCCAGCCAGTCCCCCCTCCCCAGTCATACACCGCTGTGCATGCAGTGAGAGATGGAGGCTGTCCACTTGCACAACTGCAAGAGGAAGAGTATGGTATATTGCAGGGAGGGGTGTCTCAAAGATACGCAGATTGGCCAGCTGGCACTTGTGCTAATGCACAAAGTCTAATTTGAGATGAATTCCTGTGATACTGGAAAGCAAACCATCCTGTGCCCAAAGCTGAGGAAGCAGCTACTGTTTCATACAGTTCACACAGATACTGGAAATATCCTGCTATAAAGCTCAGTCTTTCACACTGCCATGGCACATGCTATTAATATTGGTGCCAAACACTGGACCTCAGACACTGTAATCCTCAATTACTTATTTACTTGTTTTCATGAATTAGTACTCAAAACTTCCCAAGCAGCTGGCCATGCAGACTAGATTGTTGCTGACCACCCAAAGGAAACCCTTTGGATCAGGTAGATTCAGTATTCAGAGAAGGTGTTATCACCCTGGCAAAACTGATGCAGATTTCCTGTGAGTGGAGACTCCTGAACACACAAGAAAGAGATGGGAAGCTGATGAACAGCAAGGTTTGGCACCATCTGCTGTTCCTTATGGTGAAAAATCCTGCAGAGCTTTCAGATCTGTTTGGATGTTTGCATGGCAAAGGTTGTTCTCCTGATCTGGGGGTGAGGGCACCTGGCAGTGAATCTGGACAGTGGTAGGACTCAGCACCACTTTGGAGGACTGCAGCTGCCATTCCAGGGGGACATTGCAAGCTCAACCCTTGCACACTTACAGAATCACAGAATCACAGAATGCTTGAGGTTGGAAGGGACCTCTGGAGATCATCTAGTCCAACCTCCCTGCTCAAGCAGGGTCCTCTGGAGCATATTTCCCCAGGATCACATCCAGACGGGTTTTGAATATCTCCAGCGAAGGAGACTCCACTACTTCTCTGGGCAACTTCAGACGATGCAGTATGAAAATCAGAGCTAATCAGTCTAAGCATAGGACCCTACTGACATGGTGACTATGCCAGCACTCCTAAATCTCCCAAAGCTGGATCTGGCTCATGCACAGTCAGCCAGGCCAAGTTCTGTATACCTGAGATTTCAAAAACCTCAGGATTTCTCGCAAAACAAAAATTATTCTTTTGTCCACCTTGAAATATGAGATCAATACTCAGATTCAGTGGCTCACCGCATGCTAAAATTTGGATTTGGTCCCAACCTTTCTTCATAAGCTTGGCTGAGATTCGAGTTTGTAAAGAAACCCCCTCCTATAGGTGAACTTCACGTGGGTTCAGGCTCAAAGGTGAGCGCCTTCCAGATCCTCCATTGGAACTAGCCAGCAAACAAAAGATGACCAGATAAAATACAGAAACAAAGATCCCATGTTGCCAGCATTTTGAGTTTCTTAGCTCCAGTTCTTGGAAAGATATGAACCCCAACTTTCTTTTTTTCTTAAATAATTTTCCAGTCCACATGACTGTGGAGAAAGCTTGAAAAAGCAACTTCAAACTGAGTTGTCATAAGACTAATAACAAAGCATGCTGTTAAAAAAAAGCCTGCCGATTTTTATACACATTACATCTCACATTTTTGTGAGGCCCAACACATAAGATTTAAATACTTGCAGTCTAGTATAATACTAGAGATGCCATTACTACGAGATAGCAATACCTATTCATGTAGGATAAAGTTAGTAAGCCAAATTCTGCCCTTAAGTTACACCATGTTAGTCTCCAAAACAACCATCTCCTGAAAAATTTACACTTGGAGAATGGACCTTCTCCCCTGACTTAGGAAATCTAGCTACTCTATTTGGTTATAATAATTTGAAGAAGTAAAATACTTACAATGAAAGGCAAAAATTCTCAAAATTTGAGTTTGCTACTTCCATTAAAAATTCACAAAACAGACAATCACATCACAATTGGAAGCATACTTTGTAAATCACTGCTTGAAAAAGGACATTGCTCCAGTAAAAATGAGATTATTTCTAAGTTTGGTGGAAATATCGAAAAATATGAATACGGCCATTCCCAGATGATCAAAATATGCTCATTGTCTCAGAGATCTCAGAAGAGAGAGATTTGAAGGATGACAGTCACTAATGTTGCCAGAATGAACTTCTGCTAATGATTTTCAAAGAGCTAATTCTGCTGTACACTATAGACAGTGGCTGTAGAGTGTGTAACACAAATAACCTGGGTTACTAGGATGAGCTAGTATTGCAAGTCTTCTATATCTAAGACTGACAATAAAAATCCTTTGGGTCTCTGTTTTATCAGTAGGTCTTGGAAGTGGAAATGTATCACAGTACATGGGAAAGGATGAGCAGCTAATGTCCAAACCACATAGTCTTCTAATTTCAGCCTGTGACCATGTGCCTATACCAGAATATCTCACAGGGCATCGTTCTCCACCCGTCATGGCTGCCTGCAGAAGTTGGAAACCAATGCAGTAATGCCAATCCACTGGGCTCAAATTATAAAAGGAGCTTTGCAAAGGCAGAAAGTATCAGAAGACGCAGTTTGATCCCTCACCATATTCCAGTGACTTTACCAACGTATTTAACATGGTTTACTTTTGTGGACTTTGTCCTGAGATTTTTTTAATTATTGTTTACTGCCATTTTTCAGACTATGCAACTCTGTTCCAGTGGCAGTTACAATAATGCTCTGAGCTGAAAAGGATGGAAGCTGAAAACTTCATGTCAGCTAAAACATATATACAGTAGGGTTTGCATAAATGAACTTTACCTGAAAAGTCAAACGTGCATGGCATATTGGGATATGCAAGTCCCTGATTACCTCTCTCTCCTAGGTAACAAGATAGACAGACAAAGCAAAAACATCCACAGATGAACTGGGTCCTAATTACATGATTCTGCCAAAGCTGAAGAGACATAAAAACGAAGCAACAGTAAATTATCTCAGTTACTGCACAAAAATAGAAGAAAGCGTTTGACTGTCATGTTAAATAGCATGGCTTTGACTTGCTAGAATTGGTCATCAGCCTGTTTTGCATATCTTTTTGGCTTTGAGGACTCAAACTTCTTATTTCCCCATAGGCAAAAAACTGCCTGTCCTGCTGCTACGGTTCCAGCATGCAAACTGCACCCACCCGCTGAAAGGCCATGCCCTGCATCTGTGCCATGCAGTGGAGAACCATGCAGAGATCCCTAAGCTAGCTGAGACTTGACATGCCAAGCTCACACTGTGGTTTAGCATGGGTAGACCTAACTCTGGCGCCATGTAGGCATGCCATTAGTCGTCTTCGAAGAAAGTCCTCTGTAGTGAAAAATCAGGTTTAGATGAAGTAAAGCAGGCCCCCAAGCCAGTCTATAATCCATGTGCTTCCAGGGAGGAGGAGGATGCTGTGTAACACAGATGCGCTGTTGAATTCCACATGAATTTCCAGTGAGACCAAAGTTTGGATAAACCTACTAATCTCCACACACCTCTGTTTTCTCATGTAAGAAACCAAGATATAAATGCTTCCTTTCCTCACAGAGAGGCCACATGGGTAAATCCACTTTCACTCCAGTAGCTATAGGGACCAATTGCCAGAAGTGACAAAGTCTGTAAGAAATTCACAATGCTGTTTCACAAGCATTTGGTCTTGCTAAATTAACCTTGGGAATAAAACATAGAAATAAATGGCCAAAATGGGGAGAGTTAAAATCCTAGTGATTAAAATGACATCAAAACATGAATCCACCAAGGAAGGAACAGAGCTGCCCATCACACAACAGCTATGCCCTGCTCTCTTCCTCTGGTGCAGAGCCTGACCTACTTGATACATGTTCCTGCACTAAGGCCCCAGCACTAAGTATCTTAGACCCCTCAAATCGCATTCCAGATTTATAATTGCAAAGCAGCTGTCAGCCTTGAGCCCTGCCATCGTATCTCCCCATCTGTTCAGCCCATCTAGCATTACAGCAGAGGACAGCATGAAGGCTGAAACTGTATCGTACATGAAGATAGAACCTGCTGCACTACCCACAAGGCCCGATGAGATCACTTGCACTTTCATGGTCTTGAAATCTTCCAGGCTTCACAAGAGTAGTGGGCAGAGGCCGATGAGAAGAGAGGAGAGAGGACACAGGCAGAAGGATCAAATTCTGCAACATGACTCTGGCAGCTGAGTCAAAAAGACAGACATCCCCACCTTCACTGGGGAGGAGATGTCTGACTCCAGGCAGGGCTTGAGGATCATTTGAGATTCCCTCAGAGGAAAACCTGATACTGTAAGTTTTCCCAGACCCTCCCCCTTCACACCCTTTCATATTAACTCTTTCTGTAGAAGCTGATCTTACACAATCTCAAATCATCTGACCTGAAATGCATACACTGAGCAAAAGCTTCTCCTGTATTTGTGGGCTATTGCTTAGATAGTGCTTTGATGGGGGAGTACTTGCCTCTGAGTCAGATTAAACAGTGCGCCCAGTCCTATGGCCTTTACCACCAATATTGCCAAAGCTCCAGAAGGAAGCTAATTGTTTTTTGGTCTAAAGAACAACTATGGAAGTGTGGTGGAAGGACTTCAAGATTTGCCTCCAGCTGAACTGCACTAATACAGTATCAAGGGAACATACCACATTTCATCCAGGAGCCAGAAATGATTAGGTTTGTTAGCTTGCCAATACTTAGTCTATGGTCAAGCAGCGTATAAAGTCCCGATCCCCTGACTCCCAAGGCCCCACATGAACTTTTAGATCCTCCCTAACCCCAAGACCTACTATGTCCTCAGAATGAAGCCACTGTAAGCAGGCAGCAGTTGCTAAGAAGATGTGAGGAACAAAATAAGGTGCCATTCCCTTCTCAGTGAAACTGAAGAAATGTGGTGCTGACCTCCTAGTATCACCTACGCCAAGTAACGGTGCTGGCAGCTCTGCACTGAGGTCCGGCGGTCCTTGTACTGACAGGCATGTTTTTAGCAAACACGTTCAGAGCTACCAGGGTCACTTCCCCTATCCTGCCTTACCACTTGGGCTCTTCCCCCTTTCACGCTGCTGCTCATGCCTTCAGCTGACCTAAGACCCGAAAATGCTCTCAGGGAGAGCCAAGTCTTCCCACCTGACCTTCCTGAGGATTTCTGCAGACTGGGTCCTACCCAAGGGACAGGCACACCCATGGACGTGCAGCACCTCACTGACCGGAGCTCCCCACCCCACGCTCAGCATTTCTGGGATGCTGGGTGACCTGCCGTGGCAGCGGCGCCCGGAGCCACAATCTGCTCTCCGCAGTCCGTGTGAGATCACATGTTGCCGGAATAACTGCGCCTCAGCGCCCTTCTGTGTGCCTGCGTGCGTGTGTGCGGCCCCGTGCCTGCGAGCGCCAGGCTCCCACATGGCAGCAGACTGGAGGCAGGAGCTAGCGGCTCACAGATTCCTTTTCTGGCAGAGCATGGATGGGGGAAGGGACAAGCGCTGTTTGTCAGCCCACGCCGTCACACTGAGCCCCAGCCTGGATAAGCCGAACCTCTTAAAGGCACAAAATGTGTGTGCCGCCGGGACCCACTCTGCCTTAACTCCCCTGGACCAGCTGGCGTGAGGGCAGCTGCAGGTTCAGCAGCTGGGGCAGAAGGGCCGGTGACGCACAGTGCTATATCTGGAGATCTGCTTTCGCCTTCTCTGTTTTAACCTCTGAACCTTTGGGCGAGATCTGAGGGCCAGATCCGGAGCTCCAGGCAGTCCCTCCCAGGATATCCTGCATTTCTTACAGACAAACTCCCATTGATTTCAGTGGGATGTTTGCTAATAAAAACTTCAGGACTCCAAATTTTGGCCCTCTTTAGCTTGCCCTGATAGCTATAAGGGAGGAGTCTGTATGGGCAGGTACGTATACACGAGGGAGTGGCTTCTGGTAGGTCTAGTGCCACTCTGGGATGGACCAGTGCTACAACAGCAATGGTGATGGCTATCATCAAGAGTGGGCTCAAGACATTGCTGACTGGCAAACCGGGATGTATGTCATCACTGCGACCGGATGCAAACGAAGCACACGTTGCCTGAGGGCTCTGTCCCTCGAGGACCTCCTTTGGATCCAATCTGGAGTCATGTAGTCAGAGGTGTCAGCCAGGACTTTTTGTTTGGGATAAAGAAAACCTTCTCTGCAGTTTACCTGCGGTACTATGCCATGGCTACAGTTTGGTATTTTTCACTCTGGAATACACTTCCTCCCTAAGTACACATGGGCTTATTCAGAAGCTTTTGCTACCTGTACAGGATAAAAATACACCACAATAAGAGGTGTTTGCTTTCCTGAAACCCCTAAGTTAAGCCAGGTTACTGGTGGAATCCCACTTCTGACTCAGGAGGTCTCTAAATCTCAGCTTGCTGCAAGGCTGGAGGGCTACCATGCAAAGAAATCATGCTGTACTTCTAATCTTATGTATCCACCACTGGCCAGCACTAAAGGCAGGATACAGAGCTATATGGACTTTTAGATTGGCCTTGTAAGTCTGTTCTTATAACAAATAAAGGAATATGTGTTACTGCCTGGACAGCTGGTGGCTTCACACATGCCTCCCTATTTCAAACTGGCAATTAGGAGCGGAGCTGAAAGGGCAAAGTGTCCTTTACTCTAGATCCCCAGCCAAGTCCATAGGCACAGGTTCCACACAGACAAGCAGGAATGCTCATGTGGATACTTAGGTTAACAAAGTATTTGGGCAGCAACACATGTAGCAACACACGACAAACCTGCAGCATAGATGTGATTTCCTAGCACGTGTAGACCGACATCTCCAAAACACATTAGGAAAAACCAAGCCCCTGGAAAGTACTTGAATAGAATCATTCAGACAGTTTTGGGTACAGGTCTGGAGGAAATAATGCAGGGTGGCTGGAGCACATCTTCACCATGAGGACACTTTACTCAACAGGACGTTGTAGCCTGTAACCTGGAAAATGGGATGAAGGAGGAATACAGTGAACTGAACTGCCTCAGATCAGGTCCAGTGGTAGTGCAGTTTCTTTCACATGATGCTGCACTTGCCCTGGTAATTCCTGCTTCCAGCCCTGAGCTGGTGAATCTGCACGCATTGTAGCGATGAGCTTCAGTGCCTGCCAGTTCAGAAGTTGTGTACTGGCTGTCTTTGGGTAGTGCGCACATGTCTGTATTGTCAAACCGAGGAAAAGGGAGCCAGCATGACCCAGACTGAGTGGCCCCTGGTTAGCATAAGGACCAAGAGTCTGGGTTTCTCAGAGCTCAGACCCACTAATCCTGGAACAAAGACCAGGATTGGCTCAAAAGGACACGCAGCTCAGGTCCCTGAAAAAGCAGAAAGAAAGGACTGCACTGCCGAGTGACAAAAAAACAGCTATAGGCCAGGCCGGTCACTAGGGGGGGGGAGCAATGATCTCATGGTGGTAGGCTTAATTTGGAGGACTAGCACCAGACACCCAGTACATGGGTTCTGAAAATCTTCCCTGATACGAGGGAGCTGAGCACGAGAAAGGGAAGCACCTCCTGCCAGCACAAATAGGGCACAGGGCTCAAATGGACTGTGCCCAGGGGAGCAGGATGGTAACATCTGGTGACATTTAGAGGATCCACTTTAGTCCACCATAAACACGGGACCACTGAATCACCTCCATGCCCAATGACTTCCTGAGAGCCCAGCCTTTGCTCTGAATGTTGATATTGTACGCCTACAGCAGCCTAACAGACACCGTGTGTATTCCCCATTGTGCATTCAGTCTCCTGTATAAAAGCATACTTAGTCCTCTCACATGGAAAAATCTTGCCGAGGACAAGGCAGTTTGTAATTCTCACCTATTAACAAGTCATGACACAGCCTAGTCTCCAACTGTCTGTACTTGGCTTGCTAACACACAAATAAGAAAAATCTTTCTATCTATCTTCTTCAATAAGATTTTAGCTCATCTTAACCATCTTCAACTCCCTGTTTTTTTCTAGTAAAGGCAAGTCCTTTTTGGAAAGTTTCAAGGCTCTCTCTCCAGTTTATAAGGCTTTATCACCTTAATATCTGAGATGGCATATTTCCTAAAATCCAGTAATAGTCTCTTTCACTGGTATAAAATGCACTATTTTTAATTGTTCATTTTACAGCAAATTTGAAAGTGGCAGTTTTATAATGAACTCTGCAAATCAAAAGCTTGTTCAATATATAGCAAGAGAAAGTGACCTAGGCCAGGGTAAGATTTCACTGTTTCTTTTTTTTTTTTTTTTTGATATTTTTCTTTCTAACTCCCAGAAAAGAAAGGGTAGAAAAATAAGCCTGGAACTGACCTATTTTCATTGCCAAACCAGGCTGTTACTGCGCCAAAAGTATTCTATCAAACTTCTTATTGTTCTTAATGAAGCAATGCCATTCCTATGAATTCAAAATGACTTGTGAAAAGTAACCTCTTGTTTTGTGGCTTGCAAATTCTATGCAAGTCTCTCAAATACTTCCAGGGCACCTAAACTTAAGAAATTGAGTTCTGTGAGACAACCTCTAAAATCTTCTTGATCTTTCCCGCTTCTTACAGTGACAGTGGTTATAGCTGCAGGATGCAGGTTTGCCAATTGTCAGGCTTTTGTCACGCGCCTCCTTAGTATTTGACAGTTTTTCTAATCCCTAGCTTCTAAATTCATGTGATTAGCTGAGAATTTCTGCTTTGTTAGAAAAAGGAAGAAAAGGTTTTAGCTTTCTTGATTGCAAAGTGGAGCTTCAAAATATGAACCCTGGAAGCTACAACATCAGATAATAAATAACAGTAAGAATGAACTGATTATTGTTTTTAAAATATAAATGTAAATCTTATGACTGCTGCAGCATGATGCACGTGGCTGTCAGTGTTAGGAGTTGGAGATAATGAGATAAGCTCATTCACAAACACCTTCGCAAGAAACAAGTTGATTTTACCCTTCTCAAATTATCTCATTTCTCAATTCAAGAGTAATTCCTGTTCTTGTGAATAATTCCTGTGAGTAATTCCTGTGAATTCCTTCTCATGGACAAAAATTGATTTTCTGGGAAGATGACAGAGTCGGGGGGAGCAATCTTAGGTCAATAATTTCCTTACTAATGCTGTCCTCCAGGAGACCACACTCTCTACTTGTTAAGGCTGTGCCAAAAGCTCCCTACCATCACTGCAGCTTTCCCCAGCCTTTCATATCAAGTTTGATCCTCAGCCTGTGCTTATGTCTTTCCACCTACTGATGCCGATTGCAAAACGGATCACCGTAGGATCTGAATAGCAATAACATGGGTGATTTTATTGATGGTAAGGCATGAGGACTCAGGACAGTCCCCTTTATATCTATGACAAGGAGGAGGGTACCACCAAAAAATCAAGATATTCAAGGGAGAGATGGGAGTGGAGGTAGGATAACATGGGAATGTATCCATCTCCCTTGAAAAAAGAACCTTAGCAGACTGACCTTGACTCTGACCCTAGAGAGGCCCATCCACAACAAACTACCCTTAGCCAGATGCCTTGCAAAGACCAGCAGTTTTGAAAATTAATAACATTTTAAAAAAGCACATACAACTAACTTTTTGTGATATCTTTCCAACCTGAAGTGTTTCTTGGCTGTCTTGTACATTACTCATTCGTGAGGGGGAACTTTTCACTCTCCCTTCCTCTGTCTGAAAAGTCAGTAAATGTCTGACTGTTTGGCTGCAGAGATCCCCTTGTCAAGATCCTGTTCCAGTCTTGACTAACCCATAAACGTTCTGCTGGAATAAAGAATGCTCTTAGCATCCTTAGCCTTTCACTTCACAAGTTTGTTTTTGCATCCCAGCACATATGGCCAGATAACAAGAGAAAAATCCTAAATGTAGTTGGATTTTGCTGCAAGAGAAGCAGAAGGTAAGCTTCACGGGTGTAAAACAAAAACTCACTTCCAACTTTACTCCTTCCACGTTGCAAGTAGGCTGTGCCACTTTTTGAAGCAGTGAGGCTTGTCAAATGATACGCACAAAAAATAAGATGCAGCTTCAGGACGCTGTCTTTACAATAACTTTTTTTCGTTTTTTGTTTTTTTGTTTTTTTTTCCTTCTGGCTTTTAAACCAGCCTACACGAAGTATAGCCCCTTTTAAAATCCCTGCAGGAACTTCCAAAAATTCAAACTGAGCTTGTTCAAACCAGGTCCCTGCTTCACAGACTCCTGAAGGCAAACTGTGTTCTGCACAGGGCTGCCAGATGTAGAGCACAACAAATTCAGATATTCAGGATTTTACCAGGAACTTGGTACAATTCATTAGATACTAGAACTGTCCTAATTCATTGGGATGCTCAACACTTCTAACATCATGTGTTCAGATCAAGTGTGCAGCATAAAATACACCTCTGATGGCCAAATTTCTTAGCAAGTGGTTTAGCATCAACAAGAAAACACTCTTGTCCTCTCACTATTTTCAATCTATGGAGAGGACAGAGAGATCTCACTAGATCTCCAGATAAAAGCAAACTCACACAACACCTCATGGGCATTTGTCCTACCCAGTGATCTGGGATTCGGGAGGAACACAGAACTCCTTGGAGGTGGTTAAACAAGTGGAAAACACACAGTTAAGGCTGAGAGGAATTGTACTGTGCAGTTACCCTAGTATTAATGGGGGGTAAAGGCTAAAACCTTCACTTTTTTTCTGAGATATTTGGGAGTAAATATTGATCCCAATAGAAGCTGCAGCTGAGTGCCTGAGGACAAAACTGGACATGTGTTTTTCCACACAGACCTAAGCTCAGTATTCCTTTTTCTGTGCCAGAGCATTTCCAAAGCACCATTTCCCACTAATTTTTCCACGTTCTAATATTTCCATAAATGAACTGGTATCTCATAGAAGGCTCTGAAGGCTCACAGAGAACATCTGATCCGTTATCCCTTAAGCACCATGAAATTCTGGTTAACATCAAGGGGTACATGTGCTGTGTACACTCACAGGACCTTACCATGGACTTGCAGAAAGACAGGCAGGTTCAAGCTGCACACATATACACAGAAAGCCCCATTTTCAGGCATGTGTGCCCCTCCTTTTGCACTTGACAGAATGCAGGACTCCCAGGTCTGCCAGATCAGTCAGTGCAGCCCTACCACAAGCCCATTACCTGATCCTATAGCCTTTCACTTTACAGTGGGACTGCTTGTGTACGAAAGCAAGTTACAAGCTCAGGCTCCCACCAGAAACTTGCAGTGGGTGTCTTAGGTCAAAGAAAATTGTCTGACTTCTCCATGCTAATTACACACTTGTGATCCTCAAAAAGAGCAGCCAGGCGACAGCTCCAGCATGCTGACTGCTTTGCGCTTCTTTTCTTCTTTTTTTTCCTCTCCTTTTTCTGCAAACACATAATTTACTCTGCTTGACGGACCCTACTGAGTGTGTATCTGTCTGTAACAAGCTCCTCCTGAAGCAGCTGGACTGGTACATGATGAATGGAGAGGCAGTCCACCTCCTTTCTGAGAACGGCAGGCAAAGGAAGGGTGCTTGCTGGGGACAGGGAGTTCAGGCTCTGGTGTGCGGTGGTGGCACCCGGCCGTCCTCTCCATGCTGCTTGAACATTCTGTGCTGCTGCTGGCTGCCCGGGATGTCATCGTGAATAAGTATAACTGTCAGATTAAATCACTGCCCGGCTAGGATCTGCTGAGCCTATGACATGCATTCTGGGCACCTAAGGCAGGCCAGGGAATCTGTCCAAGAAAGAATTCTAAGTGGAGCCACCCACATGGCAAATCAGCTTTGGGGCTATAGGACAAAAGCGTGTCCTGTCCTGTGTCAGTGGGCTTGAGCAGGTGGGAGGAAAAGACATGACAGACACCCTTCCCTGCTAATGCACTTGTAGAGTAACTATATTTAAGTCCTCAGAGGCTTGGAGCAGGAGGAGGATGAAATGACGGCTATAGCTGACAAAGCAGAGCCTGTGTGTGGTGAGGCACAGTCAGCCTCCAGTCTCTGAACAGTGATGGTCAAAGGGGTGGCAAAGGCATGCCAAAAAGGACCAGGCTTTACCTACAAGCCTCTCCTGGTAACAGTTCCCACCACAAGTTCTAGCTGCTGGGGAGAAAGACACGAATTACTTCACCCCACCAAAGCACTCAGCTGCTGGCACTGTGCTGGTGCTATCTATATGTTCTCTAACTTAGCCAGGAGTCTGGACATGTTCTCCAGAAGTGTCCTTCCATGGATTCCTCATGTAGATACAGTGCAGAAAGCATTCATCGGGCCAGTCCTCTTGGCAAAGTGGAGGTACCAACCTGCTCTCTAACATCTTCTGAAAGGTTTGGCCCTACTTGTTTGAACAGCTGTCTCTACCACAACTCATTTCACCTGGTGGTGCATCAGAACCTTATTCCACCTGATGCTCTCCCAGTCATTTCAGGGATCTCAGGAAAAAAACAAAACAGAATGAGAAACAAGCATACCTGTTCTGATGATAAGTGAATGGGAATTGTGTCTGGATCCCCTCCCTCTCTCTCTTTCACTTGTGAAAACACAAGCAAACTTATTTCTGCCTACACTTTCAGCTACAACTTTGTCACCACCAACTCCAAGAGCTAATGTCCATATCATTTTCTGTTGGCCTCTTTTCCTTCCACTTTTCCTTCCTCTCACCATGGGTTTTTGAACACCATGCTGTACTGGAAGCTGGCTTTCTTACATACACTTGCCAGCTGCCTGTCAGAGGAGAGTGCTAATTTTTGGTAAGTATTTATTGTCATGCTGTACCTTAGCATGTGGAGCGAGGAGTCCTGTTTGCCCTTGCTCTGACCTCTGGTGACCGTGGCACCAGGCCAAAGATCCTTCTCTGAGTAGCTTCATTCATGGCTGGCTGTTTAATCAGGCAAAGCAGCACCAGTTTAAACAAACTTCCCTTGAATGTGCTCACTGGATGAATAATAATGACCATAATACTTTATGCTAATATTGTGTCTATCATCCAGTGCCATGATAGTGCTTCACAAGGGGGGGCGAATTTATTATATTTAGTTTTACGAAGACAAGGGAGGAAAACGCATAGTATACCAAGGTGAAATGCTTTTGCAAGAGTCACTGGTAGAGACCAGCGAGCAGAACCCAGCAGGACTCACTGCCAGTCTGGCTCTAACCTCAACACATTACTCTCCAAGCTGCTGAGCAAATGGATAGTCCCAGGCCCAACCTCAAGACATGCTGTTTCCTAGTGATTCTCACTGCTACTATCCTCTTACTGTCACTGAAATAAAGAGTACAAACAGTACTGGGTCTGTCTGTTGGCCTAATCAAAGACAATGGTATCCTTAATTATGATAAATGAAAGGCTGATAGACTTTTAATCCTTCCTAGCATCCCACAGGAAAGATCTTCCTGTGAAGAAGCTGCCTCATGCTCCCTGAAAGCCACCTAAGAGTTTACCTGCCTCCAGGACTAAGCTCCTGCTCCATCTGGCTGTCGGCAGCTCTTGGAGGTGAGGAGCGACAGGTATCCCTGTGTGTTAGCCATGCTTCTCTTCTTTCTCTGGATTTGGTTCAGCAGCGCGTAGGCACTTGCCTTTGCCACACTGAGCAGCCATGTGGTGGGTTTCTGTGAGCCAAGCCAAGCTAAGCAGCACAGTGCTTTTTGATGAACAAAGGAATAGGAAGAAGCTGATCAGGAATACGCAGGGAAGAGGGCAAAAGAGGCATAAAGAGAATGAAAAGCTAGTTCTGAACACAGAGGGAAGGTAAAACTGGGATTAAAAGGAAGGAGAATTAGGGACACAAAGGGGTAGCAGGGAGAAACAGAAGACAGATGGTCACATCTGCACTAGGCACAGCACAGATCCCTGGCACTGGGCTTTGCCAACCCATCAGAGCAAAGATCCAATTAAAATGAAAGGCAGAAGACTGCTGCCTTCAGTGGAACCCTGCTCCCTCCCTATGACATCACTCGTCATGCTCCTGATGCTGTCACTGACCCTACGTTGTCCCCGCAATGTCATTCTCCATGATACTCTGCAGAGGAATAGACATTTGTAACTGGGGGGTGGGGGGGAATTGATGGGGAACAGGAAATATTGGGCCCAGCAGTGGGAGGGATGAGTAATAACCTAAGCATCTGACTTCAAAGGGCTGTGCACAGGGGACACTGTGATTGCTACTCTTGCTATGTCTCCAAAAAGGAATGTAAGCTTCATTTGTGGCAGTGGGAAGCCACTAGGGACTTGGGGAAATTAGTAAAAAGAGGTGTTGTTGCTACTTTATAGAAACTTGACATGGTGTTCAAATGCTGTCTCTTGGGAGCCTGGATTACTGTATTATTATTTTTAATAATTCCAGAGGGCTTTTTTTTGCAAAAGAACTCAAATTGAGAAGGTGGGTTTGTATGTTCACTATTCATTTGGAGGGAGACTTGTTTGATGGATGCTAATGTTTGTGTTCCTTTTGCAATGAGAATTGTTTGAACGTTTTAAGGCCCAGATCTGTGTTCTCATTTTCACCATGAAGTTATGTAAGATTCTGAAATAATAAAATAAGGCTATCTTTTTTTTTAAAAAAAGAAATGGTTGCATGTGCTGTCAGTGTAATGGCCTATGTGTGATATTCAGTTAAGAGCAAAAGTCTGATCTGTAGGGTCCGTTCTGATGGGTCTCAGACATCCATCAAGATCCTTTGTTCTACCGCTGGGAAATTAGGAGTCTGTGCTTCAGAAGTACAAAGGATTACTGGACTTGTGTGTGTGCTCTAGACTGTATAGACATGAATTAACATCAAAGTGTAGTTCACTCATTGCTCTGATGTGTGTATTTTGGGGGAAAAGGGAAATGAGACATTTCTAGCACTGAGAGGATCTGATAATTTCCATGGTTTACCTGATTTCCTTTGCTCACATTCATTTTGAATTTGCTCACACCCACTTTTTGGACCCATGGATATTTTATTTTACAGAAGAATGGGCCTAGGGTCATTTAAGCTGAAAAGAAAGATTAGTTTGTCATCTAGTCCAAAGCACTGCATCATGCCCAGCAGGACTGATTTCTTAAAACTCCCAGCCTTCCCTGAGATGCAGATGTTTAGTCAATCTTTGATCTCCAGTTATGCTGATTCCACAACTTCCCTAGGCATCTTGAACCACAGACAAAGTACTCTACAGAAGGGTTTACCTAATGTTTAGCTTAAATTACCCTGCCACAGCCTAAGTTGATTTACTTCTGTTCCCGCTTCACTGATTAACAAGTATAATTGATCCCATGCATCATTTGCTTTTCTCAGTAGTAAAAGAAGATTGCAGAAACCATTTCCTAACATACTGTTTCGCAAAGTGATGGGCTAACTAGGTATTAAAATACAGAACAATAAGAGATTAATATTAATGCACTACAAAGACTGGAAAGTCAGGCAACTGAGATTCAGGAATTCTAAAGGAACTAAATTCTGCTCCTGGTCTGTGTTTGGATTCAGATTGACTCCATTAATTACAAAGAAATTTGGGATGAAGATATGCCAGACTGAGAATCTGAATTATATCCCCAACTGTTGTACAAAAATATAGAGAACTTTTTTCATGAAGCATTGTTTCCTCAGTAAGCTTCTACTGACTGTAGTCGGTTTGCTACTCAGTTAAGCTAAATGAGTGTAAGTACTTCCATGTAACAGAGAGGCACCTATATACAGTAGGGATTTAGGAAATTATTTAGTTAAGTCTGTGTAGTTTCTCTGTGTAGAATGACCCTTTGTGTAAATGAGGCCCAGTGGTTCAGACTACATGGGAGGAAAATCTCTCAGGGTTCTCACATGCAGTATCCTCAAAATACTTCCCCTGGGAAAGCAGATTTGCTGCTTCTTTCCCATACACAAGAAGCAAGAATCAGCTCAAGACTGATCAAAGCAAGAATAAGTTTCTATTGCTCCAAGATCTTGGGAGGATACATTTAAAACCAAAGCATCTATAATAATAAGGGGCTCTGCTTTTATGCTGCTTCCAGCCATGCTGTGAACATCCCCAAGATTCTTTGTCAACAGGGCTGTGATGAAATGCAACAGATGATATTTCCTCTGCCCTTTTAAGAGAAAGTCTGAAGGCCCAGGGAGCTCTGCTGGAAGATAATGGGACACAAGCTGTCCCTTTTCTCCAAAGGATCAAGATTAATTATAGGCAGATGATTAATTCAGGCAACAATAAAGAATCCCACTGAATGGTGACAAGATTTTATACATCGGTTTTCTCCTTTATGATATAGAAAATTTGAAAGAATCCATTCTCAGAAGCAATTAAGATCAGAATCTGGTCCCTGTCTTCAGGTTTCATTAGTTCCCATTCCAAATCTATTTGCACACAAATATAGGGAAGCCTAAAGGAGAAGCTGTTAATATTGTAAATCAATCAGCTATCCTGTAAGGCAGGAACTGAAGCCTCTGCTTTTATTAGTAGGAAGAATTGAATCATTTGCCATAACTCCATGCTTCTTGATATGATTTACTGCTTCTGCTGATTATTACAGAAAACCACAGATCAGTGCATACTGTCTTCCCTAAATTTCACATCAACATTTACTGGGAACAAATGGACATGGACACAAATTATTTTTGTTTCTGAACATTCTTCCAAAGTTGGACCTGCCTTCATACTTTGCAGTACACATCTTCTAGAGCCACAAGGGAAATGTGAGACACAGGTTGTGACACAGACCCAAAATGAGGGACAGAGAATAACTGTTTGTCTCAGAGATGCTGATTTCTTTGTTTCAAGCAAATAGCTCTTTCTGGACTCTCTGCAAAATGATTCTCCATTTTTGCTGTAAACTCTTGGAGGAGGGACATCACATTTGCTAATTTCATACAGCAGTTCATGACAGATGAGAAGTAGTTTGGGTCTCTCTCTCGAATGGCAGGGAAAAGAACCAGGGAACACATGGATTGCTGTGAATAAGATTAGTTAGCAATCTTCAGCTGGAGAAGCCAACTATGATTTGCTGAGCACGGCAGGACTGGGCAGAGCTGTCATTTCAGAAGAGGTAATACTTTGACTAACAAGTCAGTAATGCTTTACTGTCCTATTGCTAACTATTGTCTTCATACTAATATAACAGACACCACCAAATTTTCAAGTAGCTTCTTGTATTATGGAAAGCCCTGGTTTTGAACTATTTAAAAAGTAGTTTTAAGAGCATACGCTCAGAACCCATAACTGAATCAGTCCACCCACTCACACCTCCTCTTCCCAACTATCTATGGTATTTCTTGGGTGTTGATGGCCTTGCCAGTTAAAATCTATTTCTATACACATGATACATAGGAAATGCATAAGAATGTTCAAGTTGCCTCATAACCTAATCTCCTGAAGATGTTACTAAATGGTATCTTCCAAGAATTTGTGTTTACAGGACTTGAGATGAATCACTTCCATGGAAATTGCCCTTCTCCTCTTAAAATGGGAATCTTGTTTTGGTATACTCACATGCTGAGATATTGTGGCCTGAACTGTGAAATCTAGATCTGAACTGAAACTTCAACTACCTTATAAGCTGTTGAAATCTCAAGGTTTGTAGCCAGCCAGCATGATTTGATTCAAGTTTCCCTAGGCTCTGAATATATTAGAACATGGGAAAGTAATGCACGGGCTGTTGAAACATATCTGGATCAAGCATTCCCTGTTGGGCCTGCTACAACTGTACCTAGAGAGACTGAATAAGAGAAAACAGTTCACCTAACATTATGCTCATTCCCATGGCCCCAGCCTGGGCTGTTCTGTGCTGAGCTTTGCAAAGCAAAACAGATTGCTAGCTGCCTCAGAGCAGTAAGTGTGAGTTCCCTGAACAGAGCCATGCATTCCCCACTGCAGAGGCTGGGGAATGGGCAGGCCAGGGGAGGAGAAGGAGAAGGCAGTCCAGCCCTCTACCTGTCCCTCAGCCATCCCAGAGGTCTGGGAGAGATCACCGAGTGCTTAAAATGTACTACATCCTCCTGGGAGCCCAAGCTGACCCTCCATTGCTTAAGAAAAAGGAAAGGTTGGGTATATTTGCTGCCTCACATGAAAGCTCACTTACGTTGAAGAGCTGTTCTGTGCCTATTTTTTCAGCCTTCTTTCCATCAAATAATTTTCCCATCATAATCGAATGACCTTATTCAGCCTAACACAGTGGTACTGAAATTCATTTCCCAGAATCTCACACCCAAACAGTATTGTTACAGGTCTCTGTGGACTTACACTGAAATAATTTTTCCATGTAAAGTGATATTGTCATTTCTCCCTGCAGACTCGTATTGAAACCATTTTCCTGTTATATCTCACATATTATGATGCTGTTGGTCCCCACAGACCAACTCTCTTTGGAATACTTTTCTATGCAGTCTCACATTTTAAAAGCTATGATCGATAACCTTAGACTACCACAAAATCGTTCCCCCTAAAACTTCATATTCAAACAACATCACTTCAGTCCCCTCTAGACTTCCATTACAAAAGCTTTCCCATTCTAATGACATTGCAAAAGAGATGTTGGTGTTATATAAATGTTGCAGGCAATTTACACTTCTTTGCCTATACATTCCCACTTAGAATCTTATGCCATTTATAAGTGCCAGTCCAAATGGACAAATATGGACCCTTAGCAAACAACACTTGGAATGATGTGACACTTAGCTAACACAGTAGTGCTGCAACAACTTCACGGATAACGCAGAAATGTCAGGCTGCAACTCCAAATGATCTCATTTGTATCATGCTACCATTTGCCCTCTTTCATATGTTGCTGCTCTTTCAGCTTTTCCTAAATCTTTTCCCTTACTTTGCAGTCTTCGATTGCTCACTCTCCTTTTCTCTCTCCTGTGCTGTATACACCAGAAGTTTCTCCCTTTCTCCAACTACTGTTCTCCATCCCTTTACTGGAATGGATTTTCAAAGACGCTTGCTGACGGTCTTCTCATTTGCCTCTGCGGCTTCTTGCCTTTCAAAAGGAAAGTTCAAATTAACAGGCTTTCCTACAATACAATAAATTCCAGGCTGCCAAAATTATCATGTGAGTTTTAAATCAGGAACTTTTAGGTTTGCTTGTTTGCTTTGTTTGTTTGTTTTCTTCCCCCTTTAAATCTTCTGTTATCTGAACCACTGAGCAGACTCAATTTCTAGATTTTCTCTGCAAACTAGAGCCTAGAAACTCTTTTATTTTTACGAAAGTCAAGAGTCGCAGAAAATCACATGATTCAAGAGGCTAGGACTTTAAGAACAATGTCAAATATCCTGAAAGGTGCAGCATGAGAAAAATATGAGAACTGACAATGCAGGAACTATAATGGTCACGGCTGGACAGTTTCCACTGTCTTCCTACGCAGGGAGCACAAGAGGTATCAGGCTGGCTCCAGAACTGCTACCTCTTATCTGCAATCCTGTAAAACCCTGAACTTAGTTATCCTACCCAAGTAAGAGAACTCCAAATTCCTGGAGAACAGGAAGCAGTAGAACAGGCTTGTTCGAGGACAGAAATCTGAAGAATCTGTCAGAGGGGTGAGAAGCCTGATAAAACTTGCTCTTCTTCCCTAGAATCAACAGATTTCTGATAAGGTGAATAAAAGACATGGACATGTCATCCAGTACATACTTCAATATGTTACTGTGGTCTTTAATGTCCCTTTTAGTGTAGTTAGAGAAAAAAAGAACCTGTTGATGCAGCTGTACGACTACTACTACAGGTTGTTCTGCATCAAGCATTCATCCTGTGAGCATCAAAGCAGAGATAGGACTATTTGACATAGTTATTGTGTACATGTTTAAGGGTAACATTTGGGTCTGTACTGACATATTTCTGGATTAGAACAAGCTTCTCCGCAGGGTTTTATTAGGACTGAATTATTATTTGTATTTTATTTAGCAAGGTGCCATCCCATCTAGAGCACAGACGTTCTACACTAAAACTATAGGCGTGAGTCCCTCAACTGATAGCAGCAGCAGGTTGTTGTTTGCTGGCAAACTAGCAGTTCCAGAGGGCAATGATGCACTTTGCCAATGTGCTACATTTGCAGCCAGAGGGCCTGACCAGGATCAGGGTCTCACTATACTTGGTCAGACCTTTCAGACCTTTGCCTGAAAGAGCCTACTTTTTGTAAGAGTTCAAAAACAAGCTGCAACAGTCAAGGCTATGGACCAACAGGAGAAAGAAGACACAATTGACTAGGGCATTCCACCTGCTGAGCGCTCTGTGTGCTCACTAGGAATGGGATAAACACACATTCAAGCCCTTACTCTGCCAGGCTCAGAGCCTAAGACTTTTTCCTGGGTCATTCCAGGTAAATGTCCCAACCCTTTTTTTTTAAAATCACTTTCTGACTCTGTCTTCCTTTTGGGAATTTCTGTTTTATATGTACAATTCAATACAAATTGGGCCAAAACTAGTGAGAGCGTGTGTGTGCATGTAAGACCACTGATCTGTGGCCTGGCAGTGAAAAGCCAAGCTGAAGTCTGGTTGTAGTAGGTTGATTACTCCCAGGCATCACAGCCAGAGCGCAGCTTAAGCTTGGTTTTTGACAAATAAAGACAGGTCTTATTTTTAAAACCAAGGTAATTAGGACAATAATTCTAGCTGGGCGGGGAGCATTCTGGCAATCATTCAAAGACACCAGGTGCACTCAGCGTGCTTTAGACCACCTTTGGTTTCATCCTGACCTATGCACTGTACACATCAGTTGGACCCTTGCATTTTCCCCCTCTTTCTGCGGTCATTTAATTTGCTTCTTGGCACAAAGTGTACCTTAGGCAGTTCTTAAATTACACACAACTGCACTTGAGCTCTTCTAGATGTACACTTGAATACCCAGCCCCCTTCATTAAGATCACAGTTCAGATAATGACCTCCCCGGTAATTAATACTGATCATACACACTTAACAGGGGGAATATCTTAAAGACGAAATTATGCAGATGAACATATTAGCTAATAGTATCTGAAGTTATTCTATGATGAGCCCTAGGGAATTAGAATTAACAGGAGAAGCAGAGCATGTGATAAAAAGTCTCTCAATATCACTTTGTGCCAAGCATTCAAAAATCACACACAAAAACTGCATATAAACTTGGCAAGTGCTTCATGGGGCACAGGCATCATAAATCTGGGATAACACTCTATCTATTCACAATGATTTCTTAAAGCACTGTTCTGTTGATGATGTCTTTGTTTTATTTCATCCGGCTTAGACCATTCTAGGCTGGCTAAGTTTTTCTTTTGTTTACAGAAAACTTGTCAAAGCCGTAAGTCTCAGAAAGACATCAGGATTATTATTTCGGTGGAGATACAGCTCAAATGCGGACAGGCTGAGCGTACAAGTGTAAGCTGTAAATGATGCACATATATCTGTAAATAGCTACACGATTGCATTCTCACACTTACATTTTCTGGAAAATCGTTCAGTTTAACTTCACATTCCTCACTTAGTAGAATGGGTTCTAGCTTGGCCATACAGGCCTATCTTCACTTTTCCCCTAAAAAGATGTGCATTTTTTTTGTCCTTGAAATCCTGCAAACAAAATCTCCAAACCCTTTCATGAAAACTCTTCCTTTCTGAGCAGATTTTTAAAAGACTTAGCTAAATATTGGGCTCAAACCCTTTCTGGCAGCATGTTTCCAGATGACATATGACAGGAGGTCACAGTTTAGGATAAAAACAGACATGTGCAGAACAGGACACAATGCAGCACAGCATCAGCGTCCAACTCCAGTTTCTGCAGTTGAGGCTCTGGGAGGGTATTAGAAAACATTAGCGTGACAAGCAATACGTTGGGAGCGAATTCCCATTTCAGAGCTGTTTATGGCCATGGAAAAAATGAAACATTAAAAGTGTCATACAGGTTGCCCTCAGGAATTAACTTAGAAAAAGAAAAGATGATATTTATCTGCCTGTAAACCTTGGATTGGGTCTCAATGTACTGAACTGTAGCATCTGTAACACCTACCGAACGAGCTCAGTTTATCAGCCACAGTGGAAGAACACTAAGTACCTTCTCTCTTTGCTTATTAAGAGTTTGTAAATTGTTTTCTGATCTTCGTTAACAACAAGAGGAATGTTACTTTTTGGAAAATACAGAAATGAATGAGGGAAGAAATTTGTCAATTGCCAGGTCCACCCTTGCTTGTGGTTTTGTTTAAATACTAGCAAATTTTTTCTATTATCAAACCCATATGAAAACTGGATTGCAGATGGAGCCCTGCCCGTCAGCAGTCCACGGACAGCTGCGCTGTTGCATCTTCTGCCAATGAAATGGAGCAACGTAGGAGAAATGCATTTAAGAGCACTAGGATGCTTCAAAAAACAGTCAAGTGAAGAAGATGAGGGCAGTAAAGAGAAGAAGGCAGAGATCTCTCAAAAAGAAAGAGACTGATACAGCTACAGAATATATCCAGTAAACGCATATACTGCTTCCCCTCCCTAAAGAGGAAAAAATGATTAGCACAGTTTACTCAGTGCTGTAATAGGATTACAAGTATCTTAAGGGATCTGTTAGTGTCCCTGCAGGAGCCTGTGTACTAAGGCAAGAGATGAAACAATGTGATGAAACTAAGGGATATATTTGGAGACACTGGGGAGCAATTTGACCAGATATTTGGTGAACCGAATGATTGCCAGGATTGATTGCCCCAAAGTGAGAATGTTACCATTGTACTCCATGAGAACAAAATTGACCCTGAATGCTTTACATGATGAAAAAAGAGATGTGATCTCCCCTAGCACAAAATGCAGCGTCTGAACTTTTTTATTGAAAAACTAAGTGCCAGCCAGCACAGTCAAATGGAAAGGGCATTATACAATGGATCAGGAAACACTCCATTTTACTGTCCTGTATGAAGTGGTTGAAGATCAGTGGACAAAAAGTGGTCGTTCCAGCTATGATTTCTGTGGGATAAGAGAAATCTTCTTTTGAACAGAAACATGACTACACATTTAAAAATGAAACATTTTAAAACTTTTTCCAGAGGGACATTTTTGACTACTACTTAATCTAAGAAGTGTTGCAAATCATGCTGAATCTTTTAAATTAGTGTTTGTCTAAAATGAAAACATTATCATTGTTACCACGTTACGAAAAGAGGCTAGATCCAAAGCTTTGAGACAGTGTACTTACAATGCCGGAGTCATGGAAAAAATGTCAGGGGAGTACAACTTAGGAGCAAAGATTGTGTTTAAAGTCAATATTTTATTAAGATCACATGAAATTGGCAGGTAGGGATAACGCAGCTACAATTCCTAGAGGTAAATAGTTTAAACTAACATTTACATGAAGTATTTATTTTTGCCAAATGCTGGCCAAATGGTGATGAAAAAAGACAGTAGTTTAGGGGAATACTTCACTTGGTGCCTAAAACCATTCTTTTTTTCTGAGCTATTAGCAGTGGACAACAGAGGCCTTGTGCAGAAGTCATTCACAGGGAAAACCAGGAGGCAGTCTGTCTTCAGCTGGTCATTATTTTGGGATTCTTGCATCAATCATTAATTGGGCTGGAAAAGCAGAGGGTTTTTTTCCTCTAAAGATAAATCTGAGCCACAAAAGTCATTTCTAGACTCATATCCAGACCCAAAATTTCCCAAGATTCGGGGCTGCTCAGATAAAAGTTCAGTTGATTCCCAATATGTACTAAGTTAGCCATAAGCTTCAGTTCTGAATCCAGAGCGGAATAAGAACCTTCCTAAAAACTGAAGAAAATGGTTGCTTGAAACTACATGTAGTTTATGTAGGACTACCTTGAAGTAAAACCTATAGTGTCTACTTTTGGAAAAAGAGAAGTGTTCTGGTAACTTAAATCAACAGGTACATTTTTTAAGCTACCAATGAAAGTAACTATCAAAAGAAGACATAAAACTTGGATGATAATTAGACTTATACAGATTAAAATCCACTGAAACAGGGATATTTGGGAGTCATTAGGAAGTGGTTTGGTATTTGTTCAGGTTATGATTGGTAATTTGCTAGTCCCGTTTTGAGGAGAGTGTCTTCTAGGAATATGCACCCATCCCTTCATCAGAGCTTTAATTCGTTTTTTTAGACAAATCCAGACCAAAGAGAGAAGGTGTTGAAGACAACTGGGATTCCTAGGTACCAAGTGAGTTGTTGCTGCAAGCCTCATGCGCCCTGCAGAAGTATTCTGGGGCAAATCAGGGTGACCTGAGGGGACAGCAGTCCATCAGAACACCAAACCTGGTGCATGGTAGATTTCTAAATCTTAGATTGTTGCCATCCTTTTTCCTAATTCACCATTTAATCCTACTGCACTGTCTCTGTTTTGTCTTTCTTTAGCCTCATCAACTGACTTTTCCTTCGTATTTGCTATATGCAGCGCTGGAGAGTGATGTGATACAAGCACTCCAGCTACATGTTGTCACAAGTTGGAGAAACAAAACAGAGTTAAAGATCTGATGAGGTGTCAAGATATGTGGTCTGCATCACACCTATGAATGAAATATTGCATGCAGAGTTTCTCTTGTAAGCTGTTTCTTACCAGCTTTCATTTCTTTTTCTTAAACGCAAGATTAAAAATCAAATGCTGGACCAATAACCTTTCAATTCACTCTGCAAATTGGCTGTGCAACTTTTGGATTCAAGCTAGATCCTTTTGTTCTGAGCATCTGTAAAGATTTTGCAGTCCAAACAAGGCTTTCAAAGACAGTTGTGCAATTCCAATGCCTTGAAAGTAAAGTTGATATCTTGGTGGAACCGATCAGAATTTAACAGGCAGCACCCTAAAGGAGGAATTCCTTGCAATTCCCTCTACACTGCTTCGGCTTTTATAGAATGAACAGAGCAAAAGTCAGAAAAATGTCTGTTTTTACAGAGCCCGTGGCTCTGACTATGCCCAGAAATCAGCTGAGCATGAAGATCCCATTCTGACATACTCCTTTTACAAGACATAGCTGCATTTTAACTGAATACGGCTCCCATCTCTAATTCTGGTTTCCACACAGTTGGTCTCTGCATTATATCTGAACAGTAATCTCAGAAATCATCATCACCTACACATATACACATACACCCTCAGAAATTAATATTGGCTAGCTTTCAATTACCTTTACCTACAGATACAGTGTTCATTTTCACTGCTAATATTCTCACCATCAGATTAGTGTTACTTAAGACTTAAGAGAGTGAAATTTTCTGTTTCTCTAGAAAACACTGCACAGGTAACTGGGTTACCTCATCTTCCTAGCATCTCTACTGATTTTGATCTAGACTGGATTGCTCTAATTGACTAATTTTCCTATTCTCTTAGGAAAGGCTTTGATTGTGGCATCTATTCCCTGTATTCTACTACAGCTGCTGTTGCCAGCAATACAATACACACAAACAGCATCTTTACAGGTGCACTCAAAGTTCAGACTAGTCATGAATTACAGCTATGAATGGGAATTAAGTAGAACATTCCTTTCTAAGTACTTAGAACTTGGCAAAGGAGGCTTCATTTAGTAACAAAGGTATTAAGCCTGAAGGATTTGGCACCAAAATGGAGCTTCTTTCTGGGGCAGAGATGATTTTACTGAAACATCTGATAATTGTACTTATTATGAGCAAGGGCTGGTAGCATCAGTTTTTACAAAGGGTGCTTGACACTTCCCATTCATTATAAAATCCTCTTTTCAATTGCTGAAAACTTTGCCAACCTTTAACTACCCAGGCTGAAATTTTCCATGCTGAGTGTCTGACTTAAGTTGATTTATTTTTTTAAAAGGAAATTTTGGCCAAAACAATCTGCCTTTTCCAAGAATGAAACTAGAGAAAAATACGTTGTTTTGGCCACGTTAAAAAAAATCTGGAAATTGCTATACTTCAGAAAACATCCTGAAAGAGAAGAGAGTTATCATGCACGTGTCTTGTGCTGTCCCTGTGAAACTCAGAAATGGTGTTTCAAAAATTGCAATAAGTATTTCTTGAAGGGGAAATATCTGCAATATTAGGTAAAAGCTTGCCAAAAATCTATTTTCACTACAGATCTCCGTTCCCTGGCAACACATACATGGAAAAGGACATGCGTGTGTGCATGTGCGCACGCACACCAACCTACCTACAACCAACCTCTAAGCTGAGGTAAGGCATGCAGCATTCAGGACTACGTTACTGAAGATGGATTTTTTTTATGCATACAGCCATTCCCATCTGTTGGAGATAGATCCCAGCATTAAAAGACAGGGATAAGACCATAATTCCCCTATGCTTTTCATGACCACCTTATTGCCAACAGGGTAGTATTGATGGGGAAACTGTCTTAATGCACAAGGTAAAAAAAAGCTAGATTAGTAAGAAGGCAAGACAAAGTGTGGTGAGGCAAGGACTGAAAGAGAGGCAAAAGTGCAGGGCTGTTGGGGTGTAGGAATTGGGGTATAGGGAGCAGGAAGAATGGGGACTGGGAGCCCAGAAGTGCAGTGAGTGGGGCCTGTTTTGAAACTCCTGATTTGAATCACGTTCCAGACAAACCTCTTTCACTAGGGAAACAAGCCTCCTGAGGGTAAAGTTAGGCTCTGTGAAAGAGAAGCTGTGAAAGGAAAAGGAAAGAGACGATTCATTTCTAGGGTGCAGCAGGAGAAAGGGGTTTGGGAATTCATGTGGGAGCAAGGGAATTGAGTCTCTTCAATGTGTGAAGAGAGACTCGTGTGCTTATCACACCAGGTCTGTTAAAGGGAGATGAATGCTGCCCTGCAGAATTTCTACCCCTCCCTTGGCGACAGCATTGCTAGGCAAATCAATTAATGCACATTTATACAGTTTGTCAGTCATCCTCTTAGGGACCCAACATGAGACCCTAGAGTCTGATCTGCAAAACTGCTGAGCATTCACACCTACAGCTAAAGTCAGTAGGAACTATGCTTTGAATATATAAAATATTTTACTGTACTGTGAACTCAGAGGAGAAAAAAAACCCCAAAACCACATATCCCAGACACTTAAAATCTTTGGCAATGCTTTCACTTCATCTTCATATCTCTGTGTGCCATCTGTCCAAGTCGGGGTGCAGCATCCCCTCACTTCATTGAGGCATTATGAAAATATATTATTTCGTGTTTGTCAAGCACCCAGATAAAATAACAATGACTGCTGAAGGAAAGTTCCCAAGGAAATTAATAACTCTGTATTCAGAACAGGCTTTGAATAGTACGGAGTAAATAAGCCATGGGGTACACACTGAACAATGAAGACAAAGGAAAATATTAAATAGCTGCTCATTAAGTGAGCAGTGTCCATCCTGCACTCTAAATGAAGCAGAGATTTAATAGTATGTGATCCTGTGATTAAAGACAATATCATAATGCATATGCACAAAGGCCATAGTGAATTTGCAGCAACAACTTTAAATCTTGCACTTCCCAAGTTCTGAGTGTTTGGCTTAGCCACTTTGTGAGAGTGCCAAATTCTCTTAATTTGGCTACACACAAAAAATTGACAGAGATTAATAAGGATTAGAGAGGGGGAATGGGTTCCAGAACTTGCTCAGCACAAAGTCCAAGGGCGTCTGGAGTCAGTTCATATTAGAAAAGAAGAAAGCCGATCACCCCTATTGATCTGGATCCAGACATCCTCAAATTTCAGAGCTAATCAAGCCTTGTTTGGGACCATCTCTACTCTGATTTGTTCTCCCTCCGTTGCCAGAGTACTTCTATGGACTTCTTTATAAAAGCTTGACCTTTATAAACATTGCAATACTAATCCTGCCACTAAATTCTACTTATTCTTGTTAAGTATATAGAGTTTTGTTTAGCAACATCATAAAAAATGGGTGAGGTAGGCAGGAGTCTTTCTAAGCAACTTGGGTAACACAACACAGGTATTCTTCCCTGTGAAACTGTGGTCAGAGGACAGGACAGAAGACCTGTTGTTTAGCATCTGGAGCGCTCACCCAAAGAGGGTCTGGACGGAGCAGGAATGGATGCAACCTTCTTGGAACAAGAAAAACTCTGAAGCTATGCAGGCATTCCCGTGTCACATCTCCTATAGCCCTTCAGCCACACTGGATGGTTGTGACAGAAGGAAACCCAAAGAGTGATAGCAACTACAGGAAAAGTAGAGGCTCAGTTAGGTGGGAAATCTAAGCATGCAAGTGGAAGGTCCTGTTTTCTAAGGCAGACAAACCAAACAGCAGCACCTGCTATTGCAATCTGCAAAATCACTTTAACTTGTGCCCCAAAGGTACCACGTGAAGCCATAGATTATCAATAGATCATGCACTGTTTCACATGAGGTAACCAGAGCAGTTGTATTTTTGTTGTCCTTCAGGCTGTCTGCTCTTAAACTTCCAGATAAACAAACAATAAAATACGTAAGCCGGTGGCTGTCTCACTGCACTGGGAGTTACCACAGTGGTGAGAAAGTACCCAGTTTATACATGGAATTACACAAATCAACACATGCATGCTCCTAAAGGTAATGCTTTTACAAAGGCTACACTCTTAAAAATTCAAATGTAATGTAAAGAGACTGTAAAATTTTCTTTTATACAGTAATTTATCCCAAGTGTCTTGGAAAGTGCCTGGCAACAAGAAAGATCTACTGCAGCATTGTCTATGCAGTATAATCAAGATCTTTGTTTTCTGGTGGCTGAAAGTATTTCCTTTCACCCATTTTGAATTTGCCAACTTTCAGCCAACTATATGTATGTTTGTTCTTAAGTCCTGAGGGTTTAGAAGTTCCTGATCCACTTTTTTTGTATTACTCATTACTACACAAAAACACTTCACTCTCTGTGCAGAAAAGATAGAAACAGCATGTCAGAGGAAAAGCATATTAACACAACTGGGGAAAAAAGCAAAATCAATTCTAATCCATTCTTCTCCCCACTGGACCGGTTGCCAGGAACTTCAGTATTCCAGTCCTGACCACTGAAACCCACTTCCCATGCGAGAACATGGGTAACACTCTCTTCTAGTAACTGGGATGTCACACCTGCTGAGGACCTATTTCCTACTCCCACTCAGGTAAAGTTCTGCTTCAAAACTACAGACCATTCATTCTAGTCTTTGAGCTACCTGTAAGCAACAATAATTGTGTTATGTATATGTGTGGGAACCCACAGAACTCTGCCGCTACAGAACCATGAACCCTTGACTGCTACTGCAGATGTCACAGCAAAGTTGAAACGCTGTCCTCCTTATCATATAGGCATTTCCACTGACGTGGGCGAATCCAGAATCCTGTCTGTAATTCCAGATTAGCCAGGTGACACATTCCCAGCTCTTCTCAGGGTGTCCTTATATTACCAGCCTCCCCCTATGCAGCTATTCAGCAAATCCACCAGACAAAGCATCTACTTAACAGCCAGGGCTGCAGGAGAGTTAGGTACAGGCCTTCTCTATCTAACTTTGTACAACACCGTCATCTAGTGGAGATGAGCCTGGAGAGCGGGGAACCAGCTGTATTCTCCCAATACCACGTTGCTACACTGCTAAGTTATCTAGTACGAGTGTGGAAGAGTAACCACCCACCTGTAACTAAATATGAATGTGCTTCTCATTTATAACCTCCCTTGAATATCACACAGGAATTCTATGTTGTTCATTCTTTTTGAGTCTCTTTCCCCCGTAAACCCACTTTGAAAAGGCTATTACAAACAAACATGTACTTCTGCCTCGACTCTGCAAGGTTCTTCAGAGCAACTGCTGGAGATCAGTGATTCAGCACGTTTAAGGGCAAATCATTTCCAGTGCTGGCATGTTAATACATTATGAATAGGCAGTCACCAAGCTCTGCTGAGCAGAATGGTGGTGTTCAGACAAAATACTACAGGAAAAAACACTTTTTTTTAGAGATATTCCATGAGAGACCCTTAGAGCATCCTAGAAGTCTTAAGCAAGCCTCAATTGACCCCAGATACAAGAGGAACATTAGCAACCACTTACAGATGGTGAAATTACGTTGCTAGCATCCCATTCCTGGCTCTCTGAAAGATCTGCAGTTTAACAAGGCAGCCAAGTTCTCCTCCTCCCCTTTCCGATTTAGAGTAGTTGACTTGAGCAACCTAATGACACACCTTCCGTTTGCTGAGTTCCCACAATGCAGTGGAAGATAATGAAGAAGTCAGTGCTTGGTATGTTTGAAAGATTTGTCTGCAGGTGTTTCAAGGGGGCAGACCCAAATACAGAAGTATTGCAAATCAAAGCCTGTCAATGGCTAACCAATTTGCTAAAGAAGAGGTACTATTACTAGAATAGGCCCAGTCCTTGCCTTCTACGTAGCTCTAGTTAACAGACCTATATCTAGGTTGCAGCTAACCTGCAAACCTCAGTATCTACATATGGAGACGACAGGTAAAATTACTAACTGCCCAGGACTATCTCAACTTCAGGAAAAGATATTTAGCTATCAAATCTTTTACCGGAGTTATAAACTTCCTTTTCTCTAAATACATCCCTTAGTTTCCAAACGCCAGATTTATTATTTAGGTGGTTCCTCTAGTTAGTTTAAAGCAGAGAATACATTTCAGAAGGAATATCACAAAAATGCACCCTGTTCTCAGAATTAAGTTTTCCCCTATAAGCTTTACATAGCTTGTTTTAAAAATGGAAACTCAAGCGGATTTGGTGTTCTTCCCTCCCCTGCTTTTACCCTAGGGAAGGCAGCATAGCTAATAAAACCCACAAAGATCAACCCTAAAAATATCTGCTGTTGGTCTAGACAGCTCTGACTCTTGAAAGAATTTGATCTGGGTGGTAATTACATTTCACTTTCAATCCATAAGTGAATTCAGTGCTGGCAAGTTGTGTCTTTCATCTTCCTATCCTCCCTGATCCATCCATCAGCATTTAAGAAGCATTCATCACAGCAGGAACAGTGCTGGAGACTGAAGTCCTTTGTTTACTCACACAGCAAATACAGCATAGACAACAGTACTGTAAGCTTCTGTACATCACCCTACAATCATTCTTGCACCCATAGAGAACCCATACCCATAGAGAACAAGTTTTAAGGGTGAGAAAGCATCCCTTTCATTCATCAGCCCATGTTATAAAGTTGCCCACTAGAATCCTTCAAGGTCTCTGAGGGTAGGGAGAAAATGCTTACAAATATCTAATAAAAGATATCATCTCTCTCTGTATGCCTAGCTTCCATTCTATCCTTAGACCACCATGACTTCAACACAGCTATTACATTACTAATCAGAAGTAGACTGGGAGGTGTCAATTTTACAAGAGAATATTTGTCTGATGATAACAGCACTAAAATCTGATGAACACTGTTTAATATCCAAGAGGAAAAAAAAAAAGAAAAAGCAAGTCATTTTACTACTTCTCTCTTCTGCTGCTCTGGAAGGATATTTATGTTTACCTCCTACCCTTGAAGAATAAGCATAGCAGCTTACTCAGTGGTGAATGGATTTTGTTCTTTCAACTGATGGCCTGCACAAAATCCTGTCCTGAAGCGCTTAGTTCCTGGTGCAAAAATAGGGAACAATGGCTCGTCTAGCATCAGAAACTGGAGAGGCATTTTTGTGATGAGTGGATTTGCCATTTTCATCACAACACTGTCCTGTCTAATTTAGCTCTACCAACTTCTAATTACTTACTTGCCAGAAGATAAACATTTTTCTGGATACTTGAATCATTCTTTTCGTTCTTCTACTGTTATTCTTGCTATTTCTATCACCACTATTGTAAAAACAATTGACAATGGGGTAAACTAATCTAAGTTTAAATCCTTCCTTTGCCTCTGCACAAGACCGGATACTTCTCTTTCATGGTAAAGATCTTCATTAATTTCACTTCAGTGAAGGAATTTCAAGGGAGGAATAGTATTACTCACTTGCCTGCTGTTCTTGGCAGGCAGTGACATGTACAGAGCAAAGCCACAGGTCCTGTTATTGCCTTCAAGTTAGAGAGAAAGAAAAAGGGGGAGACAAAGGCATTGCTTTTTTAGAGTTAAAGAGGAATGAGTAATGAATATTTTGCAGGTCACAAGCTAGCCTGCATGGACACTTCTGAGTTATTCGTTGAATCCTGAGGTCTCCAAGAGGTCACTTGTTTCTTGAGCATCCATTTATAGTAAACTTAGAAAACACATGGTGCTGGATAAAGTGAATCTAAATTCTCCTTCTACTCACTGGTGAGAACAGGTTAAAATCATGTCAGGATCACTTTTCTAGCTGCAGGCTCTGTTGTGAGGCTTTACATTGATACATGGCATTATAGACTGGAAAAAAAAAGAAAAGTCCAAAGATGCTTCAAAAAGTGAAGATAATGTTTTAAGTGTACAGGAACACATATCTTTGGCAAAGACCCAGACTTGAGAAGGTCACTGATTTAAGTGGAGCTAGGATAATTCATATCAGTAATTCCTTACCTTTAACTTCCATTTTCATTTTGATACTCCTTGCTGAACTCAAGACAGACTGGAAAAGGAAATACGATGGGTGTGTCAGCACAGCACCTAACACAATGGAGCCCCAACCTGAGTTAGGGCTTCCAAACACAACCAGAATACAAACGAGAATAATTAACAAATTTAGCATGTTTAAGGGCCTTCCAACTAGAACTGAATACCAGGGATGTCTAGATCAGAGAAAGTGACAGCCTACAGACTGTGTCTGACCTACAGGATGAGTCTGTTCCCACTCTCAAATGATTTTCCACCATAAGGTCTTGGCTTACAATCGGAGGTGGTTGTGGGAGCTGAAGCGGTTATCATTCCCACCCGTTTATCCCATTTTTGTGCCAGAGTTTACTGGTTCTGCAGCAAGGAGGACTGAATGGTACGTGTAGTCCTATTTAGATATCATGTAATATTGTTTGCTCTATTAATGTAAACTGGAATTAGCTGCAATCTTTGCTAATATGTTAGACTGAGAACTGTGATAGCTCAAGAAGAGTAAAAGGGAAAGGTAGAGAAGAAGTCGGATATCTCTTCCACTGATCACAGCGAAACCTCTCTGACTGTGAATGTGAGCCTTAATATACGGTTTATACCCTAAAATGGTATTATATTATTTGACCAGAAACTGGACATTCTGAGTCTGGATAATCCTAATTATGGTTCATAACTCCTTCAGTTCTACCTTAAGTAAATCACTGCCTGGCCATACTTCAGCTTAAGACATTTAAGAGAGACATCTAGAAGAGAGCTGTGAGGGTTAATTAGTCAACATTTGTTTGCTGCTGAATCTGAGCAATCTCCAGGGCATTCATGACTGCAGTGAATCTCTAGTCCCTCTGAAAGTTTCTTATTGATTCAGGGGAGCCAGAATTTCATCTGTAGAATTAGTAGCAGCTACAGACCAGCCCTTCCTGAGAATTCAACCCCAGGCACGCCGAGACAGGAGTTAGGGAGCTTAGGAAGGGCTGTGTGGCTATGAATACAATACAGGAAGGATTAAGGCTGCTATGAACCACACTATTAGGGTCTGAAATCAGAATTTTCCAAGATCCTGGAACATGTAAGAATATAAGAACAATCATGCTGAGCCAGCTGACAGATCCCTTTAGCCTAGTGTATTGTTTTCAACAGTAAGGTAAAAAGTATAAGAAACAGGGTGTGTACGTACAACAATTCTTCCCTAGGGAAATCCTCCTACTTTTCAGTACTCAAACATTTAGGACTGAGAGCTCACACCAAAACTGTTGTTTTTAACCATCACAAATGGACCTACCCTCCATAAATTCCCCTAGTTCTGTTTTTAACCTACATAGACTGTTGACCTCCACAGCATCTCATGGCAACAAGTTTTCAAATGTAATTAGGAGTTGCATGAAAAAGTGCTTCCCTATTCTTAGCTGGAAACACAAGACTGGTCAGTGCCATCCAGCCACTGACTAGAGCAACACTCAGTCCAGCGCTGGGTACTAGACTTCAGTAACGCCCTGGGTAATTATATGACACCTTAGACTGTATAAATTGTAATGATTAAACACAACCTTGAAAAGAAGGAAAAAAAAAAGCATTTTCAAGAGCAGGCAATGTTGGCTATCATCCAAACTACCTCCTCTAGCAATATTCCCTACCTGCTGTCTAGACCGATGATATTCAGATAAGGATCTGAATCTTGATCACTACATGGGAATCTCAGGCATGTAAATCATCACCCAATGCTAGCCCGAAAACCTTCCTATGTGCTACATGCCACTGTTTTTCAGAGCAATGGGATAGCATACCACAAAAAGTTAAATTAAAATGCCTGTAACAGATGGAGAAAAACAAAGTTTCCTTTGCCTTCTGTGCACAAGCACCTCAGCCCCTCCCCACCCAAACTCTTATGTCTCAACAACATAAGCCAAAAGATGGCTGCACAGGCTGCATTCACTTCTGTAGCTGCCTACAGCAATCCAGCTGATAAACAACAGCCATTTCAGCTGAAGAATAAGAAAACCATCTTTGCTCCTCCGTGGCATTCCCAGTAGAGTAGAAAGTATCATAGGAAGAAACAAACAAAACCAGACCCTTCTGCAAATACAGATTTCAGCATCTGTCCACCTCATAGAGGTATTTCACATTCAGTGTCTTTCTCTGAAGGTGAAACTTTCTCTCCTGATCACTGAGGAAACAGTTACAGGCGAGTAAATTGGCTCCATTAAATCAACAGTGTCTGAAACATACGGAGACAAGCCGATAGACTTTTTTTCTTCCACAAATAAGCTGCTTCTATCATGGGAATAATCTTAATGTTTTCTGACACTGTAATTAAAAATTAAAGCTGCAAAAAAATGTGAGGTTTGCTAAAACACAATAGATATCTTTTATCCATACAATGTATGGCAACAAAATATTCAGCGTTCTGGGGAGGATAATTAATCAGTGTTCTCTTGCTGAAGTTCTTTTAATTGTCTATGATGGGGTGTGTTGGGGGGGGATTATTGAGTTTTTAACATGGAACAAGATCAGGCACCATGGGGAATATTTACATGAATAAAGATTGCATGATCAGGACCTTTGATCTGGGAATTGCTATTCTGTAATCATCTATAAAGCACTAGGAGTGCCCCTGGCACTGTATATATAATAATAAACGATTAACAATAAATCACGTAATTAAATCTTCACTTCAAACATTCTTTCCATAATTCTTGCCTCAGATTTAAGTTCCCACATGAGACATATTAGGTCCTCATAATATTATTAAAGTTCCTACACTTCAGCTTTTACAATTCCCCTAGGGATCTATTGTTTCTTTGTTTAATGTGTTTATGAGCCAAAGGCCCTATTAAATTCAACAGGGAACCTCCCAAACCTTTAAAAACTTTGCCACCAGACATTTCTTAGGGAGCAGGACCATTTTTGTCACTCCATCATGTAGCTATTGGAAAGTCTATTGATCAGAGAAGTTCCAGGAGAAACCCCCCCCCCCGAAAAGATCATCAAGTCATTAAGTCCCCTGGTCTGGCCGAGACTGAACTGCTGCAACCACAAAGTCTTCCCTCCTCCATTCCATCTGGTCATTCACATAGACACACATTAGGAACATTTTGTGATTTTACCATCACTCTCTATGCCTCATCACCTTTCTCAGTGCTTTCTGTAAGAATAAAGACAAGACAAAATCTCCTTGTCTTTTCTTGGTCTGAAATATGACGAGACATGTAAATGCTTGCATTTATCTAAACCCAAGTTGAACCTTATCCCCAACAGATTTAAATGGGACATTATATCAGAAGCAGGATATTTTGCAAAAAACAGTTAACATTTCAAGTATCAAACACTAACTCTTAACAATGAGTTCCCATCCACCTTCAAAAGGGACTTCTTAACAAATGCAGAGACTCTTCATAGAGGGCAGGAGAGAAGGACGAAGCCTTTGTCAGTAAGCTGAAGAAACTGGAGTCTGCCACAGACAGGCTTCACAGTCTGACCCCTTGTTGAAAATTATCTAACGTGTCTTCTGTAAACCAGATAACTAGAAAATTCTGGTTTATTTTAGAGGAGTTATCTTGTCTAGCTGCAAGGTACTTCTCAACTGCTTGCCTCATTTCTCTAAAAAGTAAAACTCATTCAGAATTTATGTAAGTTTCCTTGGTGAAGCCACAGAGGACAAGCAGGGGTGTTGTGGTTTATAAATTCAGCCTCAAGACTCAGAGAAGGCACAGAGCAATGGGAGTTCACCCTTATGTAAAAGTGAACCCAAGGGATATGCAGGGTCACTGTGTAAAAGCCAGAGTCTAAAGCGAGAATGCCTGCATCAATCTGAGCAACATCATGCCAGTAAAGGCGGTTCATCTGCAGTTGAGTTGGCGGTTTCCCAGCATAGGACTTACATGGGTTAGAATGAGCCCTGGGTGAAATGGAAATTCCTTTGGCCTTGAATAATGCATTTTAAGTGACTCCCACTTAGGGTCAAATAATTACAAGTTCCATTTTGTTAAACAGTTAAAAAACAAACACAATTTGTATTAGGCTGGAAAGTTCTACATTCCAGTGAACATGAGGGATGGCGAATGTAGCCTGTGGGCCAAACACAGCCCACGCAGAGCTTCACACTGTTGAAGCTTTCATCTTCAGCACCCCGAGGTACAGCCCACAGAGACTACAGGATCTCAACATGCAGTGTTCCATCTCGCTCCAAGTAAACACGTATCACATGCTAGGGCCTGTACTTTCTGTAAGCCATACCATCACGCCACTGTGGAGGAGGCTCCCAGTGTGCTGTATCTCTAAAACTCAGTGGAGGGCTTACTTTTGATTTCAGCAGGGTGAGACATATATCTAACTCTTAAGTAACCAGCCAGGTGTCAACGGGGCTTCCTGTTCAACAGACAGCAGCTGATGATGTTCCTATTCACCCATCAGCTCACTGATTCTTTGATGAACCGCATTCTCATATAACGTATGCTCCATGCTAATGTTTTGAAGTCACCAAAAAGACAAAACAAGTGCATTTCCTCCTACCTCACCAAAATCCAACGACACACAATCAAAATCATTAATGAAATGGAGTACACACTTGGTTATTAAGATATCTGAAGAGACAGCAAGGAAGAGGTCATACAAAGTTTCACATAAACAAGGGAATTCTAACTGTAGATAATTCATATCATTTGACCTCATATCAAATGACAGGCAGTTTTAGAAAAATTAACCTTGCATAAATAAAGTTGTAGCTGTAGCTCTGTAATACCTTTGGAGGCTTCACAGTATAACCCTAATGAAGGGAATGTGTAACATAATCTACCTTTCCAGCTTGCCAGTGGAAAATTATAATACTTACAACAGATATAGTAACTTATTATAAGAAATACTTTACAGACAAGTTCTTCTCAATACCCCTGTGAAATAGCTAAGTAGAGGCTGAAATGCAGAGACACAAAGAGTTTGCATGCCAAGAGTGTCAATCAAGTACATTTACTGTCTAGTGGGGATCCAGAGCTACCAGTACAAAAGTCCTTATGCAAGCATAGGTTGCGCAAATGAGACCTGAGTGATTTAACTGTGGCAACAGAGTGAGAAAGGATTGTAATACACCTATAATTTCTGGTTCCCAAAGGTTGGACCAGATCTGGGGATCACCTCTCTTCTCTTAGCCTAGCATTCTATTCTGTCTCCTAAGTTACCTTTTGTTGACTTGAACTTTACAGCAGTAGGATCAACCACTATCAGCTCTCTGTAAAGAAAGAGATTAAGTTATTCAGGGTAGATTAAAAAAAAAAAAAGACTGTCACTTAAAAATACATATATTTTTAGCCTTTTCTCTTCTTAATATGAAACCCTCCTACAAGTCTTAAAATTGAAATGTATTTTCTAATAACATGACTCACTTTTACTTGCCTTTGTGCACCAGCTTCTTCAACTCTACCGGTACAATAGTGGAAACAGTGACCCACGTACTCATGGTGGGGGCTGTGTTATTGCATTCTATGATTTAAGAGAACTTTAACAGAGGACAGCAGTGTACTCTATTTGCAACTCTGCCACCGGCTCTGCATCCAGTCTTGAACAAACTGTTTAATTGCAACATTCTCCTTTCTTTTCTTCAGATGAGAGATAAATCAGATAATAATTTAGAGCCTCCTTTGTAAATGCTCTCAGATATATGAATGAAGTATTCCTCCTTCCCTTGCTACTGCATTCCTGCAAAGGCTTTCTGTCTGAAGCAAAGGATGCTGCATTAGAAGAGCAACTAATTAGCAGCCGAAAAACAAAAAGAACCTAGTCCGAGGTCAGCGTGACCTGTAGTAACTGCCTCTGCTGCTCTTCCACACACAGCAAGGATTACCAGTCACCCCACACAACTCCTTAGAATGGCTGAACAGTAAAAAATGAGATAAGACAAAGCCTCTTGCCCTAAGCTTACCGCTCAAAGGGCACAAAATACTAAGTTCATTACTACACATAAAGAACATTTATTGGGAGAAATCTCTGGCAAAGAACCCTACAGAGATTAACCCTTGCCTCTCTGGATGCTATTGCTAAACACAGAGATCACCAGATTTCTCCAGAAATTACTAGTCCCTGGAAGGGGGAAGCATTCACATTAGTGTCTCACGTAACCATCCAGCTCATAAACACAAGAGCCAGACTGAAGGGAACAGTTATGCAACAGGGCCCTGCGGAAGAGGAAAAACTGCTCAAGGCAAATTGGCCGTTTACATCATATATTTTCATGCTCTGTTTACAATCTCTCTCTATAGGAATCTCACCATTCTGCTGTATAAGACATGGGTGAATAGCTTCTGATGAAATAATAAAAAATCCCCAAACAACAACTTATTGAACATTCACCTTAAATTTCAAACCAAACATAATCTTCTTTTAAATGTCACACATTTAGTTTAATTTTTTTTTAATGTCTAAACCCTTAGTAAGCTACTTTATTATGAGGAGTAGGGATAACTTCCATATACTCCTTGTGAACTATGTTTTGAGACTACATTTTCCTCCATCTTCACTTCTGAATTCTCTCTAATATACTTTTGCTTCCTATCAGTACTGAGTTAAAGAGGCAAGTCTCAGACCTCTGTGCTTCACTAAGGGGGCTCTGACAATAATGTTATTTTAAGCAGTAACTTAAAGAACACTTCTCCCAGTTGCAGGGCTGGCTGAAGCAGTTTCTTCTGTTCCCTACAGAATTCCCAGCAGTGAATTAGATGAGGGAATTGATTCAGGTTAAAGTTCTTTTTTTTTTTTTTTTAAACCAGTGTCAGCTCCCCAAATTGCTCAGCCTCATAAGCAGTTCCTATCATTGGCCCTGCAAATGCTTTTAGCAGCAGTCACTGAATAACTTCGAAATTGCTGGAAACTCTCCCTCATCCACCTTGCCCATCTCTTAACCTGAACAATCCATAGATTGATTCACAGTGAGGTCCCCACAAGTAAATCTGTCAGCAGAAATGGGAATGCTGTGCTGAATATGAAAGGGAGCTCAGGCAGCTGGGAAGGAAAGATGTATGGGCAGGAGAAACCTGAGAACTGCCCTGAAATCCACAGTATCATGGCACTGTAAACCCAGGGAACCATCTCTGAAAAAGCCTGTTCTTAAAGATGTCATTATCTCACTAGATTCTCCCTGATTAGAAATGAGGGATGTCTCCATCCTGGAGAAAACTGAATTTTTGCAGCTTGTCTGAACACAGATAATGTTTGAGTGAGTAAAAGGCCTACACAGCAAAGGCAGGTTGTAAAGCAGACACTTAGAAATTCAAGACCTAACACATTCAAGAAGGACTCAGAGGGACTCAAAGCGGTAGAGCAAGAGGCAATCTGATGACTGAGGGATCATCCAGAACTAATGGATGCTATATACAGCAGTTTAAGAGAGAGACCATAATTCTAAAGATATTGAAAACTGCCTGAAAAGACAGAGCCCAGCCAGAAATGAGGAGCTCTGAAAAAACTCTGAGAACACACAAGTGGGGGATAAAAACCTGAAGCAGGGAATAGCTCATACAAAAGTATATTTTATATATTAAAAACAAACAAACAAACAAAAACACTGTACATTTCCTTTGTGGGCTAGAATAAAGAACAATTAGTTTTAGAAAAGCTTCTGCAAAACTTTCCATCAATTTCTTTTGACTGTCACAAATCCCTACAGAGTTAACCAAGAGGAAGTTCTGCAGATCACATCCTTAGCAGTCAGGTTGCAGAGTCTCACTTCTAAGAAAGGAGAACCTGACTGCAGAAAGCATTTCAGAGTGACACAGACAGTGGCTAGAGTTCACTAAAGAAAAAAGGTAAAAAAATTCCAAAAAACACTGGCATAGTAATTCTTCATGCAGAGTTGTACCTACCAGCAAAGCATGCAGGAGATGAGAAATCAAAAAATTCTGTAACAGCTGGTTTCAAGATTGGAAAAATAAAATAAATTTTCCTCCCAAACTAGAATATCTCTGAGCAGGGAAACACAGCAAGAAGGGGGTTCATCCATAGCTGGAACACCACACTTTTTTTACTTCTGGACTTTCAAAATTTTGAAGACAGATTCAAAAAAAAATTTTTTTCAAACATTTGGATACTCTTTGCACCCAGAACTCCACAGCTTTAGATAGTCAGCCACTATTTATCTCTCATCAGAAATAAGAATTCTAAGGTGTAATGAATAACACTGACACAGCACAACTGCTAATGCCATAGGCAAGGCTTCCTTTAAACAAAGGTCAAACAAGTGGGTGGACAATTAGCTCAAAGGATGCTCTGCAACTCAATCTAACACCTTCCTTTCAGCATAGGGAAGGAGGACTTCCCGGGGTAGAAATACCTTCAACAGAAAGCAAATGCTTCAAAGATGTGCAGACGTGCTTTAAACCAGACAAAAGCTAAATCCTTCTCTAAGCAGCTGCAGTTCTTTATGAAATAGCTTACGGGAATGGGGTTTTCCCAAGAAATAGCTTATTGGTATAGGGTTTTCCAAAAAGCAGATGCTTACTTCACATGGGGATTCAAACCCTGTTGGGCAGCAATAGGCCACCAATCCAAGCTCAGCCTTCTCATGCGCAACACTTCCACCTGCAAGAGTTCATAGCTCAGTGCATGTCTGGGGTTTTCCCTGGGAGCTCTAAAACCAGTCAAGTCTAACATTTCTAAGAAAAATGAATTTAAGCAAATATTACATACATTTATGGGATATCTAATTCCAGACATTTCTTCTCCTACCAAAGATTCTGGAGATAAGATCCTGAAGGGTGCAGAGAAAGGGTAACTTCTTGCTATTTGTTTTGTTGCTGTTGTTTTGCATGAGACAGGCATTTTTTTTAGTTCACCTCTTTCTTTGATTTAAAGGAAAGGAGAATACTTCCTTACTGATTTGTAAAGGCAAACTTGAGTGTTTCTTTTTGTCTGTACTAGTGGTTTTAAGAACTCAAACTTTGAGAGCAGCTTGTCAAGAATTAAAAATGACATATCACTATAATAGTATTTGCTCCACAGGTGTCAGCAGCTATGCACTCTATCTTCCTTTGGTCATCCTTGAACATCAGATTTATGGAGCTTCCCCTGACCGTGCACTGTCTCATTAGGATCTTCAACAGGTCATAAATTTACAGTGAGCATTGAAAACTAAATTTATACCTAGTACCTCCTACAACGAAGAAGCAACGTGACCTAAGCAAGTCATACTGGAGAAGCGCAAGAGGAAGCCCCCCGCCCCCTTCTTTTTATAAACTGTGATACTGTAATGTTAATCTTTCAAACCTTTCCATGAGACCTTCTTTTTGATGCCTAACATATTCCTGAATATTTGTACCATGAGGCTAGCCAGCATGCTGTGAACAATACCCATCTCACAGCTAACCATCTCAGACTGCCTGCCGCTGGTTGAATCCACCTACTGTTTCCTGTTATTTACACAGTCCACCGCAGAAGGTGAAAGACAGAAGCCTGCCATTTCTTCCAATTGCTTGCACTAGAATCTTGCACGCAGTAAATCTCATACCTCATCTCCCCTTTAGTATCGGGATCAGAGGAGAAGATAACTTGCTTAACTTCTCCCAATCACTATAGCAGATCATGATGCCCTAATAAAAAGCAGGGCACTGAACATGAGAAAAGCCATGTGCCTGATGTTTCTCCTACCAGCATGCTGAGATTATCATTAGATCAAAAATGCAGCTGCAGTCTGCGTGGGTGGTTTTAACAGAGCTTCAGGGATTTGCTTAATGTGGCAGAATTAGGATGTCCGTTGATCGCAACTTTTAGACATTTCTTCTATGAGATCAATGCAGTGTCTACAGAAACTTCATCAACACGCAGATGTTTGTCAAGTGTTCACTGATGCTTGTGATTGCTCTCCCTTTTTTCATTATTTACAAATAAAAGGAGAAAGGAAAAGGAAAGAAAAAGTCATCTCCATCAGTTACAATAAAGAACATACTCTAGTAGAGAAACAACTTACTTTACTAGCTGTAGGCTACAAAAGAAGGAAAAAGCCAGAGACAGTAGGTCAGTGTTTTTGTTTATTTTGTTAAAAATAGCTTTGTTGTAATCAAATGGGACAGTAGCTTGTATTGAATCAGGTATAGGACTTGCATCCTTTTCAAAAGAATTCAGGATTATGAGACAAAAGCGTACTGAAGGAATCAGGACAGTAGAAAATATACTGGACCAAGAATCAGCAAATCTCCTTTCAAGAGCGACGCTAGTACTATTTGGCTGTGTTTGATAGCATTCTCTTCTCTCTACAGTAGCATCACAATCTTTTGGGAAAAGAAGAAAAACAAAACCAAACCAAGAGTGCTCACCCTCTTTTGAGGGCTGTGTGTCAAAATTGGTACCTGAAAGTTAAGAGCAAGATGGAGAAACGCCTGTTCAGGAAGAACCACCCCAGAGATGTCAGAGCCCTTCACAAGAACGAAGCTTTGTAATCGTTCTGGGGGACAACAGTCCTAAAAGAAAATCCAGAGAAAACAGACGTATGGGAAAAATAAACTGTATATTGAATACCTGAAAGATCACATGTAGGATGTTTCAGTCAGGAGATTGCACATGTGAGAGGGAAAAATCATTGTATAAACATCAGACTGCTTCAGGGAAGAAAAAAATAGCTATGACAGCTGGCTCTAGGATTGAGAACAGTGGACAAACATATCCTATGATACCCATAGGACGCTGTGAATCTGGAAGCTGCATGCGTATAGCAATGCTGGTTTTAGGCTGGTCGAAAAGATATTTTCAGGGAATGAATGCAGGACAAATAAGTTCTAAAGGCTTAACATTTAATCACGAGGAAAATCTCCATTAGCTGGAACTGAGATTAGAGCTTTCGTTTTATTGACTGGGCAGCCCTTATACAGAAAAAACCTCCTGATTGCTTGAATTACATCAACAGGCAGCAATCACGATTGGTAAGTTTTATATATAAAATTCATAGGAATTATGCTTGATTTAACTACAGTTTATTTTCCAGGGCTCTAGTGGATCTCTTGCTTTATAAGCAGCACCTCAGTCAACAAAAATTTAGCTTGGAAGAATGCATTACAAATGTAGAACAAATCAAATTAGCTTTCAGATGTTATCTGTTGAGATCTCATTTCTTCCTCAAGACTTCTGTTAACCACTGGAATGCAACATCTGGGCAGTTCAGGGAGGCAACTGTTTTACTAAAAAGTACTAAATATAGGTGCTACAGAACATATTAGGACACGCTGCTTTACTGCAACCCCTACAGCACAGGATGAACTAATAGCAATTACCTTCAACAAAAAAAAAGGTAATTATGCCTTCCCAACCTGTGTCACCTTTATAGTATAAAAGACTACTTAATTGGAGCAATTAATTGCTAAGGATGAGCATGACAGAGTCACAGTCAGCTGCTGTAGAAATAATTTAAAGAAATCAAGACTTAGAGCACCATTTCTCATTTCAAATTTTTCCCCGTACCACTGAAATTTGAAGGCTCTAGAGGAATTCAGTAATACATTCAATGATGGCAACCATAGGCTTTACAATTAATATTCTATACGTTTCAGAAAAAAGTTTGTTGCTCTAAACTTTAACTTTTCTTAAAGGAAAAAGATTGTTTTAATGAATTTTTTTTTGTGATTTCCCTAAGACAGTTTGGGTAAGTGGTTTTATGACTTCCTCAGTCAATATTTTAGACAACATTTCACACTGATTAATGTAAATGACATGCTCCAATGACACACACATTTGATGCAATGATTTACATAGAACTAGAAGTTTTACTGACTAACAGTTCAGCAGATTAGATAACAGCAAATGAAAATTTACCATAGTAGAAGTGCCACAACTGTGAGCTCTCCTAGGTAGTGGAACAGAGTTTGAATCCTTTAATAAACCTTACCCTTGCTAGCAAGGCTTTCTGTAGCCTCCTTACTGAAAACAGTGATCTTTCTGTGCAAAAGCTGGGTACTGTGAGAAAGGACTAGCATTAAGAAGAACGGCCTCCTTTAGGGGCTAAAATTGATCCTGTATCACAGCAGAGTTTACTGAAATGAGGTTGCCACTTGTCAAACAGGGAACTCTTTACAACACATTCAAAGACACTGGTGAAAGTTCCTTGCTCAAATTTTTTAGAAACCGACTGGGCAAAACACTAGATCATCTACTGTAGAGAGCAATTATGTACTAATAGAGGCTTTTGATAACATGAACCAGATTGATCAAAATCATGTGTATCCAGCACATCCAGCTCTCTGAAGAGAGCATAGGTTTTTGGGTGCTTTTTTAATCAGATAATTCAAAAACTAGTTTTAAAACCTTGAACAATTTTCATCATTAAAACCAAACTAAAAATGCATCATTTACATGAGGCATTAAACAAAGGTATTTTATGATCTAAATATACAATGCAGATTTGGCTTACTGAAGTTTTTGGAACTATACCAGTTTCCAGAAATTATTTTATGTTGTCACATGAGTTTTTCCATCATCTTCACAAATAAGGAAATCTTTCTCTCCCATTTAATTTTTATGCCCTTAATTCTATAATTAATACAAATAAGTACCATGTGACTAAGGAATGGTGTACATATTCTGGATCAAATAATATACTTCTAATTCTTACAAAGTGCTTATATTTGAATATTCTGATCTCTTCCCAGCATGTCTGCATGTTCCTTCAATAAGTAAATCTCCATATTTACTAGGTACAATACACAGGAACACATTGCTAAAAAAAAAAAACCCAACAACAACAAAAAACCCAACCACCCTCATAATCAGTTGTTACCCAACTCTTTCAAAGGCTTATGCGATGTTTTCTGCAATAGTTTGTCCACCCACACAGACAGTCAGTATGTCTAGTCCCTCACTGTTGCAGGCGCTCACATCATAAACCAAATCAAATGCCATTGTAAAACTAAATAGGCTTTTTGGCTTAAGTTTCCAAAATTTGGGAGTGGGCCTCTCTTCCATTCAAACTAATTTGGGTAACAATGAAAAAATTTGCTCATAAACAGGGTTTCTGAGTACATCTTCTTCCGTCAGTGGTTCTTGTTTTCCGCTCCAATCCACATAATCTATTATCTTCCTTCCACCCATTCTTTCCCCCTACCCCCACAGAGGCTGGCTTAGACACTGTGCTTCAATTTTCTGTACGAACTTTCTATTTTTCTTTTCCATTCTTTTTGTTTAGTATATGAAAGCAGCTTCCTGTTTAGAAACACTGGAGTCCTACACCCTCAATAATGATGTATTCAGCCCATCGATGATCTTGGCATGAATGCCTTAAACCTTAATAAGCCTGATGGGACTTTCTGTACATGTCATCAACAGTCCAAAAAACAATGCACAACGTTTGTCATCTTGCACTGAATCATGCTCCCTTCCCAGTGCTCTAGCGCTAATAAGAATTCTAAGGGCTTACTAGCTTCGTTCTCTTAAACATTTCAAATCTTAGCTTTCTAAAGCCTATAGAACAGGAACAGAAACACCAGGAGAAGATAGTGGCGTCCTGTTGCAGAATTCTAACATGAACAATACTATTCTGCTTTTTCAAGTCCGAGTCTCTGCAGAAGTCTACCCTTGGCTTACGCTGCTCAAGTCTTACTGTAATCTACTATCCAAACCCTGGCCTTGTCCTGTGCTAGAGGACAGATATGAAACACAGAATGTAATCTCTGTTTAACTAAACATGAACTAGAACAAAGTTATGAACTGAACATTTAAGGTTGAGCCTTACCATTTTGTTCAAATAGGTAGATCGGATCAAAAAGCCATTTCCAGAGATTCAGAAGGAGAACAGGTTTAGCGACAAAAATTAAACTGAGATACTTGTCACTTCAAGAGTTTAATGGACATACATTCATACATGCAGCCTGTTTCCTGGGTGAATTTTAACTTCAGGGGTGCAGTTCTCCAGTGAAGTTATTGGACAGTCATACATATAGCACTCGGATCAATGGGCAGAGAAGCAGTCTTGTATAGCGCATACACAACGTGCTGTTCATCTGCAAGCAGTGCTCAGCAGCAACGCTGTTAACGACAGTTTATTCTAAATGCTATACTACTTCAGCTAATGCCATTAACAAAACTGCTAGCCTAGGTTTCATGCATTTTGAATATGACAATACAAGAGACATTACTTTAACTCTTCTTGGGACTTGGTCTGTGCCTACATAAACATCCAAACATTTTGCTTTCTACTTATGGGTGAGCAGCAGAGTTGATTCAAAACTGTCAGCAAGTGCCATCCTAATTAAAAATAAATGACTAATTGTAAAACTACAGGGCCTGTTGACACAGGCTACATACAAGGCAAAGCAAGCCAAGCTTGAACCAGAGGAAACACAGCACCATCTAGTGCTCTACATGAATTAGAGATTCGAAAAAATCAAAATGAATCCACGTGGTAATTTCACAGGCAGTTGACACTTAAAAAGCCCAACTATACCAGCACTTACTTCTAAAGAAAAAGAAAAAAAAAAAAGAGAGGGAGAATTAATAGGGCGGGGAGAGGGTGGAAGGGAGCTGCTGAGAGTCAAGTGTTTGCAGCCAGAGCAAAAATTCTTTAAAGGACAATAAACTGGAAAGGTACTCTGCCACCTATCAAAAAGATGCAGTCCAAAAGCATGACTAGAGAGGCACAAACAGAGGCCTACCAGAAATAAAAAGAACCCTTTAAGAAGCTGAGTCTAGAAAAAATTCTGGCAGGCTAAAAACATAAAATAGGCTGAAAAGGCATTTGAAAAAAATCTTGCAAGAAGCATAAAGAAATTAATGATAAATTCTTTTTCAAACACATTAGGAGTAGAAATCTTGACAGAGTAAGGCCAAGAGATGATCAAAGAATAGAAAGAACAGTCAGAAAAAACACAACTACAGCAGAAGCGCTTTTTTTTTTTTAAATCCACATTTATGGTGAAGTGCAGGCTGGCTCCTTCACTGGAGAACTCATTCCAAATTGGAAAGCGAGTAAAACATGTTACCGGACAATTCGGCAAGATAAATAACAACAGTTCTTATGATCAGACAGTAAACACCCAAGAACTCTGTTAGAAAAAAAATTGAACTAATAGCCATTATGCATAACCTCTCACTTAAAACTTCCAGAGAAACAGAAGGTGACAAATGAGATGGTTTTTAAAAAGGGTTCTAGAGAGACTCAGGTGAGCTGTGGACCACTAAGTCTGACCTCTATCTCAGATATGCCTATAGTTGATAATACAGAATTACTGGATGCATAGATAAATGTGTAACACTGGCAAATACTGCTCAAATAAAGGGAATTTATATCTCACATCTCTATTACCTTCTCTGAAGGTGCTCACAGAAGTCATTAACAGATATTCTCTCTTGGATTTCTGAAAGGCAACTGACAAGGACTCTCACCAATGCCCTGAAAAACTAAGCTGCAGTAGGGGAAGAGGAAAGAGTCTTCAGATAGATAATTAGTTAAGAGACAACGAACAGTGAGAATAGATGGTCAGTCTTCACACTGATTGCTAGGAGAATTCCACACAATTTGTACTACAATCTATTTTGTTTAACATTCATAAGTCTTCTGGAAAGAGGGGGCAAACAGTGAGGAGACAGTTTACTGCTAATTTACTATTGCGGAGTGTAAAAATAAAAAGATGATAACAGCAAAGCATTGCAAAAGGACTTTTCCCTATTGAACAACCAGGAAATAAAAAGGCCAAATACAATGAAAATAAAATGTAAGTGACATACCTGAGAAAAAAATAGCCCTAAGCTCACATAACGATGATAGGCTCTGAATTCCGTATTGCCATTCACAAAAGAGATGCTGGAGCTAATGCAGTTCTTTTTAAACTTCAGGTTAATGTTCAGAAGCATCAAAAGTACAAATCAAAGAGTAAGAGTTATCAAGACATTACTAGAAAGTTAAATGTAATCAATACAGAAGTTCATGAAGTACCCACACATTGTATATCACGTCAGTCCTCCAATATAAAAATCATAGTGCAAAAGACGTGAAGCAGCTTTCATCAAAAGCTATTAAAAAAAAATCTCTTTACAGCCTGGAAAAGAGACAACTCAAGGGCCCTATGTGATAAAATTAGGACTAGCATAGAAAAGATGAAAAGGTAAATGTGTATTCATCAAGTACTACCGAGATAACATGTTTCTAGGACAGAATCAAGGGGCATCACATGAAAGTAAAAGGGGCAAGTTAACAACCAAACCCAAAATCAGAAGTACTTCTTCAGAGACCATGTGCTCAGCCCACGACATACCATAACCGTACATGGCAAGAGGTTTACCAGACTCCTAAGAGCAAGTAGGCAAATTAGCGTAAGGGAAAATCTATCCCTCCTTCCCCAGATCTGCAGATCCCTAGGAGCTGGGGGACTATCACTACTTGCTCACCCACTCTTCTTCTGTTCCCTAAGCATTTACTCTGGCTTCCCTACAATGAGTGGTAAGAGGTAAAAGGATCTTAGTACAGTCATCATTGTACCTGTTCCAGAAAAGAACACGTTTTAGCATCAGTAGCTTGTTTCCAGCATCCAGGGTGATGCACACCTGGTACAGGAGCTAAAGGCAAGATGACTCCCGCAGAGATAGCATACTAGGAACTGATGAGATATGGATCACAGACTGCAAGTGTTTTCACCTTAGCCCAGATCACCTTCAAGCAAGGATGGCATACTGGAGGAGAGCCTACTACAAAGCCACTGCATACCGGCTCTTCATTCAAACCCTACTATAGTAAGCTCTACAGGTAATTTCTTCTTTGCATAAAAAGGACCTACGCAACAGCATCATGCATAGTTTAAGATGCACAAAATTCTTGCATGTATAGAGGACTGGAGTAACTTGTTGTTCCTTCTAGGATGTGGTACAAGGAATACGCTCTTTGGTCTCCACATGACCAAAATAAACCCCACCCATAAACCATTACAAATAATTGCTATTAATACGTTAGTTCTCAGCAAAAGCATCACTATTTCAGCTTCAGCTATCACTCCTATTTTTAAAGGCGCATCTATCCCAATGCTAGAGGACATTGCTAGAGGACGTCGCATGAAAACAGAGTACAGATGCCACCTGGAACGCAAAGCAGATTTTGTAGTGGTCCCTGCTCTCCTTATTTCAGCGGGAAAGAAGCACACGCACAGCTTTCAAGGGTATGTATTTTATTGCCAAAGAAGAACTTTGCTTGGGACTTACTAAGGTATAACTTGCATTCCTCACCCTTGTCACCAGCAATGGATATTTTGAGTTAGGAAGAGTTTAACTGTAGGAGAAAGTGCCAGAACAGGTGCTTTTGGTAACCATACAGAGCATGCCTAAAAAGCTAAATAAATTAAATTTAAGTTATAAGTTAAGATCCTATTGCATGATAAATCTACATCTTCAGTCTATCTTGCAAACATGTACTTAAAAGTATTTCATGCCCTAAGTTTATTCAGACCTTCTCTCCATAAATAACAGAAGGGAAACTGCAAGCCGCACAAGCCTGAGAAATTGTACATTAAGAATAGCTTTGTTCAGGCTTCTAGTGCTCCTTCACTAGAGATAACTAATGAGCATCTTAAGCGTTCTGCAGAATTTAATGTATTCAAGAACTGAAGTGGGCTACAGACAGTGTCAAATGCAACAAGCAACACAACGGCATGCTACGCAACATCCTCCTTCTCTACTTAAGAGTATTGCATACCATTACTCTGCTAACAAAGCCGCAATAAAAATATCTAAAACATTGTAAAAAATCTTTACATATTGTAAGTGGAAGATACATACAGATACAACTTCTGTGCTACAAGAATATGCAGGATTCAGACAAAGAACAGCCAAAAACGATAGCACTGTAGATTGATACAGTATTGCCCTCAAAAGGTCATAATCTGCCAGACCCAGGTATTAGTAAGGGCAAAGATTAACACCGCCCACAAAAAATTACTCCTTTCTCAGAAAGTAAGGCTGTGTACTACCACTTAATGTAGTAGTTCTATAGAAGTACATAAGTACAATCTCTTCAACATAAAAACATGACAAGTCAAATCTGAAAGATAAACCAAATTTATTTAAAACAAAAAATTTAAGACACTGCAATTGCCAAGATCGCAAAACTGAAAGATTCTTTTACTGATGTGACAGACGCCCGACTTAGAGCAGTTACATTAATTCTGGGAAAATCAGGTTGTTTTACACCACTTCAACTGATTACATGTACTTTCAGTAAGACAAATTGGCTCCCCTCCCCTGCCCTTCCCTCCCCTTCCCAAAAGAACAGACAAAAACATCCTATAAAAATGCACACAAAATTTCAAGATGCGTGATCGAAACAGGAACCATTGTCCAAAAGCCTGAAACCTTCCAACAAGGTTAAATCCTTTGTTGCTTCAGCCAACCCTCAACGGGGGAGCTACAAGCACAACGCCGTCACCTCTGACAAAGAGCATCGGAATATTCCTTTTGGTAGACTAAGAAGAAGGAAAGAAAAGTTTACATTTACAAAAGTATAGTTGACAGAACACATCTGATAAGTATGTGACCAAATTCAATCATAAAAAACACCAGAAAACTCCAACAAAAGTAAGCTTGACTTTGCAACTTATTGGCATACTGAAGAGATCAGTACAATTAATACTAAGTCTTTGGACACTTCATACTTTCATAAGAATCTGCCTGAAACTTTTGTCAGAGCTTGGCCCAATAAGTACTAGCAATAGCCTATTTCAAACAGATAACATTGTTTAGTTTAAAAAAAAAACACCACCACCACACATCTTTCTACAAGGATAAATACACTGAACTCCTTACTTTATAAATCTCTTCATAGGTTTCTTCATCAATCTCTATTGTTGTTACAGTTTCTTCAACATCACCCAAAATCATATTTAGGTGCTGATCATATGCCTGTAGGAATGAAGCTCATTATTATTTTTACAAAGTTCAAACACAAGCTCATTAAAACGAGAATTTTGATGGAAGCGTGCCACTATGTTAAAGCAAAGTAGTATTAGTTATAGTTAAATTTTCAAATATAAAGGCAGACAAATCAGTACTCTGCAGCATGAAAAAACCCACTGCCTTTATATTCACAGAAATGCTCTTCCAGGAAATGGCTTTGAAGCTTTCAATGAGAATGCATGCAAAAACTCTGATAGATATATTTATCCTTGTCATTTATTGACATTAAACAAGCTATACATTCTTTGCCACCAATCCAGCCTCCTGGGATTGATTATCTGGGGCTAACTTAAAGCCCCACAAAAACTGAAAGCCACAACAAAAATTTTACAAAAGTGTTCCAAATACCTTCCAAAACCATATTAGAAATTACTATAACCAGATCTTCATGGATATGTCCTCATCATTGAGGTCCCAAATGAGTTGGGGCCTGGTTAATATATGGGACAACTGGTTATCTTCCCCAACACAGTAAAGTACTCAGGAAGGATGACTGGCTTAACAGAAAAAGAAAACTCTCTCATTAAGTGATACACCACTATCAGAAAAGAATGCACTTAAACAAGTCAGATTTGCAGAGGATCAAGTTGAGAACATATCCCATCGTATCCTTATTAGGCGTAGCTTAACAGTCATTTGTTTGATAATGATAATCTCATTCTTATTTCAATCTTAAATAGACCTCAATGTGCTTTACAAGAGGGCATCTGCGTCATTATGCTCATTTCATAAACATAGAAACAAAGGCCAAAAACAGTGGAATGAATTGGTCAGTGTTATCCAGAGGACTAAGAAAGAAAAAACAAATACACCTCTTGAGTCTCTAGAGCAGCATTTTATGGCAGACAGAATACTGAAAAAATTAGATTTTGCTACTGTCATCACAAAAAAAAGCTTCTGAGAAAAGAGGACCAACCTCCGTCAGTAAGACGACCTTTAACTTACTTTCTCTAACCACTTCTGCACTTTTAATCACAAGATAGTTACATGTGCTTTTAAACTAGTTATTATATAAGTTTGCCTGTAATATTATGAAGGCTGCTGTACATGAAACGAGCATTGTAGTACTGTGAAAGTGTTCTACTTACATGTAGTCTGCCTCTAAGTTCCCTGTCATTCCTCATTTTAACATAGATTCGCTCATCTAGACTGAGTCTGATGAGATCAAGTGGCTCCTCTACAGTATTTGTTGTTTGTTGCTGAAAAGTCAAATTAAAAAAGAATCATTTACACAGAAGCAGCTTGGGAACATCTCTGTTCCTCAGTATTGGTGAGAAACACAAAAGAAAGGGGTAAGAACACAAAATCAAGAACTCTGAATCATTCTTTCAAATCCCACTGTATCTTCGGGCAATTGATATTACCATTCTATGAACGTTTAGCAGCACGAACAAAATTAGCTGGCACGCTTCAACTTAGGCTGCAACAAATTGTGCTTCACAAATGCTGTCAAAAGGGCCACATGCCTTATCGGCAACCCTTGGCCGCGCTGCGGCACAAAGCCCAGCCTGCACAACTAGCTCTGAACTAGCTAGCTTAGGAGCCAGTGCCACAGCTGTGGCACCACACAGCTTAAGCTAGGAAAAGTGAACATACGCTCTCATTTCCGCCAGCGTATTGGGGTCAGCTGGGTAACGCACAGCCCCTCCTGCCCCAGCCACGCACCTCTGGCTGAGGCGCCAGCACAACGGCATCAGCTACGCCAGGCCTCACAGCGGAGTCAGAAACCTGAACGCCAGCAGGGCTGAGCCGCTCTCTCGGTGGTAAAGCTGAGCTTTCAGGACCGCAGCCGAAGCGCAGGAACACCCCCGTCTACCTTCCCTAGCACACGACCTATTGCCACCGCGGCGAAGCCTCACGAACGGCGTTTTCCTCACTTCCTCCTCCCGCGGCTCCTCAGGGAGGCCGGCCCGGCACTGGCACCGCCAGCAGCCCCCACACTCAGAGCCCCCGGCAGCAGCGCGGGGACCCCGCTATACCCCCGTATAGCTTCGCCGTAACGTCTCGGCCCGGGTGCGGCGGGCGGGCAGCGCCTCACGAAGGCTGCGCGGGGGGAGGCGCAGCCCGGGCCGGGCGCCGCGAGCCCCCACGGGCCGCCGAGCGTCAGCAGCCCGCGGGGCACTGCCGCCATTTCATGCCGGCGCCCCCCGGCCCGGGGCTGCGGCCCTACCGGGGCTGGCGGTCACGGGAACCGGCTCCCCGCGGCGGGAGAGAAGGAGGGCGCCTAGGCAATGGCGGCAGGAAGGGCCCCGCCGCCGCAACGCTCCGAGACCGGGAGCCAGAGCCGGGCCGCGGCGGGGAAGGTCTCCACGCTGCCTCCCGCGCTGAGAGAAGAAGCCGCTCACCTGGTCCACCTCATCCGCCATCTTTCAAACCGCCTCGCGCCCTCTCCCGCGAGACTTTATGGCCCTGCCCCTTCCCCTCCGACGGCGCGGGGAGGCGGGCGGCTCCGGCCGCTCCGGGCGGGGACAGCCCGTCCGCTGCCGCGGCAGCCCCTTGGGCGCTCGCCTCCGCCGCCGGGGCGCCATGGCCAGGAAACGCAAAGCTTCGTCCCGGCCGGCGGCTGCCGACAAGAGGCGGCGCGGGGGGCCGAGGGCGGCGCGGGGCGAGGCGGAGGGTGAGTGCGGGCGGCTGTGGCGGGCCTGGCTGGGCGCCGCGACATCTCTGGGAGGCGCTGAAGTCCCGCCGGGGCCTCGGGCCCCTCCGTTCCCCGGGGGGGCCGGCGCGGCCTGACCGAGCGCCCCATCCCGCCGGCTCCTTGTTGGCAAGCTGGGTTTTCTTTCAATAAAGACGGGGGAGCGTAAAGACCGGGCAGGGGGCAGCGCGGAGGGGAATCCAGCCGCTCTGTAGAGCTGAGAGGTGGCGGGGCCCTGTGAGGGGGGCCCGGCCCGGCCCGGCCCGGCCCGTCGCGGCGGGCACCGAGCCGCTCGGGGGCTCCTGCGCCCGTGCTTCGTGGCGGAGCGGGAGGCTCCAGGTGGGCTGATGCCCGCCAGATCTCCGCGACCTTCTCTGTTACCCAAACGGAGGGGATTTCAGCTCGCTCTTAGCACAGCCCTGGAGTTCAGCAGCCTCTGGTGTTGGAAAGGGTCATGAAATAAGACTAGAAGCTCTCTCAACTCGTGTTTGGTCCGTCCCTGCCGCTCGTTTGCCTACGTAGTGCGACACCGCGTTATCCCGGGCTTCTCCCACGTCCTCGCTCCGTTTGGGATATTTCCCTCTGGATTTTTCCAGAGGTGTAAAAGATCGTTTGGTGACTTCCCTGAACTGAATTAGCTTTTCTGCACAGCCCCAGAGGGGGTATGACTGAAATACATGAATTAGGGATTTAAATCAATGCACGAACTGTCCAGCAGGGCCCACACAAAGTTATCTGGAGGACGTTAAGGGTTTCACACACTGATAAAGGCTGGAAATCAGGAAGCAAGCGACCTGTTAAGGGTCTGGCTGACCTTAGTTATGACTCTTCTGTGAAAACACACCGTGCTGTAGTGTCCCCCGTGTGTCACCTGGAAGGTTGCTGTTATATTCAGTGGTCAGCGTCCCAGGAGATGCCTTAAATAAAGTTCTTCTGAGTAGCTTTACAGAATAGTTGTCTGAAGAAAATAATTTCTTACGAGTGGTAAGTAGGATGCTTGTTTTTCAGCTGCTCTCATTGGTAAGACTATAGGAATCTTTATGTATTTTTCCCACTACGTTGCTATTGTTTAGTAACTAACACTACGTTACTAACGCTACAATTATTTTCTTTTAACTGTTGTTGTTGAGTTATTCCCTATTTATTATGCAAATACTCAAATGGTATTCTTTATGAATGTTCACTTTCTTCTGTAGCTGGTAGGTGAAATTCTCCTCTAATGAACAATGTGAAGGTATTGCTCCTGACTGCAGTGGAGGTGACATTTCATCCTTTGGCATATCATCCTTTCATCCTTTCTTCTAGCTGGTGCGGATGATTTTGAAGAGAAAAAGCCCAATACAAGAAGGAAAAACTCAAAAGTTCCAGCTAGAAAGAGGGAAGAAGACTGTGGTACTGGAGTTTGCAGCTCAACAAGTAAGACTTCAAAACAAAAAGGGGTAAAATCAGTAATAAAAGAAGAAAATAAGAAAACCACTGAAAGTAAAGGGAGTCATAGTGAAGAGGAAATGTGCAGGTAAGTTCACTTACTGTTCATTTTTAGAGCCTATATGAACTCTTTATTCATGATTATATGTTTTTGTTTAGGGCCTAGTGCTGCAAATTGGTGTATGTGTAGCTTAATGTAAACAGAGTTGGCCTTGAAGAAGACGGTCTGTGGGGGAAGCAGATACGTGAGCCTTTTCAAATTCAATAGTTTAAACCTAAAATTTTTTTAATTTGTTATTCTAGTTTTTCATGGGGCTAGGGAGGTTTCATGGAACCCAGCATGTATAGAAATGTTGCGGGGAGACTTGAGTTTACAAGTATCAGCAGAAACCTTTAAACATATCATTTCCCTGTGTTTTTAGGAATCCAAATATAAGAGCAATGTGGTCTTCCCATGGAGGTTGCCATAGCAAAATTAATTAATAAGAAGACATGAAACTGATTGGTTGGTCTCATTCCACTGGCCAACTGGCCACTAATGTGTGGTGAAACAGAAACAGTTCTGATTTCAGTACACTTTGATGAAGGTTCAGTAAGAAGAAATGATTCAGTGAACTAATTCTCCAAGAACGCGTTTGTGCAAGCTGTTCTGAAGGATGGGACCTTTTGTACGTTCAGGCATCTTCCTTCTTAGAAAGCCTTGCGGAACCAGGACTTAAGTTTACACTGGAAAAAATGTTACCCCAATGAGCCCATGGTTGTTTATGGCACAGATGCTTTGCTTTACAGAGAAGGCATCTGTATTCACATACCTTCAAATATTCAAAACCTTTGTGTCTGTTGTTACTGATACAGAGGTCATGCTTCATTTATTTCCCTGTTTTTAATGTTTCTCTTTCTCTGTGTTTTTTTTTTTTTAATAAACAAGCACCCGCACTTCCCAATGCTAAAGCCATTTTAATAATTTCCATAGTGACTCACTGAAGCCACCTCAGGGGGAGAAAAATTTGAAGAGAGAATCTCCTGTTAAAAAAGAGATGGATAAAGACAATGCTGACGATGATGATGATGAAAGTGAAGATGAATGGGAGGATGTGGAAGGTAACAACCTTTTATTGCATTTTATTCATATTAGGGAGTAAATATTCTTATATGCAATTTTTTTTTGTAATTTGGTTATTCAGCCATTTCTCATTTGATTCAGGTAGGTGAGTTCTGTGTACTTAGAGTATCTTCCATGTGCATATCTGTATCTTTTAAAGCTGATATCTCACAATAATGCTAAGAATTTTTCCAAAGTAAAAAAAGACCAAAACAACCACTGACCTAATGCAGTGCCTTGCATTTGACAACCTGCTGATTATGTTAAAATGATGCAACTTCACAGCACTTTTTCAGCTGTTTGGGTTATCTAGTCCTTAGAGAAGCTAAGAATGAAACAGTTTGAAGATTCAAAACTGTGACTTCCTAGCAAGGCAGGATGGAGATGAAACCAACTGATCTGTTTGGTCAGGTGCCCCTCAACACACTGTGATGAGAACCATGATGATCATAATTTTATATTTTACTGCTATAGATTTATGCCTTCTAACAGGAAGAGCTATCCGTTTCTTCTTTTCTCCTCCGCAAGCACCCTTTAAGTCACACCTGCATCATTTTACTGGCCTTTCTCCTGTTTGGGTTTGTGACAGAGTGACTTGCCATTAGACTTTGCTGATCGGGTTCCTTAAGAGCAGAGTGACTAGCATCCCACAGCTACCTAAAACAGCTGAGCAGACTCTGCTATAGAAGATGCAAGAACTGGTAATTACTGGGGCGTTCTGTTTGTAGGTTGAGTTTGAGCAGATGATTGGGAGCGGGTAGGTTCTTATCCCATTGGCAGCCCTCCCAAGAGCATCCATTCTATGTGGATTAATTATAATATTTTATTTTTCCAGAACTCCAGGAACCTGTCATGGATAAGTTAGAAGAAGATGCTGTTGTTCCGGCAGCAGAGCTGCCAAGCAAACCAGTTGAGATAGAGATTGAAACCCCAGAGCAGGCAAAGAAAAGAGAGAGAAGGTAAGAACAGGGGAGGCTGTGAGGGGCAGTGAAAGGATGTTTAAAAGTTGAAGCTATGCCCAGTGTTAACTGTCACTGATTTGCTCTGTTCTGGGTGAAAATCCCCAAACTGTGCAGGCTGTTGACTTGGAATGATTTGAGGTAATGGGATGGAGGACAGTTTACATCCACAGAGGACTTTTCATCTGACGTTTTTATCAAAAGTCTTCAATGGAAGTTGGTGGGAATGGAGGCTTTTCAGCTTCTTTGAAAATCAGGCCCCTAACTTCATTGTGCATTAGTGTCCCCATCTCCAAACCAGGGATAGTAATAGGTTTCTTCGTGGAGAGCTGTGGGTAAATGGTGTTATTTTACTGTAAATATCTAACAGCTAAGGTGGAAAGCCTCTGTTTGCCATATCTGCGGGGGTGAATAGATGGAGTCAAATGAATGCCATCAGCGTCTGGGAGCATTTTACCAGGGAGGGCTTTCTTCCCATGGCAGCTGGAGGCCTGGCAGTGTCTCACACTGTTACAGGGTGGGCACTGTCCAGACGAGCCCTTCATTGCAAAGCAACTAGAATATCTGTTGTCTCCCAGTCAAAAGATTTAGTCAGTGAAAAGAAAACTGTTTATCCAGGAAACTGAATGTAAGGGTAGCAGTAATCTAAAACAGACAATTCAGAAAGCGAGTAATAAGTTTTGTATGGAGCTGTCTAAAGCTGTCTGGTAGGAAACTCCAGATACATAAAATTAGGTGGAATTTAGGCTATCCGAATATATCTGAGCTCTCAGTAGTCAGGTACATGGAGTTTATATGTTATTAGTCATATGCATCCTACATGCCTATTTGCATAGCCATTAACTAAACTTTTGCTAAGTGGGCACAGAATATTCTCTGGGATGGTTCTCTTTGTGAGCTGATACAGTTCAGGAATCTAGAAAGGCAGGTCCATAGAAAACCACAACATCCATTTCTTTTGTAAACTTACGCAGAGAAAAAAGAAAAGCCGAGTTTGAGGTGTATCTTCGGAGAATGATGAAACGTTTCAACAAGGAGGTTCGTGAGGACACGCATAAGGTATTGGTCACGGAAAAACCTGGCAGGGAGAAGATGAACCGTAAAGATCTCTGAACTGATGTGTAATGACGAAGAAACTAATTTTGATCAAAATAATTTTGGGCCATGGTTAGAAGTGAAAAAGTAAAAAAGCTGTAGTCCGGAGAAATGTTTGTAGGACTTTTCTTAAATTGTAACTGGGAAACATCAGTGACTGCATTAGTAGACTTCTAAAGCAAAGCAGATGTGAGCGAGTGTATGTTTCTCCACTGAGCATGTATTTGCTCATTTCTGTTGAGGTTAAACTGTCAGTCAAACGTAGAGCAGGAGATGCTGACAGGGACTTAAAGGCTTTACTGACTTCTCATGTTGATCTGAAGACAGCCCTGGGTCCGCCCTGTATACTCTTGGGAGGCTTCATTGTTGCCTATCTGTGTTAAAGGAGTTGCAAAGCCCTCCATGTCTTTACCATGGACAGTAGTTCCAGCAAAGCAAATCTGTGAACTCACTATAGAAACTTTTGTTTCTCTCAGGTTCATCTCCTGTGTTTGTTAGCAAATGGTTTCTACAGGAACAGAATCTGCAGCCAGCCAGATCTTCTTGCCGTTGGTCTCTCCATCATCCCCACCCGCTTCACAAAAGTGCCTGCAGGCCAAGTGGACCTTCTCTACCTTTCCAACCTGGTGAAATGGTAAAACTCTCTCTCCTAATCCTGCTATCATGTAGGATCTAGAGCCACGGCTAACGGGGAGGGGTGACATAATCCTTGATTTTCAGTGGTTTCTCTGTTTTTAAATACAAGGATGAGGAACTCTCCTTTTTAGTGAAGGAAAGGAGCTACGAAGTACAATAATACACTCAGGATACTAGAAAATAAGCAGATGTCTTGTATTTCAGGTTTGTTGCAACCTTCACTGTCAACGATGAGCTTTCTATTGAAAAAGGAGAGCCCCTTCAGTCTACCTTGGAGAGGCGCTTTGCCATCTATGCTGCACGAGATGAGGAAGAGCTGGTTCATGTAAGTGACTGGGAAGTGCAGGGTTGGCTGCTGAATTTGGATGCCAGATCATTACTGTAGAACTGCCAGGCCATACACCAGGTGGTGTTTGAAAGATGGATTTGGAGAAAACAAATTGGTAGTTTAGGGGTTTCCCTGGCTTTTTATTTCTCTTATATTTTTACCTGGAGTCCTTATGTGATTAAATTCTTCAATTTGAGCTGTGCCTCACTGGAGCCCCTAGTTCTGGTAGTGTTCCTCCACGCTCCATATTTTGCTGTGGATGGTCTTATGCATATTGTATAAAGCAGCTTATTCCTCAGTAAGCTCTGGCTTCTTTATGTTGATTTAGCAGTGCAGATTGAACAAAACCAGCTTAATAGGTTTCTCCTGAAATAACTGATTTGAGTGAGCTGTTCCTTCACAGGTGCTTGGCATGCAGCTCTGTCCCCGTTGCTGATAAAGTAGAAGGTTGCAGCTTTTCTGTCCCAAAATGGGAAGCCATAGCTATGGTGGCTTTGTGACCTCACTGCGGAAATGCAGAGACACCACTTACTGGGATGGGAGGAGGAAACATAACAAGTTCTGCTTAGGCATTTATTACAGCCGCTTCTGTTGAATCCCATGCAGGAAGGCACTTGTCAGGTCACAGCTGTTAGTCACTCAGCTGTGCCCACTGACACTCTCTGAATGGCTGTTTTTGCTGGGTTCAGCTGATGATATGTGATGGGCCTTGGCCACGTTTTGAAGGGAGGATTCAGTCCTTTTGTTTCAATTTGCCTCCAGAATGAGAGACTGATAGGGAAGATGGGATTTGGGCAACTTAATATGTCTGCTCCAGCAGGACAGATCATTGAGCCTCCTTAGGCATCACTCTTCGTCTCTGAGACAGAGATAACAGCAGTACCCCTCTCACTGTAATGCCATGAATAAGAGCCAGAGAAGACTGTGCAGCCCTTAGATACTATAGCAATTTGCTACCTACATGTCTGTGTCCGTATGTACAGAACTGGGTAAAAGGTAGGAATGAAAATGATACGTGACAGGACCCAGATAGTTTAAAGACCTTTAAGACCTTTTTTCATGTACCTTAAGAAAAGGAGGCTAAAGAGCCTTTATTTTTTCTTTTGCAGATATTTTTAATTATTCTTCGAGCGTTACAGCTGCTGTGCCGTCTTGTGCTGTCTCTTCAGCCTGTTCCTCTCAAGGAAACAAGAGCAAAGGTTAGTTTTCATTGAGTGGGTGGAATAGGGAATATGTTACTGTAGGTAAGAGAAAAGGAGTGGAAAAACTTTCTGGCTGTTGAAGCTCAAAGGGAATCACTTGTTACATGAAACCAGGGTCATGACAATGTTCTGTCTATATTGCAGAAGAGACAATACCTTAATTTTTAGGTTTCTTTTTTTAAAAAACTGTCATTTTGTGGCTTAGGTAAAGACTTCTCATGCTTCAGTAGTTTTAGATTTCATTAAAACTTTGACAGCAAAACACTTGCCACTTGAGTAATACTTCTGCATTTTTTTTATACCATTGTAATGAGTTACAGCAAGTCTAAACTTTGCCACATGTTGTCACGGTATTGATTTTAATTAAAAAAATTAAATATTTAAAAGAATTAATTTTGAAAAGTCTTATTTTGTAAAAGAAAACATAGAAGTGCCTTTAGTTTAATTTTAAAGAATCTGTTTTATCTGTTTCGTCTTGCTTTTGCAATGGCTGTCATGGAGTCTAAATAACAAGCTGACTAACTTCAAAGTCAGCTAGTTTGCAGATCTAGTTGCTGCTCACTTTACTGTCTGTACTGAAGCTGGGAAAAATTAACTCAGATGTTGGACGTGGTCTAACATCTCTCTTCAACCATTTACCTGAAGCTTTAGAGTCCCTGAGATCTGCAGACTGTCTGTGCTGGCCAACCTTTGGTCTGCATGCACCTCGGGTGGTTAATTGAAGCCAGTTTTCCTAATATATTCTTAGCTGTATTAAAAGTGACCTAGCCTCTCTCTTTGCAGGGTAAAGGGTCATCCAAGAGGCAGTCTCTCAGCAGTACCTCTGAGGGGCAGGAGAGTTCTGCCACAACACCCAGTGCTGTGGCAAAAAGAGGCTTCTGCAGAAAAACCAGGCAGGATGAGAAATCCTCAGGAAGCGAAAAAGACAAGGAGCCAGAGAAACCAAACACTGCTCAGACGAAAAGGCGGTGCAAGTCAAAGCTGACTACAGAAAGCCAGGCACAGAGGGAACCTGGTAATGAGGACTGCAGTTTAGGAGAAAAAGATATGCCAGTCAGGCCCAAAAATGATCGCCGGAGGCGAGTGGCCTCCAAAGTGTGTTACAAAGAAGAGAGTGGAAGTGATGAGGGCAGCGTTTCTGACTTTGAGGCTTCAGAGGAGGAGAGCAGTCTGTCTGATGAGGATTTTGAAACTGTACCTAAAAAGCAGAGGAGGTCATTGGGCTCCCAGAAGTCAAAGGTAACAGCTGATAAAAGCCTGAAAACGAAGACTTCAAAATTGAGGCTATCCAAAAATTCACATGAAGCTGCGCCTAAACCAGCAAAAAGTACAGCTACTGCCTTGCCTAATGCACAGAGAAAGAGAAACAAAATCATTTCTAGTGATGAGGATGATGGAGAGCAGGAGGTGAGGAAAGTGGCGGCCACAGACCAGTGGCTGGAGGTTTTTCTTGAACGTGAGGACAAGTGGGTGTGTGTAGACTGCGTTCATGGCAATGTCGGCCAGCCCCAGCTGTGCTTCAAGTATGCCACAAAGCCTCTTTCCTACATTGTCGGGGTTGACAACGATGGGAGCATCAAGGATGTGACACAAAGATACGACCCAGTGTGGATGACTGCGACAAGGAAGAGCCGTGTGGACCCTGTGTGGTGGGAAGACACGCTGCAGCCATATAAAAGTCCCTTTATGGAAAGAGACCAGAAGGAGGAAAGAGAGGTAAGTGGCACTTGGTTATTTAAGGCCAAGAGTCAAATAAGGTTAAATAACCTTATTTAATCCCAAGAGTCCAATCCGTGGGTCCTCATTCAGGCAAAAATCATTAGGAAACATTCTGTGGGTAAGGAAGTTTGGTTTTGAGCTTGAAATACGGAGTATGTGCATGTTTTAAAGGGAATGTACAATGACAGATTCAAATAATATCAAATGGAGGCTGTTCAGAAAAATCTGGACAGCAAAAGTACAGAACAGTCCTTACTAGAAACCTGATAATGTGGTTTCTGTATAGCTCAGCGTTGCCCTTCCTGGGGAGAGTCTTTTAGAATACATGGATCAGAGTACACATCTAAGTACCTAATTGCAACAAGAATGCTTCAGTCCCTTGGCTCACCTCATTAAGTTTCTGATTTTTTTTTCCCCTTGATCCAGACTATAATCTTTCTTATTTTCATAAAAGGCTAGAGCAAGAGAATTGTGAAATCACTCTTCTTTGCATAATTCCTACAGTTTCAAGTTAAGCTGCAAGACCAGCCTCTGCCAACAGCAATTGGAGAGTACAAAAATCACCCCCTTTATGCACTCAAGAGGCACCTCTTGAAATATGAGGCCATCTATCCTGAGTCAGCTGCTATCTTGGGGTACTGCAGGGGAGAGGCTGTCTACTCCAGGTGAGTAGTGCACGTTTTGTCATGTGTGCCTACGATCTTTATAACAAGCAGTTGAGGGCATTGTGAACATGAGCAAGGCTTTATAACATGTGTGTGTGTCTTTGCAGTCAGGGCAAAATAGATCAGGAATTTTAAGAGCTAGTTTGCTTGAGGACTACCACGGTAGCAGCGATAGGTTCCAGGCCACATGCATAGACAGGAGGAGGCATGCAGCTGCTCAGATAGCATTTGCATACCACGTGGCTGTAGCTTTCGTAAGAAAGCCATACCTGGCATGTGGATGGCAGTTTGGGAGTCCCTAATGAAAATGATTGCTTCCTTCTGGCCTCTTTAGAGACTGTATACACACACTGCATTCCAAGGACACTTGGCTGAAGAAGGCTCGAGTGGTGAGGATTGGAGAAGTGCCCTACAAGGTAAGAGGACTTGTGTCCCTCCTGTGCAGTCTGTCTGTCCTGTAAGACTTGAACTTGATTCTGCTGTGGTTTTTGTTTTCCTTCCACTGGTAGATGTACATTTCTCACTTTCTAGCATGGCTTGTGGTAGCCGCTGGCTGCATTGTGAATCTGTACACCTGCTGTGCCTATGGTCTACCTGATGCCCAGCTATCTGCTCTTCCTTCCCCAAGGGTATCTAGCAGAACTGTACCCTTTTCATCTTGTTCGAAGGCATCCTGGGACTTTTATATGAACTGGAGGATCTGGTTTCCTGTTGCATACTGGTGCCATGGGTTATTATGTATAAGCAATAGAGACTGAAGATAGGAAATGGGCATTTTTTTGCCTCCCAGAGCCTTCTCCTTTGATGTTCCAGGAAAGTCTGAAGTTAACTGGCAGTTTGTTTCTATGGTGTTACAAGTTTGGCCACTGTATTTACACAGATGGTGAAGGGATTTTCCAATCAGGCAAGGAAGGCGCGCCTTGCAGAGCCTGCAAACCGGGACAAAGAGGACCTGGCACTGTTTGGTCTCTGGCAGACAGAGGAGTTCCAGCCACCTGTGGCAGTGGATGGAAAGGTAGCTGGAAAGGCAGAGGGTGGGATTAAAGGAAGTGTTTTGTATGGAACTATGGGCTTTATTTTTCCAGAAGAAATTGCATGTTTCAGCAGTGAGACCAGTCAGTAGCATCTGGATCCAAACTTGGGGTTCTGGGGTAACGGTCTTCGGGTAGTGGTCAAAACTTTAGTTACGCCTTCCTGCCCTCAGTACGCATAAAGATGGGTGCCAGCAGTGCAGGCTGCTGACTGTCTCATTTAGTTCATCTAATTTGCCTGCCCCATGTTTGTTTCGCTGATATGCCACGCCATAGCCTTGGTAACAAAGCCTGGACAGTGAGCATGAACCAGGATATCCATGGAGCTGAAATCTAGGTTTGTGTCTTGTCCTGTGAAAATAGAATACTGCTGTGCAACGTAGCAGAGCAGAAATAAAAGTGAAATCTCTGAATTGCAGCAGAGTTTTTCACCTATTACTGGAGGGCAGGAGGTGTCACCGTTTCTCTTTAATTTTGCAATATTAGGTTCCCCGGAATGAATACGGAAACGTCTATCTCTTCTTGCCATCCATGTTACCGATCGGTTGTGTGCAGCTGAGACTACCCAACCTCAACAGAGTGGCACGGAAGCTGGACATTGACTGCGCTCAAGCCATCAGTGGATTCGATTTTCATGGAGGCTACTCACACCCAGTGTATGTGAAGCTGCATTGCTGCAGCTAAAGGATTTGGATGTCCTGCTCTTTCATACTAGCAGTGGCAGTGGAGTCAGTGGCCCTGGCATAGAGCAGTGATTTTATATGCTTTAAGAGTCTGCACTTGTGTGAGAGGATAGGTGATGATTTACACACTTAGAGCCTGTGAGACAGACAACCTGTGCTGTTAACATTCAGCAGCCTTTGGTTAGTCTGGGTCAGCAGGCATTTGCTCCCTCTCTTTTTTCTTCTAGTAGCTGACAGAGGATTGTGTTCTCCTTCCTAGTACTGATGGCTACGTTGTTTGTGAGGAATATAAAGAAGTGCTTATTGCTGCCTGGGAAAATGAACAAGCAGAAATAGAAAAGAAGGAGAAGGAGGTAAGAATTACTTTTGCAGCTTCCTTACTGGTGCTTTTATTAAGTCAATTCCATGTAAGCTGGGGACAGTCAAACATGGGTTGGCTATGTAACTGGTAGACAGAGCTCAGTGGCAGTGAGGAGTTAGTTGCATCCCCCGTGTTGAGCTTGCTATCTGCAATGTAGTGGGATGCAATACAAGAATGTAGCAATATCTGGAATAGCACCACTCTGGAATAGCTTTTCCATGGCTGCTGGGAACCAAAAGTGAGGAATACACATATGAAGATAAACTTTTGGGGGAGTGTGATCTACACGGTCAGGGCACATGTTAAAAAGGGACAGTAATCCGTATGTAAACAGATAACTGGACAGCAATAGATTTTAAAAGGTAATAGCCAAGTAGGATTTTTGGGAGTAACGTGACACATCGAAGTTGGTGGAATTTTTAAAATGGCAGTTTTAACTCCTGAAATTTCCATTTTCTGTGGGCCTAAATACATTGGAAGTTATGATAGTAAAGTTTTCTCTTTTCAATGGCAACCCCATACAGAAGCGTGAGAAAAGGGCTCTGGGGAATTGGAAATTACTGACAAAGGGACTTCTCATCCGAGAGAGACTGAAGCAACGCTACTGCATCAAGGTATTTTGCATATCTGCTATTAGTAACCTCTTTTGCAGGGTGATATTTCCATGTCAAGAGATTTTTTTCCCAGAGTTTCCAGTGTGTTACATTTCCACTGGTAGAGTGCAGGACTTCTGGAATGTAATTACTCAATAATCTTTCTTTCCTGTTGTTAACTTGTGAATAGCAACTAGTGAAAAAACTAGATCAGAGATTCATCTCAGTTATGTCTGTGGAAGTCTTGTTATTGTTTTAACAAGAGACTAGTGTTTTCCAAAGCATCATTGTTTTATATTGCTGTTCTGTTTTGACATACCCACTCCGTGAATTCTTCCTCCAGGCCAAGCATGTAGCTAACAGAATGAGAGTAGCTACTCTTTGTCATGTGTTTTAGTTAGCAATTTTTTCCACGTTGTGCAAGGTGAAAAGCATGAGCTTTTTAAAGCTCGTTTCTTTTTATTCTTTCACCACCAAAAATATTTTGCTTGTGTTGAAAGACTGCTTAACATCCAGAAAGAGAAACACACTCCTCACACTGCTTTGGATGAGAAGCCCAAAGCGGAGCAGAGCAACCAACTTGTGTAATGTCTGTAAGCGTCACTGTGACTGAAGACGAGTCTTTTTAGAAAGGGCCAGTTAAGAGTGACTTCCAGAGCTCCTTTTCCATTTTCACCCCTGCTTTTTCCAGACTGAAGCATCGGCACATGAGGCAGAGGAAGGAGCTGGATTTCCTTCTGACGAAGAAGGAGGTCCAAGTTCAGAGACTGCAGTAGGGGATGTGGCTGTTTCTTGGCCCCAGAATCGCCAAGTAGAGAGGCAGAAGGAAGAGAAGACAACCAGGAAGAGCAAGCGAGAAAAGAAAGGAGAAGCAGCACAGTTGTTTCCCTTTGAGAAGCTGTGATCAGAACAAGCATTTCTTTACTATTTCCAGATGCAAGGGAGGATGCTGTCACAATAGGAGTATGCTTTGCCAGCTAAGGACTTTTAGCTTTCCTTGTGTTTCTGAGCTGTCAGGGACCAACCTTCTAGTTCGGCATCAAGAGTTTCTTTTGCATCACAGAAAACTATGTTCATCCTTTTATCTTTGGAGTCATGAGGAACAGATGTGCAGTTGTATCTTCTGAGAAGATCACTATCTATGCACAGCTGGGTTTTTTACCCCCTCTTATAAGTATTACTCAGCACGCAAATAAATCTGTTTTCTTTGGCATTCCTTTCATTATAACTGTCTCCTCCTGTTTCTTATCTTTCAATTTTTTCCTGCTTGTTCAGAACTGAAACATGCAGCTGCTAGTTAACTGTCTGAGGTGAGCTGCCCAATGGGATAAGTCCCCTTAGATGATAATCATATGATATAATCATATGATGATAATCATTCATATCATATCCAAATCAGTGGCAAGGTAGAGTTCTAGTCTCAATAATAGCTTCTTTATCACAGAGGGGGGAAACACTTTCCCTAAGGTGTGAAGACACATGCAATCAGCATTTGGAGGAATCTGAAAATTTACTTGTTAAAGAATACCTACTTTTTGTGAAAACTCAGATTTGGCTTTTCAGCCCAGGATCAGAAATCTTGTAGATCAAAAAAAGGGAAGCCCTGTCCCCGTTTCAAACATCAGGTTAAACATGGCATCTTAAGTCATTTTAAAAAATACATGTATGTGTTTTGGTTTGGTTTGTTTGTATGTATGTGTTTGGTTTGGTTTTGTATCAATACCAGGTGGTTTTGTTCTGGAGCACAGTATCTAAAACTGGCTGAGTATCACTGGCAGAAGTGAAATTCATTGAAAACTGAACTTTTGTAAATGTTATCTAGTATCTAAGCACTTGAAAACTGTTAAGAGAGGAATGTTAAATCTACACAAGCTTTTGCTGCAGTTTTGTAATAGAAATATTTACTGATCTGTCTTTCGCAGTGATTTTTTTTTAGGACAAAATGCCACCAACACTGTCTCTTTAAAAATAGTGGGAGATACAGTCCATTCGTTGCTGGACATTTGTCATAGGGAAAAGGTTGAAATGCAAGAAAATGGTTTTCATTTAAAAATGATAAGAAAAAGAATTATTTTTATACTGTATATGCAAAACAAAATAAACTATGAAAAGAGATTAATCTTGTCTTCTACCTCTCCCTTCTGGCCAGCTCATTTTTTCCATAAGCAGCTCTGTTTACCAGGAAGGATTCTCATACAAGGATAAGAGCACAGCTGCTGAGCTGTTGCCAAAACAACCAAGCAAACACTATGGTAGAAAAACAAAAGTTACAGATCGAGTCCCAGAATCTCCCAGCATTGGCTGATAGTGAATTGTTTTAATGTTAAAGGTCTTTTTTTTTTTTTTTTTTTAAAAAAGGATTCAGTAACAAAAACTCTTAAGAACTCAAAATAAAAAAAAGCCAACCAAGCAACCTAACTTGTAGGCTTGGGGCTTTCTTGGGTATAATCTGTATATAACAGAAAAATTCTAACCCTTTCATGAGCAGGTAGAACCGCAGCAGGCTGAAGACATGTATTCTCCTGTGTTACTCATGGTACAGATACGCAGAATACACGCTGCAATGAATACTTTGAATGTAAGGACTCAAGTCCAGTTTCTGCTGACATCAGTAATTTTTCACCCGCTTAAAATAGGAGCGGGTACCAGCTATAGCAGAGCAATTCTGCACTTCCTAACTTGGGACACTTCACACAGATACCCAAAGTTATGAAGCTGGCCACCATATATAGTCTGCAATGGAAGAGTAACTTCAGAAGGCAGGAACTTTCCTTCTCAGCTGTACAAGGAGCCAACGCTAACTTAAGATGCGGAAAGTAAGATAGAGTAAATATGCCTTAAGGGAGAGCAAAGCAGAAACAGAATATTATTGACATATCAAGTGCATGTCCTGTCAAATTTTGGAAAGGAGGCAAAAAAAGTATTGCTGCAGCTGTTTCTATAGAAACCTTATTAGTGTACATGCAATGAAAGCAAGCCCTGCCTCCTCCACAGTGCTTGTCACGGGAAACACTACTTTCTTTCCTGTGAAAGGTATCTATTTTATTTTGCATCATTCCTCTGCACAAACCAGTATATATGAAGAAAGTATTTTAAGCAGCTGACTGCATCAGTAAACCTCCAGTCCCCTTGAAAATAAAAGATGGTGAATCAAGTCAAGCTGAACCATAATACTTTTCAAATGATCTCTGTGGAAGCAAGGAAGTTACCATTATTTAATAAGTAATGAGGAGTAAGTAATAAGACCTCAGTAGCCTGGGATCAACCTGTCATCAGGTAGAAGCATGTGGACCAGAGAGCAGCTGTGAGTTTACTGGGAACTTGCTTCCCAAGATGGAAAAATATCTGCAGGCTATATAAAACCTAACTGCACATTTAGCTAAAATAGCGGTAGAAAACCAGTTAGTTTGCAAGCTACAGACTGTATTCCTCCATGTACTTTGACACTGTCCAAGGACCTGAAATGAAATACATAATGCTTAAAGGCAATCAAAAGAAAAGCCTATAGACCAACCTTTTGAAAATCATTTTTATTAAATATACAAAACTTCAGCACTTCGTAGAAAATTATTTCTCCATCTCTAATAGGGTAATGCTGGTTGTAGTTTCCTGCATCATTTGTAAAACAGCAGCCTGACACTTGTTTTTCTCCTCAGTGAAGTGCAATTCCCCATTTGATGGGGCAAAAGATGTGCTAGAGTGGCATAAATAGATTGCCCAGTCTCCCTAACACATTCCTTGCGTTAGACTATTTCTTGCACTTCAAATAACCTTACACTCACTACTACTGCTTTCACCAGCAGAACAGGGCCATGAGAATTTGAGGCTGAACTGACAGTGTTAAAACACCAGAAGAGCAAGAAGAATTAAGGCTAAAACAAAAAAAATCACTTTTCAAAACATTTGTTTTATAAATCAATTCTCTATTAGTACCATTTTTTGGCAAACATTTGCTTCCACATATGTTCAAGTAAGTTCCTTCGGTATGGGGAACACATTTCTCCTGACAGTTATAACTGGACTTCATAAATACATTCACTGAAGACATTTCCCATTTGTGTACTGAATTATGTATACTTACAGAAAAAAACACTGACATGTAGGCAGGGCACATCTGGAAGCTAGACTATAGCTAGGAAGAGACAGACTTGAAACACAGTACTAGAACATTTCCAACTGCAAATACTGGTGACAGCAGAAAAATGTAAACACGAGTAATCACAATACTACATGAAGGCATTACTTTAACATGATATAAAGCTCAAAACTTAGGCTACTAAACTTTACGAAATCAAGCAAAAATGCTTTCATGGTTGAATTTCATGGAGCATTTTCATTGTCTTCGCTAAGTGAAATTCAAAAAAGAAACAGTATGCATAGGAAAAACACCAAATATTTTAAAGAATAACATACATTAGATTTTAAAAGTTAATCAGTTTTGTTTCAAGGCAGCAGGTTTTATTTTTAAAGACTAGTTAAAGGCAAGTGACCTCTCAGTATCCCTTTAAGGGAGCACAATTTCAAGTTAAGTTTTTTAAATATTTATGCAATGGTGTAGTCCACACTACCACCTTAGATGCTTTAACCAACAGTTTCAGAGGTTTTTAAGAAGCTGGGGAAATCAGTGCTTTCTGACAAGTCTGCCCTGCCTTAGAACACTGCTAACCTGGCCACTCATGACTGCAAGTTACTGTTAAATTAAATCTTCAGTCCAAAAGCGCACATTATGCCTAAGTATTGTTTATCTCAGACAAGTTGTGGTTTTTCTTTGAAAACAGACACTTCAAAATGTACCAGCAAGAGAAGTGTACATGACTGCATATATACAAAATAAGGCGGCAGAGGGAGGGTTTGTCAAAGAGAGGTACATACATGCATTTCCTAAGGATTTCAAATGACAGTCCGTGTGATCAACCTGACCCTTTCACCCTATAGAACAAAGTACCCTATTGTCAGTGAGGACTTAACCAGTTCTCAGTAATCAAGGAAATTAGTAAGTGGTAAGAGAAAATCTGCTTCTTTGCTGATTTATAAAGAACGCAGACACTCCAAAATGCTTTGTTCCTGAAGTCAATTTTAACTTCCTACAAAGCAGCCTCCGATAGTCTTATTTTTCATGGATAACTGGATAACAAGTGTGTCAACAATCACATCCCCAGCCCCCTCCCGAGCTCTTGGTGCACATTGCCAAACTGTGATGGGCTGTAAGCGTGCTGCAGTAACTGGAACAGAAATGCACTTGAAAAAGGTTCTAACCAGGACTGAGTGCAAAACCCGAGAGCCCTCTTCTCACTGGTGCTTCTTCGGTGGAACGCGAGATTTTGCGATCACAATAGGAACTGCAGAGAGCAACCCGATCAGCAGAGCCCAGAGCGGGCGGTAGAAGAGCCAGCCAATGGAGATTGTCAGGAGCGACAATGAGCTGGCGACGCAGAAGGCAAATGCTTTTAATCCAATGTTAACCAGATCTCTCACAACAGGAAACCAGTCCACTGCAGAAAGAATTAAACAAAGGATAAAGCTGTTGACAAGATGACCGTTTACCAGAAGGTCCTATGTGGCTAATAATTCATGCCTAGAATTTGCACGCTAACTGTTGTGGTCAGAAGAAAGACTCAAATTAATAGCAAGGGGTACTGGATAATGTCTTTCTTTAGAGCATCCCCATCTCTTGGGGTTGGATGAGTAACCCCATCTCTTCAGATAGGAAGTCCCCCAAAAGCAAGTTAAAAGTCTTGTCCAAGGCTTAAGAGGCAGAGCAGATGCCCTAGACTTGTTCCACGCCTATAAGGCTATCCTATGATATGCAAACACACACAAAAAAGCTATTTTTAACAAGAATAAATCTTGCAGTTGCATGTATATGCATAGTAAGAAGAGAGAGAGCGCACAGCTACAAAACACGTTTCCAGCAATTAAGAACTGCTTTCAAAACACACGATAGCTTTGATGCTTGAAATTTATGCAAGTTTGAGGTACCCTACAGCTCTTCTGTAAGTTTTTATTCCAACATTTTTGTAAGTTAAAAGAATAAGCCAAAACCTTATTTGCTGTGTGTTCACAATAGTGTAGACATGTTACTATAAAAGAAATAATGCTAATTAAGACCTCTTTTGGGGGAACCTTTAGTATATGGGTTTAAAATCATATTGCAGCACCTGGAGTTCGACTTGAAAGAAAGAAACAAACCAACCTGGGCTTTGGCTTCTGATTTTGGTAAGCACTGTGAGCCTCTAAGTGGCAAATAGCTATTTTATTTAGAGATATATATATATATATATATTTGGGGTATGTGTATATACATACACACACACAATGTATATATACTATATATATATATTTTATGTTCAGCCACCTGGTTCTAGGATCCTGTTTACTGTCTGCAGTTGTCTAGCAACTTTCAGATCCAGAGCCCAATGTGAGTTCAAACCAGATTTTTCCTGCCCTCCAAATTAATCTATTTTATTCACATTTGTAATTAAACTCCAGCTATTATGATCTTATTTCTGAACTGTGGTACCTTTCTGTAACAAACTTACCCAAAGTGTAAAGGATTCGGGTCATTAGGTTGATGCCTACAAACATTGCCAGCCAGCCTGCTGCACGGAGGGCCCAGGTCTTCATGGTGTTGCTCTCATGCTCTTTTTGAAACACCTCCTGAATGTGAACACTGTTACACGCAGCCTGACTCATTTTCTTTCAACACCCCTTTGTTTCCTGTGCATTATGAGCAAGTCAGAGCCGACAGCATTTTAAGCGTACAAATTATGTTGCAGAAGTTACGCTGCAGCTCATTCTGTAGGTCTTAATTTTAGCAGTAATATCTTGGTACATTACGACAGATTTCAAAATACAACACAAGGAAAACGTGCATCTTTTTGACTAAACTAAGCAAATCAAACAAGCATTTTTTTTTAATATTCTCTATAGCCAGGCAGAAGGTGCTCGTTTTCTGCTGCAAATGGATATACTGAACTTTACCGTGGAAAATAAGGTATTGAAAAGTAAATGTAATAAGGAAGAAAGAGCTGATTTCAGTATGTCTGTAAGAAGAGGAGAGAAAAGGCAACAATATCCACCAATGGCCGAAGGAAAGGTGCATGAAAGAAATAAAGCAGCATGCAGAGGAAAAAAAAAAGAGAAGAGAGATGTGTATGTTTCACTAAGAAAAGCAAAGCATTTGCTTGCAAGAAGTCCGAGTAAGATTTTTCAAAATGGGGCGTCTGCCCCTCTCCTTCTGCAAAAAGGACACAAGCTCTGGAGATAACCAAGACATAATAAAACCTCTCACAGGAAAAGCCATGCGTATGACTGACTTCAACTTATTCTTTTGTAGTGACTATTTCCAGTGTAAAAGTCTGTCCAATAAAGATTCAGAGCTCCCAGCAGAGAACTGATTCTACTACTACACTCTTTCAACTCAAAACAAAAGCCTCTTTAGCTGTTTTTGGGAGCTCCTGTAAATTCTTGTAATTTGGGTTTTTTTGCAGCAGGGCATAAAACAATCTTTAATGGAAAACAACCTACTAAAAGGAGTAAATGAATCATCAAATTGCCAGAACATGCAGGATTTATTGATGCATAACACATTGCCTGAAGGTTCCTGCTCAGCCAGAATAGCAATAAACATTTCAAACAGGCCCAAACTCTCTGTTGAGAGAGGTGGAAAAGAAGATTGCTCCTACGGTTTGTTAATTAAAGCCTGATTTTTATTATTTTTAAATACAACCTCTTGAAAAGCAAGTATATGTGTGTGCATATATACATACACACACACACACATATAAATAAGTATATATTTATGAAATACATATATAGGCAAACTACAAAAGAGCAAATAAAAGCAAAATGCGAAGCACTGGTAAAATCCTTAGAGCAAAGGATGTTCAGCAGCAATGGAAGGTTTTCTTTTTTTTTTTTTTTTTTGTGTAAATATAGTTGCTTTAGCCACAGTCCCATTTTAAGCTGACAGAACAAGCAGGAAGTGACTCTCTCTCATAGCCAAATCAGGTACTGCTAGTGGATGAAGCACAGCACTCTGCTACAACACATTAACAACATGCAGAAACCTAGAAGGTAAATGCAGGCTATAACGCCTTGTCCTAGACATAGGAGAAAGAAAAGGGAATGTTGAGACCAGGTCCCTCCTCCTCTAGAAGAGGCCCGAAGGAGAACGAGAGCTTATTCCCCTACTGCTGCTTCTGGGCTGCCATCTCCAATTCTAACCTTCCCTGGTATAGTTTGGTATCTCACCTCCACAGAGAGCTCTCCAGGGTAGAGAATCTGCAGGACATCTCCAGACTTGGTATGATATGCAATCAGCTGATCCCCTCGCTGGCGAGCAACCACAGTCACCTTGGAAGAAACAGAATTTTACTGGTTACTGAGTTGGCACCAGAGTTCGCAAGATACAGCAGAAGCTAAAGACTTACCTTATCAGCTGAGCCCAAATGGGGGTGATCTCCACTCAGACCTGCATAGAAGAATGAGACACGAAGGTCTCCCACCTACAAACAAGAAGAATATTGGAAATCAACAGAGAAAGTTCTTTCCAAAGGAGAACCCCAGGAAAGATAACTGCATGGGAACACCATTTATTGGATCACACTTTTCCTGAACATTTATGTCAAGCCTGAGAATATCCAGTAGGATTTCCAAGCTGTATTTTTTTCCAGGCCAGGTTGATAGGAGAACAGGATAGGCTCAAATGCTGCTTTGCAACACTCCCTCTGATCTAGCTCCAGGAGCCCATTAATGCTAAAGAGCTCCTTCGTTCATCCCTTGCCATTTTATCTTTTGGCAGAGGAGGGCAGGCAGCACAAGCTGACAAGCTGCTCCACTGTATTCAGTTCAGTACAGCAAGGCAGAGGTAGAACCCACCTCCCAGCACCATCCCATGTCTCCATTTAAAAGCATGGCAGAGGAAGAGACTCAAGAACACAGAAGATGAAGATGCAAGCAGGATCAGAAGATTCTTGCAAGAGAATCACTTGCTGAAGCACTGTACTAAGGGTCTCATCCTATGTGGTGCCCAGCGCTACAATTTCTACATAATATAGTGGAAGTGGGACCTGCCCCAACTTTCTTTCTCACGTAATAATAATTATTCCTTTGGTTTATCCATCTCATCTTACTTCTGGACGCCTGGGGTTCTCGCTGTGGTAAAAGTAGTCTCCTCCCCGGGTAACATCAGCATGCGGATCCTCAAGATTTGACAAGCTCAGCTGCTTAAAGTCATCAATTCTATCCACAAGACCTAAACAGAACAAAGAACAAAGCTCAGGACTGGCTAACTAACTTGGAATAGCCAGCTTGCTGGCTCCTCGAATATCACTTGAAATGACTGTCATTGTTGAAAGAGCCAGAGTCTATTGCTGATGCAAAAGGAGACACAGCATCAGTACAAAGCAATCCTTACCTTTAGAAAGGACAAAGCCGCCAACCTGGACATTAGGAGAAACAGCAGTGAAAGACTCCACAGCCATGGCACTGGGGAACAGAAACAGCCCCTGATCAGTTCTAGAGTTATGGGCAAACTCCAGATTTGCAGTATGTAATATATGGCACATAAGCATCAGGAAAAACTCAAAGAGCTAGATGACCGACCTGATGTGAAAACAGATCCACTGAGAAACTGTGTCCAGACATTATGGTGTCAGAGCCACTAAGATACGCTAAGGCAAGATATGACCATGTGATCCCCTGGCCTGACATTCCATGCAAGCAGGGCATGGGATTTCACAAGCTCTTTCTGTACTAAGCCTGCAGCAGGCTGAAATCAAGATCAACTCTTAGCAAATTGTTCAGTGGTGTTATAAAGGTTTTGCGTGATAATGAATTAATCACATTCCCTGATGAATTCCTGCAATGCTTAACTACACTCATAAATGCACTTCATTTCTAGCCTGAGTTTATTTAGCTTCAGCCGTCAACCACTGTATCTTATCCACTAAGTTAGAAACCTAGCTCAAACTTTCTCTGCATAAAGGTACTTCTAGATCACAGCCAAATTAAATATCTAAATTCTCAGTTCTGGAATCCTTTACTCATGGACTTAGCTTCATTCGCATAATTAGTGCTATTGGATTATCCTTGGCAGTAAATAACATGGATAAGTTGTATTCTCACAAACGTCTTAAGTTGCATAAACCGGTAAGATGGATGGAAGAAAAACATGTAATGCACATTTAAAATCCATTATCATTAACAAAAAGCATGATTTGGAGAGATCAGCATGTCTGCATACACAGGGGGGACCTCTTGTCTAACCAGGTCTAAGTGAGTTGGACATGTAGTTAGAAACATATAGGTCTTAACTTTCCCTTCCAAGGTGGTACTTCCAATTAAAGAATCGTTTATTCAGAAAGCACAGACCACCAAAACAGAGTTCTGGAGATTTTGCAAAGTTCAAAATTTTGTTTAAGTTCCAATTCTCCTACCTTCTAGCTGTATTTTTTACTTGCATCATCACATTACATCACACCTGGCATCCTGCACCCCAAGAAACCAAGCAAGTGCTGTGAGAATGACATACAAAGCTAAGGCTTGGCATTAAAACTGGCATATGGTAGCGTAATCAAAATGCTGCAGATGAGAGAAATAAGAAACAAATTATATGTGGGTGATTGCCACAAACAAGCCTGTGAGCTCACACATGCTAGCTTAGAAGAGCAGAGTGCAAGCAGCATGACAAGCACATGGGATGCCTACTATTCCAACTTTGTATTTGTAATAGAAAAGAAAATTACTAATGGACCGCATTAACAAACAATAAAAGTGAGAAAAGAGCCCACCTGAATTCTCCTACATGGAGAACGCATGGTCCGGAGGTAACACGATAACAGCCTGACATCCAACCATAACCAATGGGTAAGTTAATTCTGGTTCCCCCAGGCAGCTTTCAACTGTTATCTAATCCCTCCATGTCTAAGTTTTCCCAACTTAAGAAGTTTGGCAGCTTTCATCTGCCTTGCTGCGTCATGAGGATTAGTCACTTAGCAGTCATCTTTGATCAGATATACTGAGAGAATCTAGAGGGACTACCTATGGGGCAAATTACCTAGGGTTTTTATGTCCAATTTCTCGATCAAAATTTCTGCTGTTCACAACTTCTGATTTCCATTCAGTATCTGAAGAAAATGAGATGAAGATTGAAGACAAGTCAGGAAAAGTTGCCACTAAGATCTTAAGTACTGAAAAAAGGCCCTTCTCTATCAATGAATTAGTTCCAAGTTGCACTTGCAGTAATACTTTTCACATCAAGGTATACGTGTGATAGTCTGTAATATTACACTTAAATCTAGCCTTTTAACATAAGGAACAGAAGGATTTAGAAAAAAAGGCTTTAAGGATAAAATTGTGGCCTATGCTCAGTGGCATTTCCCTGATCAGGCTTTGATTTCTGGCTCCCCTCTTTGGGAGTGATCTGGTTCTACAAGGAAAGCACTTGAGCTCTGCCAGAACTAGCAGATTCAGTGCAGTAAAGCAGCAGATAGAGACAGTACCTGTACATTCCACTGGCAAAAATTTATAATACCTCTTTCATTCAGGCCAAAGCAGCCTCTCAACATCCCCAAGACAGGTTCCAGTAGATTTCTTACAGCTAAAAAACTAGGATCCCTTTTTTGAGCAGTTCCCATATTAAATTTAGCTCTATATGCTTCCATGAAGGTACAGAGAAGAAATAAGGGGAATCTGGTTAAACAGTGGAGCAGGGATTATTGTAAGGGATATTCCGGTAACATACTGTCTATTATTGGACAAAATAGATCAGTCTTGAGAGGAGAGCTTTTTTTTTTTTTTTTAAATGGCTTTTCTTTTTGTTCCCTACAATTGTAAAGCGGTTTTTTCCATAGCTCACACCCACTAGTTCTGATCCTTATGTATCTCCATGCTGCACAGTCCCACGTTTCACTGAGCTGGTCCAAAATTGCTGCACACTCACGTTACATATCCATGTGCTTTAATTGGGGATAAACGAGGCAGAGACTAATCTCTAGAGATACGATGACTCAGAGTATTTTTAGGCCACTGGGTAGATTAGAATAATCCTCTCCGTTCTGCTCCTTCCAAAAAAGTATTTGGCAAAAGCCACAATGCACAGCAGAAGGTGCTGGTGGTTTTCATTAGCTGGTAACACCTAAACAGACTCTCAACATACTGCCTTACAGGCTGGGGCTACGCTGTTCTTCCCTGTCTATTCTCTTCAGCTCGCGCCTGTTACGTACCCAGCTACACCACTTCTAAAGAGGAATCTCAGGAGACACATTGTGCTCCCAGCTCTGCCCACCTCCTGCCACTGAGGACTTCACAGGACCTGTCTCTGGAGCATCTTATCCCTGGATGCTGCTCTGAACTTCTAGGATTTCTAAGGTAAGAGTTAGATGCTCTGTAGTAGTTACTCGCAAACAGCACACAGATATCCTTTCACTTCGATTATCTCTAGAAAGGGAGGTTCTGACATTTGCTTAGCAAACAGAACATTTTCTTGTTTCTTCAAACTCCTTTCCTTTCTTTCACAGTGAGAAAATACAGGGTTTAAAACACAAATCAAAATACAAGTCCAAAGTTAGAGTTATAAAGTAATACTTTTTGTTGATCAACTTACTGTATGTATACTTTGTCTCTTTCTTAATTTCACCATTCTCTTCATATTCCCTGCAGAAAAAAAGGGGTGTGGTGAGAACTGAAACAGGGCATGCACGCAACTGGTTATGCCAGAATACACCACACAAATGAAATGTACAGATTGTTCCCTGGCAATACAAGCTTATCCTTACAAGAAACCAACTTTTCTCTGAACTACCTGTTCTGAAGAGACTTTCTGTGGGCAGGGAAAACATTATACACAAATGCTAAATGGCCACGACCCTTTTGTTCCCATGTCACCAACGAGGAGAGGTTGACTAGCTTGAGGTGGAACAATCAGTGTTAATGGTAGCGAGACAAGCTGACCTAAACCAACAAGTCTTTTCCAGATGCTGCACCATAAGCATCTTGAAACTGAGAAGTTATTTTTCACACCATAACAACCTCTGAAGAATTTTTTTCCTGTATGACACAAAAGCCATTTAGAAGGAGAGTTCTGTGGAGTCAGACATACATAACAAGCAATAGCTTTTAGGTAGTTACTGTCAGTGAAATTATTTATTATTAATAAATAGGAAGCTTTTTTCTTTTCTGCTGCATCTATCAGTGGAGTAGCTAATACCTCCAGGTACACCCTGGAAAGGTACCAAGACTGCAAGATTACTTGTTATAATCTAACCTATATCAGCCACTCTTCCCAGTTTTGCATCAAGCTTGCTGAGGCTGCACTCTGTCCCATCATCCAGCTCACTGATGACTAAGTTGACCAGAACTGGACCCAGTATTGACCCCTGGGGTACACTGCTAGATACCAGCCTCTAACTAGACTGTGCCACTGATCACAATCCTCTGAGCTCTGCCGTTCAGCCAGTTTTCAGTCCATCTCACTGTCTGCTCATCTAGCCCACACTTCATCAACCATTAGATCCACTTACTTAACAAAAGCCACTTTTGGGAGAATTTGTAAAATACAAAGTCGTCATTACCAGCGTGGGGGAAAGGAAGAGAGCCTAGGCATATGATGGGGTTCCTGATTCAGCAAAAACCTTTTTACATTTTCTCTTTGAGGTCAGAGAAAAAATTGGCTTGAGGATGCATTCTCCACTTTTCAAGAATGGCAGCAGGAAGGGCTTACCAGATAGGGAAGATAGGGAGGGGGGGGAAAAAAGGGCAGGGGAAGGGACTGTGAAGTTTTAGTTTAAAAAAAATAAATTAAAATAAAAAGTTAAAAAAAAGAAAATCAGGACAAAGTATTTAGGGATTTGATTCTGCTAATGAACCATCAGGCAAGGTGTATTATGGGAGTGGAGTAAGGGAATTCCTGATGGGCAGAAAGAACATTAATCTTTAAGCTTAAGAGCTTTAAGAATATTAGAAAGGATAGAAATCAATTGGGCCTTTGGGAATGACGGATGCAGTGTTTTCTACTGTTTTTCCATAAACTGTTAAAGATCTTTGAATTCTGTTGACAACATACATAACAGAAAATAATTGATGGGCTCTGGGAACAGCACAGGACAACAATAATGAAAAGAAAAAGCCACAGCCGTAGCATGGAGGCTGAGAAGCCCCCTAAGAAGCTATACAAGGTCAGGAAGTGGAAATATTTTATAAAAGGCCTTGGAAGTTACCCATATTTTTATCAGATGCAAATTCTACAACATGAACCATCTATAAGACCTGACACCTGCAGGGAAATAAAAGCAACTCTAAAAAGCCCCAAGAGCTCTAGAACTCTCCTGCTGTAAAGTCTTGGATTTTTTTTTTTCTTTCTTTTTTTTTTTTTTTTTTTAAGGGAGGTGGGGTGGAGGGAGGGAAGAAGGGAGAGAAGAAAGAAAGAATACAGCTGTGATGGGATCCTGTTAATACAACATCTTTCTAAGTAATTTTTAAAGACTTCTTTCACTTACTTGGAATCTTCATATTCTACCCACTGGTACATTTCCACATTACGCTTAAGTTTGACAGCATGGATGGAGAGCCCATAGCTGGGATCAAACAAAGGCTGTTTAAAATTTAAAGAAAATACAAATCAGTATTTATGCTGTACTTCAGGTAAACTCAAACATTGTATTTTCATTCTAGCGAAGGTAGTTATTTGTTGGTTTGTCCTAGAAAACTTTCTCATAACAACATGATTTGGAAGACAATAGCGCGTTCAAACAAGAGAGCGCGAGAGTGCACAAGCACCTGAAAGCCCCATAAAACAAAATATGGAGTAAATTCCTTCAATTTTTGACCAAAAGGGTGAAATGATGCATCAGGTGCAACAAAGTGCTGACCTGCTATCACACAGTCTCTTTTATTCAAGAATCTTTAACACCTTCACGAGTGAATTAAAATATCTTAAAAACCATATGGGGCAGTACCTCCATCCCAGGGATGAGAGATCAACCATCTCACTGGCATAAATCATGAAACCTCAGGGAACCCATTTACATACCTCACTTCACATAGTTAATACATAGTTGTATACAGTACAAAAGTCATGAAGGACAGGAGGGAGTATCTGTTATACCACTGATAAATCCAACCTAAAGAATCCACCATCACAAATCATTGCCACAGCTAAGAATAATGCTGGCTCACGGTACGCAGGCTTACGTGTTTAAATTGGAGGAAATTTTATTTTGGTGGATGTTACCATGATGTGCTGCTTCCTGCAACACAGGCTGACCACGGACAACGTCACCATCACTGAAAAAAGAGAACTTGCAGAGCCTCTGTAATGCAAGTTCCCAAAGACGTTCTAGCGTCATGAACGCACAACAGGTTCCTTATGCAACAGAGGAGCTGAAACGATCCAAAGGCAGTGGGAGGGTAAACACAGCTAGAAGTACATGTTACTTGGGAATGGGGAGGGCAGGGCTGTCTCTCTGCTTTTTGGCCAGGAACCTTAGATGGTAGCAGACCATGCTTACAGGGGAGGAGAGAAGCTACATATCTTCTCCCTGGATATCAAATATACATAGCTTCAATTAGCAGTAAAGACTTCTCCTTCCCTTGAAGCTCTCTTGTCTTCAAGATGCTAGTTTTATTTACCTTTGACGTGCTCAGAGCACCAGCTAAGTGCACTAGTCTTCCCTCATTCTGTTGAGAGACAGCGTGGATACTATCAAGAGGGACCACAAGAGAAAGTCCCTCATCAAGAGATTTGGCTGTCCTCAAAGCTCGTCCCTGCAGTCAAGAAAAACAAAATCAAGTTGTGGAAGATCAATTGTACAGCATCATTTTGTGAAAAATGCTAGCATACAAGTAATCTGCAGACCCTACAGAGGGCTTGTACATTTAGCCGCAAGGAGTTTTCCTGAGATGCTTTTGTAATTCTTAACCTTCTCTTTCTTTGTGTCTGAAGAAGTTTGGGGCAGTACTTCTTATCCGTGCAGCAGGCCCATTGAAGTCATCTAAGCTACTAACCCAAACACAGACCGTTCCCACAAGGCTCTAAAGTCATTGCTCTTCACCTTTTGCCTTGTTCATTATTCTCGAGTAAGCGCAATGATTACACCAGTTAGGAGTCGTCTTCTCAGTCGTTTGACTACTGGGGCAGAAGTTCTCCTTGCCTTGCCATCATGTTACAGTGTGCTTTTCCCTGCAAAATCACTTAACTTTGGAGTAGTTCTTTCTTCTCTTGCAGAAGTATGGAAGAAAGTCATAGGTGAAAATTCACAGAATTTTGCTCCTGCCCTCCAAAACTGCCAAATATCCACACTCTGAGACACCCCCCCAACAGCTGTGATCCTTCAAACACCTATATCAAGCTCATCTCTACCACCACCAGGACTTCCATTGACTGCAGTGGAAGTTCTCAGGACGGAAAATATAAAGCATGCGTTTGCAAGGGTCATGTCTTAAGATTAACTTGCATACTTTAACTATTTTTCAATCTGAAACCAAGACAAAAAATAACACCAAGAATAATTAACATGCTCAGCTTTGCAAGGTGGAGTATTAATTCCTTCAACACAACTATAATGATACTGGAAATGAAGATCCTACATTATTCCAAGAAACAGAGAATGTAATGTGGCTGGTTACTTGCTTGGAGTAAATAATATTGTTTTGTTTTTTTTTCCCCTCTAATTTTAGTTTTTGAGACTGAGCACTAGCACACAGAAATATATTCTATGTAAGCTGCTGCTCATACCAGCCTCTTCCAATAATACTGCCTATAGCCTGTTTCCCCTCAAAGCTTTTGAATCTTATCTCTCTTACTGTAGACAGCCACCGTCTCCACCACACTCTATAGAAAAATCTCTATCTGTGGCTCCGAGATCCCCATTCTTCCATTATATCCCCAGTACAAGCAACAGACTCTCCAAACACATTATTTTTTTCTCCTGGGTGAAGTAATAAGGTTTGAACACAATCATTATAGTAAGCCTGTAAATACAAAACTAGTTGAATGTCACGTCAGCTGCGATGTTATAAAGTAACGTAAACATTAACAGTGTTTCACTTACCTCATTGGTAAAAAGAAGGTAGAAAGACAGAAGAAATGTCACAAGTCCCATCAACATGCCCCCAGAAGTTTCGCTGAGCCTCTCCAGGAACCCTGGTTTGGACTCGCTTGTGATTTTGACATGTTCTTTTTTGCTGCCTGTGTCAGAGAACTGTTGGAGGCAAACCAAAAATGCAGTATTGCTACAAAAGGGCAAGGCGTTCTGTTTCAAAATAAGTCTTTCAGCTTTGTTAAAACTGCTACTCCGCAGCACAGCCCCTCTCTCCTCGGACATAAGCTTTTCCTCACTTGCAACTGTCTCGTCATACTTTCGATAGTGGAAATACAGTCAATAAATAAAGTCGATAGAACTAAATAAGCTTGGTAGAAAAAAAAATTGCTAATATACTGGCCCAACATTTGTTAAAGCTTCCTTCAGCCTGTCCCTCGGACTTCTCTGTTGCATACACGCCCCACAGCCAGGCCAGGAAAAAAATGAGCAATACTCCTGAATTCCAGAGCAGCTACAACACCGCTATAAATAACAAGCTACGTTTTACCTCACCAGAGGATAAGAGCCTACCGCCTTTAGAATAACTGCACCTCGGGCCACAAAAGGAGAGCTAGCTTAACACAAAAGTGTTGTTCCTGTCCTAGAGGGTGCTGCGTTAAAGCGCATGGGTTTCTATACGCGTGTATTTTGGAAAGGGGCAATAACCGAGAAGCAACTGGGGAGCAGCACACGCAGCTCAGGGCGGCGGGGAGGCCCACAGGCCTCGCTCGGGGAAGCCCCCGGCGGCTTCGCACCAGCCCCACCGCCGGCCCCAGGCCCCTCTCCGCGGCCGGGTCCCCCGGGGGAAACCGCCACCCATCAGCGCTCACTCACGTTCCTCGACATCTTCTTCGTCTTCCCCTCGCCGGGTCCCGCCTCAGAGAAGCGGCAGAAAAGCGCCGCCCGCCGCCGCGCCGCCGCCGCAGGGTCTGCTGGGACACGTAGTTCCCAAACGCCGCAGGGCACGCTGGGAAACAGAGTCCTCCCGGCTGGCGCGCGGCAGGCCGGGATACGTAGTCAGAACCCGCTCGTTCCCTTCCCGCCTCGGCGCTCGGGAGGAGGGGCGCCCGCGGCCGCCGGAGGGCAGGGAAGGCGCTTCCGGAGGCGGGAGGTCACAGCGTGGAGCCGCGCGCCGCTGCCCGTTGCTGTGGTGGTAGCGGGAACGGGACGCCGGCGGGGTCAGTCTGCGCGCGCGCCGAGAGGGAAGCTACCGCACCGCCCCGCACCGCCATGTCGTACTGCAGGCAAGAAGGTGCGGGCCGCGCCGGGGCGTCCTCCCAATGTCACCGCCGGGGTCAGGCCGGGCGGGTTCGCCCTGAGGCGGCGGCAGCAGCGGCAAGGGGAGGGGGCCTGTGATGGGGCAACGCGCAGCCGCCCGCCGCTGCCCGTGAGGGAAGGGCGCAGCCTGAGGCGGCAGGAGGCGAGAAAGCCGCCCGGGGGCTGTGTGTGGCGTTGGCCCGGCCCTGCCCGCCTTCCGCCGACCTTTCTCCTCACGGCGGGCGGTGGCCGCGGGGCAGCGCGGCCGCTGGGGGCCCCGCGGGGTGAGGCGGAGCGGGGCCGCGGGCGCGTTGGGAAAAGGCCGCCCCGCAGGCGGCGGTTGGCGGCGGCCGGAGCAGAGCGTGTGCGCGCCTCGGGCCCCGCTCTTAGCTCGCGGGGCGCGGCCGTGAGGCGGCGGAGGCGTGCGCGCTCCCCTGGGGAGCGGTGGCTTCCAGCAGAGGTTAACCTTCTGCAAGCTTTAATAGCCGGAGTTTGCTGCCTTATTAAAAAGCCCAGTAGATGAGCAGCGTGGTGTGTGAGGCTTGATGCTTTTGTGCCTGTGCAAGGTGTTGTGTTGCACGGGTCATGTTATTTATTAGGCTTGGCCAGCTGATGCCCTGAGGGGGGGGGGGGTTCTCCTTTGACTAATGTCAAATGACTAAATGTAAAATTTCAAACTGGTAAAATCCGTTCTCTAGTTCGAAATGCCATTTTGAAATGGCAAACTTTGACACACTGAATGCTGACCATGTATGGTTGTAAAGTAATTATAACCTGTGCCACTCTTTGTTTTGTTTTACTGTTTATTTTAATAACATCTTGGGCCTTTGCAAGGACCCTCTGTAAGTTCTCTTATAGTATTCTACAAAATTACAACAATTATAGTGACGGGGTTAGAGTTTATATCTTTCTAGTTCCTTTTATTTAAGAAATCACTGAATATTCTGCGTTGTAAAGTCTGCTGGAGTACAATACACAGTTGACCAAAAAAAACCTTCCCCCCCCTTTTTTTTAGGCTATTTAGATTGATCTGCTTTTAAAAACATTAAAATGTGTACTGATTACAAAGCAAACTAAAGGGAGTGTTTGAACATCTGCTGGTTGAGGTAATGTTGACAGGCAAGAAGATCCTAACTTCTAATATACTGAGTCACTGCAGCGGCCTTTCAGAATTTGGAGAATGAAAGGAAGATCTTGGGGAACTTACCATTTTCTTTCTACTCAATGAATAATCAGTTGTGCGTTCAGAAGAGTTTCAGCGAGATGCTCTTTTCTGGTTGTGTGTTACATTTTTCTTTTTGAGCTAGCCTTTAGAAGATTTCCCTGTAGTCTTACAGGGTTGTTAGGAAACTCTTCCCTGGCTTTCAGCTAAATCTTTTTTTCCTACAGAACTTCTTTGTTCAATAAAGGGTGGCATGAGAGCAGGAAATACACTGCGCTGTTTTTCTGTCTTTGATAATGTTCACAGTACCTTTCAATATAATTGGTTCTGCACTTAGGGACTTCATTCTTTATTCCAGATCACTATTATAAAATATTACACCAGGTAATTCCACCAGTCTAAAGGTAGACTACTGTTCTTAAGGAATATCCTACTGAACGCTTTCCTAGTCCATGTAAGAGAGTAGTTGTCTGAGCTTGTTTTGAAACAGCTTTTTAACTTCACTGTTCAATGAACTGTTCTGTGATCTGCAGCTATTACAGTATGTTGCTGTGAAAATTAGAACTTTAGAGCAATAAAATTTCAGTTAGCTTCTATATTTTTGGCAAGTAAATGGATGATTTGTTATAATATATTCTAAGACTATTAAAATAGTTTTAAAGCACTCATTTAATCTTTTTTTTTTGTACCCTTTTCTGTGTACCAAGAGTGAGGCTGCTACTTTCATAGTTTTCTTCTGTGCATTTAGTGTTTGTGGCTTCATATTTAGTTAGCATTGCTTAAGAAATCTAATTTTGGGCTGTTTGCTCCCAGCACCTGTCATTGCACTATGTTGGCCCCACTGTCCTAACTACTTTAGGTCAGGAGGGTTTAAAATTCAAAATACTATGAGGTGTCTCTCAAATGCTGCCACAACTCAAAAATGGTATGCAGTCCTTTCCTACTACTGTGAGTCCTGATAGCAGATTATGGTCTCCCATTGAAATGAGTACTTGTTTTATCTTGCATGTTGTTTAATGAGAACTTGTCCCCATCTCCCTCGACATCTAGTTGTAATGCCTAACTGAAACATTTATCATAAATCACTCTACTGAGTTATGTCTTTTTTTCTGTTCCTATTGGCTACTGAGAATAATTTCCTACAGGTATGTGAGTATGGTACAAAGAGGATAAACAGGATCTGTTTATCTTATTGTTTTCCTTATAGAAGAATTATTACCTAATCTTTTTGAACTTCTGTTGATGTTTTTTATAGGTCTTATTTCTAAGTCTCTTACAAGTTTTAGCAGCATTCCTGTCAATACTTGTCGAATTGTCATTCTGTATGTGGTCCTCTGAACCAACAACTGTTTTAGTTGATGGCAATTGATAAGTTAAATAGTGTTCATTAGCTATTAACACGTGATGTTCAGCAGCTTTGTAAGTGACTTGTTGTGCCTTGGCTTTCTCTGAACTTTTACTTGTTTTCTTTTAAATGGTAGGAAAAGACAGAATTATATTTGTGACCAAAGAGGACCATGAGACACCAAGCAGTGCTGAGCTGGTTGCAGATGACCCAAATGACCCTTACGAAGAACAAGGTCAGTAGCAAGCAGAGAAGTGGAAGTAAGGAGTGTTACATCGTGTTATATGATACTCTAATAATCTTCAACACCACCACCACCAACAAACAAACCTTGTAAGAAGCAGGAACAAATTCTTGATTAATTTTTAAAGAATAAGATAATAGGGCCATTGGTTATTCAGTAAATAAACGCCAAAAGTTAGCAATTTTAACTTCCTAATTAGGACGTCACAGATAACGTACTTTGGGTACAGTGGTTTTTTTTTTTTCTATAAACTTTAATCATTTTTCAGCGTGGTCTGTTCAAATACATCAGGTGATGGTGCAGAGTTTCAGTTAGTAGCAAGAGATATTCAGTAAAAATCTGTCTTTCTTTTCTTGCGTTAATAACCAGTGAAAAATCTGGTTATTTTTCACTATCTTTAGATAATGAAGTATAATTTTCAGAGAAGATTAGGCAAGATGCACACCACCCTCGTTGAGATGAGTTGCTCACCTGCCTATGTGCAGAAAAAATTGCCTCTGTGATCTTTGAATACTCTTTTTAATATGAATTATATATATCTGACTAATCTTGTACTGTACTAGTAGTAATATAATCAGTGACTAGTACAAAAATGTTTTGATGACATGTGACCGACAACTTTAAATTATTCAGTTGTCAGTTGCAACTATCCTGTCTTAAGAAAGAAGAGAATTATTTTAAGCTTTCAGCGAAGACTGCAGTTCTGACCCTAAGAATATCTAACCTGAAAATGAACTGATCTAGGAGATGTGAGAGACTGGGATATTTTGAGGTCAAGGCTTGTAAAGTTGCACAGATCATGGTTTGGGTTGTTTCTACTGGGTAAATGAAATGTCTTACTTCCTGTCATGATTAAGTAAATTTTGCCCTAGGTTAATAAGTTGTCAGGAACATCTGTGAATTTGAATTAAACATTTATGAAATTACTTTTATGCTTCCGGGCCTGTTAGCCTCTTCCATTTGCCCTTTAAAATATTGGTTTAAGTTAGGTAGCTTTCGTTGAGGAATCTCACTTTAAAATCGTGTTGTATCGCAACTTGTGACCAAATATAACGTAGCTATGAGCAGTTCAGGAAAACTGGGTCACTTCACTCAGCTGCCTACCTTGGCTTTAGTTTCTTCATCTCTTTGTGTGAAGGCGATCTCATTGCTTTTAATTCAGCTGAGATGGAAATAAACCCTTTACCGTTTTGGAAATTCTGTTAAAAAAAAAAATAAAAGCTCTGCAAGTGGCTCTGAAACCCTTAGAGGGCAGTGTTTATGCAAGGTTTAGCAGCTGGAGCACACAGGGGTGCTTTGTTAGCTGACATGATATGTAGTTTAATTGGAACCATATCTTTTTATGTCATTAAAATAACTTTTAGTTTTCATGCATAGATCTATGTTAAAATCATTCTGCATTTAGCTGCCTGTCTCAGTTTTAGAGCTTCATTAAAACAGTATGCACAGTCAGCAGTTACATCTAAAGATTTTATTCTCCAGACAATGAGTCTGTTCAGTTTGGTAATGACCCAACTGAAAACAATGAGGAGAGAGTATAGAAACTTTATGTTCTTTTAGATCATTACCTGAATGAATGAACTTATTTGAAGTCTAATAGGAAATTTTCCATAGTACGCTGAAATCAGTATCAGACCTTCCTTTTCAAGAATTAGACGTTATTGTCAGAGATGCTCTGAATTCTAAATTCCTTCTCTGATCTGATCACAGCCTGCTAGAATGTATTCTAAAGCATGCCTGATCAGGATGCAATACTCATTTCCTAGAAAGAATATTTAAACATGGTTTGAAAGGTGTGAAGTTTATGTCCAACCCAAGACATTATAAATACAGAAGCACTGTTGGCTGACCCAAGGCAGAATCACCTTGGGGAAGAGGCTCACAAAACAGCTTGTGGATATTCTTGTGAAAACCAGTAACAGAAACAGAGCGATTAAATCTTTCAACTTTAAATCCGCTTCAGAGAAACACATGCTTAGAAATTTTTTTTTTTTTCTTTACTGACAAATAAACACTGGATATGTTGCTTCAACAGTAAGTTTCACTGGCTTTTCAAATATCTGGCAGGGTTAGTGTGATTGAGGTTAACCTGACACCCTTCCTGAGGTGAAAAGAAAAAGCTGTTTTTTCTCTCTGTTCTCCCCCAAGCCATCAGTGGCTGTGTCTTATTTCAGAAAGATGTTTAGAAGTTGAATTTTAGTATCTATCAGGAATTCCTCTATCCCTCATATTTTTGGGCAGGATGTGTTACTGGCTAAGAGCCAATGCCCAAACTACCTATTTAGTGGACAGCATCTGTGCTTTGGGATGTGCCGCCATCTCCATTGTGAGGATGGTGCTTCAGCTCCTAAAGATTTCAGATAGAGACGCCTTATAGGCAATTAAATCTGAGTTGCACTTGTATCTCTTATTGTCTTGCCTTGGCGGGAAGATGGATCCTACAAATGATTCTTGTAAAGCCATTCATCCTTATGTGGAGAACAGCATCTGAGGAGAACTGATTTTAAAACAGTGTTTACTCCAGTTAGTATATTGTGTAGAAATGAAACAAAATCTGAATTTTAAAATTCTGTCTCAGACGTGTTAAAAATTTATTATTTGTCTGTAAAGTGTAGAAGTAACGGCCTTTAATGATCAGATGGTGGAGTTACGTTCTCAACTCCTTTTCTTTGGCCTGGGGCTTTTTGTCTCCCTCTGGAAAAAACTAGAGGCTGCTTGCAAAACAAAGGGGAAAAAAAAGATACTTTTTCTAGATATCACATCTGGGGAACATGCAAGCCCCTGGAGATCTTATCATTCACTGAACTGTTAAGTCACCTTGTGAGATGTGGCTAAACAAAGTAGCCTGCTGTTTAGCTACGTAAATTCATGTATGCAGGCTGTCTTGAGGTTATATGTGGTTGTTTAAAGTTTGCCTATCTTCCCACTTATAATCACTTAAGGTCTTTCTTATCCTTAAAAAAGTATTCTGTTCTACAAAAAGCATCCATTTAGCAATAGCATGTGGATGCATATTTGTCCTAAAATTAAAGGTCTGTCTCTGACACCAGATTCTCAGAGGAAAGAGAAAAGTGTCCACCTCATCATTTGGGTCATCTAGCATAATACAAAGATACACTACAGAGGCTTGGAATGTGAACATGGGGTGTAGTTCTCTTGGGACCTCTAAAGAGGGAGTTTTTCTTTTTCTTCCCTCTTTTTCCTCCCCACCCTCAATTATTCTTTTTCTAGTTGTGCATATGTAATGAGTATATAAGCTTGTGCCATTTATTTGGATAACAAACTAACCAAAATCAAAGGAGCCACTTCCTCCTTGTTTAAATGTTGTATTCAATGAGTTGTCTATGTGCATTTTATTAGATATGGAGAGGTGGTTGTGAATAATAATTTTCTTTTTCTTAGCAATCCTTAAATCACCTGCTTCCTATGCTGTAGGGTAGAAAAGAAGAAAAAGCCAAAAGCTAGTTACATCAGGGAAACCTTACGATGAACATGTGTATCTGTATGACTCAGAAAGTGAATTTTTGTGTGTGCTTAAATACTTATTCTTAAGCTTATTCTTAGCATGTGGTAAGTTACTGCTGTGTTTTAAGGGCTCTGTGAAAACTTCTCACTTGAGCTGTCTGAGGCTACAGTGCAGCAGATCAAAACAGAGAAACAATTCACATGGCACAGAAGGTAACTGCATCTAATGAGAGAGAAATTTGTGCGCAGAAAAGATGTATGGGCAAAACATTTTGGAATATGTTGTAGTGCAGAAGCTCTGTCTCGTGTGTGGTTTTTATTTAAAAGAAAATTGGAAAAGGCTTTGCTGTGCATAAAGTAACATGCAGGCTTTTCTAATTTAGCTTCTACTTTGAATGGAAGACTTGGTTTCTAGCGTTCAACTTCTGTGGCGTAATTCACCCTAATAATTCTTTTGATCTTTTCTGCTGTACTATATAAAGAACAGTTATATCTAAGAAAAAATAGGTTTATTATATATAAATATACCATAATCTGTATTGTTTTCTAATACCAATTAAATTTACAACTTATTTGGGATGTCACATTTATTGTAGGGGCCTTTCTCATACTTAAGATAAAAATGTAGAGGTTTTTTTTTTTCCATAGTTCTTATTTTTTATGAGGCATTAACAAATATTAGTCTTTGGGCTTTGGTCAGTAGACCAAAGAAATCTCACGCTCTGTTTCTCTTGGGAGAAAATAAAGTTGGGTTGAATTCTTTTCTTGATTTCTGTCCTATCAGTTGTGAAGTTTCAGTAGCCAAAATCTGAACATACAGAATCACTCTGAGCTAAATGCACTGAAGGAAAAATACCATCTGATGAGGCCATGTGAAATGGGAAGTCACACAGACCAGAGTAGGTTCAAATTTATGTTTTGTTTCACAGAGCATCTCAGTGAAGTTCACTGTACCTGTCTTTTAACAGCTGTGGCTGATGGAAACAACTTAAGAATCCATTTGCAGCAGTATTGAGTTGCAGAAATTAAAAACTAGTATTTCCACTGGAAGGCTTGCGTTTGATCTTATGTGTTGCAAATGGAGAAATTTAAACCTGAAAGATCTCTAGTTTTCATTGAGGTCTTTGCTCCAGTGATTTAGAATGATTTATTTTTGTTGACTTCTGTGAAGAAGACACTAGTGAGTTTTTTGCATGAAAAGTAATATTTATTATCATCAGAGATGCAGTAAGAAGGCTGGCTAAAAGTGCTTAAAGAACTGTACCGCAGGTACAGGCTGTTGCTGTCCTGTCTCCTTTCTGTTTCTCCAGACTTATTCTGGTCATCTTATTTTAGCGGCAAAGTTTTGTAATGGTTTCCACAGATGACTGGTGAAGCAAAAACTCTTTAGCTCTTTTGAAGAAGAGCTTGATAAAATGAATGATCAGATGTACAGGACTGTTTTTATAACTTACGCAGTCTCTTTCAGTCCTGCTTCCTGTGTTTCTGTCATCTCACGTTGGCAGATAAGCTTGTTATTGGAATGCTTAGCTTGTAACATGGAAGAAAGTTTTATCAGAACAAGAGTGGGACTTTGTTATGGCAAGTACAAAGACAACTATTGACATTAATGCAGATGTTATGCCTTCACCCATGATATTAACAGATTCCCTGAGCTGAAAGAGATTAGGATGTGTGAGGTCAGCAGTTAATGGCTAAACCAAGCCTTGATTTGTTATGATATAAACAGGGTGGGTTTTTCTTTCCCAAGTGCAGACGCAAGTAGATTGTGACGCACTGGATCAGTGAGGTTCAGGCTGCATTTGAAAGATGTTTTAATTCAGAGAATTAAAAATAATCACCCTATGTATTGTAGACTTGTGCTTCAAAGGAGAGTAATGGATGAAATCTGTTTTGATTTTTAATTGTGTTCTAAGCTAGCTGATACACCTAATCATTTAAGTATGCATTCTGCTATAATTATCAGTGAGGAAATGTTTGCCTTATTTGTTTGCTTTTTAAAAGATAGTTTCTGTGCAAATAGCACCATAAACTGATGCCACTTAAGTGATCAAATAGGTACAATTCAGTGCCCATATGTTAAGGGGTAACCCCTGCTTTGTTAAAATTTGCATGTTCACAAGGCAATTTTGATTTTAAAATGAACAATTTCTTTTTTTTTATTTTAAGAGCATTATTTGATGAGTAATTTTATTGCTGTGATGTCTTCAGGAATATTCAAAAACAACACAATAGGAGTTTTGGAAGTATTACAAAAATGAGTGTTTAAAATGACTGGTTGATGTCGGTGGGGAGGAATACAGAACTTCAAAATCTAGTTTACAACGCAAACCATATTTTTTCTACGCTGCATGATCAATGTCTCTTCTTTCTGCTTTATGTCATTCTTGGCAATAAAGAATCTGGCACCAACCATCCATTTCCTTGTCTCAGCGGTTCTGCTTTTCTTCCAGGCAACCAGAGATGCCATGATACACTGTAGTAGGTATATCTTGTTGGTACAGTGATTATCACAGATATTTTACACAATTATCCTGTTGGATAAAGCTTGGCTTATGAAAAATGACAATATTATGGCAGTTCACAGAGTTATGCCAAGGAGACTGTTACTTGCTGTAACAAAAAGGAAACTGGTCAACACTGAGAAAGGACTAACTCGATGTAACTTTATGCTGAACTGGGTTGACCAAGTTAGAGCAAATGATAGGGGAATTGCAAATTAGGGTGAATTTTTCCTTTCATTCCTCTTAATATAACAATAAATATGGTTGGCTTGCTATTGCTCTACCAAAACGTAAGATTCATAATATTGTGGCCCGGTGTCCAAGGAGGTACTAGTGAGAGTGAAACGCATCTCTGGAACTTCATGATCCCATGGGACAAGACAATAAGTAGGCTTACTGAAGTCTGTGGTAGAGTTTTAGGTTGCACCTGGCCCTAAATATAATTTACTGTTCAGATAAGAACTGATGCAACTCTGTTCTCTGGTAACAATAGTTGCATACCTGTTTCTAAAAGGAAAGCACTTAAACTTCAGTTTTATGCACATGCTGTCAGTTCCTGCCAGGAGCTCAACCTGGAGTTGAAGTTAGGAAACTAACTTCTAGAGAAGAGAACAGAAAACTGTCAAAGTAGGGAAGAAACAAACTTGGATCATAACACAGTGTTTCTGTTGTTTTTTTTTTATAGATGAGCATAACTGCATGTATGCTCATGTGAAGTAGAGAAAGGGAAGGAAGATGTATCGGTTGCTTACTTAAAGCAATATAATAGAGACTCTAGAAGCCCTCATGAACATTGTATTACGCTTCTAGGCCTGGCAGTTTAAAAGGCTTTCCAGAACGTTCAGGGGAAATATTTCCTGGCTTTCTGCTGGAACTCTCTCATGCATATCAATTGATATCTCAAAGAACATTGCTAATTTAAATCTCCACCTTGATCTTCCACTACTGAAGTATTTAACTGTTCCAGAGCAGAAACTTGTAGCTATTCCAGTGTATTTAGAGACTAGAATGAGATCGAACTCATTTTCATTTGTAATCTAAAACACTGGGATTTTTTTGCATTTTTGGGGGGAGGGGGGGTGAACTAGGCATGCTGGCATGCTCTTACTATTCCTTTTGTTCTGTGGCATGTGACTTGCTCTGTGCATGTGATTCTCATTTTTGTGATTCTAGTTTTTCTGTTCAAATTTTAAGGAGAAAATTGTGATTTAGTATTCCAGAGTTCATTTAAAAAGAAAAGAGCATCCATCCAGCTTGATTTAAGAGTTCTATTCTTAATACTGGTATTAAATTCTCATGACTTGGATGAGAACATTTTAAGGCTTGCATGCTCTTCTGACAGGTCTTTTGAGTGGATTAACTTGACACATTGGAATTTTTTTAGCATATTCTCAACAATCTGTAGTCAAGGGAGAAAGACTTAATTCAGACATGCAGATGGAACTTGTCTCGCTTGAGCCCAGTAATGGATCATACAGATCAGATAGAAGCAGACTAGCCAGAAAATGGAAGGCGATTTGCACTCTTGAAGCTACAGAACCAGTATGGCGATACTAGTACTTCAGATTACACCTGCAGTGTAGCAGCTTTCGTGGGATGAAATTAATTTTTGAAAGGAGCACTTAACTTTTCTTCTCTCTTTTGTTTGTTCAGGATTGATTTTGCCCAATGGAGATATCAATTGGAATTGCCCATGTCTTGGTGGAATGGCTAGTGGTCCCTGTGGGGAACAATTCAAGTCAGCGTTTTCTTGTTTCCACTATAGCACAGAAGAAATAAAGGGATCAGACTGTGTGGACCAATTCCGTGCCATGCAGGAATGCATGCAAAAATACCCAGATCTTTACCCTCAAGAGGATGAAGAAGAAGAGAAAGAGAAACCAAGCAAAGATTTAGAAGCTAATCCTACGGAGGCTTCTGTAGCCAAAGAGGAGAAGGGATCTAGCTAATGAAGATGCAAGGAGGCTGTTGTCTCCACTTTGTATTTTCAGACATGGACTTCTGCAGAGTGTCCATCTTTTGAGTCATCAAGAAATGTTTCACCACTGTTCTATTCACTGCATCATAGTAAATAATTTATTGCAGGAGAAATCTCAGTGCTACAGCCTTGCAAATAAATACTGCAAAAAGAATGAATATGTGTATGTACTAAGTAACCTGTTAGTGGACACTCACAATACTTTAATAGTTATTTTTTCCCTCAAATTCTCAGCTAGTCTTTTGACTTGAAAAATATCTCTAAATACATAAAACATACAACTTTCAACTAAAATTTCCACTAGTGCACCAGGTCTGTCTTCATTTCAATGTGTTCTGATTAGTAGCTGTTATTTCTTTTTCTTCTTCTTTTTTTTTTTTATTCTGTCCTATGACTAGAAATTGAATTAAAAGACTGTTTTTCCGTAAGGCTTTTTTGCCAGAGTGATTCAGGATGTTGAAAATGGCTTAATTTAGAATTTGTTAATTAATTTCAAATGGCATTATTTAGATTATGGTTGCGTTTTACTACTGACATCAGGTAAGGACTGCCACAGAAATGTTGGAATGTGTGGCTCCTTTGATTTCATTAACTGATTGTGATAACTTTTACATTTTCAAAAATGCTTTGTTGTGCAACTTTTGAGATGAATGGAAAGAATGCTGATCACTTGTTTTAGTTTTGCTCTGAAAGCAGTGTTTTTGAGTTTTCTTAGTTAGTGTCTGCTTCTTCAGTGTATAGACAGGCTCTTATAAAATGCTTTGAGATTAAAATGAAAATGTTACCTGGTGTAGTGATCTTGAAACAGATACTGTGACTTAAGTGCATATTAAAAAACAAATACTTTTTACGTTCATTAAAAGCTCTTGCTTCTCTGGGGGTTTTTCATTAACACTGCTTGGATTTGAAAGACCATGACATTCTTCTGCATTGTAAGTAGGCCGTGTATTAATTTGTGTGTTGTGCAGATCAGTTGCCTCGGCTTGTCGAGCTTTATTCCTGTCCCGTTTCCTCTCTTTCCCCCTCCCCTAGCAGGGAAGCACAAAAAAATGTAAACCACTGTCAGTAATTACAGTGGATTGGATCATGAACCAGCACTATAAAGGCTTTGAGGTCCTGAACAGCTGTTCAAATACATGATAATTACTTTAGAATTATAGATAGTTTAGTTCACGATAGTTTAATACCTGTGGATAAGAGAACGCTACATTATATTTCTTTCCAAGCAAAGCTGTGAGAATCATATTACAAAACCAGCTGTACCAGTGGCTTCAGTACATGTCCATTGCAGCTTTCCTCCATATGTGTTGCTTAACTTACAAAACGTAGGAAAGAACATTTGCAATGGCAGTAATATAACCCAGTAAATCCAGTAATGCTTGAATGCTTGCCTTGTCTCTGTGCGCAGGAGTCCTGAGCACTCAGCAACACTGCTTCCGGATAATGCTTTGGTGTCTTGTTGTTCACCTAAATTATTTCAGTGTTAGTGGGGATGCTTCTGAATGTCTTGGGGGAATTTCTGTTAAGCTTTAAGGTCTGCATGAGTTCTTGATATTTTAGTACAATTGTTGGATCCTCAAGAAAATTAGAAGAGAAGAGGGAATTAAGTGGCTGACAATAACTCAGTTCTGAGGGGACGGATAGCAGGTACTCTCAGCAGGTCTTTGCATTTTAAAGAAATAAAGTGTGACAGAGCTTCTCAGTGTGACTCTTTCATGCACAAGAAGATAAATGCCAAGCTAACCTGAGTAAATGGACACAAAAGCAGCAGTGATAAATCTTGGCACTTAGGCAATTGGACCATGAAAACGAAATCTTAGGCAATCAGATAAACACTGGGCACCAAATACAAAAAAATCACATGCACCTGAGCTTTTGGTTTTTCAAATGGAAATCCAATGCGTTATTTGTAAAAAAGCAAGAACAGTTTGTGAAGGAGGGCTCTGTTCTAAGAACTGTTTGCCTCCTATTCTTCTCTGCTGTGCTTTTCTTTCCCACGCTGCCTTGATGCTTTACAGGTTTTGGGTTTAGCGTCTGTAACAGTGTTTATAGCATCTGCGTACTAAATGTAAAATGCAAGAGTCCTAGTCCTATGGTAGCAAGGCACCTGAACCTCTACTCATGGAGGGAACCTACAGCATATAATCTAACATAATTTAAGTTTTGTTTAGGGTAGAGTTGCTTCTGTCAGAGACTACTGTGGCTTGGTAAGGTGTTGTGCTAGATCTTGTACAAAAATGGGATGTATGTAAGGGATCTTATACTAGAAATGAAACCACTGTTTACTATGTTTGAGATATTTTGAGACAGGAAGTCGTAACTCTGAAGAGATGTTTGTGGAAGTTATTTGTATTATCTTCTTCCCCCCTACCCTTGTCAAATTAGAAAGTAAAATAATTGTATCGTCATTTCTCTGCATTTGCGTTCTGGCTAAGTCCTTAAAAGTGGAAGTGACGTATCTTGGGCTAAAAAAATTAAGGTTCATTCATTCCCCTCCCTGTTCTCTTTTTTCTTGCCTCGGCTCTTGCTTTCAGTGGCAGCCGATTCTTTTTTTTTGACTGAATTTTACTGTTAAAAATTTAAAATAGTAATAAGGACAAGGATGTGGAATTAAACGTTCAGACACAATATCTAGTCATTCCTGTCTTCTGGTTTTAGTTCTCAGAGTACGTTTCCTGCTATGGAATTTGAATTTTGCTGTGTTTACTTCTATTAATACAATCAAACTTGCTTCTGGGGTTTAAGTTCTTGACAGTCATGTAGTATACTTGCATTAGTGTGAAATAGTAGGAATTAGAAGGCAGATCAACTGTAACTATGTATTTTCACTTTGCTGGCCCTACTAATGTAAAGAGAGACTATTCAGTGTGGACTCTGGACTCTCCAGCTGAATCTGATCATGCAGTTCTAGGGTCAAGTTGTCTCTCTTGACCATTACGTGTGCCTTGAAAGTATTACAGAAGTGTGTGGAGATTTCTTTTCCATCTCTAGTAGTAGACTTTTTTTTTTTTTTTAGACTAGATGAAAAAATACATTGCCTGTGTTTCTTCTTTTGTTGTGTAAACTAATGCAGTTGTCTGTGTATAGATAACATTTTCATTGTGTTTCCCCGCATTGCTTTGTTCATGTGATTTTTCTTTTATACTTGCAAGCTCCCATTTTAAACCTAAAACCAATTAGTGGTTGTTTTAGTAGGAAATAAAGAAGATAAAATATGCCCTGACAATATATGGCAAGCTTGTGAAATAGCAGATGATAAGAGGTTGCCTTTTTAGCATCTGGATACAAAACTTAAAGCTGCATATTGCAGTGTTTTCCTAATGTGTTTCTTAATTTCTTTATAAATACTCTCTTCCTGGTTCTCTGTCTGCCATCCGTGAGCTACTGATTCTTTGAGGGAAGTGGTAAATTCAAATGATTTTGAGGAATTGCCTCCATGGAGTTATTTTTCAGTGATTTGATGCATGTTTCATCAGGTGCTTTTACATTTCAGGGCAAAAGCAATCATACGTGGGGGAGGGGAAGAAAAGATCTGCAATAGTTGATCTTTAGTTTTGGCCCTTTTAGTTGATATCTATCTTAGGAACTCTAAAGCGCTGAGTATCCTTAAACATTTATTAAAGATTAGCTAAAAGAAAGTGTTAATAAGGCATGAAGCACTTCTAGATATAATAGAACTTGTTTTTAACAGAGACTACTTGGCACAAACGATTATGTGCAAATGTAATCCTATCTGGATTTTATCCATTTAGTTTTTAGAATAAAAGTAGATGATTTTAATTGGATTCATTTCACAGCTTTTTATCACCACCCCTAAAATAGTACCTGGCACAATATTAGTATTTAATACTTTAATTCTCCAGTTTCATACAATCTCCTCAGTTGTTGCGCACTCTTGTAATTCTGGAATAAGTGCAGTGGTGAAACAAATCATAGTTTTTAAGGCTGGGTGGGACTGTTATGTACTGTCTTGAACCCCTGCAAGATGAAGCCATAAATTCTGATGTAATTTGTGATAACTTGCTTGTCAGGATGGGGTGGTTCCGGCGACCAACTTTAAAACTTGAATCAATGGACAATGAATGTATCACATCTTCTGACAAGGATAAAGGTAGCCTATAAAAGTTGTCTGTTACAGGCTAATACATGTTAAAAAAAAAATACAACATATAGTTAACTACTGCAAAGTAAGAAAAAGTAGATAAGCTGCATTTTCAGAATGCGTTTAAAAGCTATTTACTCACTGTTCAGTTTTTTCTGCTTTTCCTTGCACTATAGCCTATTTGCATTTCAAGGACCTAACTTTAATTGTGTTTAGTAACTTTCTTAAAGATAAGACCTTGTTTCAGGTGTGAAAATGACCTCTGCTTGCCTGTGACAAGGTGTCTAGAGGGAGAGGCATATCTTGCAGTTTATTCTGGGGATCTGACAGAGCTAAGTTGGAAACAAGATCTGTATCCTATGCAGTTCTTATTGAGAATGTCCTTGTTAAACCCTACAGCAACATAACCTGTTCATCTAAGGGACTTCACCTGGCCATACATCAATGAATCTCTTAGGAAAAGTTACCTAGACAAATAGGACCTATTTTCTTATTCCTGAGGAGGAAAAAAAAAGGATACTCAATGCTGCTTAGACTCTTATTTTACTTTTTATTGAAATCCCAGCAGTGCTGGTGTAGGACAACATAGAGAAGCTACCAGCAGTTTGTCATTTATTCTTGATCAGGTCTCTCCATTGGACATGACTTCCTTTCGTAGATCAGCACCAGCCTGTCTGCAGTCATTTTTTCAACTGCTTTTAGCCTCTTTGGAGCTGAAGTTTTGCTGGTAATACTGAGAAAAATTAAGAGAAAAAACCGATCCAAAGGAGGAAGAATGGAGAGAACATAATATGTGGAAGACCAGCGTTATGCTCTCCTGCTAACACTAGAAGGTACAGCATGTTCTAGGCATCAGTGTTACACTACTTAAAAAGTCAAACTGGATAATCTGGTTATGTATTCACCACCAAAGTATGAGATTTGGAAGGCCTGAAATGGTAAGGTGTTAATATATTTACATATGTAAGTGTTCTTACCTTCACTGTAGGCTAATTCTTAACTGTATAGTGTAAGACAGCTAGAGTTCAGGTTTGTGACTTGTGGATATTTAGCTGAGCATGGAAGGAGGAGAAAAAGTTCATCTTTCTCTCAAATGTTAACGTATCTTGATACTGGCAAGATCAAGAAATGATTCCAAGACTCTTCAGTAGAAGCACATGTTAACCTTGTCTATTACTAAATGTCCTGCATAGCTGTTTTTACTAAGACACCCTGAGAAGTTCTGACTGCTGCTATTAAAATGTTAATAGCATTAGTAAAAGCTTGCCATGGATTTTGCACCCGTCGCTGCCAGAAGCACAAGGGCTTATGATTAGAGTACCCTGTGCATTCATCCAGCGGTTCAAGTTAGAACAGCCTTTTCATGCTTTCAGATCCACTGAAACTAACACTCTGAACCCGTACAACACACTGAAATGCCTGGAATGTTGCTTTATTTTCTACCATTTGTTAATTTACATGAAATCATTAAATAATGGACCTTTTGTCCTGCTTGTTTTGGGGAGTGCAGTGTTTGTTGTTTCTTTATATGCAAAAAAACCACCTTATTGCAATTCAAAGAAAATAAACTTGAGTTTAGGAGTTTCTCCAAGTGGTGGCAAGGGTGGATGTGTGGCTGTGGCTGCCTAATGGCAAACTGTCGGTTTCTCCTTTTTGTTAGTAACTGTACTTTCCTTGGGAATCCTTGGCCTTTGCCTTTTCATTCCCCCCTCCCCCATCAATTCCATGTTTTTAGCATAAACTATAGTCAGCAGCAAGAGCCTGAATGGAGGGGCAGCCTCTAAAACAAGAGGAAATGTACAAAAAAAGAAAAGCACATTACAGATTAGTTTTGATATATTGGTGAGCAGACAGCCAATGAAGGCCCTGTCGTAGCCAAAACAAAGAGCACAGGAGGATTTGTAGTGATTGCGCATTGCAGATTAACCCGGATCCTGAAACAATGATTTGAAGGGTAAGTGGACACAGGATTTGCTGTACTAGATCTGATGACGGGTCCTGTTGATGTGTTTGTTTCTGAAAGCGACAACTTCCTTATGCTTCCTAAGAAGATGAAAGCATCTACTAGTAATGCACTTACTCCCTTCATAGGGTACTATGTGGGAGAGGGATATTTGATTTCCGCATCAGTGATTTCTAACCTTTCTTTTTCTTGCTGTTTACCAGAGTTTTGCTGCCTCCACCCCTTTTGGCTTTCTGTGCTTTCCCCTTCTTGTATGCTCCCAAAGAGCATTATCGTACTTGTCATCCCACTTCCCAAGAGACATTCATCTTTTTCCTTACAGGTGTTGGCTTTGTTTCCTTCTCTGGCCCAAGGGGCCATCATTTCTTTCTGCTTGCAACATAAATAACATAAATTAATGAACTAGGTTGGATCCAGGTGATTTTGTTGTGCGTTGGCCCTACGTGCAACCAGCGAAGGCTGGCAGAATTTCATAGTTGATTTCTGTGCTTGTGCTTCTCATTACCTATGCTTTGGGTGCAGCTCCTGATTCAGCATTAGTCTTATGGATAACCATTATGCTTCTATATTATGAATATGTACAGATGTCATTAATGGGTGTTATCTGCACAGTTAAAGACTGAAATCTCCTCAGTGCTTTTGTGTGCGTGTGTGGTTTTTTTTTTTTTCCTAAAAAAGCCCTACTTCAAATGGATTGGAGTTAATATTTTCAGAGCTAGACTTACAATTTCTGAAAACGCAGAAATGCTCAGGGCCCATGAATTCGAACTAACAAAAGTTGCAGTGTGCTGTCCCACATGGGCCTATATTACTTGTCATGAAGGGACTACACCTGGCACAAAACTTACAGCCAGTACCAAATATACAAGCAGAATTCCCTAAAATAGAATTTTGATCCAGGACTTGGACCTGTGCATTTAAATAATATAGCATAACATTTTGCACCACTAAGCTACGAGTCAAAGGTTTGATGGCAGTATTTGTCATGTTAATAATGTGTGAAGAATGAAGACCAGGGCTTAGAGGTACAGTTGTTACAGTACAAGTTTACAAGTACGGTAAGAACTTGTACGGTGGTACAAAGAGCAAAGGCAACTATAATGCAGAGCAGCAAGAGTAAGTCTCTGTAATACGTTATTTTTGTTTTGTTTTGACGATGGAGACCAGCACAAACAGATTCTTACCTGTTCAAGCTCTGAGCATTTGTAGTTAAGACATCTCTCGCCCCCCGCCCCATCATATGTTTCTATTTCCATGCCTTTGACAGCTATGTGCCAGGGAGCAATTTTATGACCTGGTAATATTTTAGACCTCATATAAAGTTGCAGTGGTTTGCGGTCTAATAAGTATTTTATATGGGATTTACGCACCTGGAAATATCTACATGTAAGATTTTGCAGGATTAGGTCTTGATCAGTTATTGAATTAACATGCTGCTTATATAAATCAACTGCACCTGGTTTTTGTTTCAAATATGTGCATTGTCTCGTACAAAATATGCATATAATTGCTATAAATTATTCACTACTTTTTGGTAAGAACTTGCTCAGTAGAAAAATAATATATATCATGATTGCCTTACTAGCTAAATGCTTTTCTCCATTTGCCTGACTCTTTGTGAAGGCTGCTGAAGCAAGAGCCTGTCTGGAATATTTGTGTTTTATTAACTTAAAAAGAATTAATGTGCATATGGTTTGAGGATTACATGGTGTAAAATTTTAAAAATAAATCCCAAACCTCACATCAATGTAAGTATTTTTAATTGAAGTTTTAAGTACAAAAAAGAAAATGTGCTACAACACAACAAATAACACTAACTTTTCCAGGTCTGAGAGGCTTTAGAGAGCAGCACATTGTGTGCATTATATCAATTCGAAGAAAGCTTACATCAAGCAGCATGGAAAAATTTTGGGACAGATGTTAAACACTGCAGAGAAAACTTATTCTTTATAGCAATGAGCCACTTTCAGAAGAGCAGTGCACAAGATTGTGCATAGGTACATTTTCTTTGCTCTTAGTCACTTGCCAAGAGCAGAAGATGGAGAAACATTAGTAGCAGTATGTCACTACTTTGGAGTTAGGTCTCAGCACTTGCAGCAGCTACTTAATGAACTACCTTGATTCATCAAGGGTATCTATTGCCAGAATGACCATGTTATTCATGGATGCATGCGCTGCACAGCTGTTTCAGAGAGCTGCTTTAACCTCCAGCAATCCTGAGTTTGCTGCTATCTATCTGTGGAAAACTGCATGTGTGTCTGCTTCAAGCTATTGCCTGCCCTATTATAAATTTTTTACAGCTTTCCAGGCTTCTTTTCTTGTGGGTAAACACTTTTATTTCATCCTCATGCAAAGTTTCATTCTGATACATCATTGCTATTGTTTGGCATGTGATTGCTACTGCCCCTGAAGTCCCTTGTCTATTTGGGTGCTGTAGGGTTGTTCATGGGAATGTTTTAGGGACAGGTCTTATTTTAGAAATGTTAAAAAAAAAAAAAAAAAAAAAGCCATCCATCCACTTCTGTAGTGGGTGAATGTATCTTTTTTCCCCATGTCAATATTATTTGTTTTACTACATCACCTAGGAGACACAGTCACAGAGAGGATCACAAGATACATGGTATTGTACACGGACCTACAAAACAATTCTTTTTTTGATAGAAGTAGCTTCTATGGTAGCATTTCTAATTCATAATATATGACCTTGTTCTTCTGAGGAATAGGTAACAGCTATTGCTAGAAAGATAGATGTCACCTTGCACTGTTTCATGCTCATCTTCTCTTGAAGCCCCAGTACACAAGGAAATATCTTTTTAATTTCCTTTCTCAAGTCTCATGGTGGTGATCATGTTAAACTTTCTCGGCTCTACTTGAATAGATATGCGTTATAACTCAATCTCTGCAGTTCACTTCTGTTTGGAAACTTCCTTTCAGGTAGGCTACCGGGGTTATAGCACTGCAGAACAAACTGATTGTGTGTGGTAGTTCTGTGCGAGTGGGAACTTTTTTTCTCCATTCTTTGGTTTTTCTTCTTGGTGAACTTAAAGAGATAGCTGATTAGCAGAAGGTAGTAATAGCAATAAAAAGTCGACTTGCAGCATTGGCTCACCCTACGTGCTTTCATTCTGTACTTTCTAAATAAGTTGCATGCTTATGGAATACTGGCTACCCTATAAAACAAAGCCACTAAACAAGAGCTAGCAGTTGGAACATAAATGTGCAGTGTTTCTAACTAGTGGAGGGCTTGAAGTAGACTTAGCTTTACAGCTTCTAGCAAATAAATTAGAGATTCAGAAAGAGTGGGAAGTGAGAGGGAGGAGAATTTGGCTGGATTTTTCCAGGCCCTGCCATGCCCCCCACCTGCTTTACATTTCTCTTTCAAACTATTGTGTGCGTCACCTACTGTGGCGATACCTGAAGTGGGTGATACAGGGATGATCATCCTGTGTTCACATAATGGTGTTTGCAGTAAGGTAGTCGTTAATCATTTGTATTGCAGCAGGCCCTAAGAGAACTCACTGGAGTATTAGTATTCTTGTTCCAGGTAGTATTTCTATTAGTGGTAGCTGGAAATACTTGTGAATGACCTTGTTAGCAGTGTACCTCTGCAGAAAGGAATAGCGTGAGTGTTGATCCTTACCACAGAATCACCAGTCTGGCACAAAGAAGTAGGATGTGAAAGTTTGCCTTAATGTGGTACTAACTATAAACCAATACGGAGTACTGTCATAGGTAAGATCTTCAGTAGACAAAATGGCATATGTTGAAAAGTGTGCTCTGCAGTTCTGAACTTAGGCTTGATTTTCATTTCTTCTCAGACGCCCTTTGAGAACACACTGGGAAGTCCTGTAGACATCTTTCTTTATTTTTTGTAGTCTTTGAAAGGGAACTAGTCAATCACTTTGTTGTGAGACAGTTTCTGGATCCCATAAAGAAAGCAGTTGTTATGCTCCTAATTTGTATAAGCTGACATTTCAAATTAAGCCAAATTCCCTGGCTTAAAAAGTGTTTTATTACATTAATTAAATGGCTTGTTGGAGATGCCATGTTGTTGGATACGGCTTTAGGTAACAACAAATAAATAATAAAGTCTGTGCAAGACAAATGGAAAGAAAGGAGGAATGCAATGGCAATGGAGGAGGGGAGAGTTCCTGAAAAGGTGGGGAGGAAGAAACACTGTTTATGCACTGTCAGGAGAAAAGTGAGACTTTTATTTTGTAAATATCTGCCTGTCTTCCACTTCCAAAAGACCATAGGAATTTTCTGCTGTTCAGTCAGCCCTAAGTTAAAAGGAAAATGGCAACCAAGGGACTGAAAGAGGCTGTTTTTTCTGGACCCTGATGATAAAGAGAACAAACTGATGATTTCCTAAGTTTTCACGTCATAACCTGGGACTTCTATCCTTTTGCATTAGGCTTAGGTTTTTCTGTGTACTCTATATGCCAGTCATACAGTGCTAAATGAAGGTATCTCCTCCCTTCTTCCTTGGGAGCATTACAAAAAAAAAATTGCAGGCATGGAATAGAAGCATGCAAAAATAGTATATATGCATTTTTTTTCCCTCTGTAATCTGCAAAAAGAACAGGCTGAACCATTATAATTTCTGCTTTACTTAATGAAGGAACATAACCAGCTCTATTTGATCATGAGTTCCCTGTCACAGTGACAGAGGTCTTAAACTGTTCCCTAACAAAGTATTTTGAGGAAATTTTAGTTTCACTAGCTACCTCTTAATTACTGCGAGATAGGCTAAAATTAATTTAAGATTGCTTTTGTAGAACCAAAGTACTCTACCTCAAGTGCAGCTGTTACCACCCTTCCACTTCTCTGGAAAAAAATCTCCAGGCAAAAGGGGAAGGCAGCCTAACTTCAGTATTTTAACTTGGAAGTGTGACCAAGAGAAGTAAAGCAGAATGAAAGCGCCAAGTGCAATCAAATGCCAGTGGTCTTGAGCACAGTTTGAATAGCCAGGTGGCTTCCAAGTTAACTGTAGTTACCTCATTTAATACACAGTCCAACTTAATCCATTTGCCTCCTCTTTTTGGCATTCTTGCTTTTGTAGTATCACAAACTCAACATTAGAACAGCCCTAGTTCCTCACATGTTGTGGCTTGGTGATTCTTTCCTAGCGTAAGGCTTTTAGGTGGTAATTGCTATGAACCCTTTGTCTGGTCTTTCAGACTAAAGTATTACAGCAAAGAGCAAAATGATCTTTGAGAGCAAGAGTTGGGTTTGGAATCAAAACAGCCATTGAGCCAGCAGACCTCAGCACTAAGAACTGATGATAGCAACGTGTATCTATAGAGGACCTTCGTGAGAGCTAAGTCCCAAGTTAGTTTGTTTCTGTGCAGCAATATGATAATTTTGACCTCTAGAAAGCAACATGTTATATTGGTCTAATTGCAGTTTGATGATAAAAATATCTGAGCTCTTTTAAATGAATGCCATTTGACATCCTTGTTTAGTATTATGGCAACTGTAAAGCTGAAAGAAATTGTTGCCAGTTAGTGGTCACTTTAAATAAAGAAAATTACACCCAAGTAATGAATGCGCTATGTAAGCAGCTTATACCTATTAATATTAGGCTCTGACCTGAAGTGTGGAAACACTAATCCGTATCTTCAGTTTTGCCTTGTAAAATGACTCTCTGGGTGTGGTGGAATCAGGCTCAAATTAAGAACTGACTTGTAACCTATGTATGATGCAACAGTTAATTTTGCATGATAAGACTATGGTTTTGTTTTTGTTTTTTTTTTGAAAAAAGCAGTCATGTCCCGTTTCCTGTCTAAGCACGTGAAAGGAGAAAGGATGGTAAGTCTGCTTTCATGGCTTCAGCTAGGAGCGTGTTGAATGGGAATGTATGAACTAACTACACCTTTTGCTGTAGTGTTATTAAAAGGGAAAGTTCATCACTTTTAACTTCTGAAGCAGAAATTACTTGCACCCAGTTCGAAGAATATCTGCTACTTGTTTTCCCAGATATGCTTTCCAGGGTTTCACCAGGCTGTTCATGTTCACAAGGAGTTTGCTGGTCCTAGAGTCCTCCTGGCCTGCTATAAGATAATCAGTACCTAGTTCAAAAAAAAAAAAAGTCAATAAATAGAAGAAAATAGGACTACATGCTAAATTTTCTCCATTACATAAAGATCTGGTGTGTAGCTTCTTAGCCAGCGTTGTCTAGTTTTTATATTCCAGTTTACGCACACATGGTTTTATGTGTATGTACCTTCATGTGTGTATTTTCAGTGCTGACTCCTGGACACACAGGTAAGACCTTCTCATGTGCGTATGTGCAGAAATCACAAGTGTCTGGACTGATTTAGTTCCAAGGTTACCGCCTGCAAATTCAGCACCTCCATGTGCAGATGACTGGGTTTGATTCTGATCTCCTTGCCCTTTTTTTTTCTTTTTTTAATTTTTAAGGTAGTGTAACTCCACGTGCTTCAGCAGCCTTTCTCCTTGCTTGCATAGGTATGATGAATAGCAGAATTTGATCTGAACAGATGTGGAAGCTAATATTGCATATGAAAATAGTTAGCCAGACTTCCAAGATTATAACCTTTAGGTACAGGTAGCACAGCCTCAAAAAGAGGTCTGCAAACAAAAAAGTACGTAGCTACACATGGAGACAAGAAACAAACATCACTGATAAAACATGTCCTTCCTTAGTAAATATGTAATCACTCTTTGCGTTGCATCAACTGCAGTAAGTAAAATTCCTTCATTGATTGGAATTTAGAGAAACAGAGAGGAATCCATGGCCAGTTACGCGTATGCGTGTGTGTGTTTTGGTTTCTCAGCGTTAACTTAGTAGCTAGGTAGAACAGAGGCTCCACAGGTATATTTTCTGATTTTGAAAATGCAAGAGGGAACAAATGTGCTATGCACTGCTAGATTTTAACTGGCAATTTAAGACCTTTTATTCTCATGTTCAGGGAGAAAGAGTATTTGAAAGTTGTATACACAGAATAGGTGAATTTATATCTCTGTTTTTGGATATGCTTGCTCTTTACTGTTTTCTGTTTAATTTTGCTTATCATGGTACAGTTTTGTTGGTTTTTTTGTTTTTACTTTTGCACATAGATTTCTCTTGGGTGCATTCCTGTTCATTTGCTCTTAACTGAAGTTTGCACATCCATCCTGATGAAAAGCAGGCAGCCTTTTTATATCCACCCAGTTAACTTCCAAAGAGCAATTCTTTGGGTTCAATCTGTGGAACGAAACTTTTGGAGTAGAGACAAAAGGGGGAAAACATGTTACAGATCTTGCCCTCTCAGAGCTGAAACTTACGGCCACAGAAAGACCACATTGTCAGTCACTGTGTTCTGGGGAGGAACAAAATAAACACAATTATTAAAGTGCCTGAGCAGAGGCTGCGCAGCAGTTGGCTGGCGAAGAGTCTAAAGGGCCAGAGCAGTGTGCGTGCCCCACACAGCTCAGCTGACACGGCTGTTCAGCATGACAGCTGTGTATTCTGGTACAGCAATCCACACTTTCCTCTGACAATTAGGATGCTTTACAGCAGTTCAGACATCTCCAGGAAATGGAACCATCAACCATCCCTGCAGGATCAAGGAATAACCTTCAGTGATGGGCACCCAATACATGATCATTTAATTACCGTCTCACAAACACTTAGTGAACTGTTACTTAATTCTTAGATTTAAAATAAGTTGAAATCGCAAGGTTGAATGGCTTCAGGGTGCTTTCCCTCCACAAGGATGGGTGATACTGAAATGAGATCCCAAGGATTTATATGTTCATACAGATGCTTAGCAACACAGCTGCTAGTCACAACAGCAGGTGCTGAGCTCCTGCTTTACAAGGGCCAAGGCTGGTGGGTCCAGCATCACTGGCCCAGCCTCTCTTCTTTGCCTATTCAGTTCCTGTTTTCCCAGCAAAAGCAAACCAGCCAGGCAGATCCCTTCATGTGGCAGTGGTAGAGAAGGGAAGAGTACTGGGCTATAAGACTAAAAGGTTTCTTTCTTTCTCTCCTTTTTTTTTTTTCCTTCTTTAAATGCTACTTCATTTGAGGAGCATGGAAGGCAGCTTAGTAGTTTGCTCTGGCTGATAATAACATGAAAAGCAGGGAGTGGGTTTTATTTTTTTTTTTTTTTAAGCAACTCTACAGCAAATTCAGTCATAGCTCCATTTGTAAGGCTTTTTGATTGAAGTGTAAAGGCCATGAGATTAAAATGGAGTTCCTATCATCAGCCAGGGAATAAAGTCCAGTATAGTGCTGCAGAGCGTTGTGCAATATGCCAGGTTACCCTGCGCAGCAGAGCCCTGCTGACTTCAGTCTGGACCTCAGTCTGCTCTTGCTGTTGCTGCCCTCCTTCTTTAAAGTAACATGCTGAGAAGTAACAACTAATGCATATGCAGCAGGGAGGGAAAGGGTGACTGTAAAAGCCATGAGAAAGAAGAAGTAAGGATTCCACCAGGAGTCAGTGATCTCCTTGGGTGGGGGAGGGTTCAGACAGCCAATATGTTGAAGTCTACAGAACTGCAGTGATTGGGACCTGTCCGCTCCTTTAATTTTTTATTAAGAAGAGGCAATGGCATAACGCCTGCATCTCTAGCATTGGAATTTCTCAGCCATATATCTTCAGACCTATGCTGCTAAAGAGGTAGACAGTACAGCTAGAGAATATAAAGGAGAAAAATCTGTGACATTTTCCCTCTTGAAATATCTGTGTGGGGTCAGATGTGCTCTCACCCTATTTAAGCACATGTTTTATTCGTGTCTGATTCAGGGCTCCCACAGTTTCACAGGGAGCACTGCAAAATACTTAATTATGCACAACTGTGCCACTGAAATGTCAGTGAAAGAAAGCACCTTGTTCATTTGGACTACTTTAAGCAGAAGACTTTATGTGCAAATTTGAGAAACACCCCTAAAGCAGAGCTCAAGGACTATAGTCTACTTCCATGCAAATTCAAATTTAGTCTTTCACTTGGTGTAGATAATTGAAGAAAAATCCATTTCTGAGACAGTATAGTTCATTTGGTCATAAAAGGAGGAATTCATATGAAGTTTGATTTGACCTAGCCTTTCGCAGAACAGCTGTCTCTTCTGTATGTGACTGATTTCAGATGACTGAAATCAGATGTGACTGATTTCTTGTCTTAGAGATTGAGTTAAACCTTACATTTAAGTGAAGCAGAGGGAATTCTTTTCGCTCAAAATGGATATGTTTTTAATCTGTTCAGAGGGAAAAACATGAGTGAACTTTTCTATCAAGTATTGCTTTCAGAATGATAGCAAGTCACCCTTTTGCCTGGTGCAAGGTCTAATAATGAAACATGATCCCCAGGAATACATCTCACTGGGGTCTGATCTCAAGACACGCTCCCAAAGACTTGGAACATCTGGTGACATGAAGGAAAGCTGTGAGTAATCAAAGACCATTACAATTAGACCGTTATTGCCTGCTTGAAAGAATCAAGTCCAGGCTCAAATTTGCAAGATTCGGAGACCAAGAGATTTCAATTGTTATGGTAAAAGTATTTCTCTCTGCAAACCACTAAGTTGCACAGCAGAGAAGGCAGCAATAGGAAAGGCTGAATCGAGGGATGCATTTGCTGCTACTGATAACATTACTTAGCACCAATCTGGAGCTTCCCAGTCTATAGTCAGATGTACTATTTTTGCCTGCAGCAGAGCCGGGGGAGAAGATTGCTGCTTTCAGCAAACCCACTTCTCCACTCCTTTGCCGAAAGTGGATTCCTATAATTAAGAGTGGAAGAACATGGATCGTTTTGACAGAATGTGGTTAGTGAACAAAACTGGAGATTAATCCTAAACTGGTTATAAAAAGAGGGGATTATTGACTTAAAATATGTTTATAGTTATTAAAGATGTCACTGTCTCATGTGGTTTGACATTAAATTCGCTTGATTTTATGTTCTCCTTCCACAACTGTTTTCCTGCATACTGCAGGTTATCAGCTTTAGGCTTTGAAGGAACAAACCATTGAACGTACTGAGAATATACACTAAAAGAAAAGAGGAAGGCTTACTTTTCATTATTTGATACCGTTACAAAGGCATAAATTTTTGTACAGATTCCTAGCTTTTTCCAAAAAGATGTAAAACAATGTGAGAGTGCAGAGTGAAGAGGAAAGAAAACTCTCTGGACATAAAATGCCGGGATTTTTTTTTATCACAAAAATTCTTCTAGTCACAAATATTCCGGAAGATCAAGTCACAAAGTGAAACATTTCCAGAGAAGTTTGAGTTATTTGGCAGAATTTTTTCTCAGATAAGAAAATTTTCTTTACTACAGTTGTATATTGACTTCCTCTGCAGTGGGGATGACTCAAGGGGGATTGTGTTCCTCAGAGTTTGATGGGAAGTGTTCAGTAGCCATAGCCAATATTCCTAAAGAGTTGTCCTCACTATTTACAGGAGAAAGAATACCTTGCCAGCAAGCTGTTGGCTGGAACGGCTGCACTGTTCATGCAGCAAGCTGGGGAAGTTAGTTTAAGTCTAACTACTGTGTAGCGGAGAGAGAAAGCCTCTCTCAAACTATTGCCTTCTAGCAGCATGGTTCAGCTTTTCATGTTTAAATCTGGAATCCCTTAGTTCTGTCCTTCTTAATAGTCCCCTGAAATAAACAGTTTTACTCTGCATTATGTTACCTGGAGCTGTGTTACTGCAATGGATTATTACACAGTTGTCTTTGATCTCATGTCATTCTCACACAGGTCACACTGTATGACTTCATTCTTTTCAGAGGTATTGATTTGCAGTGGTGCAAATAACATAGAGGATGAGACTGATGAGCAGCATTGCAGCCTGAGCCTAACCTCACAGAATTAGTGCTATAAGCATTTTGTCCTTACCAGGATTGAGAATGGGACATGTACATCCCCTGTTGGTCCAGGATTCTGGGTAAATGCTTCTGTTGCTCCGAGCAATTTTTACTTTGCCTGATTTCAGGACCTTCTTCACTTTGACAACCACTTCTGCATGGGTCCCTTTGTCATGAGCTGATAGGATTCTTGCTTTTATCACTGCCAGAAAACACACATGGAGACCAACAATGAATTTCTAAGTGAGATAGGTTTTTTTTCTTTAGGCTACTGAATGGTAGAATTTGAGAACCTCAGGAATTTAGAACCTTGGGAGAACACATGAAAAATTAGTGCAGTTGTGCAGGAAGAGAGTTGCAATGCTTGTCCACTTCAGTCATGATTCCTTTTAAGTAAATTTGGGGAAGAAAAACTGGATTTGTCTATTGAAGTAGTTAACTGATCCTTTCACCATGCTATTTATCAATCAACTTTTTTAATGGGTTGAGGTCAAACACTTGGAAATCATAGGGAAACACTTGTGTATAAATAGGAAGACTGTAAAAAGCAGATCAGCAGCTAACAGTCTGATTTTAAGTGCACTGATTCTAGGCCTAATCTCTGGCAATTTGAAAACTTCTGTTGAACTTGCATAGCTGTAACACTGGTCTTTCAAAACTTCTATCCTGCAGGAAGGGACTGTCTGCTTTACAGGAAGGAAGGAGGTCAGGAAGCTTCCTGTCAGACTGCAGGCATGTCACATGGCTACAATTCCAGGATCGCACAACAAACCAGAAGAAACATTTTTTACTTGTGGCCTATCATCTGGTTGCCATGATACATTTCTCTTCTTTCAATTTAATAGGATCCCATAATTTTTTGGCAAGATAGTCTCATCCACAGATTGGCCCCACAGGCAGGCTTTGCTGTGTCATGACACAAGCGCATCCAGCCTTTGGAGCCCATAGTTTTCCTTTCTTGCTTCATATGATGGCGTGAACCAGTTGTTTATAGTCCACAGTATTAAATGCATTCCTGGTAAACAAGCACAGCCGTTTGAACCTACGTAATGACTGCTAAAACAGTGGCAGTCTGGATGCAAGGCTTTATCATTTATACTCAACCTAGAGGCCAGCCGTTCCACTGGATTACAGTTCTAGCCCTCTTGCTGTGAAGAGAGGGGTTAACCAAATGGAAAGGGGACACCAAGGAGTCTGTTATGAAAAAGGCTATTCACTGATCAGTTCTGATCACATGTAGAACATATCACTAGACAAAAAAGCCAGAAGAAATCCTACCTCTTATTTCATGACTTAGCCAGTCCTGGCTTTTTTCACAGCTATCAGCTAGTATCTTGCATAGAGAACACTGAAATTATCATATCTTGAGGGTATGTCACCCACTTACCATAGTCATATTTCATTTGGCAGAAATCAGTGACACTTCCAAGCACCTTCTCTTTGCACACACACTTTTCTTGCAGGGGAACCGCAGAACACAAAGGGTTGGAGAAGAGCCAGGATATGGAAGAGGAAAGGAAAGCAAATTATATTCAGTTATAAAGCTACATTTATGTAACTCCTATGATCCGGATAGACAGAAAGAGCAGGTTTGAGAGTGAGCTCAATTATTTGCAAATCTGTTTCTCATTAGATGATACAATAATGGTTCTGAAATGTGATCGGTATTTTCTAGTAAAATGCAGTCCTCATGGGGTCTGTTATATAGTTAGTAAACTGATGCTAATAAAGAGATTTGTCAGAATCAGATCCAGGTGTAAATCATGCATGTAATACCCTGTTCCTTTCCATAAGCTAAGAAGTGCTGAGCCTTGCCAGTATTAAGGTAATATCTCTCTAAGAAAGTCAAGGTATGCAATAGGTGGCACAATTACCACAGGGCCTTACAAATTCATTGACGCTGGTAAGCACCATCCTTTCCAAGGCATGCAAAACTGAGAACATTTTAAGTATTAAAGGGCTCCACCTCATTCTATCAGCCTAATTTCTTTATGACGTTAGCTGGATACAGTATACCTCTTTACTTCCATTCCTGAGCTGTTGTGCCATTAGGAATACCTTATTCTTAAAATCACTTGCGTACCACCCCAGAGGTGGCTGCATTTCAGTGATGGCTGATACAGTCTTTCTACAAACAGCATTTGAAGTTCTGTACAGCAACTGAATGCTTAGGAAAGAGCTGTGTAAATCCACAAGTATTATGACTGTACATTTCTGGAATAAGAAAAATTGTTCACACCAATCTTACTTATGATTCATTGATTTCCAGAAAAAGTTGCATAATACAGCCTCATTTGGAAAATAATAATGTAGGTGTAATGATAACCAATATCATTCAGATTAGCAGACGGGATGGACTGGAGCTGGAGAGGAGTGCAGGAGTTTAAGTCAGGGTGAAAAGAAGGAAGAGCTGGAACTGAGTGAAGTTACCAAATATTTCCAGACTCTGAGATGTACCTGGGTGTCTCAGTGCAGAAAATCCCTGCTCATGGTCATTCCATTTCCACTCATCTTCACTCTCATTAGTTGGCGTTTGCACAAGGTCGGGAATTCGTCCTCCAATGGGGATATTAAAAAATGGCTCATTGTCATAACTGTAGGGTAGACAAAAAAGAGAAGACTCAGGATGTGAGAGCAGTAGGAAGGAGGTGTTCATGGCCCATGAGCGTAGCATTCAGTATCCAGACAAGAGAGCTTTTTCTCTGGTTTGGGAAAACTTCATGCCATACAGTGAAATCATGCACTCTTTGTATTTTGTTAAATTACAGTGTAATTACTGTGTAAAAATTTGGTTTTGTTTTTGTTTTTTTTTTTGTTATTTACTGAATCAAGTAACTCAAAGTTAGCTGTCACCTGCTGATGTCAGTAGGAACTGAGGACATCTGCAGGGCCAGCAAAACTAGTAGCCACTCAGCAAATCGCAGGATTTCTACACAGAGATTAATGCATGTTAGGGGTGCAGATGCCTGCCATCTAGAAACGAGAGGGAGACCTTGCAACTCATTTCATCTCAAACACAGATGAGAGGCAAGCTTTCCAGACACTTTCATCTATTTCCAAGGCAAAGAGGTGTACTTAAAGATGCTGTACAGACTCCTGGCAGGGGGAGGGTTGTGGAGTTCCCTATTTTTACTGCAAAAATTCATCATTTCAATATTGCCTTGGATAATACAATGGATTTATAAACGTGCTAGCCACCAAATGGCATCTAAGAGACGTTTTATGTGATTTACAGCCACTTTTTCAAGTGATTGTGGGTCCCCTGGTTCCCACCAGCATCCTACAATTACTGTCATTGCTGTTGTATCTCAGTCTTTGATTCATTTTTCAAAATCCCATCTCAAAATTAACCCAAATGAGGGCTTCTTTACCCATTGAAACAGTTTCCAGTGTGTTGGTCGCAGTCTCTGGCACAGTCACAAGGGCGACAGCCATTTTCTCCAAAGCCCCAGTAACCCATGAGACATCTGTCGCAATTGGGGCCCGCCACGCCAGGCTTGCAGTAGCAGAATCCCGTCTTGGGGTGGCATCGCCAGCTTCTGCTGAAAGTGGCATTTGCTGAACCCATTGGCTGGCAGGAGCAAGCTATGGAGATATTGTAAGAGGTGACTAAGATTGTGTGCCCTGGGGTCATCTCGTTAAGTGACATTTTTGCAAGGCTGATAAACTCCTGGCCTCTTCCTTATGCTCAGTAGTTTTATGGCAAAACTGGTAATCATTATATCATCAGCTACATTTGCAATATTCTTTTTGTTTGTTACTAACTCATTTAGCACAGCAAAACAAATCCAGCTGAGACCTCTTTACATGTGAAAGCCAATTTTTCCCTTCTATACTGATCTAGAATACACAGGGTTGTGCAGCAGTGGCAGGAGGCCTGTCTGTGTGTTCACTTTCCTAGTGGTTGCAGGTGAATTTGCAAAAAGTTCCACTTGTTTGGATTGGGGTCTCAAATGATAACTATGACCTGTATTACCTCTTCTGTGAGCACAGCACAAAACTTCTGCTTTCTTTGTGGCTAGGTATAGGTCCTGAGGGTGGTTCAGATGACCTGAAATATTTTTTATTTCTAATTTCAAAGAGTCCACAAGTTTCCTTCAGTGCGTGTTCTGAGGGAGACCTCTCACCACACAGTACTCCACGTGCATAGGAGAGCTAATAAAATTTGTTGTACAAATACCTGAGCAGATTTGTTATAAGAAACAGGGACAGAGTAAGAGATGATCTCTAAACTCACTAGATATTTTACTTGTAGCTGGAGAAAAAACAAACAAAAAAGAACCAGGAGATCTTTCTAAAGCTGTTGCCAGTTTGACGCAAGCCTGGGCAACTCAAGGCAACTTGGCAGCAAAACAAACAGTTCTGGCTTCTACAAGCCACTTTGCCTTTGCAGAAAGTAACTTGTCATACTGTAATGCTACCAATACGTTCCCTATATGACAGCATCAGGAAGTGGGGTGGAAAGTCATATATGACTATGCGTCACTCTGACACCTCCTCATCAGGCAGGAGGCTAGCTGGGATCATCAAGCCTTGTGCCAACAGCCCTGCAGCAGTGAAATACAAGAAAACTATATCCACTTATTTCTGATAGTCAGAAGAATTTGATTAAAATGAGAACTGAGCTGAACACCTTCATATTTTAGCTTTTTTTTTTTTTATTTTTTTTGCATTAACAAAGCATTGTGCCCTGGCTTTTGCTGGTAGCAGAAACTGAAGAGGAAACTCCTCACTATTTCATCCATCTGGAAGAGGGGAGAAATAAAAATCCGGTGGCTAAGACCTGCTTCAGCACAGATTTACAGTCAAATGTTGGACAGGTAAGGTGTTTGGATAACCTGGATCGGGGCCAGCCTTTTGGATGCTTATCTGAACAAAACATGATCTCCAGAGCTTTTGAAGTTTGCCCATCACTGCATCTAATCCAACTACTTTTCTTCATGAGCTCACAGATAAGAGACCAAATGAACACACTGATTCCACACATGATTTTCCAAGGGGAAGGGGGTAGGTATATATGACTACAATGAGCAGTAACTGTGGTGAGGACAGATTGGCTTTCCTCCTCTGCATCCTCACGTTTTGTCCTCAAGAAAAAATATCTTTTGGAAATAATATGAAGAAACAAAGGGAGAACAGTTTTGTTTAATGGATATTTCTCTTATGATCTGCTACTACACAGTTATTTTTTTTCACCATGCCCTGTGTTCTTCCTGCCAGTATTTTTAATTATTATTACACTCTGCTGTAGATGGATCTCGGTCAGTTCTTTCCAAGGGACACTAGCACAGTAGCCTAAGGACAGAAAATAAGCGTGCTGTCATGGGCAGTGTACTCAACACAATAAGCTGGTTGGCAGATGGCAGCAGGCTTGCCTATGTTTGCCACAAAGCAGTCTTGACTTTGGGAGCAAACCCAGGGGTTTTGCTGTCACTTCTAGAGAGGAAGTGTAATGGAGTGCACATTAGCACTGACAGTTTCGAAGGCAACTTCTGATTTGCTCATGTTTTCAAAGGGCTGACTACATCACCCCAAAAGAGAAATACTTAGTTCAGTTCACCATTGAAGAAATGGCTGTCGTGGATTTCAGGACAAGGAGTGGAAATACATGCTTCCTTTACTACAGACAGGTCTGAGCCACAAGAAGTCAGAGGTTGCCCACATCTTTGTTGGCTTGAACCCAGGTTTCAGATTTCCCTCTAATATCTCTGTAATTAGAATATACCTGTGGAGATTTTACCTGAAGTTTCTCCTAGTTATGCAGCTTCTGGGTCTGTCTTTTTTCCCCATCTTATTTCCAGTTTTCCATCAGTTAGGGTCAGATGACAGCAGATGGATACATCGTTAGCCTACCTGCCACCAACTGAGGCTAGACCCTGATTCAAGAAGGTGGGCCTTCTCCCATCCTATCCCAAGGGAAAGGATTACAGGACAAACATTTACAGAATTGACAGAAGCTGATGAGGAGGTAAAACAAAGGGCATTTCAGGAAAGCTAGTGTTACTAAATGAATTATGGGGCATATTCCCCAGTTCGAAACTGGAGCAGCTTCTAGTGTGTCAGAAAGCAAAGCTGAATCAATAAGTATGCAACGCTTTCAGATGAGTTATATAAGTGGCTTGCAAATGCCTTAGTCTTGTGCTTATTTAGCATTTCAGCTCGGGTGTGTATATTGTCTGGCTTCCAGAGTGTTAAGGCCAAAATCCCAGTTGTGTATGTAAGGTAACTTCCAAAAATAAGTACTCAGATGTCACATGCTGAAGGGGCAGCTGTTGATGACTGGGTTTTACCTGTTTAACAGCATCAGAGATTTGCTGATAAACCTCACAATTAAAGGAACAGAAAAACAAGTTTCCCAAAACACACCCTTCTACATTTCCAATTGTTTGACAACACAGCATCTTTCCCTGCTGATTTTTGATTCTTTCCTCTTGGCAAATCCTAGTCTTCTCCCCATCCGCCTCCCTGTCTAACAAAACACCAGCCAACACGACAATGGCCTTGTTTGTCAAAGGCATCATGAATTATGTTAGGGACGGTGTGCAGACAGTTCTGGCTCAGAGATGGCTGGTTTGTATGGGTTGCCCCCTTGAAAGCAGTATAATGAAAAATTTCATCATTGTGCATTAGAAGTGGCTATCAGTTGTGGAAGTATCACAAAGCATCCTCTTGGCTGCCAGCTCCTATCCTAAGTATTTAGGAGAAGCTACTCTGAAAAGGGGAGACTAGGAATTAAAAAAATGAATTATTCATATAGCAGTCTCCACTCATGTTGTCAGTAAATCTGTCTCCCCTCAGCACAGCTGTCTTCCCCATGTAATTAGACACAGCTGCAAAATATAATATTGGTTTCACAACAACATAGTCCTAAGTTAAAGGAAAATAGCAAGTGCTCCAAGTAATTGAATGGACTTTGAGGTGTCTTCCCTCAAACTTCTGTCTAATGATACTGTGTAAGATATAGCTATGAGGAGTCTGGCTATTTGATTAAAAGCAGGCAAAATGAAAAATCAAAATCTTCTGAATCTGAAATATATACATATGCATTTTCAGAACATACGACCGGATCAGGGCAATTTTTAAAGCATGTCAGGTGCAGGGGTTGAGCCAGCCAATGATGTCTCTTAAATGAAGGAAATAAGGTAGCCAGCTGTGTGTGGTTAGAGCTGACTAAGACATAGTCTCTGAAACCATGATGTGATCAGACATTTGTGATATTACAATTAAAAGTTCACTCCCTCTGCTCAGAAGTAAAAGGAGAGAAGTTGAGCTTTTCAGAGCATGTGTGCATACATGCGGGCACATTTTAATTTTCAACCCTTGTGCATAGAGTAGAGAACTCATTTTCCTGGAGACCCTTTTTAATGGTTCTACATGCCTGCATTTTTTTAAGCTAACCAAAGGGCGAGTACAAAAGATGGTGCCAGTTCAGAAGGATCCTTTAAGCCTCCAAATAAGCCACAGGAAAGAGCCAAGGATAGAGCAGCTTTCCTAACCATTGGTTAGGAAACGATTAGGCTTCCGAGTCAAAGCTCCCATACAACTCTATATCCAAACTATTTAATCCTGTGTTGTCATCCACAATAACAAGCAGGTGTGTGCCTTGCTCTAGGGCTCTTTTCATCCTTTTTTTAATCTAAGCAGTATCAAAACAAGACTCTGCACATGACCTGGCTCTCATTCATCCCCAGCTGCTAGGAACAGGAGAACCAAAGGGATCAGAGGCAGGCTATCTCTGCAGATGAAAAAAATAGCAGATTCACACTTACATGTCAAATTTCAACAGATTTTTTTTTTCCAGGGGAATGTCTTTGCAGTCTCAGATTGGAGGGTGAACAAAGGGTGGTTTTGATAGTGCCAGGACATCAAATTGTTATACAACTTTTTTCCCCTAGCAGTGATTAAGAGACAATGCTGCTCATTATTATGACTAATGCTTAAAGATTCCTTCTGGGCCTGAGCAGTGTCCTGTTAACTTTCTGGGAGCCTGAGGGGGCTGTCACAGCTGAACCTAGACTTTGCTCTGGATGGCAGAGCACTCTTCAAGCATGCTTTCTCAAAGGGATTAGCACAGCATTTCATTCAGCTTTTTCATCAGATTTCCTTTCCCAGCTCAATATCTACCGTACACACGGGTCAAGTTTTGATCTCCCATGGAGCTTTTTTCCCCTCTGACTTCAAAATGAGAAGCTGAGGACCACGCTGCTCTCACCAAAAACATCCCTTCGGTCTGCTGTTTCCAATTTATTACTGTTCTTTTCAGCACTTGCCCAGTGGGTGGGTTTTTTATTTAGCGTTATTATTCTAGGACTGTTGGCATGATTTTCTAAAAGTGACATGATTCCTTAGAAGTGGTACATTCAGATCCTCACAAACATGTTGGTGCAGGATTGACAGACCTTCAATTTGTGATCAGCAGGCTGAGGTATGAGAAAGGTATACCTGGTTGGTCTCTTTGTCATATTTCATATATATTTAGTTCTTAAAATTAGTAAATGGTTTTTACTGAATAAGCAAAGTTACTTTTAGAGTTACACAACCTAGGCAATTTACTTAGATTACCAGATTAAGTTCAATAGTCATGCAAGTTTTCCAGCATACGGGTAGAAGAGGGCCACTGTGTTATATTCTGCATGGAGCCTTTGTGTCTAGCATCAGCTCTAGGCATGAGGAGCTGATGCTGGTGGTCCTGGAGATTAAATCTCCCCTCTGTCAAATCAAGCCCATTCTAATCAAAATAATTCTCTCTGTACTGGTGCTTGTTTCTGCTGTCAGTGGTAATACTGACCAAGGTAGCTGAAAGTTCTCTGCAGAGAACTCATGCAGCTTAACATACTCTGCATGCCTACCATATGGGGAAAATGTGGTGATCGGTTTTTTAGCATATAGAACACTACCCTATTTAGTTAATTTGTCAGAGGTCATTGTAGGATTCTCTTCCTCACCTTCAATAAGAAAGGGCATAGACTAACCCCCTCGCATTGTAAATACATTTCTCTTAACACTCTGGTTATATCTGGGATGTCCCTCCTTGTCCGTGCAAGCATCAGGTACACACCAGTCTGCCATGAAAGCTGAGGCTCTCTACAGCTGTATGCCCTTTTCTCATCTCAGCAAACATTCATGTGTGACTCTACATGCCTATGAATGTTTCCACAGACTTGAGTAATGCACAGATAGGGTCATGCTTACCTATTGGCAATAATGCTGAAACCAACCTATTAGGTCTGTATTCATCTCAACCAGCATAAGCTCTCTAGCGTAGGCCACTGATCCAAAATACCTCTTAAGTCAGAGAAGAGAAACAGATACCTCTAGAGGGCAATTCAGCTCATTTCTCAGGCATCTGTGTTAGACTGTGATGAATCATTCCCTAGAGGTCTCACTTTCTCCCCAGACTATACAGGGAGCCTAGGAAAGAGGCTTAACTTCAGATGGCTGAACTGAGGTGGCAGGAATCTAGGCCCGCATGTGCAAGTCAGAACGGGAACAAATACATTTGGGAACCTTCTGCTGGCAGCAGCGCGCTCCCAAGTGAAAAGAAAGCTATTGTGTCCGACATTGACATGATAGAAATAAAGCTCTTGGAACAAGGTAAATTCCTGCTTATCCCTTTGTATCCCCTTTGAACTGTTTTACTTTACTATGCAGAGTATTGGCAAGATGCACTGAGAAGCTGGTGACCAGACCAAACAAAAGAAGCAGAGGCAGAATCAAGGTCTGATTTCACCCAGCAGACTGTTCTAGGGTTTCCACACAGATAGGCTGTATTTTCAAGCAGTGTTTCTTCTCCTCTACTCTCCAGTGCTCCTTTAGTGTGTATCTAATATTACACATGATTTTCATTACTATGCCATCACCCTGCTGTCAAATACAAAAGTTCATGCACAGATTCTTTAGGTACTATGAGACTGAAAACTAATCCTCTGGCACAACATTTATTCTCATTACAAACATTTCCTTGCAACAAATCTGCTCAGAATAGACACAAGCCTGAAAACTGGGCCGCAATAAAACACTATGGGGCACAGGGCATGTTAGGTAAGCACTAACTTACAGTGGAGGCAGTCTGTGCTGGCAACTAAGATCCAACGGAAAGAGAATGCAAAAAGAGCAAAAAATAGGATGTGTTATGCACAGAAATTTTAAGCAACATCACAGCCCATATGGTCCCAGGGAGAGGAATGTTTGCAACCTGAGCATTTGGCCAAGTGTAACCTTGATGTAGACTGTCGAAGGGGTAGTAGAGTTTCTAAAGCACAGGCTGACAATGGGCATGGATGAATGAATGTAGATGACAGGACAAAGTTCCGTGTGCTGGCAACTGAGGTCTGAGTTGGCGGTAAGGAGAACTGTCCAAAGGGAGAAATGAAAATGATATATTATTGGAAATAGCAACCTCCCAAACAGGTGCCAGATGGAATCAGAGGTGTGAAGCCTGTCAAGGATACTCAGGAAATGTCTACACTAAGTAATGGAAATCTGGACTTGTTCTGGCTGTGTTCCAGACTAGGTGCAAGCTGCCTTGATCCAGAGGTTGTACACTCATGTTAGTGCCTCTGTGCCTCAGTTACTTCCTAACACATCCCACTGAAGTGTTAATGAGGCAATTAATTTGGGCAGAACACCCCATAATACAGCTATAGAATTCAGAGATAAGGCTGAGTGAGCTCTGATCTACCTGTTTCCATGTGGACAGACATTGTCTCAAGCTTCCTGCACTTCCTGCAGCCATTATCATATATATTCATCTGCACAGATGTTGCCATATCAGATGGAATTTAACAATAGCTTACAGGTAAGCGCACATAGGCTTAAGAGAGACGCAGATAAAGCAGCTAAGTACAACGTGCCTCAAGTGAAACAGGAACCGCATTATTTTAAATGCAAGCCTGACAAGAATATATCTTTCCACAGAACATACTGGTTTTGGAGACCTGCAGCAATTAAAAATTAAACAACACTAAAAATGCACTTAATTGGATGACTCCATAGGGAGAGGAATAAACACAGAAAATCAGGAAGATGACCTTTGATCAGAAAATTGTAGTCTAGAAACAAAATAGGAAGAAAAGATAATTACTTAAAAGAAAAGTTACTTCTACTCGAGTTGATTCTTTTTTCATAGGCTTCCACCAATCATTTGCCTTTACTGCATGTGACAGTAGTCACTTACGTTTGCAGACCTCTGCGGAAGACATGGGTTTACTTCTATCTCGGTAATACCCCGGTTTGCACCTTTGACACCGATGCCCCTCTGTGTTATGCTTGCAGTCGTCACAAACTCCACCACTGCGCTTTCCTGATGCCAGCCAAACACTCAGATCAAAGTGGCAGCTATCAGCATGGTTGTGGCAGCGACACTCTGGGGAACAGGAAAACATATTTCAGGCGTTTATTTATAATAGGCACAGCAATACTATTTGAATGCTATCGTTTCCCTACTGTGAATCATGGAAATAGATCTGAATGTAATGTATTTCTTCCTCCTGCAATCCTTAATTTATGTAAAAACTGGAGATTTCAGTACAGAGCGAGTTCTAGCAGAGACTGGGAAGCCTGGATGGTTGTGAACTGTATGGTATTCCGATACTGAAACAAACCAACTTGATGGTATCCTAGGCCTTATGCAGAACCTTAGTACTAAAATACCCAAGGAGATATAACTGTGTGGACACCAGATTCCTGCCATCTAAATTCTGCTTCCAAATTTCCCAAATGGATCAGCTGTGGTAAAACAAAGCACATGCTAGAACAACTTTCAATCAGCAACCAACAGTTTACCCCCAATCTCCTATAACGGCACCATTAATGTAAATTGATTGAAGTCTGTTGTAGAGCTTTGCCTGCTTGAGTGCCGATTGTTCACCTTGAAATCTTGGATTAGCAAACCTCCCTCCCACTTACTTCTGCATTCATTTGGTGCCCCTGTTTTTCCATCCCCTGGCTTCCAAGGCTGATCGTTATATAGTGGTGCACATTTCTCACAGTGGTCCCCTGCTGTGTTGTGTCTGCACACACACTTCCCGTGGACCTGTCAAAGGAAAGAAAATACATTCAAATAGCTAAAAGCATTAACATGGAGTGCCCACCAGCCTCACAGGGAGGCTGCACAACTGCAGACTCCTGCCAACTCTGCACAACTCCTCCCACAGCAGCCTGGCTCTCAAGAAACACACAGGGCCTGGAGCTTCAATGTGTGGGCTTCGTCTCCTCACACAGTCACTACTGATGGGGATTCTTCCTGTCTTGTAATTTAAATATGGCAAAAGCTTCTTTTTTTGCTGTCCAGTTGGCTATTTCACTACATCCGGATGCAAACTGGAAACAACAGGGAGATTCCTTCTAAGGGACCCTTGCGACTGCAAGAAAGTCTTTACAAAATCCAGACTGTTCTGATAATTGCTGGCAGAGGTACCACTGTATGGCACCCAGCAGCGGCTGGTGCATCGGAAGATAAAAGATTTTGACCTTCTGTACCCACACAGAAATAGTACAGCATATACAAAGTATCAAGTCCTGTCCCATTCAAATTTGCAAGGCTTATGTGTTAAGTAAGAGAACCTACCACCTTTTAGTAGGCTGGGAATATCTTATTCTTTTGTGGCTGCATCTGGGCTACCTGGGGAAGTTACTGGCGCCAGCCTTTGCTTCTTCCCCATAACTGTCTGTTGCCAAAGGCTGTCATATCCTCAGATCTGTCAGCTGAGCCAGATCAATAGAGACCAGACTGTTCAAATTGTATAAACTAACACAGCTTTTTTTGACTGACAAGTTCAGGGCAAGGGCACACAAAAAGCCTGAGCAGGTAGTCACCTCCAGACAAAGGCAGTGACAAATACAGACTCTTGACTAACCCAATTGCAATCACAGGAGAGGACCACCTAACAGAAGGTGTTGGACTGTCTTATTTGACATTAACAGTGATCCAGAAGAGGGAGTAAACACAGAGTAATGAAATCATCATGGATTAGTAGATTATAGTTTGTTAAAAAAGAAAGCAAGTAATCCAAGGTCTCCTAACACAGTTAAAAACGTGTCAAAAATAATTATTAAACCTGGAAAAATACCAACTGATATACCTGCAGAAAAACAATCTGAATCATGCCTATTTTGTGATAGGAAGGAGCTGAGAAAGCACAGATATTAGAAGAGACCTAAGTACAATAGGCACCTACCGACTTACGAGTATGCAATGATAGGTAAGCAAAAAAGGGCCAGTGAAATCTTGGGCTGTATAAGTAAAAGCACTGTGACAAAGTGGAGAGGAAATAGTTACTTATTCTTGGTTGCAAGAAACTGTACATGCAATACTGTGAGTTCTGAACATCTTGTTACATGATAAAAAATGAGAAATTGGAAGATGTTCAACAAAAAGCAGTGAAAATTTTGGCACAGCTGACAAATGGGGCTAAACTACAAGAACTAAGTATATACGCCCAACTAAACGAGGAAACGATAACAGTGCACAAAACATTTGAGGGGGCAAACAAAGGAAGAGTTGCAAAAAGTCTGACTAAAACTGTCTGAATACTGTGTTTTTCCCTGTAACTATTTGCTTGAAGATCCTGACAGTTCTCTGAAAAAAGAGCTTACTTCCTTTGTACTTACCTGCTCTCACTGAGACCATAATAAATTATTTTTACACATGGAAATGCTCTGTCAGTTTTGGAATTTGGTATTCACACCAGAAACCTGACCTTGGAAATTGAGCTAGCTCAGCCTTGAAATGGAAAGGTACTTTTGAAATTAGTTCTGTTCTCACATCATTTCACACATCAGAAAGATAATAGCTGTGTCCCCTATAGACTCCGATGCACAAGATTCTGCAATATCTAACTACATCCAAGAAATGTTATGCAGGAGTTTTGTTGTTGTTAAGAAAAGGGATTCTCATATGTTTGTAGTGCCTCACAGGGAAAGGAGAGTCCCATGAGATGTTCTTCAAGGAAACATCCAGCGTAGGGAGTTGGAGAAGGAGAAAGGTGGGGCCTTAGGCAACAATCTTGTTCTACACCCACTACAGGAGAAGCTGCCAATTAGTAGCATGTATTTCATGCTGAGAGACACTTGTACTAGAGCAGGCAATCCAAAGAAATGGAGGACTGAAGACTCCCCTCCCTCTGTGCCCTGTTCAGGATGCTAAGCTCTGTAACCACTGTCACAGCTCTGGCCCACTGCATGCTATACAAAAAGCAGAGGCTGAGATTTCGTTTTGACTGGAGTGTGAATTGAATCTAATCCTTTAATCTCACCACTAATGTGAGCTATGTTTCTCTATAGTCTCTCCTGAAAGTCAGACTTTCCCTTTGCAGTTCTGCCCCCCTCCCCCCATCTTGTGTTGCGGGTAACTTGGGATTAAGAGAGAAATGTTAAAAAGAGCAACTGCCTGAATGTTCTCCCCTGCCCCCAAACTCATTTCCCTGCAGCAATTTGCTCTCTGGTCTTCTGGTTTCTAATCCTCCCAGACCAGATATTTCATGTAGCTAGCAAAGGGGATAGGCTGCAGCTGATGCCATCGCCCCTCTATGGCCAGCTGGCAGATTTGCTGCTGCACAGAGTGGTTGGCTGCCTCCTCACGGAAGACTGAACACAGACTTCAGGGTATGCATTTCTCTGTCAGAGCTCAGCACCAGTAAACCTCAGGAGGTTACAGCATGTAGCACATTACGTGATGCCTCTCCAGGCCTGTGTACAAGTCAGTTGTCCCTACTCAAAGCGCTAAATTGGATGACAAACTGCAGGGATAAAGAAGGAAAATATTAGTAAGTTGAGGGTGTTGAGCTTCTTCGCATTTGGGTTTGGCTTTTCAGACTTACAAGTTTCTCCCTTATGGACACAGACAGTGACTTAAAAGCAGCAAGTCCTTTACAGAAGCCACAGAACAGAGGGAAAAGGACCAAGAGTAGGGAAAAAATAAAATGAGGTAAAAATCCAGAACTGTATATCTTAATGTCCCCAGACTTCAGATTGTATTTGTAATCAGCTCATCCCAAAATGGCCAAAAACAAAAATCTTGCATCTAGTCATTTTTTAATTTGAGGAAAGTGCCAGTGTATTTCAGTGCAAAATGTGTAAATTGGCCTGTCTCTTAAAACACATACACAAACTATGCATTTACTATATACAAAAACACACACACACACGAAAGGAACGTTGAAGTTGTACAGGGAAAGCCTTCTAAATGTGGGAAATGGCAGCATTAAGCCATGCAATCTTGTTTTAGCCTTGAGTGACTGATCAAATATTCATTATTCCACAGGACCCTGTGCTTACACAGCACAGATGGTGTGAACACTCACAAACAATTATTCAGAGAGTAAACAGGAAAGTTCAGTGAGGAAGGAAGAATCAAATCGTTCTTTGGAGGTAAGTAGATGTGTTAATTTGGCCATTGCCCACTGGTTTGTTTTGTTACAAGTTACAGTTTGCAAAGACTGTGAAGGGATGGCATATTGCAAGTAGGGCAGAGACATAAAGGAAATTCCCTGCCAATGACTCCTGCTATTGAACAAATTGCCACCAAATCTATATGTGGAAGGATGACTGGCTTGGACAAAAGGCTTGAAAAGCCAAGCAGCCAGCAAACAGGAGAGCTAGTGAGCAGGCAGGAGTAAATGAGAGCTGGCATGGAATTTTGTAAGGAATGTTGGAAGGTCTGAGGAGTATCCTTTTTATGTGTAGGTAAAGACAAGGAAGAGAAAGTACAGATGGATTTTGGGGGGCAATGGTGGAGGATAATGGAAGAGAAAGCCAATCTACAATGAATTATCTAAATGTGGATTAATTCATAGAAGTCGTTAATTCATGGAGAATCATCATTCATAGGATAAAATCATCATTCATTGGAGAAAACAGATAAGGAGAAGAGCACAACATGAGGTGACAGTGAAGTACAGGGAGGGGTTGCAGAGGAAGAGAAGAGAGCAGAGGCAGACAGACAACTCAAATGGAGTGCAGATAAGGAAGGTGATTCATGGACTTAAGTGACCACAACAGAAAGATTGGTTAGTGGCAGAGAAATTGAGCTGTGGAAGAGGCCTGTCGCACTGAAGCAAGAGGTGAAATAAGGATAGAAGAGGAGTAAGTAACAAGAGCAGAACAATTTGTTCTGTTAGAAAGGAAGAGATAGGGGAGACAGCCAGGAATTGGAGTCCAGGAAGGAACAAGAATGATATACAGGAAGTTGTAAGGCGAAATGGGATATCTGTTTAGGGAAGGGAAAAAGGTGAGAGTCAGAGGCACAATACCAATACCAGAAGAACAGACATATCTGACTTGCTATTCCCTGGGAACACATTTCTCAGAAGTCACTCCTGAAAACAAAAGTTTGTGCTCTCTGCCAGATGCGAGATTGCAGGATGCATTGGATCACACTGAAACAGATCAGAGATGATTAAGCCAAGGCAGAGAAGTTAGTCAAGTAAATGCTAACTCAGGTAAACTACACTGACTTTTTTTCTGCACTCTAGAAAGCAGAGTAGAGGTAAAAGTAGATAATGATGATTAAAGAAATTATTGTCAGGGAATAGCAAGAGCCAGCTGCTCCCTAAGCAATAGGGATCTAGGAGCCAAGGGTGAGCCCAGCACAGGTCCTCACTAATGGGGCACCATCCCACAGCGTCTGAGCAGGAAGCCAGTTACAGGGTCCACCAACAGCCCCAGACACTGCAAAGGGATGAACCAGGGTCAGGGGCCATTCAGAGAGCCCAGTCAAGAGCAGCAGGAGGTAGTCCTAGAGACAAGGTTACAACATCAGTCCCAAGTTCATCAGGAGACTTGAACAGAACTACAGACGAGCTACAACATACATTTGAGTAGCTACCTACAGCATGCAGCCGAAGATGATCCAGGAGTCGGAGCCAGAGATAGAGCTGCAGACAGGCACACCTACCCCACAGCTCAAAAGGGACAAAGGGCTCAGGGCAGGTCTTAAATGGAGCCCCCAGACCTATGGGCAAAGGGTGTGGGTGGGGGTCCCAGGTGAGGCTGGTCAGGACCATTAAAGGCCTATTAATGCCCTCAGGGCTGCAGTAAAGGTTTTTTGGTTGCTACTGGGTTGATCTCATTGCAATATTAAGGAATTTATTTTCACAACAGCTCCCTTCATCTGCTTCTCCTCATTGCTGTGCTAACTCTAGTTGTTGCCAAGGATCATTCCCATTCATCGGAACATGACTGCATTGAGAGCTCAGCTGCTCTGACAAATTTGTCTGAAGCTAGATGGTGCCTTCCAAAGTTATTATAGGGAGCCTATGGATCAGAGAAATAGATGCATTGGCAGATGGGCAGACTGTGTCATCATATAAACATCCTAATTTCATAAAGCCAGTCTTAAGTATGTTCTATGTGCCCAATCTGTAATAGTTTATATTCTTGCAGTCCTGCTTTCAGAATGCTTTTAGCCAGGGTTACTTGTGTCGCTGACATATGCTATGAGCATGATGAAGAGTTGTTTCAAATACTAATATTCTGTCTCCATCAAACTTCAGTTTTTCTAATTAACTTTTGCAAAGGTTAAAAGTTTACAGGCTGATATACTAGCAGTCTGAGGATATTATTAGTCCAGGAGAGCAACAAAATATATCCTACATATTTTATACTGCGTTCTCAATCACCATTACATTGAATTTGATGGCCACTTGAAAGCAAGCTCTGCTTTTGGGCCCTGCAATGGCAGCTATGTTCTCAGGCTGTGGTTTCCTGATGCAAAGTTGATATAAGACATTTCTGCTTTCCTTACTATTTTATGTGCTATGGCCTTCTGTATCACGCCCTGAGTCACGTGTAAGCTGGGCTGTGAAGCTTAACCATGTTAAAAAAAAAAAATGCCTTTTTTTCCTTGGCACCGATATTTTTAATCTGGATCAGTTCCCTGATCTGCCTCACAGCACCGTCATCCTGGTCCAGCAGAGAGAAGAGAAAACAGTAAGGGGTGCAACAATCTGGTTTGGCTACCAAAGACTTTGATGTGTGCATCTACCACCCAAATAGTTTTGAAGCAGGACACAGAGGAGGTTATAGCTTCATGGATTTTAATGCCAGGAGGATTGGTACAAATTATTTAGCTCAACCTGCTACACTAAGTCATGAATTTCAACCATTTTTTACATGAAACTCAGTAACTTCTGGTTGATTTGCAGCAAATAGTTTAGAACTATATCCTGGTTTTATATCAATGCTTCCAGGAATTACGTGATAATTATTCACCTTTGCACAAAATTGTTTCACCTGAATTCTGATTGGCAGCTGAGAGAGAGCAAATGGGCATTTTCCATCTGTATGTCCTGCAATTTTTCAAATTTTTTAACTCTTTTCAGCTTCAAATAATAGCTCAAGCCTCTTGCTTTCTCTGCCCATTTCACTTCTTTTACTTTTGTCCTTTTAGTAAATGTTGTTGTTGCTCCTTCTCCTGGGCTACTCTCACTCTCTTTTGGGTTTTTTTCCTACTGAATGGAGGTTAAATTTGGATGCCTTCCAGAACAGAGCAACTGTTGCTGATTCAGAGAAAATGTTTGTCTTTGGGCTCAGTATTCACTTTGTAATGTCGCCAGAGCAATTTTGGATGCAGCAGTTTGCCATGACGTCAGAGGCTAGTCCCTTACCTGCTTGTAGTAGAAGGACCCTTTCTGGGTCATTTTGAGTGGTTGCATACAAAATAGTCGCTCTTATCTTGCCTTTGTCAGCCTTGCCGCTCAAACTGGACTCTGTCTTCTCTCCAAATGGAGAGGTATATCCCTGTATGGGATTTATAATAAAGGCTTCAAAACCAGGTTCTGGGAAGACCTCATATGACTTTTGAGAGGCATCACTAAGCACCCTTCTGAACAATAATAAAGCAACAGCATAAATAGACTGGAAGAGGTATAAAATTTATGCTTTATGTGAGGGAATATAACAGACTAACCTAGGCCTGTGACGGTTTCAAGACACAGCTCCATCCTCTGGAGCCGAATATCCCCTCTGTAGGTCTTCACACCCGTGCCTGACTCTGCCTTAGCCCACATTTCACTCTACTTTCTTGTTTTCTTCCTCAATGCTAGCTTGACTTTCATTCATTTTTGGGCTAAGCTATCCTCTCATTTTTACCGACATTGCCATCATTTCCATTATCAATCTGTAGCAAACTGCATACAAATAACAGCTATCACGCTGATACACAGCCCCCTGAGTTACAGCCAGTCACCAGGTCGTGCTGCCTGTCCTAAGAGGGGAAGCGGAAAGTGGAGGGAGGCTCAGGATTTTAATAGGCAAATACCTGAATCAGTTTAAGAAGCGAATATCAAAGTTCAGTTCTCCTGAGAGTGAATGGCACAAGTGAGTTTGGTCCTGTTCAAGACCCTCTTCCTGAAGCCACTAAACAGTCTGGCCTGAGGGCCAACCTTTGCTGTAGAAAGACCCAGGATTAGTTTTCAGGGGAGGAGAAAAAGGGAGAAGTTTTAGATTCTGTCTTTGATACACAGACAAAGAGTTGTAGATTAATAGGTCAGGCATAGCAGGTTAGCACTGTGCGTAGACAGTTTGGCTAAGTTTGGACATGACCTGTTCACTCAACAGGCAAAATAGTTCTGTCATTTACTTTGCTAGAAGTCCAGCTAACTCTAGAGACTGTCTGGACTTAGCTGGGCTTCCAGTGGTTAATCCATAGTGGTTCTAGGGATGTGTGATTGAAACTCCACCCCCGAAGTAGGCCTGTGAACTCTCCTCTGAGTTTCTACCTCAGTATTGAGCAAACTTGTCAGCGTGCGTAGCTCCCATTCAAGTGAAATTATGTTGGGTAATGGAATAGATGAAGCCAACAGAAAGAGCTTTCTGCAACTTCTCTGCAGATGGCTGCAGTTTGGAGAGTGAGGGAAAGGCAGGGCTGACATAGCACAGGACCAGCCAAATTTATAAAGAGTCTGTCAGAGGAAAGGGAGAAAAAAGGAGAGAAAGTCCATGATTTAGCAGAAAACCTATGCATTGAAAGAGATGGATTCTAAACCCCTAACAGATAATCCCCAAGATCCTTCCAGCACAGTGAGTAAACGAAGGCAAGGAAATACATGCAGGATTTTATAATTTTTGTGCTGAGTAATATGAAATTTGTTTTAAAATTCTGTGCAAAATTTCTCTGTGTTGTGTGCACCTGCCTCCAAAGCTTAAAAGTGCAGATTCAGAGCACCCTCAAGGTGCGACTCTGAGAAAGATTTGCTTAAATTAAGGGGAGATTTTGGGGGGGATGAGTGCACTTGCTGAAAGACCTTGAAAAGCCTAGGTAAAAGACTGCAAACTTTTGTCCTGCTAACATGTAGGTGAGCTGAGGACAGAAACAGCGTAGCAGTCTGTTCACTCCCAGAGGAGCTTAAAAACACAAGGACTTTGTGTGTAAGGCCAAACACAGCAGCATGATCAGTGTCCAGCTCCTACAGTTGTCACATCACAGCAACTTCCTAGTGTTGGTGGCCGAGTCAAATTGAGAGAGACAGGACAGCACATATTGCATAGAATTAAAAAGAAAAATCCTCAGAAATGTGCTGTACTGCTGGACATCAGAGAGGTGTGGGTAGCCAAGCGGCAGCTGATAGCTGTGAGATAAATCAGTTATTTCTTCCCCCACTGCTCACACTGACTCCCTTAGCTTTAATTTGAATTATCAAATGTTTTTACTGGTAGCGTTATTGTGATTCTTTTGTGGAGAAGAAAGTAGCAGAGAGCATCAATTAAGCGATTAAAATAACAAAAACCACCATTAATTAGAGCAATTATTAAATAAAATTAAACTACTTTTAAACAGCTTCTCAGTAGCCACTGCTTTTAAGAAAAAGCTGTGTTTAAAGACTACTAAAATAATGTCAGATAGGAAATTATTTGCCACCACATCCCACAAAATGAGACAAAGAGTTTCTTGCAAGTAGAGCGTCTGCATGGGTGGATCTACCCTGAGCCCTGATTCAGGAAAACATTTTGGAATGTGTTTAAACACCATTTCTGAATAAGCATGTTTTCCTGGTTTGGACTTTAGTAGTAGTAGCAAGTGACATTTCTCCAACAATAGTAAAAGTAGGAAAAATTTATTGACTTTATAATTGCAGAATTCCTGCTGACTGAACCACTACATGGATCATACCATCGCAGCTGTGGTTATTCTCTAAACTGTAGATACTCAAAACCTTATGCTGACGGTATGAATGCCAGATGCTCTGGCTGCAAACTAGAGGTTCTCAGTAGAGCTCATGGAGAACCAGCATTTGACGTTGGTAGCACTGGATCCAGGATGTCAAGTTAAACACACCCATCTTCTGTGTTTTCAAATAGTTAACATCGGAGCTTGAAGTCCTTATTCAGTTTTTGGAAAAAATCAGCATAGGCAGCTGTTTCTAGAATCTATTCTGACTTGATCTAAAAGCTGTTGTGATTTTTTTTTAAACATTCCTGATGCTACTTACCTAGCTGATGTACAAAGGCTAACTTTTTCCTAAACAAAACCTGCTCTTTGAATTGCCAACTCAGAGAGCACCTCCTGGCAGCTCTGAATGCTGGAGGTCATACGAACTGGCACAGCTTGCATCAGCTAATGTGATTCCCTCCTCCCCCCCTCCCCCTTAGTTGGGGGATTATCAGTAGAACTGCACAAGATATGTGAACAGGAGATAATATTTGCAAGAGAAACAACAGCCAAGTCACCAAGAAAATTGCTGTAGAAAAAACAAGTTTTACCTTACATAACCTCCCGTATGCCAAACAAGAAATCTTACTTAGGACCAGATCCTGCTCTCTTTGAAGTAAGTGGAAAATTTTCCATTTACTTCATCATGGAGGATCAGACCCACAAGGAGTCTAGTTTGTCTCTGTAAACAGGATAAAGAAACAGAAGAAACATCTGAGTCAAGTTGTAAGAATTTCCTGGCAATGAAGGTACCAACATTTAACAAGTAGAAAACCCTAATGCTTTGTATGAAAACATTTTAATCCACATTTGCTTTCCTCCATCCATACTTACTACTCATGGACTGGAAAAAGAATTGTGAAATATTTGGCAAATGGAAAGGAATTTGATCTAGATTGTGGTCTCTGTTGATGTGCTCGTTCTGCTTTGTAAACTCTGTATGTTCTGGAAGCACGCTTGCCCTCAGCTAAAACGGGTCAGCAAAGGCGATCCTATACCTGACAGCTCTTCCCAACTTCACTATATTGCAACACATACCCCTGTACACCCTGCAGCAGTGATACTTGGGACAGGATTACTTTCAGTTCTATCCAGTGGTGGAAGAAGACTAGAGGTGTTCAGCTGGCCATGTCCTAACATTTGTTTCAGTTACAAGGGCATATTAATGCCCTCCATGTAAAAGAAAATGCTTCTCTGTAGTTCCTGTGGCAAAATGCAGTCTCAGTAGGCAATTTCCCCACCCGTGATCACAAAGGAGCTACCTGAAATAGTTTTAAGGATATAGCCCATGAAATTTCAAGAGGATAATTTTGTCCTTTGCTATCTTAAGAGGCCGTATAAGTTGCAGATGATACCTCTGTGTTGTGTTGTCTTTGCTCTGAGGAAAGGAAGTAGAAAACAAGAAAATGTCGCTATCTTTAGCAACAAACCCCAAATTCAGGATATGCTGGCCCAGAAATTTCTTGCCTCTTTCTTATGGTTCCTATCTTGACTACTCAAAGTTTTTCTCCTATTGGAAATTATATTCTCAGTAACTAACGAGGAAAATGTGATCTAGATAAATTGCAGTGAGATGGATGCATTACTAGTTCCAAAAAAAAGGTCACATTGAAAAAGTAATTATTAATGCTTTGCTGTCAAACTAAGTCAAAGGACATTTCCGTGGGATCCTTCAGATGTCTACTTTGCACCTTGCTCTGTTCAGTTTTTTCACTAATGACTTATGACCAAATAGAGAGAATATGCATGAAACTATGTAGGATTCCAAGCTAACATGAATTATGTGCCATTTGGAAGCCACTTTCACCATTCGCAATCATCTTGCATCATTAGATACTGTGACTTCTGTGACATTACTTCTCATAAAGACAGCTGCATTATAACTACCTTTCTTGTTGGCAGACTTAGTGGAGAAGCCAGAAGCTGAACAGATAGTGATGATTGAATTAACAGATCCGCAGCTAAGTTGATCATTGGCAGATTATCTAGTAGTAATAGATGATCTAGTCTCTTCAAAATGGGGTTGATAACTATGGTTCAAAAGTGTCAAGAAGCTTTCTGTAGCATTCTCTATTATTCATTTTCCATACGGTATCACTCCAGCAGCGTTACAAATATTATAAACGGACCAGATTTCCTTCAAGAGTAAGAAAAGCAGACTTACCAGTTGGCACATTTATGTCTCTCCCAAGACTTGAGCACAGAATGATCTCAGTTTTTGGGCCTGTCCCATGACAAACAATTACAGTTGTTTTCTACATGGACGTGCTTTTGTTTTTGTTAACTACAGAAAGGAAATACCTTGTATGAAGACTCTGAACTCTTAAGAGATTGAAACTCATATTACTTAGGTCTTTCTGCAGAGGTCTATATTTTTCCAGCATTTTATTTAATTGCTTCACAGCAGCCCAGGAAACATGAAGCTGCTCAGACTTTCCTGCTGTGATATCACCCACTTCAGCCACATTAAAAAATGTGTGTCTTGATAGTTGCTCCACCCATGTGTTCATTAAATATTTGATGTGGCCAGTGGAATGAGTCAATTTATTTCTGAACATACAGTGTTTGTTTTTAGCATCCCTCTTCTCTGTCCTGTTTTAGTCTCTGTGACTGAAAGGAGAGCAGCTTCCAAGTCTCTGCAAAGAAAGATTTGCAAGATAACAAAAAGCTTTGTTTTTAGTTTGGCTGATACGAAATGCATCATTGGTGTTTGACAATCAACAGCAGAGGCCTTCATTTTCTGCATGTAGTCAAGGAGATTACCACCTGCAAAGTTATACACTTATGTAAACTCACTCATGCTAGCCATGAAGATCAAATCCTGATCAAATCTGTACCTAGGTGAACTCTCCCTTCACCACTACAATGTCATCATCTGTAAGGATTAGATAAAATTTAGAAGGGATCCTGGAAATTGATTTCTCCAGGAGTGGATTTTCGATGCATATTTGAAAAAGAGCAGAAGTTTAACAGTTAAAGCACAGAAAAGAGGAGCAAAATAATATGATCATCTCTACTGCAGACTTATATGACCTGGGAGAAGAATTTAAAGTTTTGACCCCCTAATTTTTCACATTTTTCTGGTTAATGCAAAAAAGCAAAAACTAAGAAAGGATATGATAAGAATCTTCCAGTCATATCAACAGAATGATGATCAGCTGTTCTCCATAATCGTTACAGGAGAAGGATCAAGAAGAAACCACCTTAATTTGCGGCATATATTATTTAGGCAGGTAGTAAGGAAGAGCTTTCAAACTGTTAGAACAGGGACAACTACTGAGGGTTGCTAGGGAATCTCCTTCATCCAAGACTTTCAAAAATGAGTTCAACAAACATCCATAGGTGAATGGCTTAGGTATGCTTGATCATATGTTAATGCAAGGACTTAGACTGGCTCACTCATGGTCTTTTCCAGCCTTACATCTAGGATTCTAGAGGTAAAGCAGTGAATGCTCTGGAAGTCCTTTCTCACTTCCTGCTACATTTGAATCCCTGCTTAGGCAAAGACTTGCTAATAGCTGTGTCTGTATGAAATGCTGTGATGCATCCACCCTCTTGCCTCCTGAGACATGAGTCACTCATGAAGTGCATTTTATCAAAACTGTTTCACGTTCTGCCCCGTGAAGTCATTGATGGCACAAAAGGATTCTATTCCCTTGTAACTAGAGGAAAAAAATTAATAAAAAAAATCCAGTCATCGTTTACAATGACAATGCCAGTAATATACACAATATTGTGTTTTCCTCTTTTGATGGGCAGGGTGTTTATTCTTCTACCAGCTGTATTCATTTAGTGTGTTATTCATCTATTTGGTTTCACCACGTGTATATTTAACTGTTTGAAACAGGGAGCATGCACTCTTTAAACAGCCTTTTTCCTATACAGTTATGTCTTAAGTGGGTTTGTATTTGTAATTAATGGAATCTGCAAATATCATCTAGTTCTAGAATACTGTATACGATGCTTAGATTTATACTACAGATGGAACTGATTCAGGAATGATTTTGCAAATATTGTGTAACTCATACAGTCCTAATTATCCATACAGTAGCTACCTCTAAATCTCAGAAAGTTGAAAGAAAGACAATGAATTCACATTCCAGAAGACAATAAACCAAAATGTCAAGTGTACCATAAATCTAAAGGGACAGAAATTAGCTGAGGATGCATTTCCTGAATCTATTATGTCCTAGTGCACCAGGGACTGAAGAAGTCAGGATTATTTTGGTTTTCAAAATCCTTTATAAAGACAGGCAGCTTTCTAGAACCAGTGGAGGCATTGACTGGTTAAGTGGTTTGAATTCTCTTTGTGATATATATATTTAGGTATGCCTGGGTATTTGGTTAGCATTATCTCCTTATGACTGTTTAATATTAGAGTTCTGCCTTATAATGTTTGCAGCTAGATAAAGAGCAGGACAGCAGTTGTTCCCCTCGAGCAGCATTGTCTGTGTACGCATACAAACAGAACCCACATCTTCTGCACACCCAGGGTTACACTCAGATAAAAGACTGAACAGCGGCCAGTCATAGTACTATAGAAGAACACAAGCTTTGGCCCCCTTTTTAAAAATCTTAGCTTATTTTAAGCTGGATGGGTAGAAAAGGGGGAATTGTTTTCACATGCTGAACACTGCGCTCCACACAGTAAAAGTAACAAAAACATACAGGGAGCATTGTGAATTTGAACTCATTCTGTCATTTCTTGTAGATTTGGTTAAGTATCTTCCTCCTATCTGATCCAAACATGTTAAAAAGAGTAACTCCCAGCTTTTTGCTAGCCTTTTTCTGTAAGTAGAGACAGGACTAGATTGAAGGCCAGCTCCACCATTGTAGAGACTTGCTCCTCTCAGAACCATTCTCCAAAGAAAATAGAAGTTTCACAGTTCATTCTTTAGAGAAACTGTATTCATAGACCTTGTTTAGCCTCTAGCTAGAGGCTTAAGTATGTGATACCTCTAGAAACACGGTCCATTCAAACAAGTCCTTCCATGTGTGTGCCTACAGAAGAAGAAATTCCTCTGAAATGAAACTTGTGATACCTGTCAATTCAGCTGAGAAGGGAATCGTTTGGCTCTAAGGTAAACTTGATAAATACTCCAGTTAAAAATAATGGCCTAAACTATGAACCATTGCCACCCATACTGGACCCATGAACTGCCAATGTGGACTGCCAAAGCCTTCCTTTTCTTATCTTTTTCCTCTATTTACTTTTTTAGTGTTCCTTTTTAGAGTGTAGTTTCTAGCTGGTGCATAAATCCTTTTTGAATCAGAAGGCAGAGTTGAATGGATGCTTCAGCCTAAGGCCATTTCAGCAAACAAAGGCGCTATGTTGCTGAAATGCAGTAGAAGGTGGCACAGGGTTTCTTCTGACTCTTGATCAAGCTTTTCAAAGTATATTTCTGTCAGAATCATGTGGAAACTTGTGCAATATGAAGTTGGAAAAATCTATGATTACTCCCCACTCTTCACTGTATTTGGGTTTGGATCTCTATTCCAATTTCAAAGCCTCATCACAATTTATAAGTATTTTCAGGTCACAAGTTTTTGAAAGGACTCATCTCTAGCAATTGATATGCATGGAACTGCAGGAAGAGTTATACAAAATCTTTTCCTAGAAGTGGTTTAGATTTCACTGATGTGGATTAACGGTGCTGCCTTTTTTAAAGGGGATTAGGAAATGTTGGACAGGACCTTCTGCAAAATCTCCTGTTAGATTCAGAAAGCATAAGCAGGTAACAAGGCTAGTAAATTAATGAATGTCTATAACTCACCACATTCTCAGTGTCTCCTGTCCTGTTGACAAGCTGGCATTCTTCTGCATGCCCATTACAAAAGCAGCTTCCTCGGACAATCAGGTCATAAATAGCATAGTGGGCAAATCTTTGAGGTTTCTCTAGCAATGCTGAACCATGGCATGGACATTCCTGTCTTTTTAACAAGAGGAGACGGAGGTTGGTGAGCTTCAGAAGATCTTGAGCCTGAGGACTATAAGGATCTTCGATCTTGTTAGCTGGAGTTAAGGCACGATAAATCACCTGAAAGATAGAAGATGCACATCCAGGAAGAGACAGAGCAAATACACAGCAAATATTCTGCGATGATGCTCAGGAAAGAGTTTCTATTTTGAAGACTGCATAAGCAATTGTGGGCCTGCAGCTGATCCCTGAACATCATAGCTGAGGTACCACCAGCTGACCAAGCCACAGCAAGTGACTGTGTACATGCTTTCATCTCATCTCAGGTGTGAGATAGGAAACACCTTAGTTTAACTATCTTTCCCTGGAGTTACTGAACCCAGTCACTTACTGCAGTTCAGCCAAAGCGTGGTTACTTGTCAGGCTCTGATTACTTCCTCATGTTTCTGAGCCAAGTAACAACAGGGTGTCATTCAGAGAAGTATGAGGTATATTGACACAAATGCAGTATCAATGCCATCCAAATTTGTCAAAGCGTTTTAAGAGCATAGCTTTAGCATGAGTTCTGTAGTCAGGTGAACTAAGGCACTAAAGGGATCTGTGAAAGAAGTGAAAAAAGTGATCAGATTTTTGGCTTGCTCCCTTGAACTATGTGCTAGAGAACACAACCTGGCTTAGGATGAGTAAGCATCAAAAGAATCCTGTTTTCAAACAAAACAAGCTGTGTTATTAATAGGACAGGAGAAAAAGCTGTACTGCAGTGAGCTTGCAAGGCCAAAGGCACTTCGTGCATACCTGCTGTTTGAAAGTTGTTACTTTTTTACCAGGACTTTTATGCTTTTCTGATTGCTCTCTAGAGGAGCAGCAGTTGGTGTTTGGATATCACAGGTATGATTTTGTGTTTAGCAGTGACCAAAGGGACGTGTTTTATTTTAGCTCATGTATCACTCTGCCCTTATGTATCTCTCAGGGTGTATTTGTTTCTGTTGGTTTTGTTGTGGAGAGGGTGACAATGGAGGGCTCCATCACAGTCCGTGCCAAAGAGCTAGAGAGCTGGTTGCATTCGTTCCCAGGCTTAGATGCCCTTTATGGATGTGCTAACTCTGATTTGAGAGCTATTTTCTCCTCTGGTTGAGTTTTGCCATCATAGCAGAGGGACTTGCCCGCGGGGTTCATTGGTCCTGCTTTATGAGCAGTGACAGTCTCTGTCTGGCTAACTCTGTTAGCGGTGTGAAAGCTTTGTTTCCATAGGGATTCCCTCTTTCTCTCTGTTTTTTTCTTTTCTTTTTTTTTTTTTTTTTCCTAGTGAACCAACTGATTTAAATACTTGCAGGATGTAAAATATTTTTGTTCCTTTTTGCTTGCAGGAGCCAGAAAAGAGCTTGTGGCTCATGCCTGGAAGATAATTCTGTTGTGTATTGATGGCACATGGGGAGATAAATCCCCTTAAAATAACAGTGTCAGTTGCCAGACTTAGCACAGAGCTATACCTGACGGTAATACAGCAAAGGCAGTGGTACATTTCCCACCTGTCCACAGCATTTTCTGTTCAGTTAACTCTACTCTTTTTTTCTTTTCCTTGATTCCCTTCCTTTTACTGTCAGCTATTTACAAAGCTGCAAATGGACCTGTTTGGTCAGATCAGAGGTGTCCATACTTCCTTGTTTGATGGAGCTATGGGCAGATTGCCCAGGCTGTGCAACGCAGGTGCCTACATTCCCCTGACCAATGGAGCCATGAGAAAATAGCCCAGTCCTTTCTACTGCAATGTCTACATTCCCCTGATTAATAGAACCATAAGCAAATGGCCCATTCTGTTTTGTCCAGGTGCCCAACATTCCCCTTATCGACAGATTCACACGACAAAGACCAAATCTCTTCTGTCCAGTTCCTCTAATCCAGGGTGGTCCAGTCTTTCCAGTGGAGGGCAGTTTCATGGGCCCCCTTTCCCTCCCTCTAGGCCTACATGGGGGTGGAGTGATTTCCCAGAGCCCTGAGCACTTGATCATGAATAGACACACGTCTTCCTCCCACATGAGCGTGTCAGTTCACCTAAGGCCAAAGCAGTGAACTGGGTGGAATTGTTCTTCAGAGCCTGCTAACCCAAAGGATCTCAAAGCAGGGTTAAAAACTAACTTCTAGGACATTAATGACTGAAAGTCCTTATGAAGCTCTCTTAAAATGCCATAAAACAGAAGAACCAAGGAGTAAAGCAGTGTGTTCAGTTATCATTTTTTGAAAGCTCCATTCTCACACTTAGCTTTCTTGTCTCTGCCTTCTCCAACATGCTTAGTAAAAATGTTCTCTCCCTTCAGGATAGCTCTCCAGAGGATAAATGACAGATCACTGGCCCACGAATACGTATGTTAGAGGTATCTTGCTCCAGAACAAGACATCTTAAGAAAGGTAACCTGTATGTCATTAGCCTTTGAGAGATCTGTGCCCACCCTGTGAGGGACCTTCTTAAACAAGCCTGGACAAGAGGCTTAATGTCTCTGTGCCCCAGCGTCCCCCCTTGTGAATGGGGAATCATAGTATGGATTTCTGCATAGGAGATAGAGAGGGAAGGTGAATAAGGGAAAGATTAAGATTTTTTAATTGTGCTCTTCTGAAAGAAATGGCTAGCTAATAGTCAAAGTGTTTCTTTTTACTTTACGTCTCTGGCGTTATACTTCTATCCAATGACAATGGCCTTGCTTTCTGCTCTATTAACCATGAATGAGGACTTGTGTGTGGTACTACTAGAAACCTGTTCCATATATATTATGATACATTTAAAGATATAGATTCATGTTTTGGGATCTCCAGTCAATTATCCATCCTCACCATGTGTTAATTGGTATCCAGATAGCAATGAGTTCCTTAGGCCAAAGGAACAGCTGTTGAGTGCTCTTCTTTCAGCACAGTGCCATTTGCTATCATGAAATGGTATCAGTTTTTCTTCTGGAAAAAGCTTAGGTTCCCTGTAGGTTTATTGTTTTGCAAATATTTTCATTTTAGGCCTTGCATCTCTTAAGGAGAGTTGCTCTGGCATTTCCAGATCCCCTTGGAACTCTGAATATCTATTTGTCAGTAGAGATGTTAGTAGCTTGGATGTCCCATGGGGATTGCGACATCCTTTTAAGAAACAGCAGTATTCCATTCCAGTTGAAATACAAGAGTTTGCTTGTATGATTAATTCATGACATATTTTTGCTTGCAATAAGCTCAGTGGTGAGACTGGATTTGTTCATCCTCGCTTTTCCCAAAGCAAGACTTGTTAAAAGTTAAAGATATGTTCTGAGTGACATAACACTAGTGAAGTCTTTTGGGAGCAGCATTTGTATGTTCTTCTTGGATTCAACAGCCAATAAGAAGCTAACCTTCTCTAGCTATATAAAAATCAAAGATATTGAGGACTTACATAAACAAAGACATTTTTTATCAGCAGAGTCAAAGTGGATAAGTTGTGCCAATGTAAAGTATGTTTAGGTGAGCTTCATTTTGGACTGAGGTAACACAGTTTTAATTGGTATTTAAACCAGCTTAGCAACATTATTTTAGATATGCATAAAACTTGAAAGGGATTTTCTTCTCTCTCCCCTTCTGGGGGACACATTCTCCTTGAAATTCTGGAGACTAAAATCCTTGAGCACGAACAAGAGTATAATGTCATCACAATTTCTTGGTTCATTTTCAGTATTTGATTGGATATGTCTGTTTACATTACAGTGGTGGTTGTTAAGTCTTCCTTAACATATGGGTTACTTTACTGTCATGAGTAATATGTTGCAGTGCATAAATTATATTATTTAGTCTCCTATGTGCACTGATTCAAATGATTGTAAGGTAGGATCAATTTTTAAAACAGATCTGATATCTCACCTTATATGCCTCTGAATTATTTGTCCATAAATGCATAGTTTACTTTAAAAAGTCCTTAACTTCCTTTTTTTCTCTGTACTAAAAGCACATGATGGTATTTTAAATGCATGTATTTGGGTTTTTTGGTTCCCTAAGAAGAAATGAGTCTCTAAATGGGAGACAGATTGCTGATGGTTGTATATACGGGCTTCTAATTTTCAATTGTACAAGGAAGGATTTTATTACTGAAAAGAAGGAAGAGGTGTCATTGTAGCCAAAATGAAGACTTGGGAATGTGACTATTTGTTCAAAGCCCCAGCACAATTGTTGAGTATGACTTTCAGCAAATACTTTGGCCTTACTCTGGTCTGGACTGCTAGTGATTTCAGTAGGAATCAGCAAAGGCTACCGCATGCCCTACTTACTTTTTTTTTCAAATGGGACTCAGGTACTCAAGTACTTCACAGGAGGGGAGGAAGGTTAATACGCTTATCTGTAAAATTCTCTGAGGTTCCCTATAGATGGATGCTTCATATGTGCAAAATTCAAAAAATAATAATAATAGGTAAAAGCGAAGAGTTTAGCCTTCTCAACCATTTCTACACAGATGTTTGGAAGATCTTTAGCCTAGAAATAGATTAAAGTCTTAATGAACTGCCAGAGTCATAAGCTGTGGGAAGAGACACTTGTCACTGCGTTATCTGCTCTTTTTTTTAACTGACAAGGTTGCATTGTGCTTTCAAAGCCTATGAGGCCAATTCCTTCTATACACATGAGCATTTGATTCTACCTTTTGCTTAGCTTAAGAGAAACATGATTTATTGTTTATTTCCCAGGGATATTTTACAAATTTGCAGTTTTTCATTATATTCACATAAAGGAGATCAAGAACGTGTAATGAAAAAGGAAATATGTTCCTATAATTAAGATGCAAGCTCTCAAAAGAGCTTCCCAGTGTTGCTCACCATAAGGTTATGTCTCATCTAATTAAGCCTTTATCTGGTATCCAGCTCCACAAAGCTCTGTTCTTTTTTTTTTTTTGCTGTAACAGTCTGCTCTGAAATCCCCCAGTGTTTTCTCTAAACATCAGTGTGTGGCTTTCCTAAAAGCAGCATACACACAGCTAGAGAAGAAAATGTGCTGCTGATTAAGACTGCTTTAAGCTGAGCAACTTAAGGACATCCTAGAAAGCTTTCAGTTTCCACAGAACTGGGTGGGAGATGAGGGTATTCAGCACTTCTATAGAAAGCCTCAACCCTTTGTGGAAATACATCCTAATTTCTGAGTTTCCCTTATAATCAGAAACTGACACTGGAGCTGAATGCTGAGTAGGACATTCAGGCTTATCTGCATATCTGCTATCAAGCGCATATTTGTCATTCTCATTTTTGAAAGTCAATCAGCTACGCCTCGAAAAGAAGTTCACTATCCTGTCCTCTCCTGACCTTTTTAAGAGCAAGGAGGTCTGGAGAATGCTGTAAGAGTGCAAAGCTAAAAAGGATAGCCACCATTAGAGGATCTGTTTTACTGTACACAAGCTGGCATAGCTTCACAGGAGTGATGTTTTATCACCAGTCCAGAGGATCATCTTCATTCCAGAGACAGTGTCTCAGATTTTTGATTTCTTGCCATTCGCTGAGTACATGTTTTGATTCTCCATCCTTGATGCAGATAATTCTGTTTTCTTAACCTGATCTTCCAGCCAGTATTAGTCAGAAAAGATGTGGATACAACAAAGGTTCCCCTTATTGCAAACTCGTAGCCTTAGGTCAAGAAATATGAATCATAAATGGAGGGCAGTGGCAATGCATGGCCTCCTACAAAAGATCTCTATGCAGATCAAGAATTTGATTTTACAGATTATCTTTAAGCTATGCTGACCATGTTGTACACAATCAGGTTAATGAGGTCAAAAATGTCTGTGTGCTTCTACTAGGCCCATCAGAAGGAAGCTGCAATAAACACTCTTATCAATCCTTATAAATCCTTTTCATTAAGAGATTTTCATGTGAGTTGATTTTGTTCGTAAAGGAATGGTAAATAATTGTGTCTTAGAATATTTCCTACTCAATGACAAATATCGTCTGATAAATTTGACAGAGCCCCTTGACTTAAATCCATTCTTCCATATTGTGGTACAGGGCTAACAAAGAAGAGGTCTTCTTCCTGTTTTGAAATACTGTTAGGAACATGAAGAAAGTCTCTCTGTTCTCTTAGCTATTAGAAGGCTAGTCTTGGTGATTCATGGGACAGCATTTTTTAATCAAGGTCCACCGCTTTTCTGTCCTTCCAGAAAATAAAATTTAGAAATCAGTTCAATATAGAATATGACAGTTTGTTAAAGAAATAATTGTGAGTTTGACTTTTGAAATGTTTCTAATCTGGGTAAACCTGGTTACTATCAACACAGTAGCATCTTGAATTCATTCTGTGCTTTTCAAAACAGAAAGGGTCAATGTCCCTTCAATTTGCATTTGCTTTGAGGTTGTTGCAGTAATCAGTGTGGCATTAATATTAATATTTAGGCATTGCTGCCAATATCACAATGGGGAAAGAATGCACGGTCGAAGTTAGAGGCAGACAAATCTGAAGAACCTTGCAGACTTGTTTCCTCCTCAAACTTAGTGTTTCCTGTAGGTGCAGGTTATTCACAGATGTAAATCCCAATGTCTGTGTAGAAAGGCGAGATTTGTAGGGGGAAGCAGTATCTTTTGTCAAACCAGGTGATGTAGCTGGAATGAAAAACCTCAAGTATTATGCACAAAAACTGTTCTCCAGGTTGCAGTCTGTGTACAGGGAATGGATGAAATTCCCTCCATTCCACACAACATCATTTTGCAAGAGCTCATGAGGACCTGAGAACAGTTGCATGCTGCCACCACAGCGCAGCATCATTTTTCATGATGGGAAACGGTATTTGCCCTGAAATGGTGCAGGACAGCTTGAGGGGTCCTATGATGCAAACAGTTCTACTGAAAACTGGACTGAGAATTAAGAAACTCATTTCACACTGTCTGTTGAACTGTTAGGAAAGTTAAAACACTTAGTCACTATCAGCGTCAACAGGACTAGACTAGAGCTTTATTGGAGAGGATTCCTCTCTCATAAGTGGGGCCACTTATACCTCTAGCTCTTGGCTGAAACCTTACACATGAACAGATGTAGAGAAGTACACAGTCTCCCCATGACAGCGATGTGTGAACAACCACAGAGCAAACAGCAAGTGTTCTTCTGCCTGGACTTTGGAAATTACAGCAATGAATCCCTAAGATTCATAACATTTTAGACAAGACTGTTTTCTCAGTTGAGACTTTAAGAAAAGTCATGGCTGCAACTCCACTAAGCTTTTATGAAATAGAGTGAGATGGAAAGCTGATTTGATATCTGCTGCCTAGTCTGTCAGGAAATAGAAATAATGCCCAAGAAAATAACCATGTCTTTCTGGCTAGATACCAAGTGTCTCTGAAATGGCTCATTACAAACCAGGTCAGAGTAGGACACTTGGTACTCTCCTGAAGTTCACTTGCCAGGGATGGTAATCCTGGGCCAGTCTCATGTCAGTTCAAATTCCTCTCAGACACAAACCCTTGAGCCCCTTAATTCTTCCTCCGGGGAAGCAGGGCCTGGCAGTGCTATCTGCTTGTTTACACTGCTGGTGTTAACTGCTTCCTCTCAACTTGCCTCTGCATTTTATCTCCTCTACAGTTCAAGTTAAACGAAACGCTGAACAGACAGCCCTAGTCATAACATTCAGGCACGTCCCTTCAGGAGTGACTAATCCCTCCTGGAATCCTTTCCGGCTGGAAGTCGGAATAACTGAAGCATCGTGTGATTTTGAGAGGCCTGATGAATGCTGGACAATTCACTACAGCGCAGTACCCTGTCCTTGCATCCCAGCTACTAGGAATTCAACCTTGTGATGTGCTGAGCATGTTTCTTTTCAGTGACCTCACTGCTGTATGAGATCAGACCTTTAAGAAGCCACTGAAACCTTAATGGTGACCTCATGAATTATTGATGTTGCCATTTAATGAGGTGTATGTGTTTGTGGGGATCCTCCTTGGTTTACCAAAAGGCATGAAGACAGTAAAAGAAAAGCCTGAGAAAAGACAGCAAAAATTGTGGGTCCTTGGAACAGAATCAGGTACATTCCATACAGAGCCCTGTCCTTGGCCTGGTTTGGTGTCTGTGTACAAGTGGTCCTGCTCTGTAGTAAGCGTTGCTCAGGGAGTCCCTGTAGATGGAGAAGGGCAGCAGAGGTCTCCAATGGCAGTGCAGAGGCAAAGACCTTCCATAACATTGGCTGTGGCTTCTATTTGAACAGCCTGGTGGCTTTTGAAGTAGACAGAACTGCGTCCTACAGCACACATGTTGCTTTGATACTCACAGAGTATCTTTAGGAGAGTGATTAAAAGTCTTACAGCTGCAAAGTGAGTCCAGTCATCTTTGAAAAAAGGCATTGCTGCAGACTTTGGTCCCTAAAGAGGTCACCACAGGCTACAAAACGGAGAATGAGCAGTTCTTCTGCGCAAGGCACATTTAACACGTTGCCATAGGAACCAGTTACCTAATTCAGGCATACACAATTCTTCTTGCCCCCAGTGAATTCCAGTAATGGGTTTATTATATCACACTTCATTGGTGTCATCTGTCACCCAGACACTCACATAAATGAACCAGCCTTTGATTTTACGCTGCCTTCCACTAGGCAGACCCAGTAGTGGATGGGGCTCCTTTTGGGTCTTGTGGTTGTAAGCTGGTCAGTTTTATATCCCGCTTTGCATGGTAATGTATCGTTTTCATGCAAACATCATCTTTGTTGGAGAAGAACATTTGTTTTCATTTCCCAATATTCCAGTTTATTAAAAATGTGCTCTTAATCTCTAAGTTCTTTGAGAGCACGTGCTGTCAGGATGCAGGTTGAAGCATTCCGATCCCTGTTTTCCCCAGATGGTGTTTGAACTGCAAGTCACACTAACGTCTGATGCAACGTTGTGGTCATCTCTCCCTTTGTTTTGGCCAGAGTTTTGATTTACATTAGCTGAACTGAAGGTTCATTTTAGACTTCATGACTACATAGTACAGTGTTTTGTTTATTAGAAAAACAGAAGGATGGACAGGTTGGTAAAAAAGATCTCAGTAGCGTTTCCTGTACATGCATTTGCAGTAGATGGACAGACCTTAAAAAGGTGGGGTTGTTTTTTAATTCATGATGTTATGTTGAAGGTTGGTATTTTGAGGCTGAAGAGCATAACAGTAATATGATGGCTTTTCAGTAAGCTATCATCTGGGAAAGGGGGCTTCAAACATTGTGCAAACCACCTTGCTCAAAACTTACTGAGTTCATGAAAACAGAACAGTGTGTATGTTCTTTGCCAAAAAACAGGATTGTCTGACCTCTTCAACACCTGAAAACAACCAGAAAAGGCTGGGAAATGACCTCGTGGTGGGGCTGGAATACTCGCTGCAGCAGTGAATTTGAAGTGTTGGACAGACGGGGAAGCTCATCTGTGAAAAATTCTGCCTGGAATGGCAATGTGGATCAGAAATAACCAATAACCTCAACAACACAAACCAGCAGGCTTTCCACAAAGAGTCAGGAATAGCCTGGAAAATTTGGAACCCGGTAGCAGCTATGAGTTTCACAAGAATTTAAAGACATGAAAAATGACTTCTTGAAGAAAATTAAGGGTCACTGCTATACTGGAAATTTGTTGTTTGAAGATAGAATTGGGTTAGCCAGAAAACTTCAGCAAGACAGTATATTTAAAACAGTTTTCTACCTCATTTGTAACCCAGAGAGGTTGGATTGTGCTAACACAAATAAAACACCACTGTTTCTGAAGGGAAAACTCTGTAACAAGCTTATTGGGTTATGACAGGCAAGTGGGTGGATGGAGAGAAAAAAGGGCTTGATTTTTAAAACCAGCTTGACTATCTTATATTTCTAATGAACTTCACTTGAATATTCCAGATGTGATTCAAACTCTTGACATGATGTTCAGAGCCAGCTGTCAGTCTGAGCTGGCCTGGACTCAGCAAAAATTTGAAAACAAAAGGGAAAAAAGGAACTGTACTGGAACTGGCGAAAGTCCTGTGAAGACATAAGTTTTTGGCACGGGCTTCTAAGATAGAATGGCAAGAAACCAACATATACATGCTCACCTGGCTTGCAGATCGAGACCAATGAAAGAAGACAAAATGCTCACAGGGACTGGAAAATGCTTTATAGTTGTTGTCTTTCCTTGCAGCTATTCAAAATGTATTGTATACAGTATTATAAACAAGTGAATCAGGAAGCTGCATATCCAGTGATTCCCCCAGTAAATAGCACGGCCACTAAGCTGAACTGGCAAAGTCTGGAAGAATGAGTATCAGACTCCCTATTTTCATTCAGATTTCAGCATTGCACAGCTTTGGGAGATTAGCTTATCAGTGTAAAACTGATCTGTGAAATACAAGAGATTGGTGAGAACAAGCTCAAACACAGCAGCTAATAGACCATGCTAAACAAGCAAGTTAGAGGATCCTTATTAGTCTCAAATGGCAACAATGACTGAGGAAGGAATAGTCAGCCAAAAACTGAGTTTGAAAACTGGAATGCTGGAATTAGAACAGGAAGTTTGGATAGCGAACATAATTAATGAGCTGATAGTTCATGTGGGTTTCACTGGGTTAGTAGTGGTGAAACAAATGCCAGGAATGCTGTGGATCTGAACCCCAGAGCAGGGGATTTAATAAATGCTGGAGTAAAAGAAAACTGCAAAAGGGGCATTAGGAAGTCACCTCCGTGCATTTCTAATTCTCCATGCTCCCTAGTGCCTGACACCTTCTATCTCAATTCTGCCTCATTTCAGATGGTATGGAGACGTACGACCCAGTCAGAGGTGAAAGATAAGGGATAATTTACAACTGATGTGATACACCTCAACCTAATGATATACTGTGTTCTGTTACAATCTTGTCACATCACCCACCAAAATATATTTTGCTTTCATTCTAGTATCATCAAAGTTTCTCTTCCAGTCAGTTTCCTATTGTGCTGCCAGGAGAAACCTCTTTCAGTGCTCTTGAAGGAGCACCAGACTGTGCTCACCGAGAGAGACGCATCTCAGTTTATAGATGCTTATATGTTATTGCAGCTCTACCAATTCTCCTCTCCCATCTACGTTCTCAGTTTTGGAAACCAGCCAAACTGAAATCTTGTTCCCTGATGCATTCCCATGTGAGTTTTAAACCTAAGTGCTCTTAGTAGGCTATCTGCTTTTTGATTTCTGTTGTGCCCTGTTAAAAAGGAATGTATATCTCTTCTGAAAGCAAATAGGACAGTGCCCAAGAAAATCCTGACTGTCATGCACTGGAAATGACACGAACCCTTTCAGTAGAGAAAGCTGACATTTGTCTCAGAGAATTAATTAGCATGTAAGCTGGAAAGAGTTTTGATCACTCCAGAAATGTTGTCAACTTGTGATGTGAGCTCCTCAGCTCTCCAAGGCTTAGTCGGTATCAGTAATTGGATAGGTCAGAGTGGAGGTGAAAAGAGAGCAGAGAACGCTGCAGAAAGTAGTGGGGGGGATGCAGTCAGTGACCTGCTTCCTTCCAAGTCACTCGTGAGTCGGTGCTTGAGAGGCTGCCCTGATGACATTTGTAAAATCTTTAACGTATGATGCAAAACTGCAGTTTGGAGATGTGTGGGCAAAAATCCTGTGAAACTTGCAGTAAGAGAAACAGTGTCACTCCAGCAGATCTGATCGGATTTCACTTTAAGTGACTACACTCTGCCTCGCTATTTTTTTATTCGCAAAAGAATTTGCTGTGTCATATTGCTGGCCTGAAAAGTCAGATGCGGTTGTACCCTTGTCACAGTGGTACTTCATGGGTTAGTTAAGAGGCCTCTGTAAAGTCTGTCCAGAACTTCAGAGTCCTTCAGAATTGGATTATTGTGCTGTGAAACAGTATTTGTCTTGTTCTCTGTTAAGTTGCTGTATAGATCCCTGTGTGCTGCTTTATAGCTTCAGCTCTCCATCCCGTGGAGGAAGTGGCCTCTGTATGTATTCAATTCATTTAACAGTTCATGAAAGTAATTGGGATCTGTAAGGGTATGACCTATAAATATTTGACTTTTCTTACTGTTACTAGTATTTTCTATCATCTACTGCCACAGTGTAAATCGATTAAGCATACACATATTCATTTCAGAGTATTTGCTGCCCAAGTTGACAGAATCATTTTGACTTGTAATCATAAAGGCTTGTGTTAGAGGAATGTTTCATTATTTGATTTTCTGCCTCCGCTTCTCAAATGTATTTTAGCAGCAACATATGGTCTTAAATGATACTTTCCAAGGGTAAGTAAGCACAAAACCCAACATACGCAAGGGAACAGCGGATAGCGTATAAGGGAAAAAAGAGCTGTTTTGCGTTTAAGGACAAGGCCTTTGCCTCGTACCCTGGATTCTTTTCCTTACTGTACCAGAATTGTCATGTTTTACCACAAACCAATTTACCTTTCTATGCTACTCTTTCCCCATCTGTGAAATGGCAAGAGGACCCTTATTATGTGTACTGAAGAATATTAAATAGATCTTGTGAAGTACTTTTGATTGGAAAACACACAGAAACGGAAAATGACATTATATGCCTAGATTCTGTATTGACGTGGCAAGTGAAATCTCTGTACAGACACATTTGGATGTATTTGACGTAAATGTATCATATTGACTGACTAGCAGAATCGCTACTCCAGCAACAAGACAGTTCAGCAGATGATTTACTCCAGATTTCCAATATGCAGAGGTGTTTCCCAGTCTGTTACACAAAGATGAACTCAGTCTCTCTGTACTGCTGCCTCCTTGTCTCTGGTATAGTACACTAATTCCTTTCTTCTCGAGTGCATTTTTGAAGTGTGCTGCTGAAATCACTATGTTTTTTTAAAGCCTATCTGGACCTTTCACCTCACACCTGAGCTTAATTTGTAGCCTCGTATTACTGCCAAACCTGCATGATCATTTCCAGACAGGGAAACCAAAAATAGGATTGTGACTTCTCTAGGGAAGAGAGAAGGAAGTGAAAGGACTCCAGCCGTTGGTATGACTATATAGGAATATTTCATAATCTCCCTGTGTACTTTTATGCCTCCTGTATAAAAAGATGCTAATGATATTTACCTTCTTTCCCATCTAAATTGTTTTGAGATTCATGAATGAAAAGGGTTATAGCTGAACTACATATCTGATTACTAAGCAGCTGCTAAGGTTCTTCTCAGAGGAAATTATCAGAGTAATCATACATTTATTTAAAAAGAAAACCCTCTGCATCTAATGGCACATTAAAATACTCATACCAAGGCACTTTCCTACCCTGTGGAACAGTGAAACATGGTTGTTCACTTCCACTTCTCGTTTCTAAATAGTTTCATTTCTGGAGCCTATGCCCTGATATTCTGTCAGAGCTGACCCTCCCAGCAGGAACAACGTGCATTGAATGTTACGGGCAGGATGTATTTAAATGTCATCCAAGCACCTAGGACCTTTTATATGGACAAAATAGACAATTACAGGATGCGGTTCATGTCATCCTACAATAGAAAACTATTTCAGATAAATCAGGTTCTACAAATGCCTATTTCTCTACATTTTGATGGAATTTTAGTTCAGCTATTGGCATCTGCAGTGTAAAGATAGGAAGTGTTAATCCTATCCTTTGCAACTCTCAGAAGTTAAATCATTTCCATTAAATGATTAAATCATTTCCATTCATTTTCACTGACATATCATTTCTCTTCTCCTTCCTCTTTATTTTCTTAACATAAAGCTTTGGGGGAGGGGCTGCCTTTCTTAATTTATATGGACAGTGTCCCTTTGAGCACATACTCGCTGATTTTCATCTAGGCTTTAGCTGTTCAACATTAAACATTGTCCAGACCTTACTTATTGCTTACCTCTCCTCTGGTACAGGGCACTGCATCTGAGTACCTGGAAGTACACATAGAGCCCTCCTCAATAAGGTCATCCTGGAGCCCGAAAGTAGCTGTACAGTTGACAGAGAAATATTTGTAGGGCCTCCAAGTCTGGCCATAGTCCTGGGACCTTTCCAACACCATCGCAGCGGGGCGAGGTGACTTGAACACAGCTATGACATGGGTCAGGTAGAATTCAGTTTCAAAGTCCAGCCTGATTTCTTCCCTGTGTACCCCTTGGGCAGACTGCCACCAGGACATGGGGTTTGCAAAGAAATCATCTGTCATGTCAGCAGGGAGATGGGAGTTATCAGGCTGGTTGGCATTGCATTTGGTGCAGCGAGGCTGTCCACAGCCATGGGAAGCCTGATGGAGGAGGTTCTGGTCCGGGTAAAAGCAGTACAGTTCTGTGCTGTTCTGCCCACATGTGGTGAGAGTGGCTGGTGTCCTCCCTGTTGCAAGGTTGCCCACCGGAGGGTTGCATGAACGGCCATTGCAGCGGAAGGCTCGTAGCCTCATGGGATCTGAAAGACAGGCAGAAGAAACAAAACAGAATTTCCTAGATGATTCTCAGGCTCTAGAACCACTGACCATGCAAATGTTTGGACTCCTTTTCCGGGGACTGACACCCAACAGGACTTAGTGTAAAGAAAGCTACTTCATTTTTTCACACAAAGTTTGGAGGGAGTTTCTCAGTAAGTCTGCTCCTTGTTTCACGTGCCTAAGTCATGAACTGACATCTTCAGAAAACTCAGCTGCTACCTGTGGGTACTTGAAGGTCTAACTTTGATTTCTGTTGAAAATGCAGTTGCACTGGTCTATTGAATTATATGTTTAAATACAGAAATCTTGTATTTTCTTACTTTTACTCTAGCAAAGCTCTGTATCTAAGGACTGAATCTATTCAACACACTTTTATTCATGATAATCAGAAAGAGAAGCCAAACCGTACTGCACACTGTTGGTACATTTAAAAAGAGATGATTCCTGCCCAACGGATTACAGACACTGTTTACATGTACAGATACCTGAAAGAAAGCATGTATCTCTATAGTTATTACAAGCCTAATTTTAAGAGGTGTTGAGTTTCTGCCACTCCTATTGAGATCAGCTGGAGTTGTTAATACTTAGCAGTCCTGAAAGTCAAGTCCCTTTTGTTTAAATGCTTTAATATGGAGGCAGGCGACTATATTCTGTTTGCCAAGTTTACAAATATTGGCATATAAGCATTTTTTTGTATATTCAATATATGTTTCTATTTATTTCTAAATGAGTAAGAGGTAGGGATAACTAAACAAAGTCATAGTATTGTTTGGAAATCAGTAATGCCTTGTGACACCCGATCACAGGTCATTCCCAAAACCTTATTACCAAACTGGAGAAAACTGCTTTTCTGAGGACATACAGTGTGCTCTTTGCATCTTAATAGTCTAGAAGGAGTTAAAGACTGACCTTGCAAGGTCATAAATCTAATCCAAGAGGTCACAAGTCAGATGGCTCAATGCAAGTTCTACAGGAAATGACCCTTTCAATGAAACATAGGATGACCGTAAACCCTTAGTAATCTAGGAGCAGTTCAAAGGTCAGCTATTAGTTCAAGATCCTAGGTCAAATTTTAAAATCCCTTCCCAGTTTATATCACTCTTTCCTCAGGCAAAACTTGTTTTAAAATCGAGTTAGACCAGAGAAAAGACTTTTTTTCTGGTTTAGCTTTATAAAAATACTCCAATTGTAAGTGTAGTGGGTTGAAACTGATGTCCCTCTTTCCCAAATGATTGTTTAGGTGAAAAAACATGTCCATCTTGCATGGCTTTGCCTTTGAGTTGCTTCTGTCCTTAATTTCCTAGTGACATTTCTGCACAGGCCAGAAAAGAAAGATCAGGGATGGATGTTGTTTTGGAAAACATCTCATGCATTTTGCATCCCAAGATTCAGACACCAACCCAAGTTACAGCATGTCCAGTGAATCCCACTGACTATTGGAGTGTGGCGTTTTAGCATACATACAGCATAAGTTAAGCTTAAACTTCAGATAGCAAGGAAGAAGATAGATAGTCCAAAAATGCTCTTGCCTGCTCTTATAAACAAGTGGAAACCACCCTCAAAGGAACTTAGATTTAATGTGTATTTGCCTTGCATGCTCTTTAAGCAGCAGCCTCAGGAAAGTGGAGGGGTCTGGGGCTTGGTGGATGTGGTCTTCCAGCAGTGGGTAGGATGGGCTGGCCAGACTTATCTTAGTATTTCAGTGAAGTCCTAGGAGGTTGTTCGAGCTCAGAGGGCAGCAGTACTTTAGTTAGGTGTGCACCTAACAGTCCCAGGATCAAAGCAATGCAAGCCACCCCTCCTCAGTCTCACCACCACTCTCTGTGCAAGCATGGAGGTGAATTTTCATGAGAAAGGAGGAATGGCAGAAGCCAACTGGAGAGGAAAGGAGGGAAGATGGTGATGTTTGTTTCTTAGTCCTTTTCTTTGCTTCTTGACTTCAACTGAGCTTACTTTCAACTGATTCTTAGCCCTACGGTAGATCTTCCACCAAGCCCTCATGCCGTTCTGACTGCTGACTGCCATTTCAATGTACTTTCTGACTGTGAACTTGTAACTCTATCTGAGCCTAGTACAGTTACAGGGGAACACCAGGAGGTTCAGAGGTTTTATCTGGAAGCAGGCTTGCAGTTTCCTTGAGCACTTTTTTTCCTGAGCAATGACTCGGGTTCCCACAAAAGCTTTTTAGAACTTCGCTACTTTTTGAAGAGCATCTGAAGTCTCAAATTTCCGTCTGCTCTGGAGGGTGAATTCCACTGAGTAGCACAAGAGTTCCTGAAAAAAGATAAATCCATCCTTGCGGGTGAGCAAAAATTTTATGAGCTGCAGCTGCAATGCCTTAAGATTGTCTTTGCAAGTGGCTTTTTGGTGTCTACATTGTTATATTTACCTGGTCTGACTTGTTCCTGTCCAAGTTGTTTGGTAAAAATTACTGTAAAAGTAAGAAAGTACAACAATTTCTGCCTTTAAAGGAGATTGGATATTAACTGATTTTGCTCAGTGCCGCACAAAGGTATCATCTTTGCCTCCAGAGAATTTATGTGGGATCAGTCTTCCAAACGAGCTCTGGACAAGCATTAACTATGACAGGAGTCCAGGGCACTTAGTTTTGATCAAGACTGAGCTCATGTTACAAATCTCATTGAAATATGGATAAGCATGTCCTGTAACTAAAAGAAAGTCCATCTTTATTGATGTATCACACCATGAAAGCTTTCACAGAGGAAATCGGATGCTGGAGTTCTAAATTTAAGGAGCTGTATAGGGGAAGCTTTGCAGACAAGAATGGGAGAAAGTGAAAAAAGGAAACTTTTTTTAAAAGGAAATGGCTACTTCTTTTATTTCCCATAAATGGGCTACCAGTCTTGTATTGGGTTTTTCAGCCATATTTATCTGAACCTGGAAAGAAGGGAAGAATGTGGTCGTTCTCCTGATCAGCAGTCACAAGAAGGTTTAACTGCTCTGCCTGCTAATGCAGCAACATCAATAAACAGTTCCTGTCTGAACTGCTGTGTCATTAGGAAAATGAGAAGAACAAAGTGCAAATTAGCAGAAGGGAGGTTGAGAGAAGGAGAGGGATTGGAAAACAAAATCTGCAGTCGATTAAAAGCTTCAGATTTAAAGAAATCAATTGGCAGAACATTGCTTGGCCATAAAGATAGCACAGCCTGTCCATCACTCACTGATTCTGTGGAAACAACACGAAATGTGGAATCTGAACAGTGGGAGGGACCACTGCAGAAGAGAAACAGCAGCCAGGCAACCAAACAGCTTATCCCAAATGCCAGGGGGGCTCACTGAATAATTCACAGCAAAATAAACAGTTTGATCGTGCACGGGCACTGTATGTTATTGAGGTTGATTAGTTTTTACTCCATGATGGGTGGCTTGTCTCCATAAGTGGTATCACTAATTTATTTGTTTTCTGCTCCCTCAGTGCCGTGCCACAAAGTGGTAGGTCAGTGGCACATGCCTGGCACGTGTTGTAACAACAGTGTTAGCTGATGATTAGGGTGCCATACAGTTCAAGAGAGGACACGTTATTGATACTACTGGGGCACAGTTTCAAACAGAGATGTCTTACTTCAAAGCCTTGTAACACAACAGCACCTGATGGACATGAACTAAAAACATTTGATTATTTTTAGGTTTTTTGGGTTTTTTTCACCCTCTGTTGGATACCTAACAGAAGAAAGCTCACATGGCACCTGATTCAAAGCCTGCTGATGTGACTAGAAAGATGCCTAATATTTTCTATGGGATTTGGACTGGGATTTTTTATTTCTTGTCTGTATGCAAAATCATGGCGTTGTGCCTTCAAGGCTTCTATAATGAAAAAGGAGAGCAACTATCACTGCTCTGAGCAACTTTTAAACACTCTGAAAACTTTGGATATCTTCTGCTAAAGTTTTGATGGAGCAGTTTCAGCATGTATGTGTGCACATACACATGCGTTTCACTTGCTCTACCTCTGATTAACTTTTTTTTTAATGACCAAAAACTTTTGAATGTTCATTTATAGTTAATCACCTTGAGGACATGAATTGCTCAAGTCTTTATTAATCAGACTCAGAGCTTTTTCTGTAATGCTGGTAACAACAAAAGTGCTACAGCCCTTTGGTTTGTCTGGGGTCAACACGCAATGGGTTTGGCAGGTCTTCATTCATTTATGAGTAGGAAGTCATATTTTAGCACTAAAATGGCCCTCACAACTGGAGCTTCCTAAATTTCCCAAAGGTGAAGTTCTGAATAAGCTATGAACCCAAAATGCCCCCATGGCCTGAGGCACGGACAGAGTGAGGACAAGATCCCCAGTCTAGGCAGTCTTCCAGCATGGCTAGTTGCAGTTTGCCTGCCTGCATCCCTCCTGGAGCAGTGCTTGACTCCAGCACCTGCAGCCGCATTTGCAGAAGAGCTAAATAACCCCAGACCATAGGAAGCCAAACCCTGCCGATAACAGGGCAGCGCAACTGATGTTAAGCCTGGTGCTAGAAATGGGCATTTTTGACCACACCACGCCCCCTTTTGGAGACCTGCCATCAGAAGGAGAGCTGGCCCAGGCACTGCTCTTCTGGGGAGTATGGGCTGGCAGAGTGTGAAGCAAGAGCCCAGGCTGCTGGCAGTCCCCTGAGTTGTCCCAATGCACAAAAGTTTTCAGGCCGTTGTAGAGTTTATATGAGGAGAATGAGGCCCTCCACCTGAATAAGGCAAGGGGAAGGACAGCCCAAGTGTCACATCCCGCAGTATAAAACCTAATTGACCCTTCCAGCCTAGTGACTAAGATTTTTCCCCCTTTGTATTATGTTTAAAGATCTAAGGAGCCAATCTTGATAGCCATGGCTGTGTTATCTGCATGGACATGGGCAAAAGGCAAATATTTCCCCCATGTATTCCTCATAAACTACCCCATCAATTTATTTCACCTCTGACCAGGAGGGACCTACTGTAGGGTTGAAAAGGAAGCTTACTATATAGGCTAATAAGGCATGAAAGAAAAAACACTTCTCTGTGTACCTCTCTGCTCAGGAAAAGGCTGAAACTTCCAAATCATTTTACATAGATTAGCTAGATGCTGTCAGAACCTTAATCTAAGCCATACTGACCCAGCCTGCAATAGGACCTGTAAAGATTCAAGATTAGTTCAATATTTTTACATTGCTTCCAAAAGAATAACAAATTAAAAAAGAAAACACGTAGCCCTTGTGCTTTCCCAGGTTGATGTTTTGTACAACCTTTTGAACAAGCACTGTATATTTATTTAAAGTGACATTGAATCCTTAGCGTCATCACCTTCAATATCCAATTATTTTGCTATTAATCACCATCCCTACACCATTACTCTGAGAGTGTTTAACTTAATACAGAACACACCCCCTCCCCTCAAATTCTCTTTCCAAGCAGTCAGCTTTGGATTGCCTTTCCTTGAAGATTTGTTTTCACTGTGTGAATTGGTTGCGAAGCAAATTTCAGCTAGTTTATAACAGACTGTTTTCCCCAACAGTATCAGCAACTTTATGAGGCATCTCTGTAAGCTTTCTGAGCTACATGTCAACATATGTTTCCTACAGGGAGTGTCCTTGCCTGGGAGACTAGTGAATACCCTAGATAAGACACTAAGGGGACTAAGGTACCATGTCCTCCCTCCACTCATTCCCTATCATGCTGTAATAGCCAGACTTTTTCCCAAGTGAGTCGCTATATGGCAGGATTGTAAATTTATGAGCTGTTTTCAGTTTTTAAGAAAATAACATTTGCAGTTGTAGAAATCTGATGTCTGTGTTATCAGAAAGGTTTTAACCAACTCATAATCTGAGCTGAAGCCACCTGATCTGCATTTGACTTTCCTGGAGCCTGCAGAGTAGCCGAACACTTCAGTAGCTTTCAAACCACTGCACGAGGAGTGTTGTTGCTATCCTAATGCTCTGGGCATGCAGGTGAAATTTAAACCATTGATAGGCTTTTCTCCATTGATAGGATTGTTGTCTTATCCATTCAACAACAATCCATTGATAGGATTGTTGTCTTATCAATACTTGTTTTCACTTTTCTGACCTGATCTGCGTAATTCATCCATTTTAACGTTAAAGATGTATTAAGCCACAGAAGGAAAAAAACAATGTAATGCCTTCCTTCCTTTCCCTCAGAGAACTATTCTCTTTCATAATCAAGGCATCTTTAGGACCATAGGTAAATACCAGGGTAGCTATATCATTTCTGAATATGCTTATTTGTACACCCACCCACCCACCCACAACTAATCAACTCTGTCTGTCCCAGTCTATTTATTCTCTAATGCTAGTTTAGTCATGCCCACTGCATGTTAACTATCAAATCAGGGAAGGCACTGTGTGAGTGGACTGTCTTGGATAAATAGCAGTTCCTAAACAGTGTCTCTGACTTATAATGATGCAAAATGAAGTTTATATAGAATGAATCAGATCCTTCCTGTGACGCTATCCAAGAATGTTGTCATTTCACTCTTGTCCTGCCTAGCAAAGCAGTGTTTCTTCCTCAAAACAAATATCCAGAATAGCTCAAGTCATTACCCTCTTTCTTTCTCTCTTATTTTCTTTCATTCACAAAAATAATACACTGTTTTCTCTTAGGATGTAGGAAACTATACATTCTGGTATAAGTCACAGGGAAGAGTCTGAGCTGCAAAGCTGCATGTTGGGGGAAATAAGAAGTATTTATAGATATTCACTAACTCAGATTCCTTATAAGAATACAATAAAAAAAAAAAGATGTGGACATAAAAATATTCTAACAGAGTTTACAGATTTGTTTTCCATTCCCTCTCCCTTTGCTCAACTTAGACTGAATTGTTTCATGGATGGCAATATTGATTTATTTTACTTACCTGCTTCCCCATGGCCAGAAATAAAATATTCCAAGAACACAATCAGCATGATGCCTTTATGCTGCATGGCTGTCAGTAAAATATCTGTCCTCAGTGAAGCAAAAAATAGCTGCAGAAATCTACAGGTTTGGTGCTTGCATGGCTTTTCTATGTTTTCTTTCTTTCTTTCTCTCTGCTCACCTTCCTCTTAGTGTAGGGGCTGGGGCTGCTGTCTCATTCTTCTCGTTTTCGTTTGGGTCCAGAGGGCTTTTTTTTTTTTTTTTTTTTTTCAGGACTCAGATGCCTTCTGGGTGTCACCCGTACATTGCTTCCAATAAATAAATAAATAACACGGATTTTCTGTGTCTTCACCCCTCCTCATGCAGCAGGCGAGGGATGTTCACATCCTTGATGTAGCCCCTTAAATGCACCATCGAGGGCGGATGCGAAGCGGGGAGCTCTGCCCGGTCCGGTCCTTTGCGGTTGTTCGGATGCTATATCGAAACTTTCGTTTCTGCTCCTTGCTTTCTGTGGGGCTGCGTTTTTGGCTTGGCCGCGGCTGCCCCCGCCACCTTTCCTTGCCGCGGGGTAGCGGCGGGGTGCGCGTACGGCGTACCCCGCTTTGTTAGCTCTCTGCCCCGGCCCCTTCTCCCCCCCGCTCCCTGCAGCAGAGGGGCAGCAGAAGAGCCGAGCAGGCTGCTGTCGCTGAGAGATGATGAGAAGCAAGTGATTTCTTGGCTCCTCTCTCGTTTTATTTTGTTTTGGCTTATTTTATTTCACTTCCCTCCTCCCTCTGCTGTCACGGAAGCCACTTCTTCACACAGCGTGCGCCAGGGGGATAAGAGTAAAAAACAAACCAAACGCCAGCTCGCCGGTGCCGGAGCCGGTGCCGGAGCCGGTGCCGGTGCCGAGAATCGCCTGCCCTGCCCTGCCCTGCCCGCGGCGGGCGGCGGCTCCCCGCCGGGAGCTGGGGCCGGGGCTCGCGGGAGGGCGTCGCGCTGCGGGCAGGGGCGGGCACGGGGCTCCGCTCCCGCGGAGCGGGGGTGGCGGCGCAGCGCCCGGCTCGCCGCCGAGAGGGGAAAAGGGTGCTGGAGGGCAGCTCCTTCCCCTCTGCTGCTACAGCGAGGTTTAGGGCTTGGGTTGCCTTCCCTGCCGAGGGCTGTTCAGTTATCTCCCAAGTTTTCCCTCTGCCTCCCTTTCAGCCTCTAGCACATCTCGCAGTCCGAACTGGGCAGTTCACCTCTCTGGTCCAGTCTGGCAGCAAAGGGGATTATTATAACATGTGATCGTCTTCCTGTTCTTTATATGTGCTTTTTTTTTTTTAAGGGGGGAGGAGGGTGGCGAGGGGGGTGGCTCGGTTCCGCACCTCCTCGTCGGCTGGCCCGGTTGCTGCTGCTCTCAGATGCAGGCGTTGTTTTCCAGCCGCATCTTCTCCTCCAGGAACCGGTGTGTGTGTGTGTGTGTGTGTGTGTGTGTGGAGGGCGGGAGCAGGCGTGCTCACCCCAGCTGGTCCCTGCTGGCCCCGCAGCACCCTCTGCCAGGCGGCCGGCACATGACACCGGCCCTACAGCGGGGCGCTGCCCGCCACCCCGGGGCAAAGCCCCCTGCCCGGCACGGGCAAGGGTGTAGCAGGGCTTGGGGAGAGGAGGGAGGCTTTTGCGAGAGTTTATATACATTACAAGGTGCTCAACCAGCCACACCCGAGGGGTTTGTTTCCATAATCAAACAGACATGAGCTGGGACATGCCAGGCAGCACGGGGACTTCTGATTTCCCAGGGAAGCTGGGGGTATGCCCTGAAACACCTTCCTGCCCCAAAGACATACCCAACAGTGGGCATGACCCTGAAGTCAGACTTGCCCAGGGGTAACTCCAGCCCAGAGCTCCTGGAGAGGCAGAAGGACTGCAGCGTGTAAACATCACAGTGTGGAAAGTGCTTAGCCTCAGAAATAATTTAACTCGGGGAGTGAGTTCCCTCCCTGGCTCCGTTCTCTCTTTCTTCAGCTTTTAAGGCAGTGTAATGCCATTAACTTCTGATTGATGTCACAGAGGGAAGCATGTCCAATGGCAGTCCCAATGCAGAAGAGGTTATTCTTGTGCCCGCATGTGCACAGGATCAGACCTTAGGGGGACAGGGAGAATGTGGATCATACAAAGAAACACAAGGAAAGATTTATTTCTCCTTGGGGTAGGAATGTTTATGTAAGGCAGGGTTATTTAGCTATGCTTTGGGATAGAATTTTCTCACTTTACCCTTATCTTCCTTTTTTGTATATTTTTAATAGGAAAACTTTTACAAACACGACACAAACTTTTAAAACATGAAGGAGAGCTTTTCCTCTCTTTTTGTCTTTGCCTTTTGTTCAAAAACAGCTAAAACGCTGTATAACTGTGAAACAAAATTCTCCTGCCATAAATGACATTAGTATCCTTCAGAGGCTTTGAGTCTGCTGTGTGCTCAGCTCTCCTGGGATATTCCGAGTCTTTCAACTCAAGCATCTCCAGTGGGAGCTGGGGATGTGCAGCATGTCCTAGAGCTAAAGCCAACATGACATTAATGAGATGCTGTCATTTAATAACTGTGCTTTGTTGTCATTGCTTGCTGATTGATGCCTTTGTGGGAAAATGTGGTATTTTTTTATTCCCAGGTTTTAGGCTCACTCCTAACCGAAATGTTTCTCCCAGTTGATTTCACCAGGCTTAAACGGTGGCACTTGAGAAAATTCCATGACAGTGAGTTTCAGTTCCATGGATGTAATAAAGATCGAGAGTCTGCTGTATAATTTCAACAGCAGCTCGAAACAGAGAGCAAAGTTCATGTTGCATTTTCAGTGGAAAGTCAAAGTTAAGCTTGTTCATTTAGTTGTGATGCCTGGATGGCAGTATCGTAAGACTTTGCAATTGTTGTTGACCATGGAATACAGAAGTGGCGTAGAACTGAAAGCCTTAATTCCTCCTCACTATTATTGCCTGTCTTGAGAAAACTACCACCACCGCTGATGAGGCTGCTGTGTTTCTGGTTTAATTCTACTAAAACCCAGGCACTCCTGTGAGCTAAGAGGAGCTAACAACTAAGGGTAGACATTTTGTTGTTATCATTGACAGCCGCTGTTTTCTAGATGACAAACTGATCAGATCTGAGGGACAGCCTGTACCTGGAGGTGTCAAACAGAGAACGCCCTTCTTCCTGGAAGAGTGTATGTGGATAGTGACGTGACTAGTGATGAATAACTTTCGTCAGTTCCTCAGCTATTGAAATGCAAAGGCACAGTCCTTGTGGTCTCAGGCAAGGTTCACGCTCAAGACCGCGACTCTCACTAGGCCATTGGGGGAATCAACTGATTCGGAAAGTGACCGAGTTTGCTCCAGAGGGTTAGCACAGCACCAGCTGACGAAGCACCTAGAAAGTAAACAGCAAAACTGTGAATCATTCATTTTGGGGGAGGAAGGAAGAACCAATGGCATGGCTCAGAGGAGGTAGGTGTGTCATCTGCGCCACCTGCCCTCAGTGCTTTGCCGGCCTGTTTGCAAAAGCCAGAGAACAGGCTGTCTGCTTTGAGATCACTGTGGAGTGGTGGTACGTCTCGACCGCTTAGAGGGAGCTGGCCTGCACACTTTGCTCCCCAGTCCTTGTGCCTCTCCAGTTTGCCTTTCCTTTCCTCCCGATAATTCCACAGCAGCTATGGCCAGCCTGAAGGAAATCTGTCGTGGCCTTCCTCTACATCCTCTGCCCGAAAACAGAGGTCGGAGGAAAGGAGTACCCCACGCACCTGTGAGAACCCCTAATCTCACTGCTCAGGAGAAAAAGGTAACATGGCCTTTCATAGGGCCTCACTTCTCTTCCTTTCAGATAAACGCAGCTCAGAGCAGCAGACCTGATTGCCTCAAATGCTTTTCTGGATGTGGGCTTAACTTTGTAGCAAATGCATTTTCTTTTTTTTTTTTTTTAATTTCAGTGGTTAATGGGACAAAGTACTGGGAACTCTTCTGCTTTCTTGATTTCTTTCTTTCTCCACAGATATAAGCAGGTTGATGTGAGGGATATTTGCTGCGCAACAGATTCCATGCCTTTAAATGGCTGAACAAGAGGCTTTAGACTCCAGCGCTGTCAGTCTAGCATCATTCCTTGGAGATGAAATTATGAATGGTGTCAGAAAAACACTGCCTATTTATGGGAGTGAAAGCCTAGCCCCTCAAGTACAGTAAACACAAAATGTGGAGAATCAACATCTCGGTACAAACCACGCACACATACATATATTTGCATAAAAGATGCCAAGATAATTTATGTTAAACCTTAGTTTGAAGTTTTCTGGAATTTAGACAAGTTTGTAAGAAGTTGGGTTAATTATTTGTCTTCAGTTGCATAACTCTTTTCCTGTATCTTTTTGTTTGAATTGTCTATGGGTGCACTAAAGTAATCATTGCATTACTTCATGTTAGAGATTGAAAAATATTAGCAGCAGAAAATAACAGTTGATGGGTGGAGATCCTTAGGAATTTTATGTGGGAGAGGATAAGGTGGGTTCCTTAGCTTGAAAGCCTGTGCTTCATCACATATAACATCAGTTAAAATGTGACGTTCTGGTCAGTACACAGGAGTACCTTCCCTACTAAGAAGTTGCTCACAACTTCCTTGCTTTTCGTGGGAGTTCCCCATTGGCATGAGCAGCCAAATTCTTTCAAAGTGCACTTCCACAAGCAAAGAAGAGCTCAGGCAGAGGGTAAAAAGGAGAACAGCTGTGAGATATCTGAAGAGGATTTACTGCAGCATCAGGCAGCATTCATGGCTGCTGTTGTCTGTGCCTGGGACAGCGCGGACACGTGGGAGTGTGGCTACAAAGTGCGCAGAGGGGACCATGCTGATGACTATGAAGATGAAGGAGCAGGAGTGAGCTTCACTGCATGGCAGAACATTGCCAAACATCTCAGTTTAATTCCGTCTGCCTGGGCCTTTCCTAAACTCACCCTTCTCCCAAGAGAAATCTGCTAGGCACATAGGAGTCCATGTTACAGGGGAGGAAGAGATAATATCACTTACAAGGATGCCAGACCCTACTCTCTACCTGGGCAGAGAATGCAATGACAAAGCCCTCACTCCCTATATAGAAACAGGAATAGTAATTGCTGCAAGGAGAAAGCTTCTGCTGGACTGCTGTTCTGGTCCCAGTCCCAGGCTACTGTCTAACATCCTACCCTCATCTCCTTTTCTTATCTACCACATGTGATAAAAGGTCATGCTTTTTTTTATTAGCCTGTTAAAGGTTTAAAAGCTTCCTTGCTGATTTATTTTACTCTTAATCTTCCACCTTAAACTCCTAACAGGTTTAGAGGCTCAGCTGGTATTTATTTTGTATCTGAAAGGCCAAATCTCTTTTTTTTTTTAAGAGGTGTTCCATGCTTAGAAAAGGTTGTCTGTCTGCAAGGTGGTGTTTAAGCCTTGAGACAAGCTTCCAGATATTGTTGGCAGTGAATAGTGCTGAGTATATTGAAAGCAGTGTCATACGGAAAGACAAGCCTTGCATTTTCTAACTAAAGCGCTCATGGGAAGCCAAGGCAGAAGTTAATAGTGCTTCGCTAAGTTCCTTTCGGTATGCTTCTGTCCCTGTAGTCATCTGCCTTCATTCTGATTTTACCCTTTTTTACAGTACTGCCACGGTTTTATTTTTTGGGGCCTCCTTTTCTGGTTATAATGGAAAACCTGCATGTGAGATTTATCAAGATCTGTGTGTTTTGGGGCCTGCTGAAGAGATATATAATTCTTCCTATCATATCAACTTTAATCCCTTTGGATAAATCAAACCATTTCTCAGAACTGATTTTGTTTATATGTTTCCTGAGTTCTCTTCCTTCTGCATTCTTTGCCTGGGGCCTGAAACAGCCGCATCCTCTCTCTTTCCCTTCCCAGGTCAGGAAACCCTAGCTTTTTGTTTCTCGGCATCTGTATCTCAATATAAATATGTTGCAAATAACTTACCCCTAAAACCTCATGCTTGAGGTGTCCTTTGCAAGGCAAGGACATTGCGTACTCATTGACCTTCCAGTAAAGCTGATGCAACTTGGGAGGAATATACACTTGTCAGTGTTGCTTAGAATCAGAAAAAAAAATGGCATTTTCTTATCCATATATCAGTTTCCTTTTGTGTCTTTGAGTCCAATCATGTTACAGCCCTTTTCCTACCCCAACATAATCATCTCTTACCTGACTGCAATCTCTTAATTTGTGTTCCTGTGTCTGAGCCCTGACTGCACTAATAGGCCTTTAACAGCCCTGACCAGCCTCACCTAGGACCTCCACCCACACCATGGGCCCAGGGGCTCCATTTAAGCTCAGTCCTGAGCTTTTACTCCTCTCTGAGGTATGTGGTAGGAGTACTGGTTTCCAGCTCAGTCATAGCTATGCCTGTTTCTGGCTATGGACCTAATTGATCTGGACCCTAGCCTGCAGACTTTCTTCCTGGCTTGACCTCAGACCTGCCTTGTCGCTATGGATGGGCCTTCTGATCTCTGCACTGTGTCTGACTCTGGCTACTGTCACCAGACCTGATTCTGACTTGTGTTCTTGGTTGGACCTTGGACCTGCCTCATCACCACAAACTTGCTTGATGATCTGAACTCTTGGTTGAACCTGGCTGCCACCCTGTCCTGCCATGCTCTCTTCGCTTGGGTGCTGTGAGACGGGGCCCTGGCTGATCATGCCTCTGCCCTGCTGGCTGTGTTTTGCCTTGGCCCCTCATTGCTTAGGGAGCAGCTAGTCCTTGCTGTGCCCGGACATCCTTGTATGAAGAGTTAAAAATCAGAGCTGGAAGTGTTGCAAAGGTGCATAGCACCTGAAGATCCTGTTCTCCTTACTGGAGAAGAAGCAGGATGCTTGAACTTGATGGTTGTTCTATGCAGCTGGAAATTGAGTCACTTTTGAAAGTTTGTATATGGATTGGAAAGGTCAGCTGTTAGCTCCTGTCTTAGAAAGTTTTAGTGATAAAGAACTGAACTTTCCCAGCCAATGGCCATTTATAGCAATAGCTGGTCAGAAATGACTATGCTTACTTCTAGCTGAGCTGGTCTGAACTGAGATCCATCCAGGGAAAATAATACATGAAACAACAATCTCTTACAGCTGCTGGTTAGAGAATAGTTCCACCAATGATTCTGAGCCTGGATACGATCAAATGTGAGACGGGTGGGAGGCAAGCAATATCTTCACTGGGTAAGGACAGGAGAACTGTCACTTGCTGTATATGCTTTACTTCCCCTTTGTAAAGGGGTAGACTGCAGATTTTAGTATTCGTGAAGATCCTGAGATCCTTAAATTGGGAGTCCTTATAATGTTTGGAAGGAAAATGAATGCCATTCATCCTGAAGAGGGACCAGCTCTTCAATAAGGACCAATTAGCAAGAGGCTGATTTGATTTCTCAAGAGAGTCCCATGACAAAGATACAGTTGATTGACTGAAGCAGGATTTCATGGACTCTTTTGACTACCTGCTGTTGGTGTTGATGAGTTCTGACTTTTGATTAAATGGCAGCAGGATCATGTTTTGCTGTGTGAGTTCCAGTAAGTATAAAGATAGTCTGCTAGTGAGAGCTTGAACACAAGAACCAAACATTAGATCCACCTGGCAGATCTGAGAGGAAGACTTTGCATCAAATACTTGCATTGTGCTGAGCTGAATCAGAGACTCTCCACAAATTCATGGTGGGATTTGCAAAACAACCAAACAGGTTCAGGAGTATAATCACCATTGAGATATATAGATATATATATCTAGATATATAGATATATTTTTTTTCCAAATTCCAGCAAACTCTGAACCTGATTTGCAGAGGTGCTAAGCACATGCAGCTCAAGCTGCTGGGAGGGGAAACTAAGAACAGGAATAACACCTGAGTATCAAACCCACAATGTCTAAAATTTGGAGTGGAATGTCTCCATTATGGGTAAAATTAATTCTATGTAAAGGTCAGATTAATAATTTATATGATCCTTTAATGAAATGTAAGGAAGAGGTGGCCTTGTACTGCCTTTCCACAAAAGCATGATGATCAGCCTATTTGAATTTGGTCCTTGAGTGCTTTTCTAAGGTTATTCAGTTTATAACTCAATAATGAATATGCAAAATTCATTCAGACACATGTGGCAATTGCCTTTTCATAAACCAGTCAGGCTCTAACTAATTTCAAGTGCCATAGCTCTCCTATTAAGAGGCTCTTTCAGAATCTTATATTTAAATTCTTCTAATTTGAAGACTGTTTCTTCATGGCTAATTAATAGCTGTTTATTCCTCTTTCAGCATTTCCCTGAAGCTCCTTCCTGCTTTGACATTTATCCTGCAGAGAGACAGCAATCAAATGTCACCTTTGTTCTTTTAGGCTAAACAAGCCACAGTCTTGGTCTCTTTTTATAAGATCAGCTCCCTATTGTCTACACAACCCAGGAGCCCTTCCTGCCCTTCACGTAGCATCAGAATTCATGTTTCTTTAATGCTTGCATCATCAAAATTCAGGCTTCGGTTAACACGGAAGGCTAATAGGACATAGGCTCTGTTTAAGTGAAATTTGTCTGAAAATGCAAACAGATTTTGCTTGCTCTTATTTTTAGGGCAAATTAAAAAAAAATCATTATAATACAAATAAAACATTGATCGAAGCCCGGGTGATCCTTGCCAGACTGGAAATAAAATGTTTTCATCCTGATCATTCTCTGTAGTTCTCATAGGCAGCCAAAATTCCAAATGTGGCAACATTTTTTCATTTCAACAGATGACACTCTTTTGTTCCTTTTGTAGAACTTGATTTTGTTGTTACAAGGGATGTAGCGGGTTTCATTGTCACTTTAGAAATTTTTCAGAGCTAGGATCCCCATGATGGCTGTTTGCCTCCGAGATACTGACTTTGAAAAACCTCTTGCATTTTGCCACAGGGTAAACGTAGCTGGGGGCTTTGTTAGCTTGTAACGTGCTCTTGGAAAAACGGCTGCTTATCTAGTTGAAGAACAATAAAGTGATATTTGAAGGTGGAATTTGCAATTGCTAGTCTGGTAAATATGTTTCTTTCCCCCCTTGTTATTCTCAATGTGAAATGGCAAATCTCACTGCAGGGTTTTACAGGTCTGATTCTCATCTGGTGTAAATCAGCATAGATTTGTTGATCCAGAAGTATCTGACCTCTGTGTGCGTTCAGTAGCAAATATGCCAACGAGAACACTCTCTAAGGGGTATTTTTAGATTTAGAAATACTTACTAGATACTATTTAGAAATACTGTTCCTTCAGTCTGCTCTGAGATATGTGGGACCAGCGGTCCTGGATGAGGAAGCAGCTGGAGAACTCTAGCCATGAGGTCCAAACCACACTGTTGAATCAAGAAGAGGTTTATCACTGAGCCAAAATGAGGGCTTTGTAGAGCTTGTTGGGACTTTTTGCCAGGGTATTTTTTTTTCTCCCGGAACGAGAGCGAAGGTACCTAGACTGGAGAGTTCTAGATGCCTTTGTTCTAATCCCTTTTTCTTGTATTACAACCCACCCCTTGACTTCCTCCAGAAAATACTTGCTTTCATGATTCTTTGAACTGTCAACAGCAGGTGCTTCCAGCATGGGGTATGCTCAGCCCTCCCCAAAACTGGATTTTCCTGCTTCGGCTCATATCAGATCTGGAAGCAAAATTCATTTCCTTCTGCCCTCCCCCAGTCCTTACAAATCAGCTTAATGAAGCCGTGAAATTTTGCAGAGTTTGTGAATCTCTTTAACTAAGAGTTGTTTGGATAGTGCTGCTGTTTACGAGGTCTTTTAGTGTCTTTGCATGCAATTGGCTTTTTAAAGATTACAAATTTTTTATTCTCATTCTGATTTTAAACAAGTGGAACGTGAAATATGCAGATATGACTGTTACTAAAGATAGTGATTTATTTATGGTTTCTTTCATATAAAAGAAGAACAATGTGCTTTGCAAACTATGGGTAATGTCTTTGAAAGCAACAGAGAATAGAAGCCTCTTAGTATCATATGCAGATTTTAATTTAGTGCCTGCTAATCACTTTACCTAATTTGGAAGTGATACATGTAGCATCAATAAAATAGTGTGAGCCACCACCTTCTGCAATATGTTAGGATGGTAAATGTAGTGAATCTTTATCTAATAAAACTTAGTCCAAAAACATCTTCATCTGGGACCAAAGTCACATAATTCAGGGCCGAGATCCTTTACTTGAATGGAAAGTTCAGTAGGATCTTCAGTGTCTCTAGGAGTTCAGGTTCTCAGATTAATGATTTCTGAACAGTATTTTTCTTGGTAGTTCAGTGCCCCCTAGCACTATGAGGGGGAATTTGTCCATTTCTGACCTACAGGATTGGGTGCTACCCAGCAAACCTCCAAAATCTCTCACTACAGAGTTGGGGGGGGTGGGGGAGGGATAGGCCCCCCCTGTATTCAGCAATTTAGTCTACAAGAAAAGAGGCAGATGGAGAAATTTCAATTGTAAAGCAGGAATGGTAGCTCCCCTGGTATGAGCTTGGCCTTTAAAAATCATCATAGTGTTATCCTGGGCAGGTTTGCCAGCTGAGTCTGCTTAAAGTTCGGGGCTGTACACATACCTCCATTTCTCTCTTACCTTGTTTTGTGTATGTGTGTGTGTGTGTTTGTGGGTCTTTTGCTTTTTTGGCAGCTGGCTTTGCGGAATGCCTTGCGTTATTTCCCACCTGAAATACAGAAGATATTGGCGCTGGAATTTGCTGAAGAACTCAGGCTGTATGGACATATATATATGTACAGGTTCTTTCCAGATATTGAGATGAGGTAAGGACTAGAGCATTCAGAACTTGTTGCATTTCATTGACATTTGCTTACAGCTTTCACCTTTGGAAGTAACCTTTGAGTAGAAATACCACTCCATCCTATTTTACCTCTTGCAGAAGTCATGTCATGACATTAACGAAATGTGTCAGCTGAATAAATCAGATGTCCTGTGTGTCATTAGAGAACAGTGGTTTCACTTCCAAGGAGTGTTACTCAGTCTTTTGGGATGCTCTTCTGTAAAGCTGCCTAACAGAGATCCTTCATCCTCCAGTGTTTGTCCTGCTCTCTGTCCTCACCAGAGTCTCATGGAGTTAGTAGGGAGACACTCTGCATCTTTCTGGATGGTCCCTGGCAGGGCCAGGACAGTCTTGCTGCATGCTGGAAAGCTCAGCATCACTCAGCATGGTATTACCTGCACAGTGTGCGTGCACACAATCAAGATGTATTGCTCTCAGTGGTCCAGCAAGTCACCCGGAAGGGGCTGTGCAGCATCCTGTGTTGTAAAACCAGCTTTGCCCTACACAGAGACGATTATCGTGTTTCATAAGCCTCTTTAGGACTGTCCCAGATGCACTGAAATGCATAGACATGTGAGTCTTAAAGTTTCTAGGGACCAGTCTTTATTTGACCTCTAATTGCAACCTGGACAGAAAGTCTGCAATAGTCCTGGTATCCTGTAAGTCAAATTTGAATGAACCAAGAGGAAAGACCAGATGACTGGATGGCTTTGGATAGAGAAGGAGAGTACAGATGATACAATCACACCTTAAACATCCTAGCTGAGATTTTAGACAGGCCTTTACCCACCTGACATTCTCAGAGATCAAAGGCTAGACCTGAAAGTAAAGGGCACTGGCTGGACCTGCGGTGGGTGGTTGGTTGCTCCTCAGTCACACAGAGAAGGCTCCCTGGGCATAAAAGGGAGGCTGCGTGTTCTTTGGTCCTTGGAGCCTGTATCTGACCCTGGTTTGTAATATGCTGGGCCTGTTGCCTGATGGTTTTGGAGCATTGCTTCATTGTAGGGCTAATGGGGCTAATGTTTGTGAAGCAGAATAGTTTTGGTGAGGGCCACCATGGCCTAGCTGCTTTTTTTTTTTTTTAAACTGATTGATTCCTTTTTGCATCCTGTAGAGGTCTGGTTAATATCTATAAGAAATTTGAATAAAACTAGCAACTGAAGAGCACTCTAATTTGCACAAACAACTATATTTCTGCGCTATCCGTACTAGTGTGGGGTCAGCTCTTGCAGAATTCAGCTATGGGGAGGACAACTGGAAGACTGAAAAATATTGCAGTGCTGGACTTCAGAGGAGCCAAGTCCTGAAGTACAGATGAGGGCACCTTCCACTGGCAGGACTGGATGAGACAATCCACCAGCTGATTTCCATTGCTAACTCTTTAACAACTTCAAATTTTTTTTTCATAGTTTGTATCTATTTCTTTGCCCACCCTTCCTAATAGTTTCTTAGAGCCTTAGAGATTAAGTAAATGCCTTTTGTTCTTTGTAGTCTGGTAGTATTCAATTTTGTTTTGTATTTCCAAGGGAGTGCAGTCCAGCTTGTTTCTGTTTCATTTAACACCCTTGTTTCTGTATCAGCACTCTGTTAGCTAGTACCTGAACTTGGTGTTGCTTATGTTCTGAGAACTCTCATATGGAAATAACTCCTTTTGATGAACTGGTATCATATTCTACAGAAATCCTGTTATTTTATCACGTCAAATTTAGAAGAGCAGAGAACTCTGGCACCAGAAACATATTTTGAACAACTCAGATGCTCTTCCTCCTGGTTTGGCAGTGACTACAAGGCATTTATTTTAGTATCCTGATGTAAATAGCTAGAATAAAGCATATAGCACCATGGGAGGAGCTCATTTGCTAAATGTATACAATATACATTTCGGATCTTGGCTCAGGAGCTGGTCAGCAGATGTTTGACTCTTTTGTAGTTGGCGCTCTTCAGCCTAACCTTTTCAGTGTAACTGTTTTCCCCAAAGCAAATGTCCAGCCACCAAACAGCTATGGGCCAATAAAAGAAAGATGATTTAGAAAACATGTCAAAAGATCCTATCTACCTTCAGGAATTTCTAGTGTCTGTAATAATGTTGCTGCTTATGGGAGAGGGAAGGAGCAAAAGAGTGAAACTTTTGATTAATGGCTATACTTATTTTTGATATTGGACCCTGAAGGCCTCCAGACAATTGTACTGAGGCCCGTACAAACACATAGCAAAGAGATTGTCTCTGCCCTGCAACAGTGTAAGCGTAAGACTGCAAGTTTTGAAACAATTTGATACAAGAAGTAGATGGTGGAGGAGAAGAGAGCAGTGAGGTGATTGCAGCAGCTGCCCTTAAAGTACATCAGTGCTAGGAAATCTGACTCAGAAAAATATCTTTGTGAGAATTCCACGCATCTCACCTCTCAAATTTCTGCATGAAATGCATTTAATTTATGACTGACACCTTGGCGTTGCAGGATGTAGCTGCTTGGCCTGGCAACTGGCATACAAAAAGCAGTTCAAGCATGTTCCAAATAATCCAGGAACATGCTTGAACATGCAGAGAGAAGAAGCAGAGAGGACTCATGGGCACTGTATTTATAACCACTTGTGATAAACTGACTCAGCAAATGATAGGCTGAATCCAATTTTTTTTTTTTTAGTTTTCTTTGTTTAGTTCTGATAGAAGTTGAAACCTGATTTGCCTGTACACGTCACTTCAGATTTGCACTTTCTCCTTTTAGTTTTCTCCCTTCCCTTCTGAATAAAAAAACCTGTAGCTCAAGGCGATTTGTTGACGTTCAGTGATATTTCTGTGGGGTATTTTGTTGTTGTTGTTGTTGTTCTCTTTATCTATGAGTAGAAGCGTCTCTCTAAAGTTTGGTGGATACTGTTTCAGAGCATACCCCATAGAAGAATATCCTTGCAAGACCAAATCAGCTGCTGCTATTATGCTGATGATCATGAATAATCTGGATCCCTCAGTGGCTCAGGTAAGGCACAGTGAAAATAAGGAAGCTGGAAAGTATTCACATGACAGAAGCAAGTCTGCAAGTTACTTCCGGCATATGCTCATATAACAACTGAAAAATATAGGCATATGGGTGAAATTAATCCCTGTGCAGATGATCCTCTCTCCAAGCCTTGAATAGGATATTAGTTGTTCATTAGCCTTTTGCTGGTTCTGTGCCCTGAGATACGTGCCAGTCCTCCTACGTGTAAAGCTGGCTGCTCTGTGTTAGCTAAGCAGGCTGATTTCAGTAGTGCCAAAGCCGTCTCTTTTCAGTGTGATATGCCAAAATGATCATTTCCATGAGGCTAGACCTGCAAGGGGCGAACGAGTGATTATATATCTCTCTTGCGCTCTTCTTGTGGTTATGCTGTGATGCCTGGGTCTTGGGGTCTTTTGTATTAAGTTCTTAAATTTGCTACTGTGTGTAGTTTTTAATTGTGCACTGTGGGCTCTGGTCCTAAGTCTGACCTGTGAAGCCTCCTGTAACACTGATGAGATGTCTCCAGCTCCCGTTATACACAGGAGCTTAGTCACTGTCTGTGAGACAGGTAGAGTTCAGCTCTTAGTACGAAACTTATTGAAAAACATATATTGAAACAACATATATTGAAAAATTGATGTTGCTACTTTCTGCAGCTTTGAAAAGTCATCTCTTAAGGACAGATTTACTAGAAGGTTACAGGACCAAAGTCCCTCCTTACAAGCACTACCCAGTGTAATGCATTTATTGTACAAATGGCAGAGGAGAGGCCATAAAACCCTGCTGTGCTGGCCCTTGGCCCTTTCAGCAGCAAATGCCAGTGGCAATCTGACTGTGAGATCACTCAGATCCTATTTAACAGAATTTTCTGGGATGTCTATTTGTTACAGAAGCTGCAGTCCAGAAACAGCTTTGTAGCATCTGACATCACCAAAATACCATTATAACAATAACAAACACTATTTGAAGGGTTTTTTTGTTTTTTGGATTTTTTTGCTTAAACTATTACTTTTATGACGATATTTTCTGATTTCAGTAATCTAGACGAGGTTGATGCAATAAGCTGCAGTGAAGATTTGTAAATGAGATTTTTTTTTTTCAAATAGGCAGGCTATACTCTGAAAGATTTCCAGAAATTGCTTGCTTTAATATTATTAAATTGCTTTTCTCAGTTTCCCCAGGAGCTTGTTACTTATGGAGGAAACGGGCAGGTCTTCAGCAACTGGGCGCAGGTAGGACACAGTTACTTTTGTGACTGGTTTCATAAAACCCGTTTCACCCTCCCCCAAGCACATTCTGCTTAGGCAGAGTTTGTGATAATTCTTTGCAGTCATTGTCTCAAAATACTCCAAAACATCCTGTCTGGATAGATGAACGCTCAGTTATGAGCTGCATAGATGGGAAGAGCTTTATTTAGCAATAAGAGCACAGACAGCCCAGTAGAAACATTGCAGTATAAAAGTATCAAGCTGCATACGATGATATTAAGAGCAGTTCTTTTTTATTTTTTTTCTTTCTCTGAGGCTTTTACATGTGCCTCTGTAACAAGTTTTGCGCAAATAATTTTAGAGGCAAATTGAATTCTGGGAAACAAAATATATCTTTTGTTTGCTTGTTTCTGGTACTTCTACAACATATTGCACAGCAAGTAATGGAATAAAAAAATGGATTTGATTTAAGAAAGGGAAGAGAATTTGATTTAAGATTTTATCCTGAGTCGTCTTCCAATCAAATCACAGATTAGCTGTAAATGTTTAAGTGCTAACTGGTCAGATCTTAGTGCCCTTTACTTTCAGGTCTAGCCTTTGATCTCTGAGAATGTCAGGTGGGTAAAGGCCTGTCTAAAATCTCAGCTGGGATGTTTAAGGTGTGATTGTATCATCTGTACTCTCCTTCTCTATCCAAAAATAGCACTAAATACACTTACTTTAGTCCAAGTACTGCAAAATACATGTGGGAAACATTTCAAGGAGGTCTTTGGTCTTGGCAGCATGCTTAGACTGTTACTTTTGTGTAAGTGCTGTTTATTCTCTCAAGATCAGTCCAGGTCTGGATGCTCTACAGGTGTGTGGTGGCAGGAGGAACATTCAATGAATAGCCATCCTGGGCCTCTATAGACAGACAGGCACAAATGCAGTTGTTGCGAATGCTGAAAGCGCGTCACCCATGCAGCCTCTGGCATTATGCTCCAAGGCCACGGAGAGGGGACAGATGAACACGTGGCATTAAGTTTTGCAATGCAGGACGGATATGGCGCAGGTAGAAAGCTGCATCATCCTGAAGGACAGTGTCACTCCTGAAGGCGAGGAAGATCCTGAGTTCCGGTTCTGTAGGTTAAATAACCAAAAACTGATCTATGGTGCCAACTTCTATCTTGAGGGGTGATATATGGACCTTGTTGTTTTATCTGAATTTCGTCTCTTGGTTATTAAAAAAAATGCAAGCAAAACTAACTTGTAAATGAGATTCCCAGTTAGGGAAAAGTAATGGATTTCTGAGTGTAGCACAGAACTGTAACACCTGGGTTTTCTTCCCAGTTTGGCTGAGCTTTTCAGTTGTGGCGAAGAGAACTCACTTAAGCTTCAGTTACCTAATCTGTAAAGCGAGAGTTAAATGGAAGTCTTGCGTGGCTTTCGAGGCAAAACTATTCTAACTCTGTGAAAGAAAGGTACCATGGCAATGCACAACAATTCTTTATTCTGTATATTGATCAATTAATGCCAGTTAATGCCTCGCATGAAGGTTTTACAGCCGTTTTGATGTGAGCAGTGCCAGCAGCTCATATAGTAGCATTAATATGCTGACATTCCTTAGGCAGATGTTGCACTACAAAGTGAAATCGAAGCACTGCCAAGTTCAGAAATATCCTGTCTTTTCCCTTGTTCTCATTGAGGCTAGTTGGAGCTGTGACCTGCAGTTGCTTCACAGCAGAACAAACAATATCGTTTTGTTTCTGGTTACTTAGAGTAGCAATCACATGAATGATTCCGTTATGGTGGGATGTTTTGTTCTTTGTTTATGCTTTTCGTCAGTTTATGTCGTTGCAAAATTCCCAGTGAAAAGGTTGAGTTTTGTGTATATCTTCCAAACAGCCCTGTGCTTTTTTCTCAATAGTTTTCTAAAGAAAGAACAACATCCAGAGCTAAATTCCCCCTTACTAGCTTTGCTAGCCTCAAGACAACAAAACTGTATCTTGTATGGTTCTTTGGTACAGGAAAGGCAGACTAGATCTTCTTTTGGGACGCTCATTGATTCTCTTTCTTTAATTGTCCAAAAGGCGCTTCACTGTGCAAAAAACGCAGCAAGATCTAACTATCCTTCAACTTTTCATTTTATTACACATTTTTCTGAGCTTGCTAAATTCAATCTGTTACCTGTTCTGTGCTGGACAAGAATTTCACTATTCAACGTTTTTCATGAAACAAAACAACAACAAAAGAAAAAGAAAAGCAAGACAGTAACTCTTTCCTGCCTAAATCAGCTTGTTAAGCTCAGCTTGGAAATTGGTTGGGTCAGGAGGAACTGGCTTCAAATCTGTACCATTTTTGCTTGAGATCAAAGACATGACCACAGAGGTTAAGTGCCCATTGCAACTGATTTGCTGCTTGTTTGTGGATGGCGTTGCTGTCTTTCTTTGATCAGCAATTCCATCCTTGTCAAAACTTACTTTTTGTACCTCTGTAGAAACTTTAGTTTCAGCCTATTGTTGGATTTTGATATTCCATGGCAAAGCTCCTCCTAGGCCTATCTATCATGTACTAAAACTCCCACGAAATATAATGGGCTTTGTAATTGACAGTAATGCGTGTGAGTTAACTCTTCAGGCAGTTTAGAATGACAAATTCTACTTTTTGGCATAGGTCAAGAGTAACTATTGAATTATAGAGATGAAGGTGAGAGGCGTTTATGTATGTGTGTGTGTATATATATAAAATATACATATTTTATAAATATAACAAATATGCATAAATGCATATGTGTATACAATGTATATAATATGTATAAATGTGTTAATATATTATATATATATTACACACACACACACACATGCACACACACACACACGCACATATACATATATACACACACTCTCACTCCTGGGTGCGTCAAGGGCTGTCTTTTCTTTGTCCATAATGAAAGTTGACTTTGTTTTTGTTTTAAGATGAAATTTTTTCATTTTTAAGTGCACATTTTGAAACTGATCTGTCGAAAAAATGACAAGCACCAGAAGATGCTGAATTATCTATTTTGAGTTAGGATCAACGATATGCATGGGTATTTTAATCACCTTTTTTTTAATATGGACATTTTTGGAGTTTGGCTTTGGAAAGATTGCCAGAGAAGTGCCAGATCCAAATGGTTAACCTCAAGATAAAATTAGAACAGCTCTAAAAATGATGCATTAAAATGCTAGCAAAGCATTTCTGGGGTTTATACTGGAGAAAGTATTCTGGGGCTTATTCAGACCTTTGCTAGTTGGTGATTTATGTTTCCTGCTGAGTGATGTCTCTTAATGGACTTTATTAAAAGCAAGAATGGGATGAGAGCTCTGGCTGCTATTCCATACACAAATATACCTTGTTATCTCTATCGCTGCCTTTGTGCTCAAAGCTTGGGAGATTTGTGAAGAAATATCATTGCAAGATGGAAATGGATTCACTCATTCTCCTTGGTTTCCCTTTCAGTTCTGGTTGGTCATGCGCTATTTGTCAGAGATGACCGAAGAGCAAACATTAGTAATGTACAGTGGACATCCTTTGGGACTCTTTCCCAGCCGTCAGTATGCTCCTCGATTAATCATTACTAACGGCATGGTAGGTATTGTTATCTTGCTTCCCCTTTTTTCTCCTCTTCTGTTTGGTTTTCAAGTGTTTGCTGAATTAAGACGTTATTGGTACCATCTGAACTTACAGTAGCACACAGGAGAGTCTGTGATCCAGATTCTGTATCGTTTATCCCAGGACCCTATATTCCCTTATCTCAAGTGCGCTGAACTGTGATGAGGGAATGAACAATCCTGTCCTGATCAAAGGACTTCTGTTCCAACTGAGCCTGAGCTGCATACGTTCTTGACTAAAACTGTACAGACAGGCTCACTTTGGAGGCTATGAAAGCCCTGAATAGGCAAACAGATGATTATCGACCAGATGCTCAGATATCTGGACTGCTTTGCTCCCAAGGCAAGCTGGGCAATTGGACCTACTGGTCCCTTGCCAGTCATCTGGGCCATTCAATGCCCGTCTCTCTGTGGGCTAGTCTTGGGCCTAGACAAATGCCTTCCTCAAGACTTGCATGACCATCGTGTTGCCATAAAGACCAGACATTTCTTTCACAATACTGGAATGAGTGGAATAAAACACCTGCCTTACTCCTACTGTTTTTCTCTGGTTTTCTATGTGTGTGACCATAGTTACAGAATTTGGCCTGTGGGAAATATCTGCTTAAATCTCTAATTTGCTTTTCTGCGTTTTCTTTTGGTTGTTTTCTTAGGTTATTCCCAACTATTCCACCAGAGATGAATATGAGAAGATGTTTGCTTTGGGAGTAACAATGTAAGATGATACGTCGCTATATCAAAGATTTAACTAAAATGTAATTGAGACATCAGCCGCTGCTTGATTAAAATTTCTAGTGCAAATGGGTTTCGACTGGGCTTCTGATGCTGGAACGCATTAATGAGCACTTAAGTGAAATTACTCAGGAGTTTAAGCTATGTTCAGCCATATATATAAGGATGTAATTATGGCCTGCTGGACTTAGTTAGGTTTGTGTGTAGGTTTTGGCTGAATTACAGCCTAAAGCCTTAATCATAACCTACTTACAAGACTGGCTAGTTCTGCTTTGTAGTGGCTTTGTTGTAATCAATACAGAGAATGTAAGTTATGAAAAGGTTCTCTTCTATGATACTAAGGCTTTGAAGCAGAAAGTTTTAATTTTAAATATTTGTTCGAATAATTAATTGCCAGCTCTTTGGATGAGCTTGCAGAGGGTTGTTATTCTGTTAGGTACCATGGAGAGATTCAATAAAAACTGCTGGAGATCTGGGTGTTTACAAATAAGGAAGCCAGAAGAAATTATAGGACATAAATCCCCAGGACAGGGGCAGTCGTCATTCTCTGTATTTAATAGAAGTGTAGAGAACTGTTTTGGGGTAACATCTTCAAAAGCAACTATTTGACTTAGCAGGTCTTCCATTGAAAAGCAATGGCATAAAGATGCCAACAATGTGAAAAGATGTTTCCTTTTGTCCTAGTCACTATGCTAAATGCCAGTACTAAATTTCCGTTTAATTTTTTCATCCATGCAGTTTTGACAGATGAGCTCAAACATTTAAAAAGCTGAATGTTCCTGAGAATGTATTGGTACAGTGCTAATAAAGAAGGAACACAGTTAAGTTGGGAATTTGATAATACCAGACCTTTAACAACAAATAGAGGCACAGGAGATAATTACTTTTGTTATGCTGAAAACATATAAATATATACAGATTTCATTCCAGCCTGAGGAACATGTGTTACCATTGCGTTTCTTCCTATTGCTAGGTATGGTCAGATGACTGCAGGGAGCTACTGCTACATTGGACCCCAGGGGATAGTGCATGGAACTGTGGTAAGAAATTGGCTATCCACAAATAGACCTTTCCCCAATGGAGGAGGGTATCTCCTGCAGTGGCTTGAGTGGAATGGATTGGTGTGAGCAGGACGCTCCTGACTAGCAAAGAAATTCTCACTGCTTCTGCCTTTAAAAAAAAAAAAAAAAAAAGTTCTTCCACTCAGTGCCTGGCATCTTATCCAGAATCAAAACCTCAAAAGATCGGCAATCGAGGTTTCAATCTGAGCTCGTATCTAGCTACAGCAAGTGAAGAATGAATTGACCAAATGTTCACTACATGGTAGATTGATAATGACATATTCTTGGGCCTCATTTTAAAGTAAAGCATCTTGGATCTATGAGACGCTGCATAGCATCTAAAGTCCTGTCTAAGGAACTGCATGTGGATTGTCTAATCAAAGAGTACGTCCACAGAGTCTTTGCTATAGAAATGATCCTTTCAGGTAATCTGTGTTCTCTTTATTGGCATCATGGCAGGCCTAAGCTTTTCACAAGAGTATTTATGTCCTTAGTCCAAGAAGATCTGCAGAAGTCATTTAACCTAGTGCAATTGAACTTTTTTTGTATGAGGGCCCTTTGCATGTTTTCTCTGTCAGAACAGACTTAAAAGGGAATGCACAGATATCGTAACAATAGGCTTGTTTTCCTTGTCTGTCTTTTGCTGAAATCTTGAAGAGGTCTGTATACCCCAAGACCAGCATTTTGGGAACCACTGATTGTTCCATTCTATTTAACATTGGCTGAATCATGTATTATCAGGACAGATGGTTTCATAGCATCACTTAGTAATAATTTTTCTTTTTAAAGGAGTAAAACAGATTCCTGGTCCTAATGACGCCTGAGGCCAATTCTGCTGTTTCAAACTCTGTATTTGCACTAGGGATGAAAGATTATTCAAATATAAAAATCCCAATGCCTTTGAGTACCTTAACCGATCCTGCTTGCAAACAGGCATGTGTTAAAAGTATCTGGTCAATATGGAAATTCATTGGGAATGCACAATGTTAAATTTTTGTCCTTAAATTTCAGGAATTCTAGGAATGGCTCAGAATAATTGCTGTATTGTGTGTTGTGTGTAGCTCACAGTGCTGAACGCAGGCCGTCGCTACTTGAAAGTGGAAGACCTGTCTGGAAAGGTGTTCGTTACCTCTGGTCTTGGGGGAATGAGTGGGGCTCAAGCGAAGGCTGCAGTCATTGCTGGGTGTGTCGGGATCATCGCAGAGGTGAGAGCAATGTTCTTTTCATTCTATCTTCCCTTCTTTCTATGCTTAATCAGAACTCTACTGACATGCTCCTCAATTAACCCTGACAGGCCAAACTCAAAAAAAAAAAAAATAGTCTTCCCTGTATGCCCTTTTCATTGCTGAGCATAATCTCTTCACTGCTATTCCACCTTCTATTTGTGGAATATCTATCTCTCTAGATTAGACTGTAAGGGTATGAGCTGTGACTTCTTCTGTTTGCTTCACACATAACAGAGAATGGTGCTGTTAGATGAGCCATTCTCAGTGCTTGAGCTACTCTCATTTCTGCTGTGAATGAGTATAACTTCCATGGACAATTCCCATGGGAACTGTGCCTTTTTACGCCAAATAAGTCTATTTGGCATAGACTTATGTTTAAAAGGCTTAAAAGGTGGTAGTTATTACAATTAATCTTTAATGTCTTTTTAAACTAAATGTTGTTCTGCAATTATGTGATAATGGCAGTAAATGAACTGGATCTCTGGCTATTGCGAAATAAGACTCCCATGCCCTTCTTTTTTCTTCATGGCAACCTTTTAATTCAATGCACTGGAGAAGCATTTGCGGTAGAGCAGATATAGGACTGACCAAAATGTGGTGTGCTCTTCGGAGTATCTGTAGTTGGTGAGCTGTTGCTACTGGTCCAGAGAACAAGAGATTTTGAGAACCAAATTCCAGTCAGAGCTGACTGGAGTGGGAGTTCAGCTTTCTCGGCTGAAGTAGTTTATAGAGAGAGTTAGCTGGCAGACCTCTGCTGTAGGCATGTCATTTGCTGCAATGAAAAGAGTAAGAATATTGCAACCTGACCCGTGGTAATTATAATTAAACTTCAAAACATTATGGGTCAGACAGCCACGTGGCATGCAGTAAATCTGACCTGCTGTGGCTAGCTGAGGTCTTATTCATGGAAGGCTAGAATTTCATCTAGCTTGCAACGATGGTGCAAAAGCTTTTTTGTTAGCACAGCACTAGCTTTGCATGCATTCGACATCTCATCCGGTACTCCCTGCAGGTGAAATAAATCTACTCAATTTATTATTGAATAAATTATTATTGAATAAATTATCTTCTCCAGACTTCTACTCTATCATCATGATCTTTCAAATGCTAGAATACAAAGGAGGGATTCCGGTGAATGGTATTCGCAGCAGTCCTTTGTCCTTTTCATCTCTACGGCTGCAGATGATTTTGTTCAGGAGACTGAATATCGCCTGGTTTTTATCTCCTATGAGATGATCCTTGTCGGAAATGAGTCTCAGGAACACATGTGGATAGCTATATATATGCACATATTATTTATTTAAGGAACTATTTATGCAAATGACATTGATGAATTGTGCAAGAGATGTCATTTTGTCAGCCGGGGCTTCCGAAGCTCAGACAGAAGGGATTAATGGTGTGAGTCTTTTCCCTCTTCTATTTGACATGAAGCAGATTGTAATTTTATGAAATAACTGTGTGCAGGGCGAAGCAATCTCCCCTGAGCAACGCTAAGCTCTCTAGGGTTGCACCAGAGGTGACATTAGCTCACCATGTTTGTGCAAATTTTTTAAACTACTGAGATATTGATTTTAAAAAAAAGAGCATTTTTCTGAAAACATGATGCAATGGAAGCTAGTTTTCCTGAGTGCGCTAGCACGGCTGTGAAAGCAGGCCTAAGACTGTCACAATGGACTGAAGTAAAATATTTGGGATATGGCAACAGATTTAAACAGATCTGATCTGCACTATACCTAGTTTTAAATAAACCCAATCCCTGTAATTCATATGGACCATTTAATAATATCTTTTCTCCCTATGTTGATTTAAATAACTTCCAGAGAAGCACCCTCCCTCTGTGCCTGACTTCTCATTGAATAATTCCATTGGCAATGACATTCGTATTATCATAACCTGGGGTTTTGGACGGATAGCCTTTATTAGCGATGCAGGAAGCGATGCACCAACTGATGGAAGGTTTCTCATGCTAAGAATGATTGGGAAAGAGGAGGTTTCTTGGAGTTCAAGCAACTCCTGAATACAGAACATATTTAATTTACATATAAATATGTTGGTAACAAGAAATAACGGACTGAAAACCGTAGGGGTGGTTATAGGGAAGTAAAAATGCTTTAATGAAGTACTATAAAATAGTTGGGGCACATGCATGCTTGTGCTGCCACCACTTCGGGTATTTAAATCAGTTACTCCCCCAGAAATTGGCTTGAATTAATTTTGCTGCTTGCTTTATGCCACTGGTAACTCATTATAAAAGTCTCAATGATGTACAAGTTTGTACACTGAATCATTAACGTGGAAGCTGTGCCAAAGGCTCCACAGTTTGTCTGTGCATTTATATTTTTACCCAACTATCTCCTGTGTGTACAAACTCTGACACACACAGGTACGGAGGGCAGAAGAGAGTAGAGATTTTGGATTTGGCTTGTTTGGAGCTTCAAAGTTCCAAGCAAGAGGGCATCAGAGAAATGGTTTTTTTGATCCATTCCATTTTTCACACAGGCACCAGCTGGTTGGGATGAGAAAATTATCTTTCCTCTTTTCTTTTCCATGTTTTGTTGAAATTTTCAATGAGCAGTCAAAGAATAAAAGTGAGGGTCAATTTTAGTCAGCAAACCACTGCTTAGTCACAGGCAGTCTGGCAGAAATTTCTGTCTCTGAGTTGATCAGAGAAAGTATTTCCTTAACTAATTGTAAACTTTATTTTCACAGAAAATATCAGGGTTTATTTGAAAAAGATAAATCAGAAACATTTTGGATTTCTATTTTTTCAACAGAATCGTGAAAAAAAAGCAACAAAAATCATGAAAAATTGGTGCAGAAATATCCCGTACAATTTTAATGAGAAGTCTTGTTTTGCAAAATGTGTTTGGGAAGTGATAGATCGAAAACTTCTTCTCTTGTCTCACTTCTAGCCCGAAATAATAGAGAATGGAACTGATAAAAAACAGAGATGGAAAATAACATCCACTCCATCTTTTTAAGGCCAATACGGGGCTATTCCCATCACCCATTTGATAGTCTTTCTTCCAGGCTAATTGAAAAAGTTAAAAAAAAAAAAAAAAGTCACTGCATGGGGGAGACAGGAGGTTTAAGATCTCTGAAATTTGTCTTAGGTTGATGAAGCAGCACTTTTGAAACGCTACAAGCAAGGATGGCTGATGGAAATTTCTAATAACCTGGACCACTGCATTGCTCGCCTCAGGTATGACGTATAACATAGTTTAGTGAGTTTCTCTACTCTTTAATTCTCACTTTACATCTTTGTGCACTGCACAATTTTAGTGCGCATGGAGGAGGGACCGAGGGACACCTCTTCTTATCCCAGTTCTGTTGTTCAGTGTGAATCCATCATTCTGAGCAGCAGCTGTCATTAGTAGCCAACACCACTACCAGTGCTTGTCATTTGTACTATGAAACGTTAAATGCACCTTCAGTTTCATGAATATGCATGCAGCAATTACAAACAATGTTACACTTGAAGCATCTCTCAAGCATTCTGGAATCACTGATTAACAATTGCGTACAGGTCAAAAGATTTTGATGTTATTTGAATGTGGATCCAGTGTCTTTGAGTGTTTATTTCTTTAGCCTGGTGCTACCCTTTGAGAACATAAAACAGTTCTGATTTATACCTGGAGAATGAGGAGAGGATCAGGCCCATGTTTCACAAATTCAGCACATTAATTCCCTCTATTGTTTTTACTCATTGTCTGTTTTAAAATCTTTCTCCTTTTTACAAGTAGAGCAGGGCCAGATGAAGCCATGAAGCCATAAAAGCAATGCTGCACAGCAGCACAGCCACTCCATCAGGATGTGCACATGACACCAAGTGTTGCTTATGGGAACCTCCAGGCCACATTTTGAGCCTGTGGATTAAAAGCATTGTTGACTTTCCTTAGATGAATGGGGTAGGCTATAGCTCCTCTTCACTTTCTGTGTGGAGGAGGAGGAAAGAGGTGTGTTGTGAAGGTGGAGGGGAAGTAAGGAGCAGGCTGTTGAGCTCCTGTCTTGAGCAAGTGGGAGAAGAGGGTAGCAAAATGTGGAGGGGCAAGGGTACCTTCAGGTTGGAGTCTGTTACAGATTCCGCCTAAATTCAGTGAAGATTAGATTGTGTCATTGGCAGCTGGAGCTGTTTTTGTCAGCAGGTAGAACTTCCAAGGGGAAGCTGGTGGTGTATGTATCTGTCTGCACAGAGCCAGCAGCTGCTACCGCCCACGCCCCAGAGCTATATGATCCTGCCCAAGTTAATGGTGATGCCTAAGAAAACCAAGTGGAGGAAAGAAACCGATTGCTATGAAACCTTATGGAAACTTCTTTGTTTTCTCTGAAAACCTAAATAATCACAGTGCCCCCAGTTCTTATTACTGTTCCTGATTCTGCATTGTTTGTGTACCTAAACTTCTGCTCTGTTCAGAGTCCCAGAGATATTCGAATGAAGGGGTATCTTCCTTTCTAATAAAATCTGTTACCTAGTTGAGTGTTTGGAACTACATGTAGATTTTGTTTGCTGTTTTTTGTTGTATCTGTGATTTGTACATTGCAATTATCCATGTGATGTGTGTTCTTCAATCACTCTTTTTTTACTCTATTTTAGAGATGCAAGAAAGAATAAAATTGCCCTTAGTTTGGGTTACCATGGAAATGTGGTAGATTTGTGGTAAGTTGTAGATAGTCAACATATAAGTGCTCTGGCTTGTTAGTTAGCTTGGAATTAGTTCCCAGACTTGGAATAGAAGGAGCATTAACCTAGCGCTAAGTTGCTTCCCATGCATCTACTCCTTTCCTCGTGGAGCAATGAATATTTTAGGGACGGAAACCCCTAAGATTCCTTCTCAGATGGGGAAAACATATTCCCCTCATCCCCCTTTGGCTGATTGTATAGCAAGAAAATGTCTTTGGCTTCAATTAAGAATAGAAGTATTGAGATAGCAGTTGAATAATAATTCTTAGATGATGGATAGAAATTCTGGCGCTCTTGAGAGTTTGTCCAATAGTTAACCTTGCTGTAACACAATATGCCAAAGGTTGAGACTGACCAATATATCTGCTGGTATGTCATGCTGGTATTTCAGACTTATCTACAGCATTCCTGTACAAGGAAATGTTGAGTATAAAATTTACATGTCTTTCTAAATCTTTATCGCCATCATTTTCCACCTCCTGACCCCTAAAGCAGACGTAGCCTGCCAAGAGCATGCCTTTATAAACAATGTCTTGGCATGCAAAAGCTCCTCATTGAAGCAATTGATGCTCACCTGGAAGAGGAACAGGAACGTGGAATGATAGCTTCTGTTCAAACACTCTATTATCTTGCCTTCCTCCAGGGAGAGGCTCGTGTATGAGCTGGACACAACCGGAGAGCTGCTAGTTGATCTAGGATCTGACCAAACTTCATGTCATAACCCATTCAGTGGGGGATACTATCCAGTTCAGCTCAGCTTTGAGGAAGCAAAGCAGCTCCTGTCTGCCAATCCGGGGAAGTTCCGGACCTTGGTGCAAGAAAGGTAAATGTTTTAGTGATAAATGTTTTTTAACCTTTATATTTAGTTGCTCCGCAAGTGATCGGATTTTTCTTTCCCACAAGAAGTTTCACTGAATTGTTGGATCGGACTCTACTCTTTGGTATTTCAGTAGAAGTCTGGGGTAAAGCTACTGTATTTTCTCTAATAACCCCTGATTTTGCACTTTCATAGCTATTACTCAGAATCTGGCAGACATCACCTACCCTCCATTTCCGGAGTAGTCTCTAGTGCACGTGATCTAAGGTCTGAAAACTTAAAATTTGTTTCACTTCTACAAATTACTAAATTGCATTAGGTTTTTAAAATCCAGGACAATAAATACAATTCCATTTAGATGGAATTGTAGCTGGTGGTTTAGGTTCACTGATTAGGTCATAAAACCATAATGGTAAGTCAGAAAGTCCATCTAGCCTGTTTCCAGTGTAGCCAGTAGTAACTTTTTAGGTAAGGGTATAAGGAGGGGACCCCCACTTTTTGCAACTGTAAATGTAACTTTAGTTTACCATCTTCATTTTAGGGGACTACTTCTGATTTACAAGTTTGCAAGTGAAATGGGAATTGGACATTCTAAAGTGAAAAATTAGGTATAATTTAGGTATAGAGAACTTGAGGACAGAGGCAGGGAACTCTGCTGTTGTTCTCAACTGATACTTTTAAGACTTCATGGCTCCTACTCTCTTTTGCATTCGTCTCGGGAACATTATCTATTTGACTTTGGATTAGAGACCCATAAGCACCGTTACTGTTTCTCACTTCTGTACTCTAAGGCTGAGGTAACAGAGAGGTAAATTTCTGGTAGGCACTTATTTGTAAGGAGCTGGTGTGACCTAAAAAAATCCAGCTTTGTTTGTTAGACGTTGGTTTACCTCTCTAGAGTTCCAAGAGGCTCCGCCTACACATCTACAACTGCATATACAACTATGCATTGAGGGTAGAACTGGATGATATTAAACAAAAATAGTATCACAGAGAGCAATCCTGAGTTACGGTTCTCTTTGCACGATTGGAAGCAAAGGGAAAATCAGTCTGTTTTGGCCAAGGGAGAGGCCAAAGCAGTGATGTTTAGCCATTTTCAATTTGTTTTCTGTCTTTCTGTGCTCGCTTTCTCTCTTCACTCTTTAAACGGTTGTTGCAGTTTTCTATAGGCTGTTAATCATTACTAACTTTCATCCCCAGAGCTGGCTACATTTACTTGTGGCTGCTAGAAGATGTGACCCCTCTCTATTAATTGCCCCATATCCCAACAAAGAACTCTTGACAATGAAGTGCTCTTAATGTTTATAAATCAGTTAAGGATTTTGGGATAACAGGTGCTATGGAGATTGAAAGTATCTTTATTGATATCTTCTGGATTTATATCTGGATTTCTCTGGGATTTTTCAAATACAATTGTTTTCCACCCCTTCCCTCTGCATTGCCTTTAGTGATTTCATGATATTATTCTTTTTGAAATTTTATTAATCTCAAGGACAACTATTTTTCTTCTTTATTTCAGTTTGAGGAGACAAGTGGCTGCTATTAACAGACTAGCTGATAAGGGCATGTTTTTCTGGGATTATGGCAATGCTTTTCTCTTGGAAGCTCAAAGGGCTGGTGAGTAGATGCTGGAGTTCTTAGACAAAAATAAAGATGATTCAGAGTACATCTTCCCAGCCCTAGGACAGGGCTGGCTACTGTTATACTAATTGTTTAGTCCCTCTTCTTCTCATGCTGAATTTTGGGACCCCCCAACCCTTTTCCCTGACTACCGTAAAGCCTTCATAGGAACCCAAGTGCAGTTTGGTTTTACGTTTTACAGGTTTTCTTCATCTAATCATGGACCTTTAAAATCCTTTTATAGGTGCTGATGTTGAGAAAAGAGGAGCCAATAAAACAGAATTCCGATATCCTTCCTACGTTCAGCACATCATGGGGTACGTTGGGGAGAGCATGGAACGAAACACACCGGAATGAGAGTCATAAACCACTTCCGTAGGGGAAGAGAAATTACTACAAAGACTCCACTTAGTGCACATCTTGCCATGAGATATCAATGATGTTGAAAAGGAGTGAACTGTAGCAGTAGGCAATTTCGTCTCACAGATGTTGTGCCTGGGTGGGTTGCCTTTTTCTCTGCTCTGGATTAATGCCTGTGTGTGGCTTAGGAGAATGGACAAGTCACAACCTCAAATTATATGCAACTTCACCTCTAGGTGTGTAAAATGAAGAGTTTACTGTCTCTTCAGAGCAGTATAGCTGAAATCCAAGTCATAGGCCTATGCTAACGCTGAAGTTTAAAGCAGGCCTGAAATAGCATTCTTCCCCATCCACACTGCTGACTGTACCCTCCACCCAAGCTCTCCATACTGCCTGTAGGAAAAGCTGAGCTCAGGAGATCTGTTGGGCGACTGGGTTGTGACAACTTTTTCCCCGACTCATGCTTAGCTTGTCTAAACCATGTGAATAAAGGCATAAACATGGAGTGAAGCACCACCCAGATTAGATCTCTTCCTCTGGAGCTCAAGTGAAAGTGTGTAATTACACACATTATTGCGTGTTAACAATGTGGACAGCAAATGAGTCTGGATTTGGGCATTTGTTCAGACCTAAACTTGTCTGATAGTGTAGATGCCCTCAGAGTTAGCCTGGTTTAAGGAGGAAGAGACCGGACACCAAGAAGAGTAGGTGTTGTAAAACCAAAGAAAATAATAGTTCATCTGATGCACTTGTTTGGTTGCAGTGCCCAACATTCCTATGAAAATGCTGGTCTGTCTGTGCGTTTGTATACACCATTTGATGGCTGCGTGAAACAGCACTGTTTAGTTTCTGAATTAATGGTCTCTAATACTTCTGTTTAGATTAGTTCATTCAAAATGTTTCAAATTCTTCCATCTCCAGCTAATGAAAGAAAAGCACTGATAGCAGCCAGGATAAATAAGGAAAGAATTTCAACTATCTTCTAATGAAACATATTCTCTTCCCAGGGACATTTTTTCTCTGGGATTTGGGCCATTTCGCTGGGTTTGCACCTCAGGTGACCCACAAGATCTTTCTACCACTGACTCAATCGCCATGTCTGTGCTGGAGGACTCCATACGTAGGGGAGGTAGGACATCATCCCATGTGCCCATCACTGGGGGATGCTTTTGGGGAGAAAAGTAAAGCGAGAGCTGTGTGACTTATGATGGCTTTTGGCTGAAACCTTAGAAAGCAATCTCTTGCCTGTTCCACGTGGGCAGGAAATCTCACTGGTCCCCAAATTCCTACAAGGAGCGTAACCAGTAGATAAGATGTAAAAACACCCTATATAGGGATTACTGATCCTGAAGCTATTGCAATTTTGATTAAGAGTGTTTCCATTTGTTATAGATTTTCCTGCACTTTGTCACCTTGAAACTGTAAGGCAAGGAGTGTCTCTCATCAACAGATTTCAAGGAGTTTTTTTAAAGGAGTCAAATTGCTTTGCCCCTATCTCACAGACAGAGGAAAGAGGCAGGGGAATCTAGAGAGGTTTGTAAGAGGTTAGCAAGCAGATGAGTGGCAGGGAGCCCAGGTTTTCTGGGTGTGGTGCTCCATCCAGTGTCATTCATTTGCGATTACAATTTTGATGTTTCTTTTCTATGACATTTGGTCACCAAGCGACACCTTATCCTACTTGCTGGTGGAACCAGTCTGGAATATCTACATGGATCTACATTTTACTCTGCGAATTACACCAACTTTCACTCTTCTGTGTCCCTTAAAGTGAACTACTGTTATCCCCAATATAGGAATGGAAACTGAGGCAAATAAGCTAATCCTGGGTTGGGAAACATAAATCCTGATCTTCTAGATTCCAGTGAAGGGCTCTAATCCTTCTCTTTTCTTTGTCTACTTTTACAGTAGCTGTACAGCAGAATCAGAGACTCAAGTGTCATTGTCCCTTAGCACTGAAGTCCTCTGTTCCTCTGTTTCCATGCAGTGGACCTTTATGCTTCTTGGAATCAAACATATCTATTTTGATCATTAAAAATATGAATAACCACTTCACCTAAATGCTGCAAGCACCCTTCCCACTATCCCAGGCTAGATTAGTCTACCTTCTGATTTGCTTTTCTATCATGCAAGCTGCTTTCATCAAACCTTGTCAAGACCACCATTACTGATATTAAGGGAAAGGTTCATATTTTGTGAAAGACATTACCCAAATGTAACTGGAAGTGTGAAGATTTGGAATGCTCTCCTATTTGTCATGGAACAGTTAGTCCTGCGAGGTTCTAAAGTAGTATTCCTGGAAGGAATCTACCTTGCTCAGATATGTTTCTTTTTTGAAACAAAACTACTGTTATCTTCCTGCTGTGCAAGGCTGGTGTCCAGCCTTCTCATCCTTCAAAGAGTTGAATTACTGATGGGGAGGGTCCAATCTTGCTGAGATCCTCAGTGCTGTCAATTCTCAAAAACTTCCCTTAGGTGTCATCCTGAAGAAATAGCACTGAAGAACGGGTTGTTGTGACCCAGAAATTCCTCCCGTTTTATGGACACAGAGCTTTTTGTGTTTTTAAACTTGGCCCCTTGGCATAGTTGAAGGGAGGGTAAAATCCAGTGCTATAGTGTTGGATCTGCAGCAGATTTTCTGCAATGTGCTGCAAAAAACAGTTGTTTTCTTCTTTCAAGCATGATCTTATGCATGACCTTTGGATGGTTTGGATTGCAAGAGTAGGAAATGAATCAGTTTCTGTGCACATGGGTGTCTATATAGATGTTAATGTAAGACTGGGGATAGAAGCCTCTTCCACAGACAAAAAGCATTGGAGTCTTACATGTATATTCTTAATTGAAATAAAAAATGGCATTTTAAAATCCCAACAGGTGAAAACAAGCTTAAGGGTAATGCTATTATTGGATTTGTTGTATTTGGCAGGACAAGGGGAACAGGAATCCAAATAAGTGAAAACAGAATTTGGCCAGAAAATAAACACAGCCATTCATGGTTTTGTGTTCTTGACTGTTCCACTTGCTGTACACTCCCTATGGGACCTGGGCTTGGAGCAAATTACAGGGTCTGGATATCCTCACATATATATGTATCCAAAACCTGAATATACCTTTGAATTATATAAAGGAAACTGTCATTATAACGGCTGACTGAAAACTCCACAGACCTGAATTCTGTCACGTTCCAAGTCTGAGCTTTTAATCTGGCCTTGAGTCCAATTTTAACTATTCTTTTCCTTTTGGGAAGATGAATTTTGATGCTTAAATCCCATAAACTGTGAGGAAGTCCTGTGCAGTACTATTGTTTGCATTGACTTCCAATGTACCCAGGATTTTAAGTTAGCCCTAGTGTGAGAGATGCAGCACTCATGGTTGGATTGAAACTTGTGTTTACTATCCTTGTGGTAGTTTGATGAAGGCTGAATTAACACCTAATGTCAATACAGATCTCCCAAGAGCAAAGGGAGGCAATCTCTCTGTTCATGAGGACTATTTCTCTGTGTGTACAACGTTCTCTAGTTAATCTTCACAAGCCTAAATAAGTACAAGGGCCTGTGAAATACCAGAAGCAACACAGTAGCCTGCTTGATTTAGGAGCAGATTCCTCTTGGTCAGCAGCAGTTTAGCAAATGAGAGACACATGGAACCAATCCAAAGTCTAGCTCTTTTTGGAAAAAGTACTGTGAAATTTTCAATTGCAAGAAGCCGTAATAAATAAAAGTGAGGGTTCTTCACCTCCCCAGGGCTAACAAATGAAATTCAACTTTGGGCACACCACAGTTTTGAACAGAATATGACAATTTACTGGAGCTAGGTGGGAGGGATGGATGTACTATGTTGAGATATGTCTTTGTAGCCAGTTTTCTCATCTGGCTTCTCCTCTGGAAAAGTCCTATATAATTCAACAGACAGTTAAGATCCTTTCTGTGAGTCTAAGCACTTTAAAGTGTAAAATGTGATAAGTACTCTCTAAGGTTGCTTATAAGAGGTATAGAAGGGAATTAATTTTCTATTCAGTTTTCTAGATCCACTCCTGTAAACTGTCATTAAATATCTATAATAACCTAAGTGAATACTAACTGTTACCTTCTAGAAGATATTTCCTTGAAGCTTATGAATGGCAGTGCAATCCTACTAGGACAGTGCAAGCAGATGTTTCATCTTTCACTCCTTGCAAATCTAAGAGCTGGCATGTTAATCCTCCTTGCAGAGTTTAGAGGCTCTCACTTGGAACCAACCCATAAAGCACTCACAGGTCCTTTCGGCATCATTAAAACTCTCTGTGCAGGAGGCCTGCTTCTGCAGGAGTGAATGTGTTTTACATTTCCCTTTAACAATGTGTTTAACCCAAATTAAATATGAGTATCATGTCTTTTCCTCATTTCTAGTTGTACTATGAATATTTGCCGACAAATTGCTTAGAGGAAAGACAGAAGTCTAAACACTCTTCTCAGTTACCTGGGAACAATTTGAAGTTAGGAGTATGCAAGGTGACTGACTTCCAGACATAGGTCACGTGTACATTAGATTTTGATTTGAAAATGGATGAGAGTTGGAAAGTGGTGTGGAATATGGGATCTTGCCATCTAGCGGGTGCTGAAATGATTATAACTTAAAACTCCAATGCGTGAGCAAATCACTGGCTTAGTGTGTTACCATGTGTCAGCTGAGCTCTGGTAGCTGCCCAAGTCGCTTAGGACAAGGTAATACAACATAGCTTAGCCCATAGAGAAAGAGCCTACAGGGAGTAACTGCTACTCTAATCTCATCATCTGAGCTCACATTCACTCTGTCTGGAAAGGCATAACTGTGAAAGCCCCCAAAAAGGAGGCTGGTAAGAAAATGCTTCTGCCCCATCCTATACTCGCTCTCCTTTTTGTTACTCACTTGCTACAGCTGGTTCCAGGCCTTTGGAGGCAGCTGATTGTACTGGGGTTGCCACGTGCCTTAAGTGATGTGCGTCACATTTCACTGTCTTTCACTTCGAGCATCTTTATTTTTACTGCTCTTCATTTTGGGTGATTGATGAAATGGAATGGCACGGGTATAAATGAGAGCGAAAGCTAGAGAATGGTTAAAACATTATATATAATTCTCTTCTCACGTAACATGTCTGTATAGCTGTATATCTATAAACAAGGTGCAGGGTGAATTTACACATGGAGTAGCTTGCTCCAGGATAAATCCTTCTGTGCAGTCTTGTGCTCCATAGTAACGTGAGGCAATATACCCCAGTTTCACTGTGGTATGAGTGACCTTAGTTTTCTCTTGGGATAAAAACATTCACGTGGGCAAGTAGTACAGAGAAACTACTGTGCTGTAAATCTATACCCCATCTTATCCTTGCAATGTTTTATTAGTGTAACTTATCCTCACGTACATATTACCAGCTCCTTCTGGGATTTTCTGACAGTTGCTCAAATGAATTATTTCTTACCTGATATGGGACTGGGCCGTAGAACTCAATATCACGGAGCTTGCTAAAGCTATTTATTTAGCACAGGCTCGGAGAAGGATCGGGCATTTAGTAGGCAGAAAGCCAGGTGACGAAGCATGCACAGGACATGTGATCTGATCAAGATTTAATTTAGTTTCCTAAAGATTTGAATGGGAGACATCATTCCCAGCTGCCTGCTGGGTGACTTCTCATACCTTCCTCTCAGTATATGGTGCCAGTCACTGCATAGGCTGCAAATGATTCTGGATAGCACTTCCTATATGTGTGCTTATATCTGAGAGCAGAATTTGACTCCCTAGTGCTGTCAGATGAATTTAATTTTATTTAGAGCATATTGCATTTATTTTTGAAAACCTCTTTTCTTTCTTGTTTTCTCTTGCGAGTGAGCGCATCTGTGAAGCAGCAGTACCATGACAACATCCGCTGGATTCGGGAAGCTGGCAGGCACAGCTTGGTGAGCGTACAACCTCTTTCAGCACACGTGACCGCTCCGGGTCCAGACCGCAGTTTTGAAAGCTGGAGTGAAAAGCAGGAATGGGTGCGACTGAAAACACTGGCTCTAACTCCCTTTTCTCTACTGAGGGAGGGTGGACAACTTAAACATCTCTCTACAGCAGGGTTTTAGGGTGAACCGAACCCTTCCTCTCCTCATCTGGAAACGTCCAAATACACCAGCAACATCTTGCCTCTGGAAAGAAACAAGCCCGAGTGATTCATCTTGCACCGCATTTGTCACTACCTTTCCTTTGGAGCTATACAAAATGTCCTCGTTGGCATTTCTTTGGCCCTACCTCTTCAGCCCTGCAGTTCCCAGTACCCTTTCAAAACAAGTGATGAGGCAAAAAGACTGCATCGTCCTATTGCGTGATGGGAAGCCCGGCACAGTGAAACAGCCTTTGTTTTACTTTTAGGGCAGAATCACACTGTGAAACTAACTGGCAACACTGTAGGGTTTATGCATGCTCGCCTCATCTGGAAGCCAGATTGGCTTGTGGAATAAGAGCTGGAGAGGAGCACAGTTGTGCGGGACAGATGTTCATTGCCATTCTTTGTCTCTGTATTTATTTTCCAGCCTACCATTGCTGACTCCAAACCTCTACTTTTCAGCTGTTGATAAGGTGTCTGTTGATAGGGGGATTAGAGCCTAGCAATCAGGTTGATTTAAAAAGCGGGATTTATTGGACAGTAGCAGCTGAATACAGAAATGCATCTCACTGATTGCGTGAGTGGAGATAAAACTCTTTTCAAAGGGGGACTTTAATTTCTTTTTTCTGGAAGCTGGGTGTTGATGAATGAATAATCTGTGCTTTCTCCTACAGAGGTGGGGCAATCGTATAACTCCATTTATCTGGGGCCTGAAGATAAGCCAGTTGCACAGGGAACCTTATCTCTGGCATTTTTATCCTCCAGGTTGTTGGCTCTCAAGCTAGAATCTTATATTCTGATCAGAGGGGTCGTGTATCTATAGCCGTGGCTATTAATCAAGCGATTTCTGAAGGAAAGATTAAGGTTTGGCTTTTTCCATTTGATATGATCTGGCAATTTTGTTTAATATCCAAGACTGGGTTGGCAGGTGGGAAGGGAAAAGCTTCAGCCAATGAGAGTGGAAATACCTGCCATGTATGTGGGTCCAGTGTTCTGTTAGCATCTATTATGGCTTAATCTTCCTCTGTCTAATGTCACCGGTATTGCCCTGTGTAACAGAAGGGAGACAGGTTTAGAAACTCTCTCTGAAATATGCTACCTTTGATTTCGTGTTGGAAATCTGCCTTATTTTGTATTTGGGCACCTACAAGCACTGTTTATCGTACTGTTTGCAAGAGGAGAAGATTTGCTGGAGATACAAGGCGGGAACTCTAACTCCTTTAGCAGTACCCCAAAGCAGGCCAAATAACAAGAAAGGCCATGCCACTACCTGGCACTTCTTCCCCTCTATCCCTGCTTTCGGTCATATTATGGCTACAGCCAGCTCTGCAGTCAACACTCATTTGCATTGCTTATGTGAATGAAGAAAATCATTAGACCTGATGCTGCTACTGTACTGCATAATGAGTAGTATCTTACTTGGTTAAAATCCCACTGAGCTTGTGTGGCAGTGATAGAAACACGTTTCATGGAAAGAACACGTGGATTTTCTAAGCTCTTCATGAGTATGGCGTGTGGCTGTACGGTGTGACATCCTGGCAGACCAAAATTCTGAAGACTCCACACACTAATTATACCCATTATTTAATGCTGTAGAGGATCTGGTGTTGCAGTAGGGTTCAGTTGCCATATATACGATATGGATAGCTTGGAAGCCATTTTGTTGTAGCACCATCCCAAGCTAGTAAGCTCTGTTGGGAGGCAGGAGGTATTAGAGCGCAGCTCCAAGTACAGGTGGAATGAATATTTGTCTCTGCAGACACACCTCTAAGATTTTGTAACACACTGTGAAACCAAAACGATTTGTGTCAGACCTTTAGTGATTTTTTGCAAGGGTTGAATCACCATCTGAATTTGCAATGCTCAAATTGATCTGTAACCTCACATTTACCAATTTGATTCAAATCACTCTTTCTTTCATTCTCTGGATGGTAAAGCTTATGAAAGGGTGTGATTACTGCTCACAAGTACGTTTCATCAGCATCTGTACTCGCTCATGACTGTGTATGCAGCAGCATCAGACCTAGACATGTTCACTCATTCATCTCTCTCTCTTATATAGCCAAACTACAGCAATTACCTTTTTTAAAGGGATAAATTCAAGTAAAACTTAGAACAGATTCCAGCTAAGCAAGGTCTATTTTTTTTTTTTTTTTAACTCAGAAAACATTTGCTAAAATATTTCAGAAACTCTTGACCTTCTCAGGATTCAAAATGAACGTCACTGCAAGCTGATCTTAAAAAATAAACCTGACCAGACAGGGCGCTCCCTTGGAGCAGTGACTGACAAGGTCAGACTCCCAGGCCCTTCAGATTTTGTTGCGTCTTTTTTTTTTCATTTCTTCAAAATCTCCATTCCCTCTCTGGAAGCTGGGTTTATGTCTCTTTTCAATGATTTTCTAATTCACTGCCAGCATAAAACAGCCAGCTAATTCCAGACCGCACCATGCCAAGAGAGTGAATTGCTCTTGTATAAACCCTGTGCCTGGCAAAGGATAATGAAAACCTGCGAGCTGATCTAGATTCATAGTGGCAGTTAAATTCCAAATCAAGAGCGGACTTGTCTGAGCTGTATGAGTTTACTAATTCTCATTGTCACCTTATTTCTAATCTTAAAATCTTCCAAGAGATGAAAAAGTAAAGTGTTTTTTACTGTTCAAAACCGGAACTATTTTTGAATGAACATTTTTGCAAGCTGAAATGTCTTTGAAATTTCAGCAAAGAAGCGCTTCAGATGAAATAGTTACATTGCTTCCCTTCCCTGCCTTGCTTTGAGGATATCCTTGTCATGAAAACAAGCTCTTGTTCTCAGTTATGAAATGGTGGTGACTCTCATGCACGTGTCAACATTTCTAGTGGAATAAACAATAGCAGAGGAAGGAGATTCAGAGGGCAAGGGAATAAAGTTGTTTTCAGCTAAGATTTGAATGAGGTGAGACAGCAGTGAAATCAGCAGCAGATGATCTTTTATTGGCAGCACCGACAGTCCATGAAAGATTCTGTTTTCTTGTCTTTGGCTTTTTCCAGGCTCCAGTAGTTCTCAGCCGAGATCACCATGATGTGAGTGGGACCGACAGTCCTTACAGAGAAACGTCAAACATTTATGATGGATCAGCCTTCTGCGCAGGTCAGCAGAGCAGCTGAGACTTGTCTGTCCAGGCAAACAAGGAAATTGCTTTAAAAGAGAAATTTTTAATGCAACATTTTTAAAATGTTTTTGTTTAACCCTTTAATCCCAATTAATCAGATTTCCTGTGAACTTGACATAGAAGCTTTGTGGGATTTAAAAGTGATACAGAGATGAATGTTGACCTAGTTAAATATGAGAGGCTCAGAACAATGATAGTATAAATCTGAAGCAATGCTGAAAGTTCAGTGAGGATGCACCAGATTTACCTAAATGTAAACGGAGAACAGTCTGTCTCAGAGGACTATATCTTATATTTGATTTTAATTTTTCACCTCCAGGTTTCAAAGAGGTGATCTGAGCAAAATTATGGCCGTACTTCCTTGGGATATACAAGATCAAAATCAGGTCTATAAAAGTACTTAATTTAAAGGACACAGATTCACAGCTCTGTTCATTCACTGTACCAGGACTCAAGAAAACAGTCTGGAGTGTTTGTAAAGGACCTTTTCTGGTCATATGGGAACATACTTTGATAGTAAAAGCACAAGAATGGAGTCAGGAGTTCTGGATTAGATTCCAAGCCTTGCTGCTTGCTCACAGTGTGACTGTGGGCAAATCACATAGGTTTGTTATTCAAAAGGAGCCTTTAGTTCTGCATACCTGACCTGAGCTAACCAGAACTTGCTTTTGAGATTGTGAAATGGCACTTTAGAAAAATAAACCTGAGAAATATCAGATTGGAGACATGAAAAATGAGTGAAATGCTAAAAAAAATTTTAACCTAAATCTTCCTCAATTCTCTATCCGTAAAGTAGAAATGATAATAATGGCTTTAGCCCACCGGTGATTCCACATGTCGTGAATTGGCAGTCAGGAAGTGACTTGAGATATGAGGATTCAAGCTGCTGTAGAAGGAGAAATTATGATTGAGGTAGCTGAGAATATTGCATGACTTCCATTATGACCAGGAGTTCATAATAGAACTAAATTATGGCTCAGTTTTAAGGAGGAAAGTTCCCTGCTATCTTAATTTGATTTCCTGATGAAAATAGGCTTGTAGCTGTGTGTCTATCAGCACCACGTCAATAATTTTGAGTATGTTGGCTCGTTCTAATGGAGCAGATGGATAGAGGCCTCAAATAATGTTTGGTTCTGACAAGATGTATGAAAATGGTGAAGCTGCACAGAGAAGAGTGATCCAAATTAATGTTACCACATAAGTAAACCCCAGACAATGGCCACAGAAGAGGGCAACAGGAAAAAAAGGCTTGCTAAATCCAGTTGCTTATCACACTACCTGTTTTTGTTTGTATTTTCTGAATTACGTGAGCCGTTTGCCCTTATCCAAAGCCTGCAGACCACTGGTTTCACTGGTCTTGGAAATCAGGCCTAACTTTCTGTTTCACCAGATGAGCTTCTGGAGAAAGTACAAGGTCATCTTAGGTCTTCCTCTCACCCATTTCCTGTCATTTTAGCACCACAACATTTATGCTGGTTCAATTGAAATTGGTTCCTCTGACACACTGAATTTTTTCAGAATGTTTCCCTGTCTCATTTCCATTCAGAGTAAGTACCTCAGCCTGATCCCTGGCCAAGCATGGGTCATTGCTGCTCTGCAAAGTGTATTTCAAGACAGACGTTTGTTCAATTAGTGTCCTTTATTGAAGCCAAGGAACAGGGCATTGTTACATACTTAGCCCACTTGCCACACTCCTTGTCTAACCTTGACTCTTAGCGTGCTAGTGGCTGAGGAAAAAATCTGTACGTTATATAGAACATGAGGTTTTTAATCTCTCCGTTCCCCTGCCCTCTTGACAGCACTGTAATTATGATAATTGGGTTATTAAAGTGACACAATGCCACATAAAAGATGCCATAATGGGGCTTTTGACAGGGTTTAACATAGATTGGTGCTTGAGTAAATTCATTTTTCCATTAGACACGTAACAGTTGCGGGTCTGCAAATGGGGCTGTGGGGATATGGTTAGTTGTCTCTTATTTTTACTTTTAAAACCACAGCAAATGATCTATAACTCCTGAATTAAAAATTTGGATGCATTTTCAGTGGGTTTCACCCCATTATTCTCTGCTGTGTGCATCTCTTTCCCCTTCTCAGCCCATGTCCTTTAGCACACGTATAGGGGTGGCAAAGGTTGGTGCCTTCAACTGCATGACTTATATGAAATTCTAGTGAACGTTTTGGTGGAAGCCATGCATTCCGTTAGTCCCCTAAATTACTTTTCTCCTTTTTTTGTAATAAACATTTTACGTGACTTCTGTAGTTACAGGGTTTAGGGTAAAACTCCTCCATGTCCAGAGAATCAAGGCCATACCACTTCCAGCCCAGCTGTGTTCCCAAAATGCAGCTCATGAGCTTTAGATGGGCTTTCTGCACAAGGCTGAATTAACTCTGCAGTTCGATCTGAAACCACTTCAGTTCAGGTTCTCCTGAGAGCTGCGAGATGTGCAGGTTTTCAAAAACGTTCCCCCATGTTGTAAGCTTCTGCATGGATGTGTCCAGGCATCCCAATGAGTGGACTGTATTTCTTTCCACCCTCAGGAGGTAACTCCCAGCTGAGGAATGGTAGGTTCTTCTACTGCTTGAACTTGATCAAAATACAGAGAGCACCAGAGTCCTCACAAACCACAGTGGGAAATTGGCTTTTGCTTCCCCTGCTGTGGGGAGGGGAGGAAAGGAGAAATAATCTCTCTCGCTTGTTTCTCCCGAGTATGAGATGTGCTCACTGTATATCTGTGAGAGCAGTTATGAGTAAATCCTGCTTCCAGCGCTGCCTTCATACAGTCACAATGAAGGCGTCAGTGGAAGGAATGAGCAAGCACAACAAAACCAAGCGTAGTGTTTCAGGGCCATAGTAACACCTCTCCTCTCCTCCTAGACATGGCGGTACAAAATTTTGTAGGAGATGCATTCAGAGGAGCTACCTGGGTTGCCTTGCACAATGGTGGTGGTGTTGGCTGGTAAGGAGACCTGATTTATGTTTCTAAAGGTGGACTCTCAATCCAGTTATCACTGCTGTGTATGTGTGTGGGGAAGAGAGACTGGGAGGGAACTGCAGAGAAGATGTGGTATGTATAACTGGAGTAGTACAATGCTGTGATCATGGGAAGGGTGGGTTTGGAGATAAGGGCTGAAAGGATATATTGTAAGGTGAAGTATGGTGTTGTATGAGGCTTTTTTAATTAATGTCCGTATGTCAAGAAAAAGTGTTTCGAACATTGGCCACGGCACAGTTTGGGGAACTTAATTTACCAAATAAGGACAGTCTGCCATGGTCTTTTTGAACAGACCCCATTTCCAAAGTTGTCTTCACAAACACACAGACAGAGTGTTAGTGGATGGATTATGTTTAGGTTTCCCCTTAAGCTGCATTTAAATCTATGACCTTAGGACCCCAATATAAATGCCCATGTGCTAAAGTGCAACGAGGGGTTATTGATACAAAACAGTTCAGGTGCCAGCAAACCCCCCACTCTCCCTTCTCTCCCCGTGCTCATGCCTGGTAGGATAAAAGACCACAGCCAAGTAAGGACTTGATTAAACTGCTCCTTCTTCACATAAGACACAGAACTGGGAGAAATGCCTAAGCTGAGAAGCAGAATGAGAGAAATATCCTATATGGAGAGGGAAATTCATGTCCTTCATATGCTGCTAAAGGGACTCTGCATTGGCATAGGTTTAGAGAAAAAGAGAGTGGCTGCACTGCAGGGATGATAGCCTGATTTGTTCATTCTGGCACAGTCCAGCAAAGCGTCTCCCATTTACAGTCATGCCTCCATTTTGTGGCATAGCTGGTCAAAAGGGGAACTCCCCTCTATTAAATACTATAATGATCCCTCTCACTCAGCTGTTCCATCTAGCTTCTCCAGAATGTGCTAACAAGAGCAAGCCAGATTTAAAGAATTTGTTGCAGGTGTTACCCTCAGAAATGCTTGAGGATATTTGATTATTACTTGTCCTGGTGAGCTGGAGCTACAAAAATATCCCTTGAAATCCCTTGAATGGAGAATTCCCTCCCATGCTGTCTACCTAACTTTGATTTCAGTGAAGTGGCTATTGAATAGAAGGTATGCAAGAGCAAAATCAGACCATGGAATGAGAAAGGTCTCTGAGGACTTAATCATATGCTGTGAAAATCTGGCTCTACTGATTTCAGTGGTAACCATCAAGGCTAGGATTTTTATTCATACCTTCTAGAATTCCAGATGGAAAATGCATACTGGCATACCTACCTACTCTGGTTGTCTCTGTCTCTACAGATTGCAGCAGGCTAGGTCCGTTTGAATAGCTTTTGTTGAGTTTAACCTTTTAAAAAATCTGGTCGTGAAACACAGGCAAAGACAATCACCTTCAAATGTGTATTGTTCAAAGTATTTGGAATATTTTTTATGATAATTGATTGTTTTAATTATTATAATTGATAAAATAATTGCTTATGCCAGCAGTTATTTGTTCTGTTCATTGATTATGTTTATTCAAAATTCAAACTGTACAAATGATCATATTCCTCATCTCCCTCTGGCCTTTGCAAGGCCAGTCCCTCCTGCATTGCTCCTCTCTGAGCAATGTAAAGAGAGATTGGTCAAATGGTGAGACTGCCCCTACTTCTGTAAAACTGGCACTGGCCAAACCACAATTTCAGTTACACTGTTTCAGTTAGTTCCTTAAGTGGAGTTACATCACCGGCAAGAAGCTATCCCTGAAGGCAGAGCAGAGGTACTGTCACTTATATAAAGAACAGGAAAATTAGCATGTAGCTGTTCACTAAGATCAAAACATCCATGGAAAAGCAGGGACTGATTTTCCTCTCTACCAGTTGCTAAGGCTGCTTTGTGGCTTGTCATTATGGAACAGTATCTGCTCACCTTGTTCTTGGGAGTAGTCTTAGCCCTCTGTGATTAAATTATTGTGCTTCAGTGAAGAATGCGGAGCCTGAAAATTAGGCCTGTCTCTGTACGAGCCTTAATAAGCCACCATGCTGAGACTCAGACGTGGTAACAATGTTGTGTCATTAGGTGCCGCAGTCTGGAAAGCCCCCGAAAGCCATGGCACGACAGGTGGTTCTGCTCGGCTTAACTAATCGTGGCACCACCTTGGCTAGTTAAAGCACTATCCCCCTCTGCCTTTTCCTTCTAAGGAGAAAGAGAGGTATAATTTAAAGGTGGGAAAAGAAACAAAACCAACCCCCTACCACTACAAATTACTTTCTTTGCCTGGAAGAGCAAGATGCTTTTAGGTTTTTAGGACCGTGTTTTTCTTTGCCTCTGGAGAGGTAAAAATTTGGTTGACTTTGCCATAAAGAGATCTCCACGTGCCTGATAAAATAAGCATCTCATCTTCTTGTAGTCAGTTGATATGGAGGTGTGAAAGTGCATATGGAAGCTGATCTATATTTATAAACAGATATGCACATGATAAGAAAGAAATCAAATTGCCATTGGAATGCCTCTATTCAGAGAGTTCAGAAATGGCAATTGCACTGTGTTCAGCTGCTAATCTTCCTTGCAGAGGTTAGGCTTGCCTGAAACTGTTGACAGATCTGGTATGTCTTCCCAAAGAGAGAAATGCCTTCTACGTGCTTTGATTTTCAGAGCTATAGCCTTATGGGGGCAAACAGAAAAAGCAGGATTAATATTTATTTAGCTGGAATCTGCATCACATGTGCTGTTTGCGAGACTTAAGATTAACATATTCTTGACCATAATTACAACAAATGAATGTCATTCATTTCTTACAGCCTGTTTATTTGCAGGAGAATGTATATTAGCGCAGAGCCTGAGTAACCTGTAGTAACAAAAAGGCAGAAGTAATTTAAGAATTGAACTACACTGTTGACAGTGTGACATCTTGATTGAGAGAGGCCTTGTTTTCTTTGATCACCTTAAAGGGAGACATCTGGAAATTATAGGAGGTAGCTTAGGTCAAAATGCCACATGTTTCTTTAATTACCTTAAAATATGACCCAATGCTAATGAAGGCAGAGAACTCCCCTTTAAAAGTGAGAGGTTTTCCTAGAAAATCCATCCTAACAAACATTGGTGTTTAATTTATGAGTGATTTTTAGACAGTAGGACAGATTCTGATGAGTGCTTCTGATTTACACTGGAGTAACTCCATGGAAATTGATGGAGAGACTCTAAATTTATGGAGTGCAAGTGAGATCAGACGCTTACTGTTCATGCCTAAGCTTCAAAGGATGCTCTTTGGGATGCTGTGCACAGAGGGGATCTTTGCCACTGAAAGAACATCATCTGCCAGTGTACAATATCTTTAGAAAGCACCAGTCCAGAGCTTTGATTCTCTTATTGTCCAATATTGTCAATAGGCTGACTTGAGGTGTGATTATACTATGATCTCTCTTACACGTTGATGTTGATGATCTGGGTTTATGTGACTGGAAGCGGAATCTGGAATTTCAGCACAGGCTCTCAGGTAATCTCAAGGGACAAAATCAAACCAGATACAGCAGAGAATAAACTGGCATTGCCCTTGTGGGTGTCCATTTGCCCACTTCAGGAATGAATGTTACTCTAGATAGTAACTTGTATCCCTTTGGCATTTGCTAGCAGTCAAGATTACCTAGCCACATGACTAAACCCAGCAGTGATATAATAGTAATGGGGAAATGAATTCAACTATCAATTAAACTTGTGCGAGCAACACTTCAGTCCAAAATCCAAGTTGGATTCTGATCCTTTCTGCTGGTGTGAAATGAGAGTCACTCCACTTGCTGAGAGGACTCCGCAGCTCCTCTAAAAACAATCTGTATTCAAATGACCATAAGGAAACCGATTTGCACATACAGCTTAGAGTAATGTCAATGTGAACAACAACATGGGATGCACTTTTTCCTCTGCTTGTAGAAAAGATGCTTTACAGCTGCAATTTTGGATGGCCCATTAGATGTGGACACAAAATGTACTTTGCTAGTTTAAAAAAAAAAAAAAAAAAAAAAGACTACTGCTGATTTGGTCTATCTACACAAAAAAAATAGAGTGTAATGAGGTAACTGGCCCTGGTCTTCAAACGGTGACATTTGTAATGTTGTAGTCAGGCTGGCCGCCTCCTTCTAAGAGGACAATGACAACAAGAGGTATTTAAAAAGTAGTGTTTGCAAGAAATGCAAAAATTTGGATGTTTGTTTTCATCCCAAAATGAGACTGAGAGCATAATTAATGAAATATTTCACACAGTAAAAAGTTGCTTGGAATTAAATTTCAGGCTGAAAAGTGTTGGCAGTGTCACTCAAAAAGAAATATCTCATTTTGAAATGTCAGCACTCACAATATTCAAACATCTCCCCAGAAAACATGACTTTGTTTCAGATTTCCCTGCGAGCTCTAAGAAACTGATGCCTCAGCTGACATCTTGCTATGAGAACTGTCAGTTTCAAGAAAACTGTATTTCAACAGAATTATGTTTGTTTCAGCCAGCTCTAATAATGGTAAAGCAGGGGGGGTTCGGAGAATAGTAACACGACGTGCGATCTAGAGTTCTCAGCAAGTTCCACGCTCACCTATGTCAAACCCCTACTCACCGTACCGCTGGTACATGTAACTAGTGAAAGGGGATTAACATCATATAAGTAACAATATAACACTGAAAATCGGAAAATGCAAGTTCTAATTCCAAGAAGTAGATCTCAGGTCTGTCAGGCTCTGATATAGCCTTCTAAGAGAGGAGAGCAAAGACCCTGTTTCTTGAGAAGCTCAGGTTGCTGCTGGAAAATATACAGTAAGAATCAAATCTGTACTTGATTGGGAGACACCTAACTTTACCCTGATTCATGGATATGTCCAATGTTATTTTGTGTAAATGTTGTGAACTTACATTAGCTATAAATCACAGAGGACAAATTCTGCTTTTAGGGACCTCCATTAGTATTCTCCTGTACCGTGTGTATTTGTGAGTAGGATATGCCCCCTTTCTCTCAAATATTGCTGATGCTGAGTTATAATGCCAGAACTCTCGTCCAGATTTACAGCAATAGATAATTTTCCAGCTGTCCTCACTGCTATTCACCACATGCAGCAAAAAAGGAACTTGAGCAGGCCAGATCCTGAAGTCAGACAAGATGTTTTGCTCTGCGTTTTTTTCCCTGTTCTTTTAAAACCAGACTGGTATTTCTCCCAAGTATATCTCTTAGTTTGTAGTGTATTTCTGTTCCTCTCCTGCCAATAAGTCTGCTTCTTGAAAAGTTGGCTCTGATGTCTTTAAACATCTATGTGTCTCATACAAAACAAATGACTGATTTTGACGTGACTGGGGCAGATGTGCTTTAAGTGGTGGTTAACACTTTTTTTAAATAAAACACTCTCTTATTTGTCCCAAGAGAATATAAATAGATCCATCTGTCTGTTTCCATAAGTACATAGTCCTTCTCACGATCCAGTCTATATAGCAGGCCCTGGGGTGGCAAATATGAACTATTTAATCTTTAAAAATCCCTAGGATAGGTAACTCTTCAGTCATCAGAAGCACTAACATTTCTTTGCTTGTTTCTAAAGCCCATACAGAGTGCAGTCCTCAGGAGGTGCAGAGCAGGCTTAGTTTTTGGCACTGGCGCTTGGAGCAGACACTGACTGCTAGCTGGACGTTATGGGGAAGACAGCATAGGTTTTCTGCCCTGTTCCAGACTAGGCCTTTGCCCTGCTACTTTTTTAAGGCATAAAAGGTCATTGATAATGTATTTTGTTCAGCACCGTTCCTGTGATCTCATCCTTCTTTCTTCAGTGCAACCGAACAAATTCACTTCTGCAAATTTTGTGGGATTGGCTTGGGTTCTTTTGGTTTAATTTTTTTTACAATTGTACCTTTTAGGGGTGAAGTGATCAATGGGGGCTTTGGCCTTGTTTTGGACGGGTCTGCGGAGGCTGAAGAACGAGCTAAGATGATGCTTAGCTGGGATGTTTCCAATGGCGTAAGCAAAGCTCATTATATTTGTAGATTGTATATACCATCTTCCTGCCTTAAAATGCGCCTTCACCTGGGGCTAGCTTCATTCAGGTACTCAGATTCCTATGCTCCTACCCGTTTTAACTGGATGGGAGTATGAGCACCCAGGCAAGAGTGTGAGATCTTGCCCTTTGTATCCCAGAAATAGTCCTGATGGGCCGAATGACTCATTCCATCCACTCCTAATGTGGGCTGCTTATGAATGAGCCTGGTGCCACTGAAAGCAATGGATTTTTTTCAACTAACTTTAATGGGCTTTGAGTCAATAAAAGAGGCTGAAAAATCCTTGAGTAAGGAATTTGTTGTAAAATGTCCAGAGCACCCTCTCTGACTTTATAACATACAGGAGTCCAATCATTTCCACATATCACAGTGTGAGTGGTGGTTGGGGTTTTGGTTTTGTTTTTGTTTTTTGTTTTAACAGAAAGAAACATGCTCCAGGTCATTTTAAATTACATGCTTTTACTTGCCTCCATAGTATTGACGTAGTATTGGCAACTATATGTACTTTAGTCATGCCTATCCCAAATTTTGATTTAGATTTCTTGAAACGGTTGTCATTTAAGTGCCAGCTTGTACAGCCCTTGCTGACACTAGAATGAGTTTTTGTCTTCTATTAGTGTTTAGATGGACCCCATTTTCATTTAAGACTCTGATCCTGTCTTTGAACGAGCAGAAATGGTTGTTCAGCTCGGCCAGATGAAATCAGTATTCTTGAGTCAAGATGTCTTGGTTCAATACTTGCAGAGAATGCATCCAATAAGATGTAATGACACATAGTCCAAGTAAAGGACAAAACCTGTTGTGTTTTAGAGTGACTTAACCTCACAAGGACTTGATGTGTTAAAGGAACTCCTTGCAGATGCTGATATGATCTGATGTTTTACTTCTCATAAGAACTGGAGAATTTCTTCTAGTGTTAGACCTGAACATTTTTTCCTTTCTGAAAGCACCCAGCTCTCTGTGGAGAGAGGAAAAAAAAAGTGTGTGGGGAGGGCAAAGAACAATTTGCATGTATTCCCTGTCCCATACCTGAAATAACACATTAGTAAACTGTCGAGTAAAAAGGAGGAGGACAGCTGTATTAATTTGTAGATTTAAGTCATGAAGGCAAACCCTGCACAAGCACTGTGTATCATAGACAGCCTATTAAAAAAACAGTAAATCTTTTGCTCCTCTGATTTATTGTAAGCAAAAGCCCCGCTCCGCCACACAGTTGTTTAAAAAGGACAATCTCAGAATGTCGCCCATATTATATACAAGACTGGAAAGAGACTGAAGCGTACCCTAGAAAATATACTGCTAGGTAGGAATAGTCATAGGAGAGCGGCAGGGAAATTGACTTTTTGACTTAAAAGGTCATTTCCAGCTCTTACTGATGTGATCTTGGCAACTTATTATTAGCCTTATGTTAATCATGTGCTTAAATATATTGCTAAATTGGAACCTAAACATCATCTTGCTTTGAACACTTTTGAGTCTGGCTGAATATTTCAGGCACTGATTTGTAATTCTTAATGGCTATGGAATACAGGTAAGTACTTATTTCCTTTGTGCCAAATCATGGTGTTTTTATACATTTGGAGTTTTGCTTGTAGACAGACCAATGTGCAGAGCTTAGCCTTTGGAAGAAGGCACTAGCAGTTCCCTTAGCATCTTTGGAATTTCACCCATATGTACTGGCAGAGAATTTGGCTCCTGGATTTCATAGTTTGAAAATGCATTGAGTGATCTTCACGTTTTCCCTTTTAATATTTATCCTACCACAAAGGCATTGATTGCTTAAACCATTCTGTTATCTGAAACAACTGCTAGTTTAACAGAGCTGGGATGGAGAACAGGATTATTTTTAGGGAGGGAATTTTGTGACGTACCTGTTTATAAGGTACCTGGCTCTACCAGTCTTATCAGCCCAATAGTATGTTACCGTATGAAAATGTACCAAGTCCATCTGACAACTACTCATATAAATGCTTTGAAAGAAGAGGTAGGTATTACAAAAATTATTTCCTACATCAATAAGGAAACTTAAAACTGGCAAGGGCTTGGAAGATTTATTACCGTGAAATTGAGCGCCTGTGTTTGCACAAATATTGGGTAAGATGGGATGTGGCAAGAGAAACGTACAATTTTTACATCCATTGATTTTCTGGTCTGACAGGTTGCCAGACGCTGCTGGTCGGGTAATGACTACGCTTATGAAACGATCTGTCAAGCAATGAAAGAGAATGTCACATTGAAGGTGACTCTCCCTCACAAGGTGGCAGATGAGAGTATCTTGGAGCAAGCCCTGCAACGTTAATGGTATTCCAAATGCAATATTGTCCTTGCAGATGCACTTTGAAGTTGCTTCCTTGATATCCTTCCTTGCTCTCTGGCTAAGTGATAAAACCCTTGATGTCTCTTCCACGGGAGTTCCTTTTTTTTTTTTTTTTCTCCCTTTAACTCATACGTGGGGCAGACCTGAATCTGTCTATGTGGCAGGTCTGAGACAGGTCCATTGATGTCAGGAACATATTTGGAATGATATTTGCAGTAAGATACTATTCATTGTAAGGAAAGGAACTGGAAATTGGTTCCTGATAATTAAGCTTTATAAAAAATATCCACTTATTTCTGACAATTCAGAAAGTAAGGAAACTTAGGTCTGGCAGATCAGTTGCAGAACTGGAAATTGGAACTCTCCATTCTAGTTTGAAGTCTGCTGCTAATAGTAAATAGACATGAAATCCAGTAGCCAGACAGGGAGTGTATGAAAAGACTTATGGAATTATTCTTCAGCTGATGGAGGGTCTACTGATGTTGCATGTGCTAGATTCAAGCTTTTCTATACTACCATGACAGCGACTGCTATTTGCAATAGAAAGGGACAAATAAACAGTGAGTGGCTAGTGCAGCTAGTCTACGTGCGTTTTTGCCTGGAAAACGATCATCTGATATTTTTCACCAAAAGCAGAACCAGAATGCATTGCCAGATAAAATAGGTAGAAAAGCCTGAGGGTGGTAAGTACTAAACCATTTCCAAATGTCTTATAACAGGGTCAGGAAAATGTGGAACAACTCACGATAAATTACTATGAGCGAAATTCTGCATCAGTCTGAGATGGTGCCATTCTGCTGCCTCTGATGTTGTATCTGCTTTACTGGCTCACAGCGATGAGCTCGTTCTTCTGTAGAAGCTTGTTCCACTTGAGCACAACGGAACATCTTCTAAATGTACGGAAACCTCTGGGAAAATGTAGATCCTTAGTGCTGGCCTGTAGTTTTTCGCAAGAAAAAATAGGCTACTTACCCATTTGGATGTAAGTAGTGCAAGCCGCTAGTAGTAGTAGGGTAAGCCGCTATAACAAAACGATCATCTAGATTTTCCTTCTGAAATAAAGCAGGACTGATGTAAAACAAGATGAAGCCTCAAAGACAAACGGTGTAGCCTTCTTTCACACATAAGTTGATTATAAAGTAAAATAGAGATAGACAGGTCTTTTTAGTCTCCCTTCCTCTTCCCAGGAAGAGTTAGGAAGACACAGAACCCGAATGTGCCTAGATGTAATTTATGTTTTATATAGCTTTATATTTATATAGCCTTTTATTTTGCATCTAAACCTACAATTATGTTTGTGTTAACAGTAACTCACTGAAGTTTTTTGTTCTAATTAGCTCTGATGCCGATCCAAAAGTTGTGAGGCTTACTTTACATGAACCCCCTATATGCATACGTATTGACAGATACATGTATATGCATTAGCATTTTACACACACATACCCACACATATATGCACACAAAAATAACTCTTTCTGGCTATTATTAGCCTCATGCTAAGCCTGGTCTTTGCATTTGTCACCCACTGGCTCTAATGTGTGTATATGGGCTTCATTCAGACCCAGAGCAGCATCAGTCCCTACCCCCAGCGCATACTCAGTACTGGACTTCCCTGCTGTGGATCTGGCATGTTGCTCAACCCCCTTAGTGTTGTACCTGGCTCCCCTTGGGAGGGAAGGGGTCGCACAGGTAAACTTGCATTGGCTGATGCAGCTGGGGTGTGATGAGCTGCGGTCCTCTGACAGCCACCTGTGTTTATGCTGGGAGAGCTCAGGGAACGGCAGCTCCCACCGCCTCCGGCTCCCGTGGCCATCCCTGCTCCAGCTCATTTGCCTGGTCTGCAGCGAGGGGCTGGCTGGCTGCCTAGGCGAAGAATGTCCCCTTCTCCTAGCCTTGGCCAGGAGATCAGCCAGAGGCTGCTGGTTGAACCGGTCTGGACTAACGGGGGTAACAAGAACTGGTTTCTGTTGTGTCTCGTGATGGGTTCTTGAGGGTGGCTGTTCTCTGCAAATGGAGGTGTGCTTTGCTGGAGGTCTTACAGACTGTGTGGTCTTGAGAGGATACAACTGTTGGACCCTGTGGTACTTACCAGGTGAGCACTCTCTGCACCCCTGTGCTGCCCCTGGTGCCAAGTAAAGAAAACAGCATTTTTGTAATTCAAAAAAATTGGTTCTTTACTCTGTTCACGTACTGTGTATGTCTCCAGCTGAACAGGATGAGTTGGCATCTGCTTGCAACTGAACCTTCTGTGAAGTACAATTTGCAGTTGGTTGGAACTGCTTTATATCATGGAAAAAACACCCACGTTGCCAAGTTATACGATTGAGATGTGAATAGTTGTCAGCCAGATTTGACAGCTTTTGCTTTAACATATGTTATATGTTACTTATTAATAATAACCACACTGGATTGGGCCCAAAGTTTCTATCTTGGTAGCTGTATCCTATAAAACCACTTTAGTCTTCATAACCTAAAAGCACTGAGGTGCTGTTTGTCATGAGGAACATGCACGGTCTCTCCGTACTAAGGAATGTAGGTCTGCTCCATAGAGTCATGTTAATTCTGAGTTGAAAATTCACTGAAGACAAAACGTTGAAGAAATATTTTTTACGGACCCTTCACCTATTTTTGTATTATTTAGTACTGGATACCTGCCAGCACGCTCTCCTTTGTATCACGGACAAGAAGAACCCTGTTTTCATCCTTGTGGCTTTACTGACCAGATGACTTAACTTTGCAGGTATGCCCATGTTTAAAGCCACTCAAGCCCCTGGGCGTTTGTAAGTCCAGACTACTTGTAGGGAGATGTAGAACCCAAATATGAGCTCTGTGCAAGAGCTGCTAGTTGAAGATTGTATTACAAAGTCAGTGACTATTTACTTAACATGAGTAAAGCAAGAAGAGTTATAAAAAGGCAGTGAACTGACAAGCAGTTTATTGTATTCATGAATACTCACTGCTGCTTATTTGAATTATGAAATATGTTTAGTTACGTGTATACATTTAAATCTACGTTGTGGTCCTTTAACTGTGTATCTCAAAGGATTTAACTGATGTGAACTGAGTGAGGTTTACAGTACCTTTGGGAGAGTACAGGGGAACAGGAACATGCAGCAGGGGATACCTGCTGTACATCGGAGCAGAGGGTGCCCTGCGCTCTTTGAGACCTGATGCAAAATCACTCCGGCGAAAGAAGAAATCCTCTGCCCAGCGGCAGGAGCACAGCACCCTCTGCCGGGGGCTTCTTGCCCCTCCTGGAGCCACCAAGGGGGCTCGTGTCATGTCCACCACAAAGAAGGCACGTTTTACCCTTTTCTTTAAATAGCTGGAAGAGGAGAGCCAGAAGGCAGCTGAATATCGTCTCCCGGAAAGCCTTGCACAAGAATGAAAAATAATTTTTTAGGCGCTAGCGGAACTGATAGTTCTTACTTGCGTTCAGCTAACTTCAGCACCAATGCGTTGTTTTAGAGGCTCCTGCCTAGCCTCCACCCCTTGTTGTGCTTCTGCCCTTTCCCCTGCTGCCTTCGCAGCGCGTTCCCGCCCGCGCGGCAGGTCTCGGCGCCCTTTCATGAAGGCCTTTCGCCTGCGCGCTGCAAAAGTGCACAGCGAAGGGGGCTGACGACCCCGGGTGACGGAGCGGCACAGCCGCGCTTTGAATAGCAGTTGGGAAGTTGCATCGCTCAACGTACGTGTACTATTAATGGTAAACGTATTGTTTTAACATTGCCCCCGAAGGCAATATTTTACGGGATATTTTACTAAGATTGTTAAAAGTCAGAACTCTCCCGGTGTGGTTGCAAGCTCATAGAAGTGCTCTGCTCTCGCATAGCTTATTCCTTCGCATTAACAGGAATACGAAGATGTTGGAATACTCCCTCAATACCAAACAAATACTAACGGTGCTACTTTGTACTAGCTACTTGGGACCAGTAGATAGGCAGTAGGAGACGCATACCGCCGTAAAGCAGCTTGTTTGTGCAGGATGAGGGCCAGGGCAGCCTGCCCGCTTCCGCTGGCAGCGCGGAGGTCGCCCAGGGCCAGCGGCCCCGGGGCAAGCGCTGCCCGCGCCCCGTCCGCGCCTCCGCGCTCCGCGTTTCCCCTCCGCCTGCCGGCCCGCTCCCGCTCCGCTCCGCTCGCCGCACTCCGCTCCGGGTTTCCCCGCTCGCCGCGCGGCGCCCGGCCGGCCCCGCCCCGCGGCTCCGGTTTCAGCCGCTGCTACAGGGACCCCCAAGATGGAAACGCAGGGGCTGCCCGCCGCGGAGGCGGCCCGGGCCCGGCCCGGCACCCAACATGGCGGCCCTGCCGCGCCGCCCGCCGCCCCGCGCCGCCCGCCGCAGCCGCCCGACTGGGAGCCGGCCGCCGCCGCCGCCTCCTCCTCCCCCGCCGCCAGCACCGCCTCGCCGGGCCTCTACGTGAGCTTCCCGGTGCTGCTGGTGGAGGAGAAGCCGGAGCCCGGCGCCAGCCCGGCGCCCAGCCCCTGCGCGCCGCCGGCCGGGCCCGCGCCCGACAACGACGGGCTCCTGCTCGTCTTCAACGTGGTGCGCGGCGCGGCCGAGGCCGGCGCGGGCGGCGGTGAAGCGGGGCGCGCCCAGCCCGGCCCGCCGCCCGCTGAGCCGCCGCCGCCGCCGCCGCCGGAGGCTCCCGGCTCGGCGGCGCCGCTGCCGCCGCCGCCGCCTCCTCCTCCTCCTCCTCCCCCGCCGCCGCTGCCCCCCGCCGCCTGCGGCGATGGCGGCGGGGCGGAGGACGGCTCCTTCTCGGGCACCATCACCATCAACAACCAGAGCCTGGTGGTGCGCATCGAGAACGGCGTCCTGACGCTGGGGCCCGGCGCCGAGCAGGCCGCGGGCGCCGCTCCGCCGCCCGCCCCGCCGCCGCCGCCGCCTCCACCACCGCCGGCGCCGCCCGCTGCCGAGCCGCCGGGCGGGCCGCGGCCGCACTCGCCGCCGGCTTTCGCGTGCCCCGAGCCGCGCTGCGGCGAGTCCTTCCCCCGCAAGCAGCAGCTGCGGCTCCACCGCCTGGCAGCGCACGGCGGCGGCGAGGAGAGCCGCGCAGGAGGAGGGGGGGCGGCGGCGGCGGCGCGGCCCTTCGGCTGCCCGGTTCCGGGCTGCGCCTGGTCCTTCGCCACGGCCTACAAGCTGCGGCGGCACCTGCACTCGCACGACAAGCTGCGGCCTTTCGCCTGCGCGGCGCCGGGCTGCGCCAAGCGCTTCACCACCGTCTACAACCTGCGGGCGCACAGCCGCGCCCACGAGCAGGAGGCGGCGCACAAGTGCGAGGCGTGCGGGCAGCGCTTCGCCAGCGCCGCCCGCCTCGCCGCCCACCGCCGCCGCAGCCACCTCGAGCCCGAGCGGCCCTACCGCTGCGACTTCCCCGGTAAGCGCCCCGCCGCTTGCTTTGCTTTGCTGTCTTTATATTTTATTTATCTTATTTATTTTTTCTATTTCGTTTTATTTCGTTATTTCTAGATTTTATTTTACTTATTTTTTTCTTTATTTTAATTTTGTTAATTTTTTATTCTTATTTTTTCTGTTTCATTTTATTTATTTTTTATTATTTTTAAATTTTATTTTACTTATTTTCTTTCTTTCCTTAATTTATTTTTTATTTTATTTATTTTATTTTTTCACACCTAAGTGTCAGGCAGGGCCGTAAAAACCCGTTGCTGAAAGCTGGGAGGAGGAAGAGGGAAAAGGACTCTGTTGTTGTTGTTGTTGTATCCCGCTGACCTGCTATCTCCCCTCTCTCCCCAGGGTGCGAAAGGACGTTTATCACCGTGAGCGCGTTATTCTCGCATAACCGAGCCCACTTCAGAGAGCAAGAGCAATTCTCCTGTTCGTTCCCCGGGTGTAACAAGCAGTACGACAAAGCCTGCCGCCTGAAAATCCACATGCGGAGCCACACAGGTATACGCGTTCGCGAGGGCAGCTTGTGCCTGGGGCGGGGGCGCCCGGGAGAAGGTGATGGGGGAACAGGTGACTTAGACTGGAAGTTGTGACGGGAAGACGGGTGGTGTGAGTTATATTTGAGTCGGCTTCGTCTTGGGATTTGGGGAGTGGGAACCCGCAGGATCTGCAAGGAGCTATCGCAGTGCAGAGCTATGTTTTTTGGCACGTGAGCTCTGTTCAGAAAAGTTAGCCCACTAGTCCAGCGCTATTCCCAAGTTTTTGTAGATATTCAAAACATGGTGTAAATCCTAATCTTGGTTTTAGAAGAAAAAAAAAAAAGCTAGAAAATTAACAACATGTGAAATAAACGTATCAAGCTTTGGGACTGTGAGAAAGTAAATTTCAACTCGAGGAAGCACCCTTGATCTGTAAGGACCACTGTCAAACTGAAATCCGTCCTTTTGATATTTTAAAGACAGTCATGTGTACTCTGGCTTGTCCTCAGTTTTCCTCTAGTTTCATGGCCTGACAGTGCTGTTTCACTGTCTTTCGGAAGTGTCTCTGTTTTGTTAAGTGAAAGTTCAAAGAAGTGATGAAAACTAGTTTCACAGGGGAACTTCCTGTATCGTAAGCAGCATATTGTCACAGGTCATGAAAACAGGCAAAAACGTTCTGGTCCTGTGTCTGTTTTAAGTAATGCCAGCGTAGGTTACTGAAGCACGTTCAAGATAGTTGTGGGTTATTTGGAAAGGGTCCTCGGGAGAACTGGGAAAGATCAGGTTATAGAAAACAAACAAGGAAAGGTAGGCTAGATTGTGATTGCTGAATGCAAAGAGCAGAAAACTGAGCAAGGCCGCAGTTTTCAGATAAATGTGAGATTGGTTGGTAATGTCCTGTGCTTCATGATACGCAGGAAAAGATGTAATGGTCTTAAGTTAAAGAATTGGATGATGCGGAAGGGGGCATCACAGTACCCTGCAGTGACTTGCATGAGAAGGTGGTTGAGTCGTCTTGTCCTCTTAAAATCTTTCAATTTAAGCAGTTCTTGAGGTCTTCTAAACAGCAGTGTATATTTTGATGTTAGATTATTAATGTAACTTTTCTTTGCTTAAGGTGAAAGGCCTTTTATCTGTGACTTTGAAGGTTGTGGCTGGTCTTTCACCAGTATGTCCAAGCTACTGAGACATAAAAGGTAGCCTTTTTTCATTACAATGTTCTAAATCATTCCTTGCTGTTAGTTTGTGTGTCTGTGTTTGTGTGCGTGTGTTTTTTTCCCCGCTAGTGGTTAAGCAGTGGATTTAATCTTGCCAATGGTCGTTTCCCTCCTTTTTAGGAAACACGAAGATGACAGAAGGTTTATGTGTCCAGTAGAAGGCTGTGGGAAGTCCTTCACAAGAGCAGAACACTTGAAAGGCCATAGTATAACTCACCTTGGTACAAAACCGTTTGAGTGTCCAGTAGAAGGTATTTGTTAATTCTTTTGTGCAATTGGTGTGCCTGTTGCCTAGAAATTTTGCATGCTTTTTCCCCAGATGCAAGCTTGTTACAGGATTGGAGCAATTTAGAGCAACTCTTCTAATGGAATTTGAAGACTTAAAACTTAATGAAAGACATGTAACTGAATGAGGGATCGCTCCGATTTGTGAGATGCAAAGAAAACAGTGGTTCATGCTGTGGCTTGATTTTTTTTTTTTCTTTATGATGAGCAAAGCTGCTTTATTCTGGAAAATCCGAGTTCTGATACTCAGTTTCTGCAGCTCAGCTTTTTCACTTCATTCATCAAAAGTAGTGAAAGTTGGTCCCATCCAGCACTTTCAAGGCCACATTTTGCTGTTGTGACGACGGGTGGCCATGTCAGTGGTATCTGTCGTGGGCTTTGGTCATTCAGGAGCACAGCTGATGCTGTGTGGGTTTCTTAGAGCTGCCTCCATCGCTTCAGTAGGACTCCAGTGGAGGAGTGGAACCTAAAGATTCTGGGTCTCATCTGATTAGAAGCTGTTTCTGAAAGTGGGGAAAAGAGTGGATTTAAAACAAGCAAAGTGAAGTCTGCAAATGTTGGAAATGATTTAACAAAAAAAAGGGGGTTGGGGTGCTAGGTTGTGTTTAAAGTAGAGGCTTTGCCTTTTCATTCACTTGCTCCCCTCTGATGGGCAACATAGTATATTGTAGCGTATTTGGGGGCCTGTGGCTGGGTCAGACCTGCAGAGAGCTGCCAGCTAGCCTCTCTGAAAGCGATGAGGAGGCTGCTGAAGCAGCACACCTTGCCCTGAGTGCTGATCGCCCACCTCCTCCGTTTCTGTAGATGTAAAAGCTTGGAGCCCGAGCTCTGGTGTGTCTTGGGAAGTAAGAAGTGGCCGATGGGATATCGGCACATAGCTTAAAATTGTGTTATCGTGACTTTGAGGGGGACGGTTGAGCCCTAACAGGATGCTACAGATGTGGAATATTCTATTTCCTAAAGTAAAACAGCTGCACTTGGTGGTTGCATCTCCTTTTTTTAAAGGTTTTGCAAGCAGTCATCATAAAATGTTTTCATTTGAGATGCCGTAATGGAGAAAGGTCGTCCATTCCACTGAGTTACTTGCTCAAGCTTTTTGGCGTCAGAAACAGGTTGTTGTACTACCTTATCCACTGAGTTGTCCTTGATATGAAACGAGGAAATGTATATTTGGCTTTCCTCTAATTCCTCTGATTTACTATAGAATGCATGCCCAGACGCTGCAAAATAGCAAATAGAGTTTTTCAGAGCTACTTTGATTTGTTTTATTAGGACACTAATATTCATTTCACCCTAGTTTTAATTTGACATTAATCTTTAAAGTCACATTTATCTTCTTGCAGGCTGTTGCGCAAAATTCTCAGCACGAAGTAGTCTATATATTCACTCCAAAAAGCATCTTCAGGATGTGGACTCGTTAAAGACTCGCTGCCCTGTATCCAGCTGTAATAAATTGTTCACTTCCAAACACAGCATGAAGACACATATGGTAAAACAGCACAACTTCAGCCCAGGTAATGTATTTTCTAAACCTGTGGGAAGGTGCAGTGGAAAAACTAAGTGTCACCTTAAGCAAAATATGTATTTACTGATGGTGAAATCCTGACACCGCTGATGTGAATGACAAAATCTTCAAGACTGGAGTTATTTTTCTCCCACTAAAATTTCCAGTGGGAACTGAAATTGGGTGTGAGAAAGTAAGACTTGAGCTTGACCTGTGTTGATTCAGAAATTACAGATTTTTTGAATGAAGTAGAGCTTGTTATTCTCCTTGCCCCCTGTAAAATATAAGCAAGGACTAAAAGCACTCCTCTTTCTGCTCCTCTAAAACCTAGCTTAGTCTGGACTGCTTGGGTGTTACCTTTTGGCGAGTGCTTTTGTGACCGAAATTTCTCAGTGAAGGGGTCTACTTATTTCAGTAAGCTTGTTTTCCTGAGTCTGCTTTGAGAGAAGTTGGGAAGTGTTTTAGTAGGCCAAAACCCTAGAGTTTTAAGCTTTCTCTCTGAACGTTCATATTGTTTCATTTCTATAGTGCCACAGCTGAGCTCCTGCTCCTGATAAGCGGTATCATTTTCTTTCTTGTTTGTCCTAGCGATTAAAGATGTTCAAAATATATTCTGTTCCAGATCTCCTAACTCAGCTCGAAGCAACCAGCTCCCTCACACCCAGCAGTGAACTCACTAGTCCGGGACAAAGCGATCTCAGCAACATAGACCTCGTATCCCTCTTCTCCAATGTGTCTAGTAACAATTCTGGAATTACAACAGACATGGCACTAGTGAACTCTGGGATTGTCACGATAGACGTTGCTTCAGTGGGCTCAACGCTCGGAGGAAACCTGCCTGTCAGTAACAATTCTTTAAGTCAGGCAGTTGATCCCTTGATATTGGTGGCTAGCAGTGATATGCCGCAGAGCCTGGACAGTTCTCTCTTGCTGGGAACCAGTGCAACAGTTCTACAGCAAAGCACTTTAAATTTGGATGATGTACAGACTGTCAATGCAGAAGCCTTGGGGTCGTTAGCATCTCTATCAGTGAGGAATTCCAGTCAAGATGTGCACGGTTTGACCTCCAGCAATAATTTAACGATTGACACAGCCACTTTGACTCCTTCTAGTAGCCTCGGTGGTACCAATGTGCCTGAGTTACTAACGCCAACTAAAGTTGAACGAAATTTGCTTCCCAGCTCGGATGTTGTTGGTCAACAAGAGGGCAGCAAAGTAGTGACTCAGTTTGTTTTCTCCAACCCTCCAGGAAGCTACAGTGCTCAGAAAGAAATGGATCTTAGCACAGTGACTGGCAGCTCGTTTTTGGTATGCAGTAACTATATTCATTGCCCCCAGGTGACTGAGACACCCCAATTTGGATAATATCCATTGCTACTTATACCTCATAGGCAGACCTTTGTCTGATTTCGCTGATGATGCGTTCTGGCTTTTTTGATGAAGGATGTAGAACGTTATGCTGAAGAGTTTGTTATCAGGAGTAGATTCAGCATGGAGATAAGTTCACTTAAGAAAATCTGCATTCTGGTGGGGAGAGTGAAGGGAAAACTGTTCAGAGTAAGAGATTTTAAAAAATAAAGGTCTCAAATATATCCCTCTGAGAATGAAATGGGATTTACAAGAAAACCCAGGTACAAGAACATATGTTATGTCTCATATGCATTAACGAGAGTAATTGAAACATTTTCATCTCAGTCCTCATCCTTGTGGAGCTATTTCAAGTACTCTTCCCTTTCTGCTTTACGATGCTACTGATGTGTAACTTTTGTTTACAGTATAAAACGTTCCCTCTATCACAGTGTTTACCCTATTAAAATCTGAATGCTTATAAATACAGAGCTAATTTGTAAGTACATGCAGGGAATTTGATGAAACTCTAATCAGAAAAAAAAAAGTCAGAAAATAAAATTCAGTGTTTTTAATATGAAAGATAACAAAACCAACTCCCAGTTGTGGTTAAGACAAGTTTGTTCTTGCATTCAAAAACTTCCTGTCTTCTGGGTTTTTGTTTTTACTAGGAAAGCGGTGGGTCTGCGAGAACAGATTACAGAGCCATTCAGCTAGCCAAGAAAAGAAAACAGAAAGGGAATGGGAGCAGCACAGGTGAGAAACATTCCTTTTGTTAAATAATTTTATTTACCAAATTTAATGTTCATGGCAGTGAAATGGGAGCAATTACGCGAGTATGTTTTCTGAATACCCTGTTGGGTTCATTGTCCGTTAGAAGAATTGTGCACGTGGCGTATGTGTTACTGAGGATGATCACCTCTGAGATCTCAGATCCACAGTAAGCTTACAAAGAAGTTTGCGCTAGGTTTCCCGATTGTTAAAAAGACACTATCCCTTTATCTCTTCACCTGCTTTTTATTTTCTTACTAAAATTTGACTTGATGTCGCTTTGCTTTCTATTGTCTGTGCTTCTGGTCTTACTGACTGGGGTCTCTGTTACACAGAGCACAGACAACGAAAACATCAGTTTTGTTTTGCTTGTTTTTCACTCAGTAGCACTGTGTACGCAGTGTGGAGGATGGTTTTTTTCTTCAGTTACCTAGAACTACTTAAACCTTTTTATTAGATTTGAACCTTAGAGAGAGTTCTCACACAAGGTGAGGTTTAGGCCGTGGTTTTAGATGTGTGCTCTTTCTCTTAAACTGCTTTCTGGAAAGCAGAAGTAAGAATAAGCAAAGCAGAAAATAATTTGAGATTTTTAGGAGAAACAAACTGAGAAATAGCTTGCTGGAGTAGCATTAAAAGAGGCCATAATTATTTCACCCAGTGTAATGTTCCAAAAACTTTCAAAGTCAAAAGCAGTTATGAAAGGTCTCAGCGCTCACAGACTATAAAGTTCAGGATATTAATGTTTGCGGACTACATGCCAAAGTCTTTGTCAGACCATGTGTTGGGGTTTAACTACCAGTTCCTAGAAATACAGCTGTTGGTCAGTGTTTTCTGAACAATTTTTCAGAGCAAAACTTAATTGAAAGATAGTTGTTCATCCAGCTCATATTATTCAATTTGAAACTTTTCTGTTTTGAGGATATCGTGCCAACTCAAGGAGAGTTTGGTTTGAATTGCTGGTTTATATTTGCCTGGGTACTGCAGCTGCTGGTCATGGGGCAGCTTTGATTTGGGATTGGTTTAGGGTTGTCACTCACTTGAGTGTCCTGTGTGTGTTCAGTGAGATAAATGCTAACGTGGAGTAAAACCAAATGACTGAAAGAACTAGAGTTGCTTGTAAAGCTTCTGTGTATGTGTGTTTAACCACCAGTGTCATGAGTGACAGTTATTTTGTACTTCTGTGGCGCATCCTATCTAACAGTCTTTGAAATATTTCTGGAAATAGGTGAGCTTCATTGTGCTGCTCTTACAGTTTGGAAAAATGATGCATGTGACTACTCAGGAAATGAGTTGCAAAATCAAAAATAGAAAATGCAATTCCACTTCCCAATTCTTTTCTGTAACTCCACAAACATGCTGGTCCTTTGATGCTACCAGAAGGGCGAGCCCTAAGCCTGGCAATTTGTGATATGGTTTGAATGGCATTACTGTAAAGGATGACTGCTCAGTCAGCAGTTGGAGTTCGTGAGCTGATTGCTGTCTGGGCTTTTAGTAGTTATCAGATGGTGCTTAATTATATTGCAATGTTCTAGGCATTTGCTAGGTAGTGTTAATTAGCGATACAGTGTAAACAACTCCATAAGGTTGAAAAATATTAGCAAGAGACTGTGGCAAATTGGTTCTGACGGTTTAAATGTTAAAATCACTCTCTTTCAGGGGCATCTGGCTCTGGTCAGAGGAAAAGCAAGGGCGGTAAAGTAAGCCCTACCAGCTTTTCATCATCCACTCCTGGCGGTCGACTGGGTAACAACATTGTTCTGCCAAACGGAGGGCTGACAATAAGGGACCCTGCCACTGGAGCGCAGTATGTGCAAATTCAGCTTCTTCAGGTAAGGACTGAGGAGGACAGACCTGCTCATCTTATCTGTTACTTGCTGAAGCTGGCGTTTATAGAAGAATCTAACTACTGTGAGCTCAGGTGCTGCTGCCCTTCTGTGAGATCCTGAGATCTCCACTACGTACCATGTCCGTTAGGGCAATTGCCCACCGGAAACACTCTCCTGTGAAGCTGATATGAAAACTGGCTTTAGAGAAGTCTAGAAATGCCTGAAAACAGAGCTAGTTCAATTATATAGCTGCTGGGGGCCAGGACTGCTTTTAGTGCTTCCAAGAGAAGAGGACTACTAGCATGCATTAACTTAGGGGATGCGCAAGTGTATAACTTTTTCCTCCAGTCTTCCCCAGCAAATTCTTGCATTGCTCCACCTCTCCCCCGTTGAAAAAGTAAATAAGACTGGCATCAAAAAATTCCTGGAAAATAAAGTTTGGGCCTAAACTGTTGTTTTTGTAAACGATTGAAATAAAGCTTAAGATTTTTTTTCTAAAAAGACCTAGTACTACATGTGGCCTGGATAGTGGGACATATCGGGCAGCACATTTTTGTCCAGGTGTGTATCTGTGTAATATCCAGAGAGAGTGTAAGTTTATTCCACTTTATTCATCATCATCTCACACAGAATCGCAGAATGGCTGAGGTTGGAAGGGACCTCTGGAGATCATCTAGTCCAACCCCCCCTGCTCAAGCAGGGTCACCTGGAGCACATTGCTCAGGATTGTGTCCAGACGGCTTTTGAATATCTCCAAGGAAGGAGACTCCACAGCCTCTCTGGACAACCTGTTCCAGTGCTCAGTCACCTTCACAGTAAAGAAGTTTTTCCTCACGTTCAGATGAAACTTCCTGTGTTTCAGTTTATGCCCGTTGCCTCTCGTCCTATTGCTGGGCACCACTGAGAAGAGTCTGGCCCCGTCCTCCTGATGCTCTCCCTTCAGGGTGTAATGAAATATGGTGTGGAGCAAGCTATGGGTGGAGTTCTTCCTCTGATTTTCTCTGGTCCTTGAAGCAGCCAGATGGTCACAGTTTCTACCTCAAAAACTTTTAATGTTAGCATTTGTAATTTTATATTAAGTACCAGCTTCACAGGGCATGGTGAGACTTGTAGTTCTTAGCATGTTTCAGAGTGTTAGGTTTAATGGAAGATGAAACATTTCTCCCTTCCCAAGTCTTGCCATTTTTCAGAGTTGATTACAGTAGGATGGTAGGTTGTGAGCTGAGCTAGGCTCAGACGCAACTGATAGTTAGCTCTCTGCATACCATTGTGAAACTAGGCCTTACTAGTAAGCTGCAGTAGCTTTATCAGATCTTTTTTTTTTTTTTAAGACTGTGAGGTTGAGTGAAATTTGCTGTGTTGTGATGCTTGGGAGTCTCATAATTGCACTGTTTCTGCCTTCCCAGGATGATCCCTCAGGAGAGGGAGATTTGCCCTTTCAACTTAGCTCTCAGTCTTCCTCGTCACATTCTCAGCTTACAGTGGATTTACCTGTTCACATACTTCAGGTACAGCATTTCAGAGCTGTTGGTTTTTATTGTCTAGCTTGAGAGTGAAGACAGTTTACTTAGAACTCTGTAGTGCTCTGCCTAACTGAGATACCTTGTTTTCAGTTGGGAATTTAATTTCACTTACAAGAAGCTGTGAGAATTGCAGTGCAGATTTAGATTTATCCTGTATACGCTACCAACCTTTGATATATCATAGGTGGTTGTTCTTCTTCCTCTGTTACTGAGTAATGAATAACTAAATGTTATTCATTACTGAAGTGCCCTATCCTTGCTTTCCTGATCCCATATTGCAGGCATTAAATAGGTCAAGAAGGAGGATCAGAATTGATATATAACAGGCTGCAGGCAGGGTGAGAAGTGGGGTATAAATTCTTGAGCATAGATTTTTTTTTTTCCAAACTGGCATGTAAACTGGAAAGGAAGTTAAATTAAAAAGCCTGGTCACTTCTAAAATACTTGGTTTCACTACTTTGCCTTGGTAACTACTGAGTGTCAGTGGAGATTTAGCTGTTTGAACACAGAAAGCTTCGTAAATGAAGGCAGCTCAGTGCCTTTGCTGCTTGTGTAAACGTCTCCTTTTATCTGCAGTTCCAGCAAATGGCACGTCAATGAGTATGAGCAGCTGAGAACCAAGCAGCAAGGAAAGATTAGCATGTACGCAAACCACGTTTTCTACTTGACCGTTTGGGGCTTTGTGTTTGGTAGGCTCTGCAATGCAGGATTCTCACCAAGAGTGATCCTCCTGAATAGGAAAATACACTTTTGCATTTGAGAGAAGTGCCTTACCATAACAAATCTAGAAGTACAAGAGTACTAGGATAGTTGGCCATGGAAAAGAGTTATCAGAGAGTTATCAGAAGAAAAGCAAATAGTCAGTGATGTTAATTTATCTCCTTCAGTAATGCTCCCCTGAAGCGTTCAAAGAAAAACTGGAGTGGCACTGTTTGAGTGGGTCTCCAGAGTAGGAAAGCTTTGGGTTTCCTCTAAATCATTCAGAGCATTTCTCTGATTGTGGATAAATTTGAAGGTAATCTTAGTGATAAGCGTTAAGAGCATCTAGAGGTGAAAGCACTGAACTCTTCATGCTGTCTGTTTGCTTTAACAGGAGCCGCACAATTCCACTGAAGATGATGCAGGTTCTGATAACTCTCAGTTCACTGGAAGCACAATAAACTTACAGGATCTGGAATGACCGTTATTAAGAACAGTTACTTGAAAACAAATTGGCCAATCATGTCTCGACAGAGTGAGATAACTGTGTGGGTCTTTTTCCAAGGAAAATATGAAAACTAGGAGTACTGGATTATGGTTGCACTCTTTGCAATTTGCTAAGGACAGTTACAGCTGAAAGATTTTTCTTAAAATATGTAAATTCTACTTGATGTGCCTGTGTAAGATACTCTGTCTGCCTGGTGGTCAGCGAGGCTGAGGCAGGCTGCTGTTCAGTGTTGTTTCAGGGAGAAGTACTGTATTAAACTTCAAACTGAGGTAATATTTACTGTTTTCACAGGAAAGCAAGTATTCTACAGCTAACACATACAAAATTTATAATCCTGACTATAACAGTTCAAACTTTCCTTCTGTTGGTGTCCTGCTGGAGCCAGTGGCATTGAGGAATTAAGAGCAAATTTTTTAAAGTGTTTTCCACCCAAGAAGTAATTGTTTCAGTCCCTGTGTGCTGGCAGAAAACTGGAAGAAGATATCCTATGTAACAAAATTAACGTCCAATGCCATGAAGATGAGAAGCTCCAAAATCTTTGTTTTAGAAAACTAGATTCTAAATATTAACTTAGCTGTGAATCAGTTTGTAGCTCATGTTGAGTTTCTCCCTTTCTTTGCTCCTACTCCCAAATAATCTGCTGAATTCTTCCAGCAACGCTTGAAAAAGAAAACTGCAATAGAACTGTACTCACTGTAAGTGGTTACCTAGGAGTCCAACAGCATCTGAGAGAGGTTAGTTCCCTTTTTGGGAGGAATGTTGACAGTCACTTAAATTTAAGCACCTTGATTATGTCTCATACATAAAACTGCTGCCAAGTTACCTGTGAACTGGCCACTATCTTCTTATTTTATTTTTTCAATTGAACATTGTTAACACTTGTTCTTTATTGATATCCCAGAATATCACGTGAACATGGAGCTTCCGGCTGGTTTACAGAATGTGCAGTTGTTAGACTTCCTCGAGAGGGGCAAAGAATTGTTACCTGGGAAGATTTGCCCCATTGAGAAACTGCAGTTTCTAGTGGGCAGTGGGGGAGAGGGAGGAGAAGGTTGTATGTACTGTACTTATCTGGATTGCAGACACCTAAGTAAGCATAGGGTTGTATAGGAGGAAAAAAAAAAAACCCTTTGGTTACATTTTAAGGTAGTAATTTAAATGTTTCTTATGGTGATGTACTCGATGCCTATAAAATTATGTATAGGAGTTTGATAAAAGGGTGTATGTACTGTTTTTTATTCTCAATGAGGTGTGTGTGTGTATGCACGTATGTGTATATTTTTTACGAAATAAGATATGTCATGCAGAAGAACATTGTGATCTTTCTAATCTTGCACATATTTATTTATTTTACAGTTATACTGATGTTGAATTCACCCGAGGTCATTCAGAAATGCTTTTACTTCCTGTGCCTTTTGAACTATGTATGTGTCCAGATAAAAGCTTTTTGTTGAAGACTTGAGAAAAAAAAAAAAAAAGCATACAGGTTACATTCAACTTCAGATCCTGATTTGTAGGCAGTATTTTATCCTCTGGTTGAACCAGTTTTATTTTTCTATCTTTAGCTTCAGTAACTGAGCATTAGAGTCTCTATTCTTCTCATCCTGAATTTACAGCTTAAGTCCAGGGATTTTCTTAACCCTCTCAGGAAGGGTTTCCAAACCAAACAGATTGGTAGGGGAGATTGGTCTGATGGCTGGGACCACAGCATGGAGTCCACTCCTGAGAGGTAGAAAGGTTAAGGAGGAATCTTGTTGAAGGGACTACTGGGTGTTGCTCTAGTGGTCACCATGCTCTCCCTGGAAGCTGAGACTCCTCGAGCTTAATGCCTGCGTTATTCTGTTCTCAAGGACCATACCAGTTCTTAGTCTAATGAAATGGCCAAGGAACGCTCCATCTTTTTATGGGACTTGCAGCTGAATCTTTCTACTTCTGAAAATGTACCTCACTCAGCTTTGTAAATGAATGTAAAGTGCTAACCTCTTGGGGCTGAAAATTGGATCACTTGGCTTAAAGTCCATTGCTGGCAATGGACACCTGAAGAACTGCTGGTGCAAAAGGGTTAATAAAGCTTTTTTTTTTATGGTCACTTTGTCACTGGTAGTGTTATTGGTATGGATGCATCTGACATAATGGTCAACAGCTTGCTTTTTGAAGGGCTTGTGTTTTTTGTTTTTTTTTTTGGGGGGGGGGGGAAGTTTGTTTTGTTTTTCTTTGCCTGTATTTTCTCCACAGTAGTTGTGAGGTGGAGTCTATAATGAAACCCATCCTTCCCACTCCTTTGGGTCTTGGTACTGCTTTCATTTTTATAGTTGCTCGCCAGCTTGGCATTTACAATAACTGTTTGGCAAGTGCTTAGCTTAGTCTTGCTGTAAGAAAGATTGTTACTCGGGAGTATGGTAAAACTCACTCTTCAGACTGGTAGGGATTCTGCTATTTGCTTCAAAAGCTGACTAAGAAAAGCCTTGTTGCGAACAGGAGCCTGAGAAGTGAAATGAAGGAGTTTTAATTTATTTTCTTAGGTGAACAATCAATATATAGAAAAAGAAATGATTACCCGGGATCTTGGGGCGGGAGAAAGTAGGGAATTTTGTGGGGCTGTGAAGCTGGTAATCAAACAAAACAGATGACTCGGACCCTTAACCGACTGTTCGTATAGAGAATACAGTTATCTAAAACCTTTTCAACCCTACAAGTTGTGATTAAGGCCGTGCCTGTCAAGTGAAATAATAGAGTTGTTCTTGCTTCTCTTCGTCCATTTGCTCTTGGGTCTGCTGTTGCTTCTCCTTCTTGGCAGGTGGGTTGGAGCGAAACACCAGCTTCCTGCCAGTCTGCAACGACACAAGAGGCACGCGTATCAGCAGTGTGTTCGAGCAGCACGTCTCTGAGTCACGCAGCTACTGCTCAAGCTGCTTCGTGCCGCAGGTCTCTACTGCGGCAAGGGGCTGTTGTCCCTTGCGGTCTGGTTTTTAGGCAGGTTTACGTCTGTCTGCTAAGCTTGTTTTTCCTCTTAAATAGGTATCGAGTGGCTGAAGGCCATGTATATGCTACTGCTGCAGTTTCTACAAAGTACTACTTACTGCATGTGCAACTCTTTCCTGCCTAAAGCCTTATTTGTATGAAATGAGGAAGGGTAGTTAAAAAGGCCAAAGAAATAGCTGAGGGAGGCTGCAAGACCCTTATTTTATATTGGGTCTCCAATATAAAAGTGGCAGGGACTCATGGTGCCTGTTTTCACTCTCCCAGGCTGTCGCCGACTTAGTGCATGACAGCACTGGGCTACCCTCACGATTATGTTCATCTGTGAAACGTGCAGCCACTTAACTGAGCAGCAGTAGCCATGGCCCGAGGCTCTCTGTTGTGCCCCTGTGGGGTCACATCTCAGTTTGATGTAACACGGAGCACGCAAAAAACGGTATGGTTTGATGGGGTAGTTGAGCTGACTTAGTGGCTTGCTGCTGTTGTAGGGAGAGTGTCCTGCTGCTGCTGCTGATTCCCCTGTTGCTGATTTTCATGCTTTTTCTTTTAATGCTGCTAGGTTAACAAGCTGAAATCAGCTTAATGAGAAGATTGGCAAGGAATGGATGGGACCACGTGGTCAAGACACCAGGATAGGAGAAAGAGGGAGGAAGGACACTGAATCAGAATAACTCTCGGAGTAACTGACTTCCAGGGAGTTGTTTAAGTTATGTCAGTCCTGTAAATAGGAGTACACCTGAGTATGGGTGTTATCCCCACCCAACTATGGGGGCCCCTAGGAACACTCTTAACACTCTTCCCTTAAATGCTTGATGTTTAGGTACCCTCATTTTCTCTGAAGTGTGCTGTCAGAAGTGATGTTCCTGGTGATTGCTGCACTTACCTTTTTCTTTATATCTGCCTGTGCTCTTGCCAGGGCCCGTTGCAATCTTTCCTCCTGTAGCAGCTTCTGTTGTCTTATCTTTTCCTCTCTGAGCCTTTTGAAGGGAGTGAATAAAGGTTGAGTTAAATGTGGTGGGCATGGGATACGCTTTTGATGCCCAGCTCCTCTACCAGTGTAAGGTTGCTGGAGCAAAGTGGTTTGGGTGTAGCTGATGTTCCAGCTCATTGCTGGGAAGGGGGTTCTGATGGTGGGCTGGGAAAGAAACGTTGAGGCAGTTCCCCCTACCCTTTCTGGGATGAAGGGGGACCAGACCCTTTTTCTTGCTCTGTTACAGATGTGCTGCGTACTGCCTTCAGCAAGTGATTTGCACTCTGCAGTGAGCCTAAGGTGCTCACCAGGTTTGTGGCTGAACAATGCTTCTTGTGTATCTTAAGTTCTCACCAGTGCAACCTGAGCCTGTGACATTACTGACGTGGAGTAGCAGCGTTTTACATCCGTGCTGCTGCTACAGTTTACCTAAATGTGCAAAGTGGAAGCTGAGAGAGTTAACAGGCTCTGGTTCCCTGCGGGAATAAAGCACTGGAATGGAGATGGGCTCAAGCTGTTGAACACCCTGCAGTGAAGAGGAAGTGAGTTTGTAACCTTGTGATCTTCAGGAAGTATTTAAGTTGTTTTCACAGTACCTTCTTTATTGCATCACATTCCTTCCCTGCTTCTTTCCCTCCATCCCCAGTGTAGGGTAAATGTGTCTTACTGCTTTTTTTTAAGTTAGAATGCAGAACCACTCACAGAACATCAGGAGGGGAGGTGTTGCACCCCTAGTACTAAAAAGGAAGAAAGGTGCAGAGAAAGAGAGCCCAGTAGGAAGGAAATGTCACTGTTCGGACTCGAAATCCTCACGCTATTTTTGTTTTGTTTGTTTCTTCCCTACATGGACCTGATTCACCCAGGGATGTCCAGTTGCAGCTTTGCTCTGTGCAAGGGGAACTTTCATGTGTTGAGCCAACGAGAATGTATCTGGCCTCAGAATCTAAATTTATTGTGTTCATTGGCCACTTTGAACATTTAATTATACAGGTTAAACTTCAGAGGTTTATAGCAGCAAGAATTTTGAAACTGTTGTTGACAAACGCTCTCAAGTACCTATTGAATTCTGATGGAGGAGCTGGGTGAGTCAGACACTGTGTGTGTTAAATAATTATACAGGAGCAATTTTCTATTTAATCAGTTTAAATATTGTTACTACAAATTGTTGTCTTAAAATTATGAGTCTCGTTGAATTTGCTCAAGAGCTTTGTTTCCCCCCCCTCCCTCCTCCCCCCTTCCAGATTTTTTCCTTCATTTCAGGGTACAGGCACCTTCCAGGTCTTCTCTAGTATAGCTGTGGGCTGCTGCTTACTGATCAGGAGGTGCAAATACTATGAACCTGAAGTCCTTACAGGAGTAAAATGGGTTATATCGGTCCCATGTGGGCTTTCATATTTCTGTTGTTATTTTCTGGTTTGATCTGACAAATTGGGCCCTTTCAGTAGCTTTGCTTTTGGGTGTCAACGTTTTGGGGAGAAAAAAAAAAAAGTCCCATTTCCAGAGGAAGGGCTCCTTTTACCTTATCCTCCGTTCTTTTTCCTTAGCTTTCTCAGCCTGTTCTATCTTTGCCGGTGGGATTCTCTCTAAGCACTCCAGTAAGTCATCCAGCTGTTTTTCTATCACTGTTAGCATCTGCAGTGTCCCTAGGTTTGCCTCATTTTCTCCAATGCAGCGGCGATAGACTTCCAGCACCTTTTTATTCAGGCTCACGAGCATTTTGTCCTAGAGATAAGAGGAGATAGGGTGAGACAGAACCAGGAGGCACCAGCTAGGTTCTATCCAGAATCATTAAGTCTCTCCAAAAGAAAATGGAATTAATACACTTTAATTCCTCCAACGAGATGCTATTGCTTGTTTTCTGGTTTGCTTAGCGCTGGTGTCTAGGATAGACAGTTGTACTGAGCTGTTCTTGTATCTGTCTCCTATTCCCAGCTATCGCTGTGGCCTGGGCCAGGATGCAGCCTGCTGCCACAATCCTCTATGGGTCCTACTCCAGCTTCATAGCAGCAGCGAGGAGTGGACACGTTTGTGTCCTGGTTTGCTGCCTCAGCGATGCCTCCAACCTGCCCTTGCTACAGCTCCAATACTGAGAAAGAGGGCTCATCCCTCACTGCCGCGACTGGGTGTCCGCTCTTTTCTCAGGCTGGATATGGCTGGTGGACAAGAGCAGCGTATTTTATTCCTACGCTAACCCTCACCCTGCTATGTTCTTGATCTCGGGATGTACCTGGACATCAGCTTTGTATTCTCCAAAGGAAAAGACGCGAACTCTGAGCTTCAGATCTGCTGCAGTTTCTTCTTCTTTGGCAATAGAGGATCTAACAGTGGCTGCAAGCTGTTTGAGCTGCTCTATTTCCTGGTCCCTAGCCCAGAAGAGAAGGCAGGCATTTTTTTGAAAAGCCCTGAAACACATGGCTCCTTGCTACCTTACAGACTGGGACCATCCTTCCTGCTGCCGGCAGATGGAGATAACACTTCATGCCGTTTCTGGGGAGTATGCACCCATGACTCTCAAAGCAGAGGGAACTCTTGATTTTTCTGAACTAGCAGTTGCTGTGTTGGTGTAGGGGGGAGAGAAGCTAAATAGCATTCCGAATTTTTCAGTCAGTCAGTGCAGAAGGTAGATTCTATTTAAAAACATTCACAAGTGGTTGAACTGTGCTTTAAATGGGAATACGTGTGTCTGCCTGCCATTGAAATACTGTATTGCCATTACCTTTGGTTTTCTGGCTGGCTTCCACTAGGAAGAGTTTGCATTTAGTTGAAGCAGGTGCTGGTCTGGATTGCTCCAGAGCTTGCCTTGTTTCTTCCTTTGATCATTCCTCATAAGAATTACATGGTACTTCCTGGCTTGTGTTGCCTCCCTGACTCTAAGACACTGCAGACCCTCTCCTAGGCCTTTTTCTCCAAAAAATTTCTCTAGACCCTCCCAGGTGTATTTCCTGTATTACATAGATGGGTCACTTCTCTGGGAGTTTACAAAGCAATGGGTTGGATGGGCTCTTTTGTATGAGAAAGAGACTCTTTTTGCCATGTGCTGCGTGGAGACCATTATGTGTGGTGTGGTCTGCAGCATGCAGCTTGATGGTGAGGTGCCACTAGAGGGGGGGGGGGGATCACTTGTGTTTTAAGGCTTCGGCACAGGGGGCCCCTTTCCATCACTTACCGAATTGCAGAGTCAGACTTACATCCTGTTACATGTGGTGATTAAAGTGTGTCGGAGCTCATCCAAAGTTTCCTCAATGTCCTGGGAATTCTGGATAAGGGACAAGTTCTGTTCCTCCAGCTCCGTGAAAATAGACAGCAGTTGTTGGGGGTCAGTAAAATACAGTTCCAGCTCCTGGAGTGGAAAACATGTGATGAGTGTGTTCTAGCTTTTTATCCATTGAGCTACATGGAGATTGGTCTATACCTTGTATCTTCTGCTGGTACGTGATGGGACTTTTTTTTTTTTTTAAACAAAATTTATAGCACATACAGCGTGAGGTTAAGAATCTGTACCTACTCCAAAGAGCTTGCATTGTAAAGAAAAGATATGGTTCAGTTCAGCAGAGAAGGATTAAGAACTGGAAGAGAGGGAAGCAAAGGGCCTTAAGGGCTGTTGGGAGAAGAATTACATATCCCAATTATGCATGGATGCTGTCTACATGTGACTACATATGTAGCTTTGCAACTGTGTTGCTTTAAGGTTATAACAGACTTAAGGACCTCTTAGTCCTGATCCTTACTGTTGCTTTCTCTGACCATCTAACTTGACATATCTTGGCAAACTCAGAGGAATTGTCCTGAGCTTGTTTTAGTTTTGATGCTTGATTTGAGACCTGAAGAAGGTATCCTAAAACACCTCTTTTTTTTTTTTTTTCAACTGCATTACTTGATCTTGAAAAAGTTGTTATTTTTCCTCACAGACCTGCCTAAATAATGTGCCATTTGCGTATGGCTGGTTCACTCCAAGGAGGAGAGAAGTTTCTCTCATTTGTCTTTGGAATTTAAAAATAAGATGTGTTTGTGATCCTTCTCTCTCTGTTCTGGAGGAAAGTGCAAATTTAGGGACAAGAAAAGAGGGAAGTGCCCTCTTTCCCCCAGTGACTTTACCCACCTGAATTATTTGTGGCTCCCCCAACCCAAGAGCTGCTGTCCTTACACGGTCCCAAAATGTTACTACATTCCATCAACAAAATTCACTCCTATAGGGCCAACTAAAGAGTTGCTACTGGCCAGGTTAAATAACTTTCATCGTGCCTCAGAACAGCTCTCTGGTTTCTTACAGCAGTGTGGAGTGGAGGGGCTGTGGGTACTGAAAGGTGAATTTTTTGCACCTGCTATAGTGCAATTCTGAGCAGTGATTTTGACTCCTGTAACCTTCTCCAATCTTTGACTTGTGGTCTGCAGCCAATGGAAGTCATTAGTATAAACCCAAGAGAAGCAGGAGGTAAGACTTACCCTAAAGGAGAGGTAAGGCCTGTAAAAAGGACTGTGTGCTTTATTGCATTGGCTTAGTTGAGAGGGGTGATTTCGACTTAAAATTCAGCTGGTGCTAAAACAGCAGAGGCTCTTACTTTAGTTTAGCGAAGATGACAGAGAACAGGGGGAAACTGAAATAAAGCAAGTGAAGAGCAAACTCAGTCCTGGTTATCCAAGTGCTCTCCCAGGTACATGGGTGCTTGATAGTCCATGTACAAACCCTCTTCCACCTTCCTGCCAAGTGTGTAGCTTGACTCTGCTTCAGTATCTGCACCATTAAAATAAGTTGACTTTCAGGGAGTAAAAAATGGTGCAAAAACATTGTGAGTAGGAGGTCCCTTTAGATGAGCTGAACTTTGGGGTAGGTGCATTCATGAGATACTGACTTTTGGGGCAGAAAGACCTGGGAGGATCAGCAGCTTGGCAAAGAGGTGCTGCAAGGAGGTAGACGAAAGCCCAGATCCTGGCACTGTTGGAGGTGTCCATGGCAGGTGGGAAGTAGGACTGAACATTGGGGCTCTTAGGTGTCCTCCACCGGAGAACATGCTTAAGATGCTGGTCTGAGGAATGAGAGGGAAACCCTTACAAAGTGGGAAGAGTTAAGAGAAACTGAATGGGAGGGCGTGGGAGAGTCACCATCTCTTTATTTTGTTTGGTCTTTGTTGTCAGAGTGGGAGAAAACGATTGACATTGAGAAGCAATCAAACACCTGAAGAAAAAAAAAGTATCTAGCTGAGATGACTCCCAAGTCCATGCAGTGTTACCAGGCCTGGTAAGACCCTATCATACCTGCCTGCTCTCCATGTTCCTTGTTCTCAGCCTCCCTCGGGGGAAGCTTTGGCCAATCCATGCCTTTTTCCTGAATCCTCTTTGTGCTCCTATGGTGTTAGCAGGTGTGGGGAGACCGGGAAAGTGACAGACTGGAAAAGAAAACATCTGCTACTAATAAAGTAGCATAAATAGCTAATTTGCAGTAGCTGGATGGTTGTTTGTGTAAGATCAGCTATTCACATGCAGTTGCAGAAAATGCATTTGACAATGTTGGCCTTAAATAGCCGTCTCTCAAATGAATGAGTTTGTTTTTTTTTAATTCATATTTATCTGAATAAGCATGGAGGTAAATGGAATCTCTTGGGTGAAGGAATGTTTAAAAATCATTATTTTAAGATACTGATGGGGGTTAGGATGGATTGTTGCAGTCTAGTTTGCTGCATTTAAGATCAGCACTTGCCCCAGCTCCGTTTCAGTTTTTTATTCCTTTGAATTGGCACCTGTGATGTTTGCATGAGGTTGACATTGGATGAAGTATGGCAGAGACCACCTATAATAATCTGATTTTTTAGAGTTCAAGAAAAGTCATTTCTGCACTGTAAATGAAAATACTGTTATCGCTCTTTTTTAGGAAAACTTCGGTTTTGGACATAATAGGTTTTGAGATTTGTGAAGTTATCATCTTATGTCATGTCATATCTTGTTGGAGGGTTGCAAGCTTTGAGGTGATGGGAGGTTTTTGGAAAGTAGAGGAGGAAAGTTAAACCCAGGTATTTATAATGCATATTGCTAAAAACATGAACATTTATGACTACATAAACATTTATAACTAATGGCTACAATAACTCTTCAATCTCATAATGAACGGTTAGAAGGTGAAAGAAATTAGTAACATCAGTAAATGACATGAGAGAATGAGAGGACAAACAGAACGTATGAATACTTCAGTATGAGACATCTGACCTCATCCTCCTCGTCCGAGCAGGTTTCGCTCTCTTGATCCTCCACTAAACTTCTGAAAAGGCATTCTGTGTGTCAGGTCCTTAGAGAAATGATAGCTCAAAGGAGAGCTTGTTAGTGTATTATAAACATGGCAAATAGCCAGGCTGACATCTGCAAGCAACCTCTAGATTCAGCTATAGGTAGCCAGCAGCTTCCCTTTCTGTTGCATGTTGGCTGTTTGCTCTTGAATACTCCTTTGAACATTCACAAGTGTGGGTCCTCCTTGGCTGTGGGCTGTTTGGGGGTCAGCAGGAGCTAGAGTTCACACAGATGTGCAAGGGGGAAGCTGCCTCTGCCCTTAAGCGAGCTGCCTTCCCAGCTGCTAGGAGCTCTCTTGACTGCAGCAGGGCCACGGCACGACAGATGGGCCTGGACTGAGGGCATTGATCCAAATGGCTTTAACCTTGGGAAACTGAGCTCTTGGGCAATGAGAACGCTGAGCCTTGTTAAAATGGCTCAGGTGGCAGCCTGGCAAGTATAGAAAAAGCCTTGTTCTCCATGCGGGATGTGGTACTGCTCCTAAGTGGCATAGTATGGCTACCATGGTAGTCAGCAGCTTTTATCTACCCGGGAAGGAGGCCATTGAATGCTTCTGCCTCTGCCTGGCCTACTAGTGTTAACCAGCAAGGCAACCTCCATCTCCCCTGCTCAGCTTCAGGGACAAGGCAGCGTAAGATCCGCAAGGGCAAGGCAAGAGGCACCTGACTGGTTTTGGCAGTGGAGTCTGCTCATCACCATGTGCTCCTGTCCCCTTGTGACATGGAGGGGTGAAAACCCTCCGCTCGCAGCATCCTAGTTCCAGCCCCACTTGTGGCCACATCGTTCCTGCCGCGTGGCAGCAGCCCAAGGGCTTCACGAGGGGCGCCACATGGCAGCCCTTGCCAGGCAAACCTGGCACCTGCAACGCTCCAAACAGAGGCAGAAGAAATGGCCCTGCAAGCAATGGCTTAATTCAAAATCTCTTATTAACCATGGCTTTTTGGCCTTAGGAGAAGTATGATCACCAGCCACCCATGCTTTGCTGTTCCAGGCAGTTGCTTTCATTGCTTCAAAAAGCTGGAGCTGGCCGCTTATGCCTTATATGCCCACCTGCCAGTCCACTTCTCTGTTTGGCCCTGCTTATGGTTATGGAAGTATTATTCAGCCTGCGTCCCAGCATGTACTGCCTGAGGCCTCAGTTACTGAAAGTAGACAGTCAATGCAATGCCAGTCTACAATGACCTTGGACCTTCATTCATAGCAAAACAACTGACAGCTCCTCAAGAGGGTTGAGGAGGAGTTTTCCTTTATACTGACTGCCATTCAGTTGAATGCTCTCTGCAGTACCTGTTTTCACTGTCTGGTACTTACAGTTTTGCTGTTGATATGGGCTTCAGAAAGTCTTCAAACTCTGGCCTGATCTCACATAATAGCTTGAAATCCGAACTTTCAGAAGACAATAGAGAGCTTCGCGCATCTAAATAGCTGGTACTAGACAGATCAGCAGCTTTTGTTCTGACTGTCAGATCCTGGCCTGGACAGAAGAAGGGACATAAACTTAGAGCATGGGACTGTCCAAGCAAGGAGTGGGAAGCTTTTCCCTGGCACTTACCTTTCTCTGCAGTAGTGCAAGGGCAGGCACTTTCTTCTTTAGCTTTGGAAGCTGTTTTCAACTCCTTTTCTTTTGCACGCTTTTTTGCATATTCTTCCTGCCACTCTTTTGGAGACAGTTGATAGAGGAAGTCCCTGTACCTCTTGTACTCCTGCAAAGTATCCTCAAATTTGGCTATATCACTGAGGTAAGAGAAGTGGACAAGTCACGCTAAGTTTGTTAGCAGAGTAGAAAGACCCTGCTCGGGCAGGTTCTTTCTGACTCCTTACATTCAGCTCCACCTGAAGAAGGGACGTGTCCTCATGGATGAGCAAAGACAACCATGAGCCAGCCCGGCTTGCTCTCTGGGCTCCCTGATGTGGAAGCTGTGCAGTCACATCACTGTGGCCAGACCCTTGCTATGGCACTGGGCTTGCTAATTTAGGAGTGGTACTAGGCAAGCGTGGCTTGGTGGCTGGCATCTGGCCAGCCTGAAAAACAGGCGGAGGAGTTCAGGTCTGTTGCCTGGATCTGTTTGATCCAGGGAGAGCTACTGTATGGCAAAGCAGCAGCATCTTGTCCCCCACCCTGTCCATCAGCCTCTTCATCAGCTGCAGGCTTTACCACTTAGTTTTTACAGCTGTCAGCCCTGCAAGGCCAACACACTTAAGAGGGAGAGGTCTACCCGGTGGCAGTGGTCACAAGCTGCCATCTGCAGCTTTGCCGGTGTTAAAGTACACTGATGGAATGGGACTCTCATGGTGTCAGCTTGTGGCTGAGATGAAAAGGCAGAGAAGCGCATTTAGCAGAGAAGTGCTGATTTTTGCTCTCATGTCCCAGCCAAACTTCAGCCCCTGCACCTTTGGGAAGCCAGCAGAGAGCTCCTGCGCCCCGCAGCTATCCCCAGGGGTCTAATATGGCCTGTGTCACCTTTGATGTAGAAGAAAGAAGAGGTGAGACTGAAGTGACCTGGCCTGACTCTGAGCTCAGCCTGAGCAGACATCAAGGAGGGGCATTAAACCAAAGCAGTCAAATTCCCTTTGCTAAACAACTGCGTTTTACTTCAGAGTGGCTGGGAACCTGCCTGTGATCAGTTATTTTGCCTCAGCTGATAGATGGTAACTTGTTCAGCTGTGGCAGCTCTTTCACCTTCAGTTGCATGTCCATCTCCTCAGGAAAGAAATATCTGTTCCCTGCGTGCTGCCCACAGGAAAGAGCATGGTGGCACTTAACAGAATGAACAGCTACTTTATAACTGAATGCTCATGATGTCACTAGAAAAGCTCAGTTTTTCAGTGAATCAAACCTCAAGCTACATTCATGGCTTTGGTGCCAAATAATAGAATTTCTGCTGGAAAAATGAACTGAGAAATCTTTGCAGCTCAACTTGTAATGGGAATCATTTTGGGAGGGGGTGGGGGGTTCATTTCAGGTCACCATTAAAATGCATAGCTTAATTTTGTTTGGTTTTTACTCTCAAACTGGCTTTGACTTAATGATACTTTTTAAAAAGGCCATTAACAAGTTGGGTCATTTTAGAAGCAAAACCAGCATCTGGAAAACAGCACTTGAAACATTTTGACTCTTTTAAAATGGAACATTTTTGGAACATTTTCCTGATTTCTTTTTCCTACTAAGAGATGCAGGTCTAGTGCTCTAAAGACTACTACAGGCTAGGCAGTAATAGTATTCAGTGTGCAACCATTACCTTTCGAGGTTCATTATTTGTGAAGTAATTGCTTGAATCTCCATTATTTTCTCTCTCTTTGCTGCAGTTTCTTTTTCAGCACTAGGGAAGAATGCATAAACATAAGCCATGAAACAAATCAGCAGTTATTGGGTAGTGAACTGAGATGCATAACAAATAGAGGAAAAGATGTGAGGAGAACTCTAGAAATCTGTCTTATATATATGAAGATGTGACACTTGGCTCCTGTCTGAAGGCCCTGCTAGCAAAGACAGTGTATGGTCCCAGTGACACTTCCAAGTCAGTGCCTCCCTAATTTGGCTGCTGGTGAGCATTGGTTGCTACTCTGCCCTTGTGATGCTTCTTTTAATGGGCCAAGGTGCCTGTATCCCTTCACCTAGAGGACAGTTCCTGCTAGGAGGGGTTGGGCAGAAGTATCTCATTGTTGTAAGGGTGTTGTGAGAAGAGCACAAGTGGTGGGGATGATGGCAGGTAACTCACTGGAGCCAAAACAAGAGCTCATGCAATGAGGGGATTCCCCACCTATTGGTCTCCTTCCTCTCTTACACAGTATGGGTGGGGAGAAAATGCAACCAGAACTGTAACTCTGGGAAAAAATCAGACACAGAGCATTTGCAGGTGGATGCTAGTGTTCCAGGGCAGTCAAGCAAAAGAACCTCCTGTGTCCGGGGCAAAAGAGCACGCGGGTGGTTCCCTCAGTTTCCATTACATTTTCAGGGCTTGAACAGAATTTTTGTCATTCTCCTTCAGGAACTCATCAAACATCACAGTATCTTTTTCCAGGTAGTATTCAGCCTTTTCCAGTTTTCTTTCCTCTATCTTCGCTAGGTTCTTCAGCCTCTGAATCTCATCCCTCTTTACTGCCATGGTATACTGAAATGAACCCAAAAGACAACACAGACATGTTGGTTGGCTGGCTTATTCTGAAGTTACTCTGGTTTAACTTTGTTTTTGGTTACCTTATTACCTTATACTTGTTGGCAGAGAGCATGAGGATTTCAAACGAGGGTCTGGGTACAAGTTAGGTAGGTAGAGGCCAGGAAGATACTTTCAGAAGTAATGTAGGAAATTAATAGTGAAATTAAAGACAGAATCCAGGAATTCCAGCGCTGTGTTAACTCCTGAATGACAATGATTGATTCAGTTGTGTTATAGCACGTGATAGAGGTGAATAATGGGGATATACCAACAGGAATCCCTTATTTTGAGTTCAGAATGGCTCCCAGATATAATTCATATACGGGACAGTAAGGGCCAAGCTATCAATATATCTTTGGGTCCCACAAATGAAGTGGAAATAGTTGCAGGGCTACTACTAGGTGGTACTGAATGACTTTCACCTCTTTCTTGGTTGAGGATTGCTGGGCCTTGGACTATGAGTGCCTTTGACACAGGACTTGGACCACCAGCTCATGAGGTCTGATTTATAGCTCCCTGGTGTAATCTCTAGGCTATGGCTCCCATGAGAAAACAAAACAAAGCAACACAGGGAAGGATAATTAAAAAAAGAGAAAGCAACACTGAAAGAAAGCCAAGTACCTCAAGTAAAAATATCTGTCTCCTGTTGTTTACATAGTCATGAAAGCTCTCTTTTTCTAAATGCTGATCTGGAATGAGAACATAAAGTTGCTCAGACTAGAGGGAGAAACATGGTCAAAGCAAAACACAGTGAATATGGAGGCTTCTGTGAGTTTGGATGTGGCTGGCATTGGGGCCTGCAGTACTGAGTATGCTATACCATTGTGGCGTCGGTTAGGATCAGTTTCACATGGGTTTTGGTAAAGCTACTCCTCACTTCAGAGGCAGAAGATTTAGCTCTGTGTACTGAAATCCAACTTTAGGTCAGCTTAGTGCAAATGTCTCTATGATACACAGTGCTGCGAACTCTGGGACAACTTCTGTTCTAACTCCCAGCTGATACGTAACACCACGAAGAGCCCAGCTACTGTGGAGGCCACAGGAGAATGTGGAACCCAGTCTACTATGGTGGTGGTGAAATGTGCCACATGTGTACATGCATGAGACCGAGGTGGCCCAACCATCCTGTGTCTGCAGGCAGGAGGAGCTCACTGGAGTCAGCTAGAGCTAACTAGCTGGTTTCATCCCCTCTTTGACTTTTGTTTTAGGCTGTTATCCAGCCAAGCAGCTCCGCTATGAAGATAGTAGCTGTTCCCTACCTTTGGTAATGGCTGTCTTCCAAGAAAGACTGTCCTGAAAAGCTTTCAGTCTCTTTGTTTCTGTTGCCTGTTTTCTGTCTTCTTCTTCTTCCTCTTTCTGGAGAGCTTTCCTGAACCCCTTTTGCTTTACATTTATCTTGGTGGAGTAGGTCATTTTCTCATGTATTTTCATGGTCTTCCTCCTTTCACGTTCCTATGAGGAGATGTCAGTTATGTGGATAGTTTGGTTATGTGCTTTGTCTGCTGTGGTTTTTAATGACATGAGTAGTAACTCACAGTCTAGACATTTGCAAGCTTCTGGTATCTTGCTAAAGCTTGTTTGCCTGGTATATCTGACTAATCCCAGTGATACCCTCTCTCTCTTGATGTAACTGAAACACTTCATCTCTTTTCTTAGCATTTGCTCTCTTTTTTTTTTTGTTAGTATTCTGTATCCAGCTATCAGTGTACCAGTTTGTACCTACGCAGCTTTTGCATTTTTCCTTCTTGGGTTATTCTTGGAAGAGAATCAAAAATTTAAGAGACTCCTATTCATGCTTCTAATACAAGGGAACAGGACCGCCCATGCTCGAGACCAACTTTATCTTTCACATAGTCATTTAAACCCTCAAGTCTGGATTGAAATGATCTCTTCAAACCAACTCCAGAGCTCTCTGGAGGGTTGAGAGGTTGTTCATGCGCTCACCTGGGATAGAACTTGTAATTCATTTCTGTCTGTACAGTTTGGGCATGGGGTAGGCTGAGGACATCACTCAGCAGACATCCTTAGCACACTTCTACCTAAGTTCTTCCCCATACCCTAATGATGACTTTGAAGCTTTGACTCCCAAGCTAAAAGCAGACTATCCGTCATCAATATGTGAGGCAAGGAGGCTTGCCTAAGCTTGTTTGGAGGCCTTGCCTTTGTGATTTAGAAACAGAGGCCTCTTCTACGCTACTGCCTGGCTTCTGCAACTGTGTGCAGTACTCAGTCCTCTCAGTGATGCCGTGCTCTCTCTGTGACTTCCCATCCCCTTTGGATCACACACCTAAAGGAAAGTCCACTAGGGAAATAAGGAAGAAAAAGATATTCTACAGACCCAGCTCTCTGGTCTGGTGGGTTGCTATTCCCTATCTTAGGAATAGATACCTCGGGCATGAAACCAATTTAGTCCTTCTTCCTAGGCGTTCATTTAGCTGGCAGTTCAGAAGAAGGTCGCATCAACCATTAGAATACAGCTTTCCAAGCAGAAAGGCAAGCCTGTTGAACTGGAAAGCAAGGGATCTTGCACCAAAGCATTCTGTAGCTATAAATACCAGTAGCACTGGCAGGCATCTCGTACAGAAACAGAGGGAGTGATAAATCTGCCTTTAAGTAAGGAAGAAAAAAACCACAGTGACAATGCATAGATCTTGCACTAACAACCAGCAAACCTGTGCTCAGATCTGCTCTTGGCAAAGTTAACCTCCTGTCATGGACTTCACTGGACTTGTAGCTGATCTGGGGGATTCACAGCTGAATCTGTTAGGGACTGTTTCCCTTGTGCAGTAAATTTTGGTAAGATTTATGTTGGCTGCCTTCCCTGATGAAACCCCTGTAATACATTTGACCTAAAGCTTCTATACATACCTCTTTAGCCTCTTCTCTTTCCTTGTCCCTTATTGAGAAGATATCGATATCTGGAGGGATGATAAATGGATTTTTCGTGGAATTTTCTTCATCCTCTTCTGAACTTTCTGCAAGAAATGGATGAGGACATAGGAGTTGCAAATCAGGATGTCAGGACCCAGTGCAGAGGGACTTTGTTCTGCTGTGTACGATGCCATGGCTGAAGGGTAGCCAGCTGGGGAGGCCTAGCAATGCTAAATCAGGGGTGGGGAGCTGGAAAGGGCTTGTGAGAAACCCAAGGATATAACTGAGACCTCTGTGTTGCTTATGTTACTTGACCATGTTTGCTGATCAGCTCAGGATTTTAACCTGGGATTTTGATCAGTCTGGAGCTGTTTTACCAGGGACAAGTCCAGGATACGAAAGGATCTAAGACCAACTGCAGCGCTTACAAGAGAGCTCTCACCAGGCAGGCACAACAAAGGACTCTGAGACTGAAACTTCACCTGCACATTAGGCTTGATAAAGTCGTTTGCCTTTTATTGCTCATACAAGCCTCAACCGAGAGGAGGGAGGCTGGCTCTCCAGAAACGGTGCCTTTGAACAAAAGGATGACACCGTGGTTTAATCATTGTTCCCTCAGGTGCAGCAGTACTATGTGTCTTTTAGATGTCGAGAGGACCCTCTTTGTGCTCTGAAGAAGTGAAATGCTGCTCTAACCTGTAGTGCCTCCAAAAGTGTCATGCTACAGCCATTGCTCTCTAGCTCTTACTGGGACACAAAAAAGATATTTTCTGCCTATGGTGCTGTCTGCCTTTAATGTCTTCCTGTTCCTTTTCCCATAAGGCAGCAGCTGGTGAAACTTAGGTTTGATACTTATGTTTCTGTCTGTCTGTTATTCCTTCTGTGCCCTTCCAGCCCCCTAACCATACACACAGTGTTATTGCAGACTGACAGCCTGCTGCTAGCCCCCTCCGGTTGCACAGTCATATTCCCAGTCTCTGCTATTTACTTTGAACGGTAGAGTTTTGATGGATACTAAGGATTACTTTCTCAAGGAGAACTGGCTCAGCTCAAGCAGTCTATCAAGGACGGTTGTGAAAAGTAGCATCACAAAGTGATGCCACAAACCTCAATGTTTGGTTTTGTAACAGTTCATGCCTGCAATGATGTAAGCATGCATAGATTGAGCTGACAGGATGTATACCTCTGGTTTGCAACAGCTGACTGATGACTTTTTCACAGCATTTAACGAACTCGATCTCCAAGAGCAGAAGCCCCAATATAACAAGTGTCAACTGTTTGGACCTCCTCCAGCTCTCTTGTTACTGGAAGGCATCTAGTCCTCTCAGGAGAGGCAATAGGGAAATTATAACACACAAGCCATTCCTATTAATGTGAAAGAAATCTCTTAGTCGGTTGTCGAAACCCGAAAGTAATTAGTTTAGCTAAAAATCAGGAAAGATTTAGCCAGGCGTAAGTCTGAAGAACAAACTTTTTTCTCCCTCTGAAGATTAAAAACTCTGGTTCATAAATTAATATTTTAATATAAAATCATTCCTGATGCATGTTCAGGCTAAAATGGGTATCTGAGAGACCAAGAAAAACTCAGTAAGAACTTAGAGTCTTGGCCATACTAAGAGTTTTGGTTTGTCGGAGTTCTACATTAATTTCCTTGCCCTTCTGAGGAGCCATTGAAAGCAGACTCGAGGACTGTGTTCCCTTACAGTCTCTCTACCCATTTCCTAACCTCATTTACTGAAGTGCTCATTCAGTGTTTTCATCAGGCAGAAGCTGCTGGGGAGCCTGTCTCATCTGATCATGGGCAGAGGAATATGAAGAGAGGCCTCTCCTTTGAACCAATAGCAAAAAGCTGCAAGAGCATCATGACATTACCTGATAGCACAGGCTGTGTTTCCATTTCAGACTGAGGAGAGAGGCTTTCAGAGCTTGACTTTGAAGGTGGAGATGACATCTTTGACTCTGCCCCAAAGAAAACCATAAACAAATCAATAAATTAGGACCTGCCAATAGGTGATGCAGTAGGTTTTACAGCAGTGGTAGACCCACAGGCTTTCTGGATCTTAACTACTGAGTGTTTTGTGTCTGTAGGAGTTAATGAAAAGCTTCAAAACTGGGAAATACTTCGGTTCTGACCCCAAAAAGGAGACCTTCATCTCTAGCTTATGTGAAGGTTGTACAAAAGACAGCCCTCGCTACATACTCAGTGATGGGAAGGCAAAGATAAAACAAATTGGAGATAAGAACCAAGTGAAGTCTCTTACCTTTTCTTGTTTCACCCACAGCTGCAATTCTGATCCAAACCCATGGTTTTATCCTTCCATTGCCAGTTTGTAAGCAATGTTTTACTTTCTAAAGCAAGAAATTGCTCTGGCACTGGAGATTTCTTGTGATTCTGTGAATGACTGTTGAACAGTACGGGCATGCTGTAGGAACTCTGTCCTGTTTAATTTTAGACTGGCAAACTGTTGAAGGTTAGTTTTTTCTTTCTCTGAATCCACGCTCTATTGTAGTCTTTGCTGTGGATCCCAGGGGAAAAGGCATAATTATAATGCTCTCACTTGAAAAGGACTTAGAAACATCCCTGTTGAAGTTATCCCCTAATCAACAAAGGCAGCAAACGGGGAAGTATTAGTTCAACTGATGCAATTCTGCTGCTGGGATCATTCCTGATCTGTATTAGTATAGGACACAGCTGAAAATACCCTCTTCCGCTTGCACTAGTTTTAAGGCTATTTTAAAACATTGTTATTTGCTCTGAGCAGCCTCCAGTTTTTATGTATTTTGAGCTAAACTCATCTGGCCTAGATTCCATGCATGTCCTTGGTGCTTTGTGTTTCCTATTGGCTGTGTTTCTGTAGCTGCCCAATTAGTATGTTATTCTTCAGTGGTATAAAACTCTCACTGTTGATGAGACACAGAGACTTAGGTGGAATTCAGGCTGTGTGAATGTGGCCCACGTTTTTTCCTGCCTTTTCAGTTCTTGAAAGACCTCTCCAAAAGCCTCTTCGACTGGTCGTTTAGTTTTCTTATCTCTCTGACCATGGACATAATTTCATGGGATTTCTGTTTTCTCTCCAGGATTTCTGTTTTCTCCCCATCTATGTTGTAGTACAACATAACCCCTGCTGATGTGGTGAGTTTTGGAGAAACCCCAGCAGGTCAAGGGTAGGAAGGCAGTCAGACGCCTGCAGCGTCTGGTCAGGTACACTTTATGAAATATGCAGAGCAGTTGTAGCTAACATGTGGAAGATCAGCACTCTTAGTGCACACCTTGATTTATGTCATCTACAACCCCACTAATCTTGTTCATGTGGTTGGTTGTTTTCTATTTCTGCTGAAGGGAATAGGGTTGGAAAGCAGGACTAGACAGAGAGGATACTGGCATATGGAAAATGATTTATCAGTGAAGTTCCCTGAGATACACAGTGCTTTATAATACATTTAGTAAAGCATAGGAAGCTCTGTTTCTAAGACTAACTTATAAGTATTAATTTTATCAAGGTATTTTTGGTTTGAGGTTCTTGGGTTTTTTTCAATAGATTGTTTCACCCTTGGAAACAATGCCCAACAGACGCACCAGTCATGCTAACTATAGCTGTAAAGCTCTATAATGCAAATAAATTCTTTTATTGCTAGAATTATTTGGCATATATTTCACTGCCTCTGATGTTTTTGTCTCAGTAATGGCTGGTAGTATGTGAATCAACGGATAAGGCATTCATGGTTTTAATTACTGGATACATTTATCCAGTGCTTCTCGCTAGCATCAAGCTGCTGTGCAGAAAAAAAAATGCCAAAGTAAACATGCAAACAATTCTTAAAATAATGTAATAAAATCCATCACCATGGTCCCAGAGCACTGAATAAGCATATGTTTTATACCCCCAAATAATTTAAGCAATACCATAATTTACAGAGAAGGCTCATTATGCTCACTAGGAAATCATTCCAAGTTTTGATCTATAGAGCAACTAGATTTGTCCGATTTCCAGACACGCACACCCCCTCACGCACGCACAGAGAAGTAAATCATTAGTGCATGTAATTTCCTAGTGAGACACATTAGTTTCCTCCACTTGTCTTAACGAGAAGTCCTATTTGATGTTGAAAACAGAAAAGAAATTGCTGCAATGTTCCCTCATCCCTTTATTTTTTTTTTTGGCTTCTCACCCAAAGGAGACCTTCTGGTGCTCCTATCCGCTGATGGCCTTGGTAGGACGCAGCCCGGTCGGTGAGGGGACGCGAACAGCTGTGCACCCGGCTTCTCTGGGTGCTTTTGTCCTTCTCATGTTTGTGCTGTCATGGAAACCTTCGCTCCTGTTGCCGGGTGGCATCAGGCGTCATACAGCGGAGAAGGGCTGCATTGCCGGAATGAGCACCTGAGGGGACAGGACCTTGGCCCTAACGGAGGGGCCGGAGCCACGGTGGGTCCTCCCTATGCCTGGCTGCACCGGAAGGTGTCCCCAAACCACCTGCCTGGCTGCCCTGGAGGTGCTGCTGGAGGTCCCGGACAGGCAGCTGCCTGACCACAGCTAGCCCTCTGGATGGAAGGGGAAAAAATTTTGCAGGGTAAAAGGTTTCCATAGCTTTCTGGGATTTTTTTTCGTTGTTTTAACCCACTGTACCCCATGGCCTGGGCCTCAGGCGTTTTAACCGCATCTTCTGCAAGCAAAGCAGTGCATGGAGGAGATGAGAGCTGGAGCCCTGTTCTGTAAAACTGACTCTAATTTTTAGTCACTCTGTGACTTTGAGCTGTCATTTTATAGCCTCTCCCTTGGTTTTTCTGTCTGCAAGGTCTGAACAATTACAGTTTGGAGGTTGTGTGTGACATGGGTGAATGAATTGCCATTTACTGGAGGCTCCCCAAACGAATAGTGCTATAGAAACGCAAATATTATGTTCCATAATATCATCTATTTCTACAGATGGTTTGACAGATTATGAGCTGAAAAAAATAGTGTGTTTTAAGAGAAGAAAAGATCTCTACGTTCCATATTTTCTCTATCTTGTTTCTGAGAAGAGAAAATCAGTTCCAAATGGATCATGTTCTTCTTTAGACTATTTAGACTCTGTATTAATAAAATTTCAGCTTTCTGAAATGACAGTTTCTTTCATTTGCTGATAGGTTTCCAAGCAGCTTTCTCCATCTGAATAAGTCACACAATAAGTAGCTTGATTTTCTGTAAATGCAAACTGCCATTTGATTGTTAAAGTTCTTTTCCATAATTGCTGATTATCAAGAGACTGGATTCAGGCAACAGAAGGAAAATGCTTATGAAGAAATTTCTCTTTATTCTGCACATGAATGCTTTAACTTTTAGCAGTGGTGCGGAAAAACATAGAGCTATCTTTAGTATGTTTTGGGAAATTTCCCAAGTGTACTGGGGAATATGTATCAAAAATAAGAGTACAGAATGATTTCCATTACCAAAAAAATAATTCAGGAATAAATTGTGCTTGAGATGCACTTTTCTGAAGACATAGCATCAAATGGTCTTTGTTTAGAAATACAGGTTTGTTACAGAATTGCAGATTTGCAGCAGTAGTAACATGAGTAGCAATCATGAAAATAGATAACAAAACCCTAGAACATTTGTGTAGCTGTAGCTCTGTTTGGCATAATCTCTGTCATCACTGAATGATACATTTACAGATCCATTGCGCTCTCCTACGCTACCCTGACTAAACACTTATTTCCTGAAACTGGAACAAAGCTTATTTAAAAGCAGAGGTGTAATTTGTGAATTCTTGGGAAGGCACAAGCTCTTTATAGCTTCGGTTCATTGTTTGTACCCCGCACATACTGTAAGCCATTTAGGCTTTGTGTTTCCTTGAGGGCAAAGACATTTTTAAGGCCAGAGGGACTTCTGGGAGCTATTCTTAGCCGCCATTAGCTTGGTTAATGAATGGAATAACTGTCATGTGCACATCACGGGAAAATCTGCTTGATGGCATAAGCAATGCAGCTGACCAGTGCTGTAGCTCGTTAGTGATTTCCGGGTTGTGTAATGTAGCTTCAGGGCACCAAATTGTTGGGGCTTATTAAATGTCTGGACAGTGCTTTTTTGGCACTCATCTGAGGTGGACAGGCAGCTTGCATGATAAGATTTACAGATTACTGCTTGTGCTTCCAACAGAAGGACGTTTGAGATTTTTGGGGGCTTGTAGAGGGTGGTTGTGTTAGGACACAGGATTGGGATTTCTTGATGTGTTTATTTCTTAGCTCTCTTCTTTTCTTGAAGGGATTATTTGACTTCTCCGCTCCTTGGTCCTTCCTTTTGTCAAATGGGAACGTTGATACCTGCTACTGAGGTGCTGTGAGGGTTAATTAGTTTTGGCAAAACGTTTTGAAATGCCTGATTGAGAAATGCAGCCAGAGATGAAAGCTGAATAAGTATCTAGATAAATAACTATTCCTTTGTAGTCTTATCATTACAGGAAACTCCCTGTGTACCCAGGATACTGCACAGGACACTGAACAGTCATGGCCCCATTGCCTAAAGTATTCTCAAGGGGTCTCATTTATATGTTTCGCTTCAGCTTTTGCAAAGTGAGCCACAACGTGTACCACACAAAGAGGAAAGCCTAATAGTAATCAGCAAATGGCACAGAAATATCAAATGGCTTGGTAGGGTTTCTTTCTTCTCTGGGCATCTTTCTCTTCTGTTCCCTGGTGAACTCTGTGCCTGCAGAACCCAGAGCATCCCACGAGGACTAAGGGGAAATCAGACCCATTTCCAGGGTTGGACATAAGGAAGGAGGATGGGCAAGCGAGACTCCACAAGACACCGAGCGCGAGAGCTCTGCTGAAAGCCGAGCGGGTGGCTCTCTGCCTAATGTGGTCTCTGGTGAGCTGACAGGGAAGCACCTCTGCTGATGGGACTCTTAGGGAGACTTCTCATGCCTTTCCCCTGCTAGCAGGAGAGCAGCCCTGGGCTGGTTCTGGAGATCCCATGAGTGCAAAATACACCTCCTTACAGACTTCTTGGGAGGTCTGCGTACACTGCTTAGCTCGGTAGAGAGGCTGAGAGTGGGAGCAACAATGGCCAGGTGGTTTTGCCATTTCCAGCGTACTTTATTCGTGGTACAGATCCCTGTATCAGCACCACACCTCAGTGAAAGGTGCTGTAAATTAACAGCGCAGGAGACCATATCCCTCCCATCCGACCAAGCGTAGGGCTATAGCATGTCACTGTTTCCCTGCAGACCCCGTCCCAGCAGTTGACTGTTGCGAAGGCCGGGCTACACTTGAAGGCCATGCACATTGACTACTGTTGCATGCGCACAGCAAATCCAGGGCCTCTCAACAGCAACATAGATGTCTCTTGTCCTCTCCTTGGGTTATGCAACACAAGGCAGTGATGACCTCGCAGAAAAAGACTTGCTGTGACTCAGGTTGAGCCTTCCCAAGCAAGGGTGAGCAGCCAGTGGAGAAGGAAGGTAGAAGACCTCCAATGCACAGCAAAGCTGTGATACCGACGCCCCCTGGCCCCATGGGGCCTAACCACTGGCACTGCTGTCTATCCCCTGCTCCCTCCAGCTGAAGTCCACTTCCAGGAGAGGTTAATCTTAATGTGAAATTTTCCTGCTTGTAAAACATGCCCTGGGACCTTTGCACAGCCAGAGCCAACCACGAGATGGCAGCAACCTTGTATTCCTAGAGCCAGAGATTTGGTTCAGTGACCCACATTTCCCACTCTTGCTTCTCAGTGCCCCTTTTACCGTACAGATGAGGTTTCCGGACGTGATGAGCAACAACAATAAAAAAAGAAACTGGGTCATCCACCGGGCTGTTGAAGGGGAAGCATCCTCAGAAGGAACTCTGCAAGGAGACCTGTGAGCTCAACTCTTAATTTTGCAAACAGGCTGATGGAACAGGACTAACTCAGATGTTTGTGTCCTATCGTTGATGCTCAATTCCCATCCATCTCCCCCAGTGCGTCGCTAGGATGTCTCATCTGAGATGAATTTGTGATATTCTTGCAACTGATCTTCGTTCAATTTGGGGGATGAAAGCGGCTGAAAATCTGAAGGACCAGCCAGAAATTACAAGCCAGAGCTTATCCTCTCTCTTTTTACTGCAGGCACACATGGGTGCTGTGTAATGATTGGGACTGGAACAAAAAGTGGAAAATGCTCAGCAAATTGCATTTGTTTTAGACTGAATGCACATCCTTTCTTGCCAAGAAGACGAGAAAATGCTCTGCAGTCTTTATTGTGGGACCCTTGCCAGACCTGGGACAGTTACTTTTGCAATGCAAAGCTTATTCTTGTGTGTGCTGTGGTGGCGAGGAGTCTTCCTTACTATGACTGTCAGCAGTGCTCTTCTCTGAGACAACTGCATGCAGATAAGCTCTGTGCTTTGCTCTTGCTCCTGAACTAACACAGCCAATGCCATGAAGAGTCAGTTGACACAGGCTCCCTGACTTCTGGCCTGGATTAGTCAATGTGGGGACAGCTGGCTTGATCTGTAAACTGTTGGGGTGTAGCAAAGCCTGATGAAAATGCAACTGCAGATGACAATCACAGAATAATACAGGTTGGGAGGGACCTCTGGAGGTCTCTAGTATAACTTCCTGGCCAGAGCAGGGCTAAGTGAGATCAGGTTGCTCAAGGCCTTGCCCTGTTGTGTTTTGAAAGCCTCTAAGGATGATTTTACAAACTCTCCAGGCAATGGAGAGCTAGCTCTGGGAGGCTGAGGCTGGGCCCCCGGGTGGCCCCTCTGACTTGTTTTGGTAGGGGTGTAAGTAAATGATATGGAAGCAATTTCAAGGCCAGTTCTGAATAACCATTTAGACCTGATCCAAACTGAAAAGCTGTAACCTGTTCCAGACTTCCCTAAGAGCTAAGTATATTTGGGGCCCTGAAGTTTGCATTTGGCATATTATAAAGAGAGCCACGATGTTGAAGCCCGGGAGACTTTCCTAACTATGGCTATAAATTCACACTATTTGCAGGGACAAATGACCCTGAGTTTGCAACTTCATGATTTTACAGTAAGCTCTTAACGGCACAGTTCCAGCCTTTTTCCTGGCCCTTGCTTTGTGGCAACACTACAGCTGCTGTGACTGCATGGAAGGGGATCCAGCTGAAAAATACCCTGCCTGAAGTAAAGATCCTTTTGATCATGATCTTAGTGTTGGCTTGAGGAAGAAGCCATCATACAGGTGAGAGAAGGTGGAATTGCCCCTCTCAGTAACAGCCTGTGCTTTGATCGTCTTAGTGAGATAATAAAAACTGCAGCTTCATGGTCAAGCAGCATGATCCTGCAATTTCTGCACACTGATTGCCTTCAACAGTGGTGTATGGATCAGACCAAAAAGGTTTCATAAAATGAAGCCATGGGTCGTGCTGATTTCTAAGAGTGGCAAAGGGAGCACGTGCCTTATGGCTCCAAATTCTTTCTGCTCATGTGGAAAGGATTAAAGATAAAGACAACCCTGTTACTCTGCACCTGAGCCATTTCAGTCCTGCCTGGAGAAGAAGGCAGAGAAGCTTTTACAGGAGCTATTATCAGTGATCCAGAACTGTGGCTTGTATCCACAGGGTAGCTCATGGGATCCACCTTTCCCTTGCCAGAGAATGGGGCATCACTGGGTACTTACTGCAATGATTCAGGAACGTTTGGTGCCAAACTGGCTGTTTCTTGCAGGATCTGTCTATTTGCAGCCCTATTTTAAATATGGGTATTGGGGCAGAGAAAGAAGCTAAGTGACTGCCAGTGCCATGCAGCAGGCCTCTGGCAGGACGAGCCTGAAATCCACTTCTCGTAGCTGTTTAGCCAGAATGACGGACAGCACAAACATGTTCTTCACGCAATGACAGTTTTGTTACTTGGAAATGCTGGAAAGTTTCCATATCCTGTTCCTATTCCTTTGCCTGCAGCTGCATGAGTGCCCGCTGTACTCCACACCAGGATGTCAGCAGATCCTGTAGCTTGTTTTCCAGTGAAATGTCTCCTCTTAGGTAAATATTACATCTGAGATTGCTTTGCCAGTGGCTTTCCTACCTGGAGTTTGTACAACAGGTCAATGCTCTGCTCAGAGATAAGGGGAATACTTGCTGCGAGTGCTGTTTGCTGTTGTGGTCTGCCACTCTGCTTTTCCCTTATAGGCCTCTCCTTTAAAGGCCTTTGAATGTTGCTTAAGTTGTGGAGAGCTGGAGGTTTTAGCAAAGTGAGGGAAATTTAAGACAAGCAGTTGAGAGCTTGGGCAGAGCAGAAGGGCTTGTTTATTCCAACAAAGGGCTTGTTTATTCCAGCAGCCGTGGCTTGTAAATTATTCATCTGTACGTAACTGAAACATGCAGATCCTCAAAGGTCTTCTTACGAAGGATGAGGTGAAGGATCAAACCGGGAAGGTTAGCAGATCCTGGGGGACCCTCCTGCATCCACCAGGATCTGCTCTACAAAAACGCCTGTTTGCAGAACAAAACTGAGTCATCAATAAGTGAGGTAATGCACCACTGTGTGCTTGGGAGTATCTCTAAAAATTCTTCCTGTATCACTTTTCCCCCCAGTGGGAAACACAGATTTGCACTTGGTTGCAGTGCATACACACAGCCTGTGGGCACGTACCAAGTATCAGTGCACAATAGCCTCTAGCCTCTGTGAAACAGAGAAAAAATTTCCAAAGACCAAGAGAGATCAGAATAGCCGGCTAAGCAGAAAAGAAGCCAGCACACTTCTGCTCAGCAATTCTGTCTCCAGACAAAACCAGACTTCAGCTAATTAAAAAGAGCAGATGCTAGCTGGAACATTAATTGGAACAACTATCATCTTTTGTCTGCGCGTAAATCTGTATTCTAGCTCTCTTATAGTAGGTTGGGAGAGGGGGAGAGACAGACAGAGAGAGAGAGAGAGAGTGAGAGAGGATAGTGAGTGTTAACCCTTTAACTGGCTTAGGTTGTCATGCACAGCACGTACTTGGAAGAGAGCATAATGAAACATCTATGAATAGGTTTGGATCCTTTTTTCAGGAGCAAACAATTCTCTGTCTAATAATGCAGAACCATCAAACCCAGCATTCTCAGCCCTTCCTTCTCACGGTGTTGTTAGTAAAGTGATCTTGCTTGGCTTTCAGAGGCCTTGTAAGAAGCTCTGGGCACAGGGCCAGCTGCCACTCTTTGCCATATGTATTATATTAAGAAGACACCTTTTCTTTAACCTGTGCTCATTTGTTCCCCTCAAGTCTGTGTTTCTTCTCATTAGACTTGATGTATGATCTATAGAAAGTGCAAAGAGCTTAGCTGACATCTGATAGGCTTATAAATAACGTCTGCCCTGCTACAGTTCTGTAGCTATCCCAACATGAGCAAACACTGAACGTATTGCACTCTTCCTGGAACTGGGATGCTATCGAAGATTTTCCTCTAAACTATCCAAATTTGGCCTCTGCTGGAAGCCGGGTACATGACTGCAGGCACCGCTGGTCTGTTCCAGATTGGCAGTTTCTCGGTCTCGTCCTAGTCTCTGATTCCTCCCTAGGAGATGAGGCAAAGGCGTCATTAGAGTAATGAAACTCTTATTGTTCCCTATTCTCCCTGCTCTGTCCCCAGCTGGTCCCTTGGCCCAGGCAGGACCTCCTTTGGTGCCACTGCAAGTCCCGTTCCTTTCCTACCACTTTGCACACCAGTCACCCCAGGCTCCTGTTACTTCTTTCCTTCCCACATGCCAGTTTCCTCCCTCTCCATTAGAGCCAGATAACTGTTTTCCTGATGCCTCACCAAGTCCATCAGAGTCTGGCAGTCCTTACTGAGATTTGTTCTGCGATGCTTTCTGGAGCACCAGCACTCTCCATCTAAACGCAACATGCTCTGGCTTCCATGGGACTAAGAGCAGCAAAGATGACAACCAACCCACAGTGCAAACTCCTCTGTTCTTCTAGGTGCGTATCCCTCAAACGCTTTTTCTTTTGTTGGCAGAGTGATAATTATTGTCATTTTCCACCCCTCGCTTTGAATGAGCCTCAAATTCAGCTTCCGAAGAAAACACCGCATAGAGATGAATTTAGGCAGGAGACCTAGGGAGGCTTAAGAGATTGACTGGGATATTTAAGATTATCTCTGACTCATTTTCTTGTAGGTCTGATGCAAGAAGTGAGTCAGATCCATCCGACAGCTTGACCCCACGGACACGGCCAGCAGACAGCCAAGCGGCAGTGTGCGGAGTTCATGCTGTTTTGCAAATGGAATAAAGTTCACTTAACACAGGAGGCTGCTGTCTATATCTGCCATTAACTCAAAGGCCTCTTGCCTTAAAGCTAACTGCAGGCCCACTCACACCGTAACTAGCTGCAGATCACTTACCCCAAAACCGCTCACAAGTGCAGTAACCTCCCAAGAGCTGCTGACCACCTCCATCGGTTCCCGGCTTGAACCCCCTCCTATGTCCCCTGGCAGGATGCAGAGCTTTCTGCCCCAGCACCTCTTGGATGGAGGATGCCCTTTCCGAGCCAAGCAGTCTGCCTGTGGTTGGGGCTGGTGGGCTGTTTCTGACCGAAGGCATCGGGGAAGGGGTTGGGTATTTCTGAGAGGCAGACCTCTTTTCCAAGAGAAGAAAAGGCTGTTTCCTGCAGTGCTGAGTGGGTCGTGCTCAAAATGCTTGCAGTCCCAAGCCTCTTTACGGCCAGTATCCTGCCCAAAGAGCACTCCTTCCTCTGGGCTTTCCCTCCTAGCAACAGTGCCAATACTAGTCTTACTGTAACTTTGTTTTTGGCTGCTTTCTCTTCCTAGTTTTGAATGCTGTTGTTCCTAAATGATACCCAGTTTCCTGTGGGTCCCTTCAGCCTGTTGAAAAATCCTTTCCACATGCTCCAGCTGGTGACAGGCCTCTTCTGGGGTCGGTGGTTCAGGTAAATCATGCCTACGGATTCAGTTCTTGTGTTTAACTCTCAATGCCTGTCTTCTTTCTGGAGGTTTCTGCTGCCTACTGAGAGCCAAGCAAACAGAGGTAAGGAGATGAAGTTCACTCACATTTGTCTCCTTGTATTTGTATCCCATGTTCTGCCAGCATTTCTCCTTATCATACCCACCCCGATATCACTGTCATCTAAGCGTCAGTGGTCATCTGGCTTAGACTCTGCCTGTTTTCATCTAACAGGAGATGAATTCCCACTACAGCTTCTCTGGCCTCTATCCCTGCAGCCCCATTCCCAGCTCTGCAAGGCAGTTGCCTCTTTTTCAGTGCACTCTTCCCCTGGGACGGCAATTTCCTTGCGGTCTCCCTGAGAGTAGTATTTGCAGTTGAGCTGGCTGGAGAGAGCATCGGCTTTGCTGCGTTTGGGCTGAGGGCTGTGTCGCTGCAGGTCTGTGATCCCTTACCCAGTTGTTCTTTGTGGTTGCTTGCTCTTAAGTTTCCACCCTAGAGATGTAAGGTGTATCCTGACCCCAGACTTTTCTCTGGGAAAAATGGGGACAGGAATGCTCAGAGCCACTGACAGGAGTTTCTTTGAGGTACAGCAGTAATCTCACTCTGCTGGTCATAGGTTTGTGCCAGGTTAAGCCATCACTCTTGAATGCCTCTTCTGTTCTTGTTCCCACATTGCTTCCAATTTAGAAACCCTACCACCCGCATATGATATGAGCAGGGATTGTGCAACACTGGGAGGATGAGGCAGGCGCAGGGACAAGAGTCATTTCTATTGCTAAAAAGGCTCGACTGCATTCAGGTGTCCACTGAAATGGGTTTCTCTTCTCACCCCATGTCTGCAGCGATTGTGCAATATTGGCAAACCCACCAATCAGCCCTGTGTCTTAGGAGCTCTTGTCCCAGCATCAGCAATTCTGTGAGGCCCTGGGGCACTGGCTGGCTTGGCAGGGTCTGCCTGCCCATGGCTTTTCCTGCTGTCAGCAACAGCATGTCCAAGGTAAATCGCCTCTTTTCGGAACAGCTTTGGTTTGAGCTGAGATTGGCAGCCTCGGTCTTACTGTAAACCTTTTTGATATAGCAGCTCCGGTTCAAAGTTTAGCAATGCAGCAGGACAACATCCAGGTACAGAAAACAGGTTGAAAGGCTTGCCATGCTGTACCCTCTCCAATGGCCTGCCATGCTTGTGCATTGTAAGGGCTAAAAATTGTTGCTGCAAATTGCCCCAGGCTGTACCTGGCAGGGAAAGCAATCTTGCACCAGTCCTCCGGATCCTTTTTGCCAGTTCTCCCTTTTAAGCTGCCCAGATAAAATTTGATGGAGCTTGCCACAGTTGTTACAATCAGTGGTGATTGTGGGAAAGGGTCTTGTGAAATGAGACTGTTTAGCTTTCTGTTATCCTCATATTTAGTTTCCTGTAGTCCTCTCAGTACTCTCTAAGCCTAACCTATGGCTAAACCGTTCTCAAGGACTAGTTAAAGACTTTTATTTGTTTTCTGGACACATCTCTTAGTTTCTTGTAAATCTTCTTCTGTCTTTGGCACTGATAATTGGTGAAAAGGATCTTTAACAAGCAGTTTTTATCACTACAGTGTATCTGTTTTGTTAAACTAGAAGGCACATATCCCAGTTCTAACAGAAGGTCTCATAAGTTGTTCCACGTTTTCCCATTTAAAAGTATAGCATCACTTTGGGAGAAGCCCAATGAAAACTCTAGGAATTTGCCTAATTTACCTCCCACTCCCCACACACTGTGATATCTTTTAGGATCTCCTGTGTTACATCTGGGAGTTCACATTACGATTATCCTGCATCACAGCTTGACCTTTTTTCAGAGGGTAATTTCTGCAGCTCCATCAATGTATGGCCACTCAAGATAGCAAGGCAGTGCACGTGGATGCTCAGCAGGCACGTCGACTGCAATGCTGAAATCAGCCAGAAGGCATCCTGGCCCATTTTCCTCTTGAAGGCAGGGATGTGGGACGAGGAGGCTGCAGTAGTTGAGCTGTCAAAATTTTTTGCCTCCTCTCTGGGCCTCATTGGGCTCCAAAGAGGATTGAGAAGTGCCAAGTTCTCTGCCTGGCCCTGTCCCAGGTGAAGGCTTCCTTCCAGGGTGGCTTGGGAGTCTCTTCTCAAGGTGATTTTTTTCGGTGTTTTTACTCCTTTCTGCACCTCTTGTTCTGGGTTGCTGAAGCTTTCCTGCTGGCTTGTATTTTTATGAGGAATCGTCTCACCTGTTGGGCTCTGGGGACTGAGCCACCTTTCGATCATCCATTTCCTTCCAGGAAAGTGGTGCCACAGCTGGGTCTCACCCAGCATGCCTGGATACAGTCTGGCTCCTGCCCCAGCAGATTGCAGCTCCGCTGGCAACTCGTCTCAGCCCTTTCTGGGAAACTTGCTGACTCTCATTCCCTTTTGCCAAGCTTCCACCTCTGTCTTTCAATTCTACAGTCCATCTTCAAGCCCAGTGGCCCCTCCATTACTCATTTCCTCTTGCTTTGACAGAAATGGCAGCCTGCAATGTTCTCTTCAGAGGTGACATCCCGCTTTCTGAGGCCAGAGTTGAACCGCTTGTCTCAAGCAATTAATAGATGCCTGCGAGCCCTTGGGGGCTTTCTTTGCTCCTGTCTGTGTCCAGCTCCTTTGGCTGCCTCGCAGACTTTTTGCATATGCTCCGATTTCTCCCCCCCACCCCATTCCAGCCTTCTTTTGGCTCCCTCATGAACCTTCCTCAATTCTCTTACTTCAGAAAAGACCTTAATATCTTCATGCACTTCTTGCACTTTTCCTGACTGGTGGATCCCTGGAATTTTGGAACCCTTATTTCTCTTGTCCAAGCCCTTTTGTGCTAGGACCTGTCCTGACACAAAACAAACAAACAAAAAAAAACAGTTTGAAGAGGCTTACAAACCCTCTTCTGCCCTATGCAAGCAGCCCAGCTTGTGCAGGCAAATAGGTCTTAGGTCCATCCTTTTGCTGCTGCATGGTAATGTCCCCTCTATTTTAAAATCTCATGACATTCTTCCCCAAAGGCACATTATAAAATGGCTTTTTGAGCAAACTTGCACCAATTTCATTTACTTGCCAAAACTACACGGTTTTTAAGCACTAAAGGCCTGATCCTGAAAGCACTTGAGCCAATTTGCCACAAGGCACAGTTGAGCCTGATTCCACAGTAAAGTTTATTTCAGTGTTGCACAATACATCTCTTCTCTGGGGGAACTGTGTGCAATCTCCGATGTGGACAGACGTCTGAGCTTGAGACATCTCAGATCTTGGGGTGGCTCTTGGGACCCCTGGCACCACCCCAGGGGCAGCATCCATCCTGCTGGCATGACGTCAAAAGTTGAAATTTTGTACCTCTTCCCAGTGCTGGCAAAGCCAGGCCTGGCAGTTTTCTCCAGCAGTGGCTGCAGCTGCGCTGAGGTCGCTTGGCCACTGCTGGTTCCATCTGAGCAGCGCAAGTAATAGCTTACCGAATGGCAGCCCAGGTGGCCCATGTTGCTCTGCACCGTGGATACGTGCTTATGTGCCTGGCTGTTTCCTGCAAATTCCAGCTGCTCCAGACGTCATGAAACGTCTAATTAAAAGTGAATGGAAAGTGCTTTTAAAAGGAGCATCCTCCGATTTTGACCTGTGAGCAGGGTACCAGTTGAGACAAGACTCTAGCAAACTTAACAGCCTTTTGAGCTTGGGGCTCAGGCTGGCACACGCAAATGCGTTTTTATCTTGGAACTGCAGCAGCCAGCACAACAGAGGGTGCCAGTAAATCACTCGCTTTGGCTTGGTGCTCATCTCCTTGGGAGTGATTAAGAGAATAAAAGTCCATTTTATGTAAGCAGCTATTTTGAACGCTTGCTGCTGAGGTCTGCTGAAGGTAATAGTGACAGTTAAAGCAGCAGTCTCAGCTTGCACCCTACCAACTATGGTAAAATAAAGGCGGCAGATATACCTCCACATGTGATTGTTTGCAATAGGGAAGGTTTCGTGGTGCTGCAGCGAAGGAAGCGACAAACCCAGCATTGGGGCTGGGGCTGGCCCTTTCCCTGCGCCCCGAGGCCCACTAGCCTGCTGCACTCCCTGAGGCTACAGCAGGGCAGGAGAGCCATGAAACGGAGCTGTGCAGCTCAGCAAGACATGATTCACTGTGCCCTCTTGGCATCATTACAAGCATTGCTTGAGCCTTGCCGGCCCTTCACCAGACCTAACCCCCGGTAACAAGCCACCGACATTTCCCATCTGCCAGACCCAGCTTGAAGTGGGCTGATTCTAACCCTTGGTAGGTGAAATGAGATTTTGGATTCTGTCAGCTGGTCAGCTGTGTGCTGGCCCGACCTACAGTCCACTTTGACAGCTCGGTGCATAGGTCAGAAGGAAGGAAGGAGTGCTTGATGGTTTCAATTTTTATATGAATGCCCAGGCAGTTCCTAGATTCTTCTTAAAAAGGTGCTGACAGATTAAGAACAGCTCTCAGGTTTAGATTTTGGAAATGCGTGTTTTTTTCCAAGTTGTAAATCCAGCAGGAGAAGTTCCAGTGTGACTGTGCCTGAGTAAAGTGTCCTTTCCTTTAGGCAAATCTGCACTGTTCGGCAGTAGTTGTACAGGGCGCATTGGGCTAGTGCACTGCAATCTAATGGGACATACCTAAGCGATGACCTAAAATGTAAGCAGGAGCATTTATGATGTCCAAAATAAGAAAAATGTAGAGAAAGAACAAAGTGAAGAAACTATGAGATGTATAAAACAGTATAAAAAAATAAAATTTGCTAGAGTTTAAAAAATGGAGAACGAATTAGTTTTTAACACGTAGGAGTAGAGGTAAGGAAAATATCTTTAGACAACGTATAATTTTGAGCTGGAAATAGGGCTCAGCCAAGTCCTCAAAGTAAATAGTTAATTACTGGATCAGTGCTGATAAAGATCGAGACTTTGCAGTTGATTTTTTTATCTTCTGCTGAGCCTGTCAGTGAAATTCCTGGTTAGTACTGGTGTTGCTCCAGGTCATGAAGACTAGCCCATCAGCAAGTAACTAGCACATGTGATTATAATTGATTTTGCATGCTAAAAGCAAGAAACTTGACATCCCGGAACCACTGACCCTTGCATTTTCTCTGACCAGTGATAACTGTTCTCTCTTATTTCTGGGGGTGAAAGGTGAATTTAGCTTTCTTGACTGGTTGGTTATCCTAGCGAGGCTGTGAGAAGAAGGGCTGGCACTGCAATGCTTTGCTCTTTGTGAGGCAGAAATGAGCCTGTATTTACTGTAGGGGCTGTGAACTCCATTGCAAAAGAGAATTACAATAATGAACTTCAGCTAAACCTGACAATTTGGCATGATTAATGCTTAACTGTAATAACAGAGCTGATGCTTGTTGATTGACAGGAGCAGTAGTGCTATCTAGAGAAGCCTTATAAGTGTGCATTAGTTCCACAGAGGACTCACAATGAGATACAAGCTCAAACCAAAAAAAAGTCTGGGTCTAAGTGCTGCCCAAGCATTAGGGTAAATTGGCTTTAGAGCCACTGGCTAATGCTGTGTTGTACCTCTACAGCAGACAGATCCTAAGTGCACTTAGTCAAATACTGGGCAGCTGTTGATAGTCTTTTGGGTTTCTCTAGGCAAAGCTGAATTAGCATGGTCATTAAGAGGAGGTTATGGAAGAGTGAAATGGTTAAGTGAGTTGCGGTGTTCTTTCCTATTCAGTGATTGCAGGTTCTTGCCACGGGAACTGCCACATTCCCTGTGCCATTGGCGCAACTAAGGCATCCTGAAAAAATGCTTCACCATCTTCTTCTTTTCTACATATTTTTCACCAGTCAGCCTAAATGCATCTTAGGAACATCCGTGTGCTCAGTACAGTACAGCATCAAATTGTTATCCTCGGCGAACAGATTGGAGAAATGAGATGAGGTAAGTTGCTTCTGGCCATACGGACAATTAAATAGTAGCAGGGCTGGGAAAGGAAGTGGATTCCTCCCAAGCAGTGTTTATGGGAAAAAATATATGCCAGTGATCTGAATTGAGATCTCAATTTTTTCTCGTGACTCTGGAAGGGATGACTATTTTGCCTCCAAACACCTATGGAATAAGAAAAAATGCATCTGTAGATCGCAGGGTGTATGACTAAACTTTCCCCAAATTTTCTGACAAGTCCAAGGTTGGTGTGAATGAAAACACTTGCTATGATCACTCCTATATTTTGGGGAAGTATAATCCAGGTCTGAATCAGTGTTTTCTTCACTGCTTACATTGCTACTAAGGATTCATTAGATGAGAAAATAGTACATGACATCACAATGAATCATCTTTAAATGAGCGATGCCTTTGTTTTAGTTTTTTTGTTTGTTTTTAATTATTCTGCTGAGAATATCTGCTCTGTGACAAGCAATCAGCTCTCAAGAACAGCACAATAAAACTCAATCCAGGGCAAAGCAAACTGGTAAGAAGCTCCAGAGAGTGGTGCTGTTTGAAACAAGTTGAAGTATTATTTTGGAAGCTCACATGGAAGAACAGAGTTTTGCCAGCTATTACAATTGGACTTCAGAGTAACTGCTGAGTGGGTAATTAGTCCCCTAGGAACACGGGAGTCTGGACAAATGTAAGACAGAATAAGAGGGGGGAAAAAAGTGTATGAAGAATTAACTTTAAAAAACAAACTAGAACATTAGTCACAGGAGGGATGTAACTCAACATTCATTGAATGTTTATTTCTATGATGAACAGAAACGTTCTTAACCCCTGTACTGAAGCAGGAAATAGGAGCCTTCTCTCTTTTCAAGGCAGCTGGAACTGTTTAATTGAGATTCATCTCTTTGATAAGAGGGGGAAGAGGAGGGTAAAGAAATGCTCTGAACATACTGCAAGTCCAGCAAGTGGGACTCATACTTGGGTGGAGCTGCGAAAAAAAACGCTTGTGGAGCTGGTTGAGATATTATGTGTTCTCTGTTGTGATCTTCAGTGACTCCCTCTAATCATGAAGACACAGAAACTGGCCATGCTTTCCAAAGATAATGTCCTTCGCCAGCATGAGTATTTGCTCATGGTCCATCCACAAAGCATGCTCCCATTTTCCTTTGTGCTGGGCAACATGCCAGCTACAAGGAGGTGATTCACCTGTAGAACATGTTGGAGGATCTTGGCCTGCCACTTTGCAAGGTTTACAATGACTCGGTGAAATACAACTGCAAAGAAAATTCAAAGCATGTGCCACTTTTTTCAGGTTATACAGCGCACATGTGGTTGGTCCTGTCCTTCCAGAGCCCCTGATTCATAGTCCCATGCTGCAACTATTGACTTATTTGTAGAGTTTCTACACTCAGCTTCTGTGGTTCATTGCTCCCATTATTATCTTAGCAGCAGCAATTTGCTAATCAGTCCTCTTCCTAGAACAGTACTAGTATTGCTTGGGATGTTTGGTGTTTTGAAAAAAGAAGAACGTAATTGAGGTGACTCTGGAGGAGAGTTAGACTTCACAGAAACATCTAATCTATTCAAGCGTGAGTCTAGGTTGGGTCACAGTCACTGAACTGAGTGTCTGCTGGGTTAACAGTCACATCATAGCTGAAGGTTCAGGACCAGACTGCCAGACCTGGACCCCTCCCAAGTTTGCGGACTTTGTACTTCGACACTATCTCTACTCTGCAGCCTCCAAAGAGGTTCAGGATTGCGCAGCCAACCTCCCTGCTCTGCTCTCACCATATCCTTGGCCAAGTGATGGTGTCCTGCTTGTCTGTTCTGTACCAGTCCTCCTGGAAGCGCGTCAGCCGGGCACGCGGCATTGTGTTTCTGAGCTGGTGATGCTCCGTGACCTGAGAAAAGGTTACCAGTGTTTTTGTGTTGGCTCTATGTTTACTATTTAAGGTGAGGGAGAGGCCCTGGATTCCATCTGTTGGGTCATGCTGTCCGTTCCTCAATTCGGTGCAAACAACCAGACAGGCAGGCAGCTCTTCCTTGAAAACATTTAAATTCTCTTCAGAGGTGTGCCAGTTTCTGGCAAACTCAGTGTCAGCAACCCGTGGTGGATCCAACACAGTCATAGTTCTTCATTCCTGTAAACATTGTCTTCACAACACCCCCGTCTCTTCTCACCACCGTGAGCCACTTCTCCAAAGTGCTCAGCAAGAGGATCCTGCACAAATACACCCCGCTCTGGCGTATTCCTTCCAGGAGAGGGCAGGGGAACACAGTTTATTGCAGATCCGCTCCCGAGCAGCGGCCAACCTTAGTCATGTCCCAGTTCTTCCTCTCCGCCTTCCAGTCTATTTTGTTTTCCTGAGTGAGCAGAGGTAGGTGCTGAATCTCCTCGAAGTGAGTCAGTGGGTTCTGTCACACTTACAGATCTGCCAGTCCCTGAGTCATCTTCAGGAGGGAGAGCTTGGACCAGGCTGATTTCCTTGCTCTTGAACTTCTAGGAATGAGCCTCATCTGTCACATTGGAGGCATTGGCTCTGGCACAGCTTTGGGACCAGGGTTTAAACAGCTGAGCCCCAGCTGTTCTGCTTCATCTCACCATCAAGTCAGAGGAGGCTCTGCAGAGGCAGCTGGCCCCCCTACGCTCTCAGCACACCTGTATCCCTGCAGAAGGTGGCCCGATTCCCTCAGCTGTTCTGCTCTTGGGATCTTTTGCTCACTTTGCACAGAGAAAAACACGAGGATTGTGCATGGCAATCTGAGGTTGGAACTGGACTTGATTAAAGATGGTTTGGAAAAACAGCAGCTCAAGAAAGTCAGCTGACATACTCTCACTCGCCATCTAAATGAACAAAAAATTTGCGGGAGAATCAGAAACTCCCCAGCTCCCCACTGTCTTTAATCTTCCAAAGGACATTAACATAAACATTCCTAAAATGAGTTTCTTCTATCTTATCTCCCCCTAGACCTATAACTTTGACTTGAAAAGACAACACAATTTCCAAACTAGTTAAGGGGGGAAAAAAAAATCAATAAACTGTTGGCTTTGCAGCACAGATGCCCTTGCGAAGCCAAAGAAATTAAGTCCTGAGATTGCTGTTTCTCTTTCCACCTTGTCCTGCAGAACCACAGTTAGGGAATAAACATATTCTTTGTGTCAATATTTCTGTAGTACCGGGAGAACTTGCAGTCCTTATCTGCAAATGTCAAGGACTGCTAAGTTAAAGTGATCATAACATTACTGGAGAGTTTGACAGGCTTATTCATTGCCTCTGTGCCGATGTAACTGTTCTGGTGCTGAAAATCACAGGCCAGCAGATCTCAGCTGGACGCGACCTTTAATTTTGTGGCACATGGAAGGAATCCGTTTGCAGAAGGCTGATTTGAAAGGTCCTAGAATAGAATTTGAACTTCTTTATTTTTCTTTGCTTTATTATTTTTGTTTCTGTCCAGGAAAAGAGTGGCCTTGATTCTTAAATTACGTGAAAATGTGCAAGTGATCACTCTGTCCTGACTAACCCTTGTTTTTGCCAAGTGGCCAGTTGGCTCATCTGATTACTAGTAGTTTGCTGCTCCACAAAATGGGGAATAGCAGGGCTGGTGCAGCAATACTGTGGGTAACCTTTAAAGACAGCAAAGCACTTACCCTATGCAGCACAATTCCTCTTTTTGCCCATCTATGAAGTTCAAACACTTTCCCTTCTAGTCCCCCCCCCCCAAAATAAGAAATGACTTGTAATACAGAACTGCATAAGCATTTTACAGGAGATGGGAAAATCTGAGGCAGGAAAAAAAATTGGGCTCTGAACAGCCACATATGTTAAGGTGAAGTATAGGCAGAGCCAAACAATTCTTAGGTTTAAATTGTGTTTGCTCCCTTTCCCACCTTTAATGGCTCTGTGCTACGTGGCATGATAACTTGGGAACGGCTTCAGCCAACAGTTTCTTTTTGACTTTATAATGCAGTGCTATTATTATCTCCAGGAAAACTTTAAAACGCTCAAATGTTGAGGTTTATTTGCCATTCCTGGCTGGATCTTTAACACATAGGCATCAGACAACTTTACTTTGGCCCCTGTGTTTGACTGTGCAATGGGAATGCTAAAGAGGTTGTCTGAGGAGGGAAACCAGTTTGACTGAGGTTCTCTCCTGGGAGGTGGCAAAAGAGTGAATGCAAAATTCCCAAGCAGGATTCAGGAACTGAGGTGATGATAGATTTTACAAGGACTCGAAGAAGAGATAAACGGAGAGAAGTCTTTTAGCAATGCACAAAGAGCAAGGGGCAGGGGAAAGGAAGGGAGAAATTTTTTTTTGTAGTGAGGAGCAGGGGCTCATGTTTGCCACATGCAGCCACTGCACAGAGGTAAGCCGATTTGAGAAGTCTATGCAGGTCCTGATGTCCAATAGCCTGGCCGGGGCAATAATTTCTACAAGACGGCTGGGCATACAGAAATCCCTAATGCATAGGCACTGCATATATGCAGAAGGGCTTTCCTGGAGTTTTTCAGCGTGGCTGGTCGCACATTGCATGTGTGTCAAAGTGGATCTAGACACATGCAGAAAGTTTGTACATCCAGAACTTGTCACATCGTGTGTGAGCGAGTGCTGGTCGTGAGTTCATCCTGGATGCTCTGGCCTCGCTTTGCAGGCACTCCCTGCTGCCAGCATACACTTTTATTTCTGGGAAATCCCAGGCAGAAATACAGAAGCCCTAGGTACACTTGCCTGCTTATTGCCATTGTGTTTTACCTTGCAGTGATCCCTGATGCCATATATTCAAAGGGTCCGATGCTCTGTTGGATTATGCAGCGTCACTGAAGAGACTCCTCTCTGGGCAGGCCAAACTGCCTACGACCTTAGGTTGTGCTTATTCAGCCCATGGGTGTCTTTGGCCTCCAGCTCACAAGCTTGTTACCTGGTTTAACAAGTTACCACCTGTCAACCGAAGCAATTAGTCCATAGCAGATGGGAAAAAGCGGCATATCCCTCATCCATCTCGGTGCCCAGCCACACAAGGGCTGACAGCAGCACCAGGGAAAGTGCCTGGACGTCTCCTTTGGCAGCAGGGCACGTTTTGATCAGCTTGAGCCCCCAGAAAAAAATCATACCTTTTGTATCACTAGCTTCAGCAGCGACTACATGCTACCTAGCCTTTAGTGGTACTTTTAGTGAAACCAAAAGATTGCGGACCTGGTAAAATGGAAGAAATCTGAAAACCAGACAGCTTGGAATTGGGACATGTACACTTTATTTCCACTTAAAGTAAATGTGGGATTTCACTGCCCCTGCAGCACTTTCAAGAAAGTTAGAAACTACTGAAACCAGAATATAAAGAAATTGTCTTAGCACGTAGAAGCCCAAAATTCTGAGAAATCTCTGTGTCCACATGCATATCTGACTCACAGTAATGTTAAAATTAAGACCGTACCTTTTGGTTGTTTTCAAGGTATTGAAATTAACCTGGAATGTTGTTATCTGTACAGCTGATCATTCAAATTCCATTTAAGCCTAGTAGTGAAGGTTTGGGATTTTAGCTGTATATAAATCTCATGCCCTGTGCATTGCATAAAGCTAAACTTCACCTATTCAGGAAACAAAGGGTTTTAATTTACAAAAAAAAAACAGTAAAGCAAGGTTTACCAAAAATCTGTTTTGGGTAAAAATTATCTAAAGTCAGCATTTTTACTAATGCAATGCCTTTAACATCAGGGAAGTTACACTAATGCAGAATTTGGCCCTGATGTTTTTGTATAAATATATTATCTATGGATTTGATGCATGCTTATTTAGACATTATTCATTGAGATGTATGGAGAGGAAGAGCAAGATCTCTCAATGAGAGCAGGCAGCGCTGTAAGCATGTGCGTGCTTCTCAGCGCTGGAAGCTAAGGCATAGCACTGTATGTGCGGGACAGTTGGGATAGCAAGAGACTGCCAGGGGAAAGAGAAAACTACGGCTCTAATCCCTCTGCCTAAACAGGGGAAAGGCAAAAACCTCGCCAGTCGCAACCAAAGCAAGCTCACGAGAAAAAAACTGGCTGACATGAGTAAAACCTTTCCATTTTTGTTAGTAACACCGCTAAAGTCCCATACCCCGTTCCTGCACGGTCCCAGCCTTCATGCAAGACCTCCTGAGCCCATGTGTGTTTGGCATGAGGAGGCCAGGACACAAACCTTCTCACTTGAAGCTTCGTCTTCCTCTAGTTGACTGTGCCAGCGTAAGGCATCGGGCTGGAATTGAGAACAGATTGCAGCTTGGTCCTGCCGCAAACGTTTGGTTCAGTTCTCTATGCCTCAGTTTCCCCATAAATTTATAAAATGAGGATAGCTACACTTCCTTTTTCCTGCAGGACAGTGATTTGTAGCTCTGGGGCCCACACTCCTGCGGTGTGAAGGTGGGGAACCATGCGCTGCCCCAGTGGGGTCCTCAAAAAGGCAAGCGAGCCTGTCGTCATGAGGCTGAGCTCTGGTATCCTAGGTTGTGCCTTCCCAGGGATCTGCAAAGTGAAAAGCCGGATTTGAAGACAACCACGCTGCTGCAGGAACTGGCATCCCTGTGTGCCCTCACCTTGCTCAGCTGGGCTTCATTGCTGCAAGAGTTACCATGCCCTCTGGATGCGAACTCTTATTTACGCTTAAAACACATTGCTACTGATAATAACTAGCAATAACCAATAACTAGTAATGACACTGAGCCGGGGGAACCCCCCTGAAACAACACTTTCCAGCATGCTGTCTTGCTGGAAATCACCTCATCAAGCTTCAGCAACTAGGCAGGCAAAGAGCAGGAGTGATGTGAGGCATGGGGCTTGCACATCTCCAGGGATTGCACATGTCTAGAGGTTTGCACACCTCCAGGGATGTGCACAGCTCTAGGGTCTGGCACACGTCCAGGGGCTTGCACATCTCTAGGGACTTGCATTTGTCTTAGGGGCTTGAATATCTCCACTGATGTGCACACCTCCAGGAGCTTGCACATCTCCAAGAACTTGGACGTTTCCAGGGACTTGCACACCTCCAGGGGCTTGGCAGGCACTTCCAGGGGCTTGCACACCTCCCACAGCCTGCACATCTCTAGCAGTGCACACACCTCCAGGGGTTTGGAGGACACCTCCAGGGGCTTGCACACCTCCAGGGGCTTGGAGAACACCTCCAGGGGCTTGCACACCTCCAGGGGCTTGGAGGACACCTTCAGGGGCTTGCACACCTCCAACAGCGTGCACACCTCTAGCAGTGCGCACACCTCCGGGGCTTGGAGGACACCTCCAGGGGCTTGCACACCTCCAACAGCGTGCACACCTCCAGGGGCTTGGAGAACACCTCCAGGGGCTTGGAGGACACCTTCAGGGGCTTGCACACCTCCAACAGCGTGCACACCTCCAGGGGCTTGGAGAACACCTCCAGGGGCTTGCACACCTCCAACAGCGTGCACACCTCCAGGGGCTTGGAGAACACCTCCAGGGGCTTGGAGGACACCTTCAGGGGCTTGCACACCTCCAACAGCGTGCACACCTCCAGGGGCTTGGAGAACACCTCCAGGGGCTTGCACACCTCCAGGGGCTTGGAGAACACCTCCAGGGGCTTGGAGGACACCTTCAGGGGCTTGCACACCTCCAACAGCGTGCACACCTCCAGGGGCTTGGAGAACACCTCCAGGGGCTTGCACACCTCCAGGGGCTTGGAGGACACCTTCAGGGGCTTGCACACCTCCAACAGCGTGCACACCTCTAGCAGTGCGCACACCTCCGGGGCTTGGAGGACACCTCCAGGGGCTTGCACACCTCCAGGGGCTTGGAGGACACCTCCAGGGGCTTGCACACCTCCAGGGGCTTGGAGAACACCTCCAGGGGCTTGCACACCTCCAGGGGCTTGGAGGACACCTTCAGGGGCTTGCACACCTCCAACAGCGTGCACACCTCTAGCAGTGCGCACACCTCCGGGGCTTGGAGGACACCTCCAGGGGCTTGCACACCTCCAGGGGCTTGGAGGACACCTCCAGCGGTGCACACACCTCCAGCTGGCCTCCTCACCGGGCCCGCGGCGGCGGCGGAGGGGCCGAAAGCCGTCGCCCCTCCGCGAGCCACCGCTGCCTCCCCGCGGGCCGGGCCGGGCCGGGCCGGGCCGGTGGCGGTGGCAGCAGCAGCAGCAGCGGCAGCGGGCGGGGCCGCGGCTCCCATTGACGCCAGGCCCGGGCCGGCCCCCGCCGCCGCGGGGCCAATGGGGGCGGCGGCAGCGGGCGAGCCTCTCCCCGGCCTCCCCCGCCGCCGCCGGGCGCCCGTCATGTGAGGGGGATATAGTACTACGGGAGCGGGGCCGCGCTCCGCAGCCGCGCACCCGCCTCCCGGGGGAGCTGCGCTCGTCCCGCGCCCGCCGCCGCCGCCGCTCCCGCCGCCGCCGATTTTGCTCTTTTATTGTTGGTTTCGCGCTTTTATTGTCGCTCCTGGGGCTGCCTTGTTACTGCTGTTTCTGCGTTTTTATTGCTATTTTTGTCGCCTCTTCTTCCCCCCCCCCCCTCCGCACCGCGGCTGGCGGAGGAGTTCAGGTAAGGTTGTGCGCGGGGGACGCGGAGGGGGTGCCCGGCGGAGGTTGGGCGCGGGGTCCGGGGGGAGGGGGTGTCCTGCCAGCGGTGCCCCCCGGGGGGGAGATGCATGGGACCGGGGCGGGGGGGTGCATAGGGCCCGGGGTGTTTTGTGCGGCTGGTTCCCAGCACCGGGGGGGGCCCCTGCAGCTTAGGGGAGACCCCTGCGGGCAGCCCGTGGGGGGGGGGGGCGCGGGGTTACTCGCGGTCATCCCGGCGTTGAGGGGGGGGGCGCAAAGCCGCCTGGAGAGGGATGGAGGAGCAGAAGCAAGAGGGAGAGAAAAATAATAATAATAATAATAAAAGCTGCTGCTGGCAGCTTTGCAGCCGTGGAGACCTCGTAGTGCTTGTGCCCCCGGTGGGGGGGGGGGAACGGCTCTCCCCCCCCCCCCGCTGCCCCTGGCCCGCTCTCACGGCGCTGCTAATCCCCGCGCTGGGTTTCGGGGGCTCCGTTCGCTAATGGGGAATTAGCATAGAAATGCCGGGAAGCGCAAGTGCGAGCGGCGTGAGCGGCCGCTTAATGGGCGCCAGCGCCGGGCGGGGGGACGGGGGGGGGGGGACCGCTCTCTCGCCATCGGCCCCGCGGCTGCTGTAAATAAAGTGTTTCCTCTTTAAGGAGCCAAAGTTTGCGGCGGGGGGGGGGGGGGGGAAGGAGGAGGAGGAAAGTGGAGAGCTTGCACAAAATAGGGCTTTTGAAAAGTTTCTGCAGCTTTTCAGAGCCGAGGGGATTGGTAAAAGCCTGCTGGCCGCGGGGGGGGGCTGCTGCCCCCGTGTGCGGGGCACGGTCCCCTGCGCCCCGAAAGCGCTGCCCGGCTGCAGGGAGCAGAGGGATTTCCCGGCTCTTTTTTTTTTTTTTTTTTTAAATGCATTTCCATTTTAATTTCTTAGACATGCCGGGCCCTCGGAGCAGTTTGCGGTTAGCTTTATGGCTCTGGCCATGAAATCGATGGACACAGGAGCTAGTCCGAGCAGGTTTAAAAATTTTGTAGGAAACAAGGTGGTGGTGGGGGGGAAACCTAAAGAGATTAGTCCTAAACTAGAAGGAGCTGTAGCAATATATGTGGGAAACGAGCGGCAGCGTACGCTGCTGGTGTTTTTGGTTGAGCTGGACTTAGTGCTTCGAAGCACCCACCCGAAACAGCGGGCTGGGAAATACCTCTATATGTTTCAGCAAGCTCCCAAGACTTAACATTGTGTTTGTTATTCTGAGAGAGAGAGCATGCCTTCTCTCTCTCTCACCGCTTCTAAGCTAGTGATTAGATGGACAGGTTTTAAGCAGAACAGCATGTTTCTGGCAGAAAGGACATCAGAGCAACCCAGGGAGCTCTTAAAAGTTGCAGGCCATCGTTGCTGTGTGCTGTTAAACAGCTGCCGAATTTCACTGCTGAAGTGACTGCTTTTCAGTGGCTCAGGAACTGCCCTCCGTGCATGGGTTGTCACGTTTCGAATACGCTTTCAGGGCTCCTAGGGATGAAATGCTCTCTGTAAACGGCATAATTGGTTTTAACAGCTTGCCTATCCCTGGCCTTTTTGTTTTTGAAGCTTCTGGTTTTGGCTGTATCTTCAGGCAAAGTAAGGATGAAAGCCTTTTAGTTGTTAGTCTGGCCTTTAGGATAAAATATAGCCTGGGCTCGATCCTGCATTCCTTGCATTCCCCGCAATCTTCCCGGCTGCTGTGCAAGTTTTGAGAGTGCACAGAAAGCAGATCTGGCCGTAATGTGCCTGGATCTATTTGCCTCTGATGGTCCCCTGTCTTAAAATGACTCCAGTTACACCAAGTGACATCGATTCTTGTCAAAAGAGATGGGAGAAATAAGAGCGCTGGTTGTTTTCCGCTGAGCAATGTTGCACGTAGCAGTTGCCAATTCCCCCCCCCCCCCCCTTTTGGCCTTTACTCAAGTTAAGGTTTAGTCCTGTTCCTGCTGAAATCAATGGATATTTTGATATGTAGCTTCCTGAAGAAATGACTTCCTGCTTTTCCTAGGCATTTAAAACTTCAAATATTTTAAAAAAATAAAATTACCATTTGCTTTTGGTGCACACTTTTCCACGCACACTCATTTTTTACCATGAACACACACAATAAGCCAGCTTTTCTTAGAAAAAAATGTGATGCATTCCAGTTCTCAGTTACAGCACCATTCTTCAGAAGTTCAAGTGGGAACAATGTGGACACAGGACGATTGGAAACCGTATGAGGGCAAGCCCTCCTTTCTGCCCCCGCATTTCGCATAGCAGTCACCAATTTTTGGTGCAAACAAGAAAAAGATGCTTGGGTGACAACTTACTGGAGGCCAATTAAAAAAAAAAAAATCCTCCCAACCGTATTCTGATCTATGTTTCAAAAATGGGAATAACTCAGCTCTGTCACTTCTGCTGGAGTAACTTTCTATCTATGCTGAGATCTTTTTTTTTTTTTTTAAAAAAAAAAAAAGGTGGCATGTGTCTTACAAATATTTCAGCTCTTCTGGCTCTTCACTTTTACTATAAGGAATGATTATAGGCTAAGGTCACAGAACAGAGCCACTAACCTTTGTTTGAACTTCCTCGTATGCAGCACATGTGAGTATTTCATTATCGGTTCAGAGGAATAGCTGACTGACAGGGCATGCAAACCAGGAAAACGTGCAGTTTTAATTTTAAGTCTCCTTCTTCCAGCCTGCCCCTACTTCCTCCGTATGCATATTAAGGAGGAAGCTGTATCTTTAAGAAATATACTTTTTCTCTCTGTTTCCTGTGGAAATAGTAATAGACGCTGCCAATGGGATGGAGCTCTTTAAGGATGTTGTGTAAAACCGCATTAGTTGTGGTGCTGAGCGCAGAGGTGGCTTTTTTTTTCCCCTCTCCAGAGGAAAGGCAGAGACGGGGCAAATTTTGGAGAACGGGTAGCAAAGATGCTCTGGAACAGCAATAATAACCAGCCCCTTCCCTCCACCAAACTGGCCGCTATTGACTATTCATGGCAAAGCGTCCAAAGCGCAGCGGCAGAGCCTGTGGAAAATGACAGCGTGTAGCAAGATTGACTGGCATTTCCTTCGCGCTGGGTCACATGCCTCCCAATTCACACACGCACACAGCCTCGCAGGCTGATCAAATGACTTCTATCTCTGCAGTCCGCATACCTTCCGCAGAAAGAGTTGCTTTATTATGCACATATACAGCTCTGTTTTCAATCAGTCACCTTGAGCGAATGACTGAGGGCCAGTGTTCGCTCTGTCCGGAGGTCTCCGCGTTCGCTCTCTTAGAGGCATAGTCTCCAGCCCGTAAGCTTTTTTTTTTTTTTTTCCCTTTTGGGGGAGGAAAAGAAGAAAAGAAAACAAATACGCAGGCACCCCTCCTGCCGTCTCCTCCCCAGAAACCTTTCTAGGAAGCCGTGCTGAGCTGGGAAAGTGCAGGACTTGCACCTCTTTTCGGGGCAAGCTGCGCTGCAAAGGGCTGATTTTTGGGCCGCTGCGGCTGCAGCGGGACTATCGCTTGTGTGAGCCCGGGCTCGCAGGATCGGGGGGTGCTCGGAGCGCGGGCACCTGCTGCGGCTCGGAGCAATTCGGGGCGCCGGGCGCCCACGCGAGCCTTCCCTGCTCAGCTGCTGCTAGGAGGTTCAGATCACCTCCATCTCCGGACCCGAAGAGATAGGCGCATGCAGCAATGAGGTGAACCCAGGAACCAGCTGGCTGGCCAGGACGCGGTAATTAGCTCAGCACTGTGCCAGCCTTATTAAGGGCAGTGCAGGTGATGATGACGTTGGCGCACTGATTCATTACTTCTGGAGGGGAAAATCCGCCTAGTAAATGCTGAAGCACAGTAAATATTTTTGGCTCCTGACAGATTGATCCGTGCATTATGCTGATTAGCCTATATTTGTGGAACTGAGGAAGTTAAAAATAAAGTTGGTGGAAAGCTACAAGATAAGGAGGGGATTTGTATTTTATGGCCACAAGCAATAAACTTCATTTTTTATTTGTTTTTTCGGTGGTAAAAATTTCAACACTTTTTTCCCCCCTCCTTCCCTTCCCTTTCCCGTTCCCTTCTTTGGCTCTAGGTTTCACTGTTAGGTGAAAGCCCATAATTTATTTTCTCTTGCCAGTAATACTCTGGGAGGGAGCTGTAAATCTAGAGCACATACAGTTGTGAAATGATTTCTGAAAGAATTCTTTTGCAAATATGTGGTGCAATCCTGGAAAATGCTTAGGCGCTTGCAGTCCTTAGGGGGTGGTACAGGCATATCAAAGCATGTAGCAGCATGTGTACTCAGGGAGACTGGATGCTTAGGACTTTCCTGTGAGCTAGAGGGCTTTACAAGGTTTAGTTCGTGGAGATAAATGATTAAACCTGACTTCTGACTGTTGCTGTTTTGTTTCCTACCTTCAGGCTCTTACTTGAACTTTTGCCGCGTGGTATATGCTGTTGGGATACTCTTAGGAGATCGTCCAGGAATGGTGGATCACTTGCTGCCTACTGATGAGTCTTTTTCATCTACAAGATCTCCTCTTGGATACTTTGGGGACATGACAGCAGGGGTGAGGTCCTACCAAATGCTGCCCTCACCCCTGTCAGAAGATGACAGTGACTCTTCCAGCTTTTGTTCCTGTTCCAGCCCTGATTCCCAGGTTCTCAGCTCTAGCTATGGGAGCACATCTAGTGCCGAAAGCCAGGACAGTATCTTAGACTACTTATTGTCCCAGGCATCTTTGGGGAACGCTGCTGCAGCTTGGTGGAACAGAAGGAGACGTCAGCCCACAGTGAAAGAGGAGTATTTTAGGTTGCCTGAATTTGCAGTGGATATGGAAGACTCTGGACCATTTCAGCCTACGCTTGAGGAAATTGAGGAATTTCTGGAGGAAAACATGGAGTTGGAGCTCAAAGAAAGACCTAAAAGTGAGACCAAGGACTTGAGAGCTTGCAGCCAAGTTTCTGTTGCTTCAATACAGCAAAAAGACCATATGGTACCCAGCGCTAGTTTAAAAGAGAGTAAAAATGAACAATTGAGCAGCTCAATGGAAGGTGGCCAGTCTTCAAATGGAGGAATGTCCCTGGAGAATGGTATACCAGTTATGCTCCAAATCCAGCCTGTACAGATCAAACAGGAGTCCAACACGAGCCCTAGTTCCCAAGGACCAGCACAAGAGAATATTAAAGTTGCACAGCTCCTAGTCAACATCCAAGGACAGACATTTGCCCTTGTGCCCCAGATAGTTCAGTCATCCAATTTGAACTTGCCCTCTAAATTTGTCCGCATTGCTCCCGTCCCCATCGCCGCCAAGCCAATTGGGCCAGGAGGCATGATCCAGGGTCAGACAGGAATCATCATGGGTCAGAAATTTCAAAAGAGCCCTGCAGCAGAACTCATTAAAATGCACAAATGTTCTTTCCCTGGCTGCACCAAGATGTATACGAAAAGCAGCCATTTGAAAGCCCACCTGAGGAGGCATACAGGAGAAAAGCCTTTTGCATGCACGTGGCCAGGTTGCGGATGGAGGTTAGTACTGGGATGCAGCAGTGTCCAACTCCCTCACCCCCTGCTCACTTGAGCAAACAGGTTTGCAGTCTGTTGATTTATAAACAGTTTCCATTGCCTCAAACTTGCTCAGCTGATTTGAGAGTTAAGACCTTTTTCTTCCTATTAGGTGATCCAAGGGCTTTGATCAACTCTTAAACCACTAGTAGTTAGTATTTCATTTCAAGATAGTCAGATTAAGCTTGTCACTGCAGGCAGTGCCTTGCAGACACATTGGTCTTGTTGCAACACACCAGCTGCAGCAGATGCTGAGGCCTGTAGATGAACGGGTTGGTTGAGGGCTGAATCTCTGCATGGCTCGGCTAGGTGCAGGTCCAGCTGCATGGGGCTGCACATGATCAGTGATGGGCTGTGATAAATGCATGGGGTTAAGATGTCCAGTATTTCATGCAGTTTTATAGAGAACGCACCCCATCCCACTCCTTCTGGAAATGTTGTCGGTGATGTCCCAGTGTGCTCCGTGCTTTATCCTCTACCTCTGTTCAGAAAGGTGCGTGGGTTGCAAAAAGCTGTCAGATGTAACAACCTAACCAGAAGCCTGAGGATAAATTAATCCTCAAAACATTGCTTGAATGGAAGATAGCAGAACGTATGAGCAGAACGTATCATAGAAAGTTTCTCTCAATCTTTTTTAATGCAAATTGAAAAAATTAAAACCTTTTTAAAACCAAAAGTTGAATTTTTTTGGTGGGAAACTTCGATGGAAACCCGCCTCCCTCTTTCCTGTGCTAATAGCCTGCCTCCTGGCAAGTGTTAACAAAGAGCACCACAAATTATGAGGGAAGCAAAACATAATCTTTACTCCCTTGTATTAAATTAAACCAGACTTCTTTCAAAGAATATCCTGCAAAGCTTCTGCGAGCAATGTCTAATGAGGAAATGGGTGGTGATCAGGGGGAACGGACGAGGTAAAAAGTAACAGGAGAGGGCTGAGTAAAAATGCAAGTATGTGAGACATGCAACAATTAGAGATGCCTGAATTGGTTTGAGGAAAAAGGTCAGAGCAGGGCTGAATCCTCTGCTCCCAAAGCAGAACAGTTTGGAGTTTGGGCCTCATCAGAGGGACCGAGTGGATCAATGCAACTAAGTTCCTCAGTGACTTTCTTCCCCTTTGCCGTTTATGGCAGTTCTACGAACTGGTTACCATTTTCTTTCTGTTATTTTGTACTGGTGGTGTTTTTCATGAGCCGTGCTCAGAGGCTTGCTGCTCGGGATGTGCTGAAATGAAAGCCAGGTTATGTAGCTGATTGGACCCATAAGGCACAGGCTGTTTTATCCCTGACCTGTAGCTGAAGCATGCAGTCCTTTTCCCTGGGCTGTCAGCGTAAGCGCTCACAGGCAGCAAAGGAAGACAAGCTTTGCCTTCTGCCTGCAAACAAGCCTGGGTGTCATGTTGGCTTTCGCTGAGCTGGGACACAAGCAAAGCCTTCATATTTGTGAAAAATGCGCATGGCGCGCGCGGCTTTGCCTGATCCGCCCCGAGGTTTATATCAAAGTTCCCAGTAACGTTTGCAGGTCAAGATCAGGAGCCTGACGTGTCACCTCTGGGTGACCTTATATAGCTCTGCCTTATTACAGAGCTAGTGTTTTCCAGGCTGCAAAACCAAGGAAAATTTAGGAAAATATAGGAAGAAGTAAGGGATGGAGCTTGAATTTAGGCCTGGGTTGCCTGCCTTCTCCCAGCGGTACCACGAATAGCACGCATAAGAAGCGGGATTCAGTTGTAAGGCAGGAAGAGGGAGGTACAGAGCCAGCAGTTCAGAGCGCCCTGGACTTTTTATTCCCAGCCAGCCACAACTCTTTAAAGATGAGAAGCCCAACGGAGATGAGAAAGTCATCAGCTTAGGTACAAAGAATATTTGTCTTGTCCACAAACAGCTGCCTAAAGAGTTATTCAGATGCCCCCCCCCCCTTTTCCTTTGTCTGCAGTTGGGTTTGTACAGCCCAAGCCGGTACCCCCGTCCCCAACGCCCCCAAAGGCTGAAGGCTCTGGACGGCGGCGGGAGCTTTCTGGGCGCGGGAGAGGGCATCGCTGCGGGAGCTGCGGCCCGCGCTGGCGGCTGGCTCTCTGGCGCGCCGGCCCGAGGTCCGCGCGCGTCCCCCGGGAGGGTTGCGCAGCCCTCAAAGGCCGAGCCGCAGCAACGCGCCAGGCCGCCTCCGGTTGAGCGCTGCGTTGCTCGGCGCTCTTTCGTCCGTCAAGCGTGTTTACCTTTTCCAGGAGTTCGGAGGGAGCTGCGATCTCATGTGACTAAGTCAAATATATCTGGAATCTGTGTTCGCTCCCAGTTTTTATATCATCTCAGATGAATTTAAGTACTAAAACACTGCCGGGCTCTGCTCCCACCGCCTGCATTCTTGCGCTCGTTTGTATATTTATTTTTTCACCAAAAACACTTAACGACGTGAGCTCGCCGAATATGGTAATTTAAGGAAACAAAATGGTGCCGAGCGCGCAGCGGCGGAGTGGCGGGGGATTAACGCTTTCCCTGCTCGCTGCGGGGGACGTTATAGCGACGTCAAGCTCAGTCTGTTTAAATATACAGGTGTGCGGCACCCGGCGCATCCCTTGGGCAGCCCCAGGACAGGGGGAGCGGTGCGAGCTCCTCTCCGGAGGAGGCTGCGCTCTGCTCGCTTGTGCCCTTCCTCGGCCCCGTAGCGAGAGCCGTTTTCCGGCCGGGCGCAGACGAGAGCGGCCGGTGACCCGTCACGTTCACGCTGTCCCCGTCGGCGTGCTGATCCGTGGCTGGCCGGGTTATACCTGTGGCATGCGACCGCCCCTGGTGAACGCTGCTCCGGAGACAGCCCGGACCGCAGAGCCAAGCTGCGACGCGGGCCCGGTGCCGCGCAGCCGTGTCGTGTCGCGAAGCGGCGGAAGCGCTTGCGTTTCCCCCCCACCCCCGGCGCAGCGTGCGACGCCGCGGTCGTTGTCGGCGCCGGCGGGCTTAGGCAATAGCGTTTCAAAGGCCTGCCGGGCCGTCGCGCTGGGAGAGGTTCGCCGCGGCGTGCTCTGCGGGTGGCGACGCGCGATGGGTTTTGGCCCTCGCGGCACTGGGCCAGAACGGCCCCTTCTCTCCTGGGGGAGAGCAAGGGGCCATCGCGCCTCGCTATCTCCCCTTTAACCGCTTGCTGGAAGGAGTTCGGTGCAGACTGATAGGAGCTCTGCCTGGTCTGATAGGGAGGATTTAAAGGCTTATCATGTTTGCAGCTACCAGCGTGCACGGGACTGGATGAGAGCGCGTGTGCGCCGAGGTCTCCAGCAAGGCAGGTTGGGGCCGGTGTCTTGCGGGGGCCTTTTTTGCTGGCACTGCACGAAGGGGTTTCCAGGCTGTGCAGGAGGTGCACGAGTTTGCCGTAGCTGCTTCGGTTGCTTTGCGGAAGGGTAGGATGGATCCTGAGTCTCCCCTTCACCCGTCGAGGAGGGCTACAACCCGGCATGATCTCAGCTGTGGGGCTGTACTTGCTGGTGGCCTCAGCTGGGGTAGCAGCCACACAGGAGGAGGTTGAGGCGACCAACCTTTCTCACACTGTGAGCTGCACAGTGATGTCCTCGTGGCCAGGAGCACAAAGCACATATCCTGGTACACTGGGGAGCTCTAGGATTTGTCTCCAAGGGAGATATGGTGACAGGTCCTTTGGGACCACCAGAAAGAGGGGTGAAGCAGACTCTTCCAGTTGCTCTAGGGTTTCTCAGTCCCTCTCCCTTTCTTTTGAAGGAGGAACCTTTCTGGAAATGGGAGTGCATTTGGCTGGTTAGATGTTCCTTGGGGGCACCCTGTTTTCCTTTGAATTTGGTATTCCACAGGGGATTATTTACAGCTTTCTTGGGTTGGTTTCAGTGCCAGAACGTGCTGCAAATATCATTTTGCCACCCCCTGCAGAGCCAGGCCACCAGATCCTCGTGGCTTCCTTGTCCTAACCTTTGCGTTGTTTTTCTGTAAACACACTGACAGCTCAAGGTTTATTTCTGTGGGCTCCGTAAGTTGATCTTTCCGAGACTGCTGGGGAACAGTATTGCAACATTCCTGCCTCTTCAGCTAAGGACATCGTTATGAGGCAGAGTGTATTTTTATCGGATGAACTCATCCGAGCTCCCAGGGTACAAGCAGAGACGCTCATTCCTGATATGTGCCTCTTTCTCCCCCACCATCCGTGCGATTCCCATCAAAATGCACTTGCGGCTCTCTTGTGCGGGACTAGCCCTGTGCTACTGCACTTCTGTTGCAGATGGTGACCTTAACAACCAAGGACATGGGACAAGGCAGCCTGGCCACATCTGGCTTTATCCCTTCTCTAAGTGACAAGTCTGTACATAATAGGAGGATGCAAAGGAGCTTTTCCCCCTCTGGTCCCTCTTCCCTTGGAAGTGGCTGCCACCCCAGCAGCAGATCTGTTCTTGTCCAGCTTGGACGCTGAAGCCCTGGCAAGACGGTCTGCATAGGCAACATCCCGCCCTCTCCAGAAAGTTGCTTACAATCCTACTCATTTGTAGCTCTGTAAGAGAGTCCCTCCAGAGATGCTGCATGGGGATTGGCTTGCTGCTGGAGATTTAGGAGAAGTTCCTGGCTGGCTGCTCCTGGTTGTAGACTAAGGTTTGGGGAAGCCATGGTTGGTAAGGAGCAGAGTTGTTAAAGCAAGCAAGTGTACGCAGGTGCTTGGGGAGAAGAGAAACTCCCATTATAACCTTTAGGGACAAGACATGTCACAGACAAAGAACAGGCTGATGGCTTCATCAGGGGATCAGCCAGTTGCTTTTGATGGTGAATTTGGCTCTTTCACCATGGTGATACCAAAGCAAGGGCAAGGTAGAAAAAAAAGGAAAATGAGTGAAGGATTCTACCCTAGAAATGCCCCTGGGAGAGGTGGGTCCATACCATACCTTCCCCAAAGCTGGCATCTGCATCTGCTTTGTGCCAGCAGCGGAGCGGTCCCTCTGGGTAGCGGGCACCAGATTGAAGACATGGGAACTAAAAAAGCCGTTCCCAGCTTTCCCAGTGTCTCCGTCCTGTTCCTCGGCTGGTGGCGGGAGATCAGTTCTACTTAAAACCTTTATGTGGAAACTTATTTTTCTGGCATGAAGGACTTATTCATAGGAGCCCAGTGGTCCTGTTTTTCCCCTTTCATAAAAATAGCATATTCACCCTGCTGATGATGTGATATTTTGCTCCAGAAGGGCACATTTTTCTACATGTTCTTTCCCCCATTTATTCAGCTAGTGCCCATGACTTCATTTATTTATTGTAAATAAACAGCTGATACCATTTCTTGCAAGCTCTCTTTCTGTGCCGCTCTTTGTTACTGTTCTGGCAACAAAACACTTAACTACCCTTTGTCAAGCAGCAAATTTTTGCACCCATCCAGCTAGGGCTATCTTAGCGTGACATTGTTAACCCTGTGACGCCCAGTCAAGTCCAAGCTAGAAACAGAGCCAGCTCTGCTGCTAAAACCAACAGATTAGCTAGTTTATTTGTGTTCAGTAAAGCCTGTGGGATTCACGATGGCTATTTTGGGAATTTTTCTGTGGAGATTGAAGGTAGGAAGACTCTTGGGAGACAATTTGGGTAGTTAAAGTCTCAATCTTGATTTTAATTTGCCCATGAAGTAACTGTTTTAATGGCCATCGGGGCCTGCCTGGGTTTCAGCTGTTATGACGTTTAGCGTCTCTGACACTGAGATGTTAATAACTCTTTATTTAGCCAGCAAGAGAACGCGCAAAGGCCAATTTTTTTAGTTGGATTTGATAAGGCAAATAGCTTCTGAGTAAATATGTCAGGCTGTTATCTGGGGTCCATCTCAAATTAGCCACAATTACTGGATATGCTGTTGTACTCATGTCAGCGCGAGCTTGGAGCAGACCTCACCTGTGGGATATTGTTAGCTCTGTTTGACAAGGTCCATGCTTGGATTTGCAGGAAAGAGGTTGCAGGGCAAGCTTGGAAGGGGTCTAGCAGAGGTGCTGGGGATTGAGAGCAGTGCTGTTCTGTTGTACCCATATTATTGGGAGCTGGAGCAAGGTTGGTACAAACATTGCCTCCACACGTTGCTCCGAGTGCAGAATTCACACGAGATGAAGTTGTTAACTGTGTGTTACCAATTGCTGCTGATGTCTGCTGATGGGGACTAGTTTGCCTCTGTTGTGTGTCCTGGGCTCTTTCATTTGAGTGTTTGAGCCTTGCTGCAAGCAAAGTCTCCCAGTGGCCTGAGGGAACGTTCTGTGGCCGTGAGAGAATTAGTAATGGAAAACACCAGATATATGAAAATGCGTCTCTTTTCTTGCAGGTTCTCCAGGTCAGATGAGTTGTCCCGGCACAGACGTTCCCACTCGGGAGTGAAACCGTATCAGTGTCCCGTCTGTGAGAAGAAGTTTGCTCGAAGCGACCACTTGTCCAAACATGTCAAGGTGCATCGGTTCCCACGAAGCAACCGCTCCGTCCGCTCTGTGAACTGATTGGTCCCACTTTCCCCTTCCCACCCAGACATCCTGGAACAGACGAAGACAGCACTTTGCTCACTATATTTCTAGTGATAATTTATTTGTCTCCACAGAACAGTCAATGCTGTTACTTGATACCACCATGTCCGAGTGTCCCATGTCCTTTAAACATGATTTGAGAATTAAGTTCTTTTGGGTCAGGGGAGGGGGGTGTTTCTTCCTTTTTTTTTTTTTTTTAAGGATATTATTTTCTTTTCCTTCTATCTTTCCCTCCTTTGCTGCTGCTTCTTTTGGAAATTACAGTGTTTTATTTTTAGCTGTTTTCTGCTGCACAGGAAAATGTAAGAGTTGCTTGCTGCTAGTTAATTATAGCCCTGGCATTCCTGAGGGCTTTGCTCATGTACAGGCCATTCATTGTGAGTTTTTATTAAGCTGCTCTATTTGTCCAGTTTGGAAACAGCAAATTCCTTTTGAAATGAAAACAACTCCTTTGTTTTTGGGTTGCTTTAGCCAAGGATTTGTAGGGGCCGGCAATAGGAGGAGGAACAGTGGGAGTCGGGGGGAGGCAAGGCATGGAGAGCACTGGAATGCATCTCCTGACCCCTTGGGTTTCTCTGGCTCACACTTACCTCTTCCTTGGTGAGGGCTATATATACGTATATATGTGTATATGTGCATGTATACATACATATATATATATTCAAGCAAAGGCAGATCCCAAGCAAACCTGGAAGCTCAGGCTGGATTAACTGGCCTGGAGTGGAGGCCTTTTGTTGAAGCTCAGTGGACGCCATGTGCACGCTTTTCACACCCTGTGCTGCTGTTGAGGATGAAGGAGGCCCACACGTTGAAGGAAACTTTGCTTTCCTTTGGTGCTGGTTGACAGTGTCCACTCACTTTAGCAGAAGGGATGTTGTCTAGTGCTACAAGCCACAGGAGGCCATTTGTCAGAACTGTGAGGCTCAGCTCCTGTCTCTGCTCTTGGCTTTTTGTGTGATGCTGGGGGCGAAACTGGAGCGCCCGCTCTGGAGGTGCCCGGCAGTCTTCGGTGAGCACTGGGCACCCTGAGTGCCCACTACACCACCCTGCGCGAACTGAAGGTGCTCACACCTCGCTGGTGGGGGCTGAGCGTCCGGGCCAGGCTCCGTTTCCCCATCCATCCACCGGGGTCTTGTCAGATGTATTGGTTCCTGTGGGAGGTTGGGAGGCATCGTGGCCTGGTGTGACACCACCGTGAGATCTTCTGTCAAAAGGTGATCGTAAGTGCTACATGTTTTTCTTTTCCTACCAACAGCCATGTCAGAGCTCCACACAGCTGGGGTGGGCAAATGGGTGAGAACAGTAGCCAAAAGAAACAAATTTACATGGTAGCTGGCTAAGAAGGGAATTTAAACAAATAATCAGATGGTAGCAGGCAAGTGATTATGTTTGTGTTTCTTCTTGTTTTGTTTTTCCTTTTGGACTCTGGCGATTGTAAGAAGCTTTAGATGAAAATAGGATTCAGTAATTAGAAACGATTTTATAATGGATGTTACATTTCCTTTCCATTCGCAGATGGCATCTGTTTGTCTTTTTGTTGACAAAACCGGAAATAGAACACTGCAATTCTAGCGCTAGGTAGTGCAGGAGTCCATGCTGTATGTAAGAGCAGTAGGTCTAGCTAAAGCGAATGCATTCCTTTCGTCCTCTAGAAATTAATATAAATGAACTATCATCTATTGACTGGTTTATATCACATCCTATGAATGTATGTAAATAAAACTGTACATAGATGCATATCTATATAAAATATCTTTTAATAACGTATCAAAATTTGTGTAAATTGGAAACAAAAATGCCTATAAAGCCAGTGTACATAAGTTACAATTCTGTATATTTTCTTTTGTTCTTCATAAAAATATATTTACTTTGACAATAAAATGAAAATGGAAATTTTAAATCCCTTTTTGAAATTATTATTCATTAATTTCCTTTGTAGCCAGCTCTTTAACCAAGACGTTAGCGCTTGAAATTTTGATTCACCTGGATGTAACTTTTCAGGTGCTGAGTAACAGGGAGACGACAGAACAGCTGTAAAGGTGCCTTCAAAGACTTTTCCCATTTGAGAAATCCTACGTTAAGGGAAGGCTTGCTTGCTACAGTCCACGTGAAGAGTGCTGGGCTGGTGCTTGGCAGCACCCAAAGTGCCGGAGTTCTGGGAGATGTGAGATGGTCCAGCTGCCCCTTGTGGGAGTCCTCATGCCTCGCCTGGCAGCCGCTGTGGGACCCAAATGCCTTCTGTGGTTTCCGACTGCTGTGGAACAGGTCTGCAGCCACAGTAAAACTGTGGTTAACAAATTAGCGCAAACAGATTTTGAGGAAATTCAAGCTCTGATGGTTAGTGTAAAGGAGGAGGCTTTGAGACTCTGCGGCTGTGACAGTGACTCACTGCATGACCCAGGGCAAAGGACTCCATTGCCCTGTGCCTCAGTTCCCCTCCTCATAAAACAGGGATAATAATGCATCATGGTGATATTGTGGGACTTATTTTATATTTATGCAATCCTTGGATGGAAGAAGCAAGCAATAACAATAGTAGTCAAGGGATTAGATGGTGAAATAAAGCCTTAGTATGGCAGAGGTCTTGGTACCAAGGTGCTTCATTTGGCTCTTCTGTAAATCCCATGTCTGAAAGAGTGATGTGTGGGATCTGTGGTATGAAGCATGCCTCAGGCCTGAGGAGAAGACCTTGTGTCCTGCAACCACCATTGCTTCCCATTCCTAACAACACAGGCATGAACATGATGCTTTTGTGATCCACAAACCTGGACATCTCTTGCACTGTGCTTTTGATTGCTTGGCCTCTACTCGAAGAAGAACCCAGCAACGTTGATGGCATTAAAATCCCTCCTGAGGTTCTGTCGGCACAATGGTACAGAAGGTCCAGATCTTCTCCCAGCAACAATTGCTATGAGACTAACAGGCACTTAGGGATTAAAAAGTCGCTCCCTGAAGCACAGCCACCAAAAAACACTAGCTGATGAGCCAGAGATCTCCAGATCCTTGATTATTTTTCTAACAAAACCTCTATGGGTCTGGCAAGAAGGTTGATGGATGTGTCAGAGTAAGCTCTGTTCACTCCATGTTGTTGTTACCTCCTAAGATGTAGCATGAAGATCAGAAACCCGAGGACAGTCGTTTTAAGAGTGCTAGACTGCTAGTTGTGTACGCACTTTAATTAGCAAACCTGCACCAAGAGGATCTCCGATTCCCTTCTGTTCTCACCCTATTGACATTATGTATTAAACCAGTTGCTTTATTTTAGCCAGCGTCTCAGTCTCTTCCCCATCTCATTTGGAGTTCTGATATTGCTGTAATGTTGTGCAATTCACTCTACAAGAAACTTGGGGCAGAAGTTGTTATTTTCTGCAAGAGGCAATGCTTAAAGCTGAAGCGGAGTAACCCAAGATATCTGCTGTTGGAGCAGAGCAGCATAGAAATCTAAGCTCTAAGCAGCTAAGTTTTAGCCTGGAATATTTTCCATGAAAGACTTATTTCTCTCATTTTATTTTATTTTATTTTATTTTGTTTTGTTTTGTTTTAAGTATACTTTCTGAGTGTGATTTGTGTGGGGTATTTTTTGACTAAGTAATACTTATCTTCAAGGAAATTTAAGTTTATGTAAACTTTGTTGTGTTTTGCTCAAAAGAGTAGGGCTGTATTTATTGTAAAAGGAGAGTTAATTCTGCATGAAAACTCATGATTTTTTTCAGAGGTTTGTCACCAAAAGAACGTAGAAACTTCCACATGAAGTTTTTGGTATTTGTTTTATGTAGAATTACTTGTCTGCCTGGGCCGTGCTATAGGTCTTGCTGACTCATGGGACAAATGAGGCCTTGCTTTCAACCTGATTACTCTTTAAGCACTTGAAGATAAACATATATTTGACGCTTTGATGCCACAACTGAAGATACCTTTATTATGTCCCTGGTTCAGCAACTCCATGTGGCAAAGCACAGCATGGCATCATTATGCATATGCTTAAGTCTCGTTGACTTAAGATATCTATAATTGGGTTTCTGAAATGCGAATGGACACGTGTGCAGTCTTTTGTCCTTCACATGACAATTGTGATCCATTTTACAGCACTAGCTGCTGCTCTATATGCTTCTAAAAGGTTTTATTGGCAATTTCTGGCTGTTTAGTCTCTATTCATCAGAGCTAATGGTGAAAAACCAGTATTATGGGAGGTAAGGCACTGTCATCTGGGAAGGGTATATTGGGCAGGTGAAGATTAAGCACTGTGAACAAGAGGAAAGTAATATTTCTGTAAGGAAACACGACTTCTGTGACCTGTGGCTAAGTGGAGACCAGTGGAGTGATATGTCCAAGATGACAGAGCAAAGCAGAGGGAAAATGGGAACAGAATCAAGAAGTCCTAAATCTCCTTTGCCCCAGACAGTGGCACAGACCACTTATCAATAACACGCAGCAGATTATAGAAGGCAAAGAGTAATAGGACGTGTAAGTGAGACATCAGATAAGCAAAGAAAGGTAAAGACTGGGCGTGAGATAAAGTCAGGTTGCACTGATAACGTTTACCTTTGGAAAGGATGCCAAGGAGAGAGAAATGAGAGCTAGCTGCCAGTATGCTTGACTTGGGACTCACCCAGGCCAAGCTGCCTGGAACTGGCCCTGCTCCCCCTACCCTGTGTCATGCTGGGCTTTTTCCACCGGCAACTTGGAGGGAACTCGGGGAACTGCACCCCACAAAAGGTGAACCGGCCGATGGAGCAGAGGATGTAACAGGAGGTGGCTCATAATGGCAAACCTGGCTCCCTGGAGGAGCGTTTGAGTTCAGATCCTGCAATGTTTGCATTGGTCTCCTACCCTCTCCAGGGGGCTGTTTCCACTGGATGCCAGTGCTGGCAACTTTCTCCTTGTCTAAATGACCACTGTACATTTAATCTAAACAACCAGGTGACTCCAGCACAAAGCTGGTGGCAATAAGCTAGTATTAATGATTACCCCAGGCCCCTTGCAGTTATGTAAGCCTGGATGTTCTGTTAACACAGGCACTTGGCTCGAACTTGCCCTCCCTGTCTTGGAGAAATACCAAGGACCTGCCAATGCACATAGAAAGCCATTTGGAGCAGGTTGGGATTTTCCTTCTCCCCTTCTGACAGCACCTATGAAACTAGTTATTCACTCAGTTCAGTAATTGCCATGCTTTGTTTTCTTGTTATTCAGACACATTGCTTTCAAAGAATGAGTTGTGCTAAGCTCCCACTGACTTCAGGACACGTCAAGGACTGTGACTGTCATGGGTTATCCAGGAAAAAATTCCCAACTAAGGCAGGGACCTCTGATCCTGGCAAGTCCTTGACTTCTCTTGCTTGTTCCTTCTGAGGCATCAGTGTTTTTGTGGCTTTTAATCTCTGCTTGGGGGGGGGGGTGTAATTTGAAGGTGTGTAGTGTGTGAAAAATAGATGTTGTGAAGACTCTCCTACCCTTTACATCTAGAGTATATTTGCATGCAGCTACAGGGATGGGACTTAGTGACTCTTCTTATCAGATGTTCCTGTATCACAGGGTTTGTAGCTACTTGGTGCTCAGCATCTCACAGGTGTGCACTCAGATCTGCTCTGCAAACCCAGTGCAGGTCATCCTCCAGCTGGAGCTAGAGCACATCCTTCATCTCTTGCTGCGTTCCCTACCCGAGTACCACTTCCAATGGTTTTGTGGTCAGGCTGACTCAAAGCTTGTGTAAGTACTTCCTCTCGTCCATAGCTAAGGCTGGATGAGCTGCTCGGCCCTCAGAGGATGCCACTGTGGAGAGCTTTCAACAGCTCACCTATGCTGCCCCAAGGAGCATGTGTGCTTTGGCCCACATTTCACTGAGCCACGGCCCACTATCCGGGCAGCCTGCGGTTTAGAGCAACATCCGAGAAGGCTCCAGCCAGCAGGAGCAGAGGGCAGCGTTTGCATCTCTGCCGAGTGCCGCAAGCCAAGGCGTTATGTAAAATGGGAGTGAAGTATATGAATGACAAGTAACTGCTGGGAAGGCCAGCTCTCATCTTGCTTGCACCAACGAATGGTGGGCAACTCTTCCCCTGTTCATACTGGAGTCATCACCACTCTGAAAGGGAGAGAAAATCATAGTGAACATGGCCTGTAGTTTTCTGGAAGGGAGCAGAGGGAGGAAGGAAAATAGAAACTGAAGCCCTTTAAGGCTTAGCAGATACTCTTTTTCTTTTCCAGCACAAATAGAGTGATAAGGTCCCTTTATGCCTGTTGTACGGCAGAAGGAACGTCTTCTCCACTAGCAGCCAGTGTCAAAGCAGCCAGTGTACAGTGCTCTGGGGCAAGAGCAGCTTTATGGCAGGGGGCTTAGCAGAGGGTAGTCACAGGGCTTGTGCCTTGGACAATCAGCAGGCCTAAAGAGAAGGGGCTGAGAAAACTCCCTGTTGGTCCCTCAGGTCCTTCCTTGTATAAGGATACCACTTTTCTCTTCCTGTTTCTGCAGCTGGTTTTTGGAGAGGCCTTGGATGAGTCTTAGCATATCGCCCACCTCAGTTTCTCTAAACAGAAATCTTATTTATCCCTATGACCCGGATACTGGGAAACTCAATATTCACAAAGCACGCTGAGATCCTTGGTGGAAATGTCTATCCAGGAATTGTTTCACATGTGGCTGAGGGTAACGTCCCAAAAGAAGTCCAGCAACCCACAGAAAGAAAGGTACAAAGAATTACTGTTCTGTATCTAAAAAAGCCTCTGGCACCTGCTTCCCCTATTTAGTCCAGCGGGCACTGGCTTGGGCCCTGCTAGTTATTCCAGCGCTATGGTTGCAAATACAGAGATTGGGCTATTGGGCTGAAAAGAGTCCAGGCATTTAATAAACTCGCCTTCCATAAGTGAAGGAGTGACGTGAATGTTCGGGTTTGGCTGTTGACTGCTGACTTTTTCTGAGAAGTCTATAAAAGGCAGCCAGGTAGTCTCTCATTTTTTGTTTCTCTGGTGTGTGTTGTTTTTCCATGGACAGCCTGTCCTGGACCTTAGAGAGCTGGCTGGAATTAGATTCATTCAGGCTGGGTGTCCCTAGCGGCGGATAATGCATCGGGAGGGCGAAGGGCTTGGAAATTTTGTTATGTCAGAATGGCCGTCCTGCAGCCAAGGTGGCTGGAAAAACACCCTGGCTGCGCTCATGGAGGTGAGCGCAAGAGCAGGCGGGCTCCTGGCCTTGAGCCTGTACTGGGTAGCAGCTTTTGTCATGCCGATTCTGGGGTCTGACTACGGCAGCTGAGATGTGGATGTGAGCGTCCAGGGGCATGGCTGCCCTGGGGAACCCAGCTGCTCTAAACGGTGCCTCTCTGCCTTGGCTGATGAGAAAATGCCTTCTGATATGGGAAAAGCAGATGCTCGTCTTCTCTCCTGGAAGGGACTGACTTTCAGAGCGGAAGCGGCAAAGCTTACTGGGGAAGGTCAGTTTTGGCATCTGCACCGGCTGTCCCTGGCTCTGCCGAGGAAAGCTGGGACGGGATGATGAGCGATCTGTCCTCTCTCAGAAAGCTGAGTTAGTGATTCACAGCTGACAAGTTTGCTAGTAAACTCTTCCTCTTGCTTCCTAGGAATTAATGGCACAACTGAAGGGTGTTCATTTACCTGCCACCTGGTACCTTTTGTCTCCTCAGAATGTATTCCAGCAGCTGATAAATAAACACACACTAGTAACACATTTTCCTGCAAGAGAACGTGGGTTTTCTTTGGCACAGAAGCTAACAACAACCCTTCTCAAGGACTGCCTGGTTGTCGGTGTGCTTACCCCCAACTCAGTATTACTGGCAGAACCTTGCAGATAATCCAGGCTTGTGTGTGAGATCAGTGACACCCATGAAAGTTTAATGCAAATCAATCCCTTCATGCCTCAAGAAATGCTTAGCAAATTAGAATGGGTCCTGATGACTTCATGGTAGATACCTGATACCCTGCAACAGATCCCTGGTGGGTGGAGGACCATGAATCCAGAGAGAGCTGGAGGCATCCTCCCCGCTTTGTGCTTGCAGTTTCACTCTAATTTCAGTGGAACAAATTAGCTGTGCTAAATTAATAATAATATTTGGCACTTCTCTAGTATCTTCCAGCTGAGGAGCACAACATGCTTCCCAGTAGGGAATTAAGCCTTGTAAGCTTCCTGAAGAGTAGTTGTCAACTTTACTGTGCAAAGCCAGCAAAAAGATTTAATTGATTTGACCAAGACATATTGGGGAGCTTGTGGCAGAGCTCTAGAGCAAACTTAAATGTACTGCTTTCATAGACCCAGGCCTCAATCACAGCCAGGATCACTTGGTGTGGTTTTAGGACATGTACACATATATAGATGCAATTAATCCAAGCATGATGGGGAGAAAGGAGTAAGCCCTTTAGCCCTCTGGATAAGCCTGAGGTCTGTGCTGTCGATAACCATGAGGTCAAGCAAAAGGGATGACAAATGTATTCACTTTGCTGATGTGTGGGCTCAGCACAAGTGAAGCTGGAGGAGGTGTGCTGTCTTCCTCGCAGCCATTGCAGGATCCTGGGGAACAGGACACAGTGGGGTGGCTCGGGGACAGGAGGGGAACAGCCTGGGTACATCTGCTTTTTACTTTGAGTCCTTGTTATCCCAGCCCTCAGTGATCTCTGGCAATGGGTTCATGATCTCTATCTTCTGGGGACCACGTTTGCTCCCACGATAAATGGTAAGAAGTAGTTCAGCTTGATTTCTCTTTATTGCTGACTTTATCATGTCATAAAGTACCTCCAGGCTGCTTAAGACTTTACCCTTATGCATGATCAAAAGGAGGCTGGTCAGTACCCTCTGAGGTTTTCCTGGGCTAAAATCCAACTTGCTATCCCCTCCTATTCATCTTCCTGAAATCTTTTCTTCCTTAAATTTGATACTTTTTGCTGATTAGGAGTCTTCTCAAACACATTTGTTTTAAAGAAAATGACAGATCATTGATTCGTTGTATGTGAGCTATCTATCTAGCTGTTATCTATTAACACAAACATTTTAGATTGTGTAAGAGTTTCTGTTTTGAGAGTTAGTACAGCAGAACTAGTCCAGTTCAATCTCTGCTGGTTATTGTGATCTTTTATTCAACTTCTAGAACTAGATAATTTGCATTGAAATTAATAAACTTCACCCTTAGCTGTGATGAGTTCTAATTATTATTTTCAAGGCAGTTTATTGGCTCTGCAACTAACTAGTCACTAGCTAGGGTGATGTGCTGTTGAGAGAGAGATTCTTAATCACAATGACTAGGTATAGGCAGCCTATATTGAAACCTCCCAAGTGGGGTTTCTGTGTCGTAGAGGCAGTATGTTTGCAGAGTGAGAGAGAGCCTGACTCAGCTGGCAGTCTAAAGAAACTAGCGGGGCAAAGAAAGCAAATTTGGGGGTACCAGAAAAGAAGAATTTGGTTTCACTAGAAAAATAATTGAAAATGTTCACCAAAAGATGTGGGAGAGGGAGGGAGCAAGAGCAACAGCTCAATTGCTAATGTGGTGGCAGCCAGGCACTAGGGATACTGAGCGTCCTGGTTCAGGTCCAGAGTTGCTGGATCGGTCCCTCAGCCCAGCTATGCTTGGTCTTGCTGTGGTCACACAGCTACACTGGGACTTAGACCTGGATTTCCCAAGCGTTCATCCAGGCTTCTGGGCCACAAAATCTCTTCCCCTCCCAGGGTTTTCTCTCAAGGACGCCTCATTAGGTGACATCTGTGTCCACATTAATGCAGGAGCCCTGAGCCAACGAGGGGTGAAGGTTAGTGCAAATGGTGGAGGGATCTCCATAACTCACTTGCCTCTGTTCCCCTCTTCTCCTCTGCCATTTCCTGTTCAAGGTCTTCTGCTAGTCAAAAATTTTCTGTCAAATGGGTTTAGATTTTGTCAGTTTTAATAAAGGCTTTTATGGATTATTTTTTTTTGTCAAATGGGAACTTCCAGAAGAACTGTCTGGTTTTGTTCAAACTTCAGCAGTTCCTTAGGAAATTGACTTTTCTGTCGCTTTTCAGCAACCCCCAAAATGTGATTTTTATGACCAAATCATAAAAAGCTCATTGGAACAAGACTTCTTTCATGCTAGTAGACATTTTTCATGGGATAAAGTCCACCATTTCCTGCTTATCTTCAGAAAATACCCACCTCAGAATCCCATGTCTCCAACCTCTAAATGCAACCTTATGACAAAAGCCATTTGCTGTTTCCCTTGCCTGGTGTCAGCACACAGACTCCACCCATGAAGACCATTTTCATACTCTGGGGAAGTACAACAACACTAAAGAGGACTGAAGACTCAACAAAAGTCCTTAGGGTCTTGCTGTGGAGGCAGCCATAACCGAATGCTATATCTGATTAGTGTTGCTGTTTGCTAGCCACCTTTATAAAGGAAAAAAGAACTCTAGAGAGAAAAGAGAAAACTCAGAGAAAAGAGGTTTAAATCTTCAAGATCATAGTCTCAGTTGTTTCTAAGCTGTACCTTCCACCACGCTTTGTTTTAGCCAATCGTATATGGATTGTTTAGACAATGCAGAGGTATCAGCTCCCCTCATTTTCAGATGGGCACGGGGACAAGGATTCTCTGACAGAGGTGGTCTCCTTGACAGAGGTAGAAATGTGATTTGCAGCTGTTGACGTCCTGCCTCATGTTTAATCTGCAAGCATGAGGCTGCCAGTTTGATAAGCGGCACATGGACTTGGAGACTGTCCCATTCAGGCTCCAAGTGCAGAGACCGAGATGAAAAAAGGGGCTCTTGCTCAGGTGAAGTCCTGGCTCTGCCAATGAAGGCAAAAGCCTTGTGAGCAGTGGTTTCACCCTCAGTTTTGTGCTCAAGCAACCTTCTAGCTCGGCCTTTGCTTGGTAGGGCTGGTCCTGGGAGAGAACTGCAGCGCTCAGTGGGGTGTGAGGCTAATTAGAGGTCTCAGCTGAGGGGATTGCCAGGCTCCTCTAGAAAAGGTAGCTCAGGTAGGGGAGATGGCAATGAGGTATCTATGGCTTGGAGCTGGTCAAGAGGCAGTTTGAGTGTGGACCCCTCTGAGGGGATGAACAAGGAAGGAAAAGGCAATGGGGGGGTGGATCATCAGTGTGTTCAGGAGTGATGAACCCTAGAGTAGGTTTTGGGTTGGGGGAGGCTATAATTGGTTTAGTTGAACATGCTGTTTTGGGTTTGCTTCGTGTGGAAAGAGGAAATAAGGTCTTTGGGGGAAAAGGGGTTGAGGCTGGTGGATGAAGACTGTTTGCTGGTGTTTGAGCCCATGCAGCAATGAGCTCTGCTATGCTAGGAGGAAGCTGAGGTGCTCCCTAGCTGAGGTGTCTGAGCCCAGGGTCCTCTCTGCATTTGATCTCCCTAGGGGGTTTGTAAGGTCTGTTCTTGGTTCAGTTCAGATGGCAGGGTGTAGACTGTGGGCACAACCTGAGGCCCATGCATTCATGCTCTTTTCTGGGTCCTTGCTCCTTATTCTCTTCTCATACACAAGAACAAGGGTTTTCTTCTGCTCCAGTGTCATGCTGTAAAAGTAAAACTCCTGTTAGTCCTTTATTTTCCTCTTTGCTGAATAAAAGAGGCTGTGCTCTGAACCATAAAGGCAAAACTTCAGGCAATTGGGTGGCGGGGGGGAAGGTGAGGAGGAGCAAACGTTTTTGTGTCTGAGCTAGAGCGTTTCCTAGTATGGGGCACAGTCCAGATTTTTCCACATGTGGGCCTGAGCCCAGACATCACCCTGACAACATGCAGGAACATAAATACAAACAAAAATAACTTCCAGATGAGGGATGTATGCAATGGTTTGTTTTACTGGCATTTATACTTGCTTATTTGGCTGAAGTTGACAATCAGCCCTGTTTATTGCAGCAGGGCAGCAGGAGGATGCTAGGAATAAGAAAAATGCCTCTTCAGCTGGGTCTTCATCCTAAGGGGGCAGAAAACCCGTGACAGCCACCTCAGGGAGGTCCTGTGCAATGGTCAGAGGGAGGCAGGGCCCAGGAACCAGCAGGAATGGCCTTGTTAGAGTGAAACCTTTTGGGAGGTCCTGCATGACCTGTAATGGTTTAGGAGCTCTTGCTTCACGTCCCATCTCCTGAGCCTCCTCTTGTTTGCCTGTGCTTCTTCAGATGCCTTCCTTGTGTTCTTGCTCATCCATCGTGCTCAGGTAGGACTGCACCCTCCAGAGGTGAGAGCAGCCTCCTGAGAAGTTTCATATTTTATCTTCTCTTTCACTTGAGAATGACACTACTGGATTTTAAGGTGATTTTTGGCTGGGGGAACCCCTGCAAAGGCTGGAGCCAGTAAGAGCAGAGGTGGTTTGGGCTGCACGCTGAGCACAGATGAATTCCTCCATGGAGGGAGAAGGGGATACACTGGGAGTTGTAGCCCCTCCTCTTCTCATGGCACCATTTGCTCATCCGCTCCTGCATCGTGTGTCTCAGTCACAGGGCTACGTGGTCCATTTCTGACACGCCCTGCAGGAGGTTTGGGCTGTGCATGCAGTATCTCAGCTCCTTTTCTTTTATATCAGAAGAGTCTACCTCTGCAGTCTGCCTGGCCATTGAATTCCCTGCTGCTTTACCTGCAGCAATTCAGGGCAACATTGCTGAGGACAAGAGTTTAAAACTGGTGAGAGGAAAGAGCTAACTGGTGCTGGTTGCCCTTGTAGCTAAATATCCTCTTTTTCTTTCTGGAAAAATCAGGCTGTGGATATAGCCTGAGTATATTACAATAGCCGGTCCCTGACGTTACTGTTTCATGAGGTTGTCTGTCCAGCAGGTCTAAAAATAACTAAATAAATCACTCAAATTGGGCAGTAAGCTAATAGATTTGCCCACCTGTTTATTAATAAACACACACACATGAACCTATATTTCTATATTAGACCATGGCTCTGTGTCTCCTGTGGGTATAAAAAGAAAAACACCTGGCAGAGAGTGAGTGCAGTAAGGCAAGTACAAAGTTTCCACAGTAAACATATTTGTGTTTGCTGAGCAAGTGTTGCCTTAGGAAGGCAGGCGAGGCGAGCAGCTACTGCTCGCTCGCAGAGCTTCGGGTTACTGAGCACTGAGGGAGCTGACTTTCTGACAGCTACAGGTCTTTGGATCACAGTTAGATAGTAGGCGGGAAAGAGGAAAGACGGTTCATGCAGGCATCCTTCCCAGCCCCTCTCTCAGTGCAGACTGCGCATTCCTCTGCATGCTTCCTCCTTGGAGCTTGGCTTCAGCAAACAGCCAGCAAAGTTGAGCCTTGGTGTTTTTTTTGCTGGGGTTGATTGCCTCCTCAGGACTGCTCAGCACACGCTCTGATCCTCAACCTTGCAGAAATATCTCTGCCCTGTGTTCGCTCCGCTGATTTGCAGCAGAGCCTTTCCTAACATCAGCATAGAGGGCAGAGGTGTCTGGTGGTGAACCTTTCCTGGTTGGATTCGTGGTCACTGACTGGCAAAGCTGTAACGGGTAAAGGACAAAGCTGTAAAGGGGTAAAGGACAAAGGAGGCATGGGAGGAAGGTGGGGGAAGAATGTCCTCAGGGCGTGCGAGGGCCAGGCATACAGACCCTGGGAAGGGGAAGATCAGGGATTTCTGGTTGTGAGTGTTGTTCCCATGCTGTGAGATGGAGGTAGACAAAGGATGAGTAGATATGTCCATCCTGAAGACTCCTTCTCTTGCCTTCCCATTTCTGTTTGCAAACTGTGGTGTACAGCTGCCCCTTCCACACTAGCATTTCTGCTCCCCCACCAGATCAGCTGAAACACGCTGAACAAGGGGCTGAAGGATAACGAAGAAAACAAGCAAAGTACTGACTGGGTCATGCTAAGATGTGTGGCTGAATTTCAGGGCAAGTTGGGGGGGCAAGGGGCAGACTTAGATCTTTACATGCTCTTTCCCAGCTCTGCCAATCAGACCCAATACTTAGTTAAGGACGATGCCTCTTTATAATTAAACACAGGTGCATTGGTTTAAGACAGCCTCCCATCTAACTTCCTACAGCTGTAATGGTGCAAAGGAGATGTCAGGTTCACACTAAAGCATGATCTGAGCCCATGACAGGTAGTCACATCTAAGCTTGACTCCTCTAACATATGTATAAAACCTCGGATCCTGCTGCCCCCCTCCTCCATCAGTAATGGCAATAAAGGTTCTTTTTATGGAACTACTGGGCATCATGATCATGTTTTATAGCCTTATTTTACATGATGATTTTGCAGAGCATTAATGAGCAAAATCTGATTGTTTAAACTACTGGTGTGGTCTTTTCTCTGGGTTTGGTATTTGAGGGAAGTAGGATCAGAAGTGTCAGAATGGGCTGTGATTCAGTGGCAGGTAGGGCTGACAGCCAGAGTGACCTGGGTTTTCTGCCTGGGTTCTGCTATACTTAGTCAGAATCACAAGATGCAGTGAACTGCCATTCTTTCCTTATGTTGAAACCCTTGAATGGCCTGAACAAATCCTGTAAAATGGGCCTGCCATCACCTATCCCTCCTAGGGAAAGTCTCTACCTTTGTGTTAGGGCAGGAAAGGCTTGACAAATGACTATCTCAGCAGTTTCTGGTTGCATCCAAACGTTTTGTGTCAGCAGCTAATATCTGCAATGGGATCTCCTAAAGAGAAAATGCAGGCAGGGGAATTTTTATGGGGTGGATAGAACTCTTTTTGAGCCAGGACTGGAAGTAGAAAGTAGAGAGGTGTTCTCAGTAAGAGCTATCTATGTTCATTTCAGGTAGGTATGGTCAGAGACATGTAGGAGCTAGTTTGGACAGATTGTAGCTACAGTAAATTGCTGAAAGCAGTGGTTTCCTGAAATCCTTTGGCATCCGTGTACTGATGGAGATCTGCTGCTAGGTGTAAATAGAGTAGGAGCTGACCAAACTAGGTATCTCAGAAACAACCTTCCTTAAAGTGTCCTTGTTGTTCTGATGAGCAAGCATAAAGTTGCCCCAACTACTAGGTCCTTCTTGGCTATTCACAGATGTTATTTCATTGATGAAAAATAGCAGTGAATATTGAAAGCTGTGGAAAGCATGGGCTGCCAGATGTTTGAAACAGCAGTGAGGAAGGCTAGACACGTTTAAGCAATAGCAGGGGATGGGTCACCTAATTTTGCTGTAGCAATCTATTTCCATCTGGTTCCGTCTGCTGGGCCCAAGGCAAGGTGTAATTAACCTATGGGACTCTCTGCCAAAACACAGAATCTGATGAGACTACAAATGGATCACACTCGTTCTTTCACTTCTTAAAATAAAATAGTGCATAATGCCATTAGTTTGTGGATACTGTTAAAAACAGTGCACTTAGTTAGACATATGCATGTTAGGTGACTGCCTGACATAAAAGATGAGAGAAAATATCTCTCTGCATAAGCATGTTGTTGCACGATTTCTGTTAGGAGGGCTTTGGCAACTGTCAGAGCCCGCAGCACTGAGCAGCTGGACGTTATTTGGGACTTGTATGAAAATTTCAGTGGTCTCATGGTTCCACAGTTACTTCTGAAGGAGCTTTGCGAGGCAACTGCTAACACAAAGTGAGCTGCATGTTTTTAAACAAATAAGGGGATTTAGGTTAAATATTAACTTTTGGTCATTTAAACGCTGATAGCTTTGGCCTTCAGGTTGATCATTTAATGAGCTCCTTCCCGTTGCTACAGCAACTGCAGCCCTGGAAGACCTTGATGTTCAAGTCAGCAAAAAAATAAAATAAAGCTTGCTCTGAAATTTGTTTAGGCTTCTATTGACAAGTGTCTGTGCTCCGAGTCAATTGTTCAGACAAACAAGGCTTGGAAATGTACCATAGGGTTTAATGCAATCTTTGCGCAACCCTATCCTAATCCATCGGCTCTTGCGCACTTTCAGAAAAAAAAAAAATCCTTAAATTTGTGCCCTGCTCATGACATGCACTAAGCCATTCAGTGGTGTTGTTTTAAGAAAGTAAACATACTAGTTTGTTCTTCTTGCTGAGTTATCATTGTACACGATGTAATTTTGGCCCATGAATGTGTTTGCCCTCTTCAACGTGCTGTGCGCCACTGGAATGTTGGAGGTGCGATATAAACTAACTTTTGGAAGTACAGCTCTCATCAACATGCCCCCTCCAGCATGTGTTTGTACACAGCATCACGCCAGATCTCAGCTTCTTCTCTGTCCCTTTCAAATATAGCTTCTGGCCAGAAAGTCCTTTCTTCTTGGACCTCTCCCAAATTTAAGGCATTCAAAATTTCCCCTGCATGCTAATCCTATTGTACAAACAATATTTGGGATGGCTCCTCAGCTGGTGTAAATCAGTTCTGCCTTGTTGAGTTCACTGCAGCTGCACCTTTTAAAGCCAGATGAGTAGTTAGCCAGCCAGTTCTTCAGCAAGAGAAACCTCTTCAGTTTTGTCTTCTCTTCCAATGCTAAACTTACCATTGTGGTTTGAGTTGTCTTCCCTCTAATTTTCAAGGGCAATTATTCCTTTGTATCGCTGTGCCTGGACAATTGGACCTCCATCTCTGATATGAACACAGGTCCAGAATGGGAGCGTAAGTAGTACACATATTTTTCTTTCTAGGAAGAGCTCTCTCTCATAGAGGCATCAATATTTTAATGGAATTTAGGGCTGCAGATGTATAGCTGAGCGCTTGTCAAAACTGCGGTTGTCTTTGGTGTACAGCCCTGAGGGTATGCTGTTTGTGTCATGTTTCACAATTGTTTTTAAACATAAAGTTTTATGGCCTGATCTAAAATACACCTGGGCAGGAAACAGTTTTTCCTATCCTGCAGAAAGTTTGCAACCGTCAAAAATAGTCTTGCTCGGTCCTGGGATAGACTGACATCCCCCAGACCTGAAGCAGCCCACTGAAACTAGCTAATGCCCTGGTAGTTCATGCCCCTTGGGGAAGGGGAGACGTGTTTAAATCCAGTCTTAATTAGGGATATGTGAATTTGATTCTCCTACATCAGGAGTGGATGGCCTGGCCAATAATTAGCTGCTACTTCAGGTTTTTTTCTTCCTGCTCTGGTTTTGAAGAGTCCTGGACTTGAGATAAGTTTCACAGTGACAGCTTCAGTAAAAAAGTTGTTATTTCCAGAAACTGTTTCAATTTAAGTGAGTCTGCATTTTCTGTCAAAATAAGTTTTCTGTTAAAAACCCCTAGACTATTTCTTATCCAAAGCCTTCTGAAGTCAGTGAAAAACATTCTTTTTCACTTTAAGTGAATTTTAATTACTATTAAGAATACTGGGCTAAATACACAATTGCGTTAGGAATTTGCTCTCCTGATGGAGGTCCGTATCAATCTTTGTTTTTGTCTGCGCTAATGAAAAGTAGGAATGGGACTATCAGATAAAAATCTGGGCTGCCCAATGATTTGGAGAAATGGGGTACAACACTAATCTGTGCCTGCTGGAAGATGTGCATTTTCTTCATTGCTGGAAGAAAAGTCTAGCAAGGAGAGCCTGCTACAAAGGACAGCCATAACCACATAGAGATATTGTGGTCAGACATGTGTTAACCCAAATCCACCCTGTGATTTAACAGCAAAAAATAAAGGCAAAACAAAAACAAGCCCTAAACCAACAATATAGCCCTTTTCTCCTCCCTTGAAATTTTTGGCTGATAGAGCATCATAGGTTTTAAAAATGGCTGGAAGAAATTCAACAGGCAACAGTTGCAACATCACTGTAAAAAAAAATGTATCTATATAATTAAAAACAAATGACAATAAAAGACAAATGAAATCACCTCTCCACCTAACTCCTTCCATAGGCACGCGTGCACACACACAGTCTTGGTGAGCTATTAGCCTAGAAGTTACTCAAGTCTTGGAGTGATCCCATTCTCTCGGGAAGAAGAGAAAATAAAGCAGCCAACTTCATGCATCAAGTGGAACAATAATCCTGAACTACGAGAAAAACTTCCAAGTCTTCAGATGGTGAATTATTTATCTGCTGACATAGAACAATATGCACTTTGTAGTCAATGTATGAGATTCCCAATGTGCGTTGCATTAGAAAGGAAGGGGGTGTGGAGTTATATAATTATCCTTTTTTTTTTTTCTTTCTTTCTTTTTTTTTTCATGAGGGAAACACCCTCTCCCTCCACAGCTTTAAAACCTATAATTAGCCACAAGGGAATCCAAATGTCTCCAGCAGCCCCTTTTGAGGTGTTTGATTATTATGTTACTAGGGCCAAAGGATGGTTTTGGCAAAGCTTATAGGAGCCAAAGCCCTGGGATTATCTGTCAGTCCCCAGGACGTGTCCAGCAGAGCATCCCAAAGGGCCCCAATTAGTATGTTCCAGTTGCTTCCCTTTCCCCTTCTCCTGTGTGTGGCTTCCCCCCCCCCCGCCCCACTTTTTGTTTTGACTGCAAGGCCTCACTCCAGGACTCTTGTCTCCATCACTGCCTGTAAAACACCTTTTACCGCTGCTGCTGTTGGGAGGATGATAGAAACATGGTTTGCTGCTCGTCAGGGGAGAGCACCTTGGAAAGTGAGTCTTTGTCTCGTGATTGCCAAGCCTTGGCCTTGCAGCTAAGATCCCAAACAAGAGGCTTGGCTGAAGGCTACTTCTGCTGTGATTTTGTTGCCTGTGAAGCCTTATCTGGGGAGAACTGGGCTTGTTTTACCTGAGAACCACCTGAGCTGTCATGACTTTGCAATAGCATCGTGTTTTAAAAAAAAAAAAAAAATTATGAGATTATCACCAGTTATCTCGAAGGAAAAGACTTTGTATTTCATTACCAAACCTTTGAGCCAGTTCTTAACTGCTTTAACCTTTATTGAAGGTAGGGCTTTCTATGGACCAGCTGGGCCATTGCCTGTGACTAGCAACCTGTATTGTGCTTTCCAGCGTCCCTAAATCTGGAGAATATAAGTCGGAAAACACTGCTCGGGTTGTCAGAGATAAGCCCAATACCATCTTTTTTTCTAAAAGGCACCCTGAAGATTTATTCTGAAGGATGTAATGCTGTGTTATGAGTCATAAAAAAAATTTCAGAGAGGTTTAGCAGAGTTAAGCACACCCATCTCCTGATGGGAATAACGCAGGTACCCAGTAGACAAAAGTCCTCTGCCTTACCATCACACCAGTGTTGTTACTGCCCTCTGGCTTTTTCAACAGAGAGGCCCAGGGCTCAAGAGAGAGTGGATTTTCCTGCAGCTGGTCATGCAGGTCAGGGTTGGGGCACATTGCATTGCATTGCCTGTTTGGGAGATCAATAGAGGACTTCAGTCTCCACCATTTCAGCATCTTTCATCAGGACTATGCTCACTTGTGTTCAACGTATGAACCAATTTGGTGCATAATTATAGTAAAAAGCATCTCAAGATTGCAATTGGGGATGGGGAGGAGGAGATGCTTTGCACAGGTTGTTTGCACATAGTGATTCCTGCCTAGATGCATTGCCTCTGCTCCTAGAACGTATGGATTTTGGTATATATCCCCCGAAGCAGAAGAAGATCATGAAAAAAACAGGGATAGGGGAATGAAAGGAAGATCAAGGATGTGATGGCTCCATCTCAGATTCTGCCACAAAATAACTTCACACATCAAATTTCAGAGAGCTCAGCAGGAAGCACAAGGCATCTTTTAATTGCAATATTGTGGACAGGATGCCAAAAATAAACCACTTTTTATCTGTCTGAGGAAGCCACTGTCAGCTCTTGCAGTGTCATTCAGAGCAGGAGAAAGCTGTGTGGAAGTGCAAGAAAATGTTTGTTCCCTCCTGACCTAATGTGAGGACCAGCTCTTGTGACTGGTCTGGGGTTGTATTAAACGAGATGAGAGACCATCTCCACTTAGACTGCTCAGGCTAAATATCATCGAAGCTGATGATTAAATTCATTCCCTTAGGCTCAGCTCCCTACCTTGCTCATTGTTTTTGCCTAAGAGCATTGATTATAATTAATGCTGATTAGCACTTTTTTGATAAAGGTACCATAAATCACAGTTTTATCTTGTGGTATTAGCTCCAGCAAAGGGAGAAACCACAGAAATGAAACTTTGCAATCTTTGCTGCATTCAGTCAACCAGCTAGGTGCAATAGAAGAGCTCATACATATCTCCTTTAAGGGCCTTTGCTTCCTTATCTCCAGATCACAAACGCATACAAAACTCTCTGCAAACATCTAATCACCCACCATAAGGTGACTGAATGGCTGGACTATTCCCAGCCTTCATCACCTTCACTGTCCTGGGCACGGATTGCCAAAGTTGCTCTTTGCCTTCACTTTCTTTGTGCTTACACAATTTTGCTGTTAAGCACATTGCAGAACAGCCGGTGACTGACGAAATATCTTGCAGAGATGACAGGACACAATGTAGATCTTCACACTGCAGTCTCACAGCAGAAAGTTGCGCGTTGCAACGGGCCGTGATCTGTCAGAAAGCTTCAGACTTTTTGATCCCTGTATTCATGCTAAGCACAATGCCATGATCTGGTATTTTGAAAAAGAAAAGCTCCTCTGATTTTGCACTGAATTCAGGTTTGGATCCAGAACTGACATTCATTTATACCCTAGAATTTTGTATCTTAAGACTTTTCCATCTGATAAATTTGAGATCCCACCACTGCAAAAGCATTTCTGAGTGCTAATCAGTGTAGCAAGCATGCGTTAGGGGTAAAGCTAATGTAAGGGTATTTGGCTTGCTTGCATCACTGAAGCCCTCTATTTCCCCTGTAGAGCTGCATATGCCCAGGTCTCCTTTATTCAAAACATGGGGGTTCAGCACTCGTGTTTGCTTTGTGCTGGTAGGAATGGCTCTGCACGGGGTGTGAGCAGGAGAGGTATATGCAGGAGCTCAGCTGAACTTGGTGGTGCTCTGCAGTCATACTGCTTCCTCCATCCTGCCATCACCTGGGCCATTTTGTAAGCTCTAAGGAGGAGAGATCAGCTTTGCATCTCCTTGAGAGATGTGTCTGGGGACTAGGAAGGGAACTGCCTCAGGAACAGGGGTTTGTAGGAGGGGCTGAGCTGCTCCTCTGGCTATGGTCCAACAAGATCTATTTGGTGACGTTTCCACAAAGGGAAAGTGGTTACAGGAGTGGCTGAATCTGATATTTCCCGATGAGTTGATCTCATCATCATTCTGGATCACCGTTTTATAAATATTTCTCCAGGAGGGGTTTGTTCTCCTCCCAGCTGCAGCCTACAGCATATTGTAAGATCACCTTGCAGGAGTTTTGCACTCAATAAAAGAGGGACAGTGGTTGCCTAATGTGGCCCAGGTGCTTGATCTAAACATTTTTACAGAGATACTGTTCTGCGTTCATTTAAAATGTGGTTAAATTGTCAGGCGGTGAAGCAGTTCATTGCTTGCCACAGGATAACTGTGCGCACAACTGTGCATGCAAAGCAGTATGTGTAACTGCTCTATAAACCCCTAAGTTGTCTCTTTTACATTCAGGTGATATGGGTATGTTAGCACCCATCTTCTGAAAGACTGGAGTCTGAAGGAAGAAAGATTTTCTCTTTGTTTTAGAGTTTCTCCTTCATCACTTTCTTTTCCAATAATCGCAGTGCCTTCCCGATGTCCTTGGTTCCAGCTTTTTCTGTGCCAAATAATGCTGCAGATGGAGCAATGCAGCCTCGTGATACATCAACGCCTTTTTCCCTTGTGCAGAAATGGGCCACCAAAGCAGTGACCTCTCCTGCTGCCATGGCTCTCCTCTGGGAGCAGTGTGCTGAGCTCAGCAGACCTTGTACCTCCTCCAGGATCCATGTGGTCCTGTGCATTGAGTGGATTTGTCCTGGGTACTGTGACAATGCCAGACATTGTCAAATCCAAATAACGTGACTTCTCTGAACTCGGAGGAGAGTGTGTAGCTTCCTAGGCTGAGGTCTGGTAGGAATCTGATTCCCAAATCAGCATGAGAATAAATAGGTTCGTGCCTCTGATGCCTCAAGCTTTGGAAATCTCAGCCTTTAGTTCCTGTTGGTGTGTGCGGATGGCAAGTCCGTTCCTCATGAGAAAGGCACTGAGCTGGGACTGCTGACAAGATTCACTGAACTGGAAACTTGACCCTCTGTAACTCTTTTTGGACCCTGTATCTGCTTAGCAAGTCTTCCACTTTAACCAGTGCGCTCATGTGGCACAGTTTTAATCCTTCACTGTTTTTGAAGAACGGCCATTTAAAGTGAAGTCCTGGCCTCAGAGGACTCAGTAGGAATTTTGCCGCTGACTTCAGCTGGGGCCATTGCTCCACCTTTCACACCCCCACAAGGGCACGGAGCGAGCTGAGGGGAGAGTGCTTGCGTGTCTCCAGTGCAAGATAAAGCAAGGGGGTCGGGAGGACAAAGTCAGGGCGCCAAATTCTTCATTAAAGTGCTGCTGCCAGGGCTCTCCTGCCCAGCTCAGCCTAAGTGGGTTACATGTACTTTACATGCCCCATACACATGATCTCTGTTCGCTCCTTGCAGTGACAAGGCCACAACATATTGTATTGTATATTGTGAGAAAGCACAATATACAAGTAAATAGTGGCAGCCCGTAACTCCAAACATGTCTCAGTTGGTTGCTCCCGTTTTCTTGTCCGAGGGGCGGTTCAGCTAAGGGAAGGGTGATTGAACCGTTACTAGAGGGGAAAAAAACACCTATTAAAAGTCTGAACATTGAAATACTGGAAATGGATCCCTCATGTGAGAGCGACTGTTTGCCTCGGCAGCTGACCTGTCCTCAGCAATCCTCTCGCTCATTTTCTTTGTTGCTGACACAACTGTGTTCGAGAGCTCTAGGATGATCGCTGATGTGGAGGGGAGCAGAGCTGGAAAAGTGTCCTCACCTGTACTGATAAACAGGTATTAGCTGGGAGAAAGAGGGATGACAACAGGACGTTTGAGCCCTCTGCAGATATCTGGAGACTGTGAACATTTAAGGAAGGAAGGGAAAAGAATGGGACTCTCGCTTTAGATGACCTAAGTTAGAGTATTAGAAGTAAAAGGGTTAGGCTGAGCGATGGAAACTGTAGGTTTAAATGTCAGGGTATGATTCCTAACAGTGATTTCTGTCAAGCTGTTGGATAATCCCAAAGGGAAGTGGTGGAAACTTCATATGCAGAGATATTTCTCAAATTAGGTTTGGATGAAGGCAGCAGAGAATAGATTCTTGCAAAAAACAGTTGAAGCAGATAATCTAGGAGTCTTTTCCCATCGCTAAAGTGTGATTTATGCCATAAACACTGCCAGGCCCTGCAAACTGATCTGTTGTGTTAGAAGTGACTCAGACACGATTGCTTATATTTTTATACCCCTCATGATGTTAAACATTTGGTTTGCCAGGAAGAGTTGGAGTTCCAGGACACACTTTACTGTGAATGGTTTTTGTGAACTATAATTAATAGGCAATAAATCCATATAAGTGGGAAACCTCTCAGCTCTTGTGCTGGATAATAGGAAAGGATGGGAACTGATTATTTTGGGGGAGTTACATTTTTGTGTGAACTTGGAAGGAATTAAAATACAAATGCTGCTTTTGAAGGGCTAGTTAGGGCAGAGGCCACAAAATTGTTCTTTACATTAACTGTAAAAAATGTACTTGTGCAGCTATTTCTTGGATAGACGCTAGTACAGCGGCAGCCGGTTTTAATTATGCAAGCAGATGCAATAGCTGAGCAATCACAACTTGATCACGGGCCCACGCAAGGCAAGGGGATCGTTTGCAGTCCAGGCTTAAAGTGCTTGCTTTGGGCAGGATCAGACCCCCAGGTGAGAAATCTTGCACTCACCACAGCCGTTTGGGGAAGCTGCTGGGTGTGCAGCTTTTTCCCATTGCAGGCTCTATTAACACTCTGGCCCACCCCAGTCTGACTTGGTAGCGGATATAAGTCCTGGGGAATGACCAGCTGGACTGTGGTCCCTTGCCTTTATTGGAGTTTTTTTCTTGCTTCCAGTGGGATAAGTGACAAGAGACTGTTACTAGATATATCTCTGGGCAAATGGCAGATATTTCCTACGTGTTGCCTGAGGAATTTGTTCCCATTCATCACTGTAACTGTTATCAGTGGTAATAGGTTTATTATAGCGCTCAAAAGGGGTTTCACATTACTACAGATACATTGAAAAGGTACTTCTTTGTCCAAAAGTGTTTAAAATCTAAACTAAAATATGGATCTATCAGTGACAGTTTTAGCCACAGATCAACACAGTACCAACGCACAGTCAGACGTAATGCCCCATTGAAGACCATGGGACTTTGGTCGTTGGTGGCAACACGAGTCGAGTTAAACCCCTACGATCCATGTTTCTTTATCCAGTGTTGTTAACTATATTTTCCTCTGCCTATTCTTTAAAGAGGATTGGTAGGGTATGAATAGAGGGCCACTGCTTCATCTGCAGTTCATATTCACCTGACCTAGCTTCCATGGAGGGACCAAGGAGGGTCACCTGTGAAGCTCCTATCCTTAGAGCCAGTTTAGTGCCTGCCTCACTGAAAACGAAAGACTTTCTCCAAGGCTGTACCAGATCATAGTGTAACTTTCCCTCCTACCCTTTCTTCTCTTCCACTTTCTTCTCATCCTTAGCTCTTTGGCTGGCTCTTCCATCTGGAACATACCTCTCCAAGACTGTGCCTGAGCTATCGAAGATGGTGATATTATCTTGGTCTCTAGATGATGAGTCCAATAAAGACCTAACAACTGGTGCTATAAAAGTTTATATTCCCAAGAACAGAAATCCTGGATTTAAACTGTAAGTACCACATGTCTATATGTGTTTATATATATATGTATATGCACAAATATATATTGTACAGACTCTAAAGGGAGGTAATTAATAACTCCCAGCTGGCCAGGCTCAGCATTATCTTATTATTATCAATCATAGGGCTGCACTGGAACAAAGATCTAGCACAGCTGAGAAGGCTAAATGTGAACTCATCAGAGGAAAGATGTGCACTTAAGGATGCATTTAAGGAATTAGGCAAGAATCCAGACTGTAACAGCTTATCATCAACAGCCATGGCTTCTGCAAGGGAGTTCCTGTCCCCTTCCTCTCCTGTGGCCCAGCTCAGAGCCTGTTTGCTGTACCTGGATGAATTGAGAGGCACTTCTTCAGAGTCAGAATCCAGCCCTTGGGCTCTAGGGCTGACCCTGAAAATATCAGCTCTGGCCCAGATGAGGCCGAGCCTTCTCGCCTTCTCACTCTGTTTAATGTCACTGACAACTGTGTGTAGGAGGATTGTTCTTGGCATGTACAAGACTACTCATGAAGCGTCGCTCTGCTGATTAAAACATGTGGAAAACAAACCGTGTCAGGTCCTGCTCCCTCCCTCCCTTTGCTGCCTTCCCCTCAGGGAAGTCTGCCAGGGCAGCCAAGTGAGACCCTCTTTGACTCTTTACTAAAGGGGAGAGTGGGAAACTTCAGAAAACAGCCGCTATCCTGTGACTTTTAATGCTGTTTTGTAAAATGCAGACTTGGATCGCTTCCCCATCAACATTAGCATGACTGCAAAGCCATCCCAAAACTCTGTGATGTGGCAGTGTCTGGCTTGGTTTCTCCATGCCTCCATGAAGGCAAATGATGCTGAAGTGGAGATTGTCCATGTGGGGCAAGAAAAGAAGCAGGGGACCTAGCTGTTGGAGGAAAGGATATGGGTTCCTAACCTTTGGAGTTAGGCACTGATCCTGGCAACTGGTTGTTGCAATCACAGGTGGGTCCTGAAATCGGCCAGGTTTCCTCCTGCCCAAGCTGGCCCCTGTCCTGGGGGACATGCTGCCTGTGCCTGGCTTTGTAAATACCTCTCTTTCCTCCTTCTTCCCTCCCCTCTGGTTCAGATCCTGAAATCTTGACCTCGTGTGGCGGAGAAGATGGTGTGGGAATCTCCCTGGCCTCCTTTACAGACCTGGGTGATATCACTTCAGCAGCCCTGCTCCTTTCAGTCTTGTCTCATTCTCCCCCTGCCCCAGCTCCAAGCCTTCTCTTAGGCTGTTCCCTCTATTTCTGAGCAAAACACAGCAGGTGTTCAGTCTCCCTTTCCCTGTTTTACTGTTTAAAATCCTCCCCTTAGCACAAATCCTTCCTCTGCTGGTGTCCTCACAAATGATGGCTGAGCTACTGTCCTGAACGAGAAGATGTCCTTATCTGCTGGTAGTAACATCTGCCCAGCCCAAGCCACTTCCAGGAGGTCTCTCGAAGAAGCTAACAACGCTCAGAAATGAATGAACAGGAGGTGCTGAACACCGCGTAAGCTCGGACCTGGTAAGAAAGGATGTTATGCAGAGGAAAGATCAGGATCTGCACTTGGCTAGTTCTCTGCCATGTGGCCTTGGGCAGACCCTTAACCTTCTTTCCTACCAGCCTGATGGGAATAACATACAGCTGTCAGCAAATCTGAGTGCGGAGCTCTTAATTTCTTTCAGAATTACCCCACTTACTCTCCAAAGTTTGGGTTTTATTATAGGTCCTAGACCAATATTTATCTCATAGCCTTTGATCACTGAGTTTTCTTCCTTGGCTAGATGCTTTTTCATTGCAATTCCTGCTCTGTCTTTCCCAACACTGCCCTTTTTGTCAGTCTATATATTTTTCTGGTTGGAATGGTAGATCTCTGGATAAGCAGTCTTAGGTTTGAATATTGAGCAATTAGATGATAGAAAGCGCCTCCGAAGCCGATGAAATGGTCTGCGGTGCGCATGCAGTTATCATAGTGCTTTGGTGCTCTGTTCCCTTTTGCTTTATTAGGCCCGGCCCAGTAGGCATTGAGCAATGATCCAAATGATATCTGTGTGGCACGTAGAGTCCAATCTGCTGGCCACTTCTACATAGAAAGACAACAGGTCAGATTTCCAAAGCTAAGTACTTATAGTTGTGCAGACATATGTTTGTAATGTTAGCATAAGCTAACTTTTGCTCGCAAGCATCCACGTGCATGCATGATTGCTTGGCTAAGAAAGAGGCATGGACTCACATTAACTCGAGGACAATTTGCCTCTGTGCAGTGGCCTTAGCTAGAGCAGAAGTATTCTGCTCCTCCCTACCATGTTATAGCTGTGATTATTTTTTTAACAGTTCATAAAGTGACTCAGTGAAAGTCATTTTCCTTCCTTCAAGTGAGATCTAGGGGACTTGTGTTTTTTTGCCCAAGTGAGCAGGACATATTCCAAAGAGGGATTGAGAGAACGATATGGAAAAGAGCTGTCTGATGCAGAAGAGCACACATTCTCATTTAGAAAAGCTTATTTCAGTATCGCACAATGGCTTTTTTTACTTCTGATGGCGTCTTCAGAGCTTTGTTGGCTACATGACAGCAACATACGCACAATATGTTACTCATCAAAAGCTACCTGGCACGACTACCCCAAAAAAGAATAGAGCAGAGAATAAATACGGCACAGAGGGAAGTGACGACAGCAGCCACATTTCAAATAGGCTAATCTTTGTTTAAATGGCGTTTTGATGAAGGATTAAACGATGTGCGGCAAATGGTACAGTATGACTAATGAGAGAATTCACAATTATATGTGATAGGAGAGGAAATATCAGAAGGGATATAAACCATCAGACATCCACACACTAGTGGATTGTTAGGAAAAATTTTTGCTGATTGGAAAATCAGCTGTTAGCTGTTTTTTTTTTTTTTTTTATCTTCCTCTGAGATGTTTCAGCCTATTAGAACTATCTCTGGACAATCCAGAGATGGAAAACATGGGCTCAGAAGTGTCTTGTAGCAGCTCCAGACTGTGGCTGCATAAACAAGTTGGCCTGAGATAAATCAGAGCTGGCGTCTGGCTTGTTTGTTACTCCCCAGTAACAGCCCAGTTGCCCACTTTCACACTGCGGAGGGTAGAACGCAGCCTCCAGGGCTTTCACGGCCAAGAAAGCACACAGACATTTATCCAAGGGCAGGAGACGCACACAGGGCAGTTCCCTGCAGGATGGCAAACATGTGATGAGTTGTTGGGAACGGCAGGAATGTTGTAGCCCCATTGATCTGCTGATCTGGGGGGGAAGCTGCAGCTTTCAGTTACATGGTGAGTATTAACATCATGTTGCAACTCTATGTGCGTTTTCTCATGAATTTTCCAGTACTTCACTAACGCTCAAATATCAGGCCTCTCAGGACGAGTACCAGCAGTATTAGTGATATATTGTCATAGTAATAATAAATCCTACTTTACAGAAAGCAATATGGCAGTAGAGAAATGACCCAGCAGGTGCTTTGTTCAGGCCTAGAACAAAATGATTCCCCAGCAGCTCTCTAACTGAGAAACTATGCTACCATAGTCATGGAGATGAGTGAAGCTTCTGCTTTCCAATAGTTTCAGTATTTCAGCCGCTCCACTGTGTTGGTCTTGGTGCTTTCTCAGCTAATGCAATCTGTAATAAAGGAGAGGACCAAGGAAAGACCCTGCGAATGGCTCAGGACAGGGGTTCCCTATGCAGTGTAGAAAATAGTTTTGAGTAGTATAAGGTCCTTATACCACTGTTCTGGTATGAGAGGTTATTTGGCTAAATACCATGAGCAAAATTGGATAATGAGGTGGTTGCCAAGATCAGCCAGTAAAGTTTGGCCTGTTTCAGTGGGACAGAGCAGAATTTGAAGTGAGATTCCTTCCACACTCTCTGGGTTTGTGCTACAGCCCTCTGTGTAGTACTGTTAAGTGACAGCCATGCTGGTATCTCAAGACCTTGGAGGGACCACAGCACTAGGAACACAGTGAGATGGCAGCCGGCAGCCTGAACCATGCCTTAGCACCAGTGCTGCAGGGACCACACAAAAAACAAACTGCCTTTTCTTTCAGACATATGTTTTGACTGTTGGTCCCAGTGGCACTGGACATAGGAAAATACCGACATCAAGAAAACTTCCGCAAGAGCAGGAAGACATCCCTATGAACTTTTCAGTTAATTGCTATATTTCAAGCATTAACCAAAATCTAATGGCTCAATGGGACTCCTTCCAGTAACTTCAGTGGGCTTTTTATAAGACTTTAATTAATGGCTTGGTTGCTAGAACTGTGCATGCTCCTTTGACAGCATCACTGAGGGTCACGCTTCTGAAAATAAATTAAACAAAGAGGGCTCCTTAATCAACATTTTGCAAATTGCAAGAGATTTACCCACTAGGGAAAAATTTGATAGCAAAGGTTTATCTCCAATTGTCTAAAAGTTTTCTGTTATCAGGGGAGAAAAATCGTTTTTGAACCCTGCTTATGGCTGAGTTCCAGTTCTCTTAGGATTGAGGCTCACTTTCTGATAAAAGGTAAATGTTTGATATTAAGACTATGATTAAGAAGCTCTTTGGTGTTAAAGTGAGAGTTTGGCTTAGGGTTGGAGACTGGATTTGACTCAGGAGAATGAAGCTGCCCCAGGATAAAGGTTCAGGCTTCCCCTGTGTTTACCTTCTTCCCTTTGGGCAAGAGTCTCAGTGAGGTGGGGGAGCAGTGGTGGATCTTGTGTTTGGTCCACAGGGGTTTAAACCAGGAGAACCCTTCCTTTTGCTGGGAGTGAGAAGAACATGAAGATACAGATCACATATTCACATACCGTCTACTAACACATTTGGAGAGCGCATTTAAAAGCTTCCTGCACAGTGGCATTTCTGCAGTAGTTCTGTTGCATTTGAACTGTTCCTTCTGATGCAGGATGGTTATTCCAAACTCCCTCTCTCAGTCTGGAAATATCAGATGAGAGAGCCCAGAAACATCACCTCTACTGACTGGAGATGTGCTATTCAATGCCTGGGTCCCTAACACCCTCTGCTCTCCAGCCTCCCTTCTGCCATCATTACCATGTGGAAATCAATCTAACTGAGTGCCTTCAGTTCTTCAAATGCCAGGGGAGTTTTATTCTCTGAATTTCCCTTTTGAAAATCCAGGGGGATTTTCTCATTTGATTTCTCCTTTGGAAGTAACTTTTTTTCTCCCTTTGACTCACCAGTCCAGTTGCTACCTCTGATTCTCCAAGCTTCTTTTTTCCCTGTGTGCCTTTTGAGGAATCTGTCCCATCTCTCTTGTAACCATGCTACTCATTTGTCCAAAAAATCCTCCCTTTGCTCTCCAGCATCCATCTCATGCCTCGTTCCCACCGGCCACAAAGTGAGCCCTGTTCCTTAAAAGCCAGATAGGATTTTAATAAACAGCCAGGCAAGACTGGCAGGTTTTGTGTGGCAGCTTCTGGGTGCTCATGTGCCCACCTGTACCCACAAACAGGGTCCTGTAGTCACTGTCTTCTGCCATAAAATAGCTGAGTTTTAAGCCACAGAGCTGCAGACATAAAGACAGGGCTGTGGTCAGGACACAGCTGAAAGAGCAGGGCTTATCCTGGAGAACCTTGATTTGTTTATGACTCTCCCTGGGCAGCATTTAGTGATGTAGGATAAAAAATGATAGTATGTCTGTAAGTGCATATATATGTGTGCATGTACACCCAGAGACATGCACAGATATAAACAATCACAGAACACATTGCAGTGCTTGAACACACTACAGTGTGTCTATGGACATCTTGTTCTCTTCTCTCCTTCTGTCCTTGAGGTATCAAATTTCCTTGTTTACGATCTGCCTCATTCAGGAACTGGAATTCTTAAAGAGAAGCAAAACACTATCATGTGACTGGACTTATTTCTAGGAAAAGCGGAAGAGGCTCTAGGAAAGGTCAGTCCTCACGTTCTCACTTGCTTCCATCAGGAGAAGACAGGATGGAGGAGATAAAGCCAGCGTGAAGTCTGTGATCCTTTGTTTCCCTATTGGAGCAGGGGCTGAGCTCTAAAGGAAAAACTAATGCTTGATGCAGAGTTATTTGCAGTCTGCATCGTTTTTTCCCCGCCCTTTAATGCTTTATTCACATGGGACATTTCACATATAAACATGATTCATGCCTCTTGGGATATCATACGTTCCAGTGTTTTCCTTCTCTTCCGAATGGTTATTTTTGTGTGCGCAGTCATAAGCGGTTGTAACCTGTGACATCACTAACAATACTACGGGATAGATCCAGGCTATGGACCATGTAAAGGACTGGACATTTATGTAGTAATAGAAAGCAAGTAGAGAGGAAAACACAAAACCAGCAGTCCCCTGGGTGTCACATTCCAGGAGCATCAAATGAGCACCTCTAAAGCTCTTCTAATCATGCAAGTGTAGAATGAACCTTGATTGCATGGGGTTATCTGGATGGATGGGACGCTAGGTCCCTGGCCCATCTTTCAAAGGGCTAGCGTTATAGCAAGTCTGCAGTGCCTCTTCTGGCTGCACCCCGCAGGTCCCACGAGCTTGGCCTCTCTCCCCTTGTGATGGAGCCATTTTGGCCTCCTCCAGGACTCTGCCTTTTCAGATGCTGCAGTCCCTAGCACTCTCAAGGTGTTCCTGATCCTGGATGAGATCAACTATGAAGGATGAGCAGGCCTGAAGCCCACTGTTGACATGCCATGTTCAGTAAAGGAAGGGATGGAAGTGATGGAAAGGAGGAAGTGACAGAAAATGTAACAGAAATCTCCAGCTACCTAACCAATGGAAGACTGGAGAACGGTGTTCATAGGCTTGGCTCTTGGTACAGGCAAAGTAGGCAGTTGCCGCCAGGGCAGTCTGATGACTGGTCAGTGCCATGGCTATCACTGCTATGAGGGAGGGACATGGTCTGAGGGACACTGGCTATTTCTGGGGAGCTGTTGCTGACAGTCTCTCCTAGAGGCTGCAGTTTCTGCTTCTATCCCTCTGATTTTGCTGGCAGCAGCAGGAGAAATGAGCTGAGCTTTCTTAGGTTCCCTATTTCTATTCTGTGTTCTAGTCTTTCTTCGGCTTAATTTCCATGTACCAAGGGACATAGTTTTGTCCATGCTGCTGACCAGTGCCCACCTGGCTCTGCTGGCTGAAAGCATGTTTTTCTTCATCCATCCCTTTCTCCAAGCCTGGTCTGGCCTGGAAATCCCTTTGTAATGTCAGAGACTAGTCTCTCCTCAAATGATGTCATGGCAGACTAGCCCCACCTGGATTTTGGGCTACAGTTGATAAAAGAACCCCTTAGGTGATGGTAGGTATTGAATCTTGTTCTGATACCATTGTGGTCAACAGCAAAAATTCCCATTGTCTAGATTTTTGCCCTGAAGCTGTGGGTCTTGCTGCTTTGAGGTGCTGAGTTTTCTGGTTTGGCTCCAACAAGAGCATGCACGTGCATGCTTAAGTTTAGCAAGAATCCCTGCAGAGAGACTCATGTGCATAAGTCTTTCCCAGATCCAAGCTCAAACTCTCAGCCCCAGGCAGGAACAAGCCCCTGATGATACTCTATTAGTGCGCACATTTGCTGGAAAATACATCTGCCTGGAGAGTTGCAGCAGGCCAAGGGTTTAAAGCGTTCCCCAGGCATCCTCTACTTGTGTAACCATCTCACGCATCTATACAGGCCACCCGCACAAAGTCTCATTGCTCTGACTGTGTCAGTATTGGTGGAGTTGCAGGGGGAAAAAAATCAGCAATAAATATGCAGTGAACACACTGCAGCTCTATTGCTATGAAGTGAGAACGCTAGGTACTGTATGCTCCATTGACTACTCCAACACAAATCAATGCTGGATTATGGAGCAAATCCAAAATCTGGTGAAGTAGAAGGGGCAGCAGTACCCTCTGCATAGTCATTATTTATGAGGTGCATTGACTGGAAGTTACTCACACAGGTGCCTATAAAGTCTGAAATGCATTGATGTGTTATAAATAAGAAAAATCATGGCCACAGCATGGTAAACACCTACAGCACCTGATGTGGATGCTCAGTAATTTCAGGAAATCCTGATTCACTCGTTGAAGCTTAGACTGTGACTTAAAATTAGCCACACTGCCTGAGATCAGAGCCCTAGCTGCTCTACCTGATTGCATCCAGGGGTGGTTACTTACAGAAGGAGGATAAGAAAGAGGTATGCCTAAAGGCTGGCCTTCCAGCTACAGCCAGCAGCAACTCAGGAACCTTCCAAGCCAGAGATTCTTTGTGGATCTTCAGGTTAATACCAGAGGTGGGCCATGGGTTGTTCCTCTGTTTAAGCACCGTTATGCCTTTGGCCTTCTTAATATCCTGCAGCAATCAGTTTCATGGGTTCATGAGGCTTAGCGTGAGAATATACATCTATGTGCTTGCTTTAAACGTACGTAGTAGTACACTGTAGTACACAGTATTTCTGTATATGCTCCATTGCTGGTGCAACAACAGCAGATAATTGTTTCCCAGTCACCTCCTGCCATCACCCAGCTCCTGCTCAGAGTGAATTTGACCTCAGTGTGCCCCAAAATACACCATATGAACTTATATCTAGGTTCAAGTCATGGTATCAATCAGGCAGGGCAGAGATGTGCTCGGTTTCCTCCCAACATGTCATTGTCTGGCCACCAGACTTTCGGTTACTCGGAGTGGAGGTGTGGCTTTGAAGAGGAAGCCCTGGACCAGAAAAGCCCTACTGCAGAAGATGCCTGACTGATGCTATGTCAGAGTTTGTGCTGAGTGAAAACTTGGGCCGTGCAGTCTGTTTGCTGAATAGGAGGCTTCTGTGCTGCCAGGCTGTGGTTCCAGGTCAGTTTGAATCAACAAGTCTGACTTTTATTTTCCTGAGATCTTGTCTGAGTTGCTATCAGCTTGGATTCAACCTGGTGGGTCAATGAAAGTTATGACGCTATAAGGATTTGTTTTTCAGTGGCATTGATAAATCAGTGTTGCAAGATCCTCAGATCAGATTCAGAGTTTAGCTAACTGAAGGTTGTGAAATTTCCAAAGGCAACAAGGGGGGAAAAAAGCACAAAAGCAAAAAGCCCACTCTCTCCTGTGTTGCAACTCTGAGTGCAATCAGTTGCAAACAATAATTCTCTCACTGGACACTCAGATTCATTGTAGCTGGGTCCATAGAAAGTCATTTCTAAATATATCATCTAGATGTCTGACCTGAGGGTTGAAACAGAGAAATCAGCTTGCAGAAATGCTGCAAATGCAAAATTCTGGCACCACGGTCTCAAAGTCCTGCCGTTGACTAACATAGTTTGTCTCGCAATTGTGACCACATTGAGCAACGCACAGGGGAAGGGAAGAACTGAACCACTCTGAAGAATATCCATAAACTAAAAACCAGGTAGCAAGATGCTACCCATTCATTTCCACTATGAATGGAAATGGCTGATTAATGAGAAACACTGAAATGAAGATATTTGCTGTGAAACAGCTCCCAGGGAAGCACTGGTTCTTCAAAGCATTCTTCCTCATCTCCTTGTGCAGCTATGGTTTTAGTTGTTCTGTGCCATAAATAAATGAGAGGACCTAGTTCCCCTTGCTTTCAGCTGCTCTCTTTTTTGGCTCATGATGTGGGCTAGTGATTGAAAACTGCAGGTAACGTGTTTAGTTGGATCTGATTTCCACAGCAACCTACTGAAGCATCTCTATATTAGTGGCTCTGACAACTGAACACAGCACAAGGCGAGAAAGCGTCCAGTGAGTTTTCAGTGGTGTTGGTTGGATTATGGCAATGCAGAGAAGCCCTAGTCTTAGGCCAGGGTCTCTGTGTGAGGGGATGTATAGGCAGAGGACATGCAGGTTGTCCCTACCTCAATGAGCCCAGCCACAGTGCAGCAGGATTTTCCAAAGACATTCCCTTAAGCAAATTCAGAGGAAGTGGCCAAAGGGGAAGAATCAACACAATTTTTACCTGGGAGCTGAATAGAAGGAAAGCTCTAGGAAATTCTACTCCAGCTCTTTCCACATTGCAGAATAGGTTCACAGCAGGATTTCAAGCTCCCAGAAATCCCCCAGAACATAGGCCAGAACAAAATTAATCTAATCTAATCCAATCCAAACCAATCCAATCAAATCTAATTTAATCTAATCTAACTTAATTCTAATTACTATGAAATAGCCATAAAAACTTCACTTTTGCTGCTTAAGGTTATAGCATCTAAGACTTCTTGACCTCTCATAAGCATTGACCTCCCAGAAGGGTCATAGGGAAACACACCGTTTCTACGTGGACACTCTTCCTTAGTGGAATTATCATTTAAGTGAATGAAGTATATTGCAAGAAGAAATCCTTGTTAATGACTGTTACAACTAGGAGAAGCCTTGTGAATATTTTTACTAGGATCACCGTAACAACTGTAGGAATATGTCACGCTATGACAATCGTTAAGCTTCACCCCTTGTGAAATCGCCATTGTGCACGACCTTTCTTTCAGCAAGGGCAAAATGTTGCACAGAACAGCCTCCTGCATCAGTTTACCCCCAGTTCAATGGGCCTGATTTCCGTGACCTTCCACATGCGTGCAAGGAAGAGTTAAGGGAATCCTGCAACTTAACCTGTAAGAGCAGATGGGGGAGCAAGAACAGGCCAAAGCTCTTCATACCTTCTAATGCATCTGCAAGGTAACAACCGCAGAGAGTTTAACACTTCAGATAGTTTTCTATTTTTCCTTGACAAATTTCTTGGCCATTAGATTTCTGTACTTGTAACTGATGTTATATTGGACTCTGGATATGAAGACTAATGACGAAAGTGGCAGCAAGTTCTGACTTGACATCTACACGAAAAAATGTGGCTTTCTCACAATTCCATCAAAAAAGAAAATCCTGAAATGACTGACACTTCATTGGCTAGAACTAGAGCCTGATCCCTTTGTACTTAGTATACTGCTTTGCATCATAAAATCAAATTGGATTATTCATACAGCAAGGTGCTACTTAGTGTGAGTACAGGCATCAGAATCTGATATGTGTCTTTGGTGAAGTGCATCAAAGTCCTCCAAAGGGAGGCGCAATACAAGGGCAAGGTGTTATTAGTTTCTTTGACTTTTTATGACTCCTGTTTTGCAAAGGGTGATCACGTGCTGTTGTTTTGAACTTCATCTCGTGTTTGTTCTGTTTCCTAGATCTGCCTTTGCGATGGCCACTCCCAAAGTAATCAACCCTGAGGAAATTCATGTCTGAACTGATGGAGCTCTGTTTTAGTCTCATCTCCTAGCTGAGAATATGGAAGGTTTTCTTCCACCTACATTTTTTTTTCCAAGGCCTTCCTAACATAAAGACCAGTGAATAAGTTCTACTTGCTTTGATGTCAGCTATTCCATGTCCTCTGCGCATGATCTGTTACTTCCAGGATCCCCAAACCAAAACCTCATGTGAAATGCCCCAGGTGGACTTTCTGTTGCCTGGCATTTTGCAGACAGGGGTACACAGAGCCTGTGTTTAAATTCTGAGCTGGGTGTCTCTGAGCCTGGAGTTCAGTGAACCAAGAAGCTGTGGTGACACCATAGATATGGATTATACCATAAAAATATCTAAGTCAGCAAGAGTCCAATCTGCAGCACCTTGTAGATTCACCAGCTGTGGTCTGGAAGCAAGATAGGCATATTAGTGTGGTATTGGGACCAAGGCACTCATTGCCTGACACTAAGTTTGATAATTATTAAGTGGATACAATACCAAGCCAATGTCAGGCTACTGCAGCTGGGTCTGCAGTATTACTGTACTCACTCTGTATTACACTTTCCCATATTTCCTGTTTTGGATGGAAAAATGTCTTGGGATTGTCTTCTGCTTTTGGAGGGATATCCATAGCATTCTGCTGAGTTCAGTCTGATTTCTCTTCTCTCTTCCTTAATGAATGGTCACTGAATAATGTTTCAGTCCCAGAAAGAGAATCTTTTAAATGCTCTATGTCAGCTGCAGACTGTGCCCTGCACACAACAAGCGCGGTGTCAGGCAGAGGGGATGAGGACTAGGGTTGTGAAAATGGCTACTTGATGCCGTGGACCCAGTGAAAGCTCTGTGTTCCTCCAGAAACAGAGCTAACTCGCCTCTGTGCCAAAGCACTGATGGCTGGCAGGGGCAGAAGCAAACCATGTTTGAAGACTCCACATTATGAAAAAACCCCAAAACAATACAAAAGGAAAAATAAAGGAAGGCTGGCAGGGGCAGAAGCAAACCATGTTTGAAGACTCCACATTATGAAAAAACCCCAAAACAATACAAAAGGAAAAATAAAGGAAGGCTGGCAGGGGCAGAAGCAAACCATGTTTGAAGACTCCACATTATGAAAAAACCCCAAAACAATACAAAAGGAAAAATAAAGTGTTTCAAAATTTGATCCCAAAGGAAAAACAAATTGATGTCTAACAAAAGGCTGATTTTGTTCTCCCGTAGAGAGGTGTCTGCCACTTACTCGAGCTGGCAAGACAATGTCTCAAAGGCCAGTTTAACCAAGTTGCATAATGCCTTAGCTGGGTGGCTGTAGAAATACAAGGCCTCTGAATGCCGGCCACAGCTGTTAGAGATCTTGAAGGAATTATCTCTGCGCCTGTCAAACATCTGCTTCGTAAGCAAACACTGAAATACTAGCAGTGTGCACAACCCAGTGCAGCTCATCTGATGTCCTATGAGTAACTCGGATGGATGGATGACCCTAGGTCCTCTATGTTATCTAGACCTGTGCCTTCTCATAGAAAAGTAGCCACTGTGGTCCAAGCACTGATCTCAGTGCCTTGGTAAGCTAGAAAACATTTACAGCTCTCATGAACACTCCTTGGTCTGTAGCCTACGGAACTTCTTATTTTCTCTCTCACCATCCAGGAATTATTCCATACCAATGTGGGTAGACCCAAAAGGGCTGATGTTAAATATCAGGAAATGTACTGGAGCCCTTTGAGATCAAGTATTTCCTTCCCTTTCTGTCTTCCTTCGGTTAGTGATCACCATATTTTTTCTCTACAATAGATTCACAGTGCTTCGTCTCTGAACCAAGTTAGCTGGCTTCCTGTATCTCTAGTAGTCTCTCCTTTACCAATACCCCAACAACACATAATATCCTTTGAGAGCCTGAGCACAGGAAGCGCGGGATGCTTGTATATTGTGTAACCAGAGTACCTTGTGTTCTTTTGTGTGTGTTTTTATACTACCACCAGTCCTATAAAACCCCTTGTTAATTGCCGGTTGCTGCTACTCTTTGCACGCAAGCATTTAGGTCCAGATCATGCAATGTGAACCTGCACTCTCCCAAAATGTATATGCTGTGGGTGAATCTGGTCCAGATATGGGGACCAGCCATCATGTAAAAGGATACTGATTTTGTGTTTTGCCCACTCAAGACTTTCCTTCTGTGTGCTCTGTCAAAAAATATTGGCACTGAAGAGGATGATGGCAACAGTATGAATGGGTGAACAATCAGATGAATGAATGCTTAGGTAGACAGGGATGTCCTGGGGTCTCTCTCATTTGTTTTTCTCGTGGCAGAGAGCTCTGGGTGTTCCTTCAGCATATTCCTGAGCTGTTTATCCACGTCCTTCTGAAAATATCTTAGTTCAAAGTGACACAGCTACACATTTTTTTGTATGTATAATCAAATGCAAACAATTGCCTAACTGATCTCTGTGCCAACAGGTAACTACAGTTCAAAGAACCTTTTCCACAGTTAACAGGTTGGATGGCATTTCCTCCACACCCTTCAAACAAAGCCTTGTGGTGTAACATCTAACAGAGCTTTCCTGTCAAAATCTCAAAATACAACTTCTAGGGGGAGCTCCAAGGACAAATGCCTGAGGCCCCAAGCTGTGAAGGGCCCTACTGGGCTGAGTGGAAAATCAATGCAATTCATTCAGTGTTCAAGTGGAAAAGTGGGAATGTGTCCTCTTTAGGCTCCATCCAAGATGTCCACAAGGCTATTGCCAGCTCTGTGTGTGTCAGCCGGACGCTAAAAAAGCAGTATCACCTTGCAAAGAAGACAATCCTATCAACAGCTACTAACTAATTTCTAATCCAGTTACGTTGATGCAATTTTTGTCTCATTAGGCTTGATGAGACTGGGCAGGGGAGTTGTTATTATAAAGAAAGATTGGGTTTATAGTTACAGCTTGACACTATAAAGCAGAGAGACTGGGTTTTGTTCCAAGCTTTGCCATGGATCTGGGTTGCATAACATACCTGTGCCTCGGGGTTTTTAATCTGCAAAGTAGTGTGAGCAGTTACACTTAGCTGTGAAACTAAAATCAGTATTGCCTTTAAGTGCTTTTATGGAAGGTAGTACTGGTGTATAAATAGCATCCTTGAGTGGGGGTGGCTTGGGTATATTCAGCATAGGAGAGAGAACCTCCAAGTGTCTGCTCAGAAGCTGCAGTTCAGAGATTCACACAGTTCAGTTTGTGCTCATCATTCATGTAGCTGGTTGGATTTACTTTAGCTAGTGCTGGAAGTGTATCTGGATAGAAGGGTGGCCCATTGTCTGAATGAAATTTGAATCTTCAAAGAAAGGAGAGCAGCAGGGAATGGAATTGGCCAAGGACTAGCTGTGAGATATGGGGCTTTTCAGCTCCCAGGTTCAAATCCAATAAAGTTAATAGAAATCACTGGCTTTTGTTGCCATCTGGCAGCCAGTTGGGAGCTTGCGTGCATTGCATTGGTGAGTTTTTCTATTAAGTTACAGGACAAGTGACTTCACCAGCTATAAGGACGAGATGAGAACAGTGAAGAAAACCAAATAAACCATATCACCCCAGGATAATGGTCTGGTGCTTTAGGGGGGGTGACCAGTGTGAGAGTAATGAATTAAGACTTAGTCCCATGGCTCCCTTTTTTGCAGAGGAGGATAGGCCTTAGAGGGGAAGAACATGAAGGATTCTTCTTGGGAAATCAAATTGGTCAAAAGCTTCTACCAACTCTGTGGTCCTTTTCAAGAAATTGGATGAATATTTTGGTGCATTAGCAAAATAGACAGTTTTTTTTTTTTTTTGAGAAGGCAGGTTAATATGCTATATTTATCCAGCTTCTCTCCCTTTTTGAAAGAGATTTCTCTTGCTTTCATAGTCCAGGAAAAGATGAAAGTGAATACAAGCAAGAGGTGGGGTGACCGCTTGGCAGCATGGCCAGTGCAGCTGGCAGGACCTAAAAATGTCCAGTGAGTCATGGATGTGCAGTGACATTATAAAAGCTGCACCACGTGAGCCGTGTGCGCTGATCAATAAACAACTGCCTGAAATATCCACGGAGTATTTCCACAACCAGCACCTCATCAGTAGGAAGTCTTTGGGCATTGTCCTTCACTCTCCAATGTCCTTAAAATATGGAGGACGACCATCTAGGCCATGTGCTGTTTTCTCTACGCATCGTGGCCCTGTTTTTTTTCAGTGATAATTCTATTCTCAGGAGTCACATGGTGCTTTCGGGTTCATCTGTGCCAAAAAATACACTTTGGAGAGCCGTAGAAAGGAGAAGCGCTGGGAGCAGCTCACACTGGAGGAGGCCATGGATGGGGGTCCCTGGCTCCTTCATGGCCTAGGTGGGCTCCAGAGCCACCCAGGGAAGTCAGCCGAGCACTTCCTAATGCGGCTGGGGCCGGCCCAGCCCCACTGCATGAACGAGGCCTGCGCCTGCTGTCTGTTGTGGGGGGCTTCCCAAAGGAGGGGAGCTTTTGCCCCAAGACCCTGGCCCGGAGCGCCGACACCAGCTCATGGCTTCAAACCACCGTTATACAGCAGCTGCTGGCCGCTTCGCAGTAGCCCTGGGTTGCAGAGCGCTGCGGTTTCGGAAATACACTGCAAATAGGAAAGCAGAGCCCCGGGCACCTTGCGATCCGCTGGGAGAGGAAGGGGCTTCCAACTCCTCCCGTCCCCGGGGAGAGCCAGATCGTAGCTGTGACAAGGCCTCCTCTGTGGGGAGCTAACTCATAGCCCCACATGAAATACTTGCAGGAAAATGTACTTTAACTGCATTTTTTGCCAAGGTTTGGGGCTTTTGCAACAGTGACCAAGTTGGAGGAATTTTGGTAAAAGTTGTCATTTTAAGCACAGAAGGGGACTACTGCACTTTAAAAAAAGCAAGGCAAGGGGCCCCCAGCCGTGGCGCACTGGGTTCAGGCCTGCAGCACAGCCTTACTCCTCCAGCACCAGGAGGAACACAGCTATTTTGCAGCAATTCCTTAATTTTCCTCCCGCCCCAGACCTGCCCTGAGGCAGGGTGGCCACAGCTGCAGGTGAGATTGACCAGGGCCTCTGATTGGCTGGAAGGGCCCCATGTGACCTGGGGAAGCCATTTTAGTGCAGGGACCATGAGGGTGGTAGGGGTTTGGGGAGGTATTATGGTGGTCTGGGGTGGTGGGCCTGAGTTGGTTTGCAGGTGTGTGTTCAGTGCAGCTGTATTGTGTCTGCTGTAGGAATTGTCTGTCTGTCTGTCTGATCTAGAGGTGGAGGAAGTGAAGTGCTGGCTAATCTGTTGCTTCCAAAATGTGCTGGAGGGGACCCTGGTCCTGGTGGAGCAGCAGGGATGTCCCTGGCATGGGAGGTAAGGGGCTATGTGCCTGTTGAGGTTATTTATATGCATGGAGTTGGCTTGCTGGTGCAAAGATTGGCTGCGGTGTATGTGGAGCAGGAGTGTGTGCTTGCTTGGTCTCCTAGGTGTGCTTATGGAATTGGGTGGGAATCTATGTTTGGAGCTCTGGGCATGTATCTTTATGTCATGATGTTTGGTTGCTTTCTTTTGCCTGTATTTGTTTTACTGTCTATATTTCCTACTTACCTGTGCTGATCTGGAAGAGTAGCCTATGTCACTTCTGAAGGTATTTGTTGTTACAACAACCCATTTGAGGCAGAGGAGTGCATTTGCCTTGTTGTCTGGCTGGAAATGAAGTATCAAGAGGGCAGTTAATATATCCAAGGTTAAGAGAAAGGCCTGACCGCAATGGGGTTTTTAAGTGGTGACCCCTGAACCTTAGGGTTGTTACTGGAGCTGCCTTTGTTTCTGAATATTGGGTTTATGTAACTATTAAATTTCACTTTGAGTTTGTGGTCACTGAAGCAAAACTTGGCTGATGTAGCTGGCGTGGTCTTTGCATGTGGAATTTCAGCAGGGATGGGGGAGAGTTTCTGGCATTTTCAGGTGGAACTGGATGTCCTAGGCTGAGGTCAGTGTTCTTGGAGCTCTGAGAAAACGTCAGGGTTCTTGCATGAAACCAAGTAGTAAATCATGGGTAGTAAGTCAAATTAACACACGAGAACAAACCAAAAGAATCCTGTTACCTGCATTCCCTCAGCATTAGCAAGTAAGTATTAAACTCAGGATTGTGCAGCTGGGGAAACAGACTTGGAGTACTTGTGAGCACATGGGAATTGGTGAAAGCTTGGACTGTCACCTAGGAATTCTGGTTGTGACTTATGGTTAGAACTGATGATCTGGGGTGTCTTAATTTGAGAACCCTGATAGAGTCTGACTTGATTTGTTTATTGCCCTTTCTAGAGGTGTTCACTCTCACCTGTAGGAGATCAAGCACCTTCCCAGCACACAGTCTTGGACACTGTAGAAGTGAACTGTCTGGAATAGTACTTGTTTTTTGAAGAATCATAGTCTTGCATCTGCCTCCTTCCTCCACTAAGAAAGACTAGTTATGGGAAGTGGTTCCACCTACTATATGCCTAAGCTGGCATCTAATGTAGAGAAACCTACCTTGCTTTTGTCCGTTGGAATGCGCATGTGAGAATAGCTCTTCAAATGGGTGAGTTTTGTTTCTAAAAAATGTAGTGGGCTTTATTGAAAGGACTGTGCAAGGAACTGCAGATGTAGCTACGAACCTGCCAGAATGCCCCCTCTGTGCGACTTGTGCATAGTGTTAAAACTGAGGTCTCACTCTAGTGAAATGGCACACAGGACTGAGAAGGACAAACAAATTAAACGCTAGTGCGTTTGGCATGTTAATATGGCCCCTGAGAACTCTAAAGGGACTGTCCCACAGACATGTTTGAGCACTTTTTGGCTTGACACAGGTAACGGGAGGCTGCATTCATAAAGAACTGAGTGTACAAGTTTATTAAAACACCAGTAGCCTGTTGGCTTTCTCCAGGGTAAATCACTTGTTTTCTTTCATCATACTTCACAGAGCGTGTTGAGACACAGTTGGGAACACTGTGCTGTTCTCGCTCAGAAGCAGGGAGTGTTCCTGTGAATAGGAAAGCTCCACTTTGATTAATCAGGGTGATTAGGCATCTAATGGCCTCTGCAGCTTTTCCAGTCTGAGAGCTACCACAATAGCTGATGTGAGAAATGGGGTGTGTGTGACAGTGAGTAAAAAGTGGCATGCAAGGGCATGTGTTTAGCCATATGTATAGTCATGAACATGAGTTCTTTTCCCTGCCTTGCAGTTTCATACTTAGATGAGGTTATGTCTTGGAGATGTCTGCGTGATCTCTTATACCTGTCCTTAAAAAACAATATTAGACAGCATTTTCTCTGTGTGTGGTTTTTTGTTTGTTTTTTTGAGGGGATCTTCTGAATTGTCAGGAGTGTGTATAGAGGAAGTGTTGCTAAAATAAAAAAGGGAAGGCTTTAATTGAAACTCTGATTTTATTTTTGTGCTTGGTTTCCTGAACAAAAAAAGGCTGCATTTAAAATTAACCAGACACTAGTAGGAAAGTGGCAGAGGGGTGAAATCTGTGGCTCTTAATCTTAAAAAAAAAAAAAAAAAAAAAGGGGGGGGGGAAGGGGAAGAGAAAACACACTGAATCATCTCTATTTAAATGTCCCAATGCCCATTTCAGATTTAGGCTTGCTACTGGTCTATTCAGTCCTTTCTCTGGGGAGCTTTTTGGAAAGTATTAATTCCTCCAGGCACTCTCTCTTTAGGCTGTTCCTTGTGAGAATCCTATATGTTTGTTATGAAGGAGAAAAATCTTCCCAGATGCCTAAAAACACAGTTTTGAAGTGGAGTGACTATGAAGAGTTTTTTGCTGCTTTGCCTCCACCATCTGTTGATGTTAATCTGTTAGTCCTTTCCTCAAAAAGATTACTAGCAAAAGTCGTGAGATGTTTTTTGTTCTGCATTTGTATAGCCTCCGCTCAGCGAGACCGTTCATGACTGAGACCCTTGATCTCTACATGAATACAGAAAAATAGTAAAATAAGTGGCTACCTGGGACAGGCAAAATTCCTAAGTTTGACCAAAGGGAAAGAGCAAGGCTCTCTAAATGCCAAATAGGTCATCTGTTGACATGTTATGCCAGGTCTCTGTGGAAGACCAGCAGTGCAACTCAAATTGTGAAACTGTCTAAAAGGTTGCATAGATAATTGGTGATATGAAACTTGTAAGCTGTGATGAAGCTGCAAGAAATCCTGCAGTGTAAGTCATACTGTCTGGGAAAGGAGCAGTCAGACAAAATAACAAGTCAACTGACTCCCTGAACAGGTCTACTAATGAAGCTTGGCATATCGCAAGGCCAGGCATTTCAGAGATGACCACATTTCAAAAGACTGCGCAGGCTGTGATGCTACAATGAACTGTTTTATCCATCTTCTCAGCAGGTACCTCTCACCAGAGTAGCTTTACTGAGATTCACTTTAATGTGGTGTGTCTCTGTTATAATGACGTGTAAAGGCAAGTATAAGTCCTAAACTGCACTGAATGCTTGTTTGTATCCAGATAACTTTTAAGAATGAACAGGGCATGGGGTAATGGGAGCTTAGCCCAGTCCAAATGGCTATCAGGGTGCAGGGGGAGGAAAAATGAGTTGTGCTGTTAATTGCTGGCCAGATGCCTTCAAGATTGTAAAACCAGTGTTTTTACAAGGCAGCCTCGGGGAGGCAAGATGCAGCTGCGTTGATTCCTGCCTGCCAACAGTGTGAAGATGGCCACAGTACTTGGTTAAAGTAGCTGCATGAAGACCTGAGCTCAGATTAACTATGCTTTAGGCTTGCTTTTTCCACATGAATGCTTGCCCTTCCCTATTTCTAATTTGTGTGATCTGAGGCTTAACCTTACCACTGTATTGATGTAACATGTACTGTGTTATGCCAACACTTAAATAAGTGCCCTAGGTGGGCGCAGGGAAAAACTAGAGAGCTCTTCAGCCTGCTGTTTTTTTTCCCCTGAGGTAGCGAGCTGAATTAAACTGATACTGCAGGTCCATCTGCTGCTGGGGGGTCTGCCCTTCAGGATGGAGCTGGGGAGCCCAAAACTGGGCTTGAGTTGAGCTGTCAAATTTGAAGGATTGATTTTTATTGTTTTCCAGTCTGTAGGAAAGAAATCTTCCGGGGAAGATGACTTGGATCATGCCTGACAGGGGGCATATACTAGGAAAACCAGGTCTATGTGTGTGATTTTAACATAGGCTTTTTTTTCCTGCAGTTTCTATTCTGCTTATGTGTGACCTTATTCTGCTGCCTTCCATCTTGCGCAGTGAGATGCTTCCCAGCCTACACACCACTGAGGCCATGGCCTTGGGCCCTGATTCTGCAGATGGGAGTGTCATTACCCTAGTTTTCATGAGTTGTACCAAAGAAACCAGTGGGTTTCTATACTAAAATTAAGCATAGGCAAGCATGTCTGTAGAACTGGGGCCTATGAGAATGGAAGTAAAATGTCCTAGAGTGTATGCTTTTACTTTTAATCCTCTGATGTATATTCTCAGAACTTGTTTTAGATACAGCAAAATGAATGCATTTCAACTTGGGAGTTCTTTTGCAAGGAAGAACAAAAATGTTTTGTTCTTAAGTTGTGATGGTTGCTTGTGGTTGGGTAGAGAATCAGCTTCTAATTTGCCAGGGTAATTATTTTTATTATGCCTTACAGGGTCTTATCAAAACATCTCCTGGTGTGCTGGGGATTTATGGGAGCAAATCTCCACTGCCAGTGAAATAAAGGGTTTCTTAGGGATGCCTTGGGCTGGATGGCTAATAAAGACACCTCTGAAGTCCTGTGTTTGAGGGAAACATATGAAGGCAGGGAGACTATGTCATTCTGCAGAGAGAGGCTTTGAAAAATGCATACATGGCTATCTTGTGTAGGCTCTCATGGGGGTAGAGGGCCTGTGCTCAGGGTCTATACCTCAAAATCTTTCTGGAGCTGCAAAAACCACTGAAGGAGAGCTTAGGGATCTGGAATGTAACTCTAATAGAGGAGTGGCTTTTAGTAGAGTGTACAGAGCTGTGCCGATAGTGCTCTGGGCCTTTCTGTTTAGGAGCTATTGAATTCATGAAGTCATAAATCAAAATGAGTCATGCCATACCTCAAAAGTAAGAAAATAAAAAACTGAGCACTTAAATACACATTCTAATTTTTTCCTTTGTTTTCCCAATTTCCGAGTGAGAGGTTTGCACTACCATGGTTGCAAGGATGAGAGTCATAACCCGCTAGCTACAGGCGTCACAATACGTTGCTTATCGGGTTCTCCTTGAGTCAGTGATGAGCACTATGTATCTGGAGGGTGACTCAGCCTGAAGTGCGGATCTGAGACATTTGATGAAATAACATCTGGATGTGCCTGCCTACCCATGCGGTCAATGGGGAACAGTTACCACAGTTCCTGAAACAGGAGGCATGTGGTAGAGATCAGAACACAGCCTGTGAAGCTCCATCTTCTTATCTGTGCTTGTTGCCAGCAGCACTTTTTTCAGCAAAAGGATCTCAAGGTAGCAATGGTCTGAGCCATTTTCAGAAATGCTGGTTTCTAGTGGCTTCTGTTCCTGCTGTGTTCTTCAACCTTGTCCTGTGTTGAGTAAGGAGTACTGACTAATGGACAGAGAGGTGATTATAGGCTTAGACAGCATCCCTGAGCTGTGGGAAGTCCTCTTTAATGCAGTTGCATGCTGAAGTGTGACACTTATTTGATAGGATATGACATAACTGCTACTCTTTGGTATCTGATAGGATTTCTGGCAGGATTTGTTTGTTCTTGTTTCCAGTAATACTGGAGAAATTGTATTGTCTTGGGCTTTAAAGGAAGTGAAGTTCTAGTGTCTGTGAAAGGCATCAGTCCTGTGAAGACTTGAAGGCAGGCTTGCATTGCAAAGTTGAAAGATCTCTGGCAGTTGACAGGGTGACAAAGTGAGCCCAGACTACTGTAGGAGATGGGGACAGATAGGGCACTTAAACCTGTTTCCAAATACTTATTTTTCCAAATTTGAGACTTTAGATGCTGTTCAGTTTTAGCTACAGCAGCTCACAAAAGAGAGGTAGTCAAGTTCCCTGTACCAGAAGTATCCCTTGCTGCTGCTTGGAGTATGGCAGAAAGGACCATTACTCCTTGGCAATCCCAGGCATTAGGACTGAGAACGAGGAGCCAGTCCACAGCAGGTCCAGCATGGTATGAGCTGGCAGTCTGTGCTGAATAGTCAGGGAGGGGCTTGTTGCAGCTTTGCTGAAACAGCATGTAATATTGATGGCTTATTGCACTGAAAGAAGATATTTATCCTTATGCTTCTATTTTAGGGAGACAAATACCAGGCGGGAAGGAACTTCCAGTTACTTGCATATTGGCTTGAAGATGTTCCTTTGAGTGTTGGGTTTTTGGTTTGTCCTTCTGGTATGGAGTTTATGGCAAGGGTTTATGGTCACTGGTTGAGGTTTGATTAGAACTTGTGACCTAGAGTGAAGAGCGCCCTCCCCCACCCTGATCATACAGCCCCACTATGTCACTGCTGTTCAGGAGACAGGGTGTCACCTGGCTGGGCAGGAACATGTGCTGAGCTCTTCTTGTCTCATGCAGTTACGTGCATGTGTGTCTCTGTGTGCTCACACTACAGAAGCAGCCAGATGCCCTTCTCAATGCAGAGGATCTGTCATCATGTGTATTAAATAATCTGAGGCTAAAATGGGAGCATTCACTTTCCCTTCGTCTCCAGCCAGAGCCCAGAACAGGCAGTGAGGTCTGCCTTGAGACTCTCAAGTAATTGTGTAAGGTCTTGGCAATGAAAGGACGTGGCATATGTCTCTGCAGCTGGGGAGCTGTTGCAGGAAGGGGTCAAAGGACCCTGCACAGGACTGTGAAAGATGCCAACATAAAAGCCCAGCCTGGGTTGCCAAATTAAACTCCTGGGGTGATGGAAGGGAATAAACTTGCAGGAGCCCTGACTTTTGGATCTGTTTTCCTTATAATGCATTATGTCCAGCCACAAGTCTTCAAATTATATAGAGGAGTAATTCTCTCAAACAATGCACTTCTGTTTTCCACTGACGCACAGAGGTGGAGTGAACTGGAAGGGGGGAAAAAAAATGCCTATTTCAATGTGGGACATCAGCAAGATGATTGGCTGGTGATAGATCACTTGGTGTAGGCCTGAGAATGCTAACTTTTGTGTGGAAATAAGCCCTGAAAGTGCTCATCTCATCTCATAGGGGGCCAGTGAGCCACTTAAGCTCATGAACAGCTGTGAGGCCTGACTGCACTTGTGAACAGTGAAGAAGGATGCAAATAGTTGTGCAAACAAATGTATTGTCTCTGAGGATGCCTGTACAGGAGAGATTCTTAATATAAACACGTTCCCTCTTGGGCAAAGTGATTTGTGCCTGAGCAAGTATTTTCAGTTCTTCCTTTTTGTAATTCATTTTTTAAAAATGTTGTCATTCAGCTGAAGAACTAATGCCATCCACTGCAAATAAAGGGCAGCAAACAGTTGCTGATCTCTTTGGGCTAGAAGCTATTTGTTCAAAAGCTTTGGCAGCTACTTTCAACTAACAAAGATCTTCAAAAAGTATGGACTGGGTGGTGGTTGGTGTGGGACTTTTTTTTAAACCTGCTTTCTCCATACTCCTTCCCTTCATGCATGCTGTACCCTGCCCTTTACATGGATGTCTCTGAAATTTAGGGCTGCTGCACACAAATAGCATGTGCTTCAAGTGCCTGGGGCAAATATGAGTAAGATCTCTAAGGCAAGGAGAGAGTTGGTAGGAATTGCCCTTGATCTGTCCCCCTTGTACCAGTGAAGACGAGATATTTTCAAGATATTTTCTGGTTCCTCCTGGATAAGGTGTTAGAGAAAGTGAATACACAGGTATCTGATGAGCCTTACTTGGGCTATGTATAGCACAAGACAGGGAACACCAGCCTGACAAGATAGTCCAAGAAAGCCAATAGCATAGATCAGTAAGAGGATAGCACAGAATGTCATCTATGTGCTTCAGTCTCTAACTCCTTCTCCATTGGAGCTGGCGCATGTATTCTCTGAATTCCTTTGTAAGGAGCTGTGGGTAGAGAAGTACCTTCTGAAACAGTCTGTCTTCCAGTGCATATGTTCTTTCCAATCACCTCATTCATGTAGACACATAACTTGTCTCTTGCATCTTTCTAGCCCAAATTTATTGTCTTGGGTGAGGGTCAGGACTTCTGAAAGGAGCTTGATAAACTTTACCTGTTTGACTCACTCAGATGATGTTGTAGGAATGGGTTTTGATTGGAAAAGCTAGTTCAAGAAATGCCTGCTCCTCTCCTACAGCTCGCTCTTGCTTGGTTGTGCCATAGTAGGGCCTCATTGTAAACCTGATCATTGAAATGAACCAGGCTAAGAAAACCCTTTTGGGGGGGGGGGAGGGGAGGGGGAAGACAACAGGTGTGAAGAGCAAGACAGTCCTCAGCAACAATTTAAGAGCTTGCTTAGGTCAGTGGCATTTGAAGTGGTACTTCTGACACTTCACCTCATCCTGAAAATTTACTGCTTTGCCTAGAAAGCACCCTAATAAAACAAATTCTTGTAGTAGAGTCTGAAATTGAGAGCACCTGAGGGTTTGGTAGCACCAGTGGCTCTGGACTTGTTTGAAGACCTGCACTGTTTTCTTAGTAGCTGTTTATTCTGTATTGTAGCCTGCCAGAAGGGACATATGGTTAGCCAAAGAGTTATTTGAGACTTGAATACAAGAGTGGGTTCAAAACACACTGCTCCATTTTTGTTTTTAAATGTAGTATACCAACTGATAGTCTCTCCTGTGTGGGTATGCATCCTCACTGTCTCCTGAGCACTGTGCATATGCTCTCCCTCTACTAATCTCCTTGTTAGATAGCCCAAATGATAGGAGCCTGTGGAGGGATTTTTGCTAATTTTTCTTGGCTAAAGGCCTTCCAGCCCTGCTGCAAAGAAAGAGCAGCTTGGTGAAAAGGGTAGTGCATATTGCATAGGTCCCTTTGAATCTGAGAGCTGAAGGATAACAGCTTTACAGCTGGATGGGGTGGGTTTTTTTCCCCATGGTACTGGTACTCTACTCAGAGCAGAGGATTTTCATTAGAGCTAGGGAAAGCAGACAAGTTAATGTAAAACTTCAGTGTGCATCATTAGAAACAGGTGATCTGCTTTTATAGTGAATTCTTCTGCTCTTCTCCTGGGTGCTGGGCTCCAACCTAAGCTGTTGCACTCACTGGTTTGGGTAAAGGAAGATGTTTCAGACTCCAGTGCCTACAAAATAGCCACAGTGATGAAGTTTTGGTTTGTTGGAAGCACAAGAATGTTGAGATGTTTCTTCTATCTCAGCACAAGGAATCAGCCAAGAGGGAATGAGGCATCAGACACTTTCAAAGGCAACAGATGGCAGCTGAAACAGGAAGAATTATCGCCCATTCATCTCTCCGACCTCTAACCCTGCACCCCATGGTTCTTCAGTTTGAAACCGTGACCTCCTTGAAAGCAAGAAGGCTTTAACACCAGAACTGAATTCTTAATCTAGGGAGAGTTATATTTTGAGTCATACTTCCTGTGTACAAATACAGGACCAAATCTTTCCTGGTATAAATTAGCACAACTCCACTGACTGGTCATGACCTAGTTCAGTCTTCCCTGCATCTGCCCTCTTCTCTTAAAGATCAATGTATCTGTCTTGCCAGGTCTGTATCTGCCCAGAGAGACAAGTCAAGTAGTAGAGGGATGTTTCTGTAGTGACCGTTTTGGTACGGACCGTTTTGGTACTGAACATCAGAAGCTTCTCTGACTGCTTCAAAATCAACATCACTTAAATCACGGGCTGGTAGCTTACTTTGTAGCATCTGTCATTGATTATGCAACACATTCTTCACAGCCCTTAAAAAATGTAGCATATATAGGACACAGTAATTCATTTCTTCTACCAGGAATTACATCGCAACCTCCTTCTGGAATTAGTGAAGCTTTCTGTATACCGAAATCTTTACAATAGATTAGTAAATGTTCCTGTATAATCTATACAATAGATTACTAAACATTCCTGTTTGGCAATACCAGACTAAGCAGTAAAACAAAGCAGCACATGATGAGATCATGTTACATACAGTACAGTTTAAACACCTCTTAAGCTATAAGGCAAAATGGGCACCTCACTTATAGTGAGCTGAGTTATCCTAAATAGTGCTGACTACGCACGTAGCAGAACTTCAGTCACAGTATAGAGCTTACTGAATCAGGACTTACCTATAGGTACCCTTGTTTGTGTGGGTAATTACACTGGAGTTAATAACGTGTTGTTAAGGTACAGCTTTTGGGAAATGGGTCAGTTCAGGCCTTGTTATCTTGCTGTAGGACATATTGTACAATAACATATGGCCCCAACAAACATGAGCTTGCACTGATGGCTTTTAGAGTTGTGATAACTATGATTAATGGCAATTCTTTTCCCATTTAAACATCTCTTTCCTATGCAGATTTTTCTGGATGATTCTGTTCTGAGTGTTGGCTCAGGTATTGAGATAAGTGTTCTGCTTCTGAGCTAGATGAGTAGGGAAAACAGGGGAAAAAATACCTTTATGTAAATATAGTAGAGCATCTGTGCATGCAACAGAGCTCAAAACTTCAAATCTTCTGGCTTGATGAGAACTGAGATGTTAGTAAGAAACCAAAAGATGGTAAAGTCTGCTAGGAGAAAGTCTAACATGGATGAGATTAGAAGCAATTAAAATGTTTGTTCATCTGAATAAAGTTCTACTTGAGTTTTGTGCTACAACTGCCAGCAGCAGAATGAAGTTGCATAGCTAATCCCATCCTGCTTAGGTATGTGTGCCTTGGCTGAGGTACCGATCTCCCTGCTGTCCCTCTGAATCGGGGATGTCGTGGCTCAACGCTCTCCGTCCCTTCTTTTGCTTGGGTGGAAGCTCAGCCCTGCAGAAGGAGATGGCAGAAATCTCTTTTCAGTGCAGCTGGGTTTGGGTTTTGCCTGAACCTGAAGGGGTGCTTGCACTAGGGGAGGGAAAAGACAAAGTTTTGTTCTTTTTTGCTGCATGTTAATTACAGTTGTGTAACAGTTGTCACAAATCAAACCTGCTGGATTTTTGCTGAAATGTGTATTTGGATCTCAGCTTGCTAGCGCGTGCGCTTGTTCCAGCTTCCCTTGATTTAAAGCAGGCCCTGACAGTACTGCTTGAGCCTTGCATTCAACTACAGGTATATTTTTAAAAGCCTAAGGCCAGATTCTGCTTCCATTTGAAGCTCCACAGCTCAGAATAGCTCTGCTGATTTTTGAAGTGGATGAGACCAAAGCTGCTGTTTAGTGCTGTGAGCAAAGCAGTTAGAGGAATAGCTGGCCACTCTACTACTCAGAGGGTCATATGTCATTGTGACCTTGCTTGATCAGTATTGTATAAAAGTGGCTTTTGTCAGGCAAATTAATTCAAACAATGACGTGTAACCAACAGCTGAGAAATCACACCCAGTGTTTGCTTAACCTATTGCTTTGGGGGGGGGGGGCCTGTCCCACACACAGAATTGTGTCACTCTTCTGAAACAAACACTATTAAGGTCAATCTGTTTAGCTCATGGTTCCTGGTAGGTAATTTTGATCTGTTTGCAGTTGTCATGGGGCTTATTTCAGTGCTCCTTTGAATTTCTTGATAACCAAAGCAAGATGTATGTGTCAGAGGGAAGAGGCAGGGAAACTGTAAAGATGATAAATTGAAGTGAGAGGATATGAAGGGAAGGAACATGACTTTCTGTTGCTTATGCAGCTTTCTGAGTTACCCTGCCTAATGCAGTGCAGGGGGTGGAAGACCACTGAACAGGGTCATAAAGCCTGCTCCATCTGAACCTGTTATGGCTGGCTGATGCTCAGATGCTTTCGGTGTATAGAGCCTTTAGCTACTGAGCAGTAGGGCTACTGAAATACTGTGCCCAAAGCACTTTGGAGGTGTAAAGTCCTTGTAGTTGCCCTGTGTTGCTTGTAGTAATTACTTATATGCTGTAACTTTTTGTTTGTTGCTCTTCTTCCCAGCTCCTCCTCCATGATTCTCAGCCTGTGGTTGGATAAATTCAACAAACTTACCTTCCTACTTGATTCTAATTTAGGAAACTTTACTGGGGCACACCTGCTTGCAAGAAGTAGCATGGCCTTACAGAAATCTTGCATCTTTCTCTTTCTTCCTCCCGCGTTCATTATTCTCTCACTCTTGTCCTGTTCCTCCGTTTCTCTGGAGAAGTGTGCCTCTGTTTCTCTGGAGAAGCCCTTGATATTGTAATATCAGTGCCTTCAACCCTGTCTCTGCTTTGCTGCTTATGAGGTACTGAACACACAAAACTAGAATCCTGCCTTAATCTGATTGGGGATATGGTGAAATGTTTAATAGCCGTTTACAGATTCTCTGAAAGGCGTGAACATCCAGGCAGAAGAAGATTGCTCAAAGAGCAGCCAAAATGAAGGCTATATCTTAGAGTAAGTGGTTCAAAATGAATTGAGCAATAGAAAATGGAGGATGTATATCCAGGAAAAAAAACCAGCTCTGGCAGTTAATTCCTTGAGGCTGTTAGCATTTCCCAAGAGGTAAAACATACTCAGTTAAATTAGATGTGTAGCAAGGTCCAAGCTGCTGTGAAGCAGGGATCCAGGAATGAACTTTTCCAAAGTCTAGAAGTGCTCAAGGCTAGGAGGTTGGCCTAGATCTTCCTCTTTAGGACTGGACATGATTTCCCCTTGCCCCCAGCAGTACGTTCCTAATGCTATGGTTTTGGGTGCAGTGGCCTGAGTGGCAGAGGGAGGAAGTACCATGCACCAGGACTGGCTAGGGACTGACCAGCTGGACAGCAGCTTGGCAGAGAAGGACCTGGGGGTCCTGGTGGACAAGCTGAATATGGGCCAGCCATGTGCCCTCGTGGCAAAGAAGGCCAATGGTATTCTGGGCTGCATTAGGCAGAGCGTTGGTTGAGGGAGATGATTCTTCCCTTGTGCTCAGCACTGGTGATGCCACATCTGAAGTGCTGGGTCTAGTGCTGGACTCTGCAGTGCCAGGACCTCGTGGAGCAAGAGGATGAAGGGCCACAGATGATTCCTGCCTTTTGCTTCCGCCCCCAGTAGATTGGCCTCTTCCAAAGCATTGCAAGAAGGGGATGAGGAAGAAAAGGATATGGACCTCTTATGCTAGACTTGGAAGCAGATGTATGTGTAGGGCAGAAGTTGTATGTGAAATTGAATTTTTTCTCTGCTGCCTCATTGCCCCTTACATGAGGTTTGTAACCTTTCAGGATTATCGTTGTTCAGGTGGTGACAGCTAGTTGGATGCCTTATTTTGAGTATCAAATAGGATCATAGAGGCTAGTAAGAGAAAAGTTGGAAGAGCTAAAGAGCTAAACAGGGGAGAACCACACTGGCCATAGTTGCAATTGCATCTTGGAGCACAGGAAGGGCTGTAGTAAGCCAGTGACGACTGTTTATCTATTTTGCTGTGCAACTGCATCAGACCAAAGTGTAATATCTGAGAGGATTTGCACAGGGCTTACATATTGGCCATATTATGTTTAAATGGGGAACAGGTTGCTCTGCTTCCAGTTTGCTGGTGATTCAGTAATGATCCCTGGAACATCTGTCTCTGCTTAGGAAAGCAAAATCCAGGTGCTGACAGTCCAGGGCCTGGAATGCCACATTGAGTAGTTGTCTTGTCCAGAGGATAGGCAATTATGAGTGACCTCTTGTGCATACCACAGAACTATTGTTTTGGTGGTAGAGATGCTGTTTGAGGTTCTTTTCCTCCACCACACGTTGGAAAGGTAGGAATGCTCTAGGTTTATAACAGCTTCTTTCTCTGTTCAGTTTTTATGTCATGGCGGATACTTATCTTTAGGCAGGAAGTAATGGAGGTTAGTCCCTGCTGAGCTGTCAGATTGACAGAAGCTATTCAGGAGAAATCTGCTTTATATAGGAGTAGCTGTAAAAGAAGGGAGTGGGGGCAGAGAAAGGAAGAATGGTGTTGGGCCACACTAAGATGGAGAAGCAGCTACATGGCTAAACAGAAGGGGATAAGAAGAAAGAGGCAAGCATAGGATGGTTTTAAAAACAAATGCTTCTTGCCTCGTTAAACTTAAGAAGCTAAATTCCTTATATATACACTATCTTGCTCTGCTGAGAGCCTGACTGTCAGGAAATTAATGCTAAGTAGGAAGTTCAGGAAGACAGAAGTTGCTTAAGTATTGACAGACAAAGCATGAGCCACAGTCTTTATAGCAATGAAATTGCAAAATTTTTTTCTTCCATCTTTTTTCTGTCTGGGGGAAATCATGTGCCCAGCCCCATGAGTGGGAAGCACTTAGGAGTAGTTTTAGTAACAGCAGCTGCACGGAGAACATGTTTCAAAGGGCAGAGTAGAACAGTGTCAGCATCATCTGCTTCTGCTGTGTGCATGCTCATGCTGGCAGATGGCACCTTTAGATCTAGCTTGGAAAGAAGAGATGGAATGATCTCTGGGTACCAAGTTTGGTAAAGGGGGAATACAAAAATATGGGACTGGCAGAAGCAAAGTGATGGCAGTGTTGCTGAGTTCTCTGACACACAGGGTTGGCCTGAGGATGCTGTTACAAATCTAGTCCTTACACAGAAAGGGCTTGTAAAGAAAAGCAGAAATGTTTAGTGGATAGGGCTAGAACAGCCAGGGGCTGGATGTTCCTGCTCAGATCTTTCCTTTCAAACTGCCAGAGTACTGATCTGCTCAGGTGGCCTTCCATGTTCCTGGTGAATTCCTCCCTTGTATCAGAGTGTACCTGCAGGCTTCAGGACATGAGTTCTCTTTGTACCTGACCTGGGTGAACAGGGCCCACAAAATCAGGGGAAGGCAGAGCAGTTAATGTAAAATAAGGTGAGGTAAGTGCTTAGCCCACCCTCTCCACTGGAGAATTCCTGCCTCTAAGATAATTGCTAATTTAGTGTGGGAGGTCCTACAGTTTAGTTGGTGGATTTGAGCTGCTGCTATGGCTGCCCTAATTAGACTGGTTCATGTTGCCCAGTAGCTTGGGAAGTGTGAAGGTGTAATGATAATGCTGACGTGTCTGACTTGGTTTATCTTGGTGGGCCACAGATACTCACGGCTGCATGTCCTAGGGAAGTGGAGGGTACAGCTGAGGGGAATGGAAGGGGGAGTGGAAATGTCTGTGGAGTCACAGCTTGAGTCTGACCTCTTGTTTTTTTGAAGTTTCTGTTGACCTGAACCAGAAACTGAACTGAAACAAAACCTTGTTACATGCTTCAAGTCACAGTTTGACTAAAAACTGGTGTTCTCTGGCAAGGACTGTAGGCCACTGAGGGAAGGGGGGAGGCATGTTATGTTTTACAGCATGAGCTGGTTGAAAGTCACAAAACCCAAAAGCTGATGCCTTTAAACTTCTAACCCATTAAGGATTTGCTTTACCAGAACTAAACAGGACAATTTTACCTGAAGCTGCATCACACTATGCCAAAAGGGCATCCATTCAATTTCTTACTGTGAACTTATTTTGTCACTAATATAAATGTACCTCCACAGGCCTGAGGCTGTAGCCAGGGCTCATGCAGGGAAGTGTTAGGTATTGCCATGGCTGCTAGGTTCAACTGCTCAGACTTTCAAGGATGGAAATATCTGATTGCCAGCCTCCCTTCAGGAAAGGGATCCCATCTGTCACCTCTGTCTGGGAACAAGGCCAGTGTTTTTGGCAGACCAGAGCTTTGGACATGACTTGTGGAAGAGACCTGTACTTCATACTTCTCTTGAACTCTACTTCAGAGAAATGTCTGATGACTGAAACTTCCACCTCAAAGAAGGTGGAGGGGCAGCAACACTGAACTTGAAGGAAGGTGCACAGACTGCACGAGAGACTTAGGGTGATTTGGGAACGCTTAGTGTAGCCCATAGGGCTAGAGTGCTCTCTGCTGTTGCATTGCCACTCTAGTTATAAAGAAGGAGCCAGTTGAGTTTTACCAGTCAAGCTAGGGTTACATGGTGTTACCCTGGACAGTACATCAAACACAAAGGGAGGCAGCATAACTTAAAAGGAGAATTATACAGTGCAAAAACAAACAAAACCATTAGGATGTCAGAGCTGCATTCCTTTCACACTAGGCTGTGAGTAAGGAAAAAAGAAAATGACTATATCATTGTTTGGAGCAGCAGAGCTGTTCACCCCTCTCACCTTTCAGCACAGCTGCATCTCTTTAGAGACAGCAAGGGGCTGCTTTTAAAGGGGCAATGATATTCTCCTGACCCCCCCCTCCCCCCTTCTCAAAGTCTAAAGTGCCTGCTTACCACTTCTAGTGTCACTGCTAAAGCAGTGTTAAACTCAAAGCTTCCTTGTCTCTGAAGGGAACATGCTTGTTCTCGAGGAATTGGAATGAATTATTTTGGCGACCTCAAAGTGCCCATTCATCTGGCTGTTTGCTCGGGATGCTGTGTGGAGAGGTAAAGATGGTCTGCTCTAAGGAAATGTCAGGGGAAGTGTTTTTTGAGGACTTTGAGAGTTGATGGATGTGATATGGAGAGTCTAGCACTTGGCATTTTCTTCTTGGTTGCAACAGTGGAATTTGCAATAGTCTGTACAGTAACTGTTTATGTAAAGGCTGTACTGAGTTTTGAAACAAGCATGCACTTTTACTCTGACCCTTTTTGTCTTTAGGGCAAGATCCTGAGGGAGGTGATAGCAGATATGAAATGGGAAGCTTGGAGCTTGTGCTATCTCTAATCCCACAGCCCTGGCCAGATTGTAATTTGTGTAATCCCTTTTTTAATTTACCTTCTGTGTTTTCAACTGGTTGGAGTACTCTTTGCTTCCTCTTAAGTGTTATCGTAATAGTTAACAGTGAACAAAAATCCTATCTGCTCTCTATTGCTTTAGAGCTAGAAGAAGGATTCCTGTATGGAGGAGCCTTGCAAAAGTACTCTAAAATGAATGGCATGATTATAGATGCACGCAAGCTATTATTAAAAGCATAAAGCTTTACAACTGATCTGTGCAGTATGAATCTGACAGTGTTGCATCACATTTGACTGAGTCATCCTCTAAGCTAGTTTGGCAGCAAGTAGTCTAGTCCGTGACGTGTAAAATCTAATTTGTTTCACGTATGTATTCTTATCAGGCCTGGAGTTCTGGCTTTATTTAGGTCTGCTCAGAGCCTGATTCTTTCCAGTCTAACTTACTGCAGTAGAGTTAAATGAGCTCACTGCTCTGGAGGTGTTATGAACTGCTGGTGTCCCAGTTTTCCTCCTTTGATACTGAACTGACTCTATTAATCAACTCTACGGGATGAACCTTAGACTAGCAGCTGCTGGAGGGAAGTCTCTTTAATTCTGTCAGTTTGGCCCCTTTTTTGAAGGGGAAGAAGGATGAATTCTATCCTCTGTTACTTATGTTCCAAATTCTCATTGACGCTTATGATAAGTGTATGGCTCTAATCCCTTTCACTGAAGTACTGTAGAGAGAATTGTATCAACATAAATTTAAGAGTGGGTCATGCAAAAGATCAAAAAGTCAGAACTTTCTTAGTTGTTGTTTAGGAGGACATTGACTCTTCAAAACTATGGGCATAAATGAGAATTTCCAAGTCTATTTGATGTGCTCAAAGCAGAGGAAACCCAAAGTACTATCCCATTCAACAAGTCTTCTCCTGCCCTTCTCTTTCAGTAAAATCCACAGTGATAGATTTGCCTGAGTAAGAGTGAGTCTATTTTGATAACTGTAAGTATAGTTTACAATGAAGACTTGAGTTTGAAGCATCAGAAGATGGAAGCAAATAAATACCATGTGACACAATCAGTTTTTTTTAATCTGCAGACTGCTTTTTTCATGGAGAATAACTTATTTTTTTGAAAACTAAAGCTTCTTGGTACTGTGAGATGTTAACTTAGACTTCTTTAGAAATGTTATGTTTTGTGGCACTGAGCTGTGTAGAGACTGTTGTGAAATTGAAAATGCACTGCCTTTTTTATTCTGTAGATAAGAGCAGTAGTTACAACTTTTAAAAGGACTTAAAACAGTATTTTAGTACCAGTGACTGTCAGGACACTGAAAGGTGAAAAAGCATGGAGGAGCTGTAAGAGAAAATTCTAATTTAGTTTTTGGAATGCAGAAGTGTTGGATATTTCAAAGCATGTTTTCTCACGTTAATTTTGGGGGGAGATGTACTTTCCACAGAGCAGGAAAAATAATATAAATTATTTTAATTCAAAATGACAAGAGAAGTCAGTCTCCCACAAAAAATGTTAAAGTTGCATTCTGTTGCTTAATTTCTGAACCATTTGGGATTTAAGGGTACTATAGGATTATGCTGTTCCCTACAAATAGCAAAGCTAGACACTGAATTTTTAAAGTGGAAGCTGGAACTTCTTAGTAGTCACAAGACTCAAGAGGATCACAAGCTTCAAGATGAAATCATGAGATCTACAGCGCTGTGAAAGCAGATTTTCCCTTGTTTCACAGTAGGGTTCAGCTATTTGATCTGCACCCATATGAGAACAAGGACTTTCCCAAGGGTAGCATAGCTTTATATGATTCATAGTCTGTGGTAAGGATCCCAATTTGGTGTCAAGGGGAGAAAAGAAATAATTGAATGGTTCTTCCTCATGGTGACAAAGTCCTCTAAAATCAAAACTCCCTAAGTGGAGCGCAAGGTTGGTACAACCCAAATGTTTTGCATATGTCTCCTATCACGGTTGTGTGTTGCTTAATCTTGACATAATGCGAAGGATGATAGGAAAAAGTTGTACATTAATAAACTGACGTACAATAAATGCTTTCTGTGGCTAGCTTATAAAGCTTGATGACAGGCTGAAGAATTTTATGTCGACGTACGAAGAGCTTTGAATATCACTGGTAACAGTTTCCCTGTGGGAAATGGGCGTGAACACAAAACAGTGCCCTTTTGATGGGCCCAATTTAGGAGGGGAAGGAGATATGACTCCTGGTATACCGAAGGATGTGTGTCTCTGCAGTCTCTTAATATCATTCTAATTCCCCTGTAATGATGCTGTCCAACAGATGAACAGTTATGGGAAGAAACTGGACATAAAGAAGCTCCGTGCAGGGACAATTGCATCACTCATCAGGCTGGGTCATATTTAAGACCCTCTTGTGTTCTTTGTATTGAAAAAGTTAAATGTGTGTCACTTGCTGGGAAGCAAATTTTATTTTCATAAGTAGCATTTCTCAACAGAAGACGCCACTATACAAAATATACTTGCCTTCTCTGTTTTAAAGGGAAGTGAGTGGGAGGTTGTGTGTTGTAGAATTTCATTGTTTTCTTTCTAAATATAATTTCTCATCTTGTTCTAAACAACCCCTCCCCTGAGAGAAGCATTTCTAGAGAAATAAGATCTCTCTCTATTCAGAGTGAAGATATTGCTGCAATGAGTTTTGAAATTTTCCATGGGGGGGGGGGGGGGAAATTTCATCTTCTGTCAGAAAATGAAAGCTGATTACTTCTTCATCCTAGATCCAGAAGTTTCCCCTTTTAAAATAAACTTGTCATTTGTAATGAAAAACTTTTTTTTTGCACAAGTTGACTTATAGTCTGTGTTTTTCATTGAAAACACTTGGGAGAAGAAGCAGCAGCTTGCCTTTATTAAGTGATGAGCAAAGTTGTCATGAAATAACAAACCCTTTTTGTTCTGAGATTTGTTTTAATATAAAAAACTGAAAAAATAGAAATGGAATCCATCAATTGACATAGTCTAGGAAGGAAACTTCTGACATATACAGTACTTTTTTCACAGTTCTCAGGTACAAAAATGGACATGCTCTTTCTAGTACAGTTTTGGCCAGAAGCCCTGTGGTATCAAGAGCAAACAAATATAGAAATCAATTCCCTGGGGGATATTGGAGTCTGTTCATCAAACACTAGTGCCTGTGTTTATATATAAACTTGCTAAATATTCTGTAAGCTGTAATGCTGGTAATTGTTTTGTAGTGTCCTCATTATCAGAATATCAAGTTATTCATAATTTTTCTAAATCTGATTTTTTTCAAGTTTAAACCCACTGATATAATTTCATTGTAACAGCTTATCTTATCAGTCATTGTGAGTACTTAATGTATAGAAACCATAGAGCCTGACAGGGAAATATGGCCTGTTAAAATGAAAAACAAATCTTGGTAAGAAAATGATTAGGTGTTTGGCTATGGCCAATGAAAGTGAAGCAATTCTGAGGTCTTTTTTCCTTTCAAATAAATTTTTTCTTCTATCTGCTCAAGTCAGTCATTTTCTTGTGGATCCATTTCTGGAGGAGTTCTGCATATCATATGTAGTTTCCTGGATGTAACAGTGAACAATCTCTGAATAAAAGCCTAAGATCTTATGTTTTTTTGATATTTGCATGTTGGCATACAGTTCTCATATTGGCTATGATTTATAACTCTGAAAGACCTCCCAGAGTAAGTAAATCATGGCTATACAGGAAAGATGGCTAAGATTTATTGAGAGTAATTCTCATTCAGAAGGTCTGACTCCGTTATTCCATCTTTCTTGCACCAATATTTTAGTGGTGTTAAATGGAAATTTCAAGGAGTATCGAGGGAGGAATATATAAACTTTTTTTTTGGGGGGGGGGAGGGAGGGAATGGGAAATAGTCCAGCAAGAGTAGTTAATTATACCAGTTCAAGTCAGAGTTCTGCTTGCCTGATCAGAAAGCACTTTACAATTCAATGTGCTAGCCTACAAGTAAGGTTCAGTGTTTTGGCTTGTGTTTTGGCTGTTCTGTATTCAGAAGGAAATGTATGTGAACAAGCTTACAAAGTGAGAACAATTAAACTTTATTTGGATAAAAGATGGGAAAAATTAGTCCATCTGACAAAGTGCTTAAAGCTCTTGGATGACTAGCAAACAAAGCCCTTTGAGTACTGTAATCAACTGTTGACCAAAGTAGTAAGGAGCCTTCATGATAATGAGCCAGATCTGTTCCTGATGTAAATGAGCCCTGTTCCTTTTACTGCAGTCACTTTTGCCTGTATCTCCTAGCCATTAATCTGGTACAATGACTTGGTTCTCAGGTTCTTACCTGATCTAGTGATTTCCAAATCTCTACCCGTGGAGTTCTTAGGGTCTTGACCTTGTGTGTGCACATAAATATAAATGTGACCTATGAAGGAAAATTATTTCTAATTAGTCAGTACCTGGATTCAGTCTGGTGGAAGATCTTGACATGCAAGAAATCTCCAGTTCAGTGTCTTCACTGAAGCTGGTGTAGTAGCAGGAGTCGAAATGATGACCATCTGCAGCTGCACTCTGAAATTATTGTAACAGCAAGCTTAGTGGAACAGCGTTATCTAGTTAAGTCACTTCCTCCTTGAAGGAAAGGAGTCATTGCCCTCTGTAGCTGTCCAAATTGAAGACTCTTGTCACACTACAGTAAAGTTGAATCCTTTCCAGTTTTTGAAAAAATGACTTATGAATCAAATCTATTTATGTTCAGCCTTTTGCTTTCAATAGGCTGCAGTTTGAACCAGTTCTTTGTTTATTGGAAAATATTTGTGTGCTTTGAGAGGCCACTGAGTCAGAGCCATACGGAGCAATTGAAATTACAAGCAAATATTTTCCTCTTTCATGCAGTTAAGTGCCTAATAAATCCCCATAAACATGAGCTGTGCTAAATGAGATGGCATAAATAGGCTTTATTAAGCCTAGACTTAATTTACTCCATAGCAGCTTTGCCCACATCTGGCAGTGAGGAACACCCTTAAAATTAATGTAGAGGTTACTAATGCTGACTTCAAGGCCACAGCTGTATAAATGCACCTTCGTATGAATATGAACTGGGCTCATGGCCTCTTAACAGGGGCAGTGGGGCTGGCTTCAGAAATAGGTGTTCAGAAGCTGCCTTGAGCAGCAGACGATGACTTTTGTCTAAGCCAAGATAAAAGTTACAGCTCGCTGCTGCAAATGCTCTGTCTCCTTCCTGCCTCCACAGCTGCTAGGGTTGAAGAAAGGTAGCTGGGTTGGTTCCTCTGTTACCTGTTTTCTGTATCTTGAAGGTGGCAGAGTCTGAGTCCACGCTCTACAGTGCTCTGGTATGGGTGCCATTCCCTCTTTGGGCAGACCCCGATGTCTCTTCTTGCTCCCTCCGGTAGCTTAGCAGGCTCAAACCAGGAGGTGCTGATGAGGAGGCCATGAGCAATGTGGGAATGCATGGGAGAAGGTAGAGCAGCTCCCAGCAAGGGAGCTGTCTGCAGCTATTACAGGGGCTGTATCTGTGAGAGGGTATCTGAATGTCTTGAGAGTGTGGGCTCCTTAAACAAAAAGAAGATGAGAACTTGAGGTGGTGGGAAAAACTGAAGGAACAAGAGTAGAAGAGAGACTGACTGTAAATCTGATTCTTCTGAAGGTTCCCCAGAATGCTCCCTCAGGTGAAATCTCTGGAGGGGATGGATGGAGCCAGCAGGATTTGCTGCACACATTAAGAAACCAAAATAAGTGATTTCTCTCATTCTTGGAGGGGCGAATTGAATGATGCTGTTGCTGCTGAGAAACTATATGTTGGCTTCGAGAGCTGGATTCTGGTTTTAGTTGCTGCTATCTGAATCAAAAATAGCTGTCTGATATAGCTGTATCTCAGTGCTAAAAAGTGTAGACAAAACCTGTGCCAGTGTGCACAGGGATGAATGGTGGCTAAGGGGTGAAGACATCCTTCCCCTTCTGCCATTGCTTCATGTATTCCACCTAGTGCAGCCATAGCTGTGTGACTACAGCCCCTTCCTCTTGCTCCATTCAGATGCAGAGCTGTGCCCAGGTTTGTTACAGCTCGTGTTTGGATGACATCCCTTTCTGACTATGGACTAAGGGTAAACTCAGGGAAAGCCTATGCACGTGGGGATGGAACTTGGCAATTTTTTAGCTTGTGTTGTTGAGAGAAGACCATGGAGTTGGACAGGTACCTATCTCGTTATTTCATTCAGTGCTTTGACACTCAGTAGGCTAGGACCTAGCAGAGTACTTAATTGATAACAATATGAGATGGCAGAAAATCCAGTTTTCACAGTGGACTGATCCAGCGTGCCAAAAGTCTTCCAGTCTCTTTTGTCTGCTTTCCATTTGTCTATCATGATGAAATTGTCTTCATCCGGGCACTAAAAGATATGTCCAAACTGACAAAGCAGTTGTCATTGCTGAGATACTTTGCTGAGGTTTTCTGTGTGGAGGAGAAGCCTACATTCTTCTTCCTGTCAAAAAGGTGTTTCCTACAACTCATAGCCAAGGCACACTGGGTTAGAAAATGCATGCGTCTCTACACCCGTTTCCAAGCAAAATATTATTAAATCTGTGGAGTTTCTTTACGTCAGTTGGCATTTTTGTCAGAATTACGGAATGTACTTTTAGACTGGCTGAAATGTGCCCTTAAGAAAAAAGAAACAACAACAAAAAAAACAACCAAGAAACGTGCTCTCTAATATGCAGACATGTAGGGAAAGAGTGTGGTAATGAATTTGGCTCCGTTTGTTGAGTCCGGGCCAAGTTCTGATCTCAGTTACACTGTTCTCCGAGTTGCTTCAGATTTTCACCAGTCTGACTGAAACTAAGCTGTTTTCTTCTGTCCTTCAGGATTTGACTGTTGGTATTAATAGTTTGGTGGTGGTGTTGGGCAGGGGGGAGTATGATTTTCTTTAGCGCAAGAACCTGTGAGAGTCCTATCCTAAACAAATAGTTTGGGAATACTTTAAAAGTATGGAATATAGATCCTCAGTGAGCAAAAACGTATCTGAGGTAGGTAGGGCATATGATGTTCCAAGGCTTTCTATGTACTGTACATAGGTATGGTTATTTCTATTCTTTTAACCTTTTGCACAAAAGTGCAAAAAAGTGATTTCAACATCAGTGCATCCATCTATATCAGTTGAGTCTATGCAAGATGAGAAAGCTGTTCCTAAGCACTGTCAGGGGCTGCTTTATTATAGACCACAAATTAACACATTACTGGACAGTATATGCTTCTGTATAGTTATTAATTTTAATCTTTCAACAGTATTCCTAAACATGTATAGCTCTTAATTTTATGCTTTTGAATAGTATTATATGAATACTGTATTATCAATACAGCATTATACACAAACTTGTCAAATGCGATGAATGAGTCTAGCTCTTATGGTGCTGGCTTTATAAGATACAGAATCTATAATACATGATATGCATATTATGTATTATATGCCATATATTTTATTATATTATCTATATATATTCTAATGTTGTATATGTACATATGTATGCTTACACACACATGTGCACAAACGTACACTAGTCATGAAAACAATGCCTAAGTTGCTAGTCCAGAGGGGAGATTCTCTTTGTTATTTTGCTTGGGTACTTACACAGTGGTAGCAGGAGAAAAATCGATGAAGTCCTTATGCTTATGCTAGTAGGTTAAAGCACATTAGAAACGTTCTCAAAGTTGGGAACTCAGTCATCTGTACCATTATATTATTAGTGTTGTCCTTGGCATGGTCTTGACCAATGAGCACTCTCCCAAACAATTCCTGGATTTGGTTCAGGAACTAGCAGTGTTTGGCCACATCTACGCAGATGGCCCCAATCTATTTCCAAAGGTAAATGAGTCAAATAGTATGGATGTGGGCCTTTCCGTGCCAGTGGGCCTCACAGTTAAAGAACAGTTCTCTATGTGAGAAGCAAATCAGGCCTTAATATCCTTTAGCTTTATTTTATACTAGTAAATTAATTGCAGACACTCCTGGCCAAGTGTAAAACCAGTGTGGGATAAGAAAAAGTTTGTGATACTTCCTGTCAGAGGCATTCTGAGTGTCCCTGAATTCCTTACTTGAGATTAAAGTTGCTCTGCCAAAGAGAGATTGAGTTCTTCAAGGGTAAGTCTAGGATATTAGCGAGATTACCCTGGTTGGAATATCCTTTTCACAGAAAGGATAATAATGACATTGTATTTCTGCATCAGCCAAAGAGGTCGACCAAACTCACTGTGGCATTCCGTATCAGCCACAGCAAATGCTTAGGTAAGTTGACTTTTTTCTGAAGAGCTTACAGTCTAAGACTACTAGAGAACTTCACTGGGAGGGAGAAAATAATGCACATGTTAAATGCATAATCCAAAACATATAGTTTCCTTTTGCTGTATCCCATAATCTTGGAGATGAAGAGATGAACATAGGACAGACTTGATGAGTGGATCAGGAGGTACAATGCCAATGAAGGGTTTCAGCCAAGGGAGAAGGTTAAAAAAGATAGCGTGAACCCAACTATAGAACAGCTGATTTAGTTGATGTCAACTGGCTGGAGAGAGCCTTAGGCAGACAAGGCAAGGTTGACTGTCACTTCTTCAGGACAGATGAAAGAGAGGACTGAACTTCAAGAATATGGAAGAAAAAGGACAAAGATGTGATGTGTACATAGGAAGGAAGAGTTGGAGATACCCTGAGGCTGGGCTGAGGTCTAGATTTCAAAGAAGTGGCAATGTGGTTAACTGACAAAACGTGGCAATGTGGTTAACTGACAAAACGTGGCAATGGAATGGGCTCAAGGGAAAGGCTACCAGTTTAGGGCTCATCTGGCTATTCTTGTGCGGACAAACCTGGCAGGATAAGTGGGAAGGGAAGCAAACGTAGAGCACAGCAGAGGAGAGTAGATAGGTTTCCAACCAAAGAATTATTAAACAAGTGGGTGGTGATGTTTCTAGGAGTTCTCTACGCTCCAGGCCTATGTGAAAGTTGCCAGGAGATAAAACTATAAATAAATGTCACAAATCACCGTAAGTACTCCTGCTCCTTCCAACATCTGTTCTCTAGTTTATGGGAAACATCAAGATTTGCTGACTGGCCCTTTTACTGAACATCCTTATGTTTCATTACGTTAGGGAGGTAATCTTCAGTGTTTCCATTTGGTTTTACATATATACGATCGTCATATTGTAACTGTTCACATGGAACAGAGCATATGTTCTATGGAAAATACTTAAGAGCATGGAAAATACTTAAGAGCACTTTGTACTTGAGCAAAGCACTGCATCTTGGAATGAATCCTACTTTTGGTTACAGTAACTCTGTGTATCTCAGCAGACTTGTGTAAATCCAAAGCAACAAGTGTGACCTGGACCATAGTTTGGCCTTGAGTGTGTGAAGAACATGAACATAAGTGTGTCTGAGATAAATGGATCAAGAGGTACGTTCTTCATAATACATCCAAAAGATGCAATGTTAGATGTCACCAAAACCGTTCTTTCCTTCCCTCCCGTGCCCCAGATACAAGATTGTGCTGTCTTCTAATACTTAGATCCTTAAGACCACGTATTCCTGTCGTTCTGTGTAGATCATGGAAATTGAAAGGATAATGCCAACAGGCAATTGTGTAGTAAAAAAAAAAAAAAAAAGAGAGAGAGACTATAGAGGAGGAAGCAGAATGACATTACTGATTAAGTGGCCTTATTCACTAAAAAGGTCTCTGTATACAATAATAGTTCTCGTGTGTGCATAACCACACCTTTGTTCCGAGGGACCAGTAATAATTGAATTACATTGCATAAAAGTGGTGCAAGAGAAGTGTCCCCCATGTCTTTCCACTTATATCCCACTGTTTTAAAGTAAGCTCTAGAGATTTTTCCTTTTGAGGCTTTAGTTTCCTCATTGCCATCTATGCACTTCCATGTGGTGTTTTTTCTAGTTGGCAAGCACTGTAGTTTAGTCGCCCAACTCCCTTTGTTGTGCCTGTGACAATGTCAGCCATGTCCTCAGGGTGTTCCATGCCATGGGGAGACACCTTAGGGTCTATAGGCACTTTGGTATAGCAGACCCTATACTGCAGAACCCCACATTCAGCTTCCTGATACTTGGATAGAACTGGTTTGTTTGCCTCCCTCTTGCAACATCATGGGTCCTTCCTTGGAGAGTCCTGACAACTCCTACAGGGGCAGATGGAACTTGACGGCTGCAGTTGGGATGGCTGCAGACAGGGTGCCTACTATGGATCCTAATGGGCATGCCAGGATAATTGAAGACGTTTATAGGCATCAATGTAGATATCTATTACTGTATTTGGGAGCATTCTTTTGTCCTGATACCCTAGAGTCAATGTAGATGTAGCTTGTGTTTCTTCTGTGCTAGTTATCAATCTGTGTTCCTGTTAGTCGTTGCTCTGTGTCCTCCTTGTGCTGCTTCAGGTGTGCTCGAGCTTTGTGTATGGTGTCAGAGGACAGCTATGTTACTTACCAGTTTGCTGCAGACCTATTATTTACTTTGGCTATTTGCATAACCTACTGGACTGGTAACAAACTTTGGTTGCAATTACCCTGGCATAGATCTGGAGTGATTCTGGTGGAGCCAGTTGTTACTTTGCCTCAGTCACTCGGTTCAGAAAATGTCACTTCATCTGCAAGCTGGTATTGAGCTAAAGACAGCAAGCAGGGTACTGCTTTCTAGCTGAAGTTGTAAGGTCACTACAAAGCCCTGTAGAGGGAGGTCAGCCAGTGGAGGGGGAAATTCATGTGCACAGACAGAATCCCTAATTACAAAGCTAGGGGATGCTGTTTAATTTATAAAGGTCTCCAGTTGAATCTCAGGCTAAAATATCAACTCCTTGTCTAGACTGATCTAATTTGCGGTTGCACACAAGTATAATCCTGTAACCTAGATTCTAATCTCATGCTTGCATTGCTCTAGACATAAAACCCTATTGCTGCAGACTTTCATTGATGTAAGTGAAGCCAGGGTCAGGTCAGGTGTTTTAGAATGACACCTGCACAAGACAAAACAAAACTGTTTTTTCCATGTCCTTCTGCTCTTACTTCCCTTTCATCCAAATAACAGCTGTGGTAGTGTTTACATTCCAGGCTCTTAGAGCAAGAGACACTTTACTTAGGATCACAGATACACATGCAAGTGCATGGAAGTCATGTTGATCTTGCCTATCCAAAATAAACAGTGGTATATTTTTTTTTTCTTGATGCTGAGCCTGCCTTGTTCTTGAGTATGCACTATAACAGTTCCCAAGAAATAAGCAAGACAAACGAAGGAAACAGACAAATGGTGCAGTGTAGAATTCATAGCAGACTGTTGGCTCTGTGTGTTTGTGTTGGAAAATTCACTAGTTAAAGGTACTGCTGACTGGGCATGGAATAGTTAAAGGCCGTTAATTATAAAACGTTGGAGGCCTCCAACCAAACTCATGCCTCACAAAGAGATGACATTGAACTTAATTAAAGGCAGACTAACAAACAAGATGTAACTCTTTTCTAAATGGTTTAGGCTTGTATGTGTCTGGTTGGTGTTATGTGTGTTTTAGCACCAGTAGCTGGAACTGTACAAGTGGTTGGTTGACCTTAGCTTAAAATATTTGTGGTACCCAGGCTGTCGTCTTACTAGTGCATGATGCAGTGGGCATACAAGCAGAGAGCAATTCCCCATCGTAAAACTGTTAGGATCCTGCCCATATCCTAGCTTATGAGGTGAATAGACACACTCAGGTATTGATGTAATTTAATTCATAGGAGGTGATGACTGTATTACTGCAGGCTGCTCATAACCATTATGGGGAATTAATTCCTGCAACTTGGCGTGGCAGGTGGGTTGGATGGATGCGAATTGGAGCCACCTACCACATGAGACCTAACTCTCAGGCTAGGGTGGAGAAGGTCCAGAGCTTTTGTTGCAGCTGTTTTCCAGCGTGTGCTCATTGCTGAGGGACACAGTTTAGTTGAGCAGCAATGTGAGGAAGAGACTTCCCTCTATCTGAATAACATGCAAGGTGTGTTTAGGACCTTTCTCACTCTTCTCCTATCTGATCCAGCCAAATCAGCCACTCACTCTTCTGAGGAGTGGAAGCTGCTGTTCTGCTGTGACAACAGCCAAGTACTTAAATCTGCAGAATCACAAGCCTGTTAGGTGCATATTGCAGAATCTCACCAGATGAGGACCTTCGTTGTCAAAACAAACCATGCTGTTTTTGTAACTTGTGGGAAATTGTTTTTTCTTCTCTCCACATGACATTTGTAGCTATTATCATGCAGCCTAGCAGAGTTTGCGGCCATACTGTGATGGACTGTAGCACATGAAGCAATGTTTGGAGTACTAGTTCTCTTCTCCCTTTTGCTGCAGATCTGCTCCATGAATTTTGGACTTCATCTGAGTGCTGCCGCCTTTTTCTGTCCCTTCCCCCTCCCCTTGCAACTGGTTTTGTTTATTTAGATAAATATCTTGGGACAGGGATGACCTTTTGCTCTGGGAGAAATCCTGCCTCTGCTGTCATGAGTAACAAAACTCAAGTTCATTGGAGACTGGATTGCACCCTACATGTCTGCAGTGCTCAGCACAATGAGACCTTAATCTCTGCTAGAGTCTTAAGGTGCTACTGAAGTAAAAATAATAGCAAAGATAAAAGGAAGGCATGGGAAAGTAAAATTTCCTCTTTGTTTCTATTTTGTGCTGGATGCCTGTGTTTCTGTTGTATTATGGGTCTGTCTTACCCTTCTGCTCAGTGTTTTCTCTTGAGCCCTTTCCAAGGCTCTGATTCTAGCTTTATGCTAATATAAATGTGGAGATGAGTGAAGACATTTCTGGGTTACACCCATCTAGATGAGCCAGCTTCTGGGAGCCCTATGTTATCCACAGTGTACCTGTTCAGGCTAGCAGTAAGTGTTACCTGTAAACCTGTATCCAGTACCTGCAGGAAGCAGAGCTGCTTCTATAATACCACACCGTCCTTCCCATTAGATGCTAGGTACTGTACAAAGGGCATGGGTATGGCCCTTGTTTTGTTGACAGCATGAATAGGGAAAGTTTTTTCATTGCTCTCCTTTCTGTGCATTCTCAGAAACTTCTTACTTGGATGTAAGAGATCCCTTATATTAAAGGACTGATTCTCAACAGTACCTCAGTGCATCTTTAGTCCAAGATGAACCTTGAGTTAGATGAATATGGATCCAGTGTTCCACCTCGTTCTCCTGGGCATAAAGAAGGGACATTTGTTGCAGGGTAATCTAAGTGAGCTTTGTTTCCTCTTTACCCTGGTGGATTGTAACGATGCTCAGGGCAGGACAGTTCATCTTAGCCATGGTGTCTGATGGAACATCACGGAGAGAGATTATATTATTACTTTTTTTTTTTTTCAGGCAGAATATGACTTAGTTGCCTAACTGTGTTTGGAACAGCTCTTATTTACTGGAGAAAACAGAACTTGAAGGAAATTTAGGGAAGGGCAGCACCCTCTGTATTTGATGCCTACTCTCCTGTCTGCAGCGGAAAATATTTCTTGTAAGAACCAGACTTATTGGTCAAACTCATAACCCAAGCTAATGTAGAAGGAATTGCTGGACAGTACTGCATAACTGGTTTATCATGATGACATCCATGAGGATAAATTTTGTGATCGCTACTGTTGAATCACAGGTGCTTTCCTCCCCTCAGGCTCTTTCTGGAAGCAATTCCATATGTGAATTTCCAGTGAGACTCATACAGGAAAAGGCAAGTTCTCCTGACACTGGCATCAGAGGGCACCTCTTACTGGGTAGCCTTATAAATAGACAGTGCTGTCTCTGGGATGCCTTGGAATAGAAAGTGTGGTGTCCAGGGTATTCCTGCTCTGGCCGAGTATGTTCCTCCAAATGCCCTCTCGCTGCAGTAGCTGACACAAGATGCTGCTGCCAAGATTGACTGTTCTCCAGATCATCTCACAGATTCATTTTGTTTGGCTTTAGTGTGAAGTTGTTCTCAAGCTACCATCGTGCTGACTTGTAAAGCAAAAGTCATGGCGCTTGTTTCAAAAAAAATAGAAAGAAAAGGCACTCTAGGGAGACCACGAAAGGGTAGAACTAGCCTAGCTAGTGGAATTCTGGCCCTTCTATTTCTGCTTGTTGTTTATCAGTTCTCAGATTAATAGCAGGAGCTTTGAGACTGTGACTTCAATCTCTCTCTCTCTCTCTCTTTTTTTTTTTTTTTTTAACATCCTCTGACTGCTTCACCATGCACTTCTGGACATTCCCTTTCGTTCATTCGTTGGGGATTTCTCTAAAAATACCTATTTGCAACATTTGGATGTCTTTCAAATGCTATTTTTATCATACTCCATTTCTGTAAGTAAATATTCCAAGTTGACATGCACTGTTTCACCCATAAGCCTATCTAAATGTTTCATGTCTGCTCCAAATTAGTCAGTTCGTAACACTTAAAAAAAAAAAAAAAAAAAAAAATTTGCATCAGTTGTAGTTACTGGTTTGCTGGGATGCAAATTTGATGTCAGACAGGCTTCCATGGAGGCATTCCAAACTCTTCCAATGTTAAAATGATCATATTTGATAGAATACTGACAACAGGTGTCCTATTTTTGCCAGCAGTGGTCTTGGACTGACTGCCAACACAGAGTGTTTGTCAGCATACCACAGGTGTTATGCTGGGCTATTTTAAGATTATATTCTGTAAAAGAGCTGAGACGCTTCTAAAATCTAATGGAAACTGCACGTGACTATAATACATGAAGCTGTCAAGCATACAAATAACATGCTACTCCTTTGGAAGGCAAAATATGAGTTTTCCCGTCTTTTTGGAACAACAGTTGGTCAAATCAGGTACTCCATCATGAGCTATACCCTACCAGATGCTTCAGAGCAAGGTGTAAAATCCTGTTAGGCAGTTGTATGGTATCATTACCTAGAAAAACTTAAATTCCTATCCGTTAATGTTTGACTTGCATTCTGGAGCCTGAGGGTTGATACCTCTTAGTGCCACTGTGGATGTTTTCTCATTGTTCATATAAATGTTGAATCCTTCTCTTAGTCCTCCTGTGTACTTTGTTATATCTGGTAGTATTTGTTTTACTTGTATCTTGTACTGTGTGTTTGGGGGTGGGGAACACCTCATCAGTTGGAGGGAGGGGATATATTTTGTCTATGCGAAAATAATCTTTGCCTTGTCAGATCTGACTCGTGATCTCTTTGCGTGTGTTTTGTTCTTCTATAACAATAGAAGGAAGTTAAGAGTGGCCAGATGGGAATTGATTAATTCACATATTCAGGGAAAAGGCCACTACTATGAACGTTTTTAATAAGGTTTGTTGTAAAAGCCTTTCTTAGATCTTTAACGGGTTTCAGAGGATCACGTTGTCTAAGGAGAAACTATCTGTTTAGGTGACTGCAGGAAGAGCACTGGAAAAGCTAAGAAGCAGCTATGCCTTCTTGCTATGTGTTGTTTCTCTAGTAGAGATTATGTAGAGCTCAGTAACTATTTCAGTAATAAGCTGTTTCCATGGAAAAGGAGAAACTTGAAAATATTGCAGATTTTTTTTTTCTGCTCTAGATATCTTGGTATAGAGTATAGGCAGGGATCAGGGCATGAAAGTGTTTAACAACAGAAACAGGTGTATTTCACAGCTGTAATGTTAAAATAATTTCACGTGTGGCTCTGGAGCAGATTTCATTGACTATCTATGAACTGAGTTTCTCCCATGACACATGGCACGGCTCTAGTGAACTGACACCTTTCCTGTCCTCCCTAATTCTTTACTGTTTTATATAGTTGACCCCACAGTGAGTACAAATAGAGATGTGTCCTTGCTGGTGCGATATAAACATTGACATCTAGTATAGGTTCAGTGAGAGAAGATGTAACTTATCAATGAACCTTTTTCATTAGAATCACAGATTTTTCTGGTGAGGCTGGAAGGTCCAAGGACTTATACTTTTAGTTATGCACTCGCATCAGTAGAGAAAACAGGAGAATCTGACCCAGAGTGCTTTAGTCTAGAGAACCTGAAAAGTGCTGTTTTTCTGTTTTTGAAGAGTTTTTATAGGTCAGACTTTCATTGATGTCATTAAGCAGTCTAATATCACTTCAGCCAAGCTTTCCTGTTGGAAATAATGCCGAAGGATTAGCAGAGGCATTAACTTCTTCAGTGCCACTGGCTTCGAGAAGAATGGAAGTTATGCCAGAGCGCAGTCTCTTTA